>NC_133415.1:14742500-15975000 GCF_049350105.2 Macaca mulatta | reverse complement strand
GGCAGCAGCCCCGCCCCCACTGACCCCTCAGAGGATGGGAAAGCAATCTTTAGGATGAGAACAGTTAGCGGGTTCCTCTCCACTGTCTCTCTCCACCAATTAGGGCAGTGGATGGGCAGCTGTACCCTGAAGCTAGACCTCCCAGGATTCAAATCCCGGCTCTGCCACCTGGGTAACTATGGGCAAGTAACTTGATAGCTGCCTGCCTCAGTCTCCCCAACTGTGAAATAGGGATAATAATACTATCCTCTTCATAGGACTCTTTTGAGGATTACCTGAGTTCATTAAGGGAAGTCCTTACTACAGAATCTGGAACATTTCTCTCCTTTTTTATAGCCCAGTAGTCGTAGATTATGAGACGGTCTTGGTCCCCAGGCTAGAAGGGCTATGCCAGGCCCCTGGTCTCCTCACTACCCAGGGCAGTGGTTCTGAGGCTTATCCTGGAGGATTTTTAGTCACCCCAATGTCCAGTGCACCCTCAATCTGTGCGCCAGGATCTCTGAGGGTGGGACCCAGGCATCTCCTTTTGGAAAACTTTGCAGGTAGTTTCAATGCTTAAGCAAAGTTAATAACAATGAAAATCTGTCAGCATTTGTGCCTGTAAGGTTTATTCGGCCTGAGTCCTGAGATCCCATGGAGCTCCTGCAGCCTGTGTGGAATCAGGGGAGGGAGGAGTGGACACGACCAACGATTTGCACAGTACTAGGCACCCTTTGTGTGCTCATTCATTCATTCATTCATTCCACACAAGCATTTATGCACTTACAATGTGACCATGCTGTGCCTATAGCCAGGAATGAGACAGAGGGGCCCTGCCCCTGTGGCACTTACTGACCCATAGGGGAGGCAGACATTCACGGTTTATCACCCAAACACACTGGCAATGATGACAGGCACACAGAGCAGCTGAAGCGGTCAGGTGACTTCCCATTCCAGGTGAGATCTGGAGGTTGCGGGGTAGTTAGCAAGTGGGAGAGAGCTGCGTGCGGAAAAGGTGGGAGGGGTTGCGGGAAAGGTGAGGGAGGCATAGCTGAGCTGCGGTGCTGGCCAGCTGGGGCCTTGCGTTTTATCTGGACAATGTGACGGCCGCTAACAGGTTTTAAGCACGGGAATGATATGATCGGATTTGCAATTTAACTAGATCCTTCTGACTGCTGTTGGGGGAACAGACTGTCAACCTCATAACAGCACTGTCAGCTGAGTATTAGACAAAGAACCTGGGCCCAGGGAGCTGAGTCATTCATCAGAAACGTGTGGCTAGCAAGCAACAGAGGCCAGGCCCACCTCAGGCCCCTACTCTCAGATCTAGGTTCTTTGCACCCTCTTCCTGCTGTGTCCATCTCTCTCTGCTCCCCGTTTCGTCCCCATTATCTCAGGATCAACTCCAAACTCCCCGTGAGACAACACGATCATCCACATTGGAGGACAGCCTTTCTCAAAGCCTCCGTGAGCACAAATCTGCATTCTTTAGGGATCACTCTGATTTTGAGAAGCAGCCAAAGGCCTTCCGAGCCAAACTTGGCGGGATAAGGTGGTGATTATATTAGTCAGCTCTTGCTATGTCACAAATTGCCCCAAAACGTAGTGGCTTAAAACAACAATAAACCTTTATTCTCTCATTCACAGGAATTGGGCGCAGCTGAGCTGCAGAGTCTAGTTCTGGTCTCTCCCCTTTCCCAATGCCTCAGTTTCCCCAATTATAAACCAAGATGCTTGAACCAGACCCTAATATCTCTCTTAGCCTTGATGTTTCCAGAAAAGGTTTGATTCTCCCATTCTTGCCAACTGCTCTTCCTCCCTAGGCGGTGGGCCTGGGTTCACACAGACCTGCAGGTCATTGGCCAAAGACTTTTTTTTTCTTCCACAAAGAGCTTCGGCCTGTAGCTGGGCCCTTCCTACCTACGTGCTGCAAAGTGCCGGAGATGAAACCCTGAACCTGAGATGAGGTCAGAGCAAAAACCCAAAATGACATCCCTCAAGACCCCTGAGCTGTGGCGCGGTGCAATGAGAATAGGTTGCAGACTTCCTTGTGGTCGCTGCAGGGCCGCTGACTGCTCTGAAGTGTCTTTGCCCTGAGTTCTCTGAAACACCGAGCAACTAACGGAGAGCAGGCACGTGGCAGATGGGTGACAGCAGTCAGGCATACCTGCCGCACCCTGATCCCTCCTGGCTAGGGGCTAGGCTCTTGGAATGCTTAGGAATGGGGTCTTCAGCTCTGCATCCCCCCCAGTCTCAAGACAGCTGGCTCTGTTCTGCCCATCAGGTCCTGAACCCGGAGGCAGGACCTGAAATACCCCAAGGCAGGGACTCACATCCACTGACCTGCTGTGTATCTGGGATGAACTGGAGTCTGGAAGACAATGGGGAGCCTCCAGCTCACCCCCAAAGTGAAAGACAGCTCCTGGGGAGTTTATCATTTAGTAGCAACAGACGGATAGCTGCCAAATAACCACGCAGGTAAAGGGACCATCACAAGTCTAGCAAGGGCTATCAGCGGCACAGTGGAGCTGGCTCTTAGTAGAGGACCCCTGGCGAGGCCTCCTGGGGAAGGGATGGTTCAGCTGAGCTTACATCACAGGCAAAAATAAAACAGGAAAAAGACTATCCACCCTCCAAGGCCCCATCTAACTTAGCAAGGGAGAAACAGGGCAGGGAGATGAATGGAAAGAAGGAATTTGGTGGCCGTGCAGCTGGGTCCTGAGCATCGGCGGCCCATCATCCCAGTGCTCCTGGGAGGCCAGCACTGGGATACATTGGCATCCCAGCCAGCAGCAAAGGGCAGGATTCCAGCCAAAGAGACCTCTCAGGGCCTTGGCACCACATTGGAGGGACTGCACTGTTCCGCTATCCATTGCTCCTGGAGGCGGGCACGACCCTGCCTCCTGGCTGGTGTCAGCCCCTCTGAGCCTCAGCCTCGCTGCTGCTTCCCTGGCTGCATCAGATGCAAGTAGAACAGCAACAGGCCGGCACCCCCAGGGTTGTCCTCGGTCCCTCCGACAGTCTGCCCTCTGTGGAGTGGAGTCTTGGCCGCATGCTGAAAGCAGCCTCCAACCCCTCTGAGCTATCAACAACCCACCCACCAGCACGTGGTTGAAGCCTGCTTCTTGGGTCTCCCTGTTCTCGGTGCTTCACCCATCCAAGGCAGGTCACACTTCTACCGGAGCCAGACCATCCAAAGGTTTCCAACTTCACCCAGCAACATACCCAAGCTCCTTCTCCAGGCCTCCGAGGCCCTGGTACATCTCTGGTCTCATCTGCTACTCCTCAACCCAGATCTCCTTGCTGTGCCTCCAACACAGGTACAGGCAGCCGTAGGGCCTTGGTACCTGCTTTGTCCACTGACTTTTCTTCCAAATACACATGCGGCTTCATCTGTCACTTCACCCACATCTGTGCTTAAATCCCATCTATTCAAAGAGAGAACTTCCTATCTACTCCATCCAAAATAATGCCTCGAGCACTGTTTACTCCCCCCTCTGCTTTTCTTCTTCATAGCACTTATTGCATTACACATAAATAGAATAAACATTTTATTTACTATTTGTGTCTCCCCTAGAATGTAAATCTCAAAGCTCAGAACACTGATTTTGTTCACTGCTATATCCCCAGTGCCGGCCGGACGCAGTGGCCCATGCCTGCAATCCTAGCACTTTGGGAGGCCAAGACAGGTGGATCACAAGGCCAAGAGATCGAGACCATCCTGGCCAACATGATGAGACCTCATCTCTATTAAAAATACAAAAAATTACCTGGGCGTGGTGGCACACGCCTGCAGTCCCGGCTACTCAGGAGGCTGAGGCAGGAGAATCACTTGAACCCAGGAGGCGGAGGTTGCAGTGAGCAGAAATCGTGCCGCTGCACTCCAGCCTGGGCAACAGAGCAAGACTCAGTCTCAAAAATAAATAAATAAATATCCCCAGTGCCTATAGCATAGCCTGACATATAGGAGGTCCTCAGACAATATTTGTTGAATGAACAAATGAATCAAGCACAAATTAGGTTATCAAGATATAGAATGGATGGGAGAGAATGCTATGATTTCCAAAATTGTGCTGAGTTGTCGGGTGGCAAATGTTTGTTGAATGACTATGTGAACACATACTGACTGGGGGTGCCATATGAAGAGGGCTCCTGCTGGGTACATGTCCCAGCTCTGCCACTGATCAGATAGGCCTGTCGTAGGCCTATTCATGCCTATCTCCTTTTGAGGTCTTGATCTTCATCTCTGCAATATGAGAGAATTGTGTTAATATCAGGTCATTTTTTTTTTCCATTTTTTAAAGCAGCTTTTAGGTGAAAACGTAGACGAATCCAACAGATAAAGCTGAGGTGGTGATGTTGAAGGCAGGAGTCTTGGAATCCTGCCCGTTTGGACTCCTTTCTTTCCCTCCTCCCCTGTGTCCCAAGGTGGTTGGAAAGGCCCCAGGAACCCCAAGGCCCTTCTGAGAACAGTTGAACTCCCGTGGACTCACAGTTCCCTAAATCCTGGTAGTAAATTGCATCTTTGTTTAGCAACTATTCATCACCAGCTCTGCCCATTGATGTTGACTTGACTGCGTGACATTATTTTCCCCCAAAATGTGGGCCTGTGTGACAGCGTGATGGATTCCAGCGGAGGCTTTGAGAGGTGTTGCAAGTTCCTCCCACTGCCTTGCACTCCTGCCCTGGGCCCTGGGATGAGAGACACGTGGAGCAGGCCTGACTCTGGTCACAGTCTGGACTGGAGCTTGTGGCAGCGGTTCCCCCTGCCACTGACACACAACATGGGGGAGAAATGAAGATTTATTGCTGCAAGAAACTGAGATCGAGGTTGTTTCTTAAGCAGCATAACCTGGTGAAAACCAATACGAGCCCCTCTAGATTTGCTGTGCCTGCAGCTTAGGTCTGGAGGGGGGTGTTGGCATTATTCACAGAGTATAGGAACCCAAATTTGGAATTTCTTTTGTCAACTTTTCAGCTGTTTCCTCACCTTCTGATCTGCCCCTTAAAATACTACTTTTCCTCCTTACCTTAGTCATAGATCTCAAACTGGTGGTTCCTGGCTACTTGTAACTCAAAGTCAAGCCTTGTTGGGCTCCAATTCATTCATTCATTCATTCATTCATTCATTCATTCATTCATTCAACTTACTATCTGCTTATCCACTTACATGTGAATATAGAGGACTGCACAATTGTAGTTTTCTGAGTGGCCATTCAGAAAAAAAATCTCCTTTTCAGTAAATGCTAAAAAGGTACCTACTCTGCCAGGGCTGCATAAATGAAAAAAAAAAAAAAAAGTGGTCCCTGCCTCGTTGAAATTTAAGCTATTACACTCAGGGTATGAAAAGAGTCTGTCATAAATAAACCACCATCAACAACATTAAAAAAAAAAAACACCCGTCTTCATCTCGAATTCAAAAAGCAACCCGTCATTTCTACTTAGTGAGGCTGGATAATTTCTGAAATTAACGGATGCTTATAGCAAACCCAAGAAAAGCACTTTTGCAACAACAGAACCTTTTATCTGGCTTACAGGCAGCTAAAAACATCCCCAACCCATCCTTCTTAGCTGTCTTTACTGAGACTAATTTTCACAAACATCATTTTGAAAAGGAGCCGTAGTGTGCCAAAGCAGGAAGCGCGTGCCCTGGATTCAGGCACGCCATGGGGCCGGGTGTCCTCGGGAAACTGGTTCTCCTCTCTGAGCCTCACTTTCTTCATCTGCAATGTGGGCTGTGTGAACAAAGGGGGCTGGGCCAGAGGACCTCTTATTGCCTTAGGGCTTTTTGGCTGAAAGCAGAATTTCTTCTCTTTTCCTTCTTTCTTTCTTTTTTTTTTGGAGACAGAGTCTTGCTCTGTCGCCCAGGCTGGAGTGCAATGGTGCGATCTCGGCTCACTGCAACCTCTACCTCCCAGGTTCAAGTGATTCTCTTGCCTTACCCTCCCAAGTAGCTGGGATTACAGGCCACCACAGCCAGCAAATTTTTTGTATTTTTAGTAGAGACGGGGTTTCACCATGTTGGCCAGGCTGATCTCAAACTTCTGACCTCAGATGATCCACCCGCCTTGGCCTCCCAAAGTGTTGGGATTACAGGCGTGAGCCACCACATCTGGCCGAATGCGGAATTTCAAGAGCGTGTTCTTGTCTATCTGCTAAGTTCAAGTTGTTACTGCCTTTGGGGTCAGGGATCTCAGAGGAGTGATCCCAAAGAATGTCCCCTCTCCCCAGCTCCAAAAGCAAGATGGCCTGAGGGTCCCCTCCCCAGCCCCTCAAGCCCAGGATCCTGAGCCAGGTTCTTTACCATCCCCTGCCCCCACCTTTCCCTCTCTGACCCCACCTGGCTCCTTGCTTGCCAGCCCCAGTGCCCTCTTGCTGGTTCTCAAACACACCAAGTGGGTACAGCCCTGGGCTTTGCACGTACCATGCCCTCCTCCCAGAATGTGCTGGCCCTGATTGTCCATGTGGCTCCCTGCTGACTTCCATCAGGGTCCTGCTCAAATGTCTCCCTGGAAGAGGCCTTCTCTGACCCTCCCACCTCACGAGCAGCCCAGTTACTCCCCATCTCCTTCCCCTGCTTGGTTTTCCTTCACAGTATTCATCATTATCTGCTATCTGGAGTCTGACTGCCTCCACCAGAATAAAGTGGTGGTCTTGCTCATGGCTGTTTCCTCAGCGCCTAGAACCTGGCACGTAGTGGGTACTCACAGGTATTTGTTGAAGGAGGGATTAAATAAGCAAATATGTAGTTCAACGAATATGGACACGTATTTGTCTGCTTCCCCCAACAAATGTGGAGAAGGTTCCCCAAACTTCACCCTCCCCGGCCACTGGTTTTGCCCAGTAGACCCGCCCCCCGCACCCCCCCCCCCCCGCCCTGGAGGCCTTGCGATGCTCGCCCAGCTCACGGGATGTTAAAGCTGGTGCAGGTCTCAGAGATTCAGCTGAGAAAAGAGCAGACCAAGGCCTGGAGTGGGTTTTGAGTCCATTCATTGAGCCCAGGCAGGCGCAGAGTTGGCGCCCTGAGCAGCTGTCCTGATGAAAAGAAACTGAGATTTCTTCCACAGGCTACCGCAGTCCACTCCAAGCCCCTAGTCATGGCCACAGCTAAACTCCTGTCCCTCTGACAAGATGCTGAAGGAGGGCACTTCCTGTCTCAGGCCTGAGTCCCTCTCAGCCTCCAGAGAGGAGCAGGGATGGGGAGGAATTGGTAGTTTTGAGAGTCTGCTAGGGGCTGGGGCTTCCACACACAGCCTCTTCCACTTGTCACCTTCACCACAGCCCCACGCGGAAGGAGCCATTGTCCCCATTTTGTGGATGAGCAAAGTGAGGCCTGGGGAATGAAGATGCTGGCCCAGCTTGTACACAAAGCTAGGAAATGGCCCAGCAAATCATGTCTCTGTGTTCTAGTCTGTTAAAAGCCATCCGGTGCCGAGGACCACAGCTTCAGGAGCTCCCTGCCTTCCCCAGAGAGAAAGCTGTCAGTCAGCGGGGGAGCCCGTCTCCTCCTCCCTCCCACACCACCCGCTGGTGTCACATGGCACTGGGAGGGAGCAGCGCCCACGGGGTTGCCTCCCCCTGGAGGCTGTGCAGGGAGTCTTGGGAGCTGCACCTTGTGGGTGGCTGGGGGTTGGGGGGCAGGAGTGCACACATGTTCAGGGCTCTCACGTGTTCCGGCTCTCTGCAGCTTCTCTGGAGACATGTCAGCCTGCTGGGTACGCAGCCCCCAGGCTGAGACTCCTGCAGAGAAGCCTCCAATGCCAGAAATGACAGAGCATCTCACAGACCATCCAGGCCAGCCCCCCGTGACTTTGCCTGGCTCAGACAAGAATAAAATCTAGAGCTTTGTATGCCAGAAATGGGGCAAGGATGGGATCAGGTCAGGGTCCTTTAGAGAACATAGATAGGGTAGGTCGGTTGAGGCAAGGGCTCCAATGTCAGACCACCTGCATCCGAGTCCCGGCTCTCTCCTCAATGGTCGACCCTAGATAAATGCCTTCACCTCTCCAAGCCTCCGTTTCCTCATCTACTTTAACAGATCCTACTTATGGAGCGCTGCTCTGTGACAGGCATGGCTCTAAGCTCTGCTCCCATGTGTCATCCTCCAAGCAACCCTAGGAAGCAGACACTATTGTCATCCTTCTTTAGCGCTGAGGAAACTGACGCACAGAGTGGTTAGCTAACCGGCCCAAGGGCACACAGCTGGGAAGTGATGGAGCCAGGATTTAATCCCAGACCATGAGGCTTTGGGATCCTGGAGCTCCATCACTATCTGGTCTGCTGTCTACTGAGGATTAAACGAGGCAAGGAATACTAAGAACCTAGGACTGTACTGAGTCAACACTCAAACAATCATTTTTATAATCATGAGGAACAAGGTCATGGACCCCTAGAAGGTCTGATGAAAGGTAAGGACCTTCCTGGTGGAAGATTTCACACACACACACACACACACACACCCCCCAAACACTGCATGCAATTTCACGGGGCCCCTGTTCCAGAAGTCGACCCACCAGTCCACCTGGGGAAACTGCTCGAGCCAGCCCCATTATTTCCTAAGGAAGGGAGAGGAGAGGGCATGCTGAGCAGGTCCACATGTATGTTCCTTCATTTGATCCTCTGAGGTGGCCATTACTAGCCCATTGCACAGATGAGAAAACCAAGGGCAGCGTTGAGGTCCCAGGCAAGCTGGTGGGCAGATGTGGCTTTCCTCTCCTAGGGGGCCTGCCGCCTTCTCTTTGGCTGGGTGTTACTTAGCCCCGAAGCCATGGTAAGAAATGGCACCCCCAGGGGTAGGGCCTGTTGTACACACTCAGTGAAGATTTGTTGAGTGAGTGAGTGAGTGAGTGAGTGAGTGAGTGAGTGAGTGAGTGAAAAGGTCAGAGTGGGTCGACATGGGGCCAGGCCATGTCCAAGGTCAGAGCTCCCCTAGCCCAGCTCCTCTCCTGGGCGCTCATGGCTTTTCATGAGGAGGCAGAGGAAGCAGCAAAGGAAGACCTGTAGGAATCCTGGCCTTTCAAAAGCGACTCCTCCAACCTCCAGACAAGAAAATGGGGGCCCCAAGGCTGACTTGATGTACTCAGTCACACCCCAGGATGGCAGGAGCCAGGACTGGAAATCTGGCACCCATGCCAGAGCTCAGGCAGTGGTGGTCGGAGGGAAGGAGTGCTGAACTCGAGTCAGAACGCTTGGTCCATGCCCTGCCTGCCATTCATGAGAGACGTGACTTCAGGCAAACTGCATGACCAGGTCTCTATTTGCAAAATGGCGATTGTATCTACCTTATAAAGCCCCTGTTAGAATCAAACAGTTTGACAATTGTCTATTAAAAGTTGTTTAGCGGCCGGGTGCGGTGGCTCATGCCTGTAATCCCAGCACTTTGGGAGGCCAAGGTGGGCAGATCACGAGGTCAGGAGATGGAGACCATCCTGGCTAACATGGTGAAACCCCGTCTCTACTAAAAATAAAAAAAATTAGCTGGACATGATGGCACATGCCTATAGTCCCAGCTATTCGGGAGGCTGAGGCAGAAGAATTGCTTGAACCCAGGAGGCGGAGGTTGCAGTGAGCCAAGGTCGCACCACTGCACTCCAGCCTTGGTGACAGAGTGAGACACCATCTCCAAAAAATAATAATAAATAAAAATAAAAGTTGTTTAGCATTTTCTCCTCATTTCTCAAATGAGGATAGGTTAACGTTAGAAGGTAGAAAATTCCCTGAAGTAAAACAAATGTTCTGTGATTGGTAGATTTTACTATTATTGGCAGCTATTATTACAATGCTGAACATACAGGATAGGCCTCTATAAATGTCCCATGAATGGGTAGATGAAACAACAGACAGGCTAATAAGTTGTTTGGCAGACCAGTGGGAAGTGGGGTGGAGAGATGGATGAATGGGAGAAAGGTAGATAGATGGATGGATGAATGGGAAGTTAGCAAGAGGGTAGGTGGGTGGATGGATAGATAGACCAATTGACAGGCAGAGAGATATGTTTTGGGGAAGACCAATAGGTAGATGAGAGAGAGTGTAAGATGGACAAATGGCTGGCTGGATGAGTGAGAGGATGGACCAATAGCAATCAGACAGAAAGACTGTGGTTTTTCAGAGCATGGAAGGAAGGAAGGAAAGAAAGAAGGAAGGAAAGAAGGAAGGAAGGAAGGAAGGCAGGCAGGCGGGAGGGAAGGAAGGAAGGAAGGTGGGAGGGAATGAAGGAAGGAAGGAAGGAAGGAAGGAAGATGGATGGTGGATGGGTGGATGGATGGAAGGAAGGAAGGTGGATAGATGGGTGGATGGATGGATGGATGGTGGGTGGATGGATGGGTGGGTGGGTAGATGGATGGATGGATGGATAGATGGATGGATGGATGGTGAATGGATGGTGGATGCATGATGGGTAGATGGATTGATGGATTGATGAATGGATGGATGGGTGAATAGATAAATGCTGGATGGATGAGTGGATGTATGTATGGATGGATGGATAGATAAGTGCTGGATGGATGAGTGGATGGATGGATGGATGGATGGATAGATAAATGCTGGATGGATGAGTGGATGGATGGATGGGTGGATGATGGATGGATGGGTGGAAGATGGATGGGTGGATGGATGGATGGATGGTGAATGGATGGGTGGATGGATGGATGGATAGATGAATGGATAGATGGATGGATGGATGGATGGATGGATGGATGGATATGTGAATGGAATCACTGGGTAGGTTGGTGGAAAGATAAATGCATGGACCAATAAGCAAGCAGATAGACAGGTGGGAGGACAGAAGATCAGGATATGGATGGATGGCGGAAATTCCTTCCCCTTGAATGAAGCCAAAGGGCTGATGGCAGCAGCTACAGCCTTACCATGGGCATCCTGAGGGTGGGGAAGAGAGGTAGGAGCTGATTGTTCACCCAGGGCACTCCTGGAGTGGGGTAGTGAGCAGTTGCTTACTGTACCCCAATGTCTAAGGATGGAACAGAAGCCCTAGGAGTGAGATGACTGGGAAGAAGGCGCCCGGGCCCACACTCACACTCACACTCCCCTCAACACGGCGTGCAGCAGGAGGGCAGCCTGGGAGGGGCCCTGCACCCACACCAGAGCAGCAGGCTACATAGCTCTTGCAGACAGCATCGGAGCCACAGCAGAGGAGGACCTCAGCTGCAGAGGCCTTCAGCAGGGCAATCCCAGTGTGCCCCTGGGGACTCCCTGGGTCTCAGCCAGAAGAACAAAGTGTCCCCAGTGGGGGACAGTGGCTGCCTCGTGACCATTCCACTTCTCAGATGGTGACCCAGGGTCCAAGGGCCTATTTTAGGCCTTGTGGGTTTTGTTGACGATGAGGCCACCTTGCGATGGCCCCCGTTTCACGAAAGTGGAAGGTGAAGTCCACCAGTGGGTACTGTGGTCTGCAGGCTTAGTCCTACCCCCACCATCTCTTTGGTTTCTCCTGGGCCTTGCCCAACTGCTCAGCTGACTTGGCCTCTCTGGTGTGGCTTGAACACTCCAGGCAGCCCCACCCCACTTACTCTTCCCTCTACCTGGCGGGCTCCTCCTCCAGGGACCGGGGTGGCCACCCCCTCACTTCCTGCATTGCCTGTTTACGGTGCAAGGACTTTTGTCCGTTGGGTTCCTGACGCCCGGTGCACACTCAGTATCATTTGCGGTAATCCAGTAACCCATGCCGTGATGGTGAGGGTGAGCAATAGTGAAGCATTTCCCGCGTGCCAGGCACAGTGCTCACTCCTTCGTCCACACGGTGCCCCCATGAAGTAGATGTGGTTGCTATCTGCTCCTTTGCAGATGGGAACTCAGGGGCTTAGAGAAGGGGTTTGCTTAAGGTCCCACAGCAAGGCTGCCACTAGAACACGCTAGAGTCAGGTCCGAGGTCTTCCCACGAGAGCTTAGGTTCCAGAGCTAGTGGAGTTCTAGCATTGCCACCATGGGACGTTGACCTTGGAAAGTCCCCTCTTTTCTCTGAGCCTTTTTTCGTTTGTTTGTTTGTTTGTTTGTTTGTTTTTCTGAGATGGAGTCTTGCTCTGTCGCCCAGGCTAGAGTGCAATGGCGCGATCTCGGCTCACTGCAACCTCCGCCTCTCGGGTTCAAGCAATTCTCCTGCCTCGGCCTCCCAAGAAGCTGGGATTACAGATGCCCGCCACCACACCTGGCTAATTTTTGTATTTTTAGTAGAGATGGGGCTTCCCCATGTTGGCCAGGCTGGTCTCAAACTCCTGACCTCAGGTGATCTGCCTGCCTCGGCCTCGTGAGCCACCGCGCCCGGCCCTGAGCCTTGGTTTTTTCATCTGTAAAATGGAACAGTAACAGCCTCTCCTTGGCAGGGCTGTTTTGAGAATCAAGGCTGGCAGTGGTATGAATGCTTTACAGAAAAGAACCGTGCCTGTGTCGCTGGATGTTACGGTGCTACCTGTGTCTCCAGCTGCCTGAGCAGGGAGAGCCCGTGGGGCCCCTTGGTCTGTCACACAAGCCCAGGATTCCAGGCTCAGTTTAGGATAATCCAGGATAATGCTACCAACTGTCTGGGGATCAGAGATCAAGTTCATTCTTTCTGGGCCCCTCTTTCCTCCCAGCTCCACTGGGATGCTGCCTCCAGGGGACTTCTCACAGCTGTCTGGACCAGACCCGCCTGGGAGGAGCAGGGTGGGCGGGGACAGGAAGGCCTCAGACTTTTCCCAGGCTGAAGACCTCCGAGGAGCCGCTCTCCCATTCCCCCACCACAGCTGGGCAGGCTTCTGATGTGGCTTTCCCAGACCCCGCTGGCCCCTGTCTGCAATGGATACACACGGAGGAGCAGTGCTCAAGAGGGGGAGGGAAGGGCGTTTGAATAGGAGGACGCATGAGGGCTCCAGGCCTGCACACACCCTGTCAGCTTGGGGTACAAGTTGCAGATCTCTCAGGCAATGCCGGGCCTCAGCTTCCTCACCTGGAAAACGGGTTTGGACTGGGTGACTTCACCCAGGCTGCCCAGTGCTAGACACTAGAACAGACCAAGCAGCCCAGGACCTTCCCCCAAGATCGCTCCCTGGACCCCTTTCACCTCTGCAAGATAGGGGCCATTCCCTCCTTGGTAAATGGGCAGGCTCCACCTCAGTAAAATGGGCTGGCTGAAGTGAAAGATCCCGGAGCTTCCTTCCTCTCTGCCATTCTGTTGTAGCTGGGAAAGGAAAATGAGGTGGTGCTGGGAAGGAAAGAACATTTGGTGAGCAGCAACTATATACCAGGTGCTTTTTATGCTTTATCTCAGTTGTCTGTGTCTTACTCTCCTATTGCTTCTGTAACAAATTACTGTAAACTTGGTAAATTAAAACAACACATGTTTATTACCTTATAATTCCGGAGGTCAGAAGTCCAAAACTAGTGTCACTGTGTTAATGGCGTCAGCGGGGCTGGTTTTCCTTGTCTTTCAAGAGAGAATCGATGCTCTCTTCATTCCTACATCCCATGGTCTTTTCTCCCATTTCCTCGCTCTCATCTCTTGCTCTCTCTTTTTTGCTTTTTTTTTTTTTTAAGATGGAGTTTAGCTCTTGTTGCCCAGCCTGGAGTGCAGCGGCACAATCTTGGCTCACTGCAACCTCCACCTCTTGGGTTCAAGTGATTCTCCTGCCGCAGCCTCCCAAGTAGCTGGGATTACAGGTGCGTGCCACCACACCCAGCTAATTTTTGTACTTTTAGTAGAGAGAGAGTTTCATCATGTTGGTCAGGCTGGTCTCGAATTCCTGACTTCAGGTGATCTGCCCGCCTTGGCTTCCCAAACTGTTGGGATTACAGGCGTGAGCCACCGCGCCCGGTCGTCTCATCTTTTTTTTCCCACTGCCACATGCCTGCCTCCCTCATAGAAGGATCCCTGTGAGGACATTAGGCTCACCTGGCCAATCCCGGATACTATCCCCACCTCCAGATCCTTAACTTAATTACATCAGCAGAATTCCCTTTGCTCGATAAGGTTAGGACACGGTTATCTTTGGAGGACCCTCACTCAGCTTGTCACATCCGTTCACACAAGGCTGTCGTGGAGTTCAGCTTCTAAGCCCAGCGCTTGTCACTTTGTAGCTGTGTGACCTTGGGCAACGACCTAACTTCCTTGGCTCTCAGTCTCCTCATCCATAAAACAGAGATAATGATGGAGGATTATTAAGACAGTGCAGGGGCCGAGTGCGGTGGCTCATGCCTGTAATCCCAGAAATGTGGGAGGCCGAGGCGGGCAGATCACCTGAGGTCGGGAGTTGGAGGCCAGCCTGACCAACATGGAGAAACCCTGTCTCTACTAAAAATACAAAAATTAGCCAGGCATGATGGCAGGTGCCTGCAGTCCCAGCTACTCAGGAGGCTGAGGCAGGAGAATCACTTGAACCTGGAAGGTAGAGGTTGCGGTGAGCCGAGATCACACCATTGCGCTCCAGCCTGGGCAACAAGAGCGAAACTCCATCCCGAAAAAAAAAAAAAAAAAGAGTGCCGAGGAAACTCTGAACACAGGGCCTGCTGCTGCTGCTGCTGAGTGAATATATACAGTGATAGTGACGCTGATAATGAATCGCCCTTGTTTATTGCAGCTACTTGTACCAGACACTGAGCTGAGTGTTGAGTTTATGTAGGTGAGCCACGTTGACATGAGCCTGGCCCTCGTGGAACATCCCAGAGAACAGGGAAGACAGACTTAAAACAAATAGTCACACAAATCATTAGGGAATTATCAGAGCAGCCCAAGGCCACACAGCTGGGAAGAGGAGAAGTGGGCGGGATTCACACCCAAGTCTGTCTGATTCCCAAGCCCTTATTTTTCCATGATACTCCCAGCCTCTTGAGGCTGGCGGAGGCCAAGCCGAGGACCAGAGACGGGAAGTGACTTGCCAAAGGTCACACAGCGAGAGAACAGTCCATTGCAGACCCAGATCTCTGGGCATCCTGCCTAAGGCTCCTCCCAGAGGAGATTCTGAGACATAATACTAAATTTCAAAGTAACACTAATAACTACTGTGGCAGCTAATGCTTGTGGAAGCTTGCTCTGTGCCTGGAGGCAGAATGGACATTTTACGTGCCCAGTATCATTCAGTTTCCATGATGCACAGGAGAAGAGACTTGGTGCCCTGTTTCACAGAGGAAGAACCTGAAGTCTCAAAGGGGTCCTACGACATGCCCAGGGTCACCCAGATAATTAACTGCCAAGCAGAGATCCAGGATGTTCTCTAAGAGCAGGGTCTGGCTCAGAACTCCCCAGTTCAAATTTGTCTGACCCCTACACCTGTCCCTAACTCTGCACATCCTGCCTGTGCCCGTCGGCAGATCTTCGGGGGCTTCTACCAGTGGGAGGAGGGAGGTGGCTGTGGTCCTTAGGGTGTAACCTCACAGGTGGAACTCCTCCTGAGGTCAGCCTGCAGGGAGACGGGTGACCCGCTGGTGCCATCTAGTGGCCGTGAAGAGACATGCGCTTCCCCCGGAAGCCGCAAGGAACCCCCACAGAGACACACGGAGAGATAGTAACACATAAGGATCCTCTACCCAGCTGGATCCTGGTAGCAAACTGACAAAGCTGAGCTAAAAGTGTTCGAAATGATCCTCCTCATTTTGCAGTTGAGGAAACAGAGGTTCAGAGAGGAGACCGACACACCCCAGCCCAGTCAGGGGCAGATGCAGGTGGCTGGAGGGACTGGCAGGGAGGTGGGGCTTGCCCTGAGCCTAAGCAGGGAGTCGTCCAGCCGCTAAGAGGTCAGGACAACACAAGTGAGCTCTTCGTGGAGACTCCAGATTTGGCCTGGGGATGGCGAGGGGGCACTGGCCTGGGACAAGGAGGAGGGTATGGCTGGTAGGAGCTGGATTATGGGCCAGAGAGTGTCCTGGCTGAAGTGATCACCAAAGCTCCTCCATAGAGAAATCCCATGATCTAAGGTCAAACATGGCTGGAGAAACCCCAGGATTCTTAGAAACAAACATGGCTAATGAAATTCCATCACGCTAAAGGATAAACATGGCTGGAAAAATCCCATGATTCTAAGAGGCATAGGAACTTGATACATTGTTCATTCCTTCAACAAACCATCACTGACCATGCACTCTGTGCCTTCCCCATGAGGGGCGCTCAAGACCCACAGACCAACAAGATCTGGTCCCTGCTCTGCAGGATTCCACAGCTCAGTGGGGCAGATAAACAGATGACAGACTCTCAGAACTGGACAAGATAAATTCAAATGGCCTCCCAGAGGGCCATGGGCTCTGCAACCAGACAGATCTAGCTGATGATGTTAGCAAAAATAGTGGAAAGGCCGAGCGTGGTGGTGCATATCTGTAGTCCCAGCTACTCTGCAGGAGGATTACTTGAGCCCAAGAGTCAGAGGCTGTACTGTGCCATGATCACACCGGTGAATAGCCACTGCACTCCAGCTTGGGCAACATAGCAAGATCCTATCTTTTTTTTTTTTTTTTGAGACGGAGTCTTGCTCTTTTGCCCAGGCTGGAGTGCAGGGGTATGATCTTGGCTCACTGCAAGCTCCACCTCCTGGGTTCACGCCATTCTCCTGCCTCAGGCTCCCGAATTGCTGGGACTACAGGCACCTGCCACCATGCCCAGCTAATTTTTTGTAGTTTTAGTAGAGATGGGGTTTCACTGTGTTGCCCGGGCTGATCTTGAACTCCTGACCTTGTGATTCGCCCACCTCAGCCTTCCAAAGTGCTGGGATTACAGGCGTGAGCCACCACACCCAGCCCAATCCTATCTCTTTTTTTTTTTCTTTTTGAGACAGAGTCTCGCTCTGTCACCCAGGCTGGCATGCAGTGGCTTGATCTCGGCTCACTGCAAGCTCCGTCTCCTGGGTTCACACCATTCTCCTGCCTCAGCCTCCCGAGCAGCTGGGACTACAGGCACCCACCACCATGCCCAACTAATTTTTTGTATTTTTAGTAGAGACGGGGTTTCACCATGTTAGCCAGGATGGTGTCGATCTCCTGACCTCGTGATCTGCCCGCCTCGGACTCCCAAAGTGCTGGGATTACAGGCGTGAGCCACTGTGCCCGGCCCCAGTCCTGTCTCTTAAAAAAATTGTGGTGTGGCTAACATTTATTGAGTGCCTACTATATGCCAGGCACTAGTATAAGCACTTTCGATTAGCTAATTTAGTGAAACCCAGACCGTCTCTGACTAGCAGTGTGACTTTTGGTAAATTACTTAGCCTTTCCAATCCTCAAGATTCTCATCTGTAAAACAGGGGCCATGTGCCTACCTTGCTAGGCTATTTTGAGGTTAAAATGAAGATGTGTGTGTGTGTATTTGTGTGTTACCTGGAATACAGTAAGTGCTCTATAAATGGTAGCCACCATTGAATTAGTAAGTGCTGTAATGCAGGAATGCCAAAGAGTTCCCAAAATCTCATGCCTATCTGGAATTACCCTTTTTTTTTTTTGAGACGGAGTCTTGCTCTGTTGCCCAGGCTGGAGTGCAATGATGTGATCTTGGCTCACTACAACCTCCACCTCCCAGGTTCAAGTGATTCTCCTGAGTAGTTGGGATTACAGGCACCTGCCACCACGCCCTGCTAATTTTTTTATATTTTTTAGTAGAGACAGGGTTTTGCCATGTTGGCCAGGCTGGTCTTGAACTTTTGATCTCAGGTGATCCACCCACCTCGTCCTCCCAAAGTGCTGGGATTACAGGCCTTTGCCATTGCGCCCAGCCCTTCTGGTGTTATCTTAGGGCTGGGGGTAGTTGCATCTGAGGTCAGGGAGAGGAGGGAAGGGGGAAGCTCCCAGGAAAGGAGTGAGGACTTGGCCAGGCTGTGGAATGGGCAGGAGGCACTGCCCTCTTCCCCTCCTCTGCCTCTCCTCTCCTGCTCAGCTCCCCCTTCCCCTGTGGGGCACACCACCTCCCCTCCCTTCCTACACCCACTGCCCTGGGGCTGACCTCAGCATGCCTTGCTTGGCCTTGTGTTTCCACTGGCCTCCCTGCCTCCACTCCTTCCGCCCTGTAGCCAGAGGAAGACCAAACCTGTCTGTCCCTGCCTCCTCCGGCCCTCCTGCTCGTTGATCCCACCCTACAGGAAAGCCCACTCGACTGTGACGGGCAAGGCCCACCCCATTCATTTACATGAGTCTGTTTCCCCATCTCCTTCCTAGTGTCCACAGAGACCAGAGTTCCAGCTCCCTGGAACTACACGGAGCTAGACTCTGCGCTCCCTCCAGCCCCTATTGGCCACCTAGAAGGGTCTCTGCCCACTCATCTCTCCAGATGGCTGTGCCACTCCGGGGGAAGCCTTCCCAGGCACCCCTCCCCCGCAGGGTCAGGGAGCTCACCCTCCTCCCCCTTTCCCTCCCCCAGCTGTGCTCCCAGCCCCTGTCCAGGGTGTTCCAAAGCTTGCCTTATGTGCCCATCTCCCATACTAGATCTTTGCCTTCCATTAGGTGAGATCACCGCTAGGAAACACTGAATAGTTCCTCCCTCCATGTTAGGCCCCACAGTTACAATGGGGGCCAGGTCTTTGTCATCTTCGCGTGCCACTGTTGAATCGTGATGATGACAGTCACATTTCTGAGCACTTGGTTCACCAGGCAGTGCACTATGGGCTTTACTCAAAGTATCTCCCTTAATCCCTCCAACCCCGTAGGCGGTAGGACCTGTTATTATCCCCTTTTATAGATGAGGAAGCTGAGGCCAAAGAGGGTGGCCAAGAAGCATTAAAGCCAGGCAGGCCAGCTCCAGGGGCCACCGCATTGCCACTTCTCTGAGTGTGCCTATGCTGTTCCACTGCCTGCAACCCCCTTTCCCACTCCCTGGGCCCTGGTGGGCTCATTTTACCCTCGGACCTCAATCCCAAAGCCCCCTCCTTGGAGAAGCCTTTTCTGTAACACCCTGTTGTACAGCATCATGCCACCCTGTCTGTTTGCTTCGTACAATATGTCTCAAGGTATTTCTTTGAGTTTGCTGTCTGTTGTTCTTTTGTACTCAACGTGCACGCACACACAACCACAAACACACATAGTCGTACTTGACTGTGAGAGCACTCACCGTGATTTTGCTCACTGCTGCATCCCTAAAGCAGAACAGAGTTTAGCCAGCCTCCCAGATCCTGGCTTCTTGGTATGCACATCTTTGTGGAGTCTGCTTCCACACTGAGCAGAGGACCTGTGCTACCGAGAGGACTTTGCATAAATGCCAAAGTGAGACCTCTAAGGCTGGGTCATGAAAGATATTGCACTTCCTCCTTGGCTCTCTTGCACCACGTGCTCTGGGAGAATACAGCTGCCATGTTGGGAGGACACTCAAGCAGCATTGTGGAGAGATCCACATGGTGAGGGACTGAGGCCTCCAGCCCACAGCCAGCATGACCTGGCCAACCATGTGAGGGAGCCACATTGGAAGTGGATCCTCTCTCTCCTGTCCAGCCTTAAAGGACTGCAGCCCTGACCAAATCCTGCCCACAGCTTCATGAGGGATCCCGAGCCAGAACCACCCAGCCAAACCACTCCCACATTCCTGATGCCTCATACATTGTATGTGAGAAGAAATGCTGATAGTTTTAAGCCACTAAGTTTTGGAGTACCTTGTTATGGAGCAGAACTGAATCCAACACTTTCTAAGTAGCTGTTGTATAAAGAGGTGGAGAGATGGATGCTGAATGATAATAACAACAATTGCCACTCCCTGAGCCCTCTCTGTGTGCTAGGCATCGTGCTAAGTACTTTACATGTGCTAATTCATAGGAAACTGACACAACAGCCTTATGAGAAGGTTACTACCCTCTACCCATTTTATAGATGGAGAAATAGGAACAGTGAGGTTAAATAACTCACCCAACATCACACCAGCAGTCCTGGGGCTTGCACCCTGGCAGATTGGGGCCAGAGGCTTCACTGTCACATGGCACTGTCTGGGTGTCTCTTGATTCTTCCCAGACCCCCTCTCAGGCTCACTGGGCGCCTGGAAGAGCTCGCTGCCACAGTCCGTGTGGCATGCATGCCCTGCAGAGCTAGGAATGCGTGGCTCATGGCCTGGCACCAGCACCTCTTGTCCCACTGCTGGGAACACTGCCCTGTCACCTACCGGTAGAAGCCAGTTGGACAGAGCAGAGAGAAAAGGATGGCTTCTGTCCAGCCACGCCCCATGGAACCAAGTGGCTGTAGGGGCAGGAGTGGGTGTCAGAGAGCTCAGATTTCAGCCGGCTCGTCTTGCTGGTCTCCTTAGCAAACCTCCTAAGGTTACACACCCCAGGGTTCTGGCTGGACTCAGAGCCTTCGTCCTCTGGATCTGAAATGATACAGTTGGGACAGAGCTGGAAGTAACAATGGAAAACCCCAAGCCCCTCTTGTCCTCTGAGAAATGAAGCCTAAAAGGATGTTGGGGTCCAGGGAGCATGTAGCATTCAGACCCATACCATCGTGAGAAGAGAGTTGGGCTGGCACAGAGCTGGACGCCTTCTGAGAGGGTACAAGGGGTCTGGGCACAGGATGCCTGGGTCCAGGTCTGGTCTCTACCTGTCACACTTACTGTGTGACTTCAGGCAAGTTCCTTAACCTCTCTGTGCCTCTAAATAATTCATCTGAACAAATGCAGGTGGCAGCAGCACCTATTTCCTGAGAATGCATGAGCCTGGTATGAGACAAACACTCATGTGTGCTGGGATGTTTGGTTTTCGTAGCACTAATCTTTCCAACAACCTCGCAAGGCAAGTCTCATTACTGCCATCTGCACATGAAGAAACCGAGGTTTGATTAGGTTAAGTCACTCTCACCGGCCACACACAGCCAGTATGAGGTGGAGACAGTCAGGATTCAAACCCGAACGAGGTCCTTACCTCCGTGCCATTCTGCTCCTGTTCATTTTTGAGACTCAGTACGAGCCACTGTGTGTGATCCCTGTTAGACACAGTCACTGCTGTCTAGCAAACAGACAGAGTGGGTCGCTTGGAGAAGCAGTGAGCTCCCCACCCCTCCAGGGGTATGCAAACATAGCCTGGGTGCAGTGGAGGCCTTAAGCATTGGGTTTGGTGTTGAACCCAGTGCCGCTTGAGACCCCTATTACCCCTAGATGCTGGGGTTCTTCACTATCCTCCCCCAAAGACAAAGAGGGCTCAGCAGGGGAAACTGAGGCCCAGAGCCAGAATATGCCCAAGGTCATTTCATCAAGACACTGTTGAACCCACCCTACATCATGCCAGGAGAAAGGTGGGCTCCTTCCTCCAAGGGCCAGGAGAAGGAAGAAGGGTAAAAAAGAAGCCACAGGACCATGGACAAGGTGAGGGTGAATCCTGAAGACAAAGGTGGCCACTCGGCTGGTGTTCAGAGCCAGGGAGTAGGTGAAGGTTGTCAGAAACAAGGTGAGTGTCGGACACCTTGGACTTCTTTTGGTTCAGTCCCCTCATTCGACAGATGAACAAATCAAGGCCACGGGGGGCCGATTCGCCTGTCCCAGATCCGAGGCCATGCAGGACACAGGCTGCTGAGGAAATAAGAGGAAGGGACATGAAGCGGGTGGACTGGGCTTCACAAAGCCTGCCGCTCTGGCACAAAGTGGATGGGATTCGGGGTCTCTGGTCCACACTCTGCCCCTGCCCACGCTGCCCTCCTGGCAGATGATGAGATATTTTCCAAGCATGCAGAATACACTAAACCCTTCTTAAGGTGTCCTCATAAATTAAGTCGGTTTGAGCCTAACAGCCGCCTGTGAGATAAGGACTGGGAATTTCATCATCTACATTTCTTCAGAAAAAGGAAACTGCTGCCAGAGAGGTGAAATCACTGGCCGGAGGTCACAGAGTCAGCCAGGAAGGAGCAAAGCTTAGCAGTGGCCCCTGAGACCTCGGTCACCCTGGGCTGGCATTTCCCTTCCAGGGGGCAGGGGATGAGCACACTGGGTGAGGAAATCTCAGCCTCCACCCTCTGGAAAATGACTCAGCTTCTGGCCCTTGGTCAGGACGTGGGGTAGGTGGCCAGGCAGCCACAAGATTGGGCTGTAAGCCTCCAGCACCCAGGCAGCCCCGCTGCCACCCAGAGCAACTCACACTCATACGCTCTGCTCAGTTAAAGTGCACAGGCTGAGCACGGTGACTCAAGCCTGTAATCCCAGCACTGTGGGAGGCCAAGGCAGGAGGATCGCTTGAGTCCAGGAGTTCAGGACCAGCCTAGGCAACATGGTGAGACTCCCCTCTCTACTAAAAATAAACAAATTTAGCCCGGCATGGTGGCATGCACTTCTAGTCCCAGCTACTTGGAAGGCTGAGGTAGGAAGATTGCTTGAACTTGGGAGGCTGAGATTGCACCACTGCACTCTAGCCTGGGCGGCAGAGTGAGACCCTGTCTCAAAAACAAACAAACAAAAAACCAAAGTGCAGTCTTAGCATATTCACAGGTGTGCAACCAGCACCACATCCATTTTAGAACATTTTCATCACCCCAGAAAGAAACCCTGCAGCCCTTAGCCCCCGCCCCCGCTCCCCACCTCACCTCTAGCCCTGGACAACCACGTATCTACTTTCCGTCTCTATCGATTTGCCTCTTCTGGGTGTTTTGTATAAATGGAATCACACGATATATGATCTTTTCATACGATATATGGTCTTTTCACACGATATATGGTCTTTTGCAGGCACCGCTTTTTGAAGTCTTATAATAACGTTTTGCAGTAAAAACAGTGTTCTCTCAATTTTATTTTATTTTATTTATTTATTTTTGAGACAGAGTCTTGTTCTGTCACCCAGGCTGGAGTGCAATGGCATGATCTCGGCTCACTGCAACCTCCGTCTCCCGGGCTCAAGTGATTCTCCTACCTCTGCATCCTGAGTAGCTGGGATTACAGGTGCCAGCCACCATGCCCAGTTAATTTGCGTATTTTTAGTAGAGACGGGATTTCGCCATGTTGGCCCAGCTGGTCTCAAATTCCTGACCTCAGGTGATCCACCTGCCTCAGCCTCCCAAAATGCTGGGATTACAGGCATGAGCCACCACACCTGTATAGATGAAAAAACTATATAGATGAAAAACTTTATAGATGTTTTTCTCTCAACTTTATAGATGAAAAAAACTGAGGCTCAGCGTGGTTAAGAGCTTGCCCGAGGTCACCCAGCTCAGAAATGGTGCGTGGGATCTGGAATACGTCTGTCTGACTCCAGAGAACCTCAGCCACCCTTCTTAGGGCCGGAATCCAGAGTAGCCAGACAGCTTCAGGGGCCTAGGCTTAGGGATCTAGGACTGGAAGAAAGGCTAGGAGGGTCGTGGAGTTTGTGAATCCTGACGGCCAGGGCTGGAGGGTGAAGGGCCTGGGGGAGGCACAGGTCTGGCCTCTAGACCCTCGAGTTACAGGGAGAAAAGGAAATACATAAAGCAGCCATTGGGGAAGGGTTGGGGTGGCTAAATTTACCTTTGGGAACTCCTGAGGGCCACCCCTTCTCTGGCACTGATAGACCAAGTCACAGGTTCCTGATAATTCCCCCCTCTCCTGCCCTACCTCCCCCAGGAAAACAGTCCACTCTGCTCACACTCCCAGTCCCCAGCCGCCAGCCTTCCTGCGATGACTCAGCCTGAGCCACTGTCCCCTCTGCCACCTCCACCCTCTCCCAACACCTGTCCCTCTCTAGCTGGAGCTGACCCCCAGGACGTGATTATCACCAGCACCCGGGTGGCTGTGCCAGGACTGGCCTGGCCAGCACCTGTTGGGGCTGGGACACAGCTCTCCCCAGTCTGTCCTCTGGGTCAGCCTCGGCGGGGGCCCTCACGCCCTCAGGGGGCTCTACTCACCCCATTCCTGGCAAGTCTCCTTAGGATAAATGCAAACATTTCAGGCCCTCTTGAAATGTTCTTTGTATTTGTATTATTTTATTGTATTTTGAGACAGGATCTCACTCTGTCACCCAGGCTGGAGTGCAGTGGTGCGATTATGGCTCATTGCAGCCTCAACTTCCCAGGCTCAGGGGATCTTCCTGCCTCGGCCTCTCAAGTAGCTGGGACTAAAATATTATTTATTTTTGTTTAGAGGCGGGGTCTCACTATGTTGCTCGGGAGAAGTCTCAAACTCCTGAGTTCAAAGGATCCTCCCACCTCGGTCTCCCAAAGTGCCACAGTTATGAGCCACCTCCTGGAACGTTGTATTGTTAAAACGATTACCATACCTCAACCAAAAGAAATAAAATTTGGAACATGCTCTTTCAGGCTGCTCTCTGCTTTGTACCCTCACGTTGACCCATCCCACCAAATTGCCTTGGGGAATGACAAGGAATTATCTGGCTGGGAATGAGATTTAGCGTTTGAAGGAGTGGTTCCACTCCCAGCACCACGGTCCCCTACAAAAGGAACTCCGAGAGTACGGTTTGGGCCCAGCCTACCTGTGTGTGTGGTAGGGAGGACTCTGTGACCTTTGGTGGCCCCAAAATCAAATGACAGCAGCAGCTGTTAGCTATGCTGGAGCACCAAGCCTTTATTTTCCTTTGCATCCATCAATTCGTTTAGAGCCAGACAGCTTGGCTTGGAGTACCAGCCACACCAAACTTCACGCTTTGTGACTCTAGGCAAGTCAGTTAACCTCTCTGGGCCTCAGTCTCCTCATCCGGAAAATGGGTGTGATGGCAGCTTCTGCTTCCTAGGCCTGGTGTGAAGATGAATGGGTGAATATGTGTACAGCACTTGGAAAGAACCCGGCACACCTTGTGAGCTGTTTGTTCTTGTTCTTCTTACGCCTGGTAAGTGCATCGCAGGGGGACAGCCCCGCCCATCCTGCCAGGCCTCACGGAGATTACAGGCAGTGGAGACTCAGGTAAGGAAGGCTGTCACCATCTAGAGAGGGGAGGGCCTGCCTCAGGGTCCACAGGGAGGGCTCAGGTACTGTGGAGAATGCCAGCTGGGAGGCCTGGGGCTCCGGCTCCAGCTCTGCTGCCCAACTGCTCTGTGAGCCTGGCCGGGTCACTTGCCCACTCTGGGCTGCAGTTTCCTCCTCTGCTGGAGGCACTGGGCTGACTCTTCAGGGTCCTGGGCAGCCAGAGGTCCGGGAGGCCAGCCACCACCCCGGCTCTATTTTTACCGGGACTCTGGACACTGTGCTGTCCTTGGACTCAGAACCTGGATGAGTGCAAGGGAGCCCTGAGGTCATCCAGCCAGCCGGTCTGAGCTGCGCTCCCTGGGCCTGTAAAGCATGTGTGTGAAGGCCCCTCATTTCAGAGGGCTTTGTGCTGGGGAAGCTGCCCTTGCCCTGTCTCTGCCTCTCTGTCCTTCCTCCATCTTGCTTGCTCTTCTCACTGGTTCTCTCTCTCTGTCTCTCCTTCTCTCCCTCTGTCCCTTCCTTCCTCTCTCTCTCTGTCTCTCTCTCTCTCTGGCGCATGTGCACAGAGCTCCGCTCCACTCTCTAAGGCCCCCGGCCTCCCTGCACCCCAGTGAATTACAACCTGTTCTCGTCCCTACTCTGTACTTGTAAACTTTTTTCTCCTTATTTTAAGCTGTTTATAAAATCTCAGGGAATTTATGGGATTAGAAGTGGGAAAGAGGGAGGGACAGAGGGAGTAATGCGAAAAGCCACGACCCACAGCATCGGAACTCCTGCTTCAGAGACCAACGGGCACACCCACGCCGATGAGAGACTGAGAGACGGAGGGAGAGACGGGTAGGGGAGAGGGAAGGAGGTGGGGGGACAGAGGGAGGGAGAGAGAGATTGACAGAGGGAGAGAGAGGGAAAGAGAGAGGGAGGGATGGAAAGACAGAAAGAAGAAGGAAGATAGGGAGGGAGCGAGAGAGGGCGAGAGAGACAGGGAGAGAGAAAAAGAGAGAGGGGAAGAGAGAGAGAGGGAGGGAGGGAGGGACCAAATAGAGAGAGAGGGAGGGAGAGAGGGAGAGAGAGAAAGGGAAAGAAAGAGAGAAAAGGGAGAGAGAGGTGGGGAAAAAGGAGAGGGAGGGAGAGAGAGGGAGGAAGAGAGAGGGAGGGAGAGAGAGGGAGGGAGAGAGAGGGAGGAAGAGAGAGGGAGGGAGAGAGAGGGAGGGAGAGAGAGGGAGGGAGAGAGAGGGAGGGAGAGAGAGGGAGGGAGAGAGAGGGAGGGAGAGAGAGGGAGGGAGAGAGAGGGAGGAAGAGAGAGGGAGGAAGAGAGAGGGAGGGAGAGAGAGGGAGGGAGAGAGAGGGAGGAAGAGAGAGGGAGGGAGAGAGAGGGAGGGAGAGAGGGAGGGAGAGAGAGGGAGGGAGAGAGGGAGAGAGAGAAAGGGAAAGAAAGAGAGAAAAGAGAGAGAGAGGTGGGGGAGAGGGAGAGAGAGGGAGGGAGAGAGGGAGAGAGAGAAAGGGAAAAAAAGAGAAAAGGGAGAGAGAGGTGGGGGAGAGGGAGAGAGAGGGAGGGAGAGAGGGAGAGAGAGAAAGGGAAAAAAAGAGAAAAGGGAGAGAGAGGTGGGGGAGAGGGAGAGAGAGGGAGGGAGAGAGAGGGAGGGAGAGAGAGGGAGGGACAGGTGAGTGGAAGAGAGGGAAAGAGAGCAAAGGGGAAGGAGAGAGAGGGAGAGAAAGAGAGAGGGAAAGAGAGAGAGAAAGGGAAAGAAAGAAAAGGGGGAGAGAGGTGGGGGAGGGGGGAGAGAGAGAGAAAGAGAGAGAGAGAGGAAGAGAGGGAAGGCACAGAGAAAAAAGCAGAAGAGAAGCGAGAACTAGATGGAAGAAACAGAGAAACAGAGGTAGAAGGCAATTGCGCCATCCCTAGCATAAATCCTTTGAAAGGGGGAGGTCTTGGCGTGCAGGGCCTCCCTCTTGCCATGGCAGCCTGTTCAAGGTGTATCTTCTCTGGGCCTCAGCTTCCTCACTTGGAAAAACAAATCTGAGCTACGTGACCACCAAGGGCTTGCAGAACTCTGACGTTCAGATCCTGTGATGCTGAGGCCCCTTGGGAATGGTCCCAGCCTCCTCATTCATCAGATTCGCATAATGCTTTGACACTCAGTGCTCCACTGTTGGCTCAGTATGACTGATCCCATCTAGCATACGGGATGCTGGTGCCCAGAGAGGTGGAGATGTTTTCCCGAGGCCACACAGCAATGGTGGTGGACGGGACCTAGGGGAGCCTGAGTGCTGCAGCAGGACTTTCCACCTCCTTCCTCCCAGACTGTGGCTGTCCCATCACCGCGGCTGTCCCCTGGCCACCCGTGCTGCAGCACCTGCACCCCCTCTCTGGCCCTTGGTGTTCCCTGCACAGGGGCAGAGGTGATCCAGCCGAGCACGTTTCCTTCCCATGAGACCTGTGGGCCCTCTCAGCAAAGGGTGAGATGCGGCGCGTGCTCCTTCCCCTAAAACCCCTCCTCCCTTCCTCAGTGAGAAACTGCAGCCTGGGATCCCTTCACTAAAGAAAGAAACACATTCAGGGACCCAGTTCCTGCCGCCATCCACCCCTAAGGCCGCTCTCACCGATGATGGGGAAGAACAAGGGGTTCCAGGAGCTTGATTTGTATTAATTCATTTGATCCTCACAAATGCCTTTGGTATAAGTAATGAGAAGGAAAAAATATTATTTTCATTTCACAGGTGAGGAAACTGAGGCGCAGAGTAGTGGAACAACATGTCCAAATCACACCTCTGGAAAGAGGAAGATCAGGCTCAGGGGCTTGAGAGAGTGATGATTAAGAGTTGTTTAGCACAGGCTGTTGATTTGACGTTCAGGCATGAGTATGAGTGTCACTGGCATCCCAGCCCTGGGCTAAAGGCTTAGCACGCGCTACCTTATGTCATCCTCACGGCCAACGCCATTGGTTCCCAGCCCTCCCTAGCGGCATCCCATCCGCCCTGCCCGACGAGTCTCCTGTTGGTTTGGAGGTTCACCCCCGATGGTGCTCACGGAAGATGACTTCAGTCTTGCGCCAAGGGTGAGTTATAGTTGCTCCCAGCCCATCACGGTGGTCTTGACTGTGACGGGCTTAGGCATAGGCATGTGACCCAGTCCTGGAAAACGGGAACTTAGAGAGAATCTGCCAGGGAGGAGGAAGGTGGCCTCTGGGAAGTTCTTCCATACCTTCAAATGAGGACATGAAGCAGGAATTGCCTCTTCCTGCCTCTGGATGTTGAGTGACGATGTGACATCTGGAGGTGCAGCAGCCATCTTGGGGCCTTGAGGGAAAGGTGACTTGTGAGGAAGTAGATCGTAAGCCAAAAATAAAATTCTAAGCCATCCCAATGACTGAATGGACCCCGTTCTCAGCCAAGGGCATTCCAAAGTAAGCCTGATAAATTAGCTCCAGCCATGATGGGAAGGAGGAGTCAGACAGGTCTCTTCACACCCTCCTCACTTTGGATTTCAGGTACAGCTGACCAGCACTAACAGTGAAACAGATTTTAAGACTAACAATACAGACTCTTTTTATTTTTTGAGATGGGGTTTTACTCTTGTCACCCAGGCTGGAGTGCAGTGGCGCAATCTCGGCTCACTGCAATCTCTGCTTCCCAGGTTCAAGCGATTCTCCTGCCTCAGCCTCCTGAGTAGCTGGGATAACAGGCTCCTGCCACCATGCCCAGCTAATTTTTGTATTTTTAGTAGAGATGGGGTTTCACCACATTGGGCAGCCTGGTCTCAAACTCCTGACCTCAGGTGATCTTGCCTCAGCCTCCCAAAGTGCTGGGATTGCAGACGCTAGCCACCATGCCTGGCCAATACAGCCTCTTTATAACAGTAAGACACCAAATTCCAATCTGACTCTAGTATTGCATCACGTGACGTAGCAAGCCCAGAAAGAAACTGAAGTGTTTTACCCCCAAAATATATTTCTTTGCCATATTTGAAAGGGCCTTGCAAAACTGTCTTTTACGGGGAAAATCTACAATCTATAGAGAACCCTTCCCTTTCCGGGTCTTGTCCTGATCCAAAAGAGATTAACTAACAGTCTAGCACCTTTTAGAGACATTTGCCATCTATTTGCTCTGAAGCCTGTTACCTGGAGTCTTCATCTGCACAATAAGAACCCTGGTCTCCACAACTCCTTATCTTAACCCAGACACTCCTTTCTATTGATTCCAGGTCTTTAGATAATAGCTGTTTCAACCAACTGCCAATCGGAAAATCTTTGAATCCACCTATGACCTGGCTAGGTCGCAAAAAGCATCCGGCGTCTGCCAGGTTCCTTCTTCTGAGTCCCTTAATTTTGGAACCCAGTCGCCGTGTCAAGAGGAAGTACAGCGGCCACATGTAAGCAATGCAATGGGTGCTTCGAGAAAGGGTTGTGCCAGAGGGAAGAGAGCCAGCTCCAGGCTGGATGGGCAGGGAGGAGAGGAAACACTTCCCAAAGTGAGGCTTCAAGAGTGCAAAGGGGCTGGGCGTGGTGGTTCACACCTGTAATCCCAGCCCTTTGGGAGACCCAGGTGGGTGGATCACCTGAGGTCAGGAGTTCGAGACCAGCCTGACCAACATGGAGAAACCCTGTCTCTACTAAAAATACAAAAATTAACTGGGCATGGTGTCGGGCACCTGTAATCCCAGCTACTCGGGAGGCTGAGGCAGGAGAATCACTTGACCCCAGGAGGTGGAGGTTGCAGTGAGCCAAGATCGCACCATTGCACTCCTGCCTGGGCGACAAGAGTGAAACTCCTTCTCAAAAAACAAACAAACAAACAAACAAATGGACCCCGTCCCGTAAAGGGACACGGACATCCAAGAGCACTGGTAGTCCAGGAACAGCAAACCCAGGGCTCAGACGCTGCAGAGTGCACATCAAAGCAAGGGTCAGGAGGGAAAAGCCGGGGAGAGGTCGGGCCACGTTGTCTGAACTTTTCTCCCATGAACAATGAGGAGGAACCGTTGAAAGATATTTGCGCAGTGACTTGGGCAGAATTGCCAAGTGGTCCGGAGCGTGGCCTTGGGCTGTGTGTGGGTTTTCAAACTGACAGGCGAGTACATGATCCAGGCCAAGGGGGTGGCTCTCGTTCCCATGTGAGTGACTCTGAGAGAAAACCCGCTTGCTCAGCCTGCTCTCTTCCTAGGGCCAGGAGAGGCAATACTAAGATATAGAACTGTTGTGTTTTAGCCATTATATGTTGGGGTGACTTACTATGCAGCAATAGAAATTGAAAAAATAAGGCCAGGTGCATTGGCTCATGCCTGTAATCCCAGCACTTTGGGAGTCTGAGGCAGGCAGATCACTTGAGGTCAAGAGTTCGAAGCCAGCCTGGCCAACGTGGTGAAACCCTGTCTCTCCTAAAAATACAAAAATTAGCCGGGCATGGTGGTGGGCACCTGTAATCCCAGCTACTCAGGAGGCCGAGGCGGGAGAATTGCTTGAAACCAGGAGGCAGAGGTTGCAGTGAGCTGAGATCATACCACTGTGCTCCAGCCTGGGCGAGCAAGACCCTGTCTCAAGAAAAATAAAAAGGAAAAGAAATGGAAACAATAAGTGTTTCACAGGTATTTGGTGAATGAAATGTATTCGGCACCTGATTAGGTGGAATTGAAAAAATATGTTTTTTTTTTGTTGTTTGTTTGTTTGTTTGGAGAGAAGCTGCCATTGAAAAGCATCCAAGAGTTTCAACTGAATGGCAGTGACCTCAGGTTGCCCGGAACACTCACCTCTGCTAAGTAGAGTCCTGCAGTGCTCAGTGGCCTCTCATGAACACTCCCATGTAAGTGGCAGGTGAGAAACGAGGCCCCAGGCCCTGGGAGCCATTGAGACGTCCCCCAAGGCTTGAACTTCTGCCAGTCCAGCCTGCAGGTGCTTAGGAGGATTTGGTCACTTGGCTTCAGCTGGCGTGTTAATGAGTCTTGCCCTGACTCAAGCAAATGTCACTGGCTCTGCCTCAGGGCACCTGCAGGATGGAAGATGGGACTCACTCTGAACTGGTGTTATGACGCTTCCAACCCACTCCAGGAAGACCACAAGCTGGGAATTCCCCGCCCAGCCTGGCGGAAGAGCCCCTGTACCAAGCTCCTGAAAAAGACCACCCTTCCCAGCAGCTTCAGATGCAAGAACTGGGGACGGGGCAGACAGACATGTCACAGGGCTCCTGGGAGGCCGGATCCTTCCCTTCTGAGGGCCAGGGAGAGGAGAACCTCATTTTGCAGGAAGGATGCCTGGGGACTGGCTCAGCGAGGCTGGCGTTCTCCTGTTGAAGGATCCTTCGCTCAGCTCTGCTTGGGGCTGCAGTGTGAGGCCCCAATGCCCCCAGTCCCTGAGCCTGGGCCTTGAGTAAAATGACAGGGTACGCAGCTTTGAGTTATAACCGCCAACCTTTGAAGCACAAGCTTGGGTCTCCCTGCAGCCCCGCAGGTGAGGGTCTGGACCAGGACAGAGGTTACAGGCACTGGACAAGGACTTGCCAGCTTGCCCAGGATGGGTGCCCAGAGCACAACTGTGTGGTGGTGAAAGGGCAGCAGTGCCTGAAGCTGGCCCCTAGGCAGGCAGATCGGGGCCTCCAGCGCCACCACACGTGTGCAACCCGTCTGACCTTCTTGGGCTGAGTCAGCCCCTGTATTCTCCGGCATTTCAGGGAGAGGAAGGAGAGCCCACAGGATAAGTCGGACTTCCTGTTAATCTGGAAGTGGAGGCTGAGACTGATTTTACTTGGAAAAATGTGAAAATTGGGAGAATATTTGTCCCAAAGCTGATGAGACATGCCACGCTGGTGGCATAAGCCTGTATGTCCCAGTGGGCAGGGTGCTGCAAGCATTTAAGAGTACAGATTTTGGCAGGGTGCGGTGGCTTATGTCTGTAACTCCGGCACTTTGGGAGGCTGGGGCAGGCAGATCACCTGAGGTCAGGAGTTCGAGACCAGCCTGACCAACATGGTGAAACCCCGTCTCTACTAAAACTACAAAAAAAAAAAAAAAATTGGCTGGGCGTGGTGGTGGCCACCTGTAATTCCAGCTACTCAGGAGGATGAGGCAGGAGAATTGCTTGAACCTGGGAGGCGGAGGTTGTAGTGAGCTGCCATTGCACTCCAACCTGGGCAACAAGAGTGAAACTCTGTCTCAAAAAAAAAAGAAGGAAGAAAAAAGAAAGAAAGAAAGAGAGAGAGAGAGAGAAGGGGAGAGAGAGAGAGAGAGAGAGAGAAAGAAAGAAAGAAAGAAAGAGAGAGAGAAAGAAAGGAAAAGGAAAGAAGGAAGGAAGGAAGGAAGAAGAAAGAAAGAAAGAAAGAAAGAAAGAAAGAAAGAAAGAAAGAAAGAGAAAGAAAGAAAGAAAGAAAGAAAGAAAGAAAGAAAGAAAGAAAGAAAGAGAAAGAAAAAGAAGGAGGAAGGGAGGGAGGGAGGAAGGAAGGAAGGAAGGAAGGAAGGAAGGAAGGAAGGAAGGAAGGAAGGAAGGAAGGAAGTGCAGATATCAGGTGTAAATCTCAACTTACCTGCTTTTTAATTGGGTGATCTTGGGCAAGCTACTCAAACTCTCTCTGTTTTAGTTTCCTCATCTGTAAAATGAGGATCATTGTGGAAGTCAGAGTCCTCCAAAGAAACAGAAACGTATATCTAGAGAGGTTTATTTTAAGGAATTGGCTCATGCAATCATGGGGGCCGGCAAGTCTGAAACCTGCAGGACAGACTGGGAGGCCGGAGACCCAGGGAGAAGTGATTTTGCAGCCTTGAGTCTGGAAGCAGAATTCCTTCTTCCTTGGGGAGCTTCAGCCTCTTCTTGGAAGACCGTCAACTGATTGGAGCGGCCCACCCTCATTATGGAGATAATCTGCTTTACTCTAAGTCTCTTTATTTAAATGTTATTCGCATCTTCAAAATGCTTTCACAGCAGCATCTAGACTGGTGTTTGACCACACAATTGGGTGCCATGGCTTAACCAAGTTGACAGATACAATTAACCATCCTGATGACAACGATGATAATAATACTGACCTGGTAGGACTGTTGGAAGATTCAGTGCATTGGAATATATTCAATATTTAGGTCTGGCCTGGTGGCTAACCTCTGTAATCCCAGCACTTTGGGAGGCTGAGAAGGAGGATCACTTAAGTCCAGGAGTTTGAGACCAGCCTGGTCAACACAGTGAGACCCCTTCTCTTCAAACAATTTAAAAATTAGCCAGGCATAGTGATGTGCACCTGTAGTACCAGCTACTCTGGAGGCTGAGATGAGAGGATCACTTGAACCTGGGAGGTGGAGGCTGCAGTGAGCCATGACGGCACCACTGCACTCCAGCCTGGATGACAGAGCAAGAACCTATCTCCATAAATAGGTAAGTAAATAAATATTTAGAGTGGGCCGGGCCCTCCTCATAGCTGGCTTGCCCCTCCTCTCACTAAGTGTCAGTACTTTCATCACTGCAACAAAATACCCCTGATATCCAAATACAAGCCCCCTGAGAACCATCAATCTAGGCTCGTGGTTTAAGCAACCCTTTTTTTCAGTAGTCACCCCACCTGGCTGATTTCTAATGAAATATCATGCAGAACCCCAGTAGATACATTGGCCAAAGGTGCCGTTGCTCTGGCTGAAGCAGAAATGCCCAGTGCCCCTCACCCCCATGTCTGAGCCCTCCCACATCTGTCAGAGGACTTGGTCCCTGTACTCAAAACCTGGCGCTCCACATCACCCGGTTTCATAATTCGCAAAGTCCACAAAACTACCTCCTCTCTCTAACGCATGCGTGAAGGGTGGCCGCCCTGCCCCTGGGGGATCTTGACTCGGATACACGGTAGGAAAATGTCCAAGGAGGCTGAAACCTGCGCAGCAGCCACCGTGGGGAAGGCCATCCAGCAGACGTGAGCGGCTCCGTGCCTTGGAGGGGACGCGCGTTCTTTTTGAGGAATCGATGCCCTCTGATGAGTGGAACATTTTCAGCCAAGATTTCACTCTTCTGAATGTGTTAACAGGTTCAGTATTTCTGTGTAAAATAACAGCATGGGAAGAATTTTTTTATTTGTGGATAATCTGTGGTCAGACAAAAGCAACAGCATTGATGGAGGGCAGTAGAAGGGGAAGGTTTTGTGGCTATTTGTTAAGATACCACTTTCACTTGTCTGGGAGCACACAGTGAATATGTGTGTGTGTGTGTCTGTGGGTGTGTACGCATGTGTGCATGTGAGAGAGAACACACGATAAAAGAGAAATATAAGATGCCATTTACATTACCAATAAAATGACAAATGTGTGTGCATGTGTGCGTGCATGTGTGTGTGCATGCATGTGTGAGAATTGTCTATGTGTGCATGTATTTGTGTGTTTGTGTACATGTGAGTGTGTTTGTGTACATGTATGTTTGTGTATGGGCATGTGTGTGTGATTGTATTTGTGTGTGTACATGTGTTATGTGTGCAATGTGTGTATGTGAGAGTGTGTGCATGTATGTATGTGTATGTGAGAGTGTGTGTGCATGTGTGTGTGTTTATGTGAGAGTGTGTGTGTGAGAGTGTATGTATGTGTGCACAGGTTTGTGTATATGCATGTATATGTATGTCACGTGTACATGTGTGAGACTTGTGCACGTGTATATGTGTGCATGTATTGTGTGTACATGTGTCTTTGTGTGTATATGTGTGTGTTTGTGTGTATGTGTGTATTTGTATGTGTGTTATGTATGTGTCCATGTGCAGGTGTATGTATGTGTGTGTATGTGTGTGCATTTGTGTGAGAGTGTGTATGTGTGTATGTGTGTGCATTTGTGTGAGAGTGTGTGAGAGTGTGTATGTGAGCGTGTATGTGTGTCTGTGTGAGTGTATATATGTGAGTGCGGGTGTGTGTGAGAGTGTGTGTGCGGATGTGTGTGTATATGCGTGTATATGTGTGCTGTGTGTACATGAGTGTGAGAATTGTGCATATGTATGTGTGCATGTGTGTGTACATTTGTGTGTATATGTGTGTGGCTGTGCATATGTGTGTATGTGTGTTACGTATGTGTGCATGTGTGTGTACATGTGAGTGTGCATGTGTGTGTATGTGGTTGTGTCTGTGTGTATTTGTATGTGTGTGTCTGTGTGTATTTGCATATGTGTGTACACGTGCTTGTGTATGTGCATATCTCTGTGTATTTATATGTGTGTATGTGTATGAGTGTGTGTCTGTATATTTGCATGTGTGTACATGTGTTTGTGTACGTGTGTCTGTGTATTTGCATGTGTGTGTACATGTGTTTGTGCATGTGTATTTGCATGTGTGTATGTGTATTTGCATGTGTGTACATGTGTTTGTTTATGTGTGTATTTACGTGCGTGTGTGTGTGTGTATTTGCATGTGTGTGTATGTGTGTATACCGTATCAAGCCTGTCCCTCATTGTTTTGCTGTCACCTGACACGCCAGCTCTGCTCAGCTAGCGGCTCGCTGGCCACGTTGAGGGCTCCGGTGAGTCATCCCCACACACCTCTTCACAGTTTCTCACTTCTGCTCCCCAGATATTGCCCAAGCGCTGGTTTCTTTTACATTCACTCCGACTTCTCCAGGCTCCACCCGGAAAGCCGCAATCCCAGGCAAAGTCAGGAGGGCCAGATTTTAAAGGAGTTACCTGGGCTGTCCTGGGGGTGACTCTTGTGGATTCCAAAGCGGCAGGTAACGTGGCTAGAAGCTGAGATCAGACCTGACAGCAGGAGAGTCAGACAGACGTTGATACCCTCAGACTCACACACGTCAACACACACACACACCCAGTGTGAGCCCAGAGACACACGCACATGGAATCAGATGTTCAGAACCAGGATCCTACTGGGACCTCCTGAATCAATTAATTTCTAAAATACTTTACAGTTTACAACATGCTTGTATATCCATGTCCACATCCACATGTTATAGCAGTATGGTATCCCAGTAGGGCCCTGGTTCCATGGCTCCCAGCACTTTGGGAGGCCAAGGCAGGTGGATCACCCGAGGCTAGGAGTTCCAGACCAGCCTGGCGAACATGGCAAAACCCCGTCTTTACTAAAAATACAAAAATTAGCCAGGCGTGATGGCACATGCCTGTAATCCCAGCTACTCGGGAGGCTGAGGCATGAGAATCGCTTGAACCTAAGAGACGGAGATTGCAGTGAGCCGAGATTGTGCTGCTGCACTCCAGCCAGGGTGACAGAGGGAGACTCCATCTCAAAATAAATAAATAAATAAATAAAAAAGAGTGAATGTAGAAAATGCAACAAGAACATTTATGTAGACACTTCCCGCTGGTTCTGTTTCTCTGGAAAACCCTGACTCATGCGCCAGCGGACTCTCTGAGTTTCATCCACCATGACCGGGCCCGCCATCACTCCCACACCTCATCTTCATACTCTCAGAGCCCTGTGCCTCGTCAGCTCCCCGAGGCAGGGGCAGGGCCTGTCTGCTTCACCGTGGCACCCCAGAGCCTAGCTCAGTGCCCGGCACCCTGCAGGCCTCAGGAAATATTTGATCAATGCAAGTGTGAATGTACCACTGAGTGAATTTGGAAAGTCACTCCTTAGGCAATTCCTACACCTGAAACTCTCTTCCTACTTCTTTTTTTTTTTTCTTTTCTTGAGACAGAGCCTCACTCTGTTGCCCAGACTGCAGTGCAATGGCACAGTCACAGCTCAGTGCAGCATCGACCTCCCTGGGCACAGGAGATCCTCCCACCTCAGCCTCTCAAGCAGCTGGGACTACAGGCGTGTACCACCAAGCTCAGTTATTTTTTCTATTTCTTTGTAGAGACAGGGTTTCGCCATGTTGCCCAGGTGGTTCTCAAACTCCTGAGCTCAAGTGACTTACCTGCCTCGGTTTCCCAAAGTGCTGGATTACAGGCATAGGTCACCATGCCCGGCCCTCTTCCCCCTTCTCTGCTCATCAAAATCCTTTATTGTCCCCGAGGCCCAGCATGGGCTACTTTCCCCTTCATCCCCACACTGTGGAAGCCTCATGAGAGCAGAGACCATGTCTGCCTTACCCACGGTTGTGACCCTAAGTCTCGGTCTGGGGCCTGGTACATGGTAGATGCTTAATAAATACTGGTTAAATTAACACAGAATAAATGCCACAGCAGTAGGATATTTTTTATTTTATTTATTTATTTATTTTTGAGACGGAGTTTCACTCTTTTTTTTTTTTTTTTTTTTTTTGAGATTGAGTGTCACTCTATCACCCAGGCTGGAGTGCAATGGCGTGATCTCAGTGCTCACCGCAACCTCCGCCTGCCGGGTTCAAGCAATTCTCCTGCCTCAGTCTCCTGAGTAGCTGGGACTACAGGCACGCACCACCATGCCCGGCAATTTTTTTATATTTTTAGTAGAGATGGGGTTTTACCATGTTGGGCAGACTGTTCTCCAACTCCTGACTCGTGATCTGCCTGCCTCGGCCTCCCAAAGTGCTGGAATTACAGGCGTGAGCCACTGCACCCAGCCGAGTTTCACTCTTGTTGCCCAGACTGGAGTGCAGTGGTACAATCTCAGCTCACTGCAACCTCTGCCTTCCAGGTTCAAGCGATTCTTCTGCCTCAGCCTCCTGAGTAGCTGGGATTACAGGCATGTGCTACCTTGCTTGGCTAATTTTGTATTTTTAGTAGAGATGGGGTTTCATCATGTTGGTCAGGCTGGTCTTGAACTCCTGACCTTAGGTGATCTGCCTGCCTTGGCCTCCCAAAGTGCTGGGATTGCAAGCATGAGTCACCGCGCCCAGCCAGATATTTTTAAAATGCTAACCTTTATTTTTCCCCCAGGATTTCCTTTATTCCTTTTGCCCTTACCTTTTCTTCAGACAACGAAGTATTTCTGTCCCCAAGCCTCAGGGAAGGATGTGACAGCTGAGAACAAAAAACCTCATGTCTCTTGCCTGGATTTGCAGTGTCGAAAGCTTAGACTTGGAGAGAACCAGAAGGAATATACAGAAAGGACAAAAGACTTGGAGGAAATCATGAGACTTTTCTGCATTCCAGGCTAGAGAATCACTTTTCTGAAACTGTTGTAAAGAAGAGAACTGCGGAGAAAACAGCCAGATTGCAGATGGTTCTCAGAGAAAGAGGCTCTGTCCCTGCTCATAAAGCACCTTGCGTGGGTTAGGACAAGGCATCCCCTCTGGGTGCACAGCTTGGTAACTGGAGCACAGTTCGCATGCAGCTCCTATTACTCCCTTCGTCCAGGCACTCATGTGGAGTGCACAACCCATACAACTGTACAGAGCCACCTTGCACAAGCCCTGCCAAGTCCTAGAGGAGGCAAAAAAAAAAAAAAAAAGCTCAGACAGGTCTGCGGGGTCTGAGCCCAGAGAAAATCCGTGCTTCACATTCCAGGCAGAGCCTTCATGGGGCAAGAGTGTTTCAGGGAGGAAGTGGTCCCAGGCAAAAGGGGTCACAGTTTCCTATGCAGAAGATCTGATAAGGAACAATGACTGAGGACCAGGTGGGTGCAGCAGTGCGGAGGTCACTCCTGGGGACAGATGACAGCAGCCCCCAGATTGCCACCTCCCCATGCACGCACACCACAACTTGGCACACATAAGCCCCTTGGAATAAGCCCAAAACCACAGAAAAATCTCAAATAAACAGAGGTTAAGTATCTGCCACTCAGGCACAATGAAGATTCAAAAGACAAGTCCCCTTGAGTCACAGGCACACGCGCGCGCACGTGCGCACACACATACACACACACAGAATAAGTTGCATCGTGTGCATCCAAGGTGCACATAAACTGGGAATTTTTTTTAAAAAATTGCTGTGCTTAGCACACATGTGTTGAATGGATGCTGAATGAATAACAAATAATGAGTGCATCTCTGCATCCCTAATGGTGTTCTGCCCTGATTTAACTATCAGAACACATCTGTCTCCCTGACTAGATTGTCAATGGCTTGCGGACAGGGACCCAGTTTATTCAACTTTAAATCCTGCACACGAATCCTCTACAGAACTGCTCATTGCCTGAGTGTTCAATTGAATTACTCTCTAAGTACGTGGAATTTTTCTCCAGGCTCCAATATCAAAAAGCTTCCCTCACCCTGGACTCCTCTGCTTTGTCTCCCACCTCTTCACAGAGGATACGAATTCCCAAAGCCTGGCGCAGAAAGGAAGAAGGTACCCCTTTAATGCGGTTGTCTAGTGCCACAGCCTGATAAATAAGTGTGCACAGCCTGATAAATAAGTGTGCTAAGATTTGGGACGTGTCCACATCCAGCAGAGGAGCACTGCTCTGCCCAGCAGCCGTGAGCCTGCGCTTAGTCTGAGGTTTGGGACAGTGAGGTCACGATTATCATGGGGGAGGGGGAGGGCTGGACCCCGCGAGAGATGCTCAAGGGCGTGGGGACTCAAGGTCCCTTGTTCTGGGAGCTACTGGAGATTTATGGTGCCCAGGACTTGGGGCTTCCCAGAGATGATGCCCAGAGTCGTGGTGTCATTCTAGGCCCTCATGGCTTGGGCACCTGGGCCGGTCCAGCCCAGCAGGCCCTTTTCCAGGCCCCTTTCTTCACCCTCTGCTGCAGCTTGCTTCCTGGCTGCCACAATTAGATGCCAACATTTTATTCTTGGCTCTTGCAGCGATACTTACATATTCTGCCCGTGCACTCTGCCTTTGCGGATATGGATTTTGTCTCCTGGCCTGTGTTTGTAAATTATTCCCCATGTGTCTGTCCTTTCTCTGTGACCAGAAGGTCAGCAGCTGCCACTGGCTGGCCGCCTTGCTGTCTCCCTGGCTGGAGTCCCTGCTGCCTTCCAGGCCGTAGTTTGAGTCCCGGCTCTACCACTTACTAGCCGGGTGACCTTCCCATGTTACTGAAGGTGTTGCAGCCATAATGACGATCTGTTCCCTCATCCTGTCCCCTCTCCTCTGGGTTCCCACAGCCCGGCGCACCTGTCACTCTCTCCTTGTATTGCAGAGTTCTGTTCACTGCCTCCCCACTCCACCAAAGAGAACACGCTCCCAAGGCTGGGGCCAAGGCTGTCCCCTCCATTTCCCCATGCCCTGCAGTGGGCCTGCCTCTGAGTGGTGGCCTAAGGAGGGTGGGTTCCTGTCCCTCTCACCCTCCTGCTTCTCCTCCTCCCCTTCTCCTCTTCCCTGAGGCTCTCTGCACACACAAACCAGGGTCTGCCTTCCCCCCATTTCTTCCTTGATGCTGGTGCTGGTGGGGGCGTCATTTACTCTAGGAGATGAAAAATGCCAGGCAGAGACTGAGATGTTGCAGGGTGTTTTATTAAAACCAGGTGAGTCACTGCCATACCTGAGAAGGCACACACATGTTCCAGATACTCAAACGCTTCCCCAGCTGCTCCGCCCAGCCCAGATCTCCTCCTCATTGCAAAGGGACATTCTGCTGTCTTCAAGGGGCCAGTGATGAATCAGAAAACTGCTACTGTCAGGGGTACTTAATGGCTTGGATTTGGGGTAGTTACAGCCAGTTTGGAGGTTGGAAGAAGTTAGGTTGGGATTTAGAAGAAAGGACGATGAACTCCGACCCAAACCATGAAGAACACAGTGAGCCAAGGGCCACTCCTGGTTCCCAGGGTGATGACACTCCACAGGGAGGCCCATGGCTGGGCATGCGAAGCCAACTTCAACACCCCAGCCCCAGCCCCTCAGCTGCTCCTGCCCACCTCTACTAAACAAAGCAGACACTCAGAAGCAAACTCTACACGGCTACACGAGATCAGATCCCCGCCCTCTCTTGGACCCGGGGCCCAGGTGGGTGGGGTGGGGGCAGCAGGGGCCTAACCCTGGAAGCCCAGCTCTTTGTACTTGGCGGCCATGTCGTTCCGGAACAGCTCCAGGGCCTTGTTCATGGCCCCCTGGGCGTCGGCACCGAAGTCCCCGGGATGCTTGCTCTGCAGAACTTGGATGATGGATTCCGAGATCAACTGCAGGGAGGGTGAAGAGAGAAGGTGGTCACCGGGGTGGGACAAACCAGGAGCCAGATGGGGGCCAGGTCTCCTCCCACCTTCTCTTTATTCCAGGACCGTGTATTGAGCACTTTGTAGGCACCGGGTGAGAGTCTGTGTGATCTCCATGGATGAACCCTTTTGATCCCCACAACCACTGTGGGATAGATACTACCACTGCCCTCGATTTACAGATGCAGAAACTGAGGCAAGAGGAGGTTGAATGGAAGGGGCATTTGGACCCAGGAGGGCCGGCTCCGGAGCCCACGCTCTTACCCACAGCCCCCTCCACTCCATCAGGATGTGGATTCCACTGAAGTCAGGTGAGAGCTCAGGGCACCACCCGCATGGGGGCAGCAGAAAAGAAGGGAAATGCTCAGATTTCATTATTGTATTCAGGATTTTGCAATCAGAAAGTCTAAAAAGGAACTATTTCTATTTGTGTGTGTGCAATTTTTGCATACTTAATGACTTGATACGGTTATTGTTTTAAAGCCCTTATTTTGGGAGCACAGCCTCCTATTTTTTGTACCAAGCGCAGAAACACTGGTGGGAGGGAAGTAGAGAGAGGAAGGGACAGGCCTGAGACCCATGGCTGGCTCCCAGGATGGAGAATGTCTGCTATCAGCCTCAGCATTGCCATTTGCTTTAGTACCTGCGGTCTCATCGCCTGGATAACGGAGATGGGCATGGGAAAACGGAGATGTAGCATGGGGCTGCTTTAGGGACGGAAAGACTGGTGGATGTAAAACGCGGCTGTGCTTTCTCAACAGTTAACCAGATTTGATCCCAACCGCAGCCCTGGCCGGTGCACCAAGGAGTGTCATTTTACAGAGGAGACAAGTGGCCAGACGGAGGTCACACAGGAAGCGGAGAGCAGAGATGGATTTGTGCCCAGGAGGCTGTGGGCAGGTCACTGCCAAAGCTGGGAATGGAGGCAGTGGCTGAACCAAGGCTGGGTTTCTCGTTTTCTCAGGGCCCCAGGGTGCAAGTGACATAAAGCAGGGATAGTCGCGGCGGGGGACATGCAAAGAGAGGCCTCAAGAAGCATCAACACCCCGTAAGCCCCTCCGCTTGGAAAGAGGAACAGCTCCACAAACACCTCCTCTCGGGCATCGAGGTGGACGCTTAACTTCACCTTCCATTTCATGAACGCCACAAAACAAAGTGGGGGCTCGGGGTGTCATGGAGCAAGCCCTGTCCTTAGAGAACTTGAGAGAACCAAGTTCCAGGGCCACCTATGCCCCGACCCCATGTGTGACTTCACCCACCCAGATGACCTGGTTGGACCCCCAGCTCAGACTTTCTAGAGTCCATGGCAGAGCCACTCATATCTAGCAAACAGTGGAATGGGGCCACTGCATAATTGAGAAATGAAAATTCTCTCGGCACCCACCACCCTGTGCAGCCCCTCAGTCCCTCAGAGAGACGATCTGTCCACCAGTGAGGTGGAGGCTGCCTTATGAACAGCGCAGAAGGACGGCCCACCGTGAGGGGGACGAGCAGACGCCTGGGCTCTGCCTTAATTTTTTGCAGAGGTTATGCATCAGATTAAGCATGTTCTAGGGAGACCTGGGTTCTAGCGGCCAACTGGTTGTGATATCTTGGCTGCATGGTTTTTTCTATCCAAGACTCAGCTTCTTCCTCTCGAGAGAGAGAACTCACTCATTGGAAGTGTATGGTGAACCAACCACATGCCACTGGGGCACAGAAATGGTAGCCCCTCGGGAGCTGAGTGCCTGCTGGGAGACCACTGGGCAAAGAGACAAATTATAACACAGCCTGTCAGTGCTATGGCCGGGGATGAGGATAAAGTACCACGGTGCAGAGAGGCGCTGGCAGATGGAGAAGCTGAGGGCCTCGTGGGCCTGGGGCCCAAGTAGGGGAGATGGCTTCACACTGGGCCTTAGTGGATGAACAGGGATTTGCAGAGAGAAGATGGGGAGGCAGGGATGGCCTCACGTGCAGGGCTGTCTGTTCAGGCTGGTGATGTGGAGCGGCTGGGCAGGCAGGACTCTGCACAATTGCGGGGTGGGGTGCAAGGGTTGAGGCTAAAGAGGGGTGGTGGTGGTTGTCAAGCAAGAGGTGATATTGTGCCACAGTGGATTCAGAGCCTGGTTCCAGAGTACCATAGATCTGACTGTACCTCCTGGCTTATTAGCTGTGTGACCTTGGGCAAGCTACTTAACCCCTCTGAGCTCTCAGTTTCCAAACCAGTAAAATGGGGATGAGAAGGGTACGTGCCTGGGGCAGAGACTGCTAATTACCTCCACAATATCCATTTCCCCTTCTTCCTTGGTAACAGAACACTAGTTGTATTTGGAGGGGTAATAGACCACCTTTCCCAGCTTCCCATGCAGACAGGGTGGCTCCAGAACTAACTTCCAGCCAATGAGATGTAAATAAAATTGTTGGATGAGATTTCTGGGACTCCTTAAACTCCTCAAAAGAGAGCATTCCTCTCTTTCTCCTCCTTCCAGTCGGGGATATAGAAGAGGTGACTGGAGCTCTTGCAGCCGTTTTGGCCATGAGGCAACTTGGAGGATGGATACCATGTGCTAGGCATGGCAGCAAATGCTCACTGTGGCCCATCCCATTGCTGCACCAGACTTCCTGCTGTTTCTACCTTCGGGGCATGCACCTGTCCCTGTAGTCCTTCATCCCCAGCTTCCTCCTCTCCCCAGATTGCCTCCTCCCACCAGTTATAGACACACAACCTGAAGCCCAGGCTCCTGCCCCCAACCCTGATCCACCCAACTTTCCAACCCATCTCAGGAGGTTCAAACCCATTGCTTGTGCTGGAAACCAAGGTCTTGTCTCTCCATCTGTGAAGATGCTGGAACCAGTAGGGTTCCACCCCACCCCAAATTGAGCCCCAGTTGCTGAGCTCCTGCCACGTAAGTCCTGCATGTACCAGACTCCCAGTGGCACAGGGGCTGGGGTTCTGTAGTAATGGAGACCTGCATTTGAATCTTGGCTCTGCTGTTATCCACCTCTGTGACCATGGACAAGCTGCTTAACCTCTGTGTGCCTCAGTTTCCCCATCTATCGAATGGATATGATAATGGTACCTACCCATGGAGAGGATGCCAATTTTGCACCCAATATCCCCTCTCCCCTTCCTCTTTGGTAATAAGATGTGAATTTGGCATGCTAAATTAAAAATGCTAAAGGTGTTCATTCTCAACGATCCCAGGAGGAAGGCAAAGTGGGTGGCAGTCCCCTTGACAAATGAGAAGCCTGGGGCACAGAGAGGAGTGGCATAGGACATCCCACAAGTTAGTGGCTGAGCTGAGACTCGAGCCCAGATCCCATTGTCCCACCCCGAGGCCTTCCCCACATCCTCCCACCTGCCCAGGCTCTGCCTCCTACCTCCAGGTACTTCACAGGGATCTTGTGCTTGGTGGCATGCGACTGCGCCAGGGGCTTAATCTCCGCCTCGTGATGCCCCTTCTTCTTAAGGATGCCGCCCAGGGCAGTGAGCACGGTGACGCCATGCTTCTTTAGGTCCTCAGACGCCTTCATCTCGTCCTCTGACTTCAGGTGCTTGAACTTGTCAAACTTCTCCAGAGTCTCAGGGTGACCCTTAAAGAGCCTGTGGGCGCAGGGAAGGCTGGAGTCAGGCATGGGAGGTGCAGTGTGAGGTCTGGGGGCAGCCAGACTAGAGCTCCAGTTTAGTTCCCCGTCTTCCCAGCTGTGTGACCCTGGGCCATTTGCTTCACCTCTCTGTGCCTCAGCTTCCTCATACAAGGAATGGGGATAACTTGTCCCTACCTAAAGGATTAAGTGAGATAGTGTGTGCTATGTGCCAACAGGGTGTCTGACACATACTGAGTGTCATATAAATGCTTGCTATTGTTATTTTATTATCATTAGCATCTTCTTTACTATGAGGGGCAGGAAGGAAAAAAGCATCTCTGCATTGCTCGCTGGTTTCACTCCAATTTCCCCCAAGTTGCCTGAAGAGGAGATGGCTGAATGGCATTGTGGGTGGGCCAGGAACACTGAGGCTGAAGGACCCTGGACTAGCTGAGCACCTACTATGTGCCAGGTTCTATGGTAGACTCAACTTGCATTTTCCTTTTGAGTCATTCATATTATTCCCATTTTACAGATGTGGAAACCGAGGTTCCAAGGCATAAAGTTGCCAGCTCATTATTGCAGGGGTGCTGTCCAGAGAAGCCAGGCTATGAGGTCTGAGTGACCAAAACAGCAGTTCTAGTCCACGCTGCGACCATCTCCGCAACTTCCTGCCTAGGGATTGTCCTTCAGCTGCTTAAATACCTCTAGCTACAGGAGGCTCACTCCTACGTGTGAGGACCATTCCACTCCAGAACAATCCTCACACTCAGAAACCTGTCGCTTGTTTTGAGCCCAAGCTGTGACTCTCTGAACCTCCCAGTCCCCTCACTGTGCAGACGATGAAGGATCTTGGTGGGAGCAACCCAACCCAGCCCTGAGACAGGCACCCACTCCTGCCAGGCACTCAGTGAGGTGCCCCAGGGGCCTCTGCTGGGACCCTGAGCACCCACCTCCAGCTTTAGATCTCGGTCCTTCCTGCTGTGAGCAGGTGGGTGCTGGTTAAAGGGAGTCAGACGTGCCCTCTGGGTAGGAATGAGTTTCCACCTTTCACTCATGGAAGACCACAGAGATAAGTGGCTTGCCCAAGGTCACGTGGCTGGCCAGCAGCAGAGCCCAGACCCAAACCCAAAATGAAACAGTTTCACAACTCCCACCCTTTCCCTTGTGCCACAGCCTGAAATGTTTGGCAGGGGCAACCCTGTCTGCTCAGGGTTCTCTCTCCTGTCTAACGGTTTCAGTTCCTTGCAAAGCTCCTCTTTTATGGTTTCCAGGCTCCATGACATCCTCGTAAAAGTACACAGTATGTACTGTGGCCACACTCCAGTTTGCACCCTGAGCCACCACACCCAGAAGTTGTCACAAGGAAGCAACTGATCCCCGTAGTCTCTACCCCAGGGTTTTATGCGGAGGATGTTTCACGACCAGGACGCTCAGCTCCTCAACCCGAGAATGAGTTCATGTTTTTTTGTTTGTTTGTTTTTGTTTTCTTTTTTGAGATGGAGTCTTGCTCTGTTGCCCAGGCTGGAGTGCAGTGGTGCAATCTCAGTTCACTGCAACCTTCACCTCCTGGGTTTGAGCAATTCTCCTGCCTCAGCCCCCCAAGTAGCTGGGACTACAGGCGTGTGCCACTACGCCCGGCTAACTTTTTGTATTTTTTAGTAGAGACGGGGTTTCGCCACGTTGGCCAGGCTGGTCTCGAACTCGCAACCTCAGATGATCCGCCCGCCTCGGCCTCCCAAAGTGCTGGGATTATAGGCGTGAGCCACCGCGCCCGATCACCTTTGTTTAACAAAGTGCACATTTGTGTGTGTCTCTGTGCACATATTCGAAGTTGGACCTAACAAGTTATTAGGCCCCCTTCCTGATGGGAGATCTGACTATTGATCAAATAGTAAGTGTGTGAGAATGGTGTTGAAAGTGTGTTCCTTTGGGTGATAAAATAATTGTGCGTTTGGAAGAGGGGGCTGGATTTGTTGATCTCAAAGTCCATCCTATCCCAGGATCCTAGATTCCTAATAGTGTGTCCTGTTGATAACATCAACAATTCACCTGCTCCAAGATCGCATGTGTCCTGACACAAGCGTGCAAACCGGGATGTGAGTCCAGCCCCAAACCCACTGGGCCACACAGACTCCCTTCCCCCACGTTGGGCGTGGTCTGCCGCCGTGCCCCAGGACGCTGTCCAAATCCTCGTGCGTCACTGACAGCTTGTCTCTGACACCTTTCATCCAAGGGTCCCTGAGCTCCTGACTATTATTATCTGGCGACAATGATCCTTGAACTCCCGCCTGACAGATGCAAGACCTGGCAGCACAGGCGATGGTCCGAGGTCAGGACGCTGAAAGGAGACTGTCTGGGGCAGAACAGGGCCAAGAATTTGGGACACAAGGCAGCTGGGGGTCTCAGACATTTTGGGACCTGCTCCTGCCCTCTGATATCTAGGGAAGAGAACATGGGACTGACAGTTATGGAAGCTGAGTTCCGGTCCCAGTTCTGGCGCCAATGTGCTCTATGATGTTGAAGTCAGCCTCTCTGGATCTTGGCTCATCCATATGTAAACCAAAAGAGTAGGTCTAGACCCGCCAATGCCTTACTCTCCACTCTCAGCACCAGACAGCCAGGGAGAGAGCTCGTATTTGCTTTACTAATATTTTTTTGAGAGAGGTTATCGCTCTGTTGCCCAGCCTGGAGTGCAGTGGTGTGATCTCGGCTCACTGCAGCCTCGATCTCCTGGGCCCAAGGGATCCTCCTACCTCAGCCTCCTGAGTAGCTGGGACTACAGGCGCCCGCCACCACGCCCAGCTAATTTTGTTTATTTTTTGTAGAGAAGAGGTCTCACTATGTGGCCCAGGCTGGTCTCGAACTCCTGGACTCAAGCAATCCTCCCCTCCTGCCTCCCAAAGTTCTGGGATTATAGGCCTGAGCCACCACACCCCGCCCCATATTTACTTTAAACAGCAGAGCAGAATTGAGCTAATTTGTTCCCACCAGATCATTCCGGCACCACACAGCTGCCTGCCCTCCTGTGGGCCCAGGCCTTGCAGCCAGGAGCCCCCCAGGCAGCCACAGAAGGCCGTTCTCCTGGATTTGCCTGATAACAGCCACCCGGAAGATGAACAGATGGAAACCCCTCAGCCTGTGGAAATGGACGGAAGGCGTTTTCTCTAGTATTTCCGAAAGCCCCGCTTGCCTGTGTTTCCAGCTTCAACCCTGCCGTCCGTGGGCCTGGTTCATCAGACAGATCTTCAGGCCAAGTCAAAGAGAAGGGAGGTCGTTTGCCTGCTGTTCTCTGAACTGAGGCCCAGTTGGACACCCACATGGAACATGGAGCACACGCTCAGATCCATGAACACCCCTCTGGCTCTGCTAGAATAAAAGAAGCAGAGTGTGGATGGCAGCCCGTCTTGCGTGTGGCAAGGTCATGGGGCAGTATAGCATAGTGGTCAAGAGCAAGGATTCTGGGCTGGGCACATTGGGTCATGCTTGTAATCCCAGCACTTTGGGAGGCCAAGGCGGGCAGATCACCGGAGGTCGGGAGTTCGAGACCAGCCTGGCCAACATGGCAAAACCCAGTCTCTACTAAAAATACAAAAATTAGCCAAGCATGGTGGCATGCATCTATAATCCCAGCAAGACTCCATCTCAACAACAACAACAAAAAGGAGCAAGGATTCTGGATCCAAGCTGCCTGAATTTGAATTCCAGCTGCTCTCTTACTTGCTGTGTGACTTGGGGTAAGTTACTTAACCTCTCTGTTAAATGTGGTGATCATAATCATATCTACGTCATAAGATTGTTGTCAGGCTTCAGTGAGTGAAACACTTAACACAGAGCCCAGTAATCAGTATGTGCAGTATGTGCTGAATAAATGGTTGCTGTCTTTCTCCTCTCATCATCTCTACCATTGTCATCGCCATCACCCAGGAATTTTGGGGCCTGCCTGTGGCTGCCATTAACCAGTGCAGACTCTCAGGCCCAGTTCCTCCCTGTGATGAAAATCACCACTGGTGATTTTCAAACATTTTATGGCCTTGAACTCCTTTGTTCCAAAAAAAAAAAAAGCCAAAGTAAATAAAACAAAAAAAGATTTGAGTAAAGAAAGGAAAAACTGGGGTGTGGAACCCACTTAGCAACCCCCTTCCTTCCGAAGCCCCACTCCTGGAGCCAGAATCTCCGAGTGACCTCCCAAGCTTCTGTGTTGTAGAATTTGATGTTCGTGTACTTGCAGTGAAGGCCTCAGTGTTTTACAGACTGGGCTTCACGGAATTTGCCCTCTTTTACAGTCGGAAGACTGGAGACATAACCTTTCAAGGTCAGTTAGAAAATCCAGAGTCAGTATCTAGAACAAAGCCAAGATGCCAACTCCCACGGGGACATTTGCAGTCCTGGGCGTGAGCCTCCTCCACCCTGCCCCCAGGGCGGCCATCCTCCCTGTACCCCAAACACTGAGAGGGCAGAACCAGTTGGCACAGTCTCTGCTTGTCCGACAGCCTAAGACGTGACAGGGCACCAGGCCTCTAGGACCTTTCAGGGGCCAGCAGCCCTAGGCATTATGTTTTATCCCTGGCCCCCAGCCCCTGGCAAACCTCCCTGAGCCTCCCTGATGATGCAGCACCCTGAGTCTCTTTCAAGACATGCGAGTCGACTGCCTTAGGTCTGGCAGCTCCCAAATCACCTTGGAAAGACCTCTGCTCTGCAAACTCTGGTCTCCTAACTCCACACCTGACTGTCCTACCTCCTCTCCAAAAGCAAAGGTGCATCATGGACTCAGAATTCTAGGGCACGAGCGTGGGACGGGATCTCAGAGACCGTGGAAGACAATCCCACCGCTCAACCAACAGAGAAATAAGACCCAGAGGTAGAGAGACTGGTCCAAGATCACACGGCAAATCGGTGGCCCAGGAGTTGATGTCAATTTGTGTGTGTGTGTGTGTGTGTTGGTCGGGGCGGCACTTTATGCAATCCAGCAGGGCCTGTTGCAGCCAGATGACAGGGACAGGAGAAGAAAGACATAATGAACACACCATGTTGCCATTAGAGTCAATAGTAAACTCGACTGTCCTTCCTCAAGTGTTTCTAGCACGGACCACTAAGGGCTCAAATTTTAGATAACGGAGCTTCCAGGACCAGCCATGCTCCCAAGGCAGACGGAAGCTGGAAATGGGTAAAGCCCAAGGGAGACCCAAAGGATGACAGAGTGGAAGAGGAAAATTGGCTCTGGCTCACAAATAAGGAGAAACTAATCTGCAAATTAAAGTGCCAAAGACAATCCATTCACTTGTGGCAACCCCGGAGCCCACTTCCTTCCTCCCGGGGGGCAGAAATGTTGATTCATAACCCATTAGACTTGTGACGGAACCAGCTCAGAATGGCGAGGGAAGGGGCCAGGAGAAGAGAAGACCGTATCACCATTTGGGATGGAAGGCAATGAGGAGATGCACTTCTATGTACAAACCACAGCCATCCTCTATTTGCGAAACTCAGAATTTTGTTTTCTGTGGTGTATTCTGGAAGTCCTTGTGGTAGAAGACAGGATATACTTGGAGACCACATCATTCCGAGCTCTCAAACTGGAGACATACTCAACATCAAAGGTCACTAATGAACCTCTATCTTCTGTTCTCTCATTGCGATGCTTTGAAAGGTCCTTAGCCTGGGCTTCATCTGTAATAGCTACTAACATTTCTAGTACTCAGTATATGCCAGGAGCCAAGCCAGGCCTGTCGCATGCATTATCTTACTTAATTCTCACTTCTCCTCCAGGACGTACATATTAGGATATCCTCTCACTGTACAGGAGAGGAAATTGAGGCTCCGAGAGGTTGAGTACCTTCCCAAAGGTCACCTAGCGGCTCAGTGGCAGAGCCAAGTCTAGAACCGGATCTGTCTCCCCTTGAAGACCATGTCTTAACCTTGACACTCTAAGAGTATTTAATGGGCTGTGACTCTGGAAATGTCCTCCCCTTCTCAGTCCCTTTTTGTCCTCATCCTGTAAGAGAAGTGGCTGTACAAAATCTCTCAGGGCCCTTGTTAACTCTGACTGTCTGTAATTCTAAAATTCTTCCTGGTGGACTCTGAGCATCCAAGGTTTGATTCTCGAGCTTCCTCCAGCTGCTGACATGAGCCTGAAATGGCTTCCTTTCCCTCTCCTGAGCCCAATTCCTAACACTTAAAAGCAAAGAAAAAGCAAGTGAGGGTTCTAACACCCCTAACTAATGCAGCCAACTGACCTACCCCAGTACAAACTTTCCATCTTGCCGCTGAACACCCTTGATCTTAGGGTGTGGGCGGCCGGGGCAATAGAATTTCTCCCTTTACCTGATGAGGACTTCCTGCCCGTGGCTTGGGATGTCAGCCTCCACCTTCCCCCAGACGTTCAGCACCAACTGCCATTCCCCGTCGCTGAGCCCCATGGCGCAGTCTGAAGAAGACAAAAAGAGCAAGTATGGGTTCACTGGGTGTCCTGGTCCCAACAGCTGGGGTTTGAGACCGCCTGGCCCCAACGGCGTTTTTATACCTTCTGGGATGCTTGACAAAGATCCCTCAATGGCTCGCTCTCCCCCTCCCCTGCCCTCCTTCTCTTTCTCTCTCTCATCCAGGGAGGGTCTAATCTTTTCCTTTCTCTAGCCCTCACATGGGAAGCTATTTTAGGGCAGGTGCCATTGTGGTGAGGCAGGACAGTTCAGGCCACAGGGGGTGGAGTGGTTGTGTGTGTGGAAAGAAGGGGAGGAGGTTGGGCACCGTCTGGACTCTCATAACCGACAGAAAGGGCACCACGGATGCCGACGCCAGCAGCCTGAAACCCAACGCTCCCTGCCATCAGCCCTCCCAAGAGGACCTGTCATGTTTCTAAGCTTGGCCACCAGGCGCCCCGGCTGGCCCCGGGACAGTCCTGGCCATTCGTAGCCTCTCACGCACCTTCTGCCCCTTTGCCAGAGACCCCTCACCCAGCCAGAAGTGACAGAAAGGAACCAAATGGTTTGTGCTTATAGCCAGGTGGTCCCAGGCAAGTCCACAATCTCTTAGAGAACTCCTGGTTTCATGACCCTGCTCAAAGGTTTCCCTCTGAAAAGTTTTTCTTGACATATTCCTTCAAGACACAACTCATTGCTTCCTCCTTTCCTTTCTTTGTGTAGGTTCCTGTTGTATTGCCCAAGGGGCATCCTATTTCCCGGTTTTCATGCCAGCTTCTCTATTAGGATAATAGCAGCCAACACTCACAAGAGACTTTGCTGGGTGCCAGGCCCTGTCCCAAACACTTGGCATTTGGTAACTCATTTAATCCCCCCAAGACCTCCCTATGTGATAAGTACTGATATTATCCCCATTTAATTGAGAGGAAGTGGGGAAACATCACAGATGCACAGCTAGTTGCTGGCAGAGCTGGGATTTGAATCCAGGAAGCCAGAGCCCCTTCTTTTCAGTTTTCAGGAGGGCAGGAACTCTGTTTTATTAGCCCATGTATCTCTTGGGCCTCACATGGTGCTGTGTGCCAAGTTTGAACTGAATAAATGTTTGTTGAGTAATCAGGTGGAAGGTCTTGCAAAGAAAGTGAGTGGAGGATGGTTAGCCTTGTCTTACATCCATGCATCCTCCTTCCATCCATTCACTTATTCAACCATCTATCCATTTATCCATTTGTCCATCCAGTTACTCATCCATCCATCCATCTGTCATCCCTTAATTCATCCATTCATCCATCCATCATCTCTTTGTCTATCCATCCATTCACTAATCTATCCACCCACTCATCCATCCATCATCCACCAATCCCTCCATCTACCCATCTATCCATCTGTTCATCCATCCATACATCAACTCATTCATCCACCCATCATCCCTCCATTCATCCATCCACCCATCCCCTCATTCATCCATTCATTATCCTTCTATTCATCATCCCTCCCTCCATCCATCTATCTATCCATCAGTCACCCATTCCTCCATTATCTATTCCTCCATCCCTCCATTCATCCATCCACCCATCCCCTCATCATCCCTCCATTCATCATCCCTCCCTCCATCCATCCATCCCTCCATCTATCCATCTATCCATCTGTTCTTTCCTCCATCCATCCACCCATCCCCTCAACCATCCACTCATTATCCCTCCATTCATCATGACCCCTCCATCCATCTCTCCATCCATCCATCATTCACCCATGCCTCCATCTATCCATCTATCCATCTGTTCCTCCATCCATCCATCCATCTCACAGTGATAGAGCACCTATTGTGTCTCAGACACTGCTACATGTTGAGGATAACAAAATCAAATAAAACACATTCCTGTGTTCAAGGAACTCAGAGTCTCTTTAGGGAGATAACTAAGAGGAATGAAAATACAGTACAGTTTGTATAGTACTATGATCAAGGCAGGCACAGGCCTTTCCTTCCATCTGCATAGGACTTCACAGTTTACAAAGTGCCTCCCTGGCAAGATTACGTCTAATCTTTACAACACCTCTGTGAGGTAGCGAGCACCACCCCCACCTTACGGCTGTGGGAGACGAGATTTGGAAAGGATAAGCCAGTGTTTGGGCCATCCTGGCTCTGCACTGGATGTGTCAGTAACGACTGCCCAACCTACACAGCTTTTTGAAGATAACTGCCCTGCCCCACTCCTGCTGGGGTGTAGGTGCGGCCAGTCATGTTCTGAGACACATGATTCTCCCCCAAACCTGTTGCCAGTCACAGCCAAGCTGAGAAAGCCATTGTCAGGGCTCCATCTGAAAAGTCAGCGTCTACTAGCTCTGCCAGTCAGATCCTGTCTTCAGAATGTAGACAGGGATGTTTGGTAAGAATTGGACAGATAGGAAATGTAGCTAGAAAAAGATTTAAATTAAAAGAATCCCTGGCCGGGTGCGGTGGCTCAAGCCTGTAATCCCAGCACTTTGGGAGGCCGAGACAGGCGGATCACGAGGTCAGGAGATCGAGACCATCCTGGCTAACACAGTGAAACCCCGTCTCTACTAAAAAATCACAAAAAACTAGCCAGGCGTGGTGGCAAGCGCCTGTAGTCCCAGCTATTCGGGAGGCTGAGGCAGGAGAATGGCGTGAACCCGGGAGGCGAAGCTTGCAGTGAGCTGAGATCCGGCCACTGCACTCCAGCCTGGGTGAGACTCTGTCTCAAAAAAAAAAAAAAAAAAATTCCCCAAACTTGGAGTTCCCCAGTGCAACTCTGGGTCAGAACACCCTCTGTGCGGGTCTCTAAAGCCTAGCTGGTGACCGTTCTAGGATTGCCAGGAGCCACCACTCCCTGGAGGAGCCCTGTGTCTCCATTCAATGAGTCCTGTGTACAGAGTCAGCTGACTCCTAATGACCAAAAGGGTCAGAGGCACCGGCTGCACATCTGGCGCCCCATTCCCTAGTGACCTTCCAGAAGTCAACCCCAAACGCTAGGCCAGCCGACCTCCAAAGGCCCATCTCTTTAGCAGTGGAAGAAGCAGTAACAAAATGAGTAGCTAAAAATGCCATGGGGGCCGGGTGCGGTGGCGCACACCTGTAATCCCAGCAATTTGGGAGGCCGAGGTGGGTGGATCACAAGGTCAAGAGATGACACTACCCGGGCTAACATGGTGAAACCCTGTCTCTACTAAAAATACAAAAATTAGCTGGGCGTGGTGGCATGCACCTGTAGTCCCAGCTATTTGGGAGGCTGAGGCAGGAGAATCGCTTGAACCCAGGAGGCGGAGGTTGCAGTGAGCCGAGATCGCGCCACTGCACTCCAGCCTGGCAACAGAGCAAGACTCCATCTCAAAAGACAAAAAAAAAAAAAAAAGCCATGGGGATGCCAAAGGGGATCTCATTCATTCATTCAGTCAGTCATCTGTGTGTTCCTTTGTTCATTCATTCATTCAACAGCCCAGTACTGAGGCCCCAGTCTGTTCCAGGCTCAGCCTCAGAAGGAAAGATAATTCTGAGAGGGTCTGTCCCGGTCTCAGACTCTCAGCAGTTTGACCCTTATTGCTGGTCACTCGCTGGAGGTGAGAGAGTGGAGGACAGAAAGAAGGAGATGGGACTGAGCTGTGCCACACCTGACCCGGGGCCACCTGCCCGGTGCGCTGGGGAAGGCCGAGGGGCACATCCGAGACTGCTGGCGACTGAGACGCAGTGTGCGGTTTTCAAATGCTCTCTGGCCTGCGCCCTCCCGAGAGTGTCAGAACACCCCTGAGGGTGCGGGGCAGGGCAGGGCTGATTCCTACCCGAATCCCAGCTCTTCTCCCATCTCTGGCCTCCTGAGTTGTCTGGGGACAGCCTGAGCATTTAAAATCTCATCCACCCATTACTGATGCTGAAGTGTTTAATATGAAGCTATCACCCGCTTGGCAAGCGCCCCCATTAACTGGTGTGCTCATGGAAACCTGTAGCTTTGAAGTTGACAGACCTTTTAAGTTTTACCTTTTAAGCTAATGGGAAGGCACCGACATCTGTTTGTACTTACACATCTCTACAACAGAGCAGCGTTACCTCACAGTTGCTATGGCTACCTGGAGTCACCAGCTCTGTTTGGGGGCTATTATTATCCCTGTGACAGCCTTCATTATGGCCGGGGCAGAGAAGCTGCGGACACATGATAGGAAAGCCAGGCTGCCTTTGTGTGCAAAACTTTCTACAGCCTTACACGCTCATGCTACACACACATACACACGCACGAATGCAGGGCACATTAGTCTGATACCCAATGGGGAAAAACTGGATCCCATCAAGTCAGACCTCCTCTTTTTCCCTTTCATATCACAGAATCCTTTGAATCCACAACTGAGACTTGTAGAATCATCCTCAAGGCTCCCAATAATTAAAATTCTAGAGCGTCAAAGTCTTCAACTTTTCACCACCTGAGAAACTTGGGTTCTAGATTCCAGACTCAGAGAGAGCTAGAAGCAGAGAAATCTAGAGTTAGAGGGCCATAGTATCTTATGACTAAAAGAGGCCTTCAATGGTATTTTGTCCAATTTCGCACTAAATGTAGTTTTCCCTACAGATCATCATCTGGCATCTGCTTGAATACTCCTGGGAGCGGTGAGCTCACTACTTAAAGCTTTAAAAATCCTTTTTTATGTCGAACTAAAAGATGCCTCCATGTCACATGCACTTCCTTGTGGTGGCTCTGCCTGCTCCTTGGGGATATAGAGGCCCAGCTGAGTCTGCCTCACAAGAGAAGGAGGAGGCTCACCCAAGACTTTTCTTGTCCAGACTGAACATCCCAGGACTTCCACTGAGCACCCTCCCCAGGCAAGGCAAGTCGGGGGCCTCAGTCTGGTGGAGAAAGACGGGCTCTGCCATCTTCAGTCTCCAGCCACTCTCACCTCTGGTCACATGCACACAAAAAAAATGCTATAGCAAAGGGGATTTCCCCACCCACCTGCACAGGTTTGAGCCCCTCAGGCAGCTGTGCACCTGGCCCACAATTTTTATGGTCAGAAAATCCAATCTAGGTGACCTAGGAATTTGCTAGCCCTTGGGCAGCTGACAATTCCCTTTGGTAAATCTGGGCTTAAGACACCACCAAGGGAGATCAAAGATGTGGCAAGAAGGAGAACTCTGGCTCCTCAAAGCCAGGAGTCCCCGCGATCTTCACTACTGTCTTCCTCCTCCTTCTGGGAATCAACCCTTGGAGGCCAGTCTGGGCAGTGCCTCCCCCCTGCCCGCAGGCCCTCCCTCCCCACCCCTAGCTTAGCTTGTGCCTCCCTGGCAGAGTCTACCCTCCTGGACCAGCGCCAGGCCAGGACTCAGAGCAGGGCTGAGGCCTGGGAGTTGCAGGACCTGCTCAAGGCCCTTGATGGGGCAGCAGGACCCCCAAGCTTGCTCCAGACTCCCAGGAGCCCACCCCCCGGGGCTGCCCCTCTCCAGCCCCTCAGCATCCGTCATACTGACCACAGCTCCCCTTCTCCCCAGCTGTCCTCGCAGAGCTTCCAGCCAAGCGGCCAGGGCTGGGGGTGGGGAGAGGTGTCTTATAGCAGCCGGGGAGAGGCACAGGGAACTAAAAATACAGTTTACATGGCAAGGCTCCTCCTCTCCCTGCAGGCCCAGAGGGGCTTATTGGAGGAGGGCTGGCAAAGACCTAACACCCTAATCCCCCAGTCAACAGGTGTGGCCTGGGACACCGATCTGCCTCCCTCCCTGCTCCCCAGCCTTGGAGGCTCGGAGTGGCTCCTCCAGCTCCACCATCCACCTGTCACCTGGACAGAGACCAGCCCCACCTCCACAGTCACCTAACCCCACATCCACCCATCCTCCCCTTTCTTCAAGGCCCATTGCATAGGAACAGCTCCCCTGCCAGGACTCCTCCTACCCCGCTCTACCCATTCCCGGCAGATGTGCCCCCTTCCCCTACCCTGTGAGTGCCTCAGAGGCAGGAATATAAAAGCCACAAACTCATATTGTACTTAGTGCACACCAGGGGGCACCCCTCCTCCCAGCAGCCCTAGCTTTTGCGGGAGACACTTTGACAAGCCTCACTTCACACTTGAGAAAACTGAGGCACAGAGAAGGTAAGTTACTTTCCCAGAGTCACACAGCTAGGAAATACCAAGCCCAAGATTGGAACCCAGGCAGTCTGACTTAGGGTCTCTGCTTCATGGCTAAGAACTGGTCTAATTTGGGGTCCTTCCCCCTCACTCTCTCACCTGCTCTACATGAGAGACCAGGTGAGAGACCAGCAAAGGACCAAGCCAACATGCTCTTCGATTGTTTATTTTTGCATTGAGTCTGTCCAGGATCTTGGCTTGCTAGAGCCAAAGGCAAAGACAGTCGGTGACCTTGCCCCAGGGGCTGACAATGGGGGCCCTACTGCCATCTAGTGGCAACAAGGAGAAAAGCCTGCACCTCTGTCCTGCCCCTTCCATCTGGGCTCTCTGTTTCTTAGTCCCTCAACCCAGCCAGCAGGGAACGGTCTTCTGTCTCTATATGCCATATATTCATGGCGCCTTGCTTAGAAGACCATGGATGAGGCCGGGCGCGGTGGCTCAAGCCTGTAATCCCAGCACTTTGGGAGGCCGAGACGGGCGGATCACTAGGTCAGGAGATCGAGACCATCCTGGCGAACACGGTGAAACCCCGTCTCTACTAAAAAATACAAAAAACTAGCCGGGCGAGGCGGCGGGCGCCTGTAGTCCCAGCTACTCGGGAGGCTGAGGCAGGAGAATGGCGTAAACCCGGGGGGCGGAGCTTGCAGTGAGCTGAGATCCGGCCACTGCACTCCAGCCCGGGCGACAGAGCCAGACTCCGTCTCAAAAAAAAAAAAAAAAAAAAAAAAGAAGACCATGGATGATTTGCCAAATTATTAGAAGATGAATTGTGATCTTTTAATATTGTGATCCAGGAAAAGTGGCATAACTTTCCAAGGACGCTTTTTAAAAAATCTGTAAAATGGGAATTTTGAAAAGAATAACCTAGCTCAAATGTCACTATGAGGACTGAAAAAGGGAGCACTGGCCAGGCACGGTGGCTCACGCCTGAAATCCCAGCACTTTGGGAGGCCGAGGAGGGAGGACCACATGAGGTCAGGAGTTCAAGGCCAGCCTGGTGAAACCCTGTCTCTACTAAAAATATAAAAATTAGCCAGGCGTGGTGATGCATGCCTGTAGTCTCAGCCACTCGGGAGGCTGAGGCTGGAGAATCACTTGAGCCCAGAAGGCAGAGGTTACAGTGAGCCGAGATCACACCACTGCACTCCAGCCTGGGCGACAGAGTGAGACCCTGTCTCAAAATAATAATAATAATAATAATAATAATAATAATAATAAATAAAATTAAGAAAAAGGGAGCACTGAATGTGGTGGATACACAGTGATAAAAGAAAAACTTCAGCTAAATTAAATGTAAAGGAGTTTAACGGAGCAATGAACGATTTGCAAGCGGGGCAGCCTCCTGAGCCAGAGTAGGCTTGGAGACTCCACAGCTAAGTGGTGGAAGATTTATGGACAGAAAAAGGAAAGTGACATACGGAAAACAGAAATGAGGTACAGAAACAGCTGGATTGGTTACAGGTTGGCATTTCCCTTATCTGAACACGGTTCGAACAGTTGGCTACATTTGATTGGCCAAAATGTGGTGATTGGTACAGTGTAGGCTATAGTCTGTCTATATACCTCCACTTGATATAGTTCATGATGTACAGAAAAACCTGTAGGCCTAACTTAAATATGTAAGGAGGCAGCTAGAGGTTAAACTTTTTTGACAACAGTAAGTGCTCAATAATTGCTCACTGTGGTATAAGGTATCCATGGTCCTTGCTCTCAAGAGACTCAAAGTCTAGTGGCGGAGATACCTCAGTGGGATCTGGAATGCAGCAGAGATCTCAGCAAAGGCTTTGGAGGGGTGAGAAGGCAGCGCCTAGGCCTGTGAGGTGAAGGCCTTTGAGGGATCAATAGGAGTTTGTTCAGAGGTGACGGCTGGCCTGGATGTGAACGTATGAGGGAGCGTTCTGCAGAGTGTTCTAAGCAGAGGTACCAAACAGTGCTGCAAAAGCCTGCCGGAGACGCGTGGGGCAAGGGGGGCTGTGAGAGGCGACACCCACTGGGAAGAATTTTATGTGCCAGGCTCAGGTGATGCCTGAGCAGCGTTTTGAAGGATCAATAGGAGCTTGTTAGGAGCGAAGTGAGGAAGGGATAATTCCAAGCACAAGGACCAAGACAAGGACTTGGGAGCTCAGAACGGACAGTCACGTTCCACAGCACTCATGCTCACCTGGTGTGTGCCAGGCTCTGTGCTGGGCTCTGGGGGGAGCCAGGTGACACCAGCTGGCCTCTGAGCATTGAGAGGTGGCAGGAGGGAAGGATGTGTGACCTAATGTTGTTAGCACTTTCTGATAAGGGCAATAATCGAGGCCATTCAGCATAGGGCTAAAGGCTTTGGAATGAGACTCCTGGACTTGGTGCTTGATCCTACCATGCACTCCTTTTGTGATCCATGAAAAGTGTCATAACTTTCCAAGATCTATGCTTTTGTTATCTATAAAGTGGAGATTTTGAAAAGAATAACCTATCTTAAATATAATTGTGAGGATTAAAAGATGGAGCACCCAGCATGGTGCCTGATACACAGTAAGTGCTCAATAATTGCACACTGTGATATAAGGTACAGAGAAATCATGGAGGAGGGAAACACTAATTCCACCAAGGAATTAACATGTAACTGAGAAGGTGATGTCCGAGCAAGGTTTTGAAGGATCAATAGTAGTTTCTTAGGAGCAAAGTGAGGAAAAGATATTCCGAGTACAAGGATCAAAACATTCAAGGACATAGAAGTTGGTGTGTTAGGATTAGGTTTGGTTGTTGGTAGCAGAAAATTCAAAATAACATGGCTTCTACAAGAGAGTATTAACTTCTCTTTCATATAGAAGTCTAGAGATAGGGGATTCAAAGCTGACAGAGCACACCACAGTCTCACGGACCCAGCTTCAACCTACCTTAGTGCTCTGTCATGTTACACATATGGACTTCACCTCCTGATCCAAGATGGCTGCTTGAGCTCCAGCCATCATGCCCTCATTCCAACCATCAGGAAGGAGAAAGGGGTGTAGAAGGTTGTACCCCTATCTTAAAGAACACTTTCCAGAAGTTGTAATTAATACTTGATCTTACTGCACATCCAATGGCCATACCTCACTGCAGAGGAGGCTGGGATATGTAGTCTTTATTTCTACCTGGCCATATCACCAGATAAAAATTGGAGTTTCTATTACTTAGAAAGAAGTGGGGAATATGTATTATATGAAAATGAGCGATTCTATCATAGGAGACATAAAATAGCATGCTATGCAGGATGTATAAATATTTTGGTGTTTCTGTGGTGGAAAAAATGAAGGTGAGAGTGATGATTAGAGAAATAAACAGAGGCCAGGCGTGGACAGCCACGGGAGCCACAGACGTGTGGGCGTGTCCCCAGGGAGAGCCACAGGAGGGTTTCCGAGCAAGGGAGGGCCATGGTCTGATTTGCTGTCCTAGAAACATCACACTAACTGTGGATGTGATTAACATAATGGAGGGGACACATCTGGAGCCAGGAGACATTTCTCCCTAACATTTTATTATAAAATTTTTCGGCCGGGCGCGGTGGCTCACTCAAGCCTGTAATCCCAGCACTTTGGGAGGCCGAGACAGGCGGATCACGAGGTCACAAGATCAAGACCATCCTGGCTAACACGGTGAAACCCCGTCTCTACTAAAAAATACAAAAAACTAGCCGGGCGAGGTGGCGGGCGCCTGTAGTCCCAGCTACTCCGGAGGCTGAGGCAGGAGAATGGCATGAACCCGGGAGGCAGAGCTTGCAGTGAGCTGAGATCCGGCCACTGCACTCCAGCCTGGGCGACAGAGCGAGACTCCGTCTCAAAAAAAAAAAAAAAAAAAAAAAAAAAATTCATACATGCAGCAAAGTGGGAAGAATTTCACACTGAACACCACCTCAACTCTACCACTGGCATTTTACTAAATGAATTTAGTCACATCTATCTCTCCCTCTACGCACCCATCCATTCTTCTTGTTCGTGTATTTTTTTTTTTTTTTTTTTTTTTTTTTGAGACGGAGTCTCGCTCTGTCGCCCAGGCTGGAGTGCAGTGGCTCGATCTCGGCTCACTGCAAGCTCCGCCTCCCGGGTTCACGCCATTCTCCTGCCTCAGCCTCCCGAGTAGCTGGGACTACAGGCGCCCACAACCGCGCCCGGCTAATTTTTTGTATTTTTAGTAGAGACGGGGTTTCACCGTGGTCTCGATCTCCTGACCTTGTGATCCGCCCGCCTCGGCCTCCCAAAGTGCTGGGATTACAGGCGTGAGCCACCGCGCCCGTCATTGTTTGTGTATTTTAAATTGCAGACATCCATCCGCTTCCCTGCAGAAACTCCACAATGCATGACATGAACAAGAGTTCAATATTTCTCTGCATTTTTTTCTTTTGCTGTAAGATGTAAAATTTACATTTAATTGCACACATCTTAAATATACATTTGCTGAGATTTGACAACTACACACACTTATGTAGCTCAAACTGTATCAAGTTATAGAATATTGTCATCCCCCCAAGTTCCTGCACGCCCCTCCCCAGTCAATCCTGGCCCCCACTTACCTGCCAGAGACAACCACTGTCCTGATTTTTGTTTTGTTTTGTTTTTGAGGCGGAGTCTCAATCTGTCCCCCAGGCTGGAGTACAGTGGTGTGATCTTGGCTCACTGCAGCCTCCGCCTCCCGGGTTCAAGCAATTCTCCTGCCTTAGCCTCCCTAGTAGCTGGGACTACAAATGCATACCACCACACCCAGGCTAATTTTTTTTTTTTTTTTATGTTTAATAGAGATGGGGTTTCGCCAAGTTGTCCAGGCTGGTCTCAAACTCCTGACCTCAGCTGATCCACCCGCCTCGGCCTCCCAAAGTGCTGGGATTACAGGCATGAGCCACTGTACCTGGCGCTGATTTCTTTTAAAACCACAGATTGGTTTGGGGAAGGCAGACATTTGAAGGCCTGTTGGGGGGCCATGTACTGAGTGGGGTGGGGTTGGGAGCTGAGGGAGAGGCAGGGGAGAGGGGGGGAGGATTTCCAGGGCTTCCTGGCAGGTTGAACTTGGAGGCTGGAGAGAGTCGGTTAACCAGAGTGCCCGTCATCTGCTGCCAGGAGTTGAGTTTCTAGCTGAGTGACCGGGCAGATGGTGGCGCCATTTACTAAGGTGGGGTACCCAAGAGGAGGAGGGGCTGGGCGTGGGTGCAGACCCGTTTCCTTTGGGACACATAGCATCGGGCGTTCAAGGGGCATGTGCCTGGCAGTTGGAGGGATACAAACGCATCCCCAAGGCAGCTTCTTTCTTTCGACCCCTGTGGAGGTGTGAGCTGTCCTCTGGTGAGGTAGTGCCAGGGAGCGGTCGCCGGGTTTGTCCACCTGCTTCCTGGCCAGCCGGCACCAGCGTCTATTGGGCTCCCTTCACCAGAAAGGGGAGGTGCTCTCCTCGGTCTACCCTGAAGGCTGCACGAGGGGCGTAGAGAGGGCATGGGTGTGGTTACTTCTGGGTTGCAGGACACGGGAGAGGAGACCTTACTCCTTAGGGGAAGCCGGGGAGCGCAGGGGCCCGTCTGGGCGGTCTCTAGGCCAGGTCCTCTCCTTCCTTCTTCCCTCCCCAGCATCCTGCAGCCACACACATTGTCTCTCCCCAGGCACCGCCCATCCCTATCCCAACACCTCCCCCATTCCCTTGAAAAACAATCAAACCCCGGCTCCCCCAGGAAGGAGGCATCAGCGTCAGCCCTGCTCCAGGGCGGGCGCCCCAGGGAGCGGGCGGGAGAAGCAGAGAGGAAAAATGAAACCACAGTCACCCCAGGCTGCGGCTGGTTTTCGCTGTTCTCTCTCAAATCAAACACAACCCACAGCAGAGTCATTTCTTCTTTAAAAGCCCATTTGTGGCTCATGCCTGTAATACCAGCACTTTGGGAGGCCGAGGCGGGTGGATCACAAGGTCAGGAGATTGAAACCACCCTGGCTAACACGGTGAAACCCCATCTCTACTAAAAATACAAAAAACAAAAAAATTAGCCAGGCGTGGTGGCGAGCGCCTATAGTCTCAGCTACTCTGGAGGCTGAGGCAGGAGAACTGCTTGAACCTGGAAGGCGGAGTTTGCAGTGAGCCGAGATCGCGCCACTGCACTCCAGTCTGGGCAACAGAGCGAGACTCTCTCTCTCAAAAAAAAACCAAAAAAACAAAAAAAAGCCCATTTGGTCCTCGGGAGATATTCCTGTTCTTCCCATTTGTGTGACTTGGACTCATTTCTTGGGAATCAATGCCCCATCCTTATTCTGCTGAGACAGGATTGGGTTCCCCTTCCAGAGTTGCATCACAAAACATCCTAAATTTATCTGGCAATTTGGAGAAGCCTCAGTTTACCCCATCGGGCACAGGGTTACAGCCTAAGCTATGGGAAGTGTCAGCATCCAGGAGGCAGCAGACTTCACCTGGGGAGAATGTGAGGGCGGAAGAGAAGGACCCTTTCGGGGATCAGCAGCATTTCAGAATTGGGAAGAGGAAGAGGAGGTGGGGAAGAAAACTTCCTAGAGGGGACGACAGGGTCAGGCCTGCATCTGGAGGGTGGATGAAAGGGAAGCCTCATGGGAGATGAGGAGGACTACTAAGGGTTTCTTATGTACCAGGCTTGGGTGAGGACAGAAATACAAATATGGCTGCCTACACTGGTGTGTTAGCATACTAGCAGCTGTAACAAACAGCCCCTAAATCTCATGATGTCCTTAACCGTGACTCAAAAGATTTAGTTCTCATTTACCTCCCAGTCCAATGCAAGTTGAGAACAGGGCTCTCCTACACCCAGTGATTCAGGCACTCAGGCTCCCTCCCCAAGGACTTCCAAGACCCCCATCCCTCTGCATCCAGTAGGCAAACCACTGGAGAAAGAAATGAGGGTGGGCTGGGCATGGTGGCTCAAGCCTGAAATCCCAGCACTTTGGGAGGCAGAGGTGGGTGGATCACCTGAAGTCAGGAGTTCGAGACCAACCTGGCCAACATGGAAACCCTGTCTCTACTATAAATACAAAAATAAGCCTGACATGGTGGTGGGTGCCTGTAATCCCAGTTACTAGGGAGGTTGAGGCAGGAGAATCACTTGAACCCGGGAGGCAGAGGTTGCAATGAGCTGAGATCATGCCATTGCACTCCAGCCTGGGCGACAAGAGCGAAACTCCATCTCCAAAAAAAAAAAAAAAAGGGGGGGGAGTGGAGGATCTTTTAGGGGGTATGCCTGAAAGTGGTGCTCATTGCTTCTGCCCAAATTCCATTAGCCAGATCACAGCCTCAGGCACCACTTACTTGGAGGGAGTTGTGGGAATAAGGTTTCTCTGTGTGCCCAGGAGGAAATGAAACCGGGCTTGGTGACGGTACAGCAATTGCCTGCCCAGTCACGGCCCAAGATAATAACAATAATCTAGTGGAAATATGAGAAAGGGAAGCTGACAATAATATTTATATAAAGAATGCACCCTAATACTCCACACAGCTCATAATAGGTGCTCAGTACTTTTTCAAGTGAGTGTTTTATCACCACTGATCAAATACACAGATGCTGGGGCAGGTGCCAGGGGCTGGGGAGAGGGTTGATGGCACAATAGAGGCAAGAAAGGTGGTAAGAGCAAAGCTAGAGAAGCAGGAACGCACGCGGAATGTTCAGAAAACCCAGAGAAGACCAGTTTGGCCGGGTCAGAAGTTTTGTGAAGCGGATGGGTCGTGGAGGCAGTTGGAATGTGGGCTTGGAGGGCATGGGGAATGACTTTGAACTTGAAGAATGTTGGCAGCTTTCAGCAGGCCCTGAGGAGTGGCTGTGGTTGTGGGCTGGGGTGGGGGTTCCCAGGCATCCTGGATGAATCATCAGGGTCAGTTAAAATTAGTTACCACGACCCCGCAGGGGAAGCCAAAAGACAGTTGTGTGTCTCATGTGGTAGCCGGGATTTGCCTCGCTGGGGGATCTTCCTAGTTCAGAGATGGGGGAGCCTGTGTTCTATGTGGTCCCAGGAACCCCGCTGTGCACTGTTGGGCAGCACCCCAGGCTTCTGACCCTGACAGCAGGATCACACGAGGCCAGTTTGGCCCAAATCTCCAAGAGCTGCCCTCTGGCCTCCATTGCCTGGCTGTCCCTGGACCTTGCCAACTCTTCCTGCAGGGCAGCCTCCTTCACTCACAAGATCAGGCCCATCATCCCCTTACCTGTTCTCGGGACCTTCACTGCGCCTTTGCAGCCCGGCTCATGATTGTCATTGTGAACTGGATAATGACTGGATAGTGACTTTTAAAGTTTTAAATAAAGTTTTAAATCGCCTCCCCACCCCAATCCCCCCACCTCCTCACCCCCACCTCTCCACCTCCACCCACATCCCCGCCCCACCCCCCACTTCCTCACCCCCACCTCTCCAACTCCACCCACCTCCCCACCCCACCCCCCACTTCCTCACCCCCACCTCTCCACCTTCATCCACTTCCCCACCCCCACCCCCCACCTCCTCACCCCCACCTCTCCACCTCCATCCACTTCCCCACCCCAGCCTCCCACCTCCTCACCCCCACCTCTCCACCTCCACTCACCTCCCCACCCTCACCCCCACCTCTTCACCTCCACCCACCTCCCCACCCGACCCTCCACCTCCTCACCCCCACCTCTCCACCTCTCCACCCCCGCTCCCACCTCCTCAACCCCATCTCTCCACCTCCACTCACCTCCCCACCCTCACCCCCCCTCCACCTCCACTCACCTCCCCGCCCCCACCCCTCCACCTCCTCACCCCCACCTCTCCACCTCTCCACCCCTGCCCCCACCTCCTCACCCCCATCTCTCCACCTCCACTCACCTCCTCACCCTCACCCCCCACCTCCACCCACTTCCCCACCCCCACCCCCACCTCTCCACCTCTACTCACCTCCCCATCCCAACCCCCATCTCCTCACCCCCAGCTCTCCACCTCCCCACCCCACCCCCACTTCCACCCCCACCTCCTCACCCCCCACTCCCACCCCACACCTCACCCCCACCCCTACGTCCCCACTCCTGACCCCCTCACCCGACCCCTACCTCCCCACCCCCACTCCCTGCCTCCCCACCCCCACCTCCTTACCCCACCCCCACTCCCCACCTCTTCACCCCCCACTCCCATCCCCACCCCCACCACACCTCACACCCTTGCCACTATTCCGTCATTATAGCTCAAGGAGAGTCAGGAGGGCAAATGATCCCTTGGAAAGGGCAGGATATAAGGTGGGGAGAGTCCTTGCAGACCCTCAAGGAAGGGACAGAAAGCCCTTCAGGTCCTGGGAGGAGGGAAGAGCGGGAGGAAGAGACAGAGGAGTGAGTCGAGGCGGGATCCCTGCATTCACTCACTGGTCTCCTGGCTGACGTTTGAACCTTGTGTGTTGGGGTGGGGTGGGCCGGGTGGGTTCTAAGGACTTTGGGGCTACCCAGCACCCCGCTTGTGTAACGATCCATCCTCTCTCCAGGTTTGCTACCAGCCAGGTTGTGCACTCATGAAATCCTTACAACAACCCTAGGAGGTAGATACTCGTTATTACCCGCTTTACAGGGGAGGAAACGCCCAGCTAATTTTTGTATTTTTTATAGAGACGGGGTTTCACCATGTTGCCCAGGCTGAATTTTAACTCCTGTGCTCAAGTAATCCAGCTGCCTCAGACCTCTCAAAGTGCTAAGATTACAGGAGTGAGCCACTACGTGTGGCTTAAAATGTACTTTAAAATTTAATTTAAATGTGTTTGATAAAGATTTGATAAAGATTCAGTGAGATAAAGGAGATATTTGATGAAGATTCAAAGAGATAAAGGACAGAACTACAGAAATACCTTGGGGGGTGTTGGAGAAAGCATTTCAACAGAGGGAACAGCAAATAGAAAGAAAGGCCCTGAGGTAAAAGTATGTCTTGCTCATTCAAGATACTGTCACATTCCACGAGCCAGAAGTGATTTCTGTCATTTGCAATCAAAACATTCCTACCAGCTGGGCATGTGGCTCACATCTGTAATCCTAGCACTTTGGGAGGCCAAGGCGGGCAGATCACCTGAGGTTGGGAGTTCAAGACCAGCCTGACCAACATGGAGAACTCTTGTCTCCACTAAAAATACAAAATTAGCCGGGTGTGATGGCGCATGCCTGTAATCCCAGCTACTCAGGAAGCCGAGGCGGGAGAATTGCTTGAACCCGGGAGGCGGAGGTTGCAGTGAGCTGAGATCACACCATTGCACTCCAGCCTGGGCAACGAGAGTGAAAAAAAAAAATTCTTTCTAATATAGCTTCCCTGATTACCCCTCAAGAAGCAGACCCTCTTCCCTCCCTCCCAACTGCCTGCTCTCTGCGCCCCGGCCACATTTACTATCAGTTCTCACTGCTTTGCACAGCTGCCTTTATTTTAAATCATTTGTTATTCAGAAACATCATTAAACACCTATTATGTGCAGCGTGCATGATCACACCCTGACATGATACTGTCTCCCACTTATGAGTGCCATTAGGAAAGTTCAGAGAGGCTCATTTTTCCCAGGGCCACAGTCACAGCAAAGGGCAGAGCTGGGATGCAAACCCAGGCTTGTCCAAGCCCAAAGCCCACGTTTGCAGAGTTGGCATCCCAGCTCCATCTCAAGTGGAAGACACTGGGCATATGTTCTGGAAGGAAGGAATGTCAGCTTCTCCTTTGGAACTCAGGTGCAATTCAAGCCTGTAAGGAAAGCAATGTTTTTGATAACAAAGCTTCGGCCAAATGGTACAGTAATCGCTTTATGCACACAGCAGCTCATTTCATTTCATTTCATAAAGCCCTTGTAAGGCAAGGTTTGCTATGTGCATTTTCAGGTGAAGAACCGGAGACTCTGACGACCCTGCTGCGACCTCACCTGACTGGTCTGTGCGGCTCCTTATTCCCAAGAGTTCTCAATTCCCTCCTCTGAGTCCTGCAAAGCACTTTGCATGGGGCTAGGCTTTGCTGTCAGCAGCCCTTGCTCTCACCAGGGCACCCCCCCGAGCTGAAACCCCTGAAGTCCAGAGGCCCCTCTGCAGAGCCAACATAGTCCCTAGAAAAGATGCTGGCTCAGATGGAATCTTAACCCTGGCTCCCTGTCCCAGTGGGAGATCCTAGCTTCCTGGGGGTGGCCCTGCCAGAGCTCACATCCCACCCACCCTCCTCTGTCCCCTGCAGTTCCTGATGGGCTCATCCTTCCCTGTGTTTGAGTTTCCATCCTCCCACCCCACCCTAAGGCAGCCGGGCCACTCCCCAAGACTGAGGGCCCACTCCAGCCTGGGAAGCCTGGGGTTAGGTGGAGAAGGTGTATCACGCTGGACCTGGAAATGCAGTGATTTGGGGCAGGTTTTGGCTTCTCCACTCACCTGTGAGCCTCAGGGTGGGGGCCAAGTTCAGTATCTTAGTTGCTCCTCTACCCAACAGGAAGCTTCCTGACCCCATCAATGCTCTCAGAGATAGTGCATTAGTTGACCAGGGCCGCTATAACAAAGGACTGCAGCTTCACGGCTTAGAACAACAGAGGTTTATTTTCTCGTAGGTGTGGAAGCCGAAAGTCTGAAATCAAGGTATGGTAGGGTTGGCCCTGCTGGAGGCTCCGAGGGAGAATGCGTTCCAAGCCTCCCTTAGTGTTTGGTGGCTGCTGGCAATTCTTGGCTTGCAGCTGCGTCGCTTCAGGCTCTGCCCCCATCTTCACATGGCCCTCCTCCCTGCGTGTCTCCGTGTGCTCTGCTTTTCTGTCTCTTTTAAGGACACTGTCATTGGATTTGTTCTTAAATCAGGGATGATTCCATCTCAAGATCCTTAATTACATCGGCAAAGACCCTGTTTCCAAATAAACTCACATTCACAGGTGACGGGGATTAGGACTTGGACGTCATGTTTTGGGATCACTCTTCAACTCACTGTAAACGGGCAAATGCAGGCTCAGAGCAGAATGGATTTGCTCAGGATCCACGGTACACTTGGGCAGCCAAAGGACTTCCCTGCTCTCTCGATGCTGGACCAGTACTCTGCCTCCAGCTCCACACTGCCCCGGGTTTCCGAGACTCTCTGGGAACGTGTTCAGTGAAAAAAACATCAGGAGACTGTCTGGACTCAAGAGTAACAATGTCACCATGGGAGGGAGTTTCCCTTCCTGGTTGGCTCGGTGCCTGGGACCCTGGCTGGCGTGCAGGCCTCACTCTGGTGAATAGGCCATGTCACACCCTAATCAGAGCTGCTGCTCTCATCCACTGCTCTGCAGAGGCCAGACTCAGCCCCAGACACAATGAGAATGGTGAGAGGACTGAGGTCCCCCTGCCCTCCGGGTCACTCTCTTCTCCGGAGATGCTTCCTGCTCTCTTTGATGAGAACCAGAGAACACTGCATAAAATTTAAACTGATTAATTATGATTCCAAATCCTTGGCTCTTAGAGGCTACAGGGCAGAACGGTTAGGATTCTGGCTTCGAAACCCAGTCTGCCTGGGCTCAGGCCCCAGCTGCAACATTTGCTAAGCGTTTAGTCTTGGGCACATTTTTCTTCTCCAAGCCTCACTCCTCTCATTGGTAAAGCAGGACAATGGCAGACTGACCTTATAGAGTTATTAAAAGGATTAACCGGCTGGGCACTGTGGCTCACGCCTGTAATTCCAACACTTTGGGAGGCTGAGGCGGGCGGATCACCTGAGGTTGGGAGTTCGAGACCAGTCTGACCAACATGGTGAAACCCCATCTCTACTAAAAATACAAAATCAGCCAAGCGTGGTGGTGCATGCCTGTGATCCCAGCTACTCCGGAGGCGGAGGCAGGAGAATCTCTTGAACCTGGGAGGTGGAGGTTGCGGTGAGCCGAGATTGCACTGAGCCGAGATTGCGCCATTGCACTACAGCCTGGGCAACAAGAGCGAAACTCTGTCTCAATAAATAAATAAAGAAATAAATAATAAAAGGATTAACCTGAGCACATAAAGCAATGATCACAGAACCCATAGTAAGATCAGCAGAGATGGCTACTGCTGTTGCACTGTTCACTGTGGCCTGAGCTCTAAATAAAGGCAAATGTCTCTGTAATCAAGTTCATAGGACTCCCAGCCCTCAGCGTATCCTTGCTAGAAGATTCTCTCTTCTTCCCAGACATCACGCCAGTGCCATTCAGCCCCAGAGCTTTGCTTTTCTGTGCGAATCAGAATTCATGTCCACACCTTAGGGAATTACTACAGGCCATGTCAATACTGGTTTGAAGAACTTCTAAGAGAAAAGAAGCTCGTCTGATGTCATCATCTGCATTCAGGGTTGCTCTGGAAGGGGAAATAAAAGAGGTATGTTCTTGCCTTAATAAAATAACCTAAGATCATCCCATAACACCTGTCGTCAAGGACAGATGCCTGTTAGGCCCCTTCTTGTCATGCGTGCTCCCCCCTCCATGGCACTCTGAGCACAGATCAGTGGTACAGATCTCTGGGGGACAAGCTGCTTGTAGGGGCCATAGGAGCCTTGTCCAACTCAGCATTGATGCAAGACTCCTGCTTCTGGTCATCTACAGGGAAGGAGCGAGGGGACTTCTTCCCTCTTTTTTTTTTTCTTTTCCTTTTTTTTTTTTTTTTTTTTTTGGAGATAGAGTCTCACTCTGTCGCCCAGGCTGGAGTGCAGTGGCGCGATCTTGGCTCACTGCAACCTCTGCCTCCCAGGTTCAAGCAATTCTCCTGCCTCAGCCTCCTGAGTAGCTGGGATTACAGGTGCCCACCACCACACCTGGCTAATTTTTGTATTTTCAGTAGAGACGGGGCTTCACCATGTCAGCCAGGCTGGTCTCAAACTCCTGACCTCAGGTGATCTGCCCTCCTCAGCCTCCCCAAGTGCTGGGACTACAGGTGTGACCCGCCGCACCCAGCTGACTTCTTCCCCCTTAATTCAGAAGACTTTCTGACCTCTCTGCAAATTTGCCTGGTCCCTAGACAGTAACCCTTGAGCTCGGCACAGCACAAGACAGGAATTTGAGTAGTTCTGTGTCAAGCCAAATACTTGCCTTCTTTCCCATGGGATTTTGGAATCTAAGCTTTAAGAATGTTAGAGTCTTTTTTTTTTTTTTTTTTTTTTTTGAGACGGAGTCTCGCTCTGTCACCCAGGCTGGAGTGCAGTGGCCGGATCTCAGCTCACTGCAAGCTCCGCCTCCCGGGTTCACGCCATTCTCCTGCCTCAGCCTCCCGAGTAGCTGGGACTACAGGCGCCCGCCACCACGCCCGGCTAGTTTTTTTGTATTTTTTAGTAGAGACGGGGTTTCACCGTATTAGCCAGGATGGTCTCGATCTCCTGACTTCGTGATCCGCTTGTCTCGGCCTCCCAAAGTGCTGGGATTACAGGCTTGAGCCACCGCGCCTGGCAAGAATGTTAGAGTCTTAAAGAAAAAGAATCTTCGCCTTAAATGCAGAACAGTGTGGGTCCTCCTAGCAGCCCAGATGTGGCTGTCACCAGGCACTGCCTTGAGCCTCACCCTAACCAGCCCTTCTTCAGGGCCACATTAGAGAATCCAGGCCCATAGTCAGAAGGAGCTGGCAGCATCCCAGGGCCGTAGGGAGACCATCCTGACTGGATGCCAGGCAGCAACAACCAAATAAAACCCAATTCGCTTTGTTGCTTCTTCCCTGGTGCCACACCTTGCCAGTCCTTTCTGGCCCATCTGGCTTCTTCTCGGCTCCATACCTCCTCCATTGCCAGATGCTATGCTTTGCCCTCTTGCCCCAAAAACTGCTTCCCCTAAGGACTGGAGCTTGTGTTCTGTCCTACCCGCTTTGCTCGTGGAGGACTGGTCAGTTTAGCTGCCACGTCCCACCCCTCCACAAGCCCCCGTCCTCTCTGGGATTCTGGTGCATGCGATTTTCTCCAACTCATTGTATTCGAACCAGGCCTACTATGAGCTGTGAAATTTAGGTCCCTTGGACTCAACAAAGGTTCACTGTGCTAGGTGCTAATTGCCAAGGAGAAAAGATGTGGGTCCTGCTCTGATGTCACCTAGCAATGGGTAGAGAGCTGGGAGAGCTTAAGCTCATCGCCACTGAAGCTAAGTCCCTTAGATAAGGCAGGGGGCCGGAATGAGAGTGAGGGAAGACACTGAGAGCGACAGGAGGCAGCCAAATGCCCAGGCAGACAGGGGCAGGTCCCCAGTGAAACTCCACCTTCAAGCCAAAACACAGCCTGAAGGCTGAAAGACCAGACTGCTGGTCCTGGATGAAACCCCCGACCCAGAGTGAGAACATCTGTTCCTGTTTGCCCACCCTTTCCCGACAGATTCTTTCTGAATAATGCTTTTTTTTTTTTTTTTTTAATTTTTTTTTTTTTTTGAGACGGAGTCTCGCTCTGTCGCCCAGGCTGGAGTGCAGTGGCCGGATCTCAGCTCACTGCAAGCTCTGCCTCCCAGGTTTACGCCATTCTCCTGCCTCAGCCTCCCGAGTAGCTGGGACTACAGGCGCCCGCCACCTTGCCCGGCTAGTTTTTCATAATTTTTAGTAGAGACGGGTTTCACCGTATTAGCCAGGATGGTCTTGATCTCCTGACCTCGTGATCCTCCCGTCTTGGCCTCCCAAAGTGCTGGGATTACAGGCTTGAGCCACCGCGCCCGGCCCTTTTTTTTTTTTTCTAAGATGGTCTGTCTCCCAGGCTGGAGTGCAGTGGCACAATCTCGATCACGGCTCACTGCAGGCTCAACCTCCTGGGCTCAAGTGATCCTCCCACCTCAGCACCTCCCACCCCCCATCTCCCCAACACACACACCAGTCTCTAGGACCACAGGCACACCACCATACCCAGCTAATTTTTGCATTTTTTTGTGGAGACGAGGTTTCACCATGTTACCCAAGCTGGTCTGACTCCTAGGCTCAGGCAATTCTCCAGTCTCAGCCTCCCAAAATGCTGGGATTACAGGCATGAGCCACCACGTCTGACCTCATTTCCCTTTATTATCTCTTGCGACCCACTAGGCTGATTTCAGGACACAGTAAATTGTGACTTGCAGTATGAGAACCACCAAGCTGGATAAATAGCTTCCTTGCTTTTGCTTCCAGTGCTCCAAGATGATGCGTCACTTGCAACCTGCTAACTAAAATGCCAACTAACCTCACCTCTTGCACAACCTGTACCTCCTGTTCCAGCCCCCGCCTACCCCCACCCCACACCTGGCCAGGCTACCGCAAGGAGAGCAGTTTGCAAACTCACTGATCATTCAGCCACAGAACAGAGATGTGGGTGGGCTTCTGCGATGTGCTTTAGTGCAAAGAACTGGAGGCAGACAGATGTGGGTTGGACGCCTAACCCTAGTCATGTTAGACACTATGATCTTGGATGAAGTCCTGGGACCCAGGAGCATCAGCCTTGGCAGCTATAAATTGGGCTTGTGTCCCCTGCTTCATAGAAGAAGCACATGGAAGAAATGAGATCATGAGTGAAATATTCCCAGCACGTGCTCCACATGTAACATTCTGCACTTGGAAGTTCCCATCCACCAAACCCAGGATGCCAGACATCTCCATTTTTAATTCAGGGTAGAAAGGAGGAGACATCCCCTCAAGAGTCTCTCAGATCTCCCATGAAAGATGAGTCCTTGGGGCCGGGCGGGGTGGCTCACGCCTGTAATCCCAACGGTTTGGGAGGCCGAGGCAGGTGGATCACCTGAGGTCAGAAGTTCAAGACCAGCCTGGTCAACATGGTGAAACCCCATCTCTACTAAATATACCAAAAAAGAAAATAGCCAGGTGTGGTGGTGGGCACCCGTAATCCCAGCGACTCGTGAGGCTGAGGCAGGAGAATTGCTTGAACCCAGGAGGCGGAGGTTGCAGTAAGCCAAGATCGCACCACTGCACTCCAGCCTGGGCGACAGAGCGAGACTGTCTCAAAAAAAAACAAAACAAGGCCGGGCGCGGTGGCTCAAGCCTGTAATCCCAGCACTTTGGGAGGCCGAGACGGGCGGATCACGAGGTCAGGAGATCAAGACCATCCTGGCTAACACAGTGAAACCCCGTCTCTACTAAAAAATATAAAAAACTAGCCGGGCGAGGTGGCGGGCGTCTGTAGTCCCAGCTACTCGGGAGGCTGAGGCAGGAGAATGGCGTAGACCCGGGAGGCGGAGCTTGCAGTGAGCTGAGATCCGGCCACTGCACTCCAGCCTGGGCGACAGAGCAAGACTCCGTCTCCAAAAAAAAAAAAAAAAAAAAACAAAAAGCAAACAAACAAAAACTTCCTCACAAGAATCCCAGGAAGGAGACAGAATGGAAGTGGGTGAGGGTTAGTTGCTGTGGGCCAAGAAACAAGGGTGTGGCCATGCCAGGCCTGGCCCTTTTGGTGGTCCTGGGTTCAAGTTCAGTGCTCCGCTCTCCCCTTGTAATGGCTACTTCCCTGCTTCACTCTGGCCTGGATTCCCAGGATCCTGAAACTGCTTCCAGGCAAAGCAATGCAGGTTACGATGGAACTTTTGCTACATTTGGCAAATTGCACTCAGGACAGTGTTTGCTCAAACTCTCCTTACATGCTGTAGCCAGAGAGAAGAGAAGAAATTCAAGAATCTCAGGGTCAAAATGTGCTTCAAGGCCTTTCTCTCCTCCCTGTCTGTGCCAGGGGCCACTGGGCCGAGGCGTGATGAGTTCTCTGGGAGGCAGACAGCCTGAGCCCAGGGTGGGTTGGTTGTGGCTGCAACACAGAAAACCTGCGGCTCCTCAAGAGAGGTGCAAGGCAAACCAGAACCCAGGTGTCCGGGAGCCGGTGATGCCTGGTGGGAGGGTCACAAAGGACCCTTTTTGTGGGCCAGTGGAACCCCAGAGGGCCAGTGCAAGCCCCTGCTCCCAGATGCCATCTCAGAGGCAGGCAAATTTCCTCCTTCCTTCCTTCCTCCCTCCCTCCCTCCTCCCTTCCTTTTCCTTCCGTCCTTCCTTCCGACAGGGTCTCGCTCTGTCACCCAGACTGGGGTACAGTGGTGCAATCTCAGCTCACTGCAGCCTCAATGGGAGGCAAACTTTTAAGAAAACATAAAAAGCCCTGACAGAAAATTCGAACTTAAATTGCCTGAACATTCACCCCCAAATGACAGACTTTACCCAAAAGAGTGTGTGTGTGCGTGCGTGTTTTTTTTTTTTTAATTTTTTTAAATTTTTTTTTTTTTGAGAGAGTCTCACTCTTGCCCAGGCTGGAGTACAGTGGCATAATATCAGCTCACTGCAACCTCCGCCTCCCAGGTTCAAGCGATTCTCCTGCCTCAGCCCCCCGAGTAGCTGGGATTACAGGTGCCCACTACGACACATAGCTAATTTTTGTATTTTTAGTAAAGATGGGGTTTCACCATGTTGGTCAGGCTGGCCTTGAACTCCTGACCTCAGGCGATCTGCCTGCCTCAGCCTCCTGAAGTGCTGGGATTACTGGGCCTGCCTCAGCCTCCTGAAGTGCTGGGATTACAGGCATGAGCCACCGTGCCCCGCCCGGCCTGAGAGTGTGTTTTAAACCACAAGAGACTGAGGGGTCTTCAGGCAAGTTTGTTTCTTTTCAGCAGGTCTTGGGCCTTGAGGGAAGGGAAGTGGACTCTAGGAAATTAAACAACTCCCCACTTTTGTTCATCTGACCTATAGGGTGGATGTTTTCTGTTCCCTTACATAAGCAGCACTTCCCTGCATTTGGCTACAGAACATTTTTCTCACACAGCATCTCTTGGGGCGATCGTTTCACAAGAGCCCTGGTGGTAAACACTGCCCCTCATCCAATGGCCGGTCTGGCCCCTGAGACTCCCAGGACCGAGCAGTGACCACAACATCTGGGTCTGTTGCCAGGGAAAACAGCAGGCAGGCCTGGGATGGCTCAGCGACCCCAGCCAGGCAGCCAAGTCCGCTTCAAGGTCACGCTGTGTTTAGAGTGTTCTCCAAGTGTGGGAGGCCACAGCAGGGCTGGCTTGTGGAATCTGGGATGCCAGGGTTGGAAAGGCCCCTACAGGACCCAACTCAGCAGCGCTTAACCCCTCATTCCTGCTCGTAGGGCCCAGTGACAGGAGGTGGCCTCCATCGTCGCAAAGGCAGGACTGGCTAGGTGGGCCACGCCTTCTGCAAAGCAACAGCACCCAGTGTGGCCTCAGCTAGGGGTGGTGACTGGGGATTTCTGCAAACCACGTGACTTCTGATCACAACGTGACAGAAATGTTAGAGAGACACAGATCTCAGCCCGTAACCACACTGTGGGCTCATTCTTGCAGACACAGCGCCTAGGACTGGTTCTTAGCTGTGTAATCACTAACAACCCACAACTTCTAGAAGCCTGAGTTTCCTCTTCCTTAAAGTGGGAGACAGAGTATCACATCCTGTATCTCCAATCCTTGAGGCCAGATGCATGTCAGAGTCCCCAAGTGATTTTTAGAAAGGTAATGGGGTGCAGGTATCACGTACTGTGTAACCCACCCACCCCCAGCAGCCCTCCTCAGTCAAACATATTAATATTTTTACAGTGACAGTGAATATTCAAATTAAGGAAGAGACATAAAAACCATAAGTGAATTCATGCCAGATCAGCTCAGGTTTTGTCACTAAATGAATAAATTATTATTTTTTTTAAGTTTTCGTTTTCAGGCCGGGTGCAGTGGCTCACACCTATAATCCCAGCACTTTGGGAGGCTGAGGTGGGTGGATCACTTGAGGTCAGGAGTTTGAGACCAGCCTGGCCAACATAAAACCCCATCTCTACTAAAAATACAAAAATTAGCCAGGCGTGGTGGCAGGCGCAGGTAATCTCAGCTACTGGGGAGGCTGAGACAGGGGAATAGCTTGAACCCAGGAGGCGGAGGTTGCAGTGAGCCGAGATCGTGCCATTGCACTCCAGCCTGGGCAACAGAGCAAGACTTCATCTCAAAAATAAAATAAAAAATAAAATAAAAAAGTTTCCATTTTCAGAGGATTCTGCATTTCAGAGTTATTAGCCCTTAAATGCCGGCCGTGCACCTCATAGGGCTGTTATCCACATCAAGATGCTGTGGAGGGAAGCAGTTTCAGAACAATCAGTGATGATCGCTACTGTGAATCCACTATTCATCAGGTGCCCCATCGCTTGCTCATGGGCTCCTCACCATAGCTCTAAGCCACAGGAGCTATTTTCATACCCCATATAGGTCCATCCTATAACACAGCCAGGACAGAGACGAGAGACTCAGGCCTTCTGACTTTGATTCTGCTCTTTCATCTCGTTGTGCATGCAGTTAGAGAAACAGGCAAAAAGGAAAATGAAAGTGCACAGCTGGAGCCCATGATTTCCTGGAAGAGCCCGAGAGTTTGGCTTTTTTTTCTCCTGCAGCACTTAACAGAAACCAGTTTTGCAATCAATTCCCGTTCAAAAGCCACCCTACTCTTCCTATCTGTCTTTCTCCAGCCCAGACGCTCACAGCCTCCTGCAGGACCGGGGGCCTCGGAGAGTCAAGGACAGAGGTTCAGGATCTTCCTCTCCCTCGGGACCCGAGGCCACAAAGGAGAGCTCCGTGGAGAGAAGGTGAGATGGCAGGCAGAAGTTGGGGGAGAAGGGGGCTGCTGCTCTAGTCCCTGAAGGACAAAGCCCCCAAGGGGTTAGCTTTAGGCACCTGACTTAGGAAAAAGAGCTGCTGTCCAAGCAGCGGGGTTCAAATGCCAGCCAGAGCGTGGGGAGAGTCTGAGGATCAATTTCTCCTATGTTAAACCCGGTAGGTTTCTGTCCCTTACAGCCATTTGAGGGTTAAATCAAAACGTGATAAAGCATGTGATGTGACTAGCCAAGCTGCATTTGCCCCTCCACTGCTGGGGATCCAAGGGCTTAAGCAGAGGTGATCTGGCACTTAGAAAGCAGGTGATTTCAGCTGGGCGCGGTGGCTCACGCCTGTAATCCCAGCACTTTGGGAGGCCGAGGCGGGCGGATCACGAGGTCAGGAGATCGAGACCATCCTGGCTAACACGGTGAAATCCTGTCTCTACTAAAAATACAAAAAATTAACCAGGCGTGGTGGCGGGCGCCTGTAGTCCCAGCTACTCGGGAGGCTGAGGCAGGAGAATGGCGGAGCTTGCAGTGAGCCGAGATCGCGCCACTGCTCTCTAGCCTGGACGACAGAGCAAAAAAAAAAAAAAAAAAGAAAGCAGGTGATTACATCAGCCGCCACAGGGGTTTCTCTAGAAATTCAGTATAGGAGTGGTTTAGGGGTGTCATTTCACAAGAAAAAGGGTGCTGGGTGAGTTGTCCGGAAACTGCAAAGCCAACCTACCGAGTTTTCTAGATTGTAGGTTTATGTGAAGTTGTTTAGGAAGAGGGTGAGGGAGTTTGTGATAAATATTAGGGTGACTAGGCCAGGCGCAGTGGCTCATGCCTGTAATCCCAGCACTTTGGGAGGCTAAGGCAAGTGTCTTGTTTGAGCCCAAGAGTTTGAGACCAGCGTGGGCAACATAGTGAGATCCTGTCTCTAAAAAAGTCAAAAATTAGCTGGGCGTGATGGTGCACACCTGTAGTCCCAGCTACTGGGTGGATGGGGGGTGCTGAGGTGGAAGGATTACTTGAACCCAGAAAATCAAGAATGCAGTGAGCAGTGATCACACCACTGCACTCCAGCCTGGGCAGCAGAGTGAGACCCTGTCTCCAAAAAAAAAAAAAAAAAAAAATTGGGAGATTATCTTGAAGCTGTGTTTTCAAAGTAAGCAGACTTTTCTTACTTAGATTGTGTATCTGAAGAAGTTGGTTTTGTGGGGGAAGGCAGGTAAGGAAAGACTGTCATAAATATCCTATAAGCTTTAAAATGAAAATAATGTCTCAAATCCTCTCCCAATACAACTCTCATCTCACAACCACCGAGAGCAGGTCAGAGGGGAGGGAATGGGATCTGCTCAGACGAGTTTCCTGCTGTTACCTTTGCCCTGCATCCCATAGAACTAATGTAAAAAAAAATAGGAGAGGTACTGGGGGACTCTGGTGAAAAATGGGGTTCCAGACCAGGGTCTCTCACCCCCGGCACCCTTGTCATGTTTAACCAGGTGATCCCTGGTTGTGGGGGCCGTCCTGTGCATTGTAGGGTGCTTGGCAGCATCCCTGGCGTCTGCCCACTACATACCCTCTCCAGTTGAGACCATCAAAAATGTCTCCAGATATTAGCAACGTCCCTGGGGAGCAAATGTGCCCTGACTGGGACCAACCACTCCAGACTCAGCGTGGCTGGAATCGTACAGGCTCTCCTGCTTACTGTGTAACACTGGCCTCCCTATGTCTCAGTTTGCACATCTGTAAAATGGGCATAATCTTGGCATCGATTTCACAGGGTCACTGTAAAGCAGGTAGATGTATGTCTGGCGAAAGTAAGTCCTTAAAGGTGCCAAGCCCCTCAAATCAAACCAAGCTTCACATACCAGAGAGGGGAGAACGTTTTTATCTTTGACACATTAATTCTTTTTCATAGACTGCCCCAAAGAAATAACCAAACATGTAGACACACATCTATATAAGGATTTTAACCAAAAATTATAAATACAAAATTTAAAAATAACTGAAAACAACCCAAAGTTTCAACAGTGAGAAAGTTACTGAATGTGTAGTGATACATTGGTATAATGAAATGTGACACGGTTTCTATATATCACCTGGGGAACTACTACCATACAATGTTTTGTTTTTTTGTTTTTTTTTTTTGAGACGGAGTCTTGCTCTGTGGCCCAGGCTGGAGTGCAGTGGCCGGATCTCAGCTCACGCAAGCTCCGCCTCCAGGGTTCATGCCATTCTCCTGCTTCAGCCTTCCGAGTAGCTGGGACTACAGGCGCCCACCACCTCGCCCAGCTAGTTTTTTGTATTTTTTCGTACAGACGGGGTTTCACTGTGTTAGCCAGGATGGTCTTGATCTACTGACCTCGTGATCCACCCGTTTCGGCCTCCCAAAGTGCTGGGATTACAGGCTTGAGCCACCGCGCCCAGCCCCAACGATACAATGTTAAGTGACAAGAATTCACACAAGCTACCTGAACAGCATTCATTTAAATTTTGGGTTTGTAAAATAAAATGTCACTAGTTTTTATTTCCATGTGGTGAGTGTACAGGTGGATTTTATAATTTATTTCTAAATTTTCAACCGTAAACTTGTATTCATTTAAACAATTAGAAAATGAATGGCTATAAGAATTTGTGTCCCAGGCTGGGCATGGTGGTTCACTCCTGTAATCCCAGCACTTTGGGAGGCTGAGGCAGGTGGATCACCTGAGGTCAGGAGTTCAAGACCAGCCTGGCCAACATGGTGAAACCCATCTCTACTAAAAATACAAAAATTAGCCAGGCGTGTTACCACATGCCTGTAATCCCAGCTACTTGGGAGGCTGAGGCAGGAGAATCGCTTGAATCTGGGAGGTAGAGGTTGCAATGAGCCAAGATCACGCCATTGTACGCCAGCCTGGGCAACGAGAGCAAAATTCCGTCTCAAAAAAAAAAATTAATTAATTAAAAATTAAAAAAAAATAAAGAATTTGTGTCCCTTCAGAGTATGTGAGGGAGGATTTTTTTTTTTTCTAACTTTTTACAAGTGGAAGGGAAGAGGATGAGAGAAGGGAGGATGAGCTGAGCAAGAAGCCATATCTAGGAAATGGCATTTCTGCCGTAAGTGCTGGACCAAGTACCAAATGTAGGGAAGAGATCCAAAGGAATATATTGGCTTCCCTAGGGCTGCTGTCAGAAAGCACCACAAACTGGGTGGCCTCAAACAACAGACATTTAGTGTCTCATGGTTCTGGAGGCTGGAAGTAAAAAATCACAGTGCCGGTAGGGCACACTTCTGCTGCAGGCTCCCAGGAGACCCTCTGTGCCTTTTGCAGCCTCGGTGGCTTCTGACAGCACGACTCTAATCTCTGCCTCTGTCTGCGCGCGGCCTTCTTTTCCATGTCTCTCTCTGTCACCTCTTCTTATAATGACACCAGTGGTGGATTTCGGGGCCACCCTAAATCCAGGATAATTTCACCCGGAGATCCTTCACTAATTTTAACTACAAAGACCCTATTTCCAGATAAGGTCACATTCTAAGGTTCCAAGTAGACATGAATTTGGCAGGGGAAGGGGCACACTATTCAACCTGCCTCACAGGAAAACTGTTTTTTTTTTTAAATTGCTTAACGTATCACAGACAGCCACGTGGCAAAAAATATTGATACAAAAAGTATGAAGGGACCTAGAGAAAAGCAAGCTTCCACTGGTTCCTGACCCTTAATCTCATCACTGATTACTGCTATTAAATTTTTTTTTCTTTTTCTTTTTCTTTTTTTTCGGAGACAAGGTCTCACTGTTTTACCAAGGCTGGTCTCCGACTTCTGGGCTCAAGTGATCCTCCTGCCTCAGTCTTCTGAGTAGCTGGGATTACAGATGCAAACCACCATGCCTGGCTACTTTCCTCCCACTTCAGCCTCTCAAAGTACTGGGATTAAAGGCATAAACTGGCCAGGCTTGGTGGCTCATGCCTGTAATCCCAGCACTTTGGGAGGCCAAGGTGAGCAGATCACTTGAGGTCAGGAGTTGGAAACCAGCCTGGCCAACATGGTGAAACCCTGTCTCTACTAAAAATTCAAAAATAGCCGTGTGTGGTGGCAGATGCCTATAATCCCACCTTCTCAGGAGGCTGAGGGCAGGAGAATCGCTTGAACTCGGGAGGTGGAGGTTATAGTGAGCTGAGATAGTGCCACTGCACTCTAGCCTGGGTGATAGCACAAGACTCTGTCTCAAAAAAAAAAAAAAAAAAAAAGCATAAACCACTGCATCTGGCATAGATGCTTGTCTATATAGTCACATTTAACTTTTATGTATACAAATGAACCCTGCCTTTTAATTTACCAATGCATATAGGAGATCCTTCCACATCTGTTCACATGAATTTGCCTCCTTTGGTTTAATGTCTGCATAGGATATCATTGTTTGATAGGCCATAGTTTTTTTAATCAGTCCACTTTAAGTGGAAATTTAGGTGTTTTTTTGTTTGTTTTTTGTTTTTTGTTTTTTACTATTAATAATGTTACAATACTTTTTTTTTGTACTTGCCTGCCACTTTAAAAAAAGTTTCTATTTTGAAATAATTATAGATTTACATGCAGTTATAATAAATAATACAGAGAGATCCCATAGACCCATTACTGAGTTTCCCAAGTTTAATTTACTGCAATTTTCTCACATGTGGATGTATGTGACTACCACTAATCAAGACACAGAACAATTCCATCCCAAGGATTCCTCTTACAGCCACAGACATTTCCTTTGCCTTTGTGATTTTGCCCAACTTTTTAGTTCCAACTTTTTTCGAGTCACTGTTTCAGTTGTATCTCCTGTAAGAAACATACAAAGTAGTTGGGGGTTGCTTTCTAAGCCAATCCGAGGTAAGACACTATTTTTATCCTATTTATAATTATGAAAAATGCAGAAACTAGTTGCTCCTGAACATTTATTGAGCTAGGCATTTTACTAGCTATTTTACTTATCTATAAGTTATATCTTATTATCTCAAACTATTTCTCTTTTCTGAGAAGGGAAACGTACAGTGGTATCTTGAATGTCTTGAAACCCCAGAACAGGTAAGTGATAGAAAGGGGCTTTGGATCCATACTAATGAGAAGGCCTTCTTTCTCCTCTAGAAAGGTAGTACAGCGTCTCTTCTCAGCCAGAACACCTGTCATTCTGAATATGAGGAGGATCAGAAACACGCTATCTCCAGCCTGCCAAGGTATGTTTTCTTCCATTCCAGCTATTGTCACTGGCAGGTAAAGCAGAATCTTCGTAAGATAAAGATGGAAAGCAAGATTCAGAATGTTGAAAAATACAGGGAGACACAAAGGCTGTCAATCATATTCAAATGTTTCACCCTGGATTCCAAAATGCCATTCTCTGTGAGTTCTCTGTGTGCTTCACTAGCTGCTCCTGTGTTCCATCTCTTGTTCTTCCTCCTCTCTTTCCTCAGGTCCCACTGTTGGAGTGCTCAGGATCCAGTTCTTTGACTGCACTTTGTCTCTACTGTTACTCTTATCCTGGGGTTCTCACCCAAGTCATGATTTCAACTACTTTCTGCACTGATGGCTCCCAAATTTGATCTCCAGCCAGAAACAGACTCAACATCACTTGGCTGTCTAACAGGTTTCTCAAACTTAACCCATCCCACACTGAACTCTATCACACCCCACGACAAACACATATCCTACCAAAAAAACCTTCACCCCTTCCCATCTCAGTAAATGGGATCTTCATTGTAACAGTTGTTCAAGGCCCAAAAATATGATGTTATCCTTGACTCTACTCTCTCACCTCCCACATGCGCTGGTGAAACCTGTGGATTTCTGCAAATCTAACTGCTGCCATCACCCCTACCAACATAGAGCTCCTAAAATTTTTACCTTGTAGATAGAAGGACTGGGGGACTCTTTTATTCTGTCTTAGTCTGTTTTGTGCTGCTATAACAGAATACCACAAACTGGGGAATTTATGAAGAAAAGAAATTTATTTCTCACAGTTCTGGAGGCTGGGAAGTTCAATATCAGGGTGCTAGCATCTGGCAAGGACCTTCTTGCTGTGTTATCCCATGGCAGAAGGCAGAAGGCAGAAGGGCAAGAGGGTGTGTGCAAGAGAGGCGAAGGAAGGAGGCTGAACTCTACTACTACCCTCAATACTCACACCAATTTACTTCTTCTGGTCACCAAAATGTGTGAGTTTTTCCCCCTACACCAAGCAATTCTCCACTTCTTGATGAGAACAAACTTGGCATCCTACAGTTTAACTCAATTCAGACACTATCTCCTTGGAGATACCATTAGATCCCACAGGTTAAGGGCTCAGTCCCATAAGACTGCCCCTACTTCAGACACCAGTTGTAAGTGGTGGGTCCCCAGGTTACCCACAACTTTTGTCCAATGTGGTGACACATGGAAGATTTCCACACCCCCTTCCTCAGTTTCAATAATTTGCTAGAACAGCTTGCAAAACTCAGGGAAACATTTATTTACAATGACCAGTTTTTTATAAAGGATCCAACTCAAGAATGGCCAGATGGAATTGATGCACAGGGCAAGATATGGGGGAAGAGACATGGAGTTCCCATGCCCTCTCTGGGCACACCACCCTCCAGGTATCTCCATGTGTTCACCAACCCAGAAGCTCTTTGAACCCTGTCCTTTTGGGCTTTTATGGAGGCTTCCTTACACAGGCATGATTGGTTAAAGAAACTATGGACCATTGGTGGTTAACTCAATCTCCAGTCTCTCTCCTCTCCTGGAACTCAAGGGCTGAATATTCCAACCCTCAAATCACATGGTTGTTTCCCCAGACGACCAGCGCCCCCATCCTTGGAGGCTTTCTAAAGTCACCTCATTAACATCAACTCAGGTGTGGCTAAAAGGGCCCGGTTATGGTTAAGAAAAGATGCTCTTTTCACCTTTATTGTTTTCATCACCAGGAAATTTCAAGGGTTTTAGGAGCCCTGTGCCAGAAATGGGGATGAGAACCATACACACACACACACACACACACACACACACATATACACACGTATATGTAATTATATATCTATATATAATTATACTTATAAATCACAATATCACAACATATTATGTTTTTGGGAATACAATTTGTACAAAGGGGCCTTGTAAATTACTGCTTTGTTCGGTGAAAATGATCCTTTAATCATTACTGTCCATGTGGTCATAATATTTGTGAGAGAACAGAATACGCTACTCCGAGATACGCCCCTTTGGCATAGGGATTCTTGAGGTGAAGGCAATTAAGAAGAAGCAGATGCAGGAAGGCTCTCTGTCCTCTCTCTATTTGCCTAAAAGCAAGACCTAAATTTACAAAGGTCTTTCTATCAAGGATAATAAAGGTTAACCACTGAGAACTTTAGACCTTTATGGGCCTGGAGATGGTACCAGAGGAAGCTGCGTAACAAACTTTATTGACTAGTCTCTTTCTATTCTTCATTTCGTTTTTATTTGTCTACCCACAGTTTGGTGGCCCTCAAGATGCAAAGTCTTTTTCTTCATCTTGTCACTTCTCTAAAATTGTATAATTCTTTGTTGAGTGTGGTTATATAAGCAGGGAGTTCTAAGCCACTCCTCTGAGAATTGTTTATTCCCTGGTGTCTCCTACATACACTTAAGAGTACATTTCTGTTTGTTTTTCTCTTATTTATCTGTCTTGAGTTACAGGGGTTCTAGTTGAGAACTTAGAAGAATAGAGGGAAAATTTTTTTTCCCTCTCTTATAATATCCATCTAAGAAATCACTCACCCAGGTCAAGATGGAGAACAGGAGATTTCCTTGTACTTCCTCCTCCCAGTCAATAATCGCCCCACCTGAGAGAAAACCATGATTCTGACTTCTACAACCAATTCATTTGCATATTATTGAACTTCATATAAAAGGAGTCATTTGTTTGATTTCTTTCACTCAATAATAATGTCTGTGAAGTTATTCCATGTTGTTTGGGTATCAGTAGTTTTAAAAGTTGTTATTGCTATGTAGTATTTAACTATATAAAAATACTATAATTTGTTTGTTTATTCTTCTATTGATTGATGTATTTGGGTTGTTACCAGCCCTTGGCTATGTATGGGAGGAAAAGTAATTTTTTTCTCAACCCTCATAAGTTCTTAGCTGGAACAGACTCCTGTAACCCAAGACAGATTAACAAGAGAAAACCAAGCAGAAGTGTGTTAACATGTCTATTTCATATGGACATGGGAGAGATCCAGGGATTAAATAATTCTCAAAGAGGTAGCTTTGAATTCCTGTTTCAATACACCTCCAACAATGAACAGTACATTTTTAGACAAGTAGTAAGACAGTGGAAAAGGGTTTTAAGTCTCCAGGAGGAACACTTTATGGGAAGGCAAGTCAATGTCATCTTTGGTGATCGAACTTTATCCTTTCTGGTAGTGAGGAGATGAGGGACAGCTTTACCTTTGTAAATTTATGTCTTGCTTTTAGGCAAATAGGGGGAGGGTGGAGAACTTTTCTTGTACCCACTTCTTCTCAATTGCTTTTGGCTCAAAATAATCCTTATGCCAAAGTGGCATATTTTGGGGTGGTGTATACTGCTACCCTCCAATAAAGAGGTCACAATGTATTGAACTGACTATTTCACCGCATGCATTTATTGTGTGTAAGCTACACCTCAACATACAATTTTAAAATAATAGTTTGCAAATATTTAGTATGCTATATGGTTGTTATTTTGATACCACAGAATCCAAAATCCCTCCACACCTGAATTTCATAAGGTTTCATCATATGTGCAGTAATGTTGTTTTTCTACATTCCTGACCAGAAAATCATTTGACTCCTGGGGACACAGATTTGGTGCCACAGATGCTGCTGGACAACCAGGCAGAGGAAGAAAGTGAAGCTGGTGTTGGTTTGGAAAGGTAACCCAAAAGGCCTAGTCCCCAGGGAGAGGGCTGGTTCTGTTGAAATGCTGCAGGCATCCTCACAATAAGGAATACATGTGCTCTGATAGGATTACCTGTGGGGCCTTATCTTCCCGCTGGTCTCTATTATGCATACGAAAATCCGTTCCCCTAGGGAAAAAAATACTTCACAGAGCTAAAGTAAATATTTTGGAGAGCAAGTCAAGATTGAGTCAGTCACATGGCGTTGGGCGATAAGACTCCAAAGATAGAAGTTGCTCCACTCTGGAGCCTCATCTCTGTAACTCTCTTGAAGACAGGAACTCCATTTCTTCAGCTCATATACCACCAAGGAAGGAAGCCATTTGGTGTTAACAAATTAATGAATTTAAGCCCAGTTACTGGTAAATCAGCCTCCTGCACAATGTGTGCAAGTAACAAATATTTGCTCTGTGAATTAGGTGAATTATGTGTAGTATCTCATGGAACTGAACTGAAATGTTATCCAATGCCAGTAGACATCACCAACTGATACAGGATGTACTGGAGCAGAGATGTTCACTTGTGAGATGCTTGGTTTAATTAAGAAACACATGAAGTCAAGCTTCTATTAGTTATCAGCCATGCTAAAACCAAAACTCTACAGTTAATATACAGTGGCATTGTTGATCTTTGCAGCTACGTATCTATTTGCTGTTTCTTTTTGTCTAGCATACCTTGAGGAAATACAAAGATCAGGGTGGGCTAAACTATGGCATCTTTTATGTCTAGGGTTCTTCATCAGGACCACCCCGCTTGCCTTCATCCCACCCCTTCCCCATTGCAAGCCCTGGTGATCTTCTGCTCTGTTAACTGATTTACATCTGTGGACTAATGGATAATTGGGCCTAAATTTATTAATTCATTAATACTTAAAACATATGCTCGATGGTATATTTAGTTTCTAATCTTTCCCACTGAGGAATTCTGTGCATGTGTGTGTGGAAAGAGAGATTTAAAGATAAAAACATTTATGGACATACATATACTTCAATGAGGAGGCCATGACATCAACTGACAGATGAGAGGAAGGGCAGAAAGCACCAAGTTTAGGACTCAGAGCCCACCCAACGCTCCATCTTTACCTTGCATGTTCCTTTGGGAGTGTCCTCTTTTCTCTCTGGGCTTGAGGCCCCCCACTGAATCATAAAGGAGATGGCCCAGATCCTCTCCAGGGTCCCCTCCAGCTCTGATGTTCTCCTTTGGGCCAGGGCATCTGTTATCACCAGGCCTCCTTGGCTCACCCTGAAAGAAATGCACAAATGGCACCTTACATGAGAAAATGCCCCAAGCAGTAGGCTTTGCTCTCACCCTGATGCACCTCTCCCTTGAAGGTCAAAGCCAACTGACCTGGCAAAGATCCCTTCGTACTTCGTCCTGTGAAATGTTGGAGGAAGAGGGGTCTGGGTCTCTTTGTCTCAAACTTCTTCCATAAAGGACCAATCCCATCTGCTTGAAGGGTCAAGTAAAGCTGACCAAGAGCAAGGAGAGCATTCAGGACATGAATAATAATTTATCTCAACTCTCAATGTGTAACTCCTGATAGAAGCAGAGGCACACCCCACGTAGCCAGATTCAGGGTCATCAGAGTGGAGGATGTATGACTCAATATGGCCCCCTCCACCCTCCTACTCACTTCTACACATCTGGGACTCTCATCCCCTGCCCACTACCTTGTCTTCTCTTTCTCCTACTTTTCCCAGATCTCTCCCGCCGTTGTTCCCAAGTTCCTTATCTTGAGTGGGGTTTTAACATTTCCCCACTGCCCCTCCTCTGCAGCAGTGCTGTGCTTTCTCTGAACAAGGCTGAAAACATACCTCAGGACTTAATCTTCCTTCCCTATTCCTTGACCAAGGCTGGGGTGACTCACATTTATCCTTCCACATGCCCCTCTTACGTGTTTCTTTTCTCCACGGAACCAGTAGTTTTCAGCGAAAGTTGAACTACTCTACAATGCTCTGGGACTTTTCAGGGGATTTTGTAGGGAGGTACAGGGAGGATTCGAAGTTGAGAGTGGCAAGAATATCCAAGAGCCACAAGCAGTTTCCCATCTGGGAAGCTGAAGCAAAATCTTTATTTCATTTCTCCTCAGGGATGAGGAAGATGTTCCTCTGTGTGAAGACGAGGAGCTACAATACAGAGATCTGTCCCCTGAAGAAAAAATATTTTTGAGAGAATTTCCCAGATTGAAAGAAGATCTAAAAGGGAACATTGACAAGCTCCGTGCCCTTGCAGAGGATACTGACAAAACTCACAAGAAATTCACCAAGGCTAACATAGTGATCAACTCTACTGCTGTCATCTCTGACGCGATGAGCCTCCTGGGTTTAGCCTTTGCCCCAGTAACAGGAGGAGTAAGCCTATTGCTCTCCGCCACTGGTCAAGGTTTGGCAGCAGCAGCTGGGGTCACCAGCATTGTGAGTGGTATGTTGGAAAAATCCGAAAATAAAAAAGCCCAAGCACAGGCTGAAGACATACTGCCCACCCATGACCAAGAGGACAGGGAGGATGAGGCAAACAGGGCAGACTATGTCACAGCTGCTATAAAGATTACCTATAATGGTGTAAGCGTCTTGAAGGATGCCAAGAAAAACATCCGTGCATTTCAGAAACTCAGAGCTGACCCACACTTGGCCAGTGCTAGCAAGCGTCTTCTGACCACTGGCCAAGTCTCCTCCCGGAGCAGCAGGCAGATACAAAAGGCCTTTGGGGGAACAACACTGGCGATGACCAAGAATGCTCGCCTGCGGGGAGGTGTGATGTCCGTCATCTCCCTTGGCTTTGACTGCGTCGCTCTCTCAAAGGGATGGAAGCACCTGAAGGAAGGAGCAAGGGCAGAGTTTGCGGAAGAGTTGAGATCCAAGGCCTCGGAGTGGGAGAGGAAACTCACAGAACTCACCCAGTACTACGAGAGCTTGCAACAGAAAGTAAGGTCAAGGGCCAGAGGGGTAGGGAAGGATTTAACTGGGACCTGTGAAACCAAGTCTTACTGGAAGGGGTTAAGGGAGCATGTGTGGGTGTGGGTGTGGGTGTGTGTGTGTCTGTGTGTATGTAAAGTTTACATGAATGTTTCTTAGGACATGGCATACAATGGCCTTGGAGGTCCAAATAATATCAAGTACATCTTGGAGATGAGGGTGCCTGTCCTGGACAGACCTAGGCATGCCTTCTGTTTATCCCTCAATGCTCCTTAAGGCCTATTGCTGGGAAAAGGGTCTCCCCTGTTTGTTTGTTTGTTTTGAGACAGGGTCTCTGTTGCCCAGGCTGGAGTGCAGTGGCATGATCTCGGCTCACTGCAACCTCTGCCTCCTGAGTGCAAGCAATTCTCCTGCCTCAGCCTCCCAAGTAGCTGGGATTCCAGGCATACACCATCACGCTCAGCTGATTTGGGTATTTTTAGTAGAGACAGGGTTTCACCATTTTGGCCAGGCTGGTCTCGAATTCCTGACCTCAAGTGATCCAGGCACCTTGGCCTCCCAAAGTGCTGGGGTTATAGGTTTGAGCCACCATGCCCAGCCGGGTCTTCCCAGTTTTAACAAAGAGTCACTGAGCCACAGGGAGAGTTAAGAACTAAATTGTCTCCTCCTCCAAATTCATATGTTGAAGTCCTGAACCAAAATGTGGCTGTATTTAGAGATGGACCCTTTGGGAGGTAATTAGGGTTGAATGAGGCCATAGGGTGAGGTTCTTGCCCAATGGAATTGACCTCCTTATAAGAGGAGGAGGAAATGCTGTTATGCCCAGACCGTTTATTCCCCGAAGAAGACCACCAGAGTCCAGAGTCAAAGCTAAGCAGCAAGGATCTTTACTACAGGTTCGAACCTGGAGCTCTCACTTGCTCGTGAAACGAGACGGGCAGGAGAGCTCCCCCACTCAGCTCCGAACAATGTTATATAGTCTAAGAAAAGTGGGCATAGAGTTATTATACAAATCAGATATATGATTGGCTAGTGTTTGAACAAGGCGATTTGGCTAACTATGATTGGTTCCTGCCATTTCTGATATTTTGGTTCAAACTTTGAGGCGGGAGAGCAGGTTTATGGCAGCAAGAGTTTATCTTACTTAAACACGTCTTGTGACCTTGCCTCAGAACTTACAAAATCTCTGGTATGTGCAAAACAAAATCTCTGGTACGTGCAGAAAACCAGGTACTCACAGAACTTACGAAATCTCTGGTATGTGCAAAGATTAGAGAGCAGAACAAGGGTGTAGCGGGTGGGGGGCGGGTACACATCTATCTTTGTGTCCTTTCAATGCAAGAGGACCTCCCCACCCCTGCTGCACACCTGCACTGAAGGAAGGCTATTTGTAGACACAGCAAGAAGGCAGCCACCTGCAAGGCAGAAGAAGAGAGCCCTCACCAGGAACTGAATGAACCAGCAGCTCAGTCTGGGACTTCTGGCCTCTGGAACTGTGAAACAATACATTTCTGTGGTGTAAGCAACTCAATCTATAGTAGTTTGTTACTATTTTGTTATAGTAACTGAAGATGACTAAGCCAAGGAGGTTATGTCACTCGCCAAGTGTCTTAGTCTGTTTGTGCTGCTTTAACAAAATACCTTAGACGGGTAATTTACAAACAACAGAGATGTATCCAGAAATCCACAGTTCTGGAGGCTAGGAAGTCCAAAATCAAGGCACTAGCAGATTCCATATCTGGTGAATGTTCACTCTGCTTCACAGATGGCACCGTCTTGCTGTGTCCTCATATGGCAGAAGGGGCAAACAAGCCCCCCTGGGTCTCTTTTATAAAGGCACTAATTCCATGCCTAAAGGCAGGGCCCTCATGACTCTATCACCTACCAAAAGGCTCCACTTCTTTATACTATTGGAGGGGCAGAAGGAACTTCCTTTCTAGACCTTGAAGGTTTAAGAATTTGAATCTATAAAACAAGCTGACAATAGACAGGTTAACAGGAGAAAAGGCATATACATTTTTTAATGTGGGCCAGATGGCGGAAGCTTAAATAGCACCCCAAGCTACAGGAAGTGGGGCCTCTGATGGGGAGGTAGAGACACAGGCCATGGGAGGGGGTAGGGGCAGGAAGTGTATGGTGAGCAAAGTTTGCCTTATTACACTGAGAAAGGTAGATCACCTGAGGTCAGGACTTTGAGACCAGCCTGGCCAACATGGCAATACCTTGTCTCTACTATAAATACAAAAATTAGCCAGATGTAGTGGCAGGGTACTTGTAATCCCATCTACTCGGGAGGCTGAGGCAGGAAAATCACTTGAATGCAGGCTGTAGGTGACAGAATGAAACTCCATCTCAAAAAAAAAAAAAAAGAAAAAAGAAGAATAATACAGTCATGTATCTCTTGGTGACAGGGATACTGTTAGGCCTCTGAGCCCAAACCAAGCCATCGCATCCCCTGTGACTTGCACATCCCCTGTGACTTGCACGTATATACGCCCAGATGGCCTGAAGTAACTGAAGAATCACAAAAGAAGTGCAAATGCCCGCCCTTCCTTAACTGATGACATTCCACCACAAAAGAAGTGAAAATGACCGGTCCTTGCCTAAAGCGATGACATTATCTTGTGAAATTCCTTTTCCTGGCTCATCCTGGCTCAAAAAGCTCCCCCACTGAGCACCTTGTGACCCCCACTCCTGCCCGCTAGAGAACAACCCCCCTTTGACTGTAATTTTCCTTTACCTACCCAAATCCTATAAAACGGCCCCACCCTTATCTCCCTTCGCTGACTCTCTTTTTGGACTCAGCCCGCCTGCACCCAAGTGATTAAAAAGCTTTATTGCTCACACAAAGTCTGTTTGGTGGTCTCTGCACCTAGATGCGCATGACAGATACATTCTGAGAAGTGCGTCGTTAGGCAACTGCATTGTCCTGTGATTATCACAGAGTATACTTATCCAAACTTAGATGGCATAGCCTACTACACACCTAGGCTATATGGGAGAGCCTATTGCTCGCAGGCTACACACCTGTACAGCATGTGACTACTGAATACTATAGGGAATTGCAGCACAATGGGAAATATTTGTGCATCTAAACATATGTAAACAGAGAAAAAGAAAAGTAAAAATATGGCATAAAAGATAAGAATTGGGCCGGGCGCGGTGGCTCAAGCCTGTAATCCCAGCACTTTGGGAGGCCGAGACGGGCGGATCACGAGGTCAGGAGATCGAGACCATCCTGGCTGACACGGTGAAACCCCGTCTCTACTTTAAAAATACAAAAAAACTAGCCGGGCGAGGTGGCGGGCGCCTGTACTCCCAGCTACTGGGAGGCTGAGGCAGGAGAATGGCGTGAACCCGGGAGGCGGAGCTTGCAGTGAGCTGAGATCCGGCCACTGCACTCCAGCCTGGGCGGCAGAGCGAGACTCTGTCTCAAAAAAAAAAAAAAAAAAAAGATAAGAATTGGCTCTCCTGTATAGGGCACTTACCACAAATGGAGCTTGCGGGGCTGAGAGTTGCTCCAGATGAGTCAGCGAGTGGTGAGTGAATGTGAAGGCCTAGGACATTACTGCATACTATTGTAGGCTTTATAAACACAGCACACTTAGAGTACACAAAATACATTTTAAAACGTTTTCTTCCTTCGGCATATTAGGCAATAGGAATTTCTCAAGTCCACTATAATCTTATCAAACCATGGTTGTATATGCAGTTGACTGAAACATTGTTATTGAACACATAACTATAGTTGAAAGAATAAGCAAAAAGTCTATCTCGGTGTGGTGTCTTGAGCAACTTTTAATTATTCTCCTGTCCTGCAATATGAGTTAATCTTCTCTGATTGATGTAGATTCCAGGAAGGGGTGTCCAGGACAATTGTCTTCCTTCTGGAGAAACTTCCCTTAATCAAATAAGAGAACTTCAAAGAAAGCTCCTCCCTGTGTTTTGGAAAGGAAGGGAAGTGGGCAGGAGTGGGTCAAAGACAGACTTTCGTTCTCTTATTTCTGAGGCCCTTCAGTCTCCTTTATACAAAGAACTCAGCATGCCAAAGCACCCTATTTTAGGGTATCTTTTTCTGAGCCCTAAACACTATCACACTGGGGATGTCAACTGTGAAAGGAAAATATCTTGGGACCCCAGAATCACCAAGGAAAACTCAAGCTTAGGGAAACTGCTTAGGGCAAACCCACCTCCCACTCTATTCAAAGTTATCCCTCTGCTCACTGAGATAGATACGTATCTGATTGCCTCCTTTGGAAAGGCTAATCAGAAACTCAAAAGAAAGCAACCATTTGTGTCTCACTTATCTGTGACCCGGAAGCTCCCTCCCCACTGAACCGATGCTCTTCTTACATATATTGATTCATGTCTTATGTCTCCCTAAAATGTATAAAACCAAGCTATGCCCCGACCATCTTGGTCCCATGTCTTCAGGACTTCCTGAGGCTGTGTCACAGGTGTGTCCTCAACCTTGGCAAAATCAACTTTCTAAATTTACTGAGACCTGTCTCAGATTTTCTGGGTTCACATTTTGGAAACCATGAATGGATTCTGAGTGGAGATGCTCCCGACCTTTGACGAATCTGTCAGTGCTTGGTTACCAGCATGAGCTAACTTTATGGCTCAAACCAATAGGACAATTTGCTGAGGTCTGAGAGGACTCCCTCCAGAAAATCCCTGATCTCTTAAAATTTGGTAGAGATCTGAAGTTTATTTTGCTGTACAACACCTCTTTTGTTGGAGTTTTACTTGCTCCCAACAAGGAAAGCAAGTTTTCCTGCTTTCATGATGATGGAAGTCAGGTGACGTGTTAATGGAGTTTGAGCTCTCTTGCAATGGGGAAAACGGTTTTGTTTTGTTTTTTTCCTGCTTCTAGGATGGTACAGGGAAGTCTACAGCCTGAGACCCATCACTAGGTAAGAAACTGTTTTGGGATTCTGTCTTACAAATTCTTTTTAAACGACTAAAGTTAGTATTTAACAACCAGCTGGTGTTAATTTCTGCGTACACTTAGAGCACTCAGAAATTGTATAATCTGTGTGACCATTGTTAGTTTTGCTTAACTGTTTTGTTGTTTGTTTCTGTCTTAGTCAAATCCGAAGGGGAACCCTGAATTATGGGGTCAAGGACTCTGACGTAGTAGGAAAACAGCCAGCTTAAAAAAATTTTTTTTAAATTTTAATGACTATAGGGGCTTTATTTACATAACAAGGCCACCTTTTTGCTAGCCAGACCAAACTGAAAGAGCAATGGCTGTACCTCTGAAATAGCAACCTTTTGTCCTAGCTGAGATTTGCTAATAAGATTTTTTTAAAAGTTTTTCAAGGAGCTCAATGGTTGAAAGTCTGCTTATTTAAAACACGCACATCCAAGATGTGTATGTTTGTGCATGTTTGTATTTGAAAGGCCTTCATGTTTTTGTTTCTTGTTTGTTTTTCTCTCCTAAGACCTTGTCTTTTTTTTGTAGCAAAAAAAAGTTTTTTTTCCTTTTACTACTCAGTTGACTGAATTCTGTTTTCACCGGATTTCTTGACTAAAATAGTTATTGCAACAGAGGCTACTCTTTTGTTAAGGAAGAATGTAGTTTAATGTTTTTTTTGTTTGTTTTTTTTTTTTTTTTTTTTTTTTTTGAGACGGAGTCTCGCTCTGTCGCCCAGGCTGGAGTGCAGTGGCCGGATCTCAGCTCACTGCAAGCTCTGCCTCCCGGGTTTACGCCATTCTCCTGCCTCAGCCTCCTGAGTAGCTGGGACTACAGGCGCCCGCCACCTCGCCCGGCTAGTTTTTTTGTATTTTTAGTAGAGACGGGGTTTCACCGTGTTAGCCAGGATGGTCTCGATCTCCTGACCTTGTGATCCGCCCGTCTCGGCCTCCCGAAGTGCTGGGATTACAGGCTTGAGCCACCGCGCCCGGCCGAATGTAGTTTAATGTTATATTTAATTTGGCTCAAAGAAAAATAAGAACATCTTCCTCTAACATCACCAGGCTTTTTCTCTCTGTACCTTAAGATGTAAATTTTGCTATTTGCTTTTCACCTGGGTTGTTTTCTTTAATGTGCAAATTTAAGGCTATTTAGCTGACAATTGCCTAGGGTTGTAAAACAGGTTATCAAGAATCTGAAAGTCTAAGATAGGAAAAAAAGGTTGGGGGGTGGGGGTGGGCATTATAAATCTGTAAAATGTACTTCTATTGGCATGCCTAATATGTCCTTATATGTATGTATGTGTTGTGTACACAATGTTTCAGTACTAAAAATATATAAAACAGCTCCAATTGGCTTAAAGAAAAATAAAAGTGCTTAAATCAGATACTAAAAAAGAAGAGTAGTCAAATGCTTTTTCAAGTTTATGTAACTTAAGTAAAATCTTTAATAAATAAGCTAGCTTTAAAATTATTGGTAAAGTGATGTTAGAAATGTCTTAAGAATTGCCAGCATACATTTTTGTTTGCATTCTATCAATCAAGTGATTTTATACTTATCCCTGCAAAATACCATAAGGTGTCAAAATTTGGCATAGGGGTTACAAAACTGTAATGATCTTTGCTTGTGTAATTTTTAATAAATATGACATTGATATGGTTTAATGAAAATAGCTGCATCTTGAATTTAGTAAGATTACCATAACTTCTAATCCTGTGGCTTGAGGCAGTTTAGTCCACAGACAAGAAGGAGGTTTGTTTTGGGAAAGGACTGTTATTGTCTTTGTTTCAAAGCTAATCTTAGACTAGATTTCTTCAAAAGTTCATTCGGCCTATGCCCAGGAATGAACAAGGGAGAGCTTGGAGGTTAAGAGCAAGGTGGAGTCAGTTAGGTCAAATTGTTTTTCACTGTCTCAGCTGTAATTTTGCAATGCAAGTTTCATAACTTTAAATCATGACTATCATAATTTTTATAAATAATCTAGGTAAACAATTAAAATGAAATAGGTAAATGTAATGGGATAAATACAAACTGGATGCAATTTAGAATATAAAGTCATATTAAATTAAATAACAGATAATTTATTATTTGTGTATTTTCCAATAAATATATCTTGTAGGAAAACACTCTTGCTTAAAAAAAAAAGTGTGTCTTTTTTTTAAAACAAAAAAGGTGAACAAGTTTTGTCTAATTCAGAACTTATTAAAAGGTTATGTATAAAACCAGGTAAAAGGAACCAGAAAATAAAAAATGATGTAAATAAAGTTATGAAGAATTTTTTCAAGGTTAAAAAGCTTTTTTTTTTTTTTTTTTGAGACGGAGTCTCGCTCTGTCGCCCAGGCTGGAGTGCAGTGGCCGGATCTCAGCTCACTGCAAGCTCCGCCTCCCGGGTTCACGCCATTCTCCTGCCTCAGCCTCCCGAGTAGCTGGGACTACAGGCGCCCGCCACCTCGCCCGGCTAGTTTTTTTGTATTTTGTAGTAGAGACGGGGTTTCACCGTGTTAGCCAGGATGGTCTCGATCTTCTGACCTCGTGATCCGCCTGTCTCGGCCTCCCAAAGTGCTGGGATTACAGGCTTGAGCCACCGCGCCCGGCCGGTTAAAAAGCTTAAAGAGAAATAATTTTATATAAGAAAGAATCTTATATGGTAAATTTGATTCAGTGTCTGCTGCAGTGGGCGGGTCTTTCTCTGGCCTCCCCGAGCACCTTGCCTTCCCCACCCTGCCATAAGCAATACTTTTCTCCCTTCCCTTTCCTCTCTCTCTCTGTGCAAACTGCAAAGGAATGGTAAAAATCACTGTTTAGCCGGGCACGGTGGTTCAAGCCTATAATCCCAGCACTTTGGGAGGCAGAGACGGGCGGATCACGAGGTCAGGAGATCGAGACCATCCCAACATGGGCTAACACGGTGAAACCCCGTCTCCACTAAAAAATACAAAAAACTAGCCGGGCGAGGTGGCGGGCGCCTGTAGTCCCAGCTACTCGGGAGGCTGAGGCAGGAGAATGGCGTGAACCCGGGAGGCGGAGCTTGCAGTGAGCTGAGATCCGGCCACAGCACTCCAGCCTGGGCGACAGAGCGAGACTCTGTCTCAAAAAAAAAAAAAAAAAAAAAAAAAATCACTGTTTATCTCCTATAAAGTTTTGATTACTGGATAAAAGGATTCACGAGGCTAATCTTAAACTGTAGTGAATCTGGTGTGTTTTGTGGGTCTTTCTGTATTGTTCTGTCACCAAGAGGGGTACCTTAGGATAAAACGTGGGCTTAGGACACCTGTAAGCCTGTTTTCAGATGGCCCAGCAAACTGGAAAATTACGAACTTTTCTGCAGGTCCCTGAAAAAAATTGAATGAGGTTTTTTCCTTGTCCTGTACGTCCTTGGGAACTTGACCTTATAACCATGTGGCTGTGATTTCTTTTTTCACAATAGTGACCTGGATTCAGAGTCCAATTCCTGGCTTAAGGAATGAGTCTTTTATCTTCTGTCTGTCTGTGTGTTTATATAGGTTCTGTGTGTGACATTTATATATGAAAGAGCTTTGATTAATTTTGTTTAATAATAATAAGAGCTTAAATCAAATATTTTGTCAGAAAATTAAAAAGTATAATGCCTTTTATTTAGTTCATGTAACTTAAGTAACCTTTGGGAAACGAAGACAGTTTTAAAGACTATTAGTAAAATAAAAATATTTTCAAAAATTTAAATATTTGGTCTAAATTATGCAGGTCAGATATTAGGTTTACTAAATGTAGTAAAGTCATAAACTGCTTCTTTGGCTTTTAAAAATTGTTCAATTTATTTTGGAGTATTATATTCTAGATAAGGCCTGGGACATGTGGAGTTAGCCATGCCCCCTAGCTATGTTGGAAATAGTCAGACCCTCTGGTGGCCTAGGCTCCACACCTGGTACATAATTAATATCACTTACTAACCAGGTTTTTCACCAAAAATAAAAGTTGCTAAGAGTTAACATTGTAACATGTAATTAAGACTACTAAAGAAACAGTTCCACCTGTAAGGTTAGCAAAGTGAAATTTTTTTTTTTTGAGATGGAGTCTCGCTTTGTCGCCCAGGCTGGAGTGCAGTGACACAATCTCAGCTCACTGCAAGCTCTGCCTCCCAGGTTCACGCCATTCTCCTGCCTCAGCCTCCCGAGTAGCTGGGGCCACAGGCACCCACCACCACGCTCGGCTAATTTTTTGTATTTTTTAGTAGAGATGGGGTTTCACAATGTTAGCCAGGATGGTCTTGATCTCCTGACCTCATGATCCACCTGCCTCAGCCTCCCAAAGTGCTGGGATTACAGGCGTGAACCACCGCACCCGGCCGTGAATTTTCTTTTCTTCCCCTAAAGGGTTAGAGGATTGTTTTAAGTTAGATAGAATAAAGCTGAAGGTTTTTAAGAAAGTTGTGGAAGTTTTATTTAAAAAATTAATTGTAAGAGATTTTGTGTGTGAATATATTGGCTAAAGTTAAAGAGGCATTATTCAGTTTTTCCATAAATTAAACATTGGAATAAAAGCACAACAGGTTTTTGTTAAAGCAAAACCCTGCTTATGACCTACTCTTTAACAAACATTTGTAAAGGGTTATAAAAAGTTTATGAGAATCTTACCTTATGGTCAAACATTAAAATTGGGTAGATATGTCTATAAGGTTTTATTAAGAACTGGGTTTGACATCAATAATGCACTAATGCAACAGTGACATTTGGCTTATTTAGTATAAAAGTCATACAGGAAGCATCATCAAATATGAAATGGTGTTTGGTTTTCTTTGGGCTATATTTGTATAAATGTTACTGGTATGTATTCCAAATTTGTTTTTTGTTTTTTTTTTTTTGAGACGGAGTCTCGTGCTGTCGCCCAGGCTGGAGTGCAGTGGCGCGATCTCGGCTCACTGCAAGCTCCGCCTCCCGGGTTCACTGCAAGCTCCGCCTCCCGGGTTCACGCCATTCTCCTGCCTCAGCCTCCTGAGTAGCTGGGACTACAGGCGCCTGCCACCGCGCCTGGCTAATTTTTTGTATTTTTAGTAGAGATGGGGTTTCACCATGGTCTCAATCTCCTGATCTTGTGATCCACCCGCCTCGGCCTCCCAAAGTGCTGGGATTACAGGCTTGAGCCACCGCGCCCGGCCTTCCAAAATTATTTTTAAGAAAAACTCCTATAATTATGATATGACTTAGAGTATGTTATTAATAATTATAATTGTTATATAAAATAATTGTATGCCACAGAGGTAACCAAATTTCTTTGTCTATCATGTTTTTGACTGTGGTTGTCCTAAGATGTTTCATCACCCACAAACAATTGTTGTCTTGTTTTAACCCTCTTTAAAAGGTGATTTATAATCAACTATAAAACTCTAACAGGTGTTCTTGAGTGTAGGATTCTGATAACTTTGGAAATGTGACATCAGAATAGAGAAAAAACTTTCAGAACTCTCATGGAGAGCTGAAATGTTCATAGCTATCAAACAGAACAGAAGTTAACTGCATGGAGTAAACTAATAGAAGTCTAAAGTAATCTTTTGTTTTTTTACTTTGCTTAAAATGTTGCTGATCCTTTTTTTTGTTTTTCAGAGACAAGGAAACTTTTCTTTTGAGCTATTTACAGCTTTTAACAATTGAGTAAAGTGTACTTCTGTGAACAAAATTTGGAGCATATTTGTTTCTCTCTACATGATTTCTCCAGAATTTGAAAACTAGTTGCAAGTATTCTTAACTTATGGCAGTATAGTTATTTGCATAAGTGCAATTAGAATCTGTTTTCTTTTGTAACAGGGCACAATTGGAAAAACTGATTATTTTACCAAGGCCTTGACTGGAATATTGTGCTTTCCTTTAAGGAATCAAACTTAACTGTAAAGCCAATAAAAGTCCCTTGGGAAAACTGGCCTCATATCTTGCCTCCACAGTCCCTGTATAGGGTTTCTGATTGGTGGTAAGTAAAGAATGTCACTTTCTATCAGGCCCAGGGGCCCCAAGTTATCTTGGAACCTCAGGAGGAGAGGAATTTACTCAATTCATAGGTATTTGAGGATACAAACCCATGGCAAGGCTCGGCTCTAATAAAAGTCCTATCTAAAATTCTTTCTATGGAACAGAGTCCCATCAAAGCCAATTTACAAAGAGCTTATGTAAAAAATAATTATTCTTGAAGCACTTTAGACAAATAATTAGGTCAAGTATGAAAAGGTAAATTGGTGTTGCCATAATTTGTCTTTCGTAAAAATGGGAAACTGGAGAGAGAAATATTATGTTTCAAAAACTGTGGTACACTTGTTATTAAATTCTAGTCTCATCAGTTGTTTTTAAGTTTGTTTCTGCAATTTAGGCTAACCCTGCTTATTCCTGTAAACCAACCATTCCTGACTGCAGCTTAAAAGAAACAAGACAGATGGGTAATGTAAAAATGTGAATCAATATTCTAATTCTGAGCACATTGGACTCAACTATCGATCCCACATCAGCTTGGCTCCAACAGTTGCCCAGTTCTTGGAAAGCCTTCTAATTTAGTTTACTTGGAATAATTTTACTTATTTTGCTTTACTGTTGTGGAATATATTGCTATTGTACTCTTTCTGTGTAGGAATAAGGATATGCTTGCTCAACGATTTCTTAAACACTTATTAATCTTCCAGGTATCACCTCTTGTCAAAACTTGGAGTTATGAATGGCCATTACTATACTGATACTTTCTGACTGAGCTCCTCTATACCCTAAACACAAGAGACTCTCATAGTTAGGCAGGAATATCATCACCCTATTCAGTCTGAAGAAGTTACAGAAGATGAATCTTGGTCGCTCTGCAACCCTTATGATTAAGGGTTCTCTTATAAAAGGGAGGGAAGAAATGTCAGAGGTGTTTAAACCAGAGCAACTCCATCTGGAACAGAGTCTGGGTAAAATAAGGCTGAGACCTCCTGGGCTACATTCCCAGAGAGTTAGGCATTCTAAGTCACAGGATGAGACAGGAGGTTGGTACAAGATGCAGGTCATAATACCTTGAGGATAAAATAGGTTGCAATAAAGAAACCAGCTAAAACCCACCAAAACCAAGATGGCGATGAGAATGACATCTCTTCATCCTCACTGCTCCACTCTCATCAGAGCCATGACAGTTTACAGATGCCATGGGAACATCAGCAAGTTACCCTCTATGGTCTAAAAAGGGGAGGCTTGAATAATCCACCCCTTGTTTAGCATATAATTAAGAAATAACCATAAAAATGGGCAACCACCAGTAGCTCTTGGGGCTGCTCTGTCTATGGAGTAGCTATTCTTTTTTTTTTTCTGAGATGGAGTCTTGCTCTGTCGCCCAGGCTGGAGTGCAGTGGCACCATCTTGGTTCACTGCAACCTCTGCCTCCCAGGTTCAAGTGATTCTCCTGCCTCACCCTCCCTAGTAGCTGGGATTATAGGCACGTGCCACCACACCCAGCTGATTTTTGTATTTTTAGTAGAGATGGGGTTTCACCATGTTGGCCAGGCTGGTCTCAAACTCCTGACCTCATGATCCACCTACCTCAGCCTCCCAAAGTGCTGGAATTACAGGCATGAGCCACTGCACCTGGTCCATTCTTTTATTCCTTTACTTTCCTAATAAACTTGCTTTCACTTTACTCTGCATACTTGCCCTGAGTCCTTTCTTGTGCAAGATCCAAGAACCTCTCTTGGGGTCTGGATGGGGACCTGTTTCCAGTAACACGTTCACTCGCCTGCATGCACAGTCAGTCCTCAGTAGACCTGTATTGTTTTATGCCAGCTTCTATAGTAAGAGCCAAAGATAAGACGGGATGATTCCTGGGAGAAATGTATTTTGTGTTCTCTTTTCCATATCAACTCACCCTCTTGTTGCCTCTCTGTGTTCTCTTCCTCCCCGACCCTGGCAGTAATCCTGGCTGGGATCCTGGGTCTGCACAAAAAAGGGTGTCACTGGAACCTGCTCAACCACATTCCAGCGGGAAGGAGAGAGCCCCTCTGCCTGCCCCCAAGACTCAAATCCTTGAAGCTTCTTCAGGACTTCAGAACCTGTAGGAGTTCTCCTAGCTGCCCAGCTCACCTATCTTAACAATTTTTTAAATTTTCTATGCTTTAGCTGCTATTTTGAAAGTAGTGCATAGACAAGTTTTTTTTTGTTTTGTTTTGTTTTTTTAATTCAGGAAACTAAAACATAGGAAGAAATAATGCACAATTAAGAGTGACAACTGTTGGTATTTTGGCATAGAATTTCCTTCCTGTGTTTTTCTTGCTTTGGGGGTTGAAATACTTGCTTTATGTCATTAGAATATTGTCATTAGACTACCTGCTGGGGACCATTTCTCAAGGCTGTATTACAAAATATGCATTATAACATATGTTTCTGCAACCCACTGAGTTTTCTTTCTAATTTCCAATTTTCTCATTTGCCTACAGATCTGTAACTTTTTGTTTTGCTGTTCTTACTGTAGTTGAAAAAATAGGCAAAAAGTCTGTCTAGGTTGATGTCTTGAGTGGCTTTTCATTGTTCTCCTCTCCTGCAATATGAGTTAATCTTCTCTAGTTGATGTAGATTCCAGGGAGGGGGGTCCAAAGCAATTGCATTCCTTCTGGACAGAATTTCCCTTAATCAAACAAGAGAATTTCAAAGAAGGCCCCTCTCTTTGCTTTGGAAGGGAAGGAGGCAGTGGTAGAAGGTCAGAGAGAGACCTTTGTAAACCAAAATAAAATTCAAAGCCCCCCACCCCAACAACCATCTGAATGGACTTCTTCTTCCAGGTCAGAGCCCTCTACATTTAACCTGAAAGAATAGTTCAGGCCATGATGGGAAGCGGGAGTTCGGACATGCCTCAGTATGCCCTCCTCTCTTTTGGAATTCAGGAAAAGCCAATCAGCATTTCACATCAATACAGAACTTACGTCTGCTATCTGGAGACTTCATCTGCAAGATAAAGCTTTGGTCTCCACGACTTCTTTTTTTTTTTCTCTGAGACAGAGTCTCACACTGTTGCCTGGGATGGGCTGGAGTGCAATGGCATGATCTCAGCTCACTGAAACCTCTGCCTCCTGGGTTCAAGCAATTCTCCCGCCTCAGCCTCCTGAGTAGCTGGGTCCACAGGTACCCACCACCACACTTGGTTAATTTTTTTTTTTGTATTTTTAGTAGAGACGGGGTTTCACTATGTTGGTCATGCTGGTCTCGAACTCCTGACCTCATGATCCGTCCGCCTCAGCCTCCCAAAGTGCTGGGATTACAGGCCTGAGTCACTGGGCCTGGCCCTATTGTTAATAATTCTTTCAAACAATTGCCAATCAGAAAATTTTTAAATCTACCTATAACCCTATAAACTGGAAGCACCCACCTCCCCAACAAGTGGTCCAAGTGTTGGAAGTAAATGCTCCATGCCGCCAAGTGAAAATAGCACTCAGGCAAAAGTTTTCTCAGCAAGGCAATTTACTTCTATGGAAGGGTGCATCTCGCAGATGGAGCAATGGCGAGAGCACACTGGACAAGGGAAGGAAAAGGAGTCTTATGTCTAAAGAGGCTAGTCCCTACTGCTGTGTCTTTCCCCTATTGGCTAGGGTTGGACCACACAGTCTAAGCTAATTCCAATTGACTGTTTTAAGGAGAGCAAGGGTAAGAGCCAGAGTGGTGGGGTATTTTCGGCAGGAAGGATGCTTACAGAGCAGGTGACTAAGGATGACTAAGGACAGAGCAGGTGACTGAGGACAGAGCAGGTGATAGAGGCTAGGAAGGGGTTGTTTATTGAAAGTAGGGGCAAGGAGACATAAAGAATGAGGAAGTTAAACTTTAAAATAGAGAACAAAGAACAGGGGAGCTGAACATACTGATACATTGGTTCTTTGGAGAGGATCTCAGAACTCATTGTACTTAACGATTTTCTCCCTCTTGAATTTTAAAGGAAGTTTAGAGGCTAAAACTTTTGAAGAGGAATTTATTATATCCTACACCAACTTTCCAGACTGGACCAATATATATCTTAAATGTATTTGACTGATGTCTCATGTCTCCCTAAAATGTATAAAACCAAGCTTCACCCCTACCACCTTGGGCACAAGTTCTCAGGATCTCCTGAGGGCTGTGTCACGGGCCATGGTCACTCATATTTGGCCCAGAATAAATCTCTTCAAATATTTTACAGAGTTTGACTATTTTTGAGGCCTCTGCAGTATTTTCTACAGTTCAATGCTTTAGTTTACCCCAGGTGTTTTTTCCTTTATTTTTTTTGAAATGGAGCCTCACTCTGTCACCCAGGTTGGAGTGCAGTGCCACAATCTTGCCTCACTGCAACTTTCGTCTCCCAGATTCAAGTGATCTCCTGTCTCAGCCTCCTGAGTAGCTGGGATTACAGGTGTTCCCCACCATGCCTGGCTAATTTTTGTATTTTTAGTAGAGATGGGGTTTCACCATGTTGGCCAGGCTGGTCTTGAACTCCTAACCACAAGTGATCCCCCTGCCTCAGCTTCCTAAAGTGCTGGGATTACAGGTGTGAGCCACCACGCCTGGCCAAGCCCTCCTGTTTTGTTCTTTTTCAATATTGTTATGGCTATTCAGAGTCCCTTAAGAGTCCATATAAATTTTAGGATGAATTTTTCTACTTCTGCAAAAAATGTTGTTGGGATTTTGGTAGGGCTTACAATGAATCTGTTGATTTCTTTGGGTAGTATTAACATCTAAACAATATTGTCTTCCAATCCATGAACACAGGATGTCTTTCCATTTATTGATGTCCTCTTTAATTTCTTTTAGCAACATTGTGTAGTTTTCAGTATACAAGTTTTTCACCTCCTCATTTAAGAGGCACTAACAATTTAAAGCTGGTTCTTGTCCACAGTAGTTCCCTACAACAAACGTGAAACACAACCTATGTTGCAGTTGAAAGATGCTGAAGCCGGGCGCGATGGCTCACGCCTATAATCCCAGCACTTTGGGAGGCCGAGGTGGGCGGATCACTAGGTCAGGAGATCGAGACCATCCTGGCTAACCCAGTGAAACCCCATTTCTACTAAAAATACAAAAAATTATCTGAGTGTGGTGGTGGGTGCCTGTGGTCCCAGCTACTCGGGTGGCTGAGGCAGGAGAATGGTGTGAACCCGGTAGGTGGAGTTTGCAGTGAGCCGAGATTGTGCCACTGTACTCCAACCTGGGCAACAGAGCAAGACTCCATCTCAAAATAAAATAAAACAAAATATAGAATAGAATAGAATAGAATAGAATAGAATAGAATAAAAGTGGCGAGCTGAGAAACTCTGTAAAAGGAGGAAAAAAAGTTCCCCAGCCTCAGCAACCAATACCTAAAAGATTTGTAAACAGAATTTTTCGTTCCTGTAATTGATTCATTCTCTCAACTGCACCTGTTTGTTAAGGCCACAGAAGTTAGCATCAACTAGGAGCTATTCCGGTAGAGCAAACAAACAAACAAAAAAACCCTGACTCTATTTTCAGCAGCCACTCTTTTTTTTTTTTTTTTTTTTTTTTTTTTTTTTTTTTTTGAGACGGAGTCTAGCTCTGTCGCCCAGACTGGAGTGCAGTGGCGCCATCTCCGCTCACTGCAAGCTCCGCCTCCCGGGTTCACGCCATTCTCCTGCCTCAGCCTCCGGAGTAGCTGGGACTACAGGCGCCCGCCACCACGCCCGGCTAATTTCTTTTTGTATTTTTAGTAGAGACAGGGTTTCACCGTGTTAGCCAGGATGGTCTCGATCTCCTGACCTCGTGATTCGCCCGCCTCGGCCTCCCAAAGTGCTGGGATTACAGGCTTGAGCCACCGCGCCCGGCCTCAGCAGCCACTCTTGAGAATAAAGCCACCCAGCTCTGTGCGTGGCAAGTCCCTGACCCCACATGACTTTTGTAACCCAAAGCCAAAGGCCGGAATTTAGGCTCGAGCAACACAATCTCTGGGTATTATTTTGCCCCTTAAATTGCACTCTTTGTACAACGTTTCTGGCCCCATGCAACAACCCAGAAATAGACACAAGAATTAGGCAGATGGAGATAGAAATAGCGCCTTAATTACTGGTGAAGCTGTTAGAGAATGAGGTTCCTTCTCTCTGAGCCATGTGGGCTTATGAATATTTCACCCCACCGCTGGACAGATTTTCCATCTCTGGAGCAGGCACCCTGGACAACTGCGTGCCTCTCCAACAGGGCTTGTCTCTCTGACACCTGCAGCTTAAAGGAACAGAACAAAATACGTGCTCTCCCGTGGGTAGGTAGATCCTAAGGAAAGTTGAGAAGAAAAAAGGACTGAGCTATGCATGGCTCCACTCCTTCAAAGATTAACAGATGCATTTTGCCCCCACCCTGCAGGAGGCTGGGAGCTTTGCTCTCATGAAAGTTCCACCACATAGAAACAAGAAAAAGGAAAATTAGTGTTTCCTCCTATATAACACAATTTAAAATCTTAATTTACACCCATATATTTTCTCCTAAAAAGCAGGGAATAAGTTTCTTTCAAATGCTTTGGGATCATTTGTAAAAATATATCAAGCACTAGTCTACAAAGAAAATCCCAATAAGATTTTTTAAAAAGTAATTATAGAGGCTGCATTCTATGAGCATACTGCAATAGAGCTGTAACTTAACAATATAAGGATGATCAATTGCTTGCTCACTTTCTATTTTAAATTAGGTTTTAAAATATGAAGTGTACAGTTTAATTAATGTTTACATACTTATCCACCACGTAACTACAACTTGATGAAGATACGGAATGTTTCTAGCTCTCCAGAGACCTCACTTTTATTCCCATCCAGTCCATACTCACTGTATATGTTTTCTATGGATGCTGCAATGAATTACCACAAATGTAGTGGCTTAAAACAACACACATTTATTGCCTCACAGTTCTGTAGGTGAGAAGTCTAGGTAAAACTTGACTGGGTTCCCAATCTTATCTTGGCCTTTTTTGTTTTTTGAGATGGGGGTCTCACCACATTGCCCAGGCTCTTTTTGAACTCCTAGGCTCAAGCAATCCCTCTGTCTTGGCCTCCCAAAGTGGTGGGATCACAGGAATGAGTCATTGTGCCCAACCTTGTCTTAGCTTCTGATAGGGCCAAAGTCAGTGTTGAATGGCCTGGGCTATTGTCTGGATACTCCCAAGGGAGAAACTGCTTCTAGGTGCCTTCATGTCATTGGTAGAACTCACTACTTCTCATGATTTCCAGAACAGTGACTCAAGTCCTTGCCACACTTTGAGTCTTCTGACTTCCTCTTCTGCCACATCTGTCTACCTCCAGCCAGGGAATGTTCTCTGCTTCTAAGGGCCCATATGATTAGATTAGTCCCATTCCGATAATCTCTCTCTTTTAACATCAACTGATTAGTGACTTTAATTACATCTGCAAAGTCCCTCTTGCCAGGTAACAGAGCATATTTATAGTTTCTAAGGATTAAGATGGGACATTCTGGGAAACTGATATTCTGCCTGCCACATCCAACTCTTCTGATTTGTCACCATGATTAGTCTTCCTTGTCCTTGAAATTCATATAAATAAAATCATACAGTATATCCTCTTTTGTACTCAAAGGTATATCTGTGAAATTCATCTGTGTGGTTATGTGTAGCTTTAGTTATTTTTTACTGCAGTGAAATTCCGTTATATACCAAAATGTATTTCTTCATTCTAATGGTGATAAACATGCTTGAGACTATTATAAATAAAGCTGTTATGTACATCTTTGTTAATGTACGTGATATGGTTTGGTTCTGTGTCCCCACCCAAATCTCAGCTTCAACTGTAATAATCCCCACGTCGTGGGAGGGACCTGGTGGGAGGTAATTGACTCATAGGGGCAATTTCCCCCATACCGTTCTTGTGGTAGTGAGTAAGTCTCATGAGATCTGATGGCTTTATAAATGGGAATTCCCTGCACATGCTCTCTTGCCTGCTGCCATGTAAGAAGCCCTTTTGCTCTTTCTTCATCTTCCACCATGATTGTGAGGCTTCCCCAGTCATGTGGAACTGAGTCCATTAAACCTCTTTCCTTTATAAATTACCTAGTCTTAGGTATGTCTTTATTAGCAGCATTAGAACAGATTAATACAGTACGTTTTGGTAGGTTTATACACTCACTTCTCTCGGACATACGGCAAGTAGTAGAACCACAGTTTGTAGAGTGTACATATTTTAGCTTTAATAAACACATCTGAAGTGATTGTATCTATTTTCATTCCCACCAGTAATGGTTAGAGTTCCAGTTGTTCCACATCCTCACCATCTATTGGTATCATCACTAAAAAATTTTAGCCAGTTTGCTGAGCAAGTAGTGATATCTTTGTGATTGTGATTTGAATGTATGTTTCTTTGATGACATATGTCTGTTCATTTGCTTGTTTTTGAGACGGAGTTTAGCTCTTGTCGTCCAGATTGGAGTGCAGTGGCACGATCTCAGCTCACTGCAACCTCTGCCTCCTGGGTTCAAGGATTCTCCTGCCTCAGCATCCCTAGTAGCTGGGACTACAGGCACCAGACACCATGCCTGGCTAGTTTTTTGTATTTTTAGTAGAGATGGGGTTTCACCATGTTAGCCAGGATGGTTTTGATCTCCTGACCTCGTGATCCATCCACCTCGGCCTCCCAAAGTGCTGAGATTACAGGTGTGAGCCACCGCACCCAGCCTCTTTGATGACATATGATATTGAGTATCCATGTGCTTATTGACCCCTTTAATCTCTTTTTTTGTGAAATGCCTGTCCAAGCCTTTTGCCCATTTTTATTCTGTTATTTTTCTTATTGATTGAAGACTTTCTTTTTTTTTTTACATTTAAGTCTTTTGTCAGATATATTTATCATAAATATCTTCTCTCAGGCTGTGGCTTGAGGCACTAACAATTTCAAGGTGGTCTCTAAACTGATAGTCTCTTACTGATATATACCCTCTAACTGGTATATGTATTTTAAAATTTTTGGTACTATATATATAATATGAAATTTACCATTTTAACCATTATGAAGTGTACAGTTCAGTGGCATTAGGTACATTCACATTGTTGTGCAACCATCCCTACCATCTATCTCCAGAACTTTTTTCATCTTACAAAACTGAAACTCTCTACCTATTAAACAATAGCACCTCACTCCCTCTTCCCTTATACGCTGGCAATCATCATTCTACTTTCTGTTCCTATGAATTTGATTACTCTAAATATCACATATGAGTACAATTATACAGTATTTGTTTTGTGACTGATTTCTTTTTTTTTTTTTTTGAGACAGAGTCTCACTCTGTCACCCAGGCTGGAGTGCAGTGCCATGATCTTGGTTCACTCCAACCTCTGCCTCCTGGGTTCAAGCAATACTCCTCAGCCTCCTGAGTAGCTGGGATTACAGGTCCATGCCACCACATCCCATCTCTATTTTTAGTAGAGATGGGGTTTCGCCATGTTGGCCAGGCTGGTCTCAAACTTCTTACCTTAAGTGATCCACCCGCCTCAGCCTCCCAAAGTACTGGGATTACAGGCATAAGCCACTGTGCCTAGCCTGGCTTATTTCACTTAGCATAACATCTTCAAAGGTCATCCATGTTGTAGCATGTGTCAGAATGTCCTTCCTTCTCAAGGCTAACTAATATTGGATGTATATATTAGGTTGGTGCAAAGGTAATTGTGGTTTTTGCAATTAAAAATTAAATGAAAACCGCAATTACTTTTGCACCAATCTTTGTTGTACCACAGTTTGTTTATCTATTCATCCATTTGATGCAGGGTTTTTGCTCCTTAGTTCAGCTAAATCCAGGTTTTTGTCTCATGACCAAGAAAAATTACGCACGCAGACACATTGAAGGGTGAGGAGGGCAGAATTTATTCAGTGAAAGGAAAGCTCTCAGCAAAGAGAGGGGCTCTGCAAGCAGATTTCCATTTCACAAATTGAATACCAGGGCCACCAGACACAAACTGAAGGTCAGGCTCCTCCCCTGCATAAGGTGTGAATTTCCAGTAGCTCCACCCCATTCCCCCAGGGCATGTGGCCCCCCAGTCTGCTGTGGGTATGCCCAGGCAAGCCCCCTGTGCAGGTTCCCTTATCTGCACAAAAGGTCTGGTGCAAACATTTGGTGATTACGTCTGGTGTAACCTGGGGTGGGTCGGAGTTTCTCCAGGAACCCTTCCCTATCTGCCTCGGCATTTGGCCATCTCCTGCATCTCTATTACACTGACACTTAGATTGCTTCCTCCTTTTGACTATTGTAAATAACGTTGCTATAAACATGGGTGTGCTCTTACTGGTATATTTTAATGTACAACATTTCTTCATGTTAGTGAAGTCCAAGTTATAAATGTTTTCTTCCATCAGTTCTTTTAATGCTGTATAGAATATTTGCGTATCCCTTGATAGTGCACATATCCTCCTTTGATTTTTTTGCTACAGATTTTATTGTTTTATTTTAACCTTTAAATCTTTCATCATTAGGAATTGATTTTTATGTGTGATGTGAGGAAGGAATCAAGATTCACTTTCTTTGGCAGGGCACGGTGGCTCATGCCTATAATCCCAACACTTTGGGAGGCTGAGGTGGGTGGATGACATGAGGCCAGGAGTTCAAGATCAGCTGGTCAACATGGTGAAACGCCATCTCTATTAAAAATACAAAAATTAGCCAGGTGTGGTGGCACGTGTCTATAATCCCAGCTACTCAGGAGGCTGAGGCATGAGAATCACTTGAACCTGGGAGGTGGAGGTTACAGTGAGCCAAGATCATGCCACTGCACTCCAGCCTGGGAGACAGAGCAAGACCTTATCTCAAAAAAAATTCACTTTTTTCGCATATGAATATCTAATTGATCATCACTATTTGTGGCAAAGACCATTCTTCTGCTGCATTGCAGGGTGCCTTTGTTGTAAATGAGGTGATGGTACAAACACAAGGTTAGACAAATAGACCAACAGAACTTACACTGTTTGTTTCTGGATTCTCTGTTTTGTTCCGTTGGTCTATTTGCCTGGCCTTGTGCAATACCATACTCTTAATTACTGTGGATTTACAATGACTCTTTTAGATCCTGTAATGTAAATTTTCCAACTTGTTCTTCACCAAGATTTCTTCTGTTACTCTAGGTCATTTTTATTTCCATATAAATTTTAAAATTGAATCAACTTGTCAATGTTCCAATAAAAATATCTGCTACTATTTTATTGAATCTATAGATCAGTTTGAAAATAATTGAATTCCTGACAAAATTGAATTTTTTGATTCATAGTATCTCTCCAATTATTTAGGTCTTTCAGTTATTTTAACAATGCCTTGTAGTTTGAGTGTCTTGAAAATTGTTTGCTGGATATATTCTTAGGTATTTGATGTGTTCTAATGTCATAAATTATTTATTTTACTTTATTATTGTTTGTCTCTTAGTATGAAGAAATACAATGCATGTCTGTATATTGACCTTGTATCCAGGGACCTCACTACATTTATTATAATCTAATGAATTACCCATACATTATTTTGGATTTTCTACACGTAAAATTACAGTTGAGTCTTGAACAACATGGGTTTAAACTGTTTAGGTCCACTTATATGCAGATTGGAGAAGGGATGAGCAAAAGAGAGAAGAAGGAATGAGAGAGACAGAGAGAAGTGATGAGAGAGAGAAGAAGAGAAAGAATAAGAGAGAGAGAGAAGGGATGAGAGAGAGAGGAGAGAAGGAATGAGAAAGAGAGGAGAGAAGGAGTGAGAGAGAGAAGGAATGAGAGAAAAAGGAGAGAAGGAATGACAGAAAGAGAAGGAATTAGAGACAGAGAAGGAGAGAAAGAATGAGATAAAGAATGAGAGAAGGAATAAGAGAGAGAAGAAGGAATGACAGAGAGAAACAGAGAGAAGGAATGTGAGAGAGGAGGAGAGAAAGAATGAGAGAAAGAGGAGAGAAGGAATGACAGAGAAAGAGAGAAGGAATGAGAGAGAAGGAATGAGAAAGAGAAGGAGAAAAGTAATGAGAGAGAGAAGGAATGAGGGAGAGAGAGAAGGAGAGAAGGAATGAGAGAAATAGAAGGAGAGAAGGAATGAGAGAGAAGGCGAGAAGGAATGAGAGAGAAGGAGAGAAGGAATGAGAGAGAAGGAAAGAGAGAAAGAGAAGGAATGAGAGAGAGAAAGAGAGAAGGAATGACAGAGAGAGAGAGAAGGAGAGGAGGAGAGAAACTGCCGTGGACTCTGGTGGACATTTATAAACCATCACAGCCACCCAGCACTTGATCGCTAAACTCACTTTCTCAGCCTCCAAGATGCTAGAATGAAGACATGGGTGATCTGCCCTGGATGGAACTGGAAGCTGACTTGGAGCTGGATGCAGTAACTGATGTGTCCTGATCCCGTTTTGAAAAGAGTATTTTTGTGTGTATGTGGGCTAAAAGGGGTTTATAAATATTACTTTCTGTTACTTCGTTTTGTTTATTTAAGAGTGTGTGTGTGTGTGTGTGTGTGTGTGCGCGCGCGCGCGTGTACACTCGCTGACGTTGGATAGTCAAAGGCTTTGTAGACTTTGGTGATTCTTTTTGCCCAGTAAACACTTCGCCTCCATTTGGGGGCGCTCCCTGCTCTATAGCTCTTGGTGGGATGTGGCGATAGCCTCTGACTACAGAAATCAGATATTCATTCCCAGCCTCTCTTGATGCAGAGATGCAGCCAAACAGTTGTACCCATATTAGACTTCAAATCATGAGCTCGCTCCGGAATCTATTCTGGGGATAATGGCAGCAGTTACATCCTGTTTCCAGAGCCAACAGCATAAGAGGCTGTAGTCGTGTGTCCAGCATTGGTCGCGTTGGTGACAATGGTGCTGAAGTCAGAGCTGTCTGTGCCTAGCAGTGCTTCCCACTAAACCACTTTTCGGTGTGATTTTGGGTGCTGTTTCTGGGGGTGTTGCTTATGGACACAAATTGTATACAGGCCATTTTTCCTTCTCTCCTAGAGAGCTTTTGAGATACCTAATATTTGGTAATACATTGCTTTTCTGATTAAGCTAGTTTGGGTCCCCTTTTGTTAGCAGCTAGGATTGCTGATTGGTTCAGGAATGAATTAGGTCATATAATGAAAAGTCCAGCGATGGCCCTGCTTCAGGTAAGGTTGATTGCAGGTGCTTAACTACATACTAGGACTTTTTTTTTTTTTGAGACAGAGTCTCACTCTGTTGCCCAGGCTGAAGGGCAGTGGTTCAGTCTCAGCTCATTGCAACTCCACCTCCCAGGTTCAGGTGATTCCTGCCTCGGCATCCCAAGTAGCTGAGATTACAGGCAAGTGCCACCACATCCAGCTGATTTTGTATTTTTATTAGAGACGGCCAGACAGGTCTCGAACTCCTGACCTCAAGTGATCCGCCCCCCTTGGCCTCCCAAAGTGCTAGGATTACAGTTGTGAGCCACCGCGCCTGGCCTAGGACTCCTGTCTCTCTCAGGTCTGCTTTCGTCCGCGTGGGTTCCTTTCCTAGGAATGACCTTTGTACATCATGGAAAAGATGGCCATCAGAGATCTAGATTTACCTTGTCCTTAAACTTACAGCCCCAGAGGGAAGGGAATCCATCTTTCCTACCTATTTCTCCCACAGAAGTCCTGGGAATGGCTCTGCCCAAAGCAACCAGCATGGCAGAGGTTCTACAGTTCGTGTCTGAGACCCTTAGTGTTTCAGCAATTTTTTTCACAGCTTCCCTAGGTCACCAAATGGTTTGGTCACCAAATGGTTTGGTCCCTAGGTTACCAAACAGTTCAATTACCAAGTGGCTAGGCCCAAATGGTTTGTGAACCTCTGCAATCCTCTGCAGTCATGGGATAGGCCCACTGAGTCATGCACTCTCCTCCGCAAAGGAGGTGCAACCACACTTCCAGGAAGGTAATTATGATGGGCAAAGTATAAAAGATATCCACCATTCCCCTGTCCTGATGGAACAGCCTCGGCAGGCCTGTGTCTGGTAGATATAAACAGCGTGTGCGTGTGTGATAGGTAGCAGATGACCAGCAGAAGAGCTGGCCTGGGGCTGGGGGTCTGTGGAACGCACTGGTTTATTTATAGGATGCTTGTACTCCAACCTGGAGCCTATGACATCGTCAACTGTTAAAACAAGCCACACTAGCAAAAATGGAGGCCCGAGAGCCAATGCGTGACCCCGAGAGCTCCATCCTGAGGGGGCAGGCCCGGGACGTGAGTTCTGCGTTTGGAGTGAGGGATGCGGAACTGTGGGAATGGATAAATCAGTTGCATTTATCTTTCCTCCTTTTGCCCAAAAACCCAGTAAACACACCTCTTCCTTGTTTAGTTCCCGTGCTCTGAGCGTGAATTGCAGCACGCCTAGAATGAAACTGAGCGGTTGTACTAAACTTCCTGCCTGGCACGGAGGATGGCCAAGGCAGGAAAGCCGATGAATAGTGTCGCTTTGTAGGCAGGGGGCCAAGAAGGAGTTTGGCGTGGTTTGTACCAACTTGTCAGCGTTGTTTATTGATAACAGTGAGACTGATTTGCTCCTGGTGAGACCCCCAGAGAGATGTGCTGCAGAAGCTAGTTATGTAACAGGAATTTCTGTATGTGACCCGTGAAACATAAAAAACCCCAGCCGAGACTCTCTTTTGGGCCCCTTGGTTGTGTGGTGCTCTGTGCACCTGCCAAGGGTTCTGTAAAGGGTTCTGAAAGAGGAAGTGCATTTTGCCATGACCAGCTGGCCATAGCTGTGATTCGGCCATAGCTGTGATCCTTTCTTCTTCTTCTTCTTCTTCTTCTTCTTCTTCTTCTTCTTCTTCTTCTTCTTCTTCTGCTTCTGCTTCTGCTTCTGCTTCTGCTTCTGCTTCTGCTTCTGCTTCTGCTTCTGCTGCTTCTGCTTCTTCTGCTTCTTCTTCTGCTTCTTCTTCTTCTGCTTCTTCTGCTTCTTCTGCTTCTGCTTCTGCTGCTTCTGCTTCTGCTTCTTCTGCTTCTGCTTCTTCTTCTTCTGCTTCTTCTTCTTCTTCTTCTTCTGCTTCTTCTTCTTCTTCTTCTGCTTCTTCTTCTTCTGCTTCTTCTTCTTCTGCTTCTTCTTCTTCTGCTTCTTCTTCTGCTTCTGCTTCTTCTTCTGCTTCTGCTTCTGCTTCCGCTTCCGCTTCCGCTTCCGCTTCCGCTTCCGCTTCTGCTTCTTTTGCTTCTTCCTCTTTTGTTTCTTCTTCTGCTGCTGCTGCTTCTTCTTCTGCTGCTGCTGCTTCTTCTTCTGCTTCTTCTTCTGTTGCTGCTGCTGCTTCTGCTTCTTCTGCTTCTTCTTCTGCTTCTTCTGCTTCTGCTTCTGCTTATTCTGCTTCTGCTTCTGCTTCTTCTTCTTCTTCTTCCTCTTCTTCCTCCTCTTCCTCTTCCTCTTCTTCTTTCTTCTTTCTTCTTCTTCTTTTTTGTCTCTGTTGCACAGTGGAGTCCAGTGGCTTGATCATATCTCATTGAAGCCTCCAACTCTTAGGTTTAAGTGTCCTCCCACCTCAGCCTCCTGGGTAGCCAGGACTACAGGTGTGTGCCACCACACCTAGTTTTTGTTGTTGTTTGTTTTTTTCTCGGGACAGAGTCTTGCTCTGTCACCCAAGCTGGAGTGCAATGGCATGATCTCAGCTCACGGCAACCTCTGCCTCCTGGGTTCAAGCAATTCTCCTGCCTCAGCCTCCTGAGTAGCTGTGATTACAGGTGCGCACCACCACACCCAGCTAATTTTTGGTATTTTTAGTAGAGACGGGGTTTCACCACGTTGGCCAGGCTGGTCTCAAACTCCTGACCTCAGGTGATCCACCTGCCTCAGCCTCCTAAAATGCTGGAATTACAGGCGTAAGCCACTGCACCCAGCCCAGGCCTAGTTAATTTTTAAATTTTTTGTAGCGATGGGAATCTCATTGTGTTGCTCAGACTGGTCTCGAACTCCTGGTCTCAAGCAATCCTCCCACCTCAGCCCCTCAAAGTGCTGGGATTACAAGTGTGTACCACCGTGCCCTGCACACATCCTGACTTTAATGTTAGCTGTACAGTGCTCCTTTCCCTTCAAGAATCTATAGATTTGTAAGCATTGTCATTTGGAGCCCTGTAAGTTATTAGCAATAAATCCTGTAACTGCTACTCTTAGTGCAGTCCCTAAGGTAAAATGACTCGATTCTGTCTAATTGGGCTGAAAAGGACATAGATGTGTTAGTCTTTAGTTTCTCAAGCTAATCCAGTTGCCATTCTGCTGACAGAGGATTCACATTCAAAATGTCTATAGCTATTGCCAGATTCTCATTTCTACCAGTAGTGTATGGGCAGGCCTTTTGCAGTACACTGTCATCAAAATTCGAGGTACTCAATCATTTGCATTTTTGCCATCTGAGAGGTGAAACATTTGATGTCATTGCCTGCACGTGTACTTGGCAAAATCAAGGATGCCAGGAAGGGGATGTAGCTTGCCTATCTCTCTTGGTTTCCTGAGGAGGTTGCCTGAAGTATGGTGCTCTCAGCAGACCCTATGGAGTGAAGAATGCATTATTTCAGAGGAGATCAGAGCAAGCCAGAACTTGTGGCTTTTACAGTATTTTAGTTTGGGGTCAAGGGTTGATTGGCATTCAAGATTCATTCTTGGGCCGGGAGTGGTGGCTCACACCTGTCATCCCAGCACTTTGGGAGGCTGAGTGGGGGTGGATCTCTTGAGCTCAAGAGTTCACGACCAGCCTGACCAACATGGTGAAACCCCATCTCTACCAAAAATATAAAAATATTAGTCAAGTGTGGTGGTGTGGCTAAAGCAGGAGAATCACTTGAACCCGGGAGGCGGAGGGTGCAGTGAGACAAGATCACGTCACTGCACTCCAGCCTGAGTGACAGAGCGAGACTCTGTCTCAAAAAAAAAAAAAAAAAAAAAGATTCATTCCTGTGACATGTAAGGGAATGCTTCTATATCACAGGTACATCCCACCACATCCCACTACTTACTGTACCATCACACCCACTTGAGGTTTCAGTGCAGCAAGCCTGGCCGTGCCCTACCATACCTCACACCTTTTCAGATCTGTGGTCCATTTTCTTTCTGTCTGCCTATACTTTTTTCTTAATTTGTAGACACTCTTGCATATTAACCTGTGGTCTGTCACATGTACTGCAAATATATTCTTCAGTCAGTCATTTGCCATTTAACTTTCCTTGTCGTTTATTTTTTACATTATGAAAATGTCCTACATTTTCTCCTGGTATTTTATACTTTTATGTTTTATGTTATCAAATAAGAAAGGATGCTATTTGTTACATAGTATCATGTTATGTTTGTATAGATATATGTTATTAATGTAAGTGTTCCAGAAATTGTATGAAATTTCTAAAATCTGATATGTCCTGGGATAATGTTATCAGTTATAATTCCAGTTGTTATTTTAAAATGTCATATATCACATGAATAACTAAATTTTCTTATGAAAATTCAAATGAACTCTCATGAGATCATTAACCATGGCCATTTTAATTTTTTTTTGTCATACACCAGGCGGTTATCATTTACTCTGATGCTTTCCTGAAAGCACTTGCAAATCGCTATGACACAAAATTTCAAGAGATTCATAAAAAAAGACTCAAGTGTAGGTGTCTGATAACTTTTAATTCACACTGTTGAACCCATTAAACCCGAGTTGTTCTTAAGCCTTACAGCCCTGCGAATGGGAGCTGGATGACTTGATAGAGACTTCAGAGAAATAGTTACAACAGGTTATACCTGGACAACCTCGGTGCCTGAGGCTGTGTTGGCCACACAGAAAGTTCACCAGAAACCTGATGATATCACCAGAGACATCCAAGCTGCAAACCAGGAAAACTCATTGGATTGAAACTGCCGCACCAGAAGAAGAAAAAACAAATGCTATTTCTATGTAAGTATGACAGGAATAGATGCCCAAATCTTGGATCTTTAGAGATATAAAAGGCTAGGTCCAGGTTCTCCAGCAGATGTGGAAAACATCATCAACTGATCTAGTTAAATCAAGAGATTAAATCTTGGCTCTTGGGGACCCTAGTTTCGGGGTACTTTCCAAACTCTTGGCATTATCCTCTCATTAGTCCTACTGATAACATTTCCTATCTGTTGCTTCTCTCAGGAGTCTTCAGTGCTTGTCAGCAGCCACTGACTCATCACGTGATCTCAGGAGGATGGAGCAACAAAAACTGCTTCAATTGGAATTGTCAAAAAAAGAAAAAACCTACTGAAACTCTGCTTCATGATCTTCAGACAGCATGGAGACCAAGTCATGTGGAAACCGAGCGTAGCGCTAAGCAGTGGGTCACACCCTGAGTCCGACTGAGAGAATGACCCGAATTGGGCAATTGTTAAAAAGAAACAAGAAAATAGATGGCCAGGTGTGGTGGCTCAGGCCTGTAATCCCAGAACTTCTGGAGGCCGAGGCGGGTGGATCACTTGGCCAACATGGTGAAACCCCTTCTCTACAAAAAGTACAAAAGAATTAGTCTTGTGTGGTGGTGTGAGCCTGTAATCCCACATACTCAGGAGGCTGAGGCATGAGAATCACTGGAACCCTGGAGGCAGAGGTTGCAGTGAGCTGAGATCGCGCCATTGCACTCCAGCCTGGAGTATGATACCCTGTCGAAAGAAAGAAGAAAGAAAGGAAGAGAGAAAGAGAGAAAGAAAGAAAGAAGGAAGGAAGGAAGGAAGGAAGGAAGGAAGGAAGGAAGGAAGGAAGAAGGAAGGAAGGAAGGAAGGAAGAAAGAAGGAAGGAAGGAAGGAAGGGAGGGAAAGAGGCCCTGAACCGACTAGCTATGGCCATGTAACTGAAACTAAATTGATCCTGATTTCCCCTCAAATGCTGGCTCTACCCACAAATAAAAATTAAGCTTTTCTTCCTTGCCAACCTGGAAACATGAAGCCGATACAAATACGCTTGTGCAGCTCTGTTTGCAAGACAGAGGTGAAGGTGCCTCCTCATTCTTGCTTTGTAAGCTGCGCTGTAACTGCTGGGCTGCTTCTTACCATGTTCACAAATTATTCTTTTGCATGCACAATCACCTTAAAAATTCTTAAATTTGATCTGATTTTATTTTTAACAAAGTATGATTTTGCTGTTGGTTTCTGAGAGTTGGCTTTGATGTGATAATTATTGCTCATATTTCTAGCTTAATGGAAGTTTTTATTTGGATTTTGTTAAATGACTTTGAGTATTTGTTCTGTAGAGGTTTATGGCTAGAAGGGGAAGTGAGGAGTGAAAGGGAACTCGGGAGGAGAAGGGGAGGGAAGAGGGGCTTACTTGTCTAGTGGTGTCTCACAGGGTCTCGGGTCAGAGAGCTCCCAAGGGTGGCAGCAGCTTGGAGGCCTTAGAATTTTGAGGCTCCAGCTCATCCATAGATAACACTTGTCCTGTGAGGTTTCACAGGGCATGCAAAGCAGGCAAGCTCTAAATGGCTAACAGTTTAATTGTTGGGACTATTTTTTACAATAACTGGATGTGCACAAATTTGAGTTTGGCAGCAGTGGGCTTTTGAGCTAACAGATGTGAATCTGTAGTGAAGAAATAAACAACCCCATGGGTCCATAGGCCCAGGCCATTGTTGGCTCATTTTTAGAACAGCAGCTTAGAGACAGCCCATGTCCAAGGATTCTAATAAATTAAGGAGGTAAAGGCTCCCTCTTACTACACAGTGCACTGCATTGCAGACAGAAGAGTCAAGTGTTTGAGGTGGGAGGAAGTGAAGGTGGAGCCACGTGGCCTACAGCAGCAATGAAGAGTTGATGGAGGGTGTGGTGGCACTCCTCTGTAGTTCCAGCTACTGGGGAGACTGAGGCAGGAGAAGCATTTGAGCCCAGGAATTCAAGCCTGGTACATTCCAGCCTGGGTAACAGAGTGAGATCCCATCTTTTAAAAATAAAAACGAGCTGATAACACACGAGCAAGCAGTGTCTGAATGCTCAAGGTAGTACAAGTTCCCATGGTGAGATTTGCTTTAGTGAAACCCCAGTGTACACTTCTTGCAGTCTTGGGAGTAATATCATCCTCTCCCATCATGGATATTAAGAACAATATTACAAAGGAGGTGCACACCCCCTGCGGTATTGAGAGTAAGATTATGCTCTCCCCTTCAGGATATTAGGAACAATATCGCAGGAGGTGTGTACAATCCCTGTGATATTGGGAGTAATATCATCCTCTCCCCCTGAATGTAAGAAACAATATCACAGGAGGATGTACACCCCCTGTGATATTGGGAGTCATACCATTTTCTCCCCCTCTGGATATTCGGAACAATATCACAGTGGGTGTGTACACCCCCTGCGATATTGCCACCAGTATCATCGTCTCCCTCCCGGGATATAAGGAACAATATCACAAGGGGGTGTACACCCCCTGCGATATTGGGGGTAATATCTTCCTCTCCCCCACTGGCTATGAGGAACAATGTCACAGAAGGGGTGTACACCCCCTGCTCTATTGGTAGTGATATCATCCTCTCTGTCCCTGGATATTAGGAACAATATCACTAGGGAGTGTACACCTCCTGCGAAAGAGGATGATATTGAGACTAATATCATCCTCTCGCCCCCTGGATATTAGGAAACATATCACGGGGGAGGTCTATGCCCCCTACGATATTGGAAGTCATATCATCCTCTCCCACCCAGGATATAAGGAACCAGACAATCGAAGGGATGTACACCCACTGCGATAGTTTCAAGAATGTCATCCTCTACCCCCTGGCTACTAGGAATAACAACATACAGGGGTGTACACTTTCAACGATATTGGGAGTCATATCATCCTCTCCCCCCCGGATATCAGGAACAAGTCTATTAATTATTAATATTAATAAATATAAAAATTAATAGTAATAATCGATATTAATAATCACAATGAAGATAGTAAAAATTAATACTGGTTAAAAATGTTAATGATTAGTATTAATAGTAATATCACTATTAATAAAAAAATAATGATATCAGCAATTATTGTTACTTAAATCAATACTAAGTGATGTTAGTGATAAAATAATAATTAATATTAAGAACTAATATTGTTAAATGACATTAATATTATTAATCATAATCATATCTTTAAAATATTATCAATAATTAATGATGTCATACTATTAATTAATATTATCATTGATAATTATTAAAATCAATCATTGATGTTTAATAATTAATAATGTCATTACACCTACCTGTGACGTTGTTCCTAATATCCAGGGATGGAGAGCATGATTTTAGTTTTAATATCGCCGTCGGTGTACACTCACCCTGTGACATCGATCCTAATATCCAGGGGGTAGAGTATGACATGACTAACAACATAGCAATGACTGGACAGCCACCTGGTGATATCACTCCTAATATTCCCGGAAGAAGTCTATTCTATGACTCCCAATATCGCAGGGAGTGTGCAGCTCTTCTGTGATATTGTTCCTAGTATCCGGAGGGGGAGAGGATGATAATAATTCGCAGGCTGTGTTCACCGGCCCTGTGATATTGTTATTAATATCCTGGAAGGGAGAGGGTGATATTACACTCTGTACAGCAGGAAGCGTACACACAGCCTGGGATATTGTTCCTGATATCCATGGAGGGCACAGGCTGATATTACTTCCAATACAGCAGAGTGTACATCCACCCTGTGACATTCTTCTTAATATTCCAAGGCCAAGAGGTTGATATTACTCTCAGTATGGCAGACAGTGTACATTCCCATGTGATATTCTTCCTGATATCCGGAAGGGGAGAAGATGATATTAATCCCCCTATCGCAGGAGGTGAACACCCACTCTGTGATATCTTTCCTCATATGCAGGGGAAGAGAGGATAATATTATTCCCAATATTAAAGAAGATGTACACACCCCCGCGCAATATTGTCCTTAATATTCCAAGGCAGAGAAGACGATGTTACTCCCAATATCGCAGAAAGTGTACACCCCACAGTGATGTTGTTCCCATGATCCGGAAGGGAAGAGGATGATACTACTTTCGAAATGGCAGGGGGTGTATACGCCACCAGTGATACTGTTCCTAATTTCCACGTGGAAGAGGATGATACTACTCCCAATATCGCAGAGGTTATAAACACTCCTTTGATATTGTTCCTAATATCCGGGGGGGAGAGGATGATGATATTCCTCCCTATATTGCAGAGGGTGTACACCCGTCTTTGATACTGTTCGTAATGTCTAGAGGGGGAGATGATATTACTCACAAAATCGTAAACATGCTGTGTGTCCACCATGGATCCTAATATCCAGGGAGGTATAGTACTCCCCAAGTCGCGGGGGGTGTCCACCCCACCTGTCACATTGTTTCTTATACCCAGGGAGGAGAGGATGATGTCGCTACTAATATCGAAGAAGTGTACACGCCCCCTGTGATATGGTTCCTAATATCTATGTTGGGAGAGGATGATATTACTCTCAATATCACAGGGGTTGTCCATCCCACCTGTGATATTTTTCCTACTATCCAGAATAAGAGAGAATGATATTACTCCCAATAGTGCAGGGGGTGTACCCCCCGCCATGTGATATTGTTCTCAAGGGGTAAAGGAAGAGAAGATAATATTATTCCTTGTACTGCAGGGGGTGTACTCCCCACGATGTGGGGAGTCATAGCCACCCCATCTCCCCTCCTGGCTATTACGGTCCATGGTGGACTCACAGCCTGTTTATAGTGTTGTGAGTAATATCATCTCCCCGTCTGGAAATTATGAACTGTTTCACAGACGGGTGTACACCCTCTGAGGGTGTACACCCGTCCTTATTGGGAGTCATATCATCCTCTTCCTCCCTGAATATTAAGAGCAGTATCCCAGGAGTGTTTCTATTCCCTACGATATGGGGTGTCATATCCTCCTCTCCCACGTCAAAATTAGAAACTAGATCACTGGGGGTGTGTACACCTTCTGTGATCTTTAAAGTAATATCATCCTCTTCCCTCCAGGATCATGGGAACAATATCCCTGGGGGGTGTACACTTTCTGCCATATATGTAGTCATATAATCTCCTCCGCCTTGGAATAGTATGAAGGACCATCTCACACAAGGGTGTACAACCCTTGCTGCGATACTGGGAATAGGATTATCCTCTTCCCCCTCTGCATATTTGGAAAAAGATCAGAGTGGGTGTACACCTCCTGCGATATGGGGATTAATATCCTCTTCTTCCTTTCTGGATATGAGAAAGAATATCACATGGGGGTTTATACTTTCTTCGATATCTGGAGTCATGTTATCCTCTCCTGTTTTGAATGGCAAGAACAATATCTCAGGGGGGATGTACACCCCCTGCCATATTGGGAATGATATTACGCTCTCCACACCTTGATATTAGGAACAAAATCCCAGAGTGGGTGTACAGCTCCTACTCTTTTTTTTTTTTTTTTGAGACGGAGTCTCGCTGTGTCTCCCAGGCTGGAGTGCAGTGGCGTGATCTTGGCTCACTGCAAGCTCCGCCTCCCGGGTTCACGCCATTCTCCTGCCTCAGCCTCCCAAGTAGCTGAGACTACAGGCGCCCGCCACCATGCCCGGCTAGTTTTTTGTATTTTTAGTAGAGACGGGGTTTCACCATGTTAGCCAGGATGGTCTCGATCTCCTGACCTCGTGATCCACCCGCCTCGGCCTCCCAAAGTGCTGGGATTACAGGCTTGAGCCACCGTGCCCGGCGCAACAGCTCCTACTCTATGGAAAGTAATACTGTCCTCTCCTTTCCTGGATTTTAGGAACAGTATCACAGGGTGGGTGTACACAGCCTGCGATTTTGAAAGTAATATCATCCTCTCCCCCTCCGGATATTAGCAACAATATCGCAGAAGGGTTGTTCACTCTCTGTGATATTGGGAGTAATACAGCCGCCTGTGATATACTTCCTAACATTGAGGTGGGGAGAGGATGATATTACTGCCCATAGCGCATGAGTTGTAAAACCCCTTCGATATTTTGCCTACAATCCTGAGGGCAGAGGATGATATTACTCCCAATATCGAAGAAGGTGTACACCCCCCTGTGATACTATGCCCAATATCCACATTGGGAGACGATGACATCATGCCTAATATCGCAGGGGATGTACACCCACCCTGGGATATTTTTCCTTCTATCGAGAGGGGGAGAAGATGCTATGACTCCCAAAACGCAGGGGCTGTGGCTGTACACCCCTCCTGTGATACTGTTCTTAATATCCTAGGGAAGAGAGGATGATACTACACCCAATAGGGGATGTACACCCACCCAGTGATATTGTTCTTAATGTACTCCACCTCCCACCACGAGGGATATCGTTCCTAATATCCAGGGGAAGAGAGGATAACATTATGCCCAATACCGCAGGGGAGTGTACACACCCTTTGTGATGTTGTTCCTAGTATCCGAAGGTAGAGATGATGATATTACTGGCCATATCGCAGGGGGTGTACACCCTTCTGTGATATTAGTTTTGACATTCAGTGGGGGAGAGGATAACATTAATCCCAATATCGCAGAAGTTGTACAGACCCCTGTGATATAGTTCCTACTGTACAGGGACAAGGGAAGAATATTACTGTCAATATCACAGGGGATGTAACCACCCTGCCTCACGTATATTGTTCCTAATATGCAGCGGGGTGAAGGCTGATAGTACTCCCAATATCCCAGAAGGTGCACACACACCTGTGATACAGTTCCTAATATCCAGGGGGAAAGAGGCTGATTTTACTTGCGATATCACAGTAGGTGTACACGGCCCCCAACCCCGGGGTATCATTCCTAATATCTAGGCGAGAAGATGACATTGCTGACAATATCGAAGGGGGTGGACACCTCTTCTGTGATATGGTTCCTGATATCCAGGGGGTGAGTGGATGATACTACTCCCAATAAAGTAGGAACTGTATAGCCACCCTGGGATTTTGTCCTTAATAACCACAGGGGAGAGGTGATATTACTACCAATATTGCAAGGGGTGTACACCCCTTCTGTGATATTGTTTCTGATATCCAGGAAAGGATAAGATGGTATTACTACCAATATTGAAGTGATATACAGTCCCCATGGGATATTGTTGTAAAGATACAGGTTGCAAGAGGATGAGATTCCATCCAATATAACAAGGGGTGTACACCCCGCCTGTGATATGAATCATAAAACCTAGAGGAAGAGAGAATGACATTGCTTCCAAAAATACACGGGGTGTACACCCACCCTGTGATACTGTTCCCACCATCTAAAGGAAGAGATGATGATACTACTGCCACTACCGGAGAAGGTACACACCTCCCTGTGATATTGTTCCTCATAACTTGTGGGGGAGAGCATGATATTACTTCCAATATGACAGTGGCTTGACACCCAGTCTGTGATATTGCTCCTAATTTCCAGTAGGTAAAGTATGATGTTCCTGCCAAGAGAGTAGTGGGTGTACAGCCGCCCTGTGATATGTCTCCGAATATTCAGGGAAACACAGGACCACATTACCCCAAATCTCCCAAAAAGTGTACACCCATTGTGTGATATGCTTCCTAATATCCGGAGGTGCAGAGGATGGTGTTCATTCTCCTATTGCAGGCTGTGTACACACAACCTGTGAAATTGTTCCTAATATCCTGAACAAAAGAGACTGCTAATAATGGATACACATTGCAGGGGGGAGTAATTATTACGATCCACATCATAATGGGGAGTAATAGCAACCCCCTCTCTCCCCCTTGCTGTTAGGATCCACATCACAGGGGGGTGAGGCACCCCCCGCGATATGGGGAGTAATAGGATCCTCCTCTCTCCCCCTGGCCTTATATAAGGAGGCTGGCCTTATATAAGTGTCCCCCAATGCCATCGCAGGCTTTAATGTATTCACTTAAAAGTTTTTTCCTTATTTAGATCTGCCTTTCCCTTAACAGATCTAATTGCTGCCCGACATTCTGTATTAGCATTTTCATGAGCAAGCAGCTGAACGATCACTTTCTTGGCATGAGAATCGGAAATAGCCTTTTGAGCCGCATCCTGCAAACGGACGATAGAATCTGGATAAGGCTCCCTTGGACTCTGTTGAACTGTGTGAAAAGAAGAATAAGCAGTAGCAGGGTCGTGAATTTTTTCCCAGACTCTTCGGCATATAGTTCTGAGCTGATCAACAGCCTCATCACCCATTACCATCTGTTAATTTAGAGTACCCCATGCCTGTCCGATTCCAAGCAGTTGATCAGATGTGATATTAACGGGACGTTGGGCTTGAGCATTTCTGCGTGCCTGATTTGTTGCTTCATCCCTCCACCAGGTTTTAAATAGGAGAAATTCAGAGGAGCACAGGGTGGATCGGGCTAGTGCCTCCCAATCCGTAGGTATTCAACGTCTGTTATAAGCCACATATTGTAACAAGGAATGAACATAAGGAGAATTTGGCCCATATTGTCCAATTGCTTGCTTTAAGTCTTTTAATATTTTAAAAGGAAATGGCTCCCAGCATGCTTGAGCAAGTTCTCTGGGCTCCTCAGCTGGCGAAATAATTACCAGAAACTGCCAAGCATTCAAATCCCCCATTTCTTGTGCCTGGCGAATGGATGCCTGGATTGTCCCTGTGCCATCATTTGTATTTGGACCGGCTCGTAGCATTCCTCTACCATAATTTACAGGTGGGCAGGCCTGGATCATTCCCTCATCCTAATTGGCTGTTGGAGAAGCCTGAAGTTTCCCTTCGCCATAGTTACTGGCGGCGCCTGCAACAATGGGAGCCCCAAGGCGCGTCTCAGGCTCCCCTTCCAAAAATTCCCAAGGCTGACCTGGGAGTGGCCATTCCAGATCTTCCCCTAAAGGCGCGGTAGGTGGCACTGTTTCTTTTATAAGTTTTTGGAGATTAGCATACATACCTTCCAGTTTCTCGCCCTTTTTAAAACTAGACTGTCATGGTTCAATTTGCTGATACTTAGACTCCTGATTATTCAACTTTCCTATATCATCCTGAAACTCCTCCTTCTCCTCCTCAGTGTGGAAGGGCTCCAGTGCCGTTTTAATTGCAGACCACACAGACCAAGCAGAGACGGGAATACCGCGGCCCTCTTGTGCTGGTTTTAAGTCTGATCCGACCTTGTCCCAATCTTTTACGTTCATGGTTCCATATTCCGGGAACCAAGGAGAATACTTGTCTACCAGATGGAACAAAGATGTGAGATTTTGGGTACTCACAATTACCCCTTCGCGGCGCAGTAACTGCTGCACAAAGCTTAAGTAATTAGCGAACTTACTCTCAGCCTGACCCATATTTTCCCCAGGTTTCCCTGGAATTCTCCGAGCGCCCTACTTAGCCTAGAGCTTGAAGTGAAAACCTACTCGGGAGTCCTTTGTCGGTCGTCCTCCGCTTTCCACGCTCTAGTGTTCCTTCACTGGATTATTTGTAGAGATAACGGGGAGCCCCGCTTTGGGCACCAGAGAGCAGCCTGGGCAAACGAGGGAGACCCCTGTTTCTACCAAAAAAAAAAAAAAAATAGCCAGGTGTGGTGTTGCGCGCCTGTAATCCCAGCTACTCCATGAGAAATCAGACAAAACCTGGCACCAGAGACTGATTTTCTTCTAAAATGCTTTCTCCAAAATATTTTTAAAACAAAAGGGGGAAATTGGAAAGGAAAATATTTTGGGCCCCCCAAATCACTAAGATTACGGGAAAAGTCAATCTGGGAACTGCTTAGGGCAAACCTGCCTCCCATTGTATTCAAAGTCATCCCCTGCTCACTGAGAAGAATGCATATCTTATTGCCTCCTTTGGAAAGGCTCATCAGAAACTCGGAAGAATGCAACCGTTCGTCTCTCACCTACCTGTGACCTGGAAGCCCCCTCCTGGCTTCGATTTGACCCACTTTTGCTTCAGGTTGTACCGGATCAAACCAATGTTCCTCTTACATATGTTGATATGTACATATGTTACATATGTTACATATGTCTTCTGTCTCCCTAAAATGTATAAAACTGTCAGATACAGTCAGTTTCGCTTCCAAGGTTTGGCATGTTAACGTTCTTGTTTTTTGTTCTGGAACTCAACTTTCTTGTTCTCCATGCCTGCTTGCCCTTGGTTACTGTAAACAACCTTCCAGTCAGTTCTAATCAATAACTCACATCTGTTCCCTTGGTTACCTGCTCTGCACCCATTTCTCCCTTCGAAACCACACGTCCCACCGTTGTAACTCACATCCCCCTTTCCCCTTCCTTATTTGGGAAAATATTCACAAATAGCCAAACGGGTCAGTTTAGATCTTGAGGTCTGGCCCCAGCCCATGCCAGAGGTAGGGATTGCGTTAGGAATAAAAACCCCTGCTTTCCTTTGTTCAGTGTGCTCTTGGGATTGTGATGGATGCGAGCAGCAGGCTTCCGCAGAAGTAAATTGCGTTGCTGAGAAAAATTCCGCTTGAGTGCTGGTTTCACTTTGCGGCACCGAGCATTTATCTCCAGCAAAACCAAGCTGTGCTCTGACCACCTTGGGCAGCTGTCATCAGGACATCCTGAGGCTGTGTCATGCACAAGTATCCCCAACCTTGGCAAAATAAACTTGCTAAATACTCGTATCCCCAAATGCTCAGGGAGACTGATTTGAATAATCATAAAACCCCGAGGCTGCACTCCAGCCTGGGCGACAGAGCAAGACTCCGTTTCAGAAAAATAAAATAAAATAAAATAAAATAAAATAAAATAAAATAAAATAAAATAAAATAAAATAAAATAAAATAATAAAATACTCCGGTCTCCCGCACAGCCGACTCTTGCGTGAATTACTCTTTCTCTATTGCTATTTCTCCGTCTTGAGAAATTGGATCTGTCTAGGTAGCGGGCAAGGTGAACCCACTGGGCAGTTACAGAATTGTCATTACATTGCTTGCTATAACCTTGTATACAAGGTTAAATATGAATGTCCTCCTTGCATGGTCAGATCCCAGCGCAGGAAGGACGCACCCCCTACAAACTGCTAGGCCAAAACGGTCATTCTGGCCTCATCCAGCCTCACGTGAGATAGCAATCTCCTGTCACTCAGGGCCTGAGGGGGCGGGGCCTGAAGCCCGGTACAATCAGGCGCGCTGGGGTGGGGACCCTTCAATCAGGCGCGCCGCCGGAAAGGAGAGGGCGGCTTCCGGGCTCTGGCTGGCGGGCGCTTTGTCTCGCTTTCGCCGCAGTAGGCTCTTCCTGTTAGTCTCCGCTGCTACTTCTTGACTCTGGGAGGCCCGGGTGGCTCTGCAGCAGCCTCTGCCACCCTGTGACCTGCGGGTATTGGGACATCCCTAGCTGACGCCAGGACACCCGGGAAGCAGAGGAATGGTGAGTGGACTGCGCCTGGCTTCCCGAAGTGGGGAAGAAGGCTACTTGAAACCTCCTGGAACCAGCCATCGGCTGCGGAACCTGCGGACCGAGTCGCCGGGCGCAGCCGGGCCTCAGTCCCCTTCTGTGCAGAGCCGGGCGGGGCGGGCAGCGGGACCCCTGCGTCCTGTCTGTACCTGTGGGCGCCACTTCCGCCGGCCGGAGCCCTCTCGGGAACCCCGCGCCTCCCCCACCCAGGTAGTGCGTTGACCACCAGAGGGTGATCCGGGAGAGCCCCGACTTGGTGTGCGGGGTTCCAGCGTGGGAGGAGCTGTGGTTCATGGAGCTTCCAGTCCTACTTTCTCCCCCTGAAATTAACCTGAGGTTTTGTTAAAACGTTAAACGGTGTGTTTGAGCAAACAGCGAATCATAAACCGGGTACCGCAGTCATGGTTTGTGGTTTGGGGTCCACAGGAGGGGCGTAAATGAGAGGCTTTGATAAGGTTAATGAGGAAGCTAATGAGAGGCTAAATGAGAGGCTTTAATAAGGTTAATGAGGAAGCAAACCATATATATATAATATATATTATATATTATACAATACATATATTGTATATAATATATAATATATATTATACAATACATATATTGTATATAATATATATATAATATATATTATACAATACATATATTGTATATAATATATAATATATATTATATATTATACAATACATGTATTGTATAATATATAATATAATATCTTATATTGTATAGTATATATAACATATTATATATATTTTATATATATATATTTTTTGAGACGGAGTCTTGCCCTGTCGTCAGGCTGGAGTGCAATGGTACAGTCTCAGCTCACTGCAACCTCTGACCCCCGGGTTCAAGCGATTCTTCTGCCTCAGCCTCCCAAGTAGCTGAGCTTACAGGCGCCCACCACCACGTCCAGCTAATTTTTGTATTTTTGGTAGAGACAGGGTTTTGCCATGTTGGCTAGGTTGATCTCGAACTCCTGACCTTAATTGATCGCCCGTCTCGGCCTCCTAAAGCGCTGGGATTACAGGCGTGAGCCACCTTGGCCAAAATGTTTCTGTTTCCAAACATTTTACATGAGAGGAAAGCAGGGAATAAATCATCTGACACTCTACTGTAAAAAAAAATCTTTGTGCCTCTCTTCATCTTTCCTAAGTGTACATATTACCAAAATGTCTTTAGGTTGAGGTCCCCCGGTGAAAACTTTACAGGGTGTTGTGTCCTCAGCCACCCTCCTGTCTTTTTCCTAGTCCTGGTATTTTAGAACTGTCTGGGGATGACCCAGGATACCCACAGTGGCCATGTCTATTGGAGGGTCTAGTGAGTATCAGCCCCGGGGTCATCTCATCGCCAGGGACAGCCTGAGATAGGGGGTAGAGTCCCTCAGGGGAGCAGCTGGATGCTCTTGGCCTTAGAGGAATCTCCTGGTATAGTTTCATCTAAAATGGTGACCCCTTAGGGTCATTAAAATTTTAGGATATTAAAATTAATGGACAATACAATGTAATGTCATGAAAGTTAGGTCATTAAAACTGTTGCTCCAGCTGGAGTTTTTATTCCTCGGAGACACATTGATGGTTTGCCAATGGGATGCTGATACTGAGAGGAAAAGGCAGAAATGATTTCTGCTCTCTAGATAGTCTCAGACTTGTGAAGAGAGAAAAACTGTCCCAAAGGACAAGGAAAACCCGCCCCAGAGAGGATGTGCAAGAACCTGAATATTAAAATGCACTTAAAGGCACACAGGAGGACAAAGAGCAGTGCCAGTGCCTCCTAGGAGGTCACTGAGTACTTTACTGAACAGGATGGGTGTCCCGAGGAAGAGGAATAGAATGGCCTGCCGTGACACTTAGAAAGGTCTGTGTTGGGGTCAGCACTGCCTCTCCCTGAGTTTGTTACCTTGAAAAGGCTTGTCCGCTTATTGGCCTTTCAGTTTTTCATTGACTGTAAGATACATTTTGTCAGTACAGCTTGAAAGGTAAAAATACTATTTCCAAAGAGGCAAGGTAAAAGGATGTATTTTATTTGCTAGAAATTCGTATTTATTTCTTCCCCAGAGTGAGTGTAGTAAGTTTTAAAGGTCTGTTCTTTTTAAGGGTAATTTCAAATGGAATTGTAGGACTTAGCTTTGTAAATGCTACTGGTGAAATAAAAGTGTGATAGATAAATTGATGATTTACAAAGATTCACCAAAATGTCAGTTCCCCTCTTGTAGCATGGTGAAGAATTTATGACACTGGACACATCTGTATCCTCTTATCTGGATATCTGAGGGTCTTTTTTGTTGTTTTTTGTTTTTTTGGAGACACTGTCTTGCTCTGTAGCCCGGCTGGAGTGCAGTGGCGCCATCTTTGCTTACTGCAACCTCCGCCTCCCGGGTTCAAGTGATTCTCCTGTGTCAGCCTCCCGCGTAACTGGTATTATAGGCACCCACCACCACACCCAGCTAATTTTTGTATTTTTAGTAAACACGGGGTTTTAGTCCTGGCAGGGTGGCTCATGCCTGTAATCCCAGCACTTTGGGAGGCCAAGGTGGGCGCATCATAAGGTCAGGAGTTCCAGACCAGCCTGGCCAACATGGTGAAACCCTGTCTCTACTAAAAATACAAAAAAATTAGCTGAGCGTGGTGGCAGGCACCTGTAATCCCAGCTACTCGCGAGGTTGAGGCAAGAGAATTGCTTGAACCCAGGAGGTGGAGGTTGCAGTGAGCCAAGATCTTGCCACTGCACCCCAGCCCAAGCGACAACGCGAGACTCCGTCTCAAAAAACAGACAAACAAACAACAAAAAGACGGGGTTTTGCCATGTTGGCCAGGCTGGTCTCAACCTTCTGACCTCAGGTGATCCCCCGCCTCAGCCTCCCAAGGTGCTGGGATTACAGGCGTGAGCCACCACGCCCGGCCCACTCTATTTTCTTTTTATTCCCTAAATTTTAATATGTTTGAGTTTGTCTGTTCCTTTATCACTTTTTTCTTACATAAAAAAAAATTCTGCCTAATCCTTCATAAAAAAAATCTTCCTGTGACTTCTGAAAGTGTTCTGGTTTTATCTTTCATATTTGATATATAATAAGTTGATTATGGATCATGGAATAGAGAAGGATGCAATGCATTTTCCCAAGTAGATGCCAGCCTGGTTTGCCTCATATTTTAAAGTGCATGTGATTTCTTTTTCTATTCTACAGTGCCTACTCTATCATTCCTCAACTTTCCATATAAATACTGGGTCATTAAGACTTCTTTTTCCCTTGGTCTGCTTGCTCATCTCTGCTAATACTGTGCTGTCCTGAATATTTTCATTTGAAAATCTTAGAAGTATGTTAGACAAGCCATCGCTCTTTTTTTAGACGACTAAAAATCATTAGACATTTGTCATTTTTACTATGTATGAAAAAGTAGTTTTTCTTGCCTTAAAAAACCTGATTTGGGAATTTATGTGATTTCATAGGAATAGCATCTGGAAGTGGTGACATTAATGTCATTTTAAAAAACGTGTCATATTTCCTTTTATTCCTTTCTGCCTTGACACTGTGCAATAGAAATTGAAAAAATTGTTGTATTAGTATTGTTAAATATCAATTATTTGTTTTATTTACTACTCAATTAAATTTAATAAGCCTGTTCTCTTTTGGTGTAATCACATGGAATGGGTTCAACTCCCCAGTTAACAAGTGACAGCACATGTACAATATTGTCTACCAGGGAAATTCACTGAACACTTACTTTCAGACTGTATTTTGGTGTCTGGTTCCCTAAGCACCACTGCAGTGACACAAAATAATAGACCTTCAGCAGAAAAAGTTTTGGCAAATATATTGTGTAAGCCGTTTAGAGACAGTGAGTTGTTCTTATTACCTAGGTTGGTGGAATCCCTTTCAAAATGTAAGTTACTAACACAAACAAAGATTGAACTTTGGGACCAGGCATTTTTAAGAACAAGTAGTCTCAGGACTGATAATATTAACTCCCTTATGCACATCAGGTAGGACTTTATTATGACAGATACCAGAAATGTACAAAGTGAAGTTAAAAGGTAACTCCTAGCAGCACATCTTACTCCCTGGATTCTCTAATGAGATGGTTGTTTCTCCTTTGCTGTTGCCTTTTTGAATAGTTCAATTCTAGCATAAGTACTGCTGTGTGGGAGGGAGTATGTGTGAACAGAGTAAGAGTTGTGACAATCAAGTCATAGAATAAATGCTTGGAAATTTTAGAATCATGTAAACAGCTTATGAATTGAGTATAGATTCCCAGTGCTGTCAGTCTCACCCATCCTTCTATCCACATGTGTGGAATGTTCTAGGACTCCGTGGCTTTTGAGGATGTGGCTGTGAACTTTTCCCAGGAGGAATGGGCTTTGCTAGATTCTTCTCAGAAGAATCTCTACAGAGAAGTGATGCAGGAAACCTGCAGGAACCTGGCTTCTGTAGGTAAGAATGACAACACATTTCTTTCCCTATCATCAGTGCTATTTGTGATTTGGAATGTGGCAAGGGAATGATTTGGTGAATAAATCAGGCATGGGCACGGTGTACAATGAACATGAAATCTAGTAATGTTTCTATAGTTTGTAATAATTCATGATAATTTTGTGAGTCTGCATTTTAGGAAACAAATGGAAAGACCAGAATATTGAAGATCACTTCGAAAAACCTGGGAAAGATATAAGATAATTTGCACTGAGAAGAGGAAATAAAGTCCTCTGAAGGAATCTTAGCATGTCATGAACTTAAAAACAAGCAGTCAAAACAAGTAAGGGTCACTTGAAGTTTCTTTCTTTTTAGAAAAATTTCACCCAAAATGTAACGTACTTCAGTGTAGCAGTCAGTGTTTGGAAAACAGTTTACTTGAAAATAGTACTACAAAAGTGTATATGAATGTTACTATTTTGGTCATGGCCATGCAGGTGGTAGCTGTGTTTTCAGTAGTAACCCATTTACTTTCAAATAATTCAGTCATGGAAAAAAAAATGCGTTTTCCCTGGTATTGGTAGCAGTGTAAGTCCAAGACCTATTAATAAGTAGAAAGTTATTAAACCAATAATAATGTGCTTGTCATTTTTTTATAGAAATCATATGGTACAGAGATTGTGTGAAAGCAAAGAAGGTAGTCAGTATGGATAAGTTGTCAGCCAAATTCCAAATCTTGATCTGAATGAGAGCATTTCTACTGGATGAAAACAATGTGAATGCAGTATTTGTGGAAAAGTCTTTGTACGTCATTCCCTCCTTAATAGGCACATCCTGGTTCACTCAGGATACAAACCATATGGAGAGAAGCAATATAAATGTGTACAGTCCAGGTGTTAGAAGACACATGATAATGCACTGTGGAAATCCAGTTATAAATGTACAATATGTAGGAAAGCTTTTTATTTTCTCAATTCAGTTGAAAGACATCAGAGAACTCACACAGGAGAAAAACCCTATAAATGTAAACAATGTGGTGAAGCTTTCACTGTTTCCAGTTCTTGTCTAATACATGAACGAACTCACACTGGAGAGAAACCCTACGAATGTAAGGAATGTGGGAAAACATTCAGATTTTCTTGTTCTTTTAAGATGCGTGAAAGGACTCACACTGGAGAAAGACCCTATAAATGTACCATATGTGATGAAGCCTTCAGCTGTTCCACTTCCCTTCATGACCATGGAAGCGTTCACACTGGAGAGAAACCCTATGAATGTAAACAGTGTGACCAAGCCTTCAGTCGCCTCAGTTCCCGTCACCTCCACGAACGAATTCATACTGGAGAAAAACCCTACGAGTGTAAGAGATGCGGTAAAGCCTACACTTGTTCCAGTCACCTTACTCGCCATGAAAGAAGTCATGATATAGAGGCTGGGTGTAGTGACTCAGCCTATAATCCCAGCACTTTGGGAGGCCAAGGTGTGTGTGTATTGAGCCCAGGAGTTCATAACCAGCCTGGATTAAAACAATGTGAAACAACCTGGGCAACATGGTGAAACCCCGTCTCTACAAAAAATAAAATAATGCCGAGTGCGGTGGCTCATGCCAGCTACTCGGGAGGCTGAGGCAGGAGAATGGCGGGAACCCGGGAGGCGGAGCTTGCAGTGAGCCGAGATTGCACCACTGCACTCCAGCCTGGGCGACAGCGAGACTCCGTCTCAAAAAAAAATAATAATAATAATAATTAGCTGGGCGTGGTGGCACATTTCAGTTGTCTTAGTTCTTTTTCAAGGACATAAAAAGCCACGGGGGGTTGCGGGGAAGCCCTGTGCATGCGGATCACAAGGTCAGGAGATCGAGACCATCCTGGCCAACATGGTGAAACCTTGTCTCTACTAAAAGTACATAGATTAGCTGGGTGTGGTAGCATATGCTTGTAATCCCAGCTACTCAGGAGGCTGAGGCAGGAGAATCACTTGAACCCAGGAGGCGGAAGTTGCAGTGAGCCGAGATTGTGCCACTGCATTCCAGCCTGGCGACAGAGTGAGACTCCATCTCAAAAATAAATAAGTAAATAAATAAAGCCCCTTGAATGTAAGAAATGTGGTAAAACATTTACTCTTTCCCATTCCCTCATAAACACGAAAGAGCTCACACTGCAGAGAAACCTTAAGAATGTAGGAAATGTGGTCAAGCCTTCAGATTTTCCTGTTTTTGAAGATTTGGGAGGACTCAGAGTGGAGAAAAGCCTTTTGAATCTAAATTTGTGGCAAGGCCTTCAGTTGTGTTAGTCCCATTTGAAGACATCAGCTCATTCCTGAGAAAAACCCTATGAATGTCCAGAACATGGGAATGCTTCATTTCTCTCATACCCACTCAAGGACATATGAAAATGCACACTGTAGCTGGCTGGACCTTGTAAATACAAGAACGTACACAGGATTAAAACTCTTAATAGTTTAGAAACTGCAAGAATACTTTTAGTTTTAACATTTACTTGAAGTCATGTGAAAACTCCCACTGGAAAGAAGTTCTATAAATGAAGCTTTTCTAATTTGGAAAGCCTGATGTGAATTGATTATCGTGCAGTGCTTGAAAAAAATGTATGAAATGTTACACAAGTTGCAAGTATATTGTTTTTATCAGTGGCTCATTCTTAAAGAGTCTTGAGTATGCATTTCACCTTGTTTTGCAGGGAAACCTTGAGGTGAGAGTTCTGTAAATGCCCTTCAGGCAGTAGTACTTGAATTTCATAGATAATGATATTTTCTTAAGTTTGTTGGTAGAATTGTTGTCTATTCATTTGATAATGTGCTGGATTCATGGTTGAACTTTGATGTTTTTCTAATACGTACAAAAAAATACAAAAATTAGCTGAGGGTGGTGGTGCACGCCTGTGGTCCCAGCTACCTGGGAGGCTGAGGCAGGAGGGTCACTTGAGTTTGGGAGGTTGAGGCTGCAGTGAACCAAGATCACACCACTGTACTCCAGCCTGGGCGATAGAGGGAGACCTTGTCTCAAAACAAACGAGAAGCTGGAAGAAAATGAATATTGCAAAGCACTTACATAGATCTGAGGCCTTTTACACGCAAGGTTATTTGTGAGGATTATGAGATATCATAAAGGCAGGTAGGGTTAGCTCCATTTTACAGATGGAGAAGCTGAGGCTTAGAGGTGAAAACTTGCCCTGCAATACAGGATTCAGACCCCAGTAAGCCTACCTGAAAAGCCCTTCCCAGCATATTATGTTGTCCGTAGAGGGAAAAGATGAGCAAAGAATGGGGACTTTTCAAGAATTCATGTAGAATGTCAATGATCGAGTCATGTGTGGGTATCTTGAGTCTGGCAGTATAAATGACTAGTTGTGCAGAAGCAAAATACCACATTTCCTGCTCCAGCAGAACTGCAGGATTCTCCAACCACAAGCATGACTCATGGTTGGAGTGCACACTCTGGATAATATAGATTTCAAATTCCAGCATATGATGAAGATATGCGAAATGTAGTTATTTACTTATTTATTGAGGCAGGGTCTCGCTCTGCTACCCAGGCTGGGATGCAGTGGCATGATCACACCTCACTGCAACCTCCACCTCCCGGGTTCAAGTGATCCTCCTGCCTCAGCCTCCCTAGTAACTGGATTACAGGAGCCCACCACCACGCCCAGCTGATTTTTGTATTTTTAGTAGAGGTGAGGTTTCACTATGTTGGCCAGGCTGGTCTTGAACTCCCGACCTCAGGTGATCCACCCATCTTGGCCTCCCAAAGTGCTGGGATGACAGGTGTGAGCCACCGTGCCCGGCCAGATAAGGGAAATTTATATAGGAGGTTATAAAGCCTTATCGATGTTCCAACTTATTTTCTGGGTTTCATGTTCTGAGAACAGTTACCAACCATCTCAAATTCTGGGGTCATCAAGCTCCACAGTTTTGTTGCTGCTTGCTTCCAGACTTTTTTTTTTTTTTTTTTTTTTTTTTTTTTTTTTGAGACGGAGTCTCACTCTGTCACTCAAGCTCGAGTACAGTGGTGCGACCTCGGCTCACTGCAAGCTCTGCCTCCTGGGTTCACGCCATTCTCCTGCCTCAGCCTCCTCAGCAGCTGGGACTACAGGCACCCGCCACCACGCCTGGCTAATTTTTTTTTCTGAGAGAGTGTCTCACTCACTTTGTCGCCCAGGCTGGAGTGCAGTGGCGTGATCTTGGCTCAGTGAAACCTCCACCTCCCAGGTTCAAGTGATTCTCCTGCCTCAGCTTCCTGATTAGCTGGGACTACAGGCTTGCACCACCATGCCCAGCTAATTTTTGTATTTTTGGTAGAAACGGGATTTCACCATGTTAGCCAGACTGGTCTCGAACTCCTGATGTCAAGTGATGTGCCTGTTTCCGTCTCCCCAAGTGCTGAGATTACAGGTGTGAGCCACTGCGCCCGGCCTCTTCAAGGAGACTTTGAAGCCTCTGGAGAGGCACCTGCAGGTCCCAGTTTGGACATGAGCATCTCCAGCCCAGAGAGGGTCTCAGTAAAGAAACCCCACTGAGGATGGGCCAGCACCCCCAGGTGATGCAACTCCGTGGGTTTCTCCTGGGCATCACTACCTATCGGGAGAACCCGCTCCCAGTGTTTAACGTGGGTTCTTCTCTATTTCCCAAGTGTCTTGGCTGGGTTGAGAAATAAAGGGAAAGAGCACAAGAGAGATAAATGTAAAGCTGGGTGTCCGGGGGAGACATCACATGTCGGCAGGATCCGTGATGCTCCCCGAGCGGTAAAACCAGCAAGTTTTTATTAGCGATTTTCAAAAGGGGGGGGAGTGCACGAATAGGGTGTGGGTCACAGAGATCACATACTTCACAAGGTAATAAAATACCACAAAGCAAGTGGAGGCAGGGTGAGATCACAGGACCACGGGATGAGGTGAAATTAAAATTGCTAATGAAGTTTGGGGCACGCATTGTCACTGATAACATCTTATCAGGAAACAGGGTTTGAGAGCAGATAACCTGTCTGACCAAAATTTATTAGGTGGGAATTTTTGTCCACCTGATAAGCCTGGGAGCACTGTAGGAGACCGGGGCTTATTTCATCCCATCGGCTTCGGCTTTGACGGGTCGCCTTAAAAAGGTAGCCTTAAAAAGGGGCCGTCTATAAGCCTACCTTCAGGGCGCATTCTCTTTCTCAGGGATGTTCCTTGCTGAGAAAAAGAATTCAGCGATATTTCTCCTATTTGCTTATGAAAGAGGAGGAATATAGCTCTGTTCCGTCTGGCTCACTGACGGCCAGTTCAAAGTTACCACTCTTGTTCCCTGAACATCGCTGTTATCCTGTTCTTTTTTTAAGATGCCCAGATTTCATATTGCTCAAACACACATGCACTACAAATAATTTGTGCAGTTCATACAATCACAGGGTCCTGAGGCGACATTCATCCTCCTCAGCTTACAAAGAAGATTTCGGGATTAAGAGATTGAAGTAAAGACAGGCGTAGGAAATCACAAGGATATTCATTGGGGAAGTGATAAGTGTCCATGAAATCTTCACAATTTATGTTCAGAGATTACAGTAAAGACAGGCATAAGAAATTATAAAAGTATTAATTTGGGGAACTAATAAATGTCCATGAAATCTTCACAATTTATGTTCTTCTGCCGCGGCTTCAGCCGGTCCCTCCGTTCAGGGTCCCTGACTTCCCGCAACACATCCCCTTTTCCCCTTTCAGACTCCTCCCCTTTCAGACTCCTCCGGGTTGTCTGGCCTGGGAGCTGATGATGTAAGGCATTTTTCATTGCAATGAGATCTTAGGGCTCTGTAGGACTTTGACGAAGAGTCAGGCCTGTGAGTGCTGTCAGACACTGGCCTGGAAGGTCTGGGGTCTCCCTGGTGTGCAGAGGGCAGGTCTTCACCAAGTGATGACGCTTCACAGCCTGGGAAGGGCGTGTCTATCATTGCGCTTTTAATTTGCACTTGCCTAATTGTAAATTACATACTATCACACTAGTCTTTAAGCAAAAAAAAAAAAAAAAAAGAAAAAAAAGAAATACAAATTACAGTCACACACTGCATAACGGCGTTTTGGTCAAAGATGAACTGCATATACAATAGTGCTCCCATAAAATTATAATGCAGTTTTTTTTCTTACTGAGATTGAGTCTCACTCTGTCACCCGAGCTGGAGTGCAGTGGTACGATCTCAGCTCACTGCAACCTCTGCCTCCTGGGTTCAAGTGATTCTCCTGCCTCAGCCTCCCAAGTAGCTGGGATTACAGACATGCGCTACCACACCCAGCTAATTTTTTATTTTAGTACAGACAGGGTTTCATCATGTTGGCCAGGTTTGTCTCAAACTCCTGACCTCAGGTGATCCGCCAGCCTCGACCTCCCAAAGTCCTGGGGTTACAGGTGTAAGCCACCTTGCCCAGCCCATTTTAATCTTTTATATCATATTTTTACTGTCCCTTTTCTATATTTAGAGATGTTTAGAGACACAAATACTTACCATTGTGTTACAGTTGCCTGCAATATTCGGTACAAGCGCGTGCTGTACAGGCCTGTAGCCTGGGAGCAATGGTCCATACCACGTAGCCTAGGCATGGAATAGGCCAGACCACCTAGGTTTGTGTAAATACACTCTGTGATGTTTGTGCAATGATGAAATTGCCTAAGGATGCGTTTCTCAGAATGTGTCCCCTTCGTTAGGTGATGAATGACTGCACTAATGAGGTTGAGCATCTTTTCAAATATTTACTGGCCATTGGATATCTTTTGTCAAGTACCTATTCAAGTTTCTCAATCACTTTTCTATTGAACTATTTATCTTCTTCTTAATAATTATAGGAGTTCTTCATGTTTGCTGGAAATGGGCCTTTTGTTGATCAAGGGACTGTTCAGTAACGAGAGTGAAGGAGGAGGGTGGAGAGTGGTGGGGGGCCTCTCATCAAGCCATGGAAACCACAGAAAAAGCCCTTGGCCTTAGCCTGAGAGCCACGGTGCCCTGGAGGAGGGTTTCTTACCACCTGACTATTCTGTTCCCTTCAAGACTGACACCATCCGTGTCATTTGGGAGTTCGGTTAAAAATACAGAATTCCGGCTGGACGCGGTGGCTCATGCCTGTAATCCCAACAGTTTGGGAGGCCAAGGCAGGTGGATCATTTGAGGTTAAGAGTTCGAGGCCAACCTGAGCAACATAGTGAAATCCCATCTCTACTGAAAATACAAAAAAATTAGTTGGGCATGGTGGCACGCAGTTGTAGTCCTAGCTACTTGGGAGGCTGAGGCAGGAGAATTGCTTGAACCCAGGAGACAGAGGTAGCAGTGAGCCAAGATCGCACCACTGCACTCTAGCCTGGGAGACAGAACAAGACTCCATCTCAAAAAGAAAAAAAAAAAGAAATCGAGACCAGCCTGGCCAACATGGTGAAACCCTGTCTCTACTAAAAATACAAAAATTAGCTGGGAGTGGTGGCATGCACCTGTAGTCCCAGCTACTTGGGAGGCTGAGGCAGGAGAATCGCTTGAACCTGAGACGTGGAGGTTGCAGTGAGCCGAGATTGCAACACTGCACTCCAGCCTGGGCAGCAAGAGTGAAACTCCGTCTCAAAAAAAAAAAAAAAAAAAAGACAGAATTCCAGGCCCTGTCCTGTCCAAGACCTCCTGAAACACAATCAGCAATTTGATAAGGTCTCCAGGGAATCATTTACACGGTGGTCTGGGCAGTGCTGGTTTGTCAAGAACCTTCAGGGTCACATCTGTGCTCTTCACAAACATTGCTTGGATTAAAAAGGGCAGAAGGGGCAGAGCTGTCCATGGTCATGGTTCTGTTCCAAGGTAAATATACGCTTTCCTCTGTGCTGATTTTTTCTGATGAGAAGACCAGAATATTTATGCAACTCCCTTGAGTGGTTATATATTTATAGGGGCAGGCAGTGGTCAACAGTGGCCCGAACCCTTGGACTCCTTGCTCAAAGCTGCCTCAGCTCATCTGCCTGAAATTCCAGTTACTGTCACGTGCAGACCCATACAGGAACAAAATGTGGATCTCTCGAGGTAGCTACCCTGCGCCTACAGACTGTGACAACAGGGGGTGACCCAGGTAAGTACTTCAACTGAATGAACTTTAATTTCCTTGGCTACACAATGCGAGTAACAAATGTGCTTACCTTCAATGTTATTTTGAGTGGTACATGAGAAAATGGATGTCAAGTCTTTTTTTTTTTGTTAAATGATATGTCAGTCAAAAGATTAGTGTGGATGGTGGTTATCACGGGTGGTGGACTTGAAATGACCTGTGTTCACTTCCTTTTGCTTATCAAAGTGTTGACATTTGTTATCAAGAACATGCAAAACATGTGTATGCAGGTTTCGAATAAAAAGCTAAAAAGATATCATCTTTATCAGTATCTAGATTCTAAAAAACAAAACTAAGATAGTATTATGAATCAAAATGTCTTTTCTTCTATGCTCTGAAGAACTACTAGCATGTCAAAAAAATTATACTAAGGTATAAAACACACAAAATTTTCACACACACACACTTCTGAGAGTTTCTATTTTCACGGCTATTGTAGGCGCCAGTCTGTTGTTTCTGTGCTGAATGTTCTGGAAAGTCTGACACCAACATGCTTCATTGCTCAAGAAATTCCTTTGTTGTATCTGAAATCTAGTAACTTCATTACATTTTGCCTGCTGCCATCATTCAGCAACCATTTTTCCTGGGACCTACTGTGCTCTCTTATATCTAGAAATATTTCTTGAATTTTATCTTTAAATATTTGTTCTGTTCACATTTTCCAGTTTTCTTCTTTGAGGATTCCAAGGACCTTATGTTGGCATTAGCAAAATTCCTACCTTTTCCATATGTTTTTGTTAAACTTTTTCTCAGTACTTTATTTTAACTTCATCCCTGTCTTCTATGTCTTTTTCTTAATAGTGTCTATTTTCTCTTGTATAAAATCCAATGAGCATTAATTTTTTGTAATGAGTTTATTTTTCTGTTCTCTTCTTTCCTAAGCTCCACCAGCTTCCATTTACTTTCCTCCTGTTACCTTGCCATGTTTCTTCTGAGCCCTCACGTCTCTGTTTTATGCTCTTACATTGTAGGGGAAATTGCTTCACCAACTTTAATAAAATTAATTATAGAAGAATGATAGTTTCCATCAGCTTGCTGGCAGCACATTTCTGGTGAGTGTTCTTTTTTTTTTTTTTTTTTTTTGTAGTTTATGTAAAAATTTATTCGACCAAAATGTAGAAAAAGTGATACTATTACATATGATACAGTTGCAAGAATCTAAAGAAAAGTGTGGATTTGATTCCATTGCACAATTTGCTAGTGTATTTCCTGGGTAGTGTGGTGCTGAATAAATAGGAGTGGGGTGGTGGGGTGGGTAAGGGATTCAGATAAGCCAGACACAGGGTGATTTTTAGTCGGAATTGTAAACTACTCGGCCCCCACACGCTGCTGGGGAATGTGGAATGTTCCAGCTCTGAGATGTTAACTGAGAAAAGAGAAGTCAAACAAAGCCGATACGTGCAGCCCTGTCTACAGAATCCTTCATTATCCAGTTTAATCAGGAGTTTCTTGGTGTTTTATTAACTTGGTCCCAAAGAAGGAATTCAAGTCCTAGATAAGTAAATCTTCAATTTGCTATTCCCTGAAGTATGGAAATGAAGTTGGGCCAATTTTTAACCTCTGCTGCCAGAGAGGCCCTTTCTGCTAATAGATAGAAACGCTTTTGCTCAACTTATGAATGACTTGTAGTCTTTTGGATATGGCTGACCTGAATTGGACTGAACTCCACCATATTCCGGCTGAGTGGGTCATTACTGGAATGAGACATTTGCTCTTCAGAGAACAACTTTATTTTTATTTTATTTTTTTTCTTGAGATGGAGTCTCACTCTGTTGACCAGGCTGGAGTGCAGTGGTGCGATCTCGGCTCACTGCAACCTCCACTTCCTGGGTTCAGGTGTTCCTCCTGCCTCAGCCTCCCGAGTAGATGAGACTACAGGCAGGTGTCACCATAATTTTTGTATTTTTAGTAGAGACAGGGTTTCGCCATGTTGGCTGGGCTGGTCTCGAACTCCTGACCTCAAGTGATCTGGCCTCCCAAAGTGTTGGGATTACAGGCGAAAGCCACCGCGCCCAGCCAGAGAACTTTAGAATGAAGGCAATACACAAAAGAACATCACATCAAGGATCTATTAATTACCATCTATCAATTACTATATGTGGGTAATTATGACTATTACCCAAGCATTCTACGTTGATTGCTTAAGAGGATGTTTGTTCTGCATGGTGGAGTGTGGAGAAGGGCCAGGATTCTTAGGTTAATCTATCTGTGGTTTATGACTTCCCACAATAGCCACCCCCGGCCCCCACCAGCCCTTTTATTGGCTCTGGATGGAAAATCCCTACCCGTGTGATGGTCCCTATAGTTTGACCAACGGTTGACCCAAAAGGTTATGCTCTTCAGTGTTTTAAGTATATCCACGACTAGATATTGGGGTCTGTGGTCTTCAAAGTGTGGGGCTGCCTATTGTCCCAGGAACCAAGTGGCCTCTGTCTTAAGAAAGTATGCTTACTAGGAAATACCCTGCCTACCTTAGGAATAAATGCAACTCAAGGAAGAAATAAGAGAGCTGAAAAAGCTGGTGCCATTTGAAAAAAAAAAGGGAAGGAATGAGATTTAACTGGTGCTCAAAGCTTCTCCAATACAAAATATTTGGTCATGTAATTCATAATCTGCTTGACATTTCCAGCAAAGCGAAGATGGCAATAACAAAAGGAACTTCATACAAGAGAAAAGAAAGACCCACGGAGCTCCAGAGTTTCTGTTGGAACAAGACTCTTCTGTTTTGCTTATATACAGTTAAGTTCGTTTAGTGTCTGATCCAGTGTCTGATGTAAGCCCACGTTCTCTTCTTTGGCCTGGGCAAGTTTCTCTTCCAGGTCATCAATTGTCTTTTCCAGTTTTGCAACCGTTCTCTCTGCAAATTCAGCACGGGTCTCAGCCTCTTTCAGTTTGTCAGACAGAAGTTTAATTTCTTCTTCATATTTGTCCTCCTTTTCAGAATACTTTTCAGACGCAGCCTCCAGAGATTTCAGGTTGTTAGTAACATTCTTGAGTTCTTCTTCCAGGTCACCACATTTTAGTTCAGACACCTCCGCACGCTCCTCTGCCCTCTCCGGCTCACCCTCCAGGATGACCAGCTTACGAGCTACCTCCTGGTATTTGCGGTCAGCCTCTTCTGCAATGTGCTTGGCCTCTTTGAGCTGCATCTCCTGAATTTCCATCTTCTCCTCATCCTTCATGGCCCGGTTTTCTATCACCTTCATTCCTCTCTCACTCTCATCTGCAGCCTTTTCCGCCTCCTCCAGCTTCTGCAGGGCCGTGGCCAGTCGTTCCTGAGCCCTGTCCAACTCCTCCTCAACGAGCTGGATGCGTCGGTTGAGGGCGGCCACATCACCTTCAGCTTTCTCGCGCCGCTCGCGCTCGCCGTCCAGCTCCCGCTGCAGGCCCTGCGCGCGGTCTTCCGCCTCGTCCGCCTGCTGCTGCAGGGCCTGGATCTTGCGTTTCACCGCCTCCAGGGAGTTGAGGCCGGCCATGGCGCGGAGGCGCAGAGGCGCACGGGCAGCGGCGGGCGCTCGGCTGGACTCGGCTCCGGCGAGCGAGTGTTCTTTATCTGCCCTTTGTTTTTGCTGTTGTTGCTGTCTGTCTTTAGGTCTTTCTGGGTTTTTTTTGTTTTTTTTTTTTGAGACAGGGTCTTGCTCTATTGCCCAGGCTGGAGTGCAGTGCTGTAATTACGGCTCACTGCAGCCTCAATCTCCCAGGCTCAAACAATCCTCCTACTTCAATCTTCCAAGTAGCTGGGCTACAGGTGTGCACCACTACACCTGGCTAATTTTTTTCTTTTTTATTCTTTTTTTTTTTTTTTTTTAAATAGAGACAGGATCTCACTTTGTTGCCCAGGTTGGTCTTGAACTTCTGGGCTCAAGCGATCCTCCCGCTTTGGCCTCTTGAAGTGTTAGCATCACAGGTGTGAGCCACCTCACCCAATCCCTTTTTGTCTATATACTTAAATGCCTATAAATGTGTGTGTGTGTGTGTGTATGTATATATATATATTCATTTTAATTATAGTGAAATATATATAACCTAAAGTTTTCTATTTCAAGCATTGTTAAGTGTACAGGTCAGTGGCATTAGGTGCACTCACATTGTTGTGCAGCCATGGCCACCACCATCCACAGAACTCTTGCAAAACTGAAACTTTGCCCCAAGTAAACATAACTCCTCATTCCCCTCCCCCAGCCCCTGGCAACCACCACTCCTCTCCCTAGCTTCATGAATTTGACTACCGTAAGAATCCCATATGAGGGGAATCCTACAGCATGTGTCCTTTTGTGAGTGGCTTATTTCACCTAGCAGAATGTCTTTAAGGTTCATCCATGCTGTAGCATAGGTCAGAACTTCCTTCTGGCCAGGCACTGTGGCTCAGGCCTGTAATCCCAACACTTTGGGAGGCCAAGGTGGGTGGATAACCTGAGAAGTTCAAGTCCAGACTGGCCAACATGGTGAAACCCTGTCTCTACTAAAAATAAAAAGATATTAGCCAGGCATGGTGGCACATGCCTGTAATCTCAGCTACTCGAGAGGCTGAGGCAGGAGAATCGCTTGAAGCCGGGTGGGGGAGGTTGCAGTGAGCCGAGATCGTGCCATTGCACTCCAGCCTGGGCAACAATAGTGGAACTCTGTCTCAAACAACAACAGGCCGGGCGTGGTGGCTCACGCCTGTAATCCCAGCACTTTGGGAGGCCGAGTCGGTTGGATCATGAGGTCATGAGATTGAGACCATCCCGGCTAACACGGTGAAATCCCATATCTACTAAAAATACAAAAAATTAGCCGAGCGTGGTGGCAGGTGCCTGTAGTCCCAGCTACTCGGGAGGCTGAGGCAGGAGAATGCTGTGAACCGGGGAGGTGGAGCTTGTAGTGAGCCGAGACCACGCCACTGCACTCCAGCCTGGGCGACAGGCCGAGACTCCGTCTCAAAAAAAAAAAAAAAAAAAAAAAAAAGATGTCCTTCTTTCTTGAGGAGGAATAATAGTTCATGGTGTATATGTATCATCTTTTGTTCATCCATTCATCCATCAATGGACAGTTGGCTTGTTTCCACATTTTGGCTATTGTGAATAATTCTTCTATAACCATTGGTATACAAATATCTCTTTGAGACCCTGCTTTCAATTCTTTTGGATGTATATATATGGAGAAGTGGAATTGCTGGATCATATGTTAGTTTTATTTTTAATTTTTTGAGGAACCACACTGTTGGTTCACACAGGGTGAAAAACGTGTTGTTTTTTATGGACCAGCTATCTTACACAGCAGCTGCATTATTTTCCACTCCAACCGGCAATTCACAAGCATTCCAACTTCTCCACAATATATATCTCACCATGTTTTTCTTTCTTTCTTTCCCTCCCTCCCTCCCTCCCTCCCTCCTTCCCTTCTTTCCTTCCTTCCCTCCCTCACGGAGTTTTGCTCTTGTTGCCCAGGCTGGAGTGCAGTGGTGTGATCTCAGCTAACTGCAACCTCTGCCTCCCAGGTTCAAGTGATTCCCCTGCCTCAGCCTCCCGAGTAGCTGGGTTTACAGGCGTCACCACCACACCTGGTTAATTTTTGTATTTTAGTAGAGACGGGGTTTGGCCATGTTGGCCAGGCTGGTCTTGAACTCCTGAACTCAGGTGATCTACCCACCTCAGCCTCCCAAAGTGCTGGGATTACAGGCGTGAGCCACCACACCCGGCTCATTTTATTTTTTGGTAAGAGTCATCTGCATAAGCGTGAAGTGGTATCTCATGTGGTTTTCAAAATAATTATTATTTTTTAATTTTTTGTGGAGACAGAGTGTTGCCATTGTTGCCCAGCTTGGTCTTGAACTCCTAGCCTCAAGCAATCCTCCCACCTTAGCCTCCCAACATACTGGGATTACAGGCATAAGCCACCGTGCCTAACCTCATTGTGGTTTTGATTCGCATTTTCCTAATGATTAGAGACGCTGGGCATCTTTTCACATGCTCATTGGCACGTATTGGGAGAAATACCTATTCACGTCCTTTGTCCATTTTAAAAATTGAGGTTTTTTTGTTATTAATATTTTTTTTGTGTAGACCTTGTGTTGATGGCTTTTCTTCTTTTCATGGGCCAGTTACTTAGGGAAAATTAAACAGAAAAATGCCAGGACTGTGTTCTAGGATAGCAGAACTGTTCTTTATGACCTACGCCTTCCACCTGAATTTCTAGTATATATTTCTCCCCAGCAATGGAATTGGCAGTTTTCAGATTGTTCACAATGTGAGGTGTTTTCCCCTCTCTGCCTCAAAAACAAACTGCTTCCTACAAATATGGCTTGTCTCACTGTGTTTCCTCATTTAGTCATATCTTCACTGCTTTGTGAAACCAATCCGGATTCACTGCCAACCTGTACACCTTAGTCTTACTATTTTGAACAGAGTTTTATTGTTGCACTTTGGGGATACCCCTCACCTGAAATTTGCATTTATCAACATCCTCTCTCCTCTTGCTCCCAAAGCCCTGCTCATTCCCATTGCTTTCGGCATCCTTTTAATCTAGTTTATCTATTTCCCCTAGTCTCTAATAGATGGTATCTGTTTCATTTTCCTTGCTGCTTATGGGTAATTTTTGAAAGAAGAGAAATTGAGAATGTGATCCATTCATGTTCAAACCAGAAGTCTTTGCAAGCACTTCTGAGAGTTACTGTATTATGATGGAGACAGTGAGAGGCTTGACAGCAAAAGAAACAGATGCTGGGGTCCCTCCCTGCACCCTCTCTCTGGGGCAGCTTCCTCTGAGTTATTCCTCGACCCCTCCACCTACCATTGGTGTTTCCCAGCTCCAGCCTCAGTGCTCTTCTCCTCTTCAAGCTCTCCATCCTCCGTGGATTTTATGTTTACAAATTCCCATCTTGGAGTCACCAGGCCTCAGCTCCATATGGCGCCCAGCCACTCATTGCCTCTCTGAATGACTGTGGGGTTGGTTTTCTTCTTTAGGAGGGGAAGCCGCATCTCTTCCGGCCCAGGATCCATTGTCACCTGCAGAGAGAGAAGCGCCAAGGGATCCTCAGAGACACCATGACGGCAGCGCCAACCAAAATCCACCCAGGTAATCCTCCCCTGTTCAGTAAGTTCTCTTGACCCCAGCTCACTGTCCCCACCTACGGTGGGAGATGCTAGAGATTATGAAGTGACTTGAGGTACTGGATGTGGCTGTTCCCGGGTCCGAAAGTGAAGGTGAGGAACTAAAGTCCCTTTCCTGCCCTATTTCCCATGAGATTCTGCTCACGCTCCTCCTACAATTAGAGACCTGTCATCCTGGTTTCCTTAGCTATGGTGACTATACTTCACGGACCTCAGATGCGGATACATACTCAAGTCAGAATACAACATCTGTGTTGGCCGTACTGGCCAAGCCTGTAATCCCAGCACTTTGGGAGGCTGAGGCAGGTGGATCACTTGAGGTCAGGAGTTTAAGACCAGCCTGGCCAACATGGTAAAACCCCATCTCTACTAAAGATACAAAAATTAGCCAGGCATGGTGGTGCACACCTGTAATCCCAGCTACTCGGAAAGCTGAGGCAGGAGAATCGCTTGAACCTGGGAGGCGGAGGTCGCAGTGAACTGAGACCACGCCACTGCATTCCAGCCTGGGTGACAGAGCAAGATTCTGTCTCAAAAAAAAAAAAAAAAAAAAATCTGTGTTATCCCTCCTGTGCCTGCAACTCTTTTTTTTTTTTTTTTGAGACAAAGTCTGGCTCTGTCGCCCAGGCTGGAGTGCAGTGGCGCGATCTCAGCACACTGCAACCTCCGCCTGCTAGGTTCACACCATTCTCCTGCCTCAGCCTCCCGAGTAGCTGGGACTACAGGCGCCCACCACCACGCCCGGCTAATTTTTTGTATTTTTAGTAGAAACGGCGTTTCACTGTGTTTGCCAGGATGGTCTCGATCTCCTGACCTTGTGATCCGCCCACCTCGGCCTCCCAAAGTGCTGGGATTACAGGCATGAGCCACCACGCCCGGCCACGCCTGCAACTCTTAATGGGTTCAGTTTTGTGGTCAGTCCAGGCACTGTTATCTGATTGTGTGGTCGAGAATTCCAGATTTGTTTTTGGCGCAGCCATGCCTTCTCACTACACGGCCCCCGAGGGACACGTTAGCATGAGGGACAATGGCAAACAGTAGCAGCAGAAAAGGACAATGCCTCATTTTACCTTCTGGCATGGGGCCGACTCTCCAGAGCAGAGCTCTCTGGCAGAATGGACTGAACTGCATGGCTTAGGTCTATACGAGCCTCTCCCTCTCTCTAAAACCAGACTCCAAGTTCAGGACCACTCTGTCCTCCAGCGATGAGTGCAGGGTGCCTGGCTGAGAAGAGGTGAGAAAGCAAGATAAATGAACTCAAACTCCATGTTAAGAGAGGAGGCAGGAGCGAGGAGCGGGCTCCTTGCATCTGTGTGTGATCGCTGAGCACAGTGGCCACAGCGTCCACTCAAGGTGACCCCCTGGGACACGTGTCTTGTAATGAAAACCACTCAGAAGAGTCTAACGCCCTCTTTGGGAGATGTGAGGCAAAGCAGGGGGAGAAGGGCAGTTCTTTCTCACCCCTCAGTGTGATATTCTGAGCTTTCTCAGTGGAAGACGCATTTTTAAATTATCAGAAATGGATCGATTATGAAATATGATGGTTCGTGAAATAGCTGTGTACATAATCAAGCACAAGTTGGCGTTGTTTGACCTCTCATCCTATGTATAAAGCACAAAAGTTGCATAGGAGATGATTTTAACTGGAAGGAAACTATGAGCCTGTTTCATGGACAGACCCAGAACCCGTCCAGTGGTTCTCCCACTCCCGCTATTTGATCATCCTCTGCCTTTGCTGGGTCTCAGGCCTGCTCACTCCCTTCTTGCCTCCTCCCCAAAATAAAGTGTAATAGAGTCATCTCCCAAGATCTATTCTAGCCTGGTACAGCAGGGAGGGCTGAGCAATATTTTAAACATAAAAAACTTAGTGTCAGCTGGGCTCACTGGCTCAGAACTTTAATCCCAGCACTTTGGGAGGCTGAAGTGGCCGGATGGATCACCTGAGGCCAGGAGGTCGACAGCCTGGTCAGCGTGGTGAAACCCCGTCTCTATTAAGAATACAAAAATTAACTGGGCATGGTGGTGCACACCCATAATCCCAGCTACTCGGGAGGCTGAGTCAGGAGAATCGCTTGAACCAGGGAGGCAGAGGTTGCAAAGCTGAGATCATGCCACTGCACTCCAGCCTGGGCCGCAGAGCAAGACTGTGTATCAAAAATTAAATACATACACACATACATACATAAGGAAACAAAACTTAGTGTCATGAACAATGAAGTCTTATTCTAAGTGTTGTTCAGTATCTGCCATTTACTGGTCATACACAGAATAGGCAGGAAAGCACAGATAAGACACATCTCTACCTTCAAGGTGAAGCTCTGGGCTGCCACAATAAACCACTCGCTGCATCAGCTGAAACCTCTGCACCGTACCTATCTATGTAGAGCATAGAGGAGAGCAAAAAAATACAAAGCAGAATGCCTAAAATAATGCGACAAATCAAAGTTGAACAATTATAACAAAATTAATATGAATATGAATAACATGAAGAAGAGTATCAAAATCAGATTTGAGTAATTTTCTACATCTAAGAGATAGCCTGAAATAAATAGGACACAAAAGGCCAAAATAACAAGTTAGAAAAACTTACACAGAACAAACAAACAAAGAAGACAATATGAATATTTAATAGTAGGAATTTGTCAGACTTTGTCTTACCATGTGCTTGGCAGCATTCCCAGCACCCCATGCATTACTGTACAAGCTGGAGATTTTATAATGATAAAAAATGAATAATAAATCTCATTATTAAACTCTTTTTATTCTGTTGGCTTTTGTTGTTGTTGAGGCGGAGTCTCGCTCTGTCACCCAGCCTGGAGTGCAGTGGTGCAATCTCAGCTCACTGCAACCTCCACCTCCTGGGTTCAAGAGATTCTCCTGCCTCAGCCTCCCGAGTAGCTGGGACTACAGGTGCCCCCACCATGCCCGGCTAATTTTTGTATTTTTAGTGGAGACAGCGTTTCACCGTGTTGGCCAGGCTGGTCTCAAACTCCTGACCTCAGGTGATCTGCCTGCCTCAGCCTCCCAAAGTGCTGGGATTACAGGCGTGAGCCACCATGCCTGGCTTCTATTGGCTTTTATTATAAAACTAACATGTTACTTTGGTAACAAAGCTCAATAACATAGATGAGTGAAAAGTGCAAAAGTATTTTGTCACCCCAGCCCTAAATCTCACTCCCTAAGCCTGTTCACATTTGGTGTATCTCCTTCGAGAATATTCCCCTACTCCTACATCACATATATAGTACTTTTAAAAAAATGAGAAAAGAATATAAAGAACATTTTCTTCAACCTATTTTATTTTGCTTAATATATCCTAGACCTCTTTCTAGGTCAGTTTTACATAGATTTGCCTCGTTCCTTTTCACATCCATAAGCCTTTATTTTGTATTGCTCTATTTTCATGTAAACAGTCCCAGACATGGATTTTTCAAATTGTTTCCATTTCCTTTATACAACTTCAGATAACTGGATGAACATCTGTACACATTTGTCTGTGTACCTGCTGTTGTGTTGTGTCTGTGGCGGGTGAGTTTCTAGAGGTGGGATGCTGAGTGTCAGGCATGTGTACTTCTCATGTTAAGAGACACCCTGAGAAGGCCAGGTGCAGTGGCTTACGCCTGTAATCCTGGCACTTTGGGAGGTCAAGGAGGGTGGATTGTTTGAGCTCAGGAGTTAGAGATCAGCCTGGGCAACATGGCGAATTCCCATCTCCATATATATATTTTTATATATTTATTAGCTGGGCATGGTGGCACACACCTGTAGTCCCAGCCACTTGGGGGGGTAAGACAGGAGGATCACTTGAGCCTGGGAGGTTACTGCGGTGAGCCGAGATTGTGTCACTGCACTCCAGCCTAGTTGCCAAAATGAGACCATCTCCAAAACAAAAAAAGAAAGATACCCTAAATCATCCTTCCAAAAGCCATAGTGGCCGAGTACAGTGGCTCACACCTGTAATCCCGGCACTTTGTGAAGCCAAGATGGGTGGATCACCTGAGGTCAGGAGTTCGAGACCAGCCTGGCCAACAGGGCGAAACCCTATCTCTACTTAAAATATAAAAGTTAGCCTGGCGTGGTGGTGGGTGCATGTAATCCCAGCTACTTGGGAGGCTGAGGTGGGAGAATCACCTGAACCCGGCAGGCAGAGGTAGTGAGCCAAGATCATGCCACCACACTCCAGCCTGGGTGACAGAGCGAGACTCGCTCTCAAAAAACAAAAAAAAAAAAAACAAAAGCAATGTAATCTTATGCTCAGCCAAGTATCTATGTCTCAACCAAGTGTACGTGTTCTCCTGTCTCTTTTTCGCCCACACAGGATGCCAAACTAATCAATGAAACAGTAGCTGGCCATGGTCTAAATTTGTGTTTTGGGGCGACTAGTGATGTCAAGCACCTTGTCCCATATTTACTGGCCACAGTACTTCTTTTGTGAAACACCTATTCAAAGAACATAAGAAATAATTGTACATAGAAAATTAGAACCAGGTGCAGTTTGAAAGACCACGGACTTTGTTAGGGTTTTTTAAGTCTCTTCAAAAAAGAATAGGCAGGCCGGGTGCGGTGGCTTGTGCCTGTAATCCCAGCATTTTGAGTCTGAGGCGGGCAGATCACCTGAGGTCAGGAGTTCAAGACCAGCCTGACCATCATGGTGAAACCCTGTCTCTACTAAAAATACAAAACTTAGCCAGGCATGGTGGCAGGCACCTGTAATCCCAGCTACTCAGAAGGCTGAGGCAGGAGAGTCACTTGAACCTAGGTGGCAGAGGTTGCAGTGACTGAGATCACACCACTGCACTCCAGCCTGGGCGACAGAGAGCCTCTATTGCAAAAGAAAAAAAAAAAGAAAAAAGAAAAGAAAAAAATAGACTTAGGTGAGGACTGGGAGAGACAGGTTTCAGGAATGGGGAAGAGAGTCACATTTATTAATCATATTATAAGCTTAAATTTAAAAAAATCTAAAGCATCCCATGTGGCAAATGAGGAAATTTGCAAGTTTCTGGTTCCAAGGTGTTACCTGGTAAGTTCTCTTAAGCTTTCAGAAAACAAACAATTCTCATGTTGTACAAATTGTCCCAGAAATAGAAAAAATACGCTATTGAATACATTCTGTGAAGCAAATATAACACCAATGATAAACTGTGATCACAAGAAAACTATGACTCAGTATCATGTATTTCTCTATGATGAATATAGGAATAAAATACTAGAGGATATAAATCTATAACATTCTGATTCAAAAATATGCAATGACCAAGTTGGGGGTTTTCATGGAATGTATGGGTAATTCAATATATGGAAATCTATGCTAAGAATGCACCACATTCATGGGATAAACAAAAAAGGAAAAGAATAATCATCTCATTGGAGTTTGAAAATTCCACACTTAGTCCTAATAAAAATGTCTAAGTATAGGAATAAAACACACTGCCTTATCATGATGAAAGCCAACTGCCAACTGTGAAATACTAGAGTCAATATCATAATATAAAATAAGGATCCAAGGAAACCCAATAAGGCATGAAACCAACATAAGAAAACAAAATACTAAAAACAGAAATAAAAGTCCAGCATTATTCATTCATGAATTATTCATTCAATAACTACTACAGTAATAAACATGTAGTCAAGCACAAGAGTATTAAAAATGGGTAACATTTCTATAAGTAACAAGACAAGTTAGAAAACATTACATTAAAAGACCACTATTCGTAATTGCATCAAAACAATGTACAACATCAAAGAAATACACGTTAGCAACAAATGTAAAGAATCAACAAGTCTTATGTGAAAGAAAATGGAAGCCATGACTCCCTGGGAAGCCATATGCTATTGCTGGGTGGAGATATAGCAGATCCTTAGCCTTAATGAGGGAGTTATCCTGAGACCCTCTCAACTGCTCGTGTTTGAAAACACTACATCAAATAACTTCCTTTGTAAAGGTTAACTAAAAATGTAAAGTTTAACTAAAAACATAAGCAGCTCCTCAGGCCCCTGCATGAAGCAGTGTGGCAGGGGGGAAGGGGCCAATCACTGGTTCCATCACTGGTTACAGTAGAGGCAGCAGGCAGGACAAGGTGGCAACATTATCAAAGAACTCATCTGAATAACAAAAGTGTTAAGACCCCAAAGCATGGTTGGGCACAGTGGCTCACGCCTGTAATCCCAACACTTTGGGAGGCCAACGTGGGCAGATCACTTGAGGCCAGGAGTTTGAGATTAGCCTGGCCAACATGTTGAAACCCTGTCTCTTCTAAAAATACAAAAAATTAGCCAGGTTGGTAGTGCGCACCTGTAGTCCCAGCTACTTGGGAGGCTGAGGCAGGAGAATTACTTGAACCGGGAGATAGTGCTACTGCACTGCAGCCTGGACAACAGAGCAAGACCCCGTCTCAAAAAAAAAAAAAAAAAGATGCCAAAGTGCCGTGATAAGGGAGTGTTTCTATAAACAGGACAATACATCTTCTGTTAAGGAAACAGCATAGAGTCATCAAAAATAATCATTATAACAACTGCATAGCAAGATGGAAAATACTTGTATAACATTACATTTTAAAAACAGGGCACGTGGCTGGCCACATCGGCTCATACCTGTAATCCCAGCACTTTGGGAGGCTGAGGCAGATGGATCACCTGAGGTTGGGAGTTTGAGACCAGCCTGGCCAACATGGTGAAACCCTCATCTCTACTACAAATACAAGAATTAGCTGGGCATGGTGGTGCACACCTATAATTCCAATGACTCGGGAGGCTGAGACAGGACAATCACTTGAACCCAGGAGGTGGAGGTTGCAGTGAGCCGAGATCGCACCGCTGCATTCCAACCTGGGTGACAGAGTGAGACCATCTCAAAAAAAATAATAATAATAAATAATAAAAACAGGACACACCATTATAAGTATAAAAACCATGCAAGAAATAATACGGATTTGAAAAATTACTGGAAGTAGAGAATAAAATCAATAGTAATGGAACTAGCGGTGATTTTTGTCAAATTATATTTTTTGTCAAATTTGACAATTTTTTTGTCAAATTATATTGAAAATACATTTAAAGTGATTTTTGAGCAACAAAAGAAGCTGCAATGTGAGAAAGAGTGTCTGAACAAGGTGGACTCTGCCGTGTTGCCTGCCTGGGCAAAACCAACCACCATCCCGCCCACGAGCCTTGTCATCAGGCGGGTGTCATTCAGCAGGGACCAGACTGTGCCTCTCTCAGGATTATAGATGATAGGCACTGGACAGAATGATCGTTCACTTGCTCCCAAGTTAACAGTGTTATCAATAACATGGCCCCGATTGTCTTGGTGCCTATCATTGTGTTATTGGATGATTCTCAGAAGATTTTTGTGACTTAATGGAATGGGAAAAGTTTCCCTTATCCCCCTTGCACGGTATAAAACAGGCTGTGGCTCACTTCTTCGGTGCCCTGCAGCTCAAACCCCTAGGGGCAGCATACGGACGTGCAGGTCGTGAGGAGCATGGGCTCCGACCCCACAGCAGTGCCATCTAGGGTTCAGTGTTTGCAGCTCCCGAAGCCCCAGGGAGCTTATCGGAAGGATAAGGCAGAGCTCTGGTCTAATTTCTGTATTCCAGGGTTCTTGCCCTAGTATGCCGGAAAAATTGGATCACACGTGGGCTTGGAGAATGAGTGCAAGGTTTTATTGAATGTAGCTCTCAGCAGATGGATGGGGAGCCAGAAAGGGGATGGAGTGGGCAGGTGGTCTTCCCCTGGAGTTGGGCCACTCAGCGGCCGGGTTCTCCTCCAACTGCCTTTGGCTGAATTCCATGTCATCCAGCCGTGTATGACCTGTCAGCATCTGTCGGTGTGTTCTGCCTGTGTGTTCCTCTCGATGTCCAGCTGCTTGTGTGTTTCTGCCTGCTAGGTGGGGACATGGCGAGCCAGAGAGGTCTTGGAAAATGCAACATTTGGGAACGAAAACAGAAATGCTTGTCCTCACTTAGATCCATGGGCCCAGGCCGGAGGGTGGAACACTCACCAGGGACCATGCCCTTCTCTATGCAGCACTTCCCCGCCCACTCCCATTTCATTAATGTATAATGTCAACATTTCAAAAGTGCTTTACCAATCTACTTTGCCACCAGAAGCCTAAGAGATTTTCAGTTTTATTGCATCCTAGTCAGCCTTGGGCATTCCCATGGTTTGTTCGGTTAAAATCAGACAAAAATCACGTGACATTTCTGAGACATTAAGATTTTTGTTGTATTCTAACTTTTTTTTTTTTTTCTAATTCTCCAATATTGTAATTAGACAGCCGACTTTCCCGGAGCGCTGTTATGTCTTTTTGGACTGAGATAACTCAAGAAGAAATGTCCCTAATCTTCGTCCATCTCCAGGCTTGGGAGAAGGTTGTGAAGAAACGTGGCTTCCAAAGGTAATCTACGGAGGTGAGGTCTGGGGGAAGTCCTCAGAACCTGAGTTCTGTAAGGGCAGAGAACGGACTGTTATGCTTATGGCCACAATCCCAGCATCTAAAACGGTGTCTGGCACAGACCCGGCACTCAATGAGTATTTGGGTTTTGTTTTGTTTTGTTTTGAGACAGAGTCTCTTCTCTGTCACCCAGGTTGGAGTGCAGTGGCACGATCTCAGCTCACTACAGCCTCTGCCTCCCTGGTTCAAGTGATTCTCCTGCCTCAGCCTCCTGAGTAGCTGGGATTACAGACGCCTGCCACCACGCCTGGCTAATTTTTATATTGTTTGTAGAGACGGAGTTTTGCCATGTTGGCCAGGCTGGTCTTGAACTCATGACCTCAAATGCTTCACCCACCTCGGCCTCCCAATGTGCTGGGATTACAGGTGTGAGCCACCACGCCTAGCTGTCAGTGAGTATTTGAATGAAGGAATAAAATCTGATTGTTAATATCCAGATCTGTAGCCACCTTCATAGGATGAAACTACAAATGGTTTCCAACCAAGTTGGCTGACGCGTTGCTCATGTTGTCTCATGTGCAATTAGAGATATGCAAAAAAGGGGAAAAACGTACACATCCGCATAAAAAAATCTTAGTAAAAAAAAATGTAAAACCTTTGGTAAGTGCAGGCACGGTGGCTCATGCTTGTAATCTCAGAATTTTGGGAGGCCGAGGTGGGCGGATCACTTGAGGTCAGGAGTTCAAGACCAGACTGGCCAACCTGGTGAAACCTTGTCTCTACTAAAAATACAGAAATTAGCTAGGTGTGGTGGAGCATACCTGTAATCCCAGCTACATGGGGGGCTGAGGCAGGAGAATTGCTTGAACCCGTGAGGCAGAGGTTGCAGTGAGCCAAGATCGCACCACTACTGCACTCTAGCCTGGGCGACAGAGCAAGACTTCATCAAAAAAAAAAAAAAAAAAAATCTTTTGGTAATGGTAAGTACATTGTATACGGATAGATGCCCAGACACATGACTTAGAGGGCAATGGAATCCTAGAAGCAGAATTTGCTGGTTTTCTCCCAGTCCAGGAATATTCCTTCCTGGGTCTGCCTTCACCCTTTCCCAACCCATGACAGTGTCTGAGTCTTGCCTTGAGATCCACGCTCCTGGGACGTGCCTTTCTATTGCCTTGGCCTGGGCGTTCAGACTCTCCCACAGAGCTCGGCTGCAGCAGTAGACTCACAACAGACTCTGCTGCCTAACAGAGGCTGCACTTAACTCTTGCCAAAGTGTCCATAAGGTTCTCTAAAGTGGGTTGCAATGCTCCCGCAATTTATAGCAGCCAAGCACCTAAAGATAAAATCTTCATGCGTCATGCAAATGGGTTGCCTGCGCTTTCAGGCACAGGTACAGTCATTCACTTCTCTGTGTCCTTGGCCCAACCTCCCTCTACTGTTCTCTCTCCCACCTCTGCTGTCAAGATTTCCCCCTAAGGCTCTCGTTAAGTCTGGGAAAGCTCCCAAAAAAGGCATTGACTTTTCAGGCACAGGCACAACCATTTTACTTATCCGTGTCCTTGACTTTGGCTACTGGCCGACGCATGCTGCGTGGACCGGAGTTAACGGGGGCCCTTCCTATGTGCTTGTACAATGTTCACCTCTCCTCCTTTGGTAAAGGGAGAGGGATGATTTTTTGTATCTCGGGGAAAATCAGCCAGTGGTTGAGGCAGACTAGAGGCTTCAGGAGACGGAGTTTCCCTCTTGTCGCCCAGCCTGGAGTGCGATGGTGCGATCTTGGCTCACTGCAACCTCTGCCTCCCAGGTTCATGCAATTCTCCTGCCTCAGCCTCCCAAGTAGCTGGGATTACAGGTGCCTACCACCACACCTGGATAATTTTTGTATTTTTAGTAGCGATGGGGTTTCACCATGTTGGTCAGGCTGGTCTCGAACTCCTGACCTCAAGTGATCCGCCCACCTAGGCCTCCCAAAGTGCTGGGATTACAGACTGAGCCACTGCGCCCGGCCCTAGGTTCTTAGCCTAACTCCACCACTAACTCAGTTGTAATCAGGGAATGTCCCTCCTTTTTGGAGCCGGTTTGCTCCTCTGTAAATGAGGGACTGGGCTCATTGATGGCAAAAATGTGGCAGATGACTGTTTATCTTCTGTGTTGCGCCTAGACGGCGCCCACTAGGTCACAGCAGCACTCTTTCCCAAAGAGCCTAGATGCGGCACCGCGATTCTCCTGTGCTTTAGACACCCTCACTAACAATAGCGGGGAGGTTATGCCTCTGCCATCTGTGTACCAGGCGACCTGGAAGGGCTTCCAGCTCTAACATCTCATAGTTCTAAAACTTAGGTTGGAGAGGGGGCACTGAAACCCTAGGTTTACAGAGATGTTCACTTTAAACCCCGATGAAGTCCTTTCTTAAAAGAGTGACTTGAAGACGAGGAAGGATGTCAGAAGGCCCCTCCCGCTTCCCCCAGGAGGGAGGAGGGAGGGACCCAGGGCTGGTCCACTTGAGGCTGCTAATGGCCTTGGCTAGGGAGCAGAGGATTCTAAGTCCATTGTCCACAGTTCCTTTCAGGCCTTGGGCTTCCTTGGTCCAAGTACAGTTTGCCCACAGCCTTGCATCCTTTCCCATAGACCCTCTCTCACTATCCATCAAACCCAAGCCAAGTCTATTGTAGATGCTCCATTAGGAGACAGGCCAGAACCAACCTAGGGAACATACAAGTCAGACCGTGTTACGTGCTGTAGAAAGTCACACACACAGTCCATAGTCCAGCAATACCCACGCTGGGAGCCCCAAATTCCATAAGATAAAGGTTCTTAAGAACAGTGGTTCTCAAAGGTCCTGCATAACCCTGAAGTTCCAGATACTGAGCCAAAATGATTCAACAGGAAAACTGAATGGTGATTCTTTTTTAAAATTACAGGAAAGGTTTGAGTGGAGAGAATTTTCCCAGTTGTGCCTTTTTTCCCTTTTCCTCATTTTTTCTTAAGATTTACAAGCTTCAGTCACTTGCCCGTTAACAAGTGGTCAGAGTAGATCTCACTATTTCTAAGTATGACCACACTTTTGTTAGAAGTCTACTTTGGGCCGGGCGCGGTGGCTCATACCTGTAATCTCAAAACTTTGGGAGGCCGAGAGGGGGTGGATCACTTGAGGTCAGGAGTTCGAGACCAGCCTGGCCAACATGGCAAAACCCTGTCTCTACTAAAAATACAGAAATTAGCCCAGCATGGTGGTGCCTCATGCCTGACTACTTGGGAGGCTGAGGCAGGAGAATGGCTTGAACTCGAGGCAGAGGTTGCAGTGAGCCGAGATCGCGCCGCTGCACTCTAGCCTGGACAATAGAGTGAGACTCCGTCTCAAAACAAAAAAAATCTACTTTGTTTTCAAAATATTCAACACTGTCCAACTGAACGACAGTGAGCCCTCTCCCGTGGAAGGGGGATATGTGGTTGTCTTCTTGGAGATCCCCAAACTTTTGCTTTGGAAATGTAGACTCTTTTACTAATTTTTAAAAATGATCATACATGCATATGACACAAAAGCTAAGAGGAACAAAAGGGCAAACAGTAAAAGTAAGTGTCACTAGGTGTGGTTGCATGTGCCTGTAGTCCCAGCTGCTGGGGAGCATCACTTGAACCCAGGAGTTTGAGGCCAGCCTGGGCAATATAGTGAGACCCCGTCTCAAAAACAAAAAAAAGAGTCTCCCCTTAAATCCTATTTCCAGATGTCCCAGGTTCCCTGCCCAGAAGCAACCACAATTTACAAGCAAACATGTTTTTTAAAAAAAAAAAAAAGAAAAAGAAGATCAAGGCATCTGCTCTGTATACTTTTGGTACTGTTTCTTAATCAAATTAGTCACAACTTATATATGTATAAATTATAAATGTATACATGTACATATGTCTTTTTTAGGAAAAGAATTGGTGACAAAAGTCAGTAAAGCTTTTAAGTTACATTTTATTCATAACGTCAGTATCCCCATACATTTATTTTATTATTATTATTATTATTTTTGAGACAGAGTTTCACTGTTGTTGCTCAGGCTGGAGTGCTATGGTACGATCTCGGCTCAGTGCAACCTGTGCCTCCTAGGATCAAGTGATTCTCCTGCCTCAGCCTCCTGAGTATCTGGGACTACAGGCACCCACTACTATGCCTGGCTAATTTTTGTATTTTTAGTAGAGATGGGATTTCACCATGTTGGCCAGGCTGGTCTCGAACTCCTCACCTCAGGTGATCCATCCACCTCAGGTGATCCATCCACCTCGGTGTCCCAAAGTGCTGGGATTACAGACACAAGCCACTGTGCCTGGGCTGGTATCCACATACATTTGGAAGAGAGCTGTTTGTGGATGAATGGAATAGTAAGCCACCAGCCTGGGCCTGCATAGGGGTAGTTCAAGCTGTGCTCCTGCTCAAAACACATGGCCACCCCCACCCAGGGCTCCAGGCCAGAGTGGACCTTCTGTCTGTCTGTCTGTCTGCCACCCACACTAACAGCCCAGTGGGTTCATTTTGTCCTCTGCCCAGATAGAGTTGATTTATCAAGACAGGGGAATTGCAATCAAGAGTTTAATTCATGCAGAGCCAGATGAATGGGAGACTGGAGTTTTATTATTACTCAAGTCAGTTTCTCCAAAGATTCGAGGAGTGGGTTTTGCTGTTGTTGTTGTTGGTTTTTTTTTTTTTTTGAGACAAAGTCTCACTCTGTTGCCCAGGCTGGAGTGCAGTGGCGTGATCTCAGCTCACTGCAACCTCCGCTTCCCAGGTTCAAGCAATTCTCCTGCCACAGCCTCTGGAGTAGCTGGGACTACAGGCGCCCACCACCACAACCAGCTAACTTTTGTATTTTTAGTAGAGACAGGGTTTTACCATATTGGCCAGGCTGGTTTTGAACTCCTGACCCTGTGATCCGCTCACCTGGGCCTCCCAGAATGCTGGGATTACAGGTATGAGACACCACGCCTGGCCAGGATGGGTTTTTTTTAAAGGATAATTTGGTGGTAGGGGTCCAGGGAGTGAGGAGTACTGATCGCTGGGGTTGGAGATGAAATCATAGGAAGTCGAAGTCACTGTCTTGCACTGAGCCGGTGTCTGGGTAGAGGCCACAAGACCAGATGAGCCAGTTGATCAGTCTGGGTGGCGACAGCTGAACCACTGAGTGCAGGGTCTGAAAAATACCTCAAGCACTCGTGTTAGGTTTTCCAATAGTGATGTTATGTCGAGGAGTAAGTGGGGAGGTTTAGAATCTTGTGGCCTCTGGTTGAATAACACCTAAATTATAATTTCTAATATTATGGCTAATTTTTTAGTCCTGTAAAGGCAGTCTGGTCCCTAGGCAAGAAAGGGGTTTGTTTCGGGAAGGGGCTGTTGTCATCTTTGTTTCAAAGTTAAACTATAAACTAAGTTCCTCCCAAAGTTAGTTGAGCCTATGCCCAGAAGAAAGAACAAGAACAGCTTGGAGGTTAGAAGCAAGATGAAGCCGGCTAGGTCAGACCCCTTTCACTGCCATAATTTCCCCACTGTTAGAATTTCTGCAAAGGTGGTTTTGACATTATACCTCGATTCCCAGGGCTCTGCCTCCTGCACACATTTTAGTACTCAGATTACCTCGATGTCTTTAGCCTCACTGGTGAACCTGTGCCGAGTTGGAAAATTAACAGTTTGATGTCAGCTGTCCACAGTGATGAGGCTGCTGTGCTGTCCTGTGTTCTGTTTGAAGAACTGATGCGATGTGACAAAGATTCCATGCCAGACGGCTGGCTGTCAGAGGAGGAAAGACTGTTTCTCTCGTATTTTCCTTTGCACAAATTTGAGCTAGAACAGAACATCAAAGAACTTAACATCCTTGCGGACCGAGCTGACACCACTCACAAGTTGCTGACCAAGACCAGCCCGGTGGCCAGCTCTTCCGGGACTGTTTCTGGGGTCATGAGCATCCTGGGTTTGGCCCTAGCACCTGTGACAGCAGGAGGCAGTCTCGTGCTCTCAACAGCTGCGACAGGGTTGGGGGCAGCAGCTGCCATCACCAACATAGTAACAAATGTTTTAGAAAATAGGAGCGATTCAGCAGCAAGAGACAAAGCCAGCCGACTGGGGCCTCTGACGACATCACATGAGGCTTTTGGAGAAATAAATTGGTCTGAAATCGGGGCTGCTGGCTTTTGTGTTGACAAGTGTGTAAAAGCCATCAAGGGCATCAGGGACCTTCGTGCCTACCAGATGGCCAAAGCCAACTCTGGGTTCATGGCTATGGTCAAGAATTTTGTGGTCACAAGACACATCCCTTTCTGGTGGGCTAGAGGGGTGCAGAGAGCCTTTGAGGGCACAACTCTGGCCATGACCAATGGTGCCCGGGTGATGGGTGCTGCTGGGGCTGGCTTCTTACTTCTGAAAGACATGAGCAGCTTCCTGCAGAGCTGGAAGCACCTGGAGGATGGGGCAAGGACAGAGACAGCAGAGGAACTGAGGACACTTGCTAAGAAGCTGGAGCAGGACCTGGACTAGCTCACTGAGCGCCACCGGCACCTGCTGCAGAAGGCAAGCCGGACCTGTTCCAGCTGCCGGGGAAGGGCTGTTCGAGGATCCCGTGTGGTTAAACCAGAAGGTAGGAAGGCAGCAAATAACACAGATGTGGTCTTGCTCTTCTAAAAGCTTAGCCTGGGGGTGGGGGCGAGGAATGCTAAACAAACGGACACATCAATGCATAACTACAGCTGTCCTTTCTTCAAAGAGAGGACTTGCCCCACACCCCTGACATTAACTAGCTGCCCTCAGTTCTTCCCAGGATTGCATTCTCTTCTCTCAAAGCCCTGACCATAAATAACCATAAATTCTTGAAATCCCATATGTGTGTGTTTGTGGGGGTGCTTCCTGTCTGCCTCTCCTGCGGTCTGCAGGCTCCAGCAGGGAAGGCTAATTTGGTGAACAGGGGTCCGGGGAGTGAGGAGTGCTGGTTGCTCGGATTGGAGATGACATCACAGGAAGTCGAAGTCACCCTCTTGCGCTGAGCCGGTTCCTGGGTAGAGGCGACAAGACCAGATGAGCCAGTTTATCAGTCTGGGTGGCGACGGCTGGGCCACTGTGTCCCTCTTGTCCATACCAGTATCCCCAGCACCTAGCAGTGCTTGGCATATAGCCAGTGTGCCAGAAATACGTGTTGAATGACATGAATGTGGCATTGCGTGATAAAAATGACACTTGCAATGAGCTGGGAAAGGATTTTTATTTGAAAGATAGTTTATAGTTCTAGACTTTCCTATGTAGAGAAATCACTTTCTTGGAAGCTGTGAGATGCAGAGACTCATGTTCCACAGGGTCTCGCTCACCTCTCCCCTGGCCTGTCATGGAGCACCAGCCTAGTCTGGGCCCTGGCGGGACACCGAGAATACCAAAGAGGACAGTCTCTGCCCCAAGGACACTTGGCCACCAGCCAGCCCCACCAGCACCAGGCCCCGGGAAGACACCGACAGCGAGAAGAGGTAAGTGGGATGCAAGCAAGCCAGGAGCTGTGGGAACCCCTGACAGTGAAGTAACCCCTCCTTGGGTGGGCGGGCCTCGGAGAAGGGAAGGGAGGGCCTAACGGGAAGAGGGGCTGCTGCTAGCTTTCCATCCGGCCCCTGCCACGCCACCTGGTGCCTTTGCCAGTCATCTCACGGAGCTCTCTCTCTACTTCCTGCTAGATGGGCCATTCGCTCATTCATGAGGTTAATGCACAAATCTCAGTTGGGCACACCTCTGTGCCAGGCATCATGCCAGGCCTAGCAGTGAATAAGACAGAGAAGGGCTAGGTGTGCAAAGTGAAGAATGACCTCGCCCCGCCCTGTAATTTCTGGGAGCTCAAGTGAACCCACTCTGGGATCCCTAAGAGGCTGCAGAAGTGAGTAAACTATTTCCTTTCTTTTTTTTTTTACCCTAGTCGGTCACCCTGTCACCATTGAACCTTCATTTAACAGAGGCAAAATGCAAGTCTTTGATGAAGAATAAGGGGGTAGGGAAGCTTCTAGTGGCAATGATAAAACCAGCAGCAATGATAATAGAAGACAAACCTGCAATGGTTTGTGGTCACCCTTGGGGACTCCAGAAATACCTGGGGTGGAAGACACATTTGCAAGAGACCAGGTTTTTTGTGGGTACAGATGGAGTTGGAGGCCGAGAAGACCTACATGTTCATGTTAATTAAAACTGGAGCTGGAACACATTCCAAACTCACGTATTTTCCAAATTGTATGTAACTACATAGTACCTTCATAATGAAAATGAAAAACTTTAAACTATCACCTGCCCCTCCTCCCCCTCTTCCCTCCTGTCATCTGTCATGACTCTGCAGTCAGCACCTTTGCGTGGAGACTGTTGCTCAAGCTAAGATCCATTCTCCATTCCCAGGGTCTTGCAATGACAAGTTAATGATTTGAGAAAAGCTGTTATTGGGAGAAAATCATCCCTTTACTGTAGCATAATTTATAATCATGAAAAATGTGAAGCCATTAAAATGTTCCAATGCTAGGGAACTGGTTACATACAAAATATTCATCCACTTGATAAAACACTAGGTAGCTGTCAGAAATGATGCTCCTTCAATGACTGGGTTCACGGGGAAAGTGCTACTTGTATTATTCGGTGGAAAAGAGCAGGGACTTTCTTACCTTTTACCTAAGGAAAGCACATCTCTCAAACTTGTGCATAGGAAAACAAAACCCTTCAAAGGAGTACAGCAAGGTCACAGTGTGGCTGTTCAGGGGTAAATTTGGTGATGTGTTCCCCTCTTCTTTCTGCCTTTCTGTGTTTTTCAAGTTTTCAGTTATGCACATTACTGTTTTATAAAATAGAAGGAATATAGATAATAAATATTTACAGCAAATCTAAAATAAAATGTTTAAACACAGGACAAACTTGACCAGGCGCAGTGGCTCACGTCTGTAATCTCAGCACTTTGGGAGGCCGAGGTAGGCAGATCACTAGATCAGGAGTCCGAGACCAGCCTGGCCAACACGGTGAAACCCCATCTCTTTTAAAAATACAAAAAATTATCTGGGTGGGGTGGCACGCACCTGTAGTCCCAGCTACTTGGGAGGCTGAGGCCGGAGAATCGCTTGAACCCAGGAGGTAGAGGTTGCAGTGAACTGAGATCATGCCATTGCACTCCAGCATGGGCAACAAGAATGAAATTCTGTCTCTTAATTAAGTTTATGACGGAGTTCCTGATGGGTTAAAACGTGGTGGAACTAGATCATATGCATTCCTTCTCACACAGTACAAACGTCGTAACATGATAAAATATTTTTCAAAAAAGTAAAATCTTAGCCCACATGCTTATCTACTGAAAAATCAGTGTACTTCATGGTGCTAACACAATATATAAGACAAGGGAGCCCTCAAGTGTGAAAGGTGAAAGGTTGGGGGTAGGATCAGTGCCGCCCTCAGGAGAGGCCTGGCGCTGGGCAGTCTTCCCTGTCCTTGCCCCTCCCGCCCCCAAGGAGCTCACTGCCCCACTTTCCACCTGGCCTGTTTCTCCGCCGGCAGACCAGTTCTCTCTGCACTACTCCTCAGCTTACCTGTGGATCCAGGCACAGAAACCATTCCACCTGTGTGAAACTGCAAGACCCACGGATCCAGGCTCAGAAAACATTCCACCTGTGTGAAACTGTGCAAGACCCGTGGATCCAGGCTCAGAAAACATTCCACCTGTGTGAAACTGTGCAAGACCCGTGGATCCAGGCTCAGAAAACATTCCACCTGTGTGAAACTGTGCAAGACCCGTGGATCCAGGCTCAGAAAACATTCCACCTGTGTGAAACTGTGCAAGACCCGTGGATCCAGGCTCAGAAAACATTCCACCTGTGTGAAACTGTGCAAGACCCGTGGATCCAGGCTCAGAAAACATTCCACCTGTGTGAAACTGTGCAAGACCCGTGGATCTAGGCTCAGAAAACATTCCACCTGTGTGAAACTGTGCAAGACCCGTGGATCCAGGCTCAGAAAACATTCCACCTGTGTGAAACTGTGCAAGGCTCCTCCTGCCACTGTTTTGACTTTCTCACAAAATGGGGATGAGAATGAGGAGTTCTTATGAAGAACTCAGTTTCATTTTGAAGTGAAAATTCAATGAGATCTCATATGCGAAGGCACCTAAGGCCACCCCCGGTACCTGACAGACGTTCAGCCAATGCTGTGCTTCCAGAAAGCACGACAGGAGACTGGGGAAGCATTTACTGACTGCTCTGGATGAAGAGAACCCTGGCAGGGACCCCGAGCTAGCACAGAAGACCCCAACTTTGGAGAACTTAGCATTCTGCTGGAAAAACCATTTTATGCTCCTGTTTATTCTATCAGGCAAACACTTTCAAACACCAGCAAGGCAACATTTGGAAAAGGGGAGGCTCCTCAGCCCCGACTCCTGCCAATAACTGGCTGTATGCTCTTGTGTTTAGCCTCTCTGGACCTTTTGCTCCTATTGATCAAATAGAGGCTTGAACTATTTGAACGTCAAGGCTTGTGCCCGACTCTACAATTCCACAACCTTGACTGTACGAACAGATGAAGAGAATAAGACGGGGGGAAGGAGTGGAAGGGCCTCCACTCAGTGAAGAAAGGCTCATGGAGCCCCCATGACCACTGGGTGCCAGGGTCTATAGGGGGCCTAGGGACACGGCCCCAGGAGAGCTGCCTGGGTTCTTGCTGGGGTTTGAGGCCTTGCTCTATGACCTCTCTGTGCCTCAGTTTCCTGAGGACACAAGAAGCAAATAATTCAGCAGGGAAGATAGGACCTGACCAGTTAGAACTGGGAGGTCAAGGGGATGTTGGAACTTAAGGCTCAGAACCCATGTCATTGTCCTATCTTTGGAGCCTGGGATGGTTGTCCAGAGTGCTTGGCTCATCCCTGTGGATCACACGATTAATAATAATAATAAAACATGTATTGAATGAATACTATGTGCCATGTATTTCTAAGCATTTTACGTATATGAATTTTTTTTTTTTTGAGACAGAGTTTCATTCTTGTTGCCCAGGCTGGAGTGCAGTGGCATGTTCCTGGCTCACTGTAACCTTTGCCTCTCGGGTTCAAGTGATTCTCCTGACTCAGCTTCCTGAGTAGCTGGGATTACAGGTGCCCGCCACCACGCCCGGCTAGTTTTTTTTTTTATTTGTATTTTTAGTAGAGACAGGATTTCACCATGTTGGCCAGGCTGGTCTTGAACTCCTGACGTCAGGTGATCCACCCGCCTTGGCCTCCCAAAGTGCTGGGATTACAGGCATGAGCCACCGCACCCAGCCCCTATATGAACTTTTAAAATCCTTACTCTCAAGTACAGACTAATACTATCTCCATTTGACAGATGGAAACGCTGAGGCACACTAAGCAACTCCTGCAAGGGCACACGTTCAGGAAGTGGCAGAGCCGGATTTCAAGTTTAGTCGGCTGGGATCCGGAGCCCATGCTTTACATCCTAAAAGAATAAGGCTTTCTTAGAGCAGAGGAGCAGGTGGCACCTGCCTGTGATCCCAGCTACTTGGGAGGCTGAGGCAGGAGAATCTCTTGAACCCGGGAGGCAGAGGTTACAGTGAGCCGAGATCGTGCCACTGCACTCCAGCCTGGCGACAGAGTGAGACTCCATCTCAAAAAACAAAACAAAACAAAACAAAAAAAACCCACACGAAGGCTCTGCTCAGATCAATCCTAGTCCTGACTCCCACAGCTGGCCTGGCAGGTCCCACAGACACTGAGGGATGCATGGCAGCTCCAGGGCTCTGGCACTGGAGACAGAGCTGAATACAAAAGAGGCCTGGCCTCAAATAATTCCAAATAACGCAGCACGAAGCCAAGTATGGCAAGAATAAAGTCATGCTGCAGAGAGCTCAGAGGCAAGCGAGATGAAGGGGGCTGGAGTATGTCGGAAATGTTCAGAGAAACGGGCTTGAGGCAAAAGGAGGTGGAAGGACAGGCTGTGTGGGAGAAAGAAAAAGGGGATTTCTGGCCAGGCACGGTGGCTCACGCCTATAATCCCAGTGCTTTGGGAGGCTGAGGCGGGCAGATCACCTGAGGTTAGGAGTTTGAGATCAGCTTGGCCAACATGGTGAAATCCCATCTCTATTAAAAATACAAAAACTAGCCAGGCGTGATAGCAGGCACCTATAATCCATGCTATTCGGGAGGCTGAGGCAGGAAATCAATTGAACCTGGGGGGTGGAGGTTGCAGTGAACCAAGATCGCGCCACCCGCACTGCGGCCTGGGTGACAGAGTGAGAGTCCCTCTCAAAAAAAAAGAGCGGGGGGACTGGGCCGGAATGCAATGGCTGGTGGCTGGGCCAGGGCATGTACTCCTACCTGGAGCCAGATCCGGGTGTAGGTCTCTGCCCTTGCAGACCCTGGTCACGTCCTAGTTCCTTGTGGTGAACAGACAAGGACGGCCCCCCTTGTGGGACTTACAATCTGGTGGGGATGGTCTTTGAGGTCCCTTTCAGTTTGGGCTCCTCGTTATTGATTCTAAGCTTGAAAGACGGTCTGAGGCCAGGACCGGGAGGTGCCGTCAATGCCGGGCTGAGGAGTTTAGAATTTTGCCCACAGACAGCAGAAGCCGTCCATGGAGATGGAGCAGGAGCTCATCTGAGAACAAAGGTGTTCAGGAAGAGTGATCTGGCTGAGAGGGACAGAACCACGATCCTTGAATATTTCCATTGACTCCGTCATACCCTGGCTGCCTCTTCCCTGCATTTAAATCAATAGGCTTTAACGTGAATTATGTTTTAGAGTAAATTGAGTGGAAAGCACAGAGCGCTCCCCCACACCCTCTCCCCTCACCCTAGACCATCATCATCCAGACCGTGTGGTAACATTTGTCACCACCGATGAACCTTCGTAGAGACATCAGTCCCAGCCTTTTTAAAAACAAGCTTTTCAGCCCGGTACGGTGGCTCACGCCTGTAATCCCAGCACTTTGGGAGGCCAAGGTGGGTGGATCACTTGAGGTCAGGAGTTTGAGACCAGCCTGATCAACATGGTGAAACTTTGTCTCCAGTAAAAAAAAAAAAAAAAAACAATATTAGTCAGGCATGGTGGTGCACACCTGTAATCCCAGCTACTTGGGAGGCTGAGGCAGGAGAATCATTTGAACCCAGGAGGCGGAGGTGGCAGTGAGCCAAGATCACAACTTACACTTCAGCCTGGGCAATAAGAGCGAAACTCTGTCTCAAAAAGAAAAAAAAAAAAAAGACCTTTTCTGTTCTCTGTCTCTCGGCACGCTTTGAGAAGACGGCAGGATCCAAAATCCTGTAGTGGCAGATTCCAACCAGCGTGCACATTAGGATCATCTTTGGCCTCTTCACAAAATCCAGATGCTCAGACCCCACTTGGACCCAATGAGTTGGAACCTGCGGGTCTGCAGCCTGGGCGTGTAAATGGGGCTCTGATTTGCTCCTTTGGTTGAGAACCTCCGATATTCGGCCTAGAACTGGGTCAGGCAGTCTCCAACATGGAGGCATCGTTTTCCCGACATGCCGCTGTGTGGTGCCAGCTTTTGTGACTACTTGGTCACAATTGCTCCTGTGCAGTTTCTGACGGGACTTAGTGAATGCACAGGCATTTTACGAGCTGTGAGGTAGAAGGAACTGAGCTCCCAGGGGAAGGCGGAGCGTGGGAGTGCGTGATGGGATCAGCCCTGTCCCTGGGACTGAGCATTTGTTTAGGCTTGATTTCCACCTGGAGAGACAAGTTCTGTTATCAACAATACAGAGTCAGCACTTCCGCCTTGGGAGGGGCCCACAGAATAGCTTATCTTTTTTTTTTTTTTTTTGAGACGGAGTCTCACTCTGTCACCCAGGCTGGAGTGTAGTGGCACGATCTCAGCTCATGCAACCTCCGCCTCCTGGGTTCAAGCAATTCTCCTGCCTTAGCCTCCTGAGTAGCTGGGGTTACAGGCGCACAGCATCATGACCGGCTAATTTTTGTGTTTTTAGTAGAGACCAGGTTCCACCATGTTGACCAGGCTGGTCTCGAACTCCTGACCTCAGAGGATCCACCTGCCTCGGCCTCCCAAAGTGCTGTGGTTACAGGCATGAGCCACCGCGCCCGGCCAGAATAGCTGATTTGTCCTGACATCCTACAGATGGGGAAGCTGTGGGGCAGATGGGCAGAGATTTGACTGAGACCACACAGCTTACTATGGCTCAGGGAGAAAGAGAAACTTGGCTCCTTGAAATTCAGTTTTCTTTTCAAACAATCAAAAACAAACCTGCATCATTGGTTGCCATCACAGGGGCCACTGGCTACTTGGGAGCATGGAGAGGCAGCTGCTCTGAGCACTCCTTGTCCTCAACAGAGGCACAGACATGGAAGCCTGAGGCCAGGGCCACCTTTTGATTCATCTTGAACTTTTTGTAAATTCACCTTGTGTTTTAAATAAAGTCTCAGAGAATTATGTGTGATTTCATTCTCAGACACTCTGCCTGTGCTTGTCATATTCCTGGCTGTGCATTTAAGTCTGTGTCTCTTTGTGGAACTGTCAGTATGGTTTATATGATGGGAGCTCCAGCAGGTGCCTCAGTGAGGTGTTAGGAAGCTGGACATGATTAATCTGGTCCTTTGCCCTCTGGAAGCTCAGTCTGGTGGCAGGGAGAGACATGTACAGAATTACCTAAGAGAAAATCCAGTTTCTCCAGGCTTTGTTTCCAAATGGCACCAATATATGGCTGCACGTCACCAATCAATGTTCATGTGATGAATGGAGGCTGCGGACTGGGGCTGAGCTTGAGTCAGAGAAAAACACATCATTGCTAAAGCCTGTCAAAACAGGAAGAATTATGTAAGTGGAAGGGGTTTGAGCCAAAAAAAAAAAAAAAAAAAAAATCAAATGTATAAAGCATCTACTACGTGCTAGACAAAGATGACTTATCTTTGGATGCTGTCCATCTAGTTGGTCCAGAGGTCATTGCCTGATAAAAGGTCAGACAGCCACGTGCTACACCTGAGGACTATGGGTGGAGACCAAGGAATCAGCTCGACTTGCTGACTGTTTGCAAGTGGAGAGAGGTCCTCACTGAGGACCGGCGGCCACCCAAGATGAAAGTAGAAACACACCCACCTTTAGCAAACTATTTTTCTTTACATCATTTTCTCTCTTTCCTCCTTAGGGTTTTGACATGGTGATTGCCAATTGTTGTCCAACTTACTGCTTGGTGTGATTGTCTCCCCCACATCCCATTCCTATGTTGATATCGTAACCCCCAGTGTGATGGTGTTAGGAGATGGGGCCTTTCAGGAGGTGATGAGATCATTAGGATGGTGCCCTCATGAATGGGATTAGTGCCCTTATCAGAGGCCCCACAGAACTCGCTAGCTTCTTCCACCATTTGAAGAATAGTGAGAAGGAGCTCTAAACCAGGAAATGGGCCCACACCAGCCATAGAATCTGCTGGAGCCTTGACCCTGGACTTCCCAGCATCTGGAACTGTGAGAAATAAACTTCTGTAATTTTCTTTTTTTTTTTGAGATGGAGTTTCACTCTTGTTGCTCAGGCTGGAGTGCAATGGCCCAATCTCGGCTCACTGCAACCCCTGCCTGCCAGGTTCAAGCGATTCTCCTGCCTCAGCCTCCTGAGTAGCTGGGATTACAGGCATGCGCCACCATGCCCAGCTAATTTTTGTATTTTTAGTAGAGTTGGGGTTTCACTATGTTGGCCAGGCTGGTCTCAAACTCCTGACCTCAGGAGATCCACCCCCTTCGGCCTCTCAAAGTGCTGGGATTACAGGCGTGAGCCACAGAGCCTGGTCAACTTCTGTTATTTAAAAATTACTGTTTATGGTATTTTGTTATCAGCTCAAAGGGACTAGAGACAGGAACATAGGTTTTGAGTAGAAAAAGGGTTTATTTCAAGCACATTGAATTTTAGGAGCCTATGGGGCTGCAGCTGGATGTTAGTCTAGACTCTAGGAAAGCTCTATGAACTCCAGTTTGGATTTAAGAGTCATTAGCTTACAGGCAGACATTGGTCTCAACAGTGATCTTTTCAGTGGAGTATGGGAAGAAGGTGGCCTACAGCTGAGCCCTAGAGGAATAACAAGGTTTAAAAGAGAGCTGGAGGAAGAGGAGCCTACAAGAGGCAGAGAGGCAGCCAGAGATAGGAGTGCAGTGCTGGCTCTGATTTCTGTGGGGTTTCTACAAGAGCAGCACTTAGAAACACTAGCAGTCAGAGGTTAAAGGCACAGACTTGGGAGCAACTGCCTGGGTTTGCATCCTGGTTCTGCCACTTCCTACTTTATGTGACTTTGGCAAAGTTATTTAATCTCTCTATGCTTCCAGCTTCATCTTTTAACAGAGGAATAACAATACTGTCAGGTATGGGCTTTGATTTCTCCCGCCTTAGAAGCTGATGCATTTGCCTGTTACAGTTTCATGGATATTGGTGGAAGACACAAGACTCGGCGAGAGGCAAAGGACTTTATTCCTCACGGTGCAGCAGGCAGCATGAGCCCCCGAGTCCCACAGGCCTGGATAGATGTGGTGCAGGCAGTAGGTTTGCACTGAGCTGAGGGGCACTGAGCTTAGAGGATCCACCTGTTTTATAACAGGTAGTAAGCAAGCTTGCTCTTTGTCCTGAGGGGATACAAGTTTCTTTGTTGCAAACACAACCCCCAGAAAGGGCCTGGGGAAGGGGCAATCCAGGCTTTGCATGCTTGTCAAACCCAGCAGGAAGGCAGGAGCAGGAGCAGGAGCAGAGAGAAGTGCCTCGGGGGCACCTGCCTCACAGAGCTGCTGGGAAGATGAAAGGAGTGAAAATGGGCAAGTGCCACCAACAGTGCTCCACACACATGTCCACTGTTGTTACTAGGCGTGGCAATGTGGAGGAAGGCAGGGCTGAAAACTGCATCACTTACATCCCAAATGGAAAACAGTAATTCAACAAATATGTACTGAATACTTTCAACGCACCAGGCAATGGCGATACAGCAGCCAACAGAACAAAGTCTTTGACCTCCAGGTGCTTACGTTTTAGTACAGACAGACAGACACCAAATAAACTACCAGGGGAGCACACTGTACAGGGCCTTGTAGACCAAAATAAGGATTTGGAACTGCCTACGGGATGGGAAGCCTAAGGAAGTTTGCACAAAAACATGTCACAATCCGATTGAACAGGCTGTTGAGAGAACACACTTCAGAGATGGAGTGCTGTCGGAGAAAAGGTAGAGGCAAGGAGACCAGTTTAGAAGCTAAGACGAAGCCAGGCAAGGGCATGCCAGCTTGGAGTGGGTGGTGGTGGGGAGGTACTTGCCTACTTTGGCCTGTCACAGTCCAACACACAAGGGAAGAAGCCTTGGGAACACTCGGCAGTCAAGTAAGTGCACAGAGGAGCATCCGTTAACCGTCATCCTCAGGGGCTGCTTCCAGGTACTGGAGGTAGAAGCCAGGCAGCCACGGGGTGAAGATCAAGTAATTGGAATCAGCTGGTAGAAACTTATTCCAGAAGTTTGCCACAAAAGAAACAACTTAGGGCCGGGTGTGGTGGCTCACGCCTATAATTCCAGGACTTTGGGTGGCCGAGGCGGGTGAATCCTTGAGGTTAGGAGTTTGAGGCCAGCCTGGCCAACATGGTGAAATTCTGTCTCTACCAAAAATACAAAAATTAGCCAGGCTTGGTGGTGCGTGCCTATAATCAATCCCAGCTACTCAGGAGGCTGACAAAGTAGAATTGCTTGAACCTGGGAAGCGGAGGTTGCAGTGAGTCAAGATAGCGCCATTGCACTGCAGCCTGGGCAACAGAGTGAGACCCTATCTCAAAAAACAAAACAAACAAACAAAAACCCAAAAACAAGAAAAAAAAGTTCAAGGAATAACTTGAGATTTTCCAATTTTTTAAAAAACTTTTTAAGATTTAAGCACGCTTAAGTGCCAAAGGGACTATTGAGAGGAAGAGGCAAACCAGGCAAGGGAGGAAACTGAAGCAAAGCACCGAGGAGGTGGGAAAGGCTGGGATGCAGAGCGCAGGTGTGGGGTTCACAGTGATGTGAAGAATGCCCTTAACAGAATGAGAGAAGGGGAAGGACACCCTGTGTGGGATGCAAGTCGGTTTATAGATCTGGTAGTGAACACTCATTCCGGGAGACTGTGTCTGACAACCTCCATATTCTCTGTGAAACCGGAAGCATGATGATCTCATATGGTTAAGGGAAGGGAGTTACAGATTTATGGATTATGGAGAATTTCAGAGATTTGGGAATTATTGGCTGAGAAACAAAACAAACGCAGCAAGGGATGGGTGAAAAGCACAAGAAAGAAAAGACGCCAGGTGTGGTGGCTCACGCCTGTAATACCAGCACTTCGGGAGGCTGAGGTTGGAGGATCACTTGAAGCCGGCAGTTCGAGACCTGCCTGGGCAGCACAGTGGAGCCCCATCTGTACAAAAAAATTCAAAAAATAGCCAGGTGTGGTGGTGTGTGCCTGTAGTTCCAGCTTCTTGGGAGGCTGAGGTGGGAGGATCACTTGAGCCCAGGAGTTTGAGGCTACCGTGAGCCTTGATCACACCACTGCACTCCAGCCTGGGTGACACAGTGAGACCCTGTCTTAAGGGGAAAAAAAGAAAAGAAAAACAGGAAGGAAAGGGCGAGGCAGGACATATTTTTTATGGCTGAACAAAAAGTGAGGGAGCCTGGGTGGCAGCCGGAGAGCTAGGGGCAGCAGGGACAGAGGAGGCAAGGCAGGAAAATGACACTTTGATAAGGTCAAGTGATAAGGACAGTGTCTGTGGTGCAGTAAAGGCAGCAGTTGAGTCTAGGGGAGGGTGGACGGTGAAGAAGTGAAGCTGAAAGATTTCAGAAGCAGAGGCACAAAATCAGCTTTTGGACAGATTGGAGTTCAGCAGTTGGGGAAGCTGAGAGCAGTGACACGGACCCAGCTGCTGGCCTCGTTTACCTTCTGGCTTATCGTCACCATTTAGAATGTCTCACCTTAGAACGCCTGGCACTGTTCCTTCTTGTACCCCCGACCCCCACTTAAAAAGTCAAATCCAAGTTGTATCTTTGGAGCCTCAGGCAGAGGCAACAGGGAACGAGGATTAATACACACAGGCCAAAGAATGGTGTTTCTCTCTTTTATTTAAAAACAGTGCTTCATTACCATGTGCAAAGGCTGAGGCAGTGCTCCTCCTTCGCTTAGAGTTTATAAAAGCCAGCAACATGATCAATAATTTATACACATGGAGAGTAATACAAAAAAATAAGGAATAAAAGCTAAAGATCTAACTACTCCGACCTTCACAATTCCAGCTACTTGATAATAATAGGAGTAACCCAATGAATACTGTATGGTCTGAAAGCTACTATACAATATGATTCTTAACGAGAAGGGAAGGGAATTAGAGACTGTCACAAAGCCCTGGGATGCTTCTCTGGAGTTAGCAGGGAAACAGGACCCTGGGCAAGCAGCTCGGGTGTCCTAGGAAGTGATTCTGGGGGAGGCCGGGAGGGGACAGAGAAGGCTGGGTGGTCGATTACACAAGCATCCCATGTAATGCCCCCCTGCCCCAAGGTACCTGTTTTGCCATGGCAGTGGGAGGGGCTGGAGGAACAGCATGTTGCATGTAGGGATGGCCCGGTTCCTGCCATGGGGAAGGAGTGGGGAGAAGAGGAGAGATTCTGTGGCATTTTGAGCCTTGCAAAGATTTGGACTGAAAAGCTCAGAGACTCAGGCAGGTCAGCCTGTCAGGGACAAGTACACTCCACCGGCTCTCTTCTCGCTTTGCAGCCCTAGTTTACGTGTGTCAGCCCCAGGTTTGCTCCAGCTATTCACAAGCAGAATATAACACAAGAAAAACAATTCATATCCCTTAGGGAAAAAAAGAGGATCAATTCATCACTCGATATATAATACAGCCAAAATGAGCTGCCAAAACAAGCACACACACAAATACTGTGAACAGAAAAATACAAGAAAATGACTAAGCTGGGAGTCTTGACGGGTTATGGACATTGCTTAAAGCACTTATCAGTCCCCGGAAAAACCAAACCAAAACACATGTTTTAAAAATTCAAAAACTCATGTACCCCCTGGGAAACTGGTGTTGGTGACAAAGGGCAGGGGGTGGGGAGAGAAAAGAGAATCACTGTTCCCTTCTTGCTCGCCAGTGTGAGTGCAGTCCTCAGGTCGCTGGCATGGACGCAAGTGCCAGACAAGGAGGACCAAGTCCCTCTGCCGGTGGCCTCCTAAAAGGCAAGGCTTGAGTTTTGGCTGCTAAGCAGTTCTCTCCGTTACCAATCCCTGCCGACCAGCACTACCATGGCTGAATTGATCTACCGTTTTCCTGAGTAAACTGTAACTGGCTACAGTTTCGGTAACATGGAAAAGAACTCAGCTACCACAGCCAACTGCAACACTTCAGGAATCCCCTCCATCCCTGGGCTCCTCACTCCTAGTGCATCCGATCGAGGAATTTGACAACTTGCTGCAGTCTGGTCTGTAAGCCTTGTTTGCAAAGAAAGGTGCCAGGGACTCTACTACGCTCACCGAACCAGAGGGCACACGCTGGCTTAGGACACCCAGAGCCTACTTGGAAAGGGCCCTGTTTCATGCTCTAGCTCTTGGATGGCTATTGCCTGGCCGATCAGTAAAGCAAGTATGAAGGAAGTACACAGGAAAAGGAAAGGGAGGGAAGAGGCTTTTGGACAGTAACATTTCCAAAAAAATATAGTGTTTTATGCAACAGAGAATCAAGTTTCACTGTGTATACTACAAATGGTCAAACATTTTCAAGAGCATGACAAAATAAAAACACACAAATTTACGTCTGATGTTCACCTTGCCCACTATTTTTTTCCTATCTTAAAACAGTGCAAACAGGTAACTTATGCTTTTAAAACACCACGACCCCTTCCCCACCCCCCAAAGTCCCTTTCCTCCTAGTATCTGGGGGAAAAAATCTGCAATTCTGCAAATGTCACTGTGCTAGAGGGTTGCAAGCAGCAGAGAACTGGCTGAGCTTGGCAGAAGGGGAGGGCTCGCCAAAGCTTCCCCTTTTCCCTCCTTAAACATCTAAGCGCTTTCCAGTCTGTCCCTTGGTTGGCCTTGTTCTCCTGCCAGAGGGAAGGGGGCTCATCATGCCCTTCTTGCATATCCTTGGGGTTGCTTCCGTCCCTGTTTGGTATCAGTCTCCCTCATGTCTGGAAGCTATGTAACTAGTCACGGGATGGTAGTGATTAACACACTTCTCTGCTGGATCTCTAGTAAAGCATAATTCTAAGCTAAGAGCAGTTCAGCCCCTGAGGAGTCACACATTTGAGGAAAGGCTGCTATCGATGATTTCGATCGTCTAGATTTCCACTAGCTCCCCTCAGACTAAAAGTTGTGCCCCAGTCCACTTCTTTCTCAAAGAAAAAAAAAAATGTTGGCTCAATTCAGACTGTGGCTGTTGGAGGATGATGGTGGTAGTAGGTTTTGTGAAACCCGAGAGGCTGACAAATGGTGAATCACAACGGCTGATCTGAGTTAATGGAAATTGAACTAAGAGACACAAGGAATTCTGGAAAATGCCTTTGGGCAGCTCTCTGGGCTAAAAGAGGGACGTGGAGATAAAGGTTTTCACTAGAGGTCTCCTTTAAGGAGCCCAGCTTCCAAGAGTACAGAAAGTCCAGGTCATGAACTATAGTAAAGTTGAGAAAGAATCATGCATGTGATTCAGCATCGGTGAGTTTTCCGGAATTATCAGCCAGCATCCTCTAACAAACTCACGAAATGCCAGACTCCTCTGACTCTCTCAATACAGTGAGAACCAGAGTCAGGAACAGACAAGCAGTGCTGCTTTGAGCAACCTGCCTCTGGTGAAGTTGACTCTCAAAGTTCAAATGGTGATGGCGAGGTTGATGCTGTGACATCTAGATGCTTGTAAGAGCCCCAATTCTCAGTGTTGACACTTGAAAACCAAAGACCCTTTCATAAAAAGCAGAACTCCATCTATTCTTTCTTAGAAAAGGGAGCTGGAGGAAGCGGGGTCAAACACCATCCCTGGAAATGCAGCACAAACCACTGGAAAGCACAGAGCTTGCCTTTGGAGGCCTCAGCCAGAACCAGCTGAACTGAGATGCACTCAAGGTGCCTCAAGCTCAAGATTCTGCCTCTCTTAAAAGGTCTGTGGGAGCTGCCTTCTCTACCTTTCCTATTATCCTTACCTCCTTCTAGGAAAAAAGAAGAGAAAAACACTTAAACTCATTCTCCTATTCTCCCCTGCTAGGGATACAACCATTTAGAATTTGGCCTAGTCTCCATTGAGTACGTGGCTTGCCATCTTTTGGGAATGGCCCCTTTGTGATCATGACCTCAAACTTTTGTTTTTTCAGTCAGCTAAAGTTCTCCCTCAAAGCAAAAGCAAAAGCAAAATCCTCCCTGCCCCCATTCCCTAGAACTGTGAAAGCCCGCATCCCATTCCCCACTCCTCTAACTAAAATATTTATATACATACAACAAAAATTGTCTTAACAGCAACAAACCAAACTTTGGCTTGGGGTGGGGGGATCCTTAAAAATGCCCAATGGACTGGGCCGTTGGTGTCCCCTTAGTCTCCGTCCTCCTCCCCAGGATGAGTAATAATTGCATCGAGGCCTCTAGCTTCCTTGACATCACCCCTAGTTTCAGGCACAGCCTCTCTCCCAGTTATGAGGCGAGACAGGATTCCGAAGGGGGAGAGGATATGTATTCTACGCGACAGGCCAATGCCCTCTCAGACGCATCACTCTGCTTACAAAGAATGCTTGATGCTGTCGTAGGTCAGTCATTTTAATTCAGGGACATGAGTCAGTTATCAGTCAAGAACATGTGTGGAGGCAGGAGTTAAAAAACAAACCCAAAACAAACCCATAACAAACCAGAAGCTCCATGTCTCTGAATTACTCCCTTTAGCAGCTGTCCCTTGGGTGAAAGGTCACCCTAGTACCAATGTGAATAGACCAGGGAGCCAAAAAGACCGTGCTTTTCTATTTCCTAATGCCTTCATTTGGGAAATGCTGTAGGACACTTGCTTTGATCAGTTCTATCTAATAGCTAGAAGAGAAACTCTCTCTCCTACGTTGATAACACAGAAAATTACAGCCAGATGGCAACGGCAGTGACTCACTGCATGACTCTTCCTGGCGATACAGAAGACCCTTGCCATTTCAGACCCTCCTTCCAATATGGGAGGGCAGCAATCTCAGGGCCTCCGCGTTTTATGTCCTGTAGTGTTAATGTACACAAAGTGGTCCGGGTGCTCAGCTGGGTGTTTTTGGAGGACAGTGAGAAGCTTGGCAGGACAGCCACAGGGCTCAAGACTGTGGATAGAGAAGTGACTCATAAAGGCTCTGGAAGATGAAAATTCCTATGGCTTTGGAGCAAGTACAAAGTGCCTCTGCCTGCCCTTCCATGTCCTCATCACCAAAACTTCCAGGGACTGCTGACCTAGGACCTGGTACTCTATCTTTCCCCAGCAGATTCTTTATGCTGTTTTTTAAACTTTGTACTTTCTAAGGCAAGAAAAAAGTAAGAAATACCAGATCTTCTAATACTCCTTTTCTCTTCCTCACCCTCTTTAATGGCTGTGAACACTTTGTACTTCTAATCCTCAAGCGGTGCCCAGACATCTGGGGGAAATCTGGTCACTGGCTTATTCATCTTTCTGTCCCTGGGTCCTGAATTCCTGAATCTTATGGACATGAGAGCAGGATGTTAATAAAAGAATACATGAGCTAAGCTGTGGTTCAATTAAAGGAGAAGAAGCCCAGAAAGAATGCTAAGTTGCAGGAACAAAAAGAAATGATCTTTTTCATACTCCAGAGTTCACTCCGAGATCGGTTTCCTAATGAGGTGTTTATTATCCACAGTCTGAGAGCACGTTTGGAAATATCAATACTATAATTCCAAAAACGATGCCAACTGTCTCAGGCTGTGCGTGTAAGATGATTGTAAAAAGAATGGAGAAGACAGGAGGGAAGAGGAGAGGAAAGCGTCTTTTTAATTCTCCTGCTTTATAAGCACAAATTCCTATCTATCAGCATGTGGATTCCAGCCACAGCCAACCAGAACTGCCTGTCAAAAGACCAGAAACTCAGAAGACGAGAAGAACATCCTGTTGCGGAAAGATCTCTCCCACTTCTGCTTGTCCCCCAGCCATTCAGCACCAGGTACACTTTGGTAATTCTGTCTGCTGATTTCTGATCAGATGCATTGATCAGCTCCTAATCAATGCAGCTCTCCCTCCTTGACTGCCTCTTCCGTGATTGATAGAATAAGCTAAGCACGGACGTACAGACATGGAAATGCATTAATTTTTTTTTTTTTTTACCACAGTTTAAAAAAAAAAAGAAAAAAATGCACAATCTTTGGAACAAAAGAATTAAAGGCAGAAATTTAAAGGAAAAAATACATATTCAAAGAACATAGTGAGGTATAAAAAAGTATTCTTTCTTTTTTTGTGTTTTTTTTTTTTGTTTGTTTGTTTTTCCTCTTCATCTTGCTATAGAGTTCCTCTACTAGTAAATATTGCAATAGCCAGGCCTCATGAACTGGGGGGCTGTCCCATTTGCAGGGGTCTCACGTCACTTCAGTAGGGGGCAAATCGGCTGTAGCCACCTCGGTATAAACTCGCCTGCAGTAATTAAAGAGATAAAAATAATTAAAAGGTTGATGAGAGAAGCATTAACAGTGAAGAAAAATGTCCAGAGAGGGATTTGGAAACACAGCCTCCTTCAAAGCCTCAAAGCAACTGATCAAGCATTGCCTTGTGCAGTAAAGTCAGAAACCAACTTCTGCTTGTGAGGTGCTCACACCAGAGCCCAACACATTTACTGCTGACCTGATATTCTCAAAGAGAGTATGACAACATTTCATTTCATCATTTACATGAATTAGCACAGAAGGGAAACAATATACAGTTGAAAACTAGTTCTGCCAAGAGTGTGATTTTTAAAAGCACAGGTTTTTGTTTACCTTGATACAGCCTATAATCCTGGTGGAAAACACATCCCCAGTTTCCCCTTCTCACATATGACCCATCTGCAGTGCACGTTACTTCCGACACGATCCCTGCCATGTGCGGTCACAGCCCACGTTTGAGATGGTGCTGCATCTAAACCTGAGTCAGTCTTTAATAAAGTCTAGTTCCTCTATCATCCACAAAGCACACCAACTAGGCTGTTTCTTGACATATTCACATTTATATATCTAGTTGGGGTTTTAACTAGGCTTTATTCCATTATCAAATGACTTTATCTAATGGCTTATCTCTTTCAATTACAAGTTTCCCAGGAATGCATCTTTCTCAGGTCATTCTTTTAGCATAGGACTTATATCATTTTAGGACAAAATAAAACCTCAGGAACTTCCACCACTGCCTTTATATTGTACTGCTCTACTTCCCTTACAAACATACATTCCCTCAGGGCCCCTATTCCTTCCTTCCACAAATCTTCATCAGTAGAAATCTGGTGTGAGAAGTAACTTCCTCATATTCCTTTAGGTCTTACATTTTACACTTCATTCTGTCTCCTTTTCAAACAACTCTGCCATGTTCAGAGGCAGCTGCCCAGTTGCATTTTGAATTAGAGAGCAAGGCTGGCAGAGGTGTCACTGTGGAACGGCCTACCTTTGTTGCAGCCTGTGAGTCCTAATCACTGAAACTGGAGGCACCGAAGCCAACACAATAATGTTGCAGTGAGGTGGTTGGTCAGAAGAAATTATGCTAGTTCTACAGACTTCTTCGATACTTTATCAAAAACACTATATTTTGCCACAGTTGTTATCAATAATCAATGAAATATCCTATAAAGCGTTCACTTGGGAATTTCTAGTACTATCTACCAGAAGGCTCAGGAAGAGCAGAGACATCCTTTAGATTTGTATTTGAAACTTAGGTTTTTGAAAAGCTTACTGTGAATACTACAGCCTTATGCTCCATGCTCCTTTCCCAACACCGATAATGAAACGATGCCACAGGTATGCACTCAATATTTGAACCAATAGAAAACACTCGCCAGTTCCCCTATTACTCTCACAAATGATGCCACTGCTCGGGGCACACTATCAGTGGTCATTCCTTTCTGCTGCCCTTAACTAGGCCATGTGGCTCACATTACAATAACATACAAATAAAGAGGGTGCCATGAATAGATCTGTGTGGCTTTAATACCTTGATGGAGGATGAAAGGCTAAGTTTACTACCTCCCTAGATCTTCTGTAGTCTATGGGTAAAAGAAGGGGTAAAATGGTTTTATAAAACAATGGTGTATTATATACTTACCACAGCGCCAACTCCATAGCTAGCGGCAGGGGCAAGGGCATGGTAGGGGTCGGCTGTGTACACCCTGCCATAACTGGAAAGAAGAAACACAATCAGACAGATAAAGAAAAGTGTGTGATCTAAAAAAATTAAAGGGATTACTGTGCTAAAGACTTGTGAGTCACTTGGTCTTGGATTATCATAAGGAAACTGGAATTACAAGGAATAGGAAAAAACCTTTCTATTTCTACTCCCAAATGCAATAAAACTGAAAAAATCTGAAGTACTTCTATAAAATGGAAAAGAAAGGAATTGGAGATGAGGAAGAGAGGGACTGGAGTCAAAGCCAAAGAAGAGATGAGAACAAGAAAGAGGGAGCGGAGGACAGAGTTGGTGCCTTGTGCTTTAGGCATGACAAAGGCCATCGAGAGGTCTGCAGAAAGCCCAGGCTGGCAAGATGCCCGATGTGCTAAGAGCTGCTGTGGAAACGGTGAAGGGAGGGAAATGGGTGACATTTTGGGATGGAACAGCTCTCATGCATCCCAAAGCTCATCTCTGCCTCTGTACATACCCGTCGCTGTAAGCGGCTGCAGCGGCTGCAGCAGCGGTGGCTGCGGTTGCAGTAGCAGGCTGTGCATATCTGTAGGCTGCATATCCACCCTACAGGAGAGAAGAGAACTGACTTTACAGATACCTCTCCCCCCAGGTGTACAGAAAAACACACACCCGCCCACACACAGACGTACATACATGTAGACACAAGGACTGACACAAACATAGACACACATGGGAAAAAAATGTTTCAAACTGCATCAGTCTGCATGTTATTATTCCTCCAATAAAAAATTAAGCCCTACGATATGCAAGGATTTGCTTTCCAATTTGTGACAGTATTAAAAGTAAACTTTGGTAGTACCTGTTAAATACAAGCAATGAAGATACGATTTTGGATCTGTCTTACTTCACAGTCTTTGTTGGAACTTTCAAAAGCAAAAATATTTACAGCAAGTTGGGAGAACTCTGACAAGAAATATAAATTATGAAGTTAAAACATATGAAATCTGTATGTGTTGACTTCAGATTCTCTAATGTGTTCTTGGATTGATTCATTACTAAGAGACCACAGCATGTAACAGAAACCTCTGCCCCATCCGGCCTAGCATGTTTGCCAAGAAGCTAAGATAATCAGGCAATATTTAGAAGGAAAAACAGTGTAGATCAGGGGTCAGCAAACTTTGGCCTGTGAGCCAATGCAGCTTGCCACCTGTTTTTGAAAATACTTGTGACAGAGACCAATGTCCTACAAAGCCAAAAATATTGACCACTTGGCTCTTTATGGGAAGTCTGCCAACTCAGATGTACATTTCATACTTGAGCAAATCAGTTACAGATTTCTGAGGATTCTTTGGCTGGATCCAAATAGATCAGGAACCCTGCTTCTAGCATTTAACTGCATTTTCCTTCCCTAAAAGGTTTTGAGATTCTTACATATTAATCTTACAGTAGACTCTGAGCTTTTCTTCCAATGGTCCAAATATCCTCTCAGTCCTAAAGAATTTCAAACCATCATATCCTTCTATTTCACCTCAGTTTAGGTAACTCAAATACACAAAAGAGAACCATGTATTCTTTCAGAAAGCATTTCAAGAGACAATCACAACAACAAATGCCACATGAGACAGGATAATTTAAAAAGTGGCAAACTCTACTTTTTATTATTTTTCTTTTCCCTTCTAGAATTCATCTATTTTACCTAAACCTAATTCAGATGCAAATTTTTATTACTGGCCTTTCACTATCAAAAACAACTATGTTCAACTGGCCCAACTAAATATCATTTCAGTAGTGAACAATAGCATGAACATTTTATTTCTGTGGATAAAATGTGCCCATTTCTCATGGATATCTGAAGGTTTTTGCCCTGTGTTTTCTACTTTCTATTTTTTCAAATGTTCGATTTTTTTCTAAATCTACAACAGAAATTTCAAATTTACTTCTGTATCATTTCTTGGGATTGAGAACAACTATTTTCTAATGGGATCCCTGCTCTTCTTCACCATCTTATGTGGCAGGTGCTAGCTTGCTTCTTTTATTTCTGTCACACCTTAATTTAGAAATACCTATAATTTCTTATGAGCTTCTAAAGCCTTTTGCTTCTTTCTTATATAATTTATGCTTTCTCTAAATGAAGAAACTGCACTGTGAGGGGAAATTTATTCCTGCTCTTCAAGTGTATGCTGCTTGAACTCAGGATAGTTTCAAATGTACTTTAAAAAATCCCTGACTGGCTTTCAGTGGTTATACATTATTCCTCCTTTGTCTTTCAAATGAGTGACTTAGAAAGTAAAATTTCCTTCCTAATCACAAACCCTTCTAGAGATATATGAAGACTAATTAATATTGCCAAACACTGACAATGAAATGGTAATGAATGGGAACATGGCAAGAAGCACCCTTGGGGCCCATTTCTGATCAACATGGTTCCTCGGAATTCTAGCCAGGTCTATGGAAATGGGCAGGCCAGACAGATCTGGGCAAAGCTGTACATCCTGGCCACAACATAATTTAACTAACTAAAGTATTTCTTTACCTTTTTTTTTTTTTAAAGCATTTGTTAAACAAAGCAAACGTTAATTACAGTTGGAATTTTAACACTAAAATGAGCCCTAGTAATTTTTCATTATAACTAGAGGTGGTTCCATTAGTTTAGAATTTGTTTGCTAGTGTAAAGTTAGAGCAGGGCTATTTAGTAAAACTTCTTTGCAAACATTATACTCTTTATAATGCAAGCATTATACTCTTTAGTATTACTCCAAACATCAGAGTAACATTAAAAAAATTTTTAAAGTTAAGGCAATAAAAGCAGTTACAGCCCAATTCGTGTTTACCTAAGTAAAAACATTAAAAACTGAAGTCTTACACCATACGGCAGAGGTATGAATTCTTGCAAAGGGATATTGAGGTTCAAAAGTACTCATCCAAGGGCAGGTTTCACACCTGACTCTCAGGAAGACTGAGTGAGGTACTACTGGAGGTACGATCTTGAGTATTCTAGCAAATCATGGCTTTGAGCTGTATTCTACCCATTCTGGAAAAAACAGGTTCTAAGTGAGGTTGCTGGCAGAATCAGTTTCCCCTCATTTTCCTAGGCCTACAGGAAGCCATCGGAACCGTGGTGGTTTAGGAGTAATGTTATTGCTAACCAAAACAATTCAAATGGATCAGACTATGGAAAAGAATGTTCCTTCCAATCCTGAAGGAGATGGAGAGAATCTATCTGTAGCAGTTTCCTTCTTTTATAAGTCAACTCTGACTTTGAAGTTTAAACTTGATGAAGTTCGCTGATTTTCAAAACAGCGAAGAACTGTTTCTTCAGAACAGTGTGTTCTGAAGAAACAGAACAGGGTTGCAAATATTTTACTGAAAACAAAAGGCCGGAGAAGAATATCAGCATTAAGAAATCAGCATTAAGAAAAAACACATTAATAGTTTTTTTTTTTTTAAAGCAGATGACTTTAACATGATTATTCTCCTAATTACTTTATAATAACGGCATTACAGAGAAATCTTTAAAAGAACAACTATTTTAGGATAAATAGGCAATATCCTACTAAACTAACTTGGTAATTCACTAATGGCTACTCCAAAAGTAGAAAAATTAATTGTGTGTCATGGATGTATTCCTCTCTCTCTCTCTCTCTCTCTCTCACACACACACACACACACGCTTACTCGAAAGTATTTCTGCTGCTTTATTCAACAAAACATATCATAAAATGTAAGACAAAGAAAATTCAGATATATTTATTTCTATTCCAGATTTCAAAGTGCATAGAAATTTCAGGCTGAGAAACCATTTTTTCAACTTTCACTCTTACTAGCAAATCTAAAGGCTTTTATAAAACATGAGAACAAAGTGCAGTTTGAAACACCAAGGTTTTCATTACTGTTTCTTAAGTTTTTCAAAAAGAACAAGGGTGGGAAGGAGGAGGAAGAGACAGGGTTCAGGCGTGGGGAGGGATATGGCGCCACATTTATTAATCACATTAAAAACTAAGCATGCCAACATCTGGAGCTAAAACAACCAGCAAAATCACCACGTTCAGACTCGTATTGGCTAACTCTATCTATCCCAGCATTCTCTTGGGACAGCGGTTTGCCCTAGGCTCTACCACAAGCTCGGTGAAGTACACAGCCTCAATTACTAGAGCGTGCAGCCACAACGACCTGGTATTACGGAAACAGTCAGTCACCACTTGAGTTAACATTCCATACCCTAACGACTGGCCCCTCCCCAGCCCAAAGAAATAGTCAATCTTGCCCACCCTAGCCCTGGCCCACACCACAATGTTAATAATTATAACAAGCAGTAACCCATCTGTTATATCAGAGAAGGGAACAGAGACTCCACTGAGAGATTTAGAGTGAGATGTTAACATTTCTTCAGCTGACTGCACAAACAAACAAACAAAAAAAGAGGAGAAATAATTCATTTGGAGATATGAAGTCATGAAATAGCTGATGTGTATTGCTTTTAACCATGCACTGATGCAAAACTGAAGCAACCATTAATAATAAAAATTAAAAAGGACATATGTATTTACACACAATCAGACCTGTTTGATCTGAAGCAGTTTGCAGATTCTATCTGTGTGTGATTTGAAATAAAACAAAAAATGGGGATTAGCATGGCCACAGCACACCCTAATGTAGGAGGGCACACACGGACGTCTTTTTGGAACTCTGATAGCTGGATAAATTTGGCTTGGCTAAGCTTGATTCAGATACACACATGCCCCTTTAAAAATAATTATTCTTATTATTTCGCAATTCATTCTGAATGACACCTGGTATCCCCAGTGGGGCTGTCCAATGCTCCATCGCTCCCCTATTCAACCTGCCTGACACTGGCAATATAATTCAGTCCTGACCCACAGCACTCACATGTATGCTTGTCCTCTGTCAACAACCGTATATTCTAGTCCACAGCATTCTTCTAAAATATTTCCTGTGTTTAGGAATTTTACTTTTTCACATATCTGTAACATATCTCTGACTTCAAGTTCCAGCTTCTTCAAAGGAAAATGCCTTTGAAAAGTTGGCTTTAAGATCCTTTCCAGTGTTTTCTGCAGTTGTTAAAGTCTCAATTTTTCATGGCTCAATGTCATCTCCTAGGGCTTTCCTACTCTGCTCTGAACCAATTTTATCACCTAATTAACTTTACGATGTTGCCACGTTGACCATATGATCTTTCGGCACAGTTTTGTAGCTGTGTTTTAATCTAGAGCAAAATACAATAGAATATAATCCCTCCTATATCTGACCTGTATCTGCATATTTATTAGTTTAATCTCACACTGGTAGACTTTTGCCTTGTCTTGATTTTAACCTAGCCCTTAATTTTATTATATTTTTGTTTTAGGTTTACATTAAAACAGGACTTTGGTGAGCATGTGATGTCAAGACACCTTCTTTCTACCCGGAAGACAATGACATTATGTGACACTGAGGAGGAGAGTGTGTATTTCAAGACCAGCAGACAAAATGAAAGCTTGTTACCTACATGTAGTGTATAGATCAATAGAGCAGGAGGGTTGGGAGATGGCAGCAGGTGGGGTGGGTAAGGAATGGCCGGTGTGATGCTTAAAATCACTACAGCAGAGCAGAGATGTATTCCAGCTAGTGTGGGTTTAATGCTGGGCCTCCAGGAATCACTTTACTTATCCTTGGATGATTCTGACTCCCTCTTTTTCCTCCCCACCTCCCCACCCCTGCTAAGAACCATGGTTCTAGGAGATATTATAGAGTTCTTTGGTGGCAAAATGGCATCACTGATTAAATGTGAGTAACACAGAAACTTACAATAATGGTGATACTGTCACTGCTTTTGACTGAGGTCTATCTCCTTTGAAAAGTACTTATGAAAAAAATTTTAAAGTATTTAAATTTTATCTTATTATTATTTAACATTGGGGTTAAGGGGAAAAATTGCTATGATCAACTTGATGTCTTCCACCTATTATTTCTATGGTAGACGAGAGATGATTTTCAATAAATCAAACCTTTCAAACATTATTATTCCACATCTCCCCAAATTAGTTCATTTCCAAAATCTTGCTGGGTAGCCACATAAATAAACTGGATTGTGAAAAGCCATCGACTATTTTCTTTCTCCTAGCATCCAGCTATCAGCAATCCTTCTAACAAGTATGCTATTATAAAAATGAACTCACTGATCTTCTCGGGTGAAAGGAGAAGAGGCCAAGGGAAATGCATGTCTCATTGTTTGAGTCCCGTATGTCTAGATTTTTAAGGCAACTTCAAACTTATATAGCAGCACAGTCCAACTACTACTGATATTTCACTACAGGGCCCAAGGTGGGATTCAGGAATCCTATTTGTACAGTTCTACTTCCTCTTTTTTCTCTTTTCTAAATTTATAGTAGTAAGAAAATGTCCCTAACTGCTAAGATCTAAATATAAAAAAACAGTTTAAATACCACAGGTAAATGTGACTGACAGATTAAAAGAGGTGGCAGTGATGGGACAGTGCATATTACACAACTGGCTGGGATATGTGTCAAGAGGACAGGAGCACTTTTGGAGGAAGTGCCATTATGTACGGAATGTGACTGTGGGCACTGCTGAGGTAGCAGGGCTTAGATCACACGCTCACAAGTCTTGATTGTCCAAAAAAGCCTCTGTTCCCATCTCTAACGTGGAGCTGGAATGGTTAGTATAATTCAATTTTTTCACTGCAATCCACAATCTGATTGATTGGCAGGTCACACTGGCACTCCTACCTGAGGTATTTTAGCGCTAATGATTGGTTCCTGTAAGACTATTCTATAACAGAACACAGGAAGAGCAGTTCAAAAAACACAGCTGTGGAAGGAAAACAATCATACAAAAAGCCCGCTAAGGGGCCCACCAGCCTTTTCTTTCCTTTGGATGCAAGCATGCTTTTCACAGGAGGTGAATTAGGAGCAGTTTGTTATCCCATTTAAAAAGTGAATCAGGGCGAACTATGCCTTTTCTACTGGCCAAAAAAGAAGAGGGAGGGGTGGATACATAATCTAGCTGCCACACTCCCAAATCCTATCACGGTGGGTCTCTTTACAAACTAGGAACACAATTGCTAGATCAGTTCTCCAGAGAGGAATGTGCCATAAAAGAAACAGAAAGAAAATGGCTAGCAGGAATCACTGTCTACGAATGGGACAGTGAAAGGGATTACAAAAACTTTGCACAATTAATAGCCTAAATTCACTTAACTAAGCATAACCAGCAATTTAAAATCTTTTCCCTCGTGTCTTCTCTTCAAGCTCCAATTCGGTGCACTTTTTATACTAAACTCTCTATTCCTTCTATTTCTAAGATGCCTTTCGGAGGAAATAAGAACTAAATGTATACTGACAGATTTCCACAGATGAGAAATGTACGGAGAGAAGTAGCACAAACTCAAAGGCACAATGACAGCTTTTTGTTGTCTGTGTTTCTGAAGAAGTATTCTTTGCTCCCTCACATGTGGAATATAGAATACGCAGTTTTAAAAGTGACAGTTGTATTAGGCCTAACTCAGTAGTTACCTCATATTCTTGCTTCTCATGTGTGGGCGTGGATGTTATTTCAGCACTAGTGACCAACTTTTTTTCTCTAAGTAACTCTGCTTTAAGGTAAGAACTAAAAAATAATAACATTACTATTAATTACTTTCATTAACAAGGGGCCACTGGTCAAAAAAAATTATTTCAGCAAAATCACGGAATTACTTGTGTTTAGCTCAGCAAGGTAATCCAGTTAGTAGATTTAAAAAAAAAACCAGAAAAATAAAAACGAGTATTTTAGTAACAAGAACAGAAAAATCATGTGTCTCAAAATCTTACATTGTAAAGTAAGGAAATAAGAGAACTGTTAAAAAAAATTGGGTTGGTTGACTTAACAAGGTTGAAGTAGACAAGTCTTTTTTTTTTTTTGAGACGAAGTCTAGCTCTGTCACCCAGGCTGGAGTGCAGTGTTGTGATCTCGGCTCACTGCAACCTCTGCCTCCAGGGTTCAAGTGATTCTCCTGCCTCGGTCCCCCAAGTAGCTGAAACTACAAGTGTGTGCCACCACGCCTGGCTAACTTTTGTATTTTTAGTAGAGATGAGTTTTGCCATGTTGGCCAGGCTGGTCTTGAACTCCTGACTTCAAGTGATCTGCCCGCCTTGGCCTCCCAAAGTGCTGGGATTACACACATAAGCGACCATGCCCGGCCAAAGTAGGAAAGTCTTTTTTTTTTTTTTTTTGAGATGGAGTCTCACTCTGTCACCCAGGCTGGAGTGCAGTGGCACAATCTTGGCTCACTGCAAGCTCTGCCTCCCGGGTTCACGCCATTCTCCTGCCTCAGCCTCCCGAGTAGCTGGGACTACAGGCGTCTGCCACCACGCCCGGCTATTTTTTTGTATTTTTAGTAGAGATGGGGTTTCACCATGTTAGTCAGGATGGTCTTGATCTCCTGACCTCGTGATCTGCCTGCCTTGGCCTCCCAAAGTGTTGGGATTATAGGCGTGAGCCACTGTGCCCGGCCCAAAGTAGGCAAGTCTTAATAAGACAGAAATAGATTGTATTTAAGAAAAAAAAAAAAATCCCCAAATAAGAAACACGTTAGAGAAAAAAACTTGATTTAAGAAATAATCCAAATGGAAAATCTTGCTCTAATAGATCAGATTTCAAGAAAACAAGTTAAATAACAAAGATGAGTTTCATGAGAATATGAACACTAATGTATATGGGAGATGTACATGCGACCATCATATTTAAGTATGTGTATTTAGAAATGTGTAATCTGGTCTAAAAGTAGGATAGATTCCCCAGTTCTCAGGCTTCATTGTGAACATAGGAAAAAAGATATCTTTCATTACTTGCTGAAAATATTTTGAGGAAAGAGGTGGATTTTAACTAAAGTTCAAAGAGAGGTAGTGAAATATGGACTGGTTGGGTTTTATGCCTGACTGTATTAATAATTTATGTAGTTCTGGGTAAGTCTCTGAGAAATATATCTATAATTTAGGAGGTTGGACCAAATCATGGCTAAGGTTCCTTCAAGTAGTTATTAAATTAAGGCATACCTTACAGGCCTACTCTAAGTAGTATGCGTGAGTCACCTGTACCTCGAAGAACTGTATTATCTCATCTCTACTTCCTGCAAAACACAAAACCTCTGAGTGCATTCTGAAAGTGCATTAACTTTTTTAGGTTGCTTGAGAATCTCTGGTAGACTGTGCAAACAGTTCACTAAAAAGGTCCTCTTACTGATTTTGGAAAGTAAGGGTGGAGAAAGCATTTCTAGACAATTTTAACCAATCCCCACACAATCATTTCATGCTGACAAGTTTTTCTTATAAAAAATTTTCCCTTGATGACTTGAGTGACTAAATCAAGCTTGCATTCAGAAAAAGTCCATCTGGAGAGGTCATAATAAAATACTTCAAAACTCAAAAATTTCTAGTTTGTCAATTATATCACTTTGTCCACATTTTAAATAATACATGACAAACCAATCACGGAACTTTAGTGATAGCTAGACAGTTTAAATAATGGAGTACATATTAATATGGCTAGTAGAATCAGCAAATCTTCTATGATAGTCAAATGGCTGTAAGAAGAGTCTGGGTTGCTGATTATGCTACTCATTTCCCCCAATGGCTCTTAATAACTAAATATCTGGAGATTTCTCATTACTACACACTCTTTGCTGGCATCGGTTCCTTATTTGGCTATCACAAGGTCATATTCTCTCAAAGTATGTAAAATAGGAAAATGTACAGTTCAGAAAGCTTATTAACCTCTACATAAATCACAGCTCTAATGACCTAAAGAGGGATGTGAAATGAGAAGAAAAGCAGAAAAGGGAGAGAGCTGGTTTAAGGCTAAGCTGGTCCTGTTATTTATGTATGCAAATGACACGACAATCGTAAAAGACTTTAAACCTGCTGATCATCTCACAAGTAAATTAATGATCCACAGAACATCTGTGGGTATAGGGAAGGGAAAAGAATATGTCCAGTAGACTGACCCTTGCAATGATCAGGAAACCCAAAGGCTTAGTTTTTGCACCCAGGGGCAAGCGCAGTGGCAGAGAAGCATGCTTGCATTCTTAAATATATAAATATATATATATATATATCCACAAGGAAAAAGAAAATAAAAATTAAATAAATTAAAAGGAAAAAAACCAAACCAAACCAAAGAACAGAAAAAAAAGGCTGGCTTGTCAGGGGATGGGGTCGAGAAGGCCCCAGTGTGTGTACTTACATAGAGGTCAGCACCGTAAAATCCGTCCTGGTAAACCACACTGCAGAAAATCCACACAAAAACAAAAACAAAAAAAACAAAAGAACAGAAACACATTCCGGTTATTGAGGACGGCAGCATGCACATGCGCTCTACACAGGCAGGTGATGTATGAATACATAACCTGGGCTTGGGGCCTCGGCAGGTTGGTGAGAAAATGTGAAAGTGCACACGAAGGTTACACAGCTCCGGGACATGCGAGGAGAGGGAAAGGTGTGCAAAACTGGAATGCGCAACCTGGATATTCGGTAATTAAAGTAGGATTCACACAATAAAAAGCACTCCTGGAAGAGCCTATTTTATCTATCCAAAATCTGCTGGCTTGGAAACAACTTTTTGTATATGGAGTATTTTAAAAAATCAGCTTGCCCTAGGAGGAAGTTTCTTTTTAAAGAGCTTACAAAATAGGGTGGGGGTGAAGAGGAGTTTAACATGAAAAACTGAACCCAAAGAATTCCACTAGGGCAGGGCCTGTATGCAAAGTACGTTTTTAAATTACGTTTAAGTATTTTGTTTTCAGTATTGTAATAATACGTAAATGTTTTTCTGATATCCATACATCACCTGCTTTTTACCCTGCACATTAGACATGCGATAAGATTTGGCTGATCACACAAGCATGCAAAGTATTATTATTCAGCATTTTAAGAACCAATGCAACACCTCAGAAAAACAAGTCAATCAATTCTGACCAAAGTAAACAGAGAAATGTAATTAAAAAAAAAAAACACAACCAAAAATACCCACAATGCATTGCTTTCACAAGCAGAGATAATGAGCTAAAGGTTAAGGTGATTGGTCCAAGGTCCAAGAATTGAAAGGTGCAGTGGGGATCCCAGATAGTAACAATATAATCCAGAGTGGGAAGGAGTAACTGGAAGATTTTAAGGGTTCTTTTTTGACCATAAGAGTATTCATGGAATTCTGAAAACTACAATTGATAACTGAAGTTCTGGGCTTGACCAAAGATCGCCCTGTCTTATTTAAAAGAATAAAACTGAGAAGGTAGCTGGTTAGGAATAGAAGGTTTATTTTCCTGTTTAGATAATGAATTTGTAGCAAACAGACAATGCATGACTTTTTCTTAAAAAAAAAAAAAACCTAAGCAACACTATATTCTTAAATACAGATTTCCAACCTTTTGAGGTACTTTTGTGCATACAGACTTCCCCAAAAACATTATTTTGGGACCAAAAGACATGGAATAGCAGTAGAGATAAAAGATAAAACTTTCTTCTTCATCTCTGTTAAGTCAAGATCAGATTGTTTTAATTTACATGCTTATTGGTTATTCAACTAAAAAGCTGGAAATTTTCACCACTACCTTCTCTGTTACAATGAACAAGCTGACAAGTAAAGTCATCAAATCATATTTTTAACTTGAATATGAAATAACTTGTTTCTTACAGGTAGGTGTAATGTTTCTTAATTCTATTTCCAATGACATTTGGTTGTATTTACAGGATAGTATGGTCACATTTTGGAATGCCCCAAATATGCTATGCCCTTGTATCACACAACAGGCAAATCAAACTCATCTCTAATGCTCATTTAGCTAAGTCCCATTCATTTTCATAGTCTCCAGTTGCAGTTAAAGTCTGATATTAGAAAGTAATCTGCCTCTCAATTGCATTTTAGTGAAAAAAACAACTTGTTCAAAATGAGAAGGCTGATAAAATGGAAAGCACTGAGGCCAAGTGGTGATTAACTAAACTTCAAAGATCTTAGTAAGGGAATATAGGTAAAGATTTACAAACAAGCCTTCTATAAAGAAGGGCTGGCATTAAAAACACAAATACATTTTACCCTAAGTCAAATAACTTATTGGGAATATTCATCCACATTCTAGAAGAATTCCAATATTCTCCGTATCAAATGCCACAAGGAGGCTAGAACATAATGATTAATGATGAAATTAGTTTACTAAGCTGAAAAGCAATTCTAGGCCATTCCCATGAAATACTGGACTTATTCCTTGCCATCTTCCATGTAAACAGGTGGTTTAGTTAATAAAAAGAAAACATGGGAAATCAGTGTTCAATGTAATGCACAGAAATTGATATGATTAGACATAAAGATTAAAATATCTTTGAGCAAATATATACCTGACACAGACTTGGTAGAGAAGGGGTTCTCAAGTTTGGCCAATATACTGAAATGACTACATTGAACAGGACTAAATTCAACCACTTTATAAAGTAATTCAGCAGTGTTACAAAATAAGGAAGTCCCATGTTTCTGGTGAGTAGTCTCTCTTTGCAAACATGACAGTAAACTCTCTTGGATTACAATGGAAGACATTTTACAAACAATTTTCCTAGCGTGTAAAACTTCCAAAAGATTCCTTTTAATGTTTCATTTGAATACTTCTTGATGAAATAATACTGCATATTCACTTCTTTAAAGAGATGTCAGAGGTTGAAGGTCAAAGGTCAAGTTGAGAGAAAAAGGATTAAAATAAAAGTAAGTAATGGCATAAGATGGAGATGATGGAATGCATGTGATTTAAATGTCTACAAACTCCAAACAGAAGTTAATTTCTGAAGCAGTTCCCTTCCAGTGTCTTTTGGAGCCTGCCCACTTCAACATACCTTGTCTAATAAAAATGTTTTAACTCTGAGGAATGGAGAACTTCTAATGGTACGTCCATTTGGTCTATTAATGAATGAATGAATGCTAAATTAGTACACCTCAAGGTTAAGCCAATTTTGCTGTCAGAAAAGGACATACAAAGGCGGCTCCTTTCCTTTATATTTTAACTAAATAGCAGCCAACAAGCTTCTCTGCTGCTACCTATTCCTCCGTAAGAATACAAAAAAAAATCTGTCATATTGACATATCTGGCAGAGAAAAGATGAAGAGAAATGTCACATCTTTGATGAGGAAGTCCTTGGTACAACTGACTGAGGAAAGACCACTCTTTATAAAAATTTACATTTTAGGCTGACACTGAGAAACCCCTAAAAACAAAACCTGTCATCTTCACTCCTTTTCCCCATTCAGTAGCAAAGGATTTATTTGTTGCTATGGAATCATTCCACTGCATGAGACACCCTCCATAAAAAAATCAAACGGTGAAGGATGCTCAGCTACAGTCGTCGTTTTACCATCATTCAGAAGCCAACTGCAGTTAATTCTTCCTACTTCTCCCTTTCTCCCTTGATTCAATTGGACTTGGTTCATCTTAGAATTAACCTCTTTTAATCCGTTTCCTACAAAGAAAGCAAATCCATTGTGGGTAACTAGCTCTGCTGCTCACCACCCAGGCAGTGAAACCAAAGGGGAGGACACATGTGACAGCCTCCGCCCCAACACGGGGTGGTGATAAGGGGTGAACACAGCAGATGCAGGCTTGTACTACAATCTCGAGCTCCTCTTTTGGTTCTCTGCAGTAATGTTAATCCATATTCGTGCGCTGCTGAGTGAACTTCATGCCAACACACTGCTAGTAAACACAAGACAGTTCTGGCTACTGTCTTAAGCCATTACCATGAGGGCTTAAGGTGGCCAAAATGAAGACTTATATAATGAATTGACAGTTTGTTACATTCTGATGATGGTGTATTTTGGTTTTTGTCATCTAATCTGTCAATTTGCAAATATTCATTGAATGTCTACTCTGTGACACGGCAACATCCCAGAAGTTATGAGAGGGCCATGGTATTCTTTTTTGGTCCAACTGCTTATTTCAGAAACATATTGATTTTGGAATCTAATGCTTACCCTGGATAGGCGGGGATGGCTGTTGGAGGTACCGCTCGGACTGCACCATATACTGTCCGCCCTCTGCCCCTCAAATGGGCTCCTCTGAAAGCGGCTGCCGTGGTGGCTGCAGTAGGGTAAGGGAAGCCAGGAACTAAAGGGAGACCCAAAATATGACAGAAATTTCAACTTGCATTCAATAGAGGGTACATAGTCACAACTTGCTATGAACCAATGATAGAAAAGATGAAAAGATACAAACCACATGTTTTTTGAAAAGGTGGCATGCATTCAATAAACCTTCTACCCTGGGTCTCTCAGTGGGGAAGAAATGGAAAGAGAGACCCCACAAGCAAAAGCAAAAGATTCCATGCCTCATTCATCACAAATCTTGAGTGAGCTTTCTCTGTTCCTTCTCAATTTCGGCTTTACAATGCAAGCTGCTGAGAAACAGGTCAAGAAGCTCTGAGAATGACTGCCATCATAAGAGACAAATTACTGTGGGCAGTCTAAATCAGATTGACATAAACTCTTCAACCGGTCAGTTATTAACCCTGCTTCCAAATGTTACTATGTGCACATAATAATTACTACTCAAAAGAACATTCTTTTGAGATTTTTACATGGTACCAACCTCCAAGGTACATAATAGTCTTTAGACATTTCATTAGTCAATTTCATTCTTTTATTTAAAACATTTTAATCCACAAATGTAAGGTGGGGGAAACCACTCCTCCCCTGTCCTTTAAAGAGGCAGACAATTTCTAAGAGCCGATTTTAAGGGTGCTGTCCTTTGGAAAGCATGCAGAGACATTGATTCCATGTCCACTGAGTCCTGTTTAATTATACCTCTTGCTGCAGTAAAATGGCTCAGGTCAAAATGACTTTAGAGAGATCAAGGGAGCTGATAATAATCAATAATATTGAAGGTACTTCTAAGTGATCCTCTGCTGGAGAACCTGTGGTTGACTTGCCAAGGAAATGTATAATATGCTCTACACATACTTGCTTCTTTTGTTTTCTTTATCATCAAGTACAGACTAAAATATTCTTCATTGCCCTTACCCCCTCTACATTTATCCAACTATTTCTGCTTTGTGCCATCTTAATATTTGGTCAGGAAAATTCTAGCACAGGTAAAGCAGGACAGGGCACTGGGATAGTATTTAACATCCCTCTCAAGAAATTTCCATTTCAGTTATGTACTATACTAGGAAAAAAAACAACAAACAAACAAAAAAAAAACCCAGTACATGACAGTTCACTCACAATAGTCAAAATCTATGCCAGGCCAACATAGGCTACTTACTGATTAAAGGAATGTAAGTGTTGATACCCCCTCTTCCTGACAGGGGCACTGCTGCATCATTGCCTAGGGACACATCTGCTTGAAAGCTGGATGCTGATTGGATTTTTAAAAAAATTAAAAAATGCAAAAAGATTAAAAAGGAATAGCAAATTGAAAAACAACAGATGCTATTACAATTAAATAGCACAAGTGGAAACATTTACTTAAATACTACCTGCATATAACTCCGGACCATATACAGCTCCAACTACTGGGCTTAATTTCCAACCTGAAACACACAAAAAGGAGGGTGAGCATTTAAGACTACTTGAGGAAAGGGATGATCAATGCATGTCAAGTTGGCTTCGGCCATCTCTGGGGCTATTTTTGCCTATTACCAACTTCTCTTTGGAATTCCAGCTTGGGGTTTACATGAGAAAGCAACAATAGTAGAACTAGCACACAGTGAAGAGATAATGAAGGGTTGGGGTTGGGGGGCTTGGCAGGGGTCATGATGTTAGGAGGAGGAAGATGGAGAGGGAATGAGAGGAGAAAAAATAAATAGAAATAAATCCTAGAGTTTGGTACAGTGTTCTCACAGAATTACCCTGGATGACCTATCCTTCATTTAAAAAAAGAAAGAAGGCCGACTATATGTCATTCTGTACCACACTGTGATGCACTTTCTTAACCCTGCTTATTACTCTAGCTGTTTTAATAAAAGTATCCATGGGCTGAACTCAAATTTAACCTAGATCTTTGACTCCATGCTTGAGTCAATGCTGGTATTCCAGGTAAACTGAAATCCACTTTCACTGGGATTTACCATTGGGATTTTATTAGGGTTCACCAACTAAAAAATGAAAGACATGAAATCATAAAATTCAAAGTACATTCCCAACTTCAGTGCATGTTTTCTGAGGCTCTAATGTGTAACAATCACCTTTAAGTTAATCAGACTTTTTAGTTAAAGAACACCAGAATACTGTGGAATGTTACCTTAAATATTTATAAATATTAAGAGTTTCCAAATAACATTATGTTTAATGTCAACTTTATTTCTTCTTTCCCTTTTTTATATTTATAAGAATATGGCAAGTATATTTTAAAAAGGAATAATGTATTATTGCTCACTGAGAGTGAATAAAAGTAGAATTCCACATGAAAACTTTATTTTATTAATTGAATTTTACATATAATAAGCAAAAATACTCTACATTATTTTTCTGACTCATTTGTCTTCTTTTATATTAAGACCCTAGCATTGTGCCACATTATTCTATATATATACGAATGAAAAGAAAAGGGCCAGAATTGGCCTCTTCTTCTTTTTTTTTTTTTTTTTTTTTGAGAGAGAGTCTTGCTTTGTTGCCCAGGCTGGAGTATAGTGGCTCAATTTCAGCTCACCACAACCTCCGCCTCCTGGGTTCAAGTGATGCTCATGCCTCAGCCTCCCAAGTAGCTGGGACTACAGGCACGCACCACCATGCCTGGCTAGTTTTATACTTTCAGTAGAGATGGGGTTTCACCATGTTGGCCAGGCTGGTCTTGAACTCCTGACCTTAAGTGATCCACCCGCCTCGGCCTCCCAAAGTGCTGGGGATTGCAGGTGTGAGCCACTGCACCCAGCCACAACTGGTCTTTTCAAAAGAATTACTGAAATTACCAGATTTAAATGACCGTAAGCAAAACATTATTCAAGTGAAAATCCATTCACTCTGATTCAATCCAACCTCTTATTCATCATTTTATGTGCTCATAAAATGCAATGTCTCTTCAATATTCCACATAAAATTTTGGCAAAATTTGGGCGCAAATACCACTTGAATTGTAAGAGCACAAATATTCTGCAATATCAAATTACACAAATACTGTGCAACATTTCTGCACAAATTAAGAGATTCCGACCAACCTAAATGAGAATGCTGACTGAGAATTCATTAGGACGAACCCAACACATTCTCCTTACGACCTTTAACACAATAGCAGAAGGTTTCTTGCCTACTAAACCTGAATACTAATTTAAAATATTTGCCTACTAAACCTGAATATTAATTTTGAATATTTGCCTACTAAACCTGAATATTAATTTTGAATATTTGCCTACTAAACCTGAATATTAATTTAGAATAATATTTGCCTACTAAACCTGAATATTAATTTAGAATAATATTTCAAAAAAGAACTTTTTTTGGCAGGGCGCGGTGGCTCACGCCTGTAATCCCAGCACTTTGGGAGGCTGAGGCGGGAGGATCACGAGGTCAGGAGATCGAGACCATCCTGGCTAACACGGTGAAACCCCATCTCTACTAAAAACACAAAAAATCACCCGGGTGTGGTGGTGGATGCCTGTAGTCCCAGCTACTCAGGAGGCTGAGGCACGAGAATGGCGTGAACCTGGGAGGTGGAGTTTGCAGTGAGCCGAGATAGCGCCACTGCACCCCAGTCTGGGCGACAGAGCCAGACTCTGTCTCCAAAAAAAAAAGAAAAAAAAAAATTCGTTTCCTACCAATGGCACTATTTCCTGGGCATTCCCTTTAAATCCACATAATGGGTGGGCACCGTGGCTCAAGCCTGTAATCCCAGCACTTCGGAAGGCTGAGGTGGACGGATCACCTGAGTCTAGAAGTTCGAGACCAGCCTGGCCAACGTGACAAAACCTCGTCTCTACTAAAAATACAAAAATTAGCCGGGTGTGGTGGCACACACCTGTAATCCCAGCTACTCTGGAGGCTGAGGCACGAGAATTGCTTGGACCCAGGAAGTGGAGGTTGCAGTGAGCTGAGATCGCACCACTGTACTCCAGCCTAGGAGTACAGAGAGACTCTCTCCCAAAACAAAAACAAAAATTAATATAATGGATGTATATTGATATGCTGTTAGCAATACTTTGAATATATTTAGTTTTAGACAATTATAATGTATTTTCACAAATGTCTTTTGACCTGCACAAAACCCAAGGAGGAAGGTAAAACAGATACCACATCTGCAATCTGAGGTCAATATTATACTTTTCTGGGTCTCATTTCCTAATAATAAGCTGGGAGGGTTGAGTTTCAATAATTTCTAAAAAAATCCTGGTGCCAAAAATCTGTGGTCTTAATTTATAAATACGAAAACAGAATCAGGTTAAAAAACTGGTCCACTGTCACGGAGTAAATAAAGTGTCAAACCTAGAAGCAGAATGTCTGTTTTCTGAATTCCAGTCAGAGGCGCTTTCTGTCACAGTATTTCTCCCAGAAGTAAAGAAAATTTGACATTCTTTGCCTCTCCTTTCTATTTTGTTTACTTTGAGTTTTTATCAAAATTGTAGAGACTTGTTTTTGTAAGAACAGTGAAAAGAAAATAAAAGTTAAAGTGGGAGGCAGTGGTATCATACCGATAAAAGGAGTAGGAAAAATGCAAATTATGCTGATAAATTTGTATCATCTCTGTGAAAAGCTGGGCTGAATATATTTATTGAAGACTTTATGGGATATAGTCAATACCAATACGTTTCTTCTTAAGACATTAGTGGCACATACAGCCACACTCTAACAGTAGGTTCAAACTTTTTACAAAAGCAGCAGACACTCCCCCCTTTATTCTAGATATTAGTAAAATCTTATGCAGAACCATAAATTGCTCAGATTACAGTACAGCTGAGACCTTAGGATTCAATCAATTTGGTTTCCTTTTTCTCCCCCAAACTGGCTCTGCACAACACAGTCTGCAAAACCACCACTGGGTTACAGATTAAATTTATATTCCATCTTATTCAGAGACCATGAGTCTAGATTAAATTTGGTAACTGATGTAACAAATTATTCATAGAAAATTTCCTTCTCAATGAGAAACACTTATAAACCTTACTATATAATATGTAATCATGAAATAGAAAATGGCACACACACAACCATACCCATGGCTGTTACCTCTAGGCCTAAGGAGAGCAATGGGTCCAAAATCATAACTTATTCCACTTATGCTCAGATGAATGAGAGTCAGAAGTAGAAGTGAGAGTCAGTGGGCATCCAGGGGTATTACGGACAAGTCTAACATATTACAAAGAGCTACAGCACCTGAAAAAGAAGGTGCTCAGGTGGGATCCAATTTGGGTTAGTAGGCAACTAGATAGCATGTTTGCACTGTGTAAAAGATGAACTTTACTTAGAACATAACACCTTAATACCTAAAAAACATAGCTCAATTGTAATGACAAAGTTATGTTGTAAACATAAAATACTCTCCCAGGTAAAGAGACTCTTCAATGCAAATTAAACTGTCTTAAGACTGAAATAAAGATTCTTAGAAGTTTATAAAAACTTAATATATTTACAGAAGAATAAACACTCTTTCGAAGATGATTTATAATTTCTTACCATTTGCATATGGTGTGACCATCTTCTTATTGGTCATTACACGTGCTGTAGCATTATTCACCTAAAAATAACAAGGAGAAAAAAGGGCAGGGAAGAAGTGGACCACATTAGGGAACATAAAGTTGCACATCCAGTAACATAGTACTTAGTTTAAAATGCAAATTTCTGGGAGCATTGATTTAAATAATTAACACAGCAATATAAAATATTAATATATAGTGTTTTAATTAAAGTTCTTATTAAATGAGGATAACAAGAGTAAAATGAGTTTCTTGGTTTCCAAATATCAGTACTCCAAAGACAATACATTTGCAAAATCTTTGGACATCTTTTAAACAGAGAAATCTCTGCACTAAGGAAAACATAGAAAAAAGTAAATAGGAAACAACTATATTAGCAATTCACTTTGAAGTTTGTTAATAAAACAGAGGCTTGCCACATGGGTTATGAAACAGATTGATGGAAAGGTGATAAAATAAATCTGATTTCACCTGTCCTAATGTTCAGCATTTTAAATACGTCTGTCCGAGATTTTTACTGTCTGACGTCAGTAAACAAATATAGAAACCTAAGATTCCCATGTTGACAGCCTTCAGGACCATTCTGAATTTTCTAGACTATATGGTCTATCAACTCAGGAACAAAACTTTTAAAAAAGCCCTTAAAGTAGGCACTTAAAAGAATTGAGAAAATCAAGTGTTTATTTATTTTGTTTTATGGCACTCTCCACCCTCATTACAGAACTGCGTATTTTAAAGCATTCTCAGTACGAGAGTAAGCAGGCGCTACAAAGACGGTGCTGCTGAAGAAAAGATGAATGGAACTGAGATGCCAGCATACTGCAGCCCAGTGACAGAACCAGCCTCAAAGCTCTTGCAAGGAGGGTAAAGTCCCACCATAGAACTTGACTTACACTGTGTTGTCAGGTCATAAAACATGCCAATTGAAAAAAGCAGCATAAAGTAGAAATGTCTTATTTTTGCCTCTTCAAATTTACATTGTGTTCAATTTGTATGGTAATAAATTTGTGTGATGAAAAGACCAATTTTAGGTAGAATTAGAACTAAAAAAACTTCCTATGTCTTTTGAGATTTGTACAGTGATACTTCCCCTACATGAGGAAAGAGCTTGAAACTCCATTTACTCTAGTTTCATCCACCAAATAATATAAACATTTCACATTTAAAAAGAAAGAATGGGATACAACAATGATGAGACTGAGAGCATGCAGTTAAAAAACACACACACACAAATAAAAGAAAGAAAAAACAATAAATTTTGGAAAGAGGGGAGAAAGTGAAAAGCAAGGTTCTCACAGACAAGGATTAGAATGGAGCAAGAGCTGAAACCAGCTGCTGGAGCAGAAAGCAACCAAGCACTTAAAAGGAAAAATGGCCAGAACCAATCAGAAACCACCAGTCAGCAAAAGAGACCAACAGCTGCGTGTAACTGAAGGGATGGGAAAGGAAGAATAGGGAAAAGGACAGGAGCAAGGATTTGGAAAAAGAGAATAAGGTAGGGAAAAAGAAAAGAGAAAGTCAGGAAGGGTGTAACGGGCAAAGAAAGAACAATCAGAGCTACAAACGGGGATTTGGGAAACAGGAAAAGTAGGGAAGGATGTAGGGGCAGGAAGTGCATTAATAAAACCAGCCAAACTGGAGTTCAGTAACTCTGAGTAAGATGTGCAAGGGGAAAAAAATCACCATGAAGTCAGTAATCAAACAGCTCAGACTGCTACAAAACAATATGTACATCCAAAATCCAGGCGGCATTACTCAACAGCATTGAAAATAAAAGGGGGAAAGGAAAAGGAAGAGGAACAACAAGTCAAATCACATTTTGTAGTGTTAATGTGAGATGGCAGATGGACTTTTTCTTTCTTATTTAATTGTTTTGTAATTACATTTTTAAAAGCTTCTTCTCTAGTGCTTTTTTCACTTACCGCCAACGGGCACCATCGCCAGCATTGTGTATAGTTACCATGGAAAGAGTGAGTCAAGTGAAGGGCCCTAAATGCTAAACCATTGGAAAGGAGGGGAAAAAAAGCAAAATATGCAGACATCTTACTCAAAATGGTGGCTTTTACATTTAATACTTTAAAAAATTGGGAAAGGGGAAAGGAGCCAGTTAACCTTCGATGTGTTATCAAAAAGGGCTGGTGAATACCAGGTGGCAGACTTAGTCATCATCACAGTACATTCGCCAGCCAGCCATCAAACCCTCTGTTTAAGAATTTTATCCATAAAAATTTAGATATCAAAATTCTTGATATTAGATATATTCAAAAACTACATGAGTTTTGGATTATTTCCTCCCTCCCCACAATCTCTAGAATCTTCTATTCCGTGCTTATCATGTGCACAAAGAGGCGAACTGGCCTCCCAAGAGAGAGGATATTGGCTGGCCCCTTGATTCATTATAGAACACAGTGTTATAAACTGGATAGTTTTTAGACAATTTAACATTAGTTTTGCTTAGGCCTGATCACAGGAATTCAGAGTACTGCAAACTGAAGCAAAGGAAAAAAATCAAGAGAGCAGAAGGATGAACATTTTGAAGGAAAAACATAAATGAAAAACACACACACACACGCACACACAAAAAGTCAAAATTAAAACCCCCAAACAACCAATAAATGAGGAGGGAGGCAGATAGAAGTGTTACTTTTATACATTTTAGTGCAAGAAGGTGAAGACAGAGATACAAACACACATACATGTGCACACGCACACACAAGACAGGGTTCCAAATGTGAAACAAGTGAGGCAATACGAAAAAACAGAAATAAAAATATAAAACCAGAAATTGAATTATTAAAGACATGCACCTCGATTTTACGGCCCTCTACCACGGTGCCGTGTAATTTCTCCCTGGCCCTGTCTGCATCAGCACTATTCTCGAAAGTTACGAACCCGAATCCCTGCATGCAGCGGGAGAAGGGGGGAAAACATGCACATCGTTATATTGAAATACTGATCTCTTGGTAAATAGAGAAAAAATATCATAGTATGAAACTGACATCAGCAACAACTCAGCAATAGTCTCCCAAAGTCACATTTTTGGTCCATGCATATTTGTGAAGGGAAATTAAATCCAATAAAAGAATAAAGAACTGTAATAATAATAATAATTAACAGCAATGTCACAATAAAATAAAACATAAAGCATACGAGGCCAGACCAAAATTAAGGTACAGAGTTACTTGGGTCAAACTATTCAACCAAGAATCTGAAGATTTTTTAACGTTCTACCTTTCTCTCTCAATTCATGTTATTAATTTAATATATATGCCCCTTTATGTAATACCAAAAAAGACTTAATTAAGTTGACTCTCTGACATCCCAAATCCATTATTTCCCAGTAACTGCTACATGAAATCTGACATTCAGGTTCAACGTTGCACAATGAGATTTTTTTTAAAGTAGGTCTAATCATTTTAGCCCCATGTTGCCGGCTGCTTATATCACTACTATTCCTTTGGGAACAGGATAATTTAGGACATAGTTGTTGTATAATTTTGTATGTACTGGGTGTGGAAGAGAAAAGCATTCATGCTCTTCTAAGCAAATAAAAATATCGCTAAGCAGTGGTCAATTATAACTTTTCTTCAATGCCCATTTTAAATGACCAGATTGACACTCAGAGTAAAAATATGTTCAATTGAATTTCAGAAAACTGCTAACCCAAATTCGCCTAAATTACTCACTTATTGATTTTTATATCTGCTATTAAAGGTAGTAGTAACTTTCTATATATAGAGAAAAAAGGAACAGTCAACAGGCAATGGGAACGAGATCTACATTAGTGACATCAGTTGTTCACTATTCAGTAGAAAAAGGATATCGGAAAACAGCAGTGCAGCTGGTACAGTAAGTTAGGATTAATTTATTTGTTCCTTGCAAGATACTACAAAAATGGAGTGGAGCTTTAACTCATCAAGTAGACAAACCAGGACACCAGGGAGTTGACTACCTTCACTCCGACATTCACGTACTACCAATTTTAACACTAGGAGCGTTTACTACATACTTATAAGACTTTCCTAAAACATCATATTCACTTCATTCTAGTTGCTCTGTTCTTATTGTTCTACTCTGCAGCTGTAATTTTACAAACAATTTCCACGCTGCTTATATCTGCAAAGTGGTAAAGTCTTAGGATTTTCTGCAAAGTCTTCATTTGCCAATAACTTCATTGTCCTGCTAGCATTTTTTGAACATTCCATTATGGGATAACCCAGAACCCTTTAATTTTAATTGAAGTTCTGCCTAGCTGCTTAATAACATGAGCATACTTCTCTCTATATAAACCATGTTCTTAACTGACACGGTAAACAAAGCACGTTGCTCAATAAGATTTTATAAAAGCAACTCCATTGTTTTGAAGGATCCGGTAACTCAGCATTCTAAGTGATTATGTGGGTGGGTGGCGTTTTGGAGAATTCCAATGGATGATCTCTACCCACAATTTGGACATCACAAATACCCTTGAAAGTGCAACGCTAAGCTGATGGAGATTTTAAAACGTACGTTGCTTGGAAAGAATTACTACTGGTAACTTCAGTTAATATTCTCCTAAAGAATGTATAAGTTTGTTGAAAATATCAACAGGAACATATTTTCATAAATGAAATGTTGATATCAACATTTATAGCCACTTTGACACCACAAGGTATAAAAAGGCGCACATTAATAATTAGTTACACCATTTGTCATCTACACTAGCACCTGCTGAAGACAAGCTGCCAGTTCTCTAATCCTGGTGAGTCCTCCAACAGGAAAGTCAAACTTTTAAAGAAAGGTCACAGAGAGTGATGAATTTTAATATCACACTTTAGAAGAATTTTGGCTGTATTTCAACTGGTCCTCACAGTCATATATTTTATGACTTAGGTTAAATTAATACATTGTAAATTAATAGTTGGATTACTATTAAGTTATATGAAAACTAAGACCTAGGTTTTTGATATTAGCATTATGACTATATCTACACACCCACATACAAATATACGTACTAGTTTGTCTTCTTAAATATAACCATGAAGTAAAAAGAATAGACATGTTGGTTTCATGTTGAAGGTAAAGAAACTGAGTCAAACTGAGATTAAATACACAAGGATATACAGCTAATGGTGAGAAAATTCTAAGCCTTTTCAAATCTCAGTTCAGTATTCTATTTACTAAATGATATTAGTCCTAAAAGCCTTATATTTTTTTCAAATCTAATTGCTAAATATCTTCCATAACCTTCTTTTCTGAAATGTGTTGAAAGAACATTAGTGATAACTGCATCCAAAAGAATGGAAGGTGGTATGATGAGCACTGAAATTTTACAGTCAGCAAATGACAAAGTTTAACATTAATGTCTGCTTGGATAAGATTTTCTCAATAATGACTTTAACATTCTGGAACAAAATTTCACTTTCAAATGTTTTAAAAGTGTTTCATAAAGAAAGATGCTTATACACCAAAGGAAATGCGAATCAAGATGCCAAAAATATAAAAATAAAGCAATCTTTATAAGCATCTTTTCCCTGGGGTGATAGGAGGAAGAAGGCCTTGTTGATGCGCTGGGACTCCTTAGTATGAAACATAAAGGTAAGAGGATTTCTTTATTTGCTTTGAAGACAAACAGACCTTGCAATAGGGCAAACAATGGCTTCCTAAAGTTGTCCACATCCTAATCCCCAGAGCCAGTGAATATGTTACCTTACACAGCAAAAGGGATTTTGCAGATGCGATTAAGTTAATGATCTTGAGATAGAGAGATTATCCTGGATTATCCGGTTGGGCCCAATATAATACAGTGGCCCAATGTGGCCACTGTACTGTGCTTATAAGTGAAAAGCGGACACAGGAGAGTCCGAATCAGAGTAAAGCAGCCTGAGAAAGACTTGACTGGCCATTGCTGGCTCTGAAGACAGAAGGGAGCTATAGTCCAAGAAATGTGGGCAGCCTCTAGAAGTTAGAAAAGGTGAGAAAACAGATGATCCCTTAGAGCCTCCTCAAGAACCCAACACACTGATTTTAGCCTTGTGAGACCCATTTTGGACTTCTGACCTCCAGGGCTGTAAGATAATAAATGTGTGGTTTTAAGCCACCCAATTTGTGGTAATCTGTTCAGAAGTCATAGGGAATTAATACATACCTCTTAGAATTAAAGTCCATGATTAGGAAGGTGAGAGGTATTAGTAGAATTTTTTGAAGTTCTGTTCTTAAATACTTTTCTCTCATGTTTAAACTTTAAACAGGTGATTTTCCATCAACCCAAACATGCTTCCTTATCTATCACACTCACAATTTAGTTTCAATAACATGAACTCAGATCTTAAAACATTTTTAGAATACACTATTTCTTCAATAAAATTTAGCATTTTAGAAAAGGTGCCAGAAACTGTGCTAAAGATGTTCACAGATTATCCAGGTTTAAAAGTCATCAGTAGAAAAGCCTGCTTACATGAACTCATGTTTTGTCACTTTGCTCTTAGAAACCGAATTAAGTTGGTCATTCTGATCTCTTGCTTTGGAAAAAAAAAGTTAGTAAAATTATGTCTAAATCTAAATATTTTCCTTAGAACAACTTCCAAATGATCGTAGAACAGCTTCTAAATGATCATACAACCTATCAAACACTGAACCAGTCTACACAGGTATAATATATATAACAAATAGATTACATAATCTGTAACAAATAGATTTAATCTCAAATTCTGAACAAGAGGAAATATTTCAGCTATGTAAACAGATGGAGAATTTTTGTTATCTAAACTCCTGTTAATAAAACCAGATTTAAAAAAGTAAACTTTATTTTTTAATTAAAAAATGATTTTGACATGTCTGTCTACACTAGCACTACAGAGAGAAATATAATACAAACCACATATATAATTTAAAATTTTCTAATAATCACATTTAAAAAGTAGAAACAGGTGAGATTAATTTTAACAATGTATTTTATTTAACCCAATATATACACATAACACTTCAATATGATATCAATATTAAAACATTATTAGTGAGAGTTAGCATTCTTTTTTTGTGCTAATTCTGAAATGGTGTCCATTTTACCCTTATAGGCACACCTCAGTTTAAACTCTCCAAATTTCAAGTGCTAAATGTGACCACTGTGCTGGGCAATGCAGGTCTCTACACTTTATACTCCTCTAAGTTCGCAGTCCTCAAAGTCCTTCTAAATTAAACATTTAAACACACCAGTGTTACATGAGTGATTTACCAGCTGACTTCTGGAAACTGAAGAATGGTATATTTATTAGGTGTATGGTTGTAGTTAAAACTTCTACAAAGTGTGACAACAATTTCACAGCCTGCCTTGACATCATCGAGGACATATAGGAGCCAAGTAACTGTCACCTTTTTAGTCTGGCCTCAGACTGCAATAAATAACAAGCAATAGAATGAACATTGTAAAAATATTATTAAAATTTGTATAATTTTTGAATTTTTCGATCTCAGAAGAATGAGAAAGAAAATTTACCATGTAACTTTTAAGGGAGAAATCAAAAGCAGACGGATCTCCTGGGTATGGCCAGAACACAGAAATAAAAAAAAAATAAAAAATAAAAAATAAAACTAAAGCCCATAATGGTAACAAAAGAAAAAAAAAACAAAAACAAAAAATTAAGCCCTTCAGAAACACATGCACTGTTAATTCAGTTTCAAATATAATAAAAAAAGCCATTTCACTCCAACATTACCTATCAAGTTCTACTGAAAGTCACAAAGGCCTACTTACTGTAACTTCCAAAAAAGTATTTTGATAATACTTTGAAAGAAATAATTTCCCTTTGCATGAAATTAAAAGCCATGATAATAGGAAAAACATTATAGCAAATTACTTGTGTCTAAGGAATGGGAATAGGTGTTTTATCTCCCCTAACTACAGCCTAAACTTAAGCCCAACCTAAACCTAGATCCCCATTATTCCAGAAATCCACCTGAGAAAAGTAATGAGAACATGTTAAGCAAATATTTGCTATGGTCCTAGTGTAAAGAAAAGATAAATATTTAAGGTGATAGCTATCCCAATTACTCTGATTTGATTATATGAATGTATCGGATTATCACATATACCCTGAAAATATGTACATCTAGTATCTATTGATTTTAGAAAAAAGAAAAAAAAATTGCTAGAAATCTCAGTAATTACTTCTGGGCTGTATAATATTTGTAGTTCTTTAGTGGACTTAATAAGCACTACCTGAAGAGCTGAACAGTTTCAACACATTCAATATCTTAATACATATCCATGCAAGAGATGATATACCAAAATATTCTGGCAAAAATTTATAGAAAACGTAAATGTTACAATCTGTGTATTTCTTTATTTAATAAGTTTGATAATTATCACCAAAAATTGTTCTGTGGTTGGATGATGGTGAATAAGATGGTAGAAAGTCTGATCCACAATGGAATAACTTTTGAAAAAAACAAGTTCTTAATCACTAAAAATTTCTAGCAGAGAATGCAAGGTCAAGAATACAGGGGGTTGAACTAGGTGACCATTTTGGGTTATGTTTTAAGGTTCTATATGAGAAAATAAGACTAGAAGGATACATGAGAATATCAGTAGTGAACATTCCTCTTCAATAAACTATGTATCTTTTTCTTTATACTTTTCATTAAGCATCATGTTTTCCTTTTGAAAGACTGCTTTTTTAAGATGCTACCTAAAGGATATATACGGAGAGTAAACAATAGTTTATCATTCAAACTGGGACACTTTGAGGGAGAAAGGGGTCATTTATTAATAATTATGCGAAGACAATAGGTTTAAACCGGGGCTATCCTGGATAAGCCAGGACATACGGTCACTCTAACTAGGCATGATCTTATTATTTGTGTTAATAATCTTTCATTACTGGTGAAACTTGGAGAATTAATAAAGCTACATAAACTCATATAATAATTTTCTAAGTTCTATTTGAATAAATTGGTTAATTTTTTGGCAGGAGTACAATTTTCCATCCTATATCTTAATAGTACATTTTCAAAAGGCTAGTCTATCTCTGTTTCAGTTAATCAAAGAAACTTAGATACAGGTGATTCTATGTTTGTTTGTTTGTTTATTTATTTTATTTTTTGAGATTGGGTCTCACTTTGTCACACAGGCTGGAGTGCAGTGATGCCATCTCGGCTCACTGCAAGCTCCACCTCCCAGGTTTATGCCATTCTCCTGCCTCAGCCTCCTGAGTAGCTGGGACCACAGGAGCCCACCACCACGCCCGGTTAATTTTTTTTTTTGCTTTGTATTTTTAGTAGAGACAGGGTTTCACTGTGTTAGCCAGGATGGCTGATTCTATGTTTTTACAAAGGATTAGGGAGTAAAAAGACTAAAATTCACATGAAATAATTTAAACATATATGTATGCATGTGTGTGCACAAATATGATATATATTCATTCCATAATCTAAGTAAACCAAATCTAGAATATGAAGGTAAAAGAAGGAAAAAAGGAAAAACTAGTCAACAACAAAGAAAAAACTACTATAGAGTAATTCTACTCTAAAGGCAAGCTGGAAAAAGAAGAATACTGGCAGACAAGGAGGCTGTGATCATGGCAGTGGAACACCGTCTACTCATGTTTTCAAATGGGTATATTCTAAAACCCTGGGTGATGGTCTTATTATACAAAATAAGATACGGGAAGGAGTTGCTTTTTGTTTTGGAACAATTTGATTAAACACGGTTTTACATGTAAGTATTGCTATCTTAGAGTTATTTTGTGACGAGTTTTTCCATTACTGCTCTAAAAAAATTCAATAAAGCTAATTTCTGTACAGAAAAGCACTCTGTTTGAAAGTTAGAGGAGCTCTTCACTACACAACAGGACTATATAAAGCCTCCTTTTCTCTGGTTATTTTCAAAATATTCTGTAATTTTACAGTCAACCTCAAACATATAAAAGGAATAGGACACTAAACTTAATTCACAAAACAGAAACTGCTCATTAATTTATCTTAGGTGGATCCCAGAGGAGGCATCCATGGGTTTGATTCCAAAGTAAATCTCTATTAGGAGCCTCAGAACAGTTCCAAGGGCACCCATTCCAGCAAAGAACTTTAGGTAGCAGTTAAGAAAGCTCTGAAGGACAAAAACAAGGTTTTTATCAGTCCTTGAAGGCAGATTCAGGGCAATTCTGAATTCTGTGCTTTGTTTTTAAAACATTTACCAATCAGTACAGAGTCTGTGAACCCTTTAGCAGCCCAAAGAAAAATGGGGCAGTGAGGATACAGCATCAAGCTGACAGAAGCAGCCTATGCTTTTAGATTTCCCAAAAGAAAGCTCATGTCATTACTTTCAAATGAAAATTACACGGGAGAAGTAACTGGATGAGGTAAATGTTAAACAAAGTGGGGCCAGGATGCGGTGGCTCACACCTGTAATCCCAGTACTGTGGGAGGCCAAGGCAGGCAGATCATTTGAGACCAGGAGTTTGAGACCAGCCTGGCCAACATGGTGAAACCCTGTCTGTACTAAAAATATCAAAAATTAGCCAGGGGTGGTAGTGCGTGCCTGTTATCCCAGCTACTCTGGAGGCTGAGGCACAAGAATCGCTTGAACCCAGGAGGCGGAGGTTGCAGTGAGTCAAGACTGTGCCACTGCAACTCTAGCCTGGGCAACAGAGTGAGACTCTACCTCAAAAAAAAAGAAAAAGAAAAAGAAATTGATAGCAGGCAAATTCTTAAAGTCAATGAAATAAGCCTCAAGAAAGATCAATTTCCTTTGCTTCACAATAATTCAAATTATTTTCTTGGTAAGGAACAAGTCCTCAATGCCTGATGAAGCTACACTGGCCTTCTAGTTGTTAGACTCTAGTTAAGAATATTTTAAGTACATACACTCACAAGTAAAAATATTTAAAACTACTACTTCAGATAGTTTACAGAGTGGCCAATAATCTCCATATATTTATTTACACTCATGTGCTTCTTATCTCTAAACCACTGTCATTTTCCCACCTTGTAGCTAAAAAATATCACACAAAATAAACACAAACAATGCAACAAAGGAACAGAAATCCATTGTGAGAAAAATTACAAGCATAAATAGTTTACTGGTTGCACTCTAAATAGACTTCACTTTAAAAAATACTTACCAAGTGCTGGAGAAAGTTCTGTATAGGCATATTAATCATTTTTGTTTTAACTGAAAACTGGAAGCTTAGAGTATAATTACCTCTTTAATAATTAACAAATAATTATTATAGTCAGAATTAAATACTTTTAGTGTTGATACATTCTACAAAGGAAGGCAATAATAAGTAGCATTAGAACAGCACATACATTTTTATGTGTACAGATGGGGGCAGGAGGTATATAAACTCTGTTATCAATTCCCAAAGTATGGTGAATTTGGAGTATGAAATTGGAGAGGTAAATATTAGCTCATTTATTGGCTTTATTTAGCTTTCCCTCAAATTACATGTTTAAGAGATTTAACCATAACCAAAAGCTATTTTCAAAGTTCAGTGATGACCAAATGATAATTAAGTAAAAAATTGCTCTAACCTAACAAATCAAAGTAGCAACAGCAAGGTAAATATTTATAGGCTTGGCTATGGCTGATGGTTCCAGTAGGATGTATTTCATTTAATAAGCAGTGAGAAAACTCTCAAGTAACATGTCCAAAAATTCAGCTCATCAAAAACTTTTTTTTTCATAACACCACTGTAAGACTTCGCTATTCCCTTGTTCCTAAAAACATTGCTGTTTCTTTTAATGCGTGGAAATTCTAAATCATATAGATTGGGAATTTAAAATAGTAAATAGGGGAAATAATTTTTATTTATTTATTTATTTTGAGATAGTCTTGCTCTGTTGCCCAGGTTGGAATGTAGTGGCACAATCTCGGTTCACTGTAACCTCTGCCTCCTGGGTTCAAGTGATTCTCCTGCCTCAGTCTCCCGAGTAGCTGGGATTACAGGCGTGTGCCACCGTGCCCGGCTAATTTTTGTATTTTAAGTAGAGACGGAGTTTCACCATGTTGGCCAGGCTGGTCTTGAACTCTTGACCTCAGGTGATCCGCCCGCCTCGGCCTCCCAAAGTGCTGGGATTACAGGCGTGAGCCACCCCGCCCAGCCTAATAGGGGAAATAAATTTTAATTAAAAACTTCAGTTCTTATATAGAACACATTTAGAGGAAAATACACACATAAAAGTACACACATACTTTCATTCTTATGCAAAAAAATCTAACTCACTGTACTTGTGATTTAGGTGACTCTACATCCTGAGGATTGCCTATGTGGGTAGAACTTAAAGGAGGAAATCAGTTCATACTAAATTCCTCAGTTATTTCTCACTCTGTTTAAGTGTTATCACAATTTTCAAAAGAGACTGCAAGTTAACTGAATAATCAAAGCATTAAACTTGTTCTAAGTATGTTGTTTTGAAGTTGGATTTTGGCTGAATTGTTCTGATAGAATTCAGAATAGAATTCTCATAGAATTTCACTTTTTTAAAGTCTTTGTGCTCCTTCTTTAAATGGAGAAAGCTGAGGCCAAATTTAAGGCTCATAAAGCACTGTCATCTCCTACATCCTGTGTTCTTTATGCCCCACTCTTCCCTCAACCTTCTCTGCTTCTTACTTTATCAGCCCTCCACCCCTGTATAAGTATCAGAATAAAGTTTGGCCATGTGGTAGCTTATTTTTAGAGATAATCTACCTTAAGGTAGACACTTAGGATACTTTTGTTTTTTGTTTTTTTTTTTGAGACAGAGTCTCGCTGTGTTGCCCAGGCTAGAGTGCAGTGGCGCCATCTCAGCTCACTGCAAGTTCCGCCTCCCGGGCTCACGCCATTCTCCTGCCTCAGCCTCCAGAGTAGCTGGGACTACAGGCACCCGCTACCACGCCAGGCTAATTTTTCTGTATTTTTAGTAGAGACGGGGACTTAGGATACTTTTATGCAGGCTTGAAAACAGTTTATGTTTTCTGAATACTTGCTATTTAAAAGAACACAAAACTCAAAAAGAAATCAAGCACACTTGACACTGAAATGGAGCTTACCTTAGAGCCACGTTCATTAAAGATTATTTCTACATCTAGGATTTTGCCGAACTGCTGCAGAGATAAAAATAAAAACATTTACTTATGGTCAGGTTTTTATCCACATATTTTGTTCTCTTCTGAAATGGGAATAGTTTATTTTTCTTCTTCTGTAAACTCCTTATTTAACTTCTATGTTTGTATTTGTTAGTAAGTTCCAATAGCAGTTTCTGATTTTTCCTCATTGCTGAGCTGACAGTTTCTCCTTTCTCAGTTCACTCACTCAGGCAATTTATCCACCTCTCTGTGTGGAAGCTGTTGTTGAAAGTTATTCACAGTGTTAGCCCATTAGATGTTGTATGGGGACAAGAACTTGGAATTTTCCTAACTACATCTCTTTATTTTTTAAAACAGTCTCATTTGAAAAGCAAATCCTAGTAAGTAGAATAATATACTATAGAAGGCTATTCCCCTCCTTTTTTTAATACAAAGTATATTCACTATATGAAAAGCAGAAAACATAAACAAAAGGAAAAGGGAAAACAGAAAATAAAGATCATCTGCGGCCGGGCACGGTGGCTCACGCCTGTAATCCCAGCACTTTGGGAGGCTGAGGCAGGCGGATCAACTGAGGTGAGGAGTTCAAGACCAGCCTGACCAACATGGAGAAACTCCGTCTCTACTAAAAATACAAAATTAGCCGGGCGTGGTGGCGTGTGCCTGTAATCCCAGCTACTCAGGAGGCTGAGGCAGGAGAATCGCTTGAACCCGGGAGGTGGAGGTTGCAGTGCGCTGAGATCGCGCCATTGCACTCCAGCCTGGGCAACAAGAGCGAAACTCCATCACAAAAAAATAAAAATCATATGCAATCCTATCATCGATAGGTTTTAGTACACAGCATTCCAGGCTTTCCCTCAGGCATGTAGAGATAAGTAACCATAGACATCAGATACATTCTATAATTTGCTTGTTATTTAAAAAAAAAAAAAAAAAAAAAAAGAGTCTTGAACTGTCACCCAGGCTGGAGTCCAGTGGCACGATCTTGGCTCACTGTAACCTGTGCCTCCTGGGTTCAAGCTATTCTCCTGCCTCAGCCTCCCGAGTAGCTGGGATTACGAGTGCCCGCCACCACGCCCAGCTAATTTTTGTATTTTTAGTAGAGAGGGGCTTTTACCACGTTGACCAGCCTGGTCTCGAACTCTTGACTTCATGTGATCCGCCCGCCTCAGCCTCCCAAAGCATATATTGCTTTTATTTTTTTAACTTAGCAATAGATTATGAACAACTATCTAAGTCAATATATATCTGTGTTACCACTTCTATAGGCTACATGCTATTCACCACTTTAATATTTCTACAACAAACATCAAGAATATTTTAAATAACACCTCTCTTTAGTAATTCTTTAAACATTTTAACATTCAGAAAAGCAAGCAAAAACTAAAGACACAAAGCCTAAACTCTATTGTTATGTAGCTAAATAGCCGACTAGAGGGTTACACAAAACACAATCATTATTTAGGGGGAAAGTATATAAAAAGAGACAAAACTGTTTAATCAATGCTTGGATGAAATGAATTGAAGGTACATGCAGAAAATTTCCAGATATCTTTTTGGCTCATATTTCCCTCTGAGTATTGGAGTCATACCTGATTATCTACTTCACTTGGGTTTCAAAGCAGACTTTGGGAAATGTGAAAAAAACTGAAAAAGGGAAAGAGCAAAACAGAAATCATGCCGTTCCACTGGATTCAATCATTACTATCTTTATCAAAAAACTTGTATTAATAACCCAAGTTTTCTACAGTAAGACATCTTGGTTTGGTTTAATAGAAAAACCATGGAAAAAGGAAAATGTCTTATTTTACATGGGAGGACATTTATGCTTATCCTATAAAACTAAGATTTGCATGGTGCTTTGGAGTTTGTTTTGTTTTATATTTTCTAGTGCATTCTTATAATATCCTTCTGGAGTAAGGATCACATTCCTTTTATGGTTAAGGAGAACGAGGCTAAAAGACGCTATTCGTCAAGTTTATGAAGCTAATGAAATGGAGCGTGGAATGCCTGCTCTTTACCATGGCTACTGTTCTTCTAAGTAATAGAGAGTCACAATATGGAAGAAAATAAAGCAACTAGGTATCTCTGGTAAGGAAAAAGTTATTTCTTTTGCACTTTATGCCTTATGAGAAGGGCATAATACATTTCAAGAAATCACTAACTGGCCCAGGCAGATCTGCAATGGACGCTATTTTTCTGACTCAAGAGAAAACAAACCTCTGGCAGATGAGAATGTACTCCATTCTCACAGACCTCCAGAGACTAAGATTTTATATAAGTTCTGATAATTCAGTAGAGAGCCTAATAACTCAGGCTCCCGAGAAGTTTCTTCTGCATAACCCAAGTCCTTTATGCTGCCCTTTATTTTCTGTTGTTCTCTTCTCTGAAGAAATGGAAAATATCTGGTTACCACTTTCTGTGTAAAGCTCTCCAAATACTTCAAGAACATCAACTCTGGCCTTCTCTTTAGTGTGGAAAATATATCCAGGTAGTCAGCTAAAAATGAAAGAATGTTGCCCCAGTGTCTTGTCACCATGAAGTGGGCACAAAGACTCAAAGAAGAGCATTTGCTTTTCTAATAAAGTACCAGGCAGCTATCCTAGTGGAATTAGAAAAACAAAACAAAACAAAACAAAACCTATTGATTATCTCTGGGTTAAGAGTTTGGTCAAATTCAAAAAGCAAAAACACACAGGCTCAGAAAAAATTAAGATCCTTAGCAGCCATTCACTTCCCAACAACTTAAATGTTTGCAATTAACTTTTTTCATGATGGTGATTCAGGAGGAAATAAACAGTTGAAAGAATACATCAGAGGTAGTAAACCAATCCTCTACAATGATTTTAGATACTGGTTTTGACACTGTGGGGTACGAGCAACGAAGTATTATAAAAACAAAATACTGAGGTACTGTTTTCACAAATATTATTTCATTTAATTTATAACACTCTGAAAGGCAGAGATTACTATCTCTATGTTTACAAATATGATATTTAAATTCAAAAAGGTTACATGAATCCCAAAGTTCACACGCGAATAGAATCTGAACCCAGACTCTTTGACTCCAAAATCTATACTCTTTCCACTTTAATGAGCCACCTCTAAACCTGTATTCTCTACATCGTGAATCTTTTTAGACATTACAAAGCTAAGTAGAGAGTGGCAATAATGCATCCCTGAATCTAGTTTCTTTGGTCTTGCAGTTGAGGCAGATAAGAGGAGAGGAAGGCAGTACTGAGCTGGGCTTACATGGAAGGCAAAGGAAAAAACTAAGAAGGCGACAGGATGAATAAGCAGTGGTCCCCAAACTTAAGTGCACATGAGTATCAGCTGGGGATCTTGTAAACATACCTAAGCCCAAGCCACACTCCAGGCCAATTAAATCACAACCCTAGAATGTGAGACATAGACATCAATATTTTTTAAGCTTCCCAGGTAATTTCCAGTGTGCAAACAAGTTTAGGAATCATTGCTCTAAAAGAATATGCACGTTTGCTCTTTCAGGTGAAACTAAGCATAATATTGGTATGTTTACTGAGTTCGGTAGGTGAGTAGGGTGACCATGCTGGTTTCAGCACTGAAAGTCTCCCATCACAAGAAGCCCCTCAGTCACAGCAAACTGGGTCATAGGGCCACCTTATGCGTGCAGCAACCTGCAAGACTATGTCTAGAGCAGACTGGATGATAGAAAAAGGTTTCTAAAGACTGATGAAAAGACCGATTTATCTCAGAATCTTTCTCAATCTATTTGTAGTTTAAGCCTAAAGTAATAATGACTAATAACACACCTGGGGGATTAAAATCTACTTTAATTGTAAAATCCATAAAAAAACTTCAGAGACTTACCCCAAACATCTGCCGGAGGTCAGGGTCCCGGAAGCGGAAAGGAATATTAGAGACATGCAGCCGTTTCGGGGTAGATTTACTCTCTGAATTTTCACTACTTTGTGTCTGTGACTGCTGGCCGTCTGTCTGTGCTCCACCTTCTGTCTGCTAAGCAAAGAAATAAATAATAAAGAATGAAAACTAAACACAATTACTCTAAAATAATTAATGTTCCCCCCACAGCAATCATCCCCAAACAGGGTATGTTTAAGCAAAAATTACAGTAGTCCCTTCAAAGACAAAAACAACAACAACAAAAAACACAAAGATGTTATTAATGTTCTAAATGCTACCATCTACAAACAAAATGTTGGTGTTTTGAGTATTTACAGTATGCTAGCAAAATGGGAGCTGAGGTACACAGAAGTACTAAGTGACGTGCCCAAGATCACATGAAGATGCATTAGGATAACTGAAGATACAAAAATAGTTCCTTTATTCTTAGACTTTTAGAACTTTCTATTTTTAAGATATTTCTATTCTGAAAATAGAGAGTCTGTTATACTTAGTTATGGAGGTCACTTCATTTTTTGGTCTATGATCTCAGGCTCTCTCAAGGAAATGAAATAGGGAAATATTTCTATATTTCATTCCCTCTATTAGCTCTAGAGTTATTACTACTATGTTGCCAAAGTATTATAATGATATTATTTATGAAGAGGAAAAACCTAGCAATAACTGAAGAAGCTTCTTTTTTTTTTTTTTTTTTTTTTTGAGACGGAGTCTGGCTCTGTCGCTCAGGCTGGAGTGCAGTGGCACGATCTTGGCTCACTGCAAGCTCCGCCTCCCAGGTTCACGCCATTCTCCTGCCTCAGCCTCCCGAGTAGCTGGACTATATAGGCACTCGGCTAATTTTTTGTATTTTTGGTAGAGACGAGGTTTCACCCTGTTAGCCAGGATGGTCTCGATCTCCTGACCTCGTGATCTGCCCACCTCGGCCTTCCAAAGTGTTGGGATTACAGGCGTAAGCCACCGCACCTGGCCAAGAAGCTTTTTACTCTGAAACAAATCTGTACTCTCCTCCCTAACTTATGCAATTCCAGCTAACTTTAGTCCAGGGGAACCCAACCTTCTGCAGCCCAGAGCAAAGTGCATTGAGAGAATCTAACTGTAGGAAAAGGCTTTAGAGACCCTGACTCATCTGCTACTCAACCTAAAAATGCAAGATTTGTACATATCCACAGTTAAAGAGTATAAATGAGTGTGGGTATGCATTTATTTATTTATATTTATTTTTTACTTTTTGGACTCAGTTTAATGGGTTGTGCATGGTAACCCAATATGCTCACACATGCACACAAGAATCATATGCAGAAATCAAAGTTTCAAGACAGGACAGCTACTGTATGTGCCTGCACGCTGGTATTTTCTAGTTTGTTTTCCTTTTTCTTACCTAGCATAACCCAGTAAATTGAATTTACAACCCACTAAGAGGTCACAGCCTGTGGACTGGAAAACAGTGAACTAAACAACCTCTCTGAGCACTCTGGCGCTTGCAGAAAACCAGGTTTTGCTGCAGCATCCTCAGCACCATTCCACGAGGAGGGAGGCAACGCATCCCATGTCCCCACGACACACAGGAGGAGACAGAACAGGGGCTCTCCGTGGGCCACCCCATTAAGCCAGTCGGAGCACTTGGACTCAGATCTCCCAAACTTCATGCGATTTCCACTCCATCATGCTGAATTTCCATGTGGCTTTCAAAATCATTGCTAAGCGCTGTTTCCATGACGCCACACTCACGTTTTAAGTGAAAATCTATTACGAAATAAAAACTTTTTTTGGAAACTATACTGCTGCAGAGAAAGCACACTGTCAAGAGTGTGCATTTCGGGTGCAGTGGGTGGGAAGAAGAACCTACAACATGTGGTCTACATGGTAGCTGCTTTTCAAAAGCGAGTTTTTGGGGGCACAGCGAGGGAGGAACCACTAGAACTGTCATTGAACAGTCATGTGCTTCTCTCCAATCAGGAAACTCCAGCAGCTGCAGAGAACATCCAGAATCAGAAGCGAACACCTGAGTCAGGACCTTCTGGGCCATAAAGATGGTCTTTTGATGAGAAAGCCAGGGCCCCCAGACACCACGTGTCCTGCATGGAATCACCAATTGGCCAATAGCAGGGCCCACGAGGAAGCCTAGGATTTCAAGGACGGCCCCGCACTACTCTAAAAATGTTTCTACCACCAATACACACTTGAATGGGCCCATGCCTGTAGGGAAGGCATTATCAACTCACACCAATTCCAAAGGAAGAAACCCAGGCTCAGGGGCTTCCCAGTGAAGACAGGTACAGTTCCCTGAAAACCACGCCCCAGACTAGAGTGCATGGTCCTCCACTGGACAGACCCCGTGGCCCGTCCTCAGGATCCCAGAACAGGCTGCTCAGTGACATGCACTAAAAGTGGCAGGGACGGGCACTGGGAGATCCTGCCTATGCAGAAAAAGTCCTCCCAGGAAGCAAACCACATTTCCAATCTGGTGAATCACGCTCAGTAGAATAAAATCCAGGCCAATCAGCTATGCCTTCAACTCAAAAGGAATCTGAAGAATACATAAGTTAGTTACACACTGTCACCAAAGCAGTTAGGGAGAGCTTCTGAGATGATGAAAACCAAGGGAAAGGGGATGGAGATGAACAAAAATGATCTCATTAAGCCAGAGGCAGGTGAAGCCACACCACTTCTGGAAAAGTGTAACAATAAGGCAAGAACTCAGGTTCCCAGGGAGAGGGACATGGGCTAAGGGTGACTTGGTGCCCGCAGGCAAATTGCTTAACTTCCCTGCCCTCCTGGCACCTCATGCCCGACACAGCCTCTGGTATTGGGAGTGGTGCGGTATCAGAGGGCTGCTCTCCTTCAGGCCGGCCTTGCTGTCCACACCGGGAGGCAGGCACGCAGTCACTCAGGTAGAAGACCTTCTAAGGCTTCCACTGCCCAAGGGCTGCAAGGGCATCCTTCAATGAAGACAGACGCTTGGTGGCCACTATCCCCATTCTTCTTCAATCTCATCCCCCTTGTGGTTTCGGATGCCGCGGACCAAGTCCTGCAGGTTCTTGTCAAACATGCAGTTGATGATGACCTTCACCATCTTGAGGGCCATACTGGTGGACCACAGGCTTCTGCCCCAGGAGGCCCACGGCTGCTTGCCGTGAGAGGGCCCGGGGGCTGCAACTACTGCCAGCGGATCGCTGAGCTGCCAGCCGCTGTGGTGGGGCAGGCTCCTAGGCCAGCGCAGTGGCGGGGTTCGAGGACCGCGGCAGAGGCTGCGACCTGCTCCACAGGGGCTGCGATCCCACTCAGGGCCTCTTGCAAACGGCAGACAAGCATTTATTTATTTTTATTTTGTTATTTATTTATTTTTCAATTGAGACAGTGTCTCACTCTGCCACCCAGGCTGGAGTATAATAGCGAGATCAAAACTCACTGCAGCCTCAACCTCCTGGGTTCAAGTGATCCTTCCACCTCAGCCTCCCAAATGGCTGGCACTACAGGTACACACCATCACACCCGGCTTAATATTCATTTTTAATCATGAATCTCTTTTGCAACATCCCAAGCATGCATTTATCTAATTGTTTTTCACTAAATCCTCAAAAAAGTTATGTTAAGAAAATTTTTGATAAATATCTAACAGGTGTGACACATTCTAGGCATGCAATTTTGATGTATTCATCTGGCAATTGAAGAGCCTTGTGTTTTTACTATTTCCTATGAAGTCCATGCAAAACCGGATGGCTTGCTGAGCTGATTAAACCAATATACTTTTAAAACAGGAGTGGAACTTGCTGTTCTTATTATCTCAAATGAGACAGAAGTGAGTCCCCAACAGATTCTGCTAGGTGACAGGATGAATCCCCTCCCTTTGACTTTCAGGCTAAAAGAAGCTGTGAATCAGAGATACTTTTGGCTCAGAGATGTTGGCAACCATCTTGAAATGAAGTTTGAAACTTCAAAATATAAAGGATAATCAGGAATAAACTCCAAATGAATATCAGCTTTTCAAGTGTCAATTTAAGTGATGGCAGCTTTTTATCTCATTCCATTCAGGCCTTGCAGATGGCTTAATGTGCAATGATTCATGTGATATAAAAATAGCAGAAAAGGGAAGAGCTACGAAGCAATGTTCTGTGAAAGTGTATGGTTTTCAATCATCAGTCTTGGCACAATGCAGACTAAATAACATAAATTCCATTTAAAGATGAAACTCACTAAGTTACTAAAACAGCATCAAGCAAACCAACATGCAGTCAAAGCAACAAGCATCAATTACAACTAATGCTCATTCAAGCATCTTCAAACTTGCCTCTTAACATCTCACAGTTGGATCACATAAAACTTTGTCTTCAACCAAACTTTACAACCACCAGATCTGGTCTGCAAGATGACAATGTATCACTCTGAGGAAAGTTAAAAAGACTGATTCCACAAACTCCAAATTACACTTTTATATATAACTTTATATGTAGTCCATGTAATCTGTCATGATGTATGTGAAGTGGCAGGATAAATGAAAACTAATGATTACTTCAAAGTATGCTGCCCAAGGTGCTTATCTATAGCTCTTGATAGTTCTTTGCTTCTCTGAAGACACAATTTAAGATCAGAAGCAAGACTGGTTAATTTTGCAGCTTGTAGTGAACACCCCCTGCTTTTTTTTTTTAAGTATGAAATCTTTAATTCTAAGTCGATCTAGCATGTAGAAAAAGTGACTTATCATTTACCAAATTCTCAAGACTTCTGATCTACTGCAATTTTTAAACTGAAGTTTTACATACATAGATAAAAATACATAAATTACAAGCACAGAGCTGAATATTCACAATGAAAGTACACCCATGTAACCACCAAATTAGATCAAGAAACAAGATACCAGGAGCACCTCAAGGGGCCCACTCCAGTCACGGTTCCCCTGGCAAAGGGTCACGACGATCCTGACTTCTAACTCTCTAGATTAGTTTCGCCATTTGTAAACTTAATTAGAAACATGGAATCATACCATATGTACTCTTCTGTGTCTGACTTCTTTTATACATTAATGTAACATGCACACATATATTGTTGTAATTTATTCATTCTTAGTCCATTGTATAAACAAATTTTGAGCTGCTTACAGTTTTGGATATTAAGAATAATATTCCTGTGAACATTCCTGTTTACATATCTTTTGGTACACACAAGCATGTATTTCAGATAGATATACATATATATATGATGTTTATATATGAGTGGATTTGCTAGGCAAGAATATGTGTCTGCTCAGCCTTAGTAGTACTGTCATTTTTCCAAAGTGGTTATACTAACTTATACTCCCATCAAGTGTATGTAAGAGTTCTACTTGTTCTCCACGCCCTCTTTTTTTTTTGGAGACAGAGTCTTGCTCTGGTGCCCAGGCTGAAGTCCAGTGGTACAATCTCAGCTCACTGCAACCTCTGCCTCCCAGGTTCAAGAGATTCTTGTGCCTTAGCCTCCCAAGTAGCTTGGATTACAGGCATACACTATCATGCCCAGCTAATTTCTGTATTTTTTTGTCGAGATGGGGTTCAGTCATGTTGACCAGGTTGATCTCGAACTCCTGACCTCAAGTGATCTGCCCATCTCGGCCTCCCAAAGTGCTGAGATTACAGGTGTGAGTAATCCCGTCCAGCTAAGTTCTACTTGTTCTCAGTATTATTTTCATTTTAACTCTTCTGGTTAGTGGAATTATATTGTGGTTTTCATTTGTATTTCTCTGATGATTAATGAAATTGGTTACTGCTTCATATGTTTACTAGACATTTTGATATCCTGTTTTGTGAAAAGTCTGCAAATTCTTTGCCCACTTTCTAATTAGGTTGACTTTTTTTGCTTATGATTTGTAGGAGTTCTTTATGAATTTTGGATATGAGCCCTATGATAGATGTACTGCAAACAATTATCTTTTTATGCGCTATAGTCTAGTTCTTAGATAGACATAAATTTTTAACTTGTTAGTGTCATTACCACCGAAATGGCTAGTTCAAACACCTCATTTTTGAACAGACAATATTCTTAACTTTTCAGTTTGCTCAAAAATCCCCACCATATCAATTGTCTGACCTCACTGGAAGCAACAAACATTGACTCTACAATTCCCTGTCTCCAAGTCCTTACCTGTAGGTGTTTCTTCGCCTTTCTATCAAATTTAGGTTTCAGAACCTGTCGTTTCAATCTCCTTGGTTGAATCTGACTAAAAAACTGCAACCCTGAATGACTTCAACCAATTTTATCTAAGCTTGAACCCGGGCAGGTACCAGCTGCTGGAGGAAAATCACTCAACTACTAAAACAGCACAATAGATGCATGGTCACCAAATCAAAAAGGGTCTAGCAATCTTACCACATTTCTTCTGTGAGCCAGAGTTCCCATTTTCTACAAATACCTTTTCAAACTTGCTTTCTTCTCTGTAAACCTCAGACCTTTTATTCTTTCCACTTATAGAGTTTGGTTAAAAAACGGGAATCTCTATAAAATAGTAACTATTTATTGAGTGCCAGACCCTGATCTAAGTCTTTTAATAATATTAAATAGTTTACTAGTTGCCAAACTCTGAACTAAGTGTTTTACATTTTAATTAATGTAATTATTTCAACAACCCTACAGAGTAGGTACTTAAAAAAAAAAAACAAAAAGTAAGCACATAGTAGGTACTACTTTTTATTCTCATATTTCAGATAAGGAGTCTGACGAATAGAAAGAGTGTCTAAGTAAGTAATGAAGCAAGGATCTGAACCCAGGTAGTCTGCCTCCAGAGTGCACTTTTTTTTTTTTTTTGAGACAGAGTCTTGCTCTGTTGCCTAGGCTAGAGTGCAGTGGTACAATCTCAGCTCACTGCAAGCTCTGTTTCCCAGGCTCACGCCATTCTCCTGCCTCAGCCTCCTGAGTAGCTGGGACTACAGGTGCCCGCCACCATGCCTGGCTAATTTTTTGTATTTTTTTAGTAGAGACGGGGTTTCACCGTGTTAGCCAGCATGGTCTTGATCTCCTGACCTCATGATCCGCCCGCCTCGACCTCCCAAAGTGCTGGGATTACAGGCGTGAGTCACTGCGACTGGCCTGAAGTGCATGTTCTTAACCATTATATTGTACTTTACATATATTATTTTCTTTAACCCTTGCAATAACTCTATGAAACAGATAATACCGTTATCTCCAACTGACGCGAAGATGCTAAATGTAGAGACGTTCAGTTAGTTGCCCAAGGTCACACAGTAAGCAGCAGACTAGGAATTCAAAACTAGGCAGCCCAACTTCATACGTGAAATCACTTCCTTTCTAGCATCATACTCATCCTCTCTTCTCATTAGAAGCGAGAACCCATACGAATCCCACCCCTCTCTTACTTTCTTAGGACTCTCATCTCACGCAGCAAGAGTCTCCGGGAGTGGAGACAGGCATGGGTAAGAGACAGGGAAGGCTACACTAGAGATGACATGGGTTCTATACCTTTTTAAAATTTTTTTGAGTAAGGGTCTCCCTCTGTCGCCCAGGATGGAGTGCAGTACAGCAAACTTAGCTCACTGCAACCTCCACCTTCTGGGTTCAACTGATCCTCCTGCCTTAGCTTCCCAAGTAGCTGGGACTACAGGTGTGAGCCACCATACACGACTAATTTTTATATATTTTTTAGAGATGGGGTTTTGCCATGTTGCCCAGGCTGGTCTCAAACGATCTGCCTGCCTCAGCCTCCCAAAGTGCTGGAATTATAGGCATGAGCCACTGTGCCTGGCTGGGTTCTATATCCTAAGGAAAGAGAAACAGGTCAGGCTATGCAGAGAAAGGAAAGGGAGAGAAAAGAAAATCAGCAAAGGGATGCTGACATTCAATTAGGAAAAAAGCCAAAGAACTACTAAACTGATATAGGGACTTAAAAGTGGTTTTCTGTACAGAGTAGAAATAGGAATAGAAAATATTGGTCATGCTATATTAATGTACTTAAATGAGATCTTATCTCACACCTGACATTCTCACTTTAAATTTATCCCAATATAGACTACTAATTTCTGAAATATATAAATCAGACAGAAAAAAGGAAATAAAAGTTTTTAAGCCTTATCTTTGTGAAAAGTGGACAGTTAAAACTGATCTAAGAAAAAGCTCAGTCTATAACAGCACTGGTTTGCATTATTTTCTCTTGTTAGCTGCTGAGCACCCTTACTGACCATATAAACAACCTTCCAAGGTTGTGGTTTTCCCTTTTGTGGTCATTATCCAACCTAACGTATCCACTGGGCAAGGCATAAAAGAGAAGAGGCTGGACGGAGTCCGCTCACCGACAGTTTACAGCGAGGACTGGCAGCAGTGCTGGCCTGACGCAATCATACAGCTAGAACCTACACATCTACCCTTCAAACAACTCATCTTCCCTGGCGCAGCTGAGCTAGCCATCAACACTGCACAGGAGGTCGGCACCAATTACACTTAATAGCAAACTAGAATTTTAAGTCTCAGAATCTCATCCTAGAAATGAGGACTACAAATGTTTTCTTTTTTTTGATGACTTCAAACTTTTAAAACACTTTTAACTAGGAAATTGATTCATTTTTCTGACTCCTCTACGATACAATGGAAATATTTTAACTATACATTGTGAACAAATGTTCTATCATAATCTAAAGGGAATTCTGAGTGATACAAGATTAAGTATAACCTTCCAAGTCTATCAGATTAAGATTAGACACATACTACTCTGAGGTAGATACTAAGGAATCTCTCAATGAATTCAGAAATATTTTGATTTGTGGATTATCCACTTTCTTCAATATTTATTTTTCCTCTTTCCCCCGCCCCCACATAGAAGTCTTCATTACTTATTTTCATCTCTTTGAGGCTAACAGAGAAAAGAAGCAAAATAGGAAATTCAGTTTAGCACAGTAAAGTTTTTGAAAATCTGATTCATGGCTGAAAATATCTATTTAACCATCCCAGTTTAATGACAGTTTAGCTGGTCACAGAATTCTAGGTTGGAAAAAAGAATCCCTTCAGAATTTTGAAGATAACTCTCAACTGTCTTCTAGCTTTTAGCCTTGCTGCTGAGAAATCTGAAGGCATGATTCCCATCTCCTTGTATGTGTCTTTTTTCTTCTTTCTTGCAGCTTGTAGGACTATCCAAATACACTTGATGTTCTAAAACGGTGTCGATAGTGATATGCCTCAGTGTGGACTTGTTTCATTTTCATCTATTTTGTGGAGAATTCTGTGGGCTCTTTCAAGTCGGAAATTAATGTCCTCAGTGCTGGGAGGTTTTCTTGTGTTATCGGGTGATTATTCCCACTCTATACATTTTCTTTCTTGAAGCAATATTATTGGATCTTCTAGACCAGTCCTCTAATTTTCACATCTCTTCTCTTGTATTTCCCATCTCTGCCTTTTTGCTCCATTTTTCTAGGATACAGGTCCTTAATCTCTTATCTGAAACCTTTGGGGCCAAATGCGTATCAGAATTTTTACAATTTTAGAAAGTTAATATAGAATATAACCCATAATGTAATACCCACCCCTCATCCCACCCACATACAATGAGATCTGAGGCAGTGATATTTCTTTAGCAAAATCTATAAAGGATAGAAGTAGGTTGTGTTGTAAATTTATGAAAAATACAATTTTCAGAACTTTTTAGATTTTGGAATTGTGGATAAGAGACTGTAGGCCAGGTAGAGTGGCTCACACCTGTAATCCCAGCACTTTGGGAGGCCAAGGCAGGTGGATTACCTGAGGTCAGGAGTTCAAGACCAGCCTGGCCAACATGGTGAAACCCTGTTTCCACTAAAAATAGAAAAATTTGCTGGGCCTGGTGGTGCACACCAGTAATCCCAGCTACTTGGGAGGCTGAAGCAGGAGAATCGCTTGAACCCAGGAGGCAGAGGTTGCAATGAGCTGAGATTGCACCACTGCACTCTAGCCTAGGCTACCATTCCAAAAAAAAAAAAAAAAGATGTAGACCTTTATTTTTTTAATTTCATCTTCAAGTCAGCCAAATAAAGTTTTTCATTTTGTTGCCATGTCTTTAATTTCAATGACTCATTTTCCTTTTCTGAAACTCAACCCCCATCCCCCAAACTAGCATTTCATTCCTGTTAATACAATTTCTTCTCTGAGGATGTAAATGTAATTGTGGGGGAAGGGTCCCTACTCCCTGCAACGTGGTGGTGGTGGTGGTTGTTTTGGTTTGTTTTTGTTATCTATCTTCCATGTTATGGGTTTTCGTGGTACCCAGTAATCACTGATTGTCTATTCAGGACTTAAGAGTTGAGGGGGTAGGTGGCAGGTAGCTAAAAAATTGGCAAGTCTGAGTGGGTGGAGTGGAGGCTTCGATGACTTTGTGATTCCCTCATTCTAAGTTGTTGGGTAAGCAATTTGTTCTTTAAGTCTTCTTGAGCAAGCGAGGTTCTCCAAAAAAAAGTCTTCCAATCTTCTAACTGATGCCACCAGTTTCTGAACTTTTGAAATTTTTGTGGTATGAGTAAAATTAACTTCATGTATTCAAAACTGTAACTAATAGTAAGTATTTAATAAAACCTTGTAGTACTGTGTGTGCATGTTTTAATCAAGGCAGCAAAATAGGGTCACACAGCCTATGCTTGTTTGGAGCTGACATGTATATTCTGGGAAACACTGCTTGCTTTCAAAATAACCTTTATATTTCAAGTGAAGAAGAGCCTACGTTATAGTCATTCTCCAAAGCAAACACAGAAGGTTAAGGCAGAATAAGCAGATGAAGCAGTAAATGAGATGTGGTTATCATCTAAAGGCAAGTTCATAATCCAAATTTTTTTCCTTTTTCTGTTCTTTACAGCCTAGAAGTACCTCAGATACAAGGTGAGGATTATTAAAATATTTGTGATAAGGAGACATAGCAACTAACTGCAGTATGGGATTCAGAATAGAGAAAAAGACATTACTGAAAAAAACGAAATTTAAAATAAGGCCTATACTTTACCTAATAGTACTGTATCAGTCTTTCTTTTTGCCTGATTTTGAAAATTCTACTATAGAATCTATACATCTACTATGTAAGATGCTAACATTAGGGAACTTGGTGAAGGGTATGCAGAAACCTTTTGCATATTTTTGCAACTTTACTGTTAATCTAAAATAATTTCATAATTAAAAGTTTTGGTTGGATGCAATGGCTCACACCTTTAATCCCAGCACTCCAGGAGGCCCTAGAGTTCGAGACCAGCCTCAGCAACATGGTGAAACCTTGTCTCTACAAAAAGCACAAAAATTAGCCAGGAGTGATGGCACAAGCCTGTACTCCCAGCTGCTTGGGAGGTTGAGGTGGGAGGATCAATTGAGCCTGAGAGGTCAAGGCTGCAGTGAGCTACAATCATGCCACTGCACTCCTGCCAGGGTGACAGGGCGAGACTCTGTCTCCAAAAAAAAAAAAAAAAAAAAGAGGGAAAGAAAAGCAAGCAAGCAAGCAAAAAAATTTACAAGTTTTAAAAAAGAAAAAAGTAGGCCTGGCACGGTGGCTCATGCTTGTAATCCTAGCACTTTGGGAGGCCAAGGTGGATGGATTACCTGAAGTCAAGAGTTCGAGACCTCTCTGGCCAACATGGTGAAATCTCGTCTCCACTAAAAATACAAAAATTAGCCAGGCGTGGTGGCAGGTGCTTGTAATCCCAGCTACTTGGGAGACTGAGGCAGGAGAATCTCTTGAACCCAAGAGATGGAGGTTGCAGTGAGCCGAGATAGTGCCATTGCACCCCAGCCTGGGCAACAGAGCAAAAACTGTCTCCAAAAAAAAAAAAAAGAAAAAAGAAAATATTTTAGGATGTCAGATTCTAAACCCTTAAATATTAAAAAATCTAAACCCTTAAAAGAATGTTTAACTGATTTAATGATTATATACAGGCACAAGTGTAAACAAATATTTGCTTGTATTCAAAATGTGATTGGAACTCTTATGAAACTTAGAGACTGAAAAGTACATTCATTTCCAATTATTGGTTTGATGAAGAAAAAAACCCATATTTAAATCTAACATTACCATTAATCCATTTCACAATTAGAAACAGTTTAACTTGTAACTCTCATGATTTTACATACAAAAAAAAAATCATATAAAGCTTCATCTCCTACTGCATTCTCTCTGAAGACCTTATAGTTTTAAAAACAAAAATATCAATCACTCCTGGTTGGGCTCAATTTATTTTGAATGGGGGGGTGATTTTCAGATAAGGTATGTAAATGAATACTTTCCATAGACTTAAATAGGTAATTTTCACAGTATTATGAAGTCAACATTTAGTGTAAGTGATATAGTTCTGAAAAAAGTGTAATCTAAGAATAAGCCTATCAAAGGTCAGTAGATATTTCTATTAACTGCTCAAAGTACATCTGCCATGTGAATTACCGTGCAATTCAAATAGCTTTCAAATTAAGCAACTATTGCTGGGTGTGGTGGCTCACATCTGTAATCCCAGCACTTTTGGAGGCTGAGGCAGGTGGATCACTTGAGGTCAGGAGTTCGAGACCAGTCTGGCCAACATGGTAAAACCCTGTCTCTACTAAAAATACAAAAATTCACTAGGCGTGGAGAATTGCTTGAACCCCGGAGGCGGAGGTTGCAGTGAACCAAGATTATGCCACTGCACTCCAGCCTGGATGACAGAGCAAAACTCCGTCTCAAAAAAAGAAAAAAAAGAAAAAGAAATTAGGCAACTATTAACAAAGTTTTCATTTGGAGGGATTCATATTGAATCAAAATTTGCACAAAAGTGAAACTTCATTAACTTTTTATATCAGATTTCAAATCTGAATGATTTAAATTTGAATAAGATTGTGACATATTTAATATTCAAAGAAATGAAATGGAAACATCATAGCCTACTAAGTATTTGATATTCATTTTCTCATCTAATCTTGAAAACAACCCTAGGCGGAAGGCACTATTATCACCATTTTTACAGATAAGGAAAATGAGCATTGGAGTTCTAATTCTCTCATGGTTACACATTTAGCAAACAGAAGGAGCTGAGAGCTGAACCAGCTCAACCTGATTTACTGGCTCATACTCCCTCAACACAATATAGCCTTTATTAAAAAATAAAAACGCTTTAAAAAATTCATTTTTTTCTTAAAATATTTGACAAAGTTGGCCGGGAAACTTTTCATTATGCCATTGCATAGTACCTTAAAAAAACAAGAACTACAATCCATGTTAGAACTTCAACTAGATTTGTTAGCACTTAAAGCACTTTTGTTTTAATTTTCTTGGAGACAGGGTCTCCCGATGTTGCACAGGCTGGTCTCGAACTCCTGGGCTCAAGAGATTCTCAGGTCTAAGCTTTACAGGTTGCTGGGATTACAGGTGCATGCCACCATGCCTAGTTAAGCATTTTAAAAATGTTTCTAATAGGGCTGGGCACAATGACGCATGCCTGTGATCCCAGCACTTTGGGAAGCTGAGGCAGGCGGATCACCTGAGGTCAGGAGTTCAAGACCAGTCTGGCCAACATGGTGAAACCTCACCTCTACTAAAAATAAAAAGGAATTAGCCGGGCATGGTGACAGGCACCTGTAATCCCAGCGACATGGGAGGCTGAGGCAGGAGAATCGCTTGAACCCGGGGGACGGAGGTTGCAGTGAGCTGAGATCATGCCATTGTACTCCAGTATGGGCAACAAGAATGAAATTCTGTCTCTTAATAAAGTTTATGACGGAGTTCCTGATGGGTTAAAACGTGGTGGAACTAGATCATATGCATTCCTTCTCACACAGTACAAACGTGGTAACATGACAAAATATTTTTCAAAAAAGTAAAATCTTAGCCCACATGCTTATCTACTGAAAAATCAGTGTACTTCATGGTGCTAACACAATATATAAGACAATTATAATACACTGAATATAAAATTATTTTATCGAATATCACCACCAACACAATTTTTTAGACATAGAAAAGTGAATTTACATTTACTTACAGCAATTCCCTATTTAAGGATAATTACTTTTAGATTTATTTTAAAGAGAAATGTTTAAACATTTCTTCTGCGTATTTGAGCATTGTTATGACAAGCTGAGTTCTGAGAGTCTAATCCTGTTTGGGCATTCAAATGTAAGCTAATTTTTTTTAATAAACGAGTAATTCAATTTCTTCTGAAAATATGTGGTTTCATTTTCTCAGAGTGTCAAAGTGCCAAAAAAAGGAATTACGAAAGGCATCGTTTGTATATATAACATGATCATGTACTGATTATCAGTGTCACACTGTGAAACAAAAACCAGAGCAAGTCATTTTTTAAAACAGGAGTAAGAATTAACTTTATACCTGAGTGATTATTTTAATGTTCATTTACAATGAGAGAAATCTGTTAGTATGCTCAAGCTAGAGTTCCTAGGTTAAAAGCTGAAGGGTAAGTGGAAACTAAGATGGTTAAGACTCTCTATGGATGTCTGTTTTTTTTTTTTTTTTTAATCACCATTTGCATGGAGAAGCAGGAAAAAAGCACTTGACTGAGAGCAGACTTCCTGAGGCCCAGCTCTGTAACCAGCTAGCTGTAACTTGCTCAAATCACTTAACACTACTGACCTCAGCTGTAAATGGGAGGCAGAAGATGCTGTTAAAAATGCTTTTTTAGGCTGGGTGTGGGGGCTCACGCCTGTAATCCCAGCACTTCGGGAGGCTAAGGCGGGCAGATCTCGAGGTCAGGAGATCAAGACACTCCTGGCTAACATGGTGAAACCCCGTCTCTACTAAAAATACAAAAAATTAGCCGGGTGTGGTGGCAGGAGCCTGTGGTCCCAGCTACTCGGGAGGCTGAGGCAGGAGAATGGCAAGAACCCGGGAGGTGGAGCTTGCGGTGAGCCGAGATTGCGCCACCGCACTCCAGCCTGGGCGACAGAGCAAGGCTCCATCTCAAAAAAAAAAAAAAAAAAAAAAGCTTTTTAGCTTTAAACTTCATCAATTCGGATCAGAGTTTACTCATTTAAAGAGGTTTAAAGAGGTAGTATAAAATATTTATAAAACATGTAAAGAGGTTTAAAAAATGCCCTTAAATAATCCTTTATGTCATCCTTGCCCTAAGCTGTGAGAGCAGTAACAGGCAACGGAGCACAGCATTAATGCGCCTAGCAATTTTTTAGTTTAGTTTCCCTTGGGCATTAGGAGTAAGTAGGTAAGTAAATAAAACAAGGTATACAAAGAGAAGAAGCAACAGTCATGGAGTTAGCAATATTAACAACATGCTGAAAGGGTGTCTTGAGTCTTATATGATCCACAGGGCAATTTTCTCTATTTAAAAACACCCATGCATAATTCTAAATTTGGTTTTCTGCGGCAACTCTCACATTCTCAAACCAGGTGACAGCTTCCTTATGGATCCAGCTTGGAAACTGCCATACTACTCACAGGCATCAACACTTTGGAGCTAAAGGACAGATGTAATTATTTTTAAGGGTAAACTGATACAGGATATATATATATTTTATGTAGGCTCAATGTACTCTGCCTTTTATTACTTTAAGAAAAAATAAGAGCCACTCTTGGAAAAGTGGATGGCTGAACGAATAAATTCCTCTGTAGTCCAAGGCCTCTACATCCAGCCTGGAAACAGAACATGCTAATGATACCCACACACTGTGGGCTCCTTTTTTCCCATTATATTCTTGAAATACTCATTTGGACAAATGATCCCACTGTTAAGGGCTATACCTTCTTGGCTATGTTTTAGTGCATCACTAATCTGCAAGGCACCTTCAAGTGTTATCAGATACAGGAGTCAATGGGCAATTCCAACTGATAGTAGAAAGAAAAATTGGCTTAAACTCCAGAGAAGGGGTGTGTAGAAAAGCAAAAAAAAAAAAAAAAAAAAAAAATCCTCTGAGCATAATGGGCAACAGGGGCTTGCCAATGAGGAGGGTTATAAAATCTACAGCTGACTAATATAGTAAGGTGGGCCACTCAGCTATTTGCTCAAATCTCTACTTTCCACTCACCAACAAATATTTCAAAGAATCCTTAGCTCTTTAGAGTATAAAATTCCAAATTCTTTGGCCTTGAATTCAAACTCCTCCATAATTTAGCTTTATCAGTCTCTCTTATTGAGCATTATTGCTTCAGAAGAGCCTTGTGTTCCAACCAAAGATACTGTAAGCAAAACATCATGCTGTACAACAGCATAAATGCATACAATCTTGTCAACTTAAAAATCTTAATTTTTATTTTTTAATTTTTAGCGATGGGGTCTTGCCATGTTACCCAGGCTGGTCTCTAACTCCTGGACTCAAGTGATCCTCCCACCTCAGCCTCCCTAAGTGCTGAGATTACAGGTATGATCCACTGTGCCTGGCCTACAAAGAAAAGAACCTTCTGTTTACATCCCCACCTCCATGTGAGAAACCCTTTTCAACTCTTAAACACGACTGAGGATTCAGAGGGCTTTTTGTTTCTTTAGCTAATATCCATTGTTATTTATAGCATTAGAAATTAAAGCTGAGCAATTTTTTTTTTTTTTTTTTTTTTGAGACGGAGTGTCGCTCTGTCGACCAGGCTGGAGTGCAGTGGCGCGATCTCGGCTCACTGCAAGCTCCGCCTCCCGGGTTCACGCCATTCTCCTGCCTCAGCCTCCCGAGTAGCTGGGACTACAGGCGCCCACAACCGCGCCCGGCTAATTTTTTGTATTTTTAGTAGAGACGGGGTTTCACTGTGGTCTCGATCTCCTGACCTTGTGATCCGCCCGCGTCGGCCTCCCAAAGCGCTGGGATTACAGGCGTGAGCCACCGCGCCCGGCCAAAGCTGAGCAATTTTAAAAGCATATAAAAATTAATTTTAAATAATAAGCCAATTACATGTTAATGTAAATACATATTTTTAAAGAAAATTAACTACATTTTCCAAAATGTAATAAATTTACTTAGAAGACTGGCACTCCCTTTAATGTATGGATTTACTCTGTTACAATATGTTATTTTAGTTTAAGTATACAAAGAAAAATCTGGCCTCACAGATAGTTGGAAAAGGGAAAACTATTTCAATAGCCTTCTCAGATAACTGTGGAGTCTTCTTTGATAATATATCAAAACTTGACGAGTGGTACTTTCTTAAAAGTTAACTACAATGTCGAATCTGAAACCTTATCAGTGAACTTTTCATATGTTATTACACTAAAATCCATTGGACAATCATGCACTTTGCATGGATCTTTTACTCATGATTTTGTAACATTAAACATCAGTCATTAGTTGTAAAATACCGGCTTACTGAGTTCTGGAGATCTTTCAAATGTCAGGACATTTCATTATACAAGACCACATTTGTTACTATCATCACAGATCTCATCAGAAAAAATCTTTAAGTACTGAGAAACTGTCAAGCTCATAGTGGAGGATACAAATTTTTCAAAATTCTAATTTTTGCCAGGAGAGTTTACATTTTACCAATGGGAACAAATAGTGTCAGTTTTTTCCCTTGAAGTGACAGGCTTACTTCATTTTCAAGAAAATGTCTGCCAGATACCCAAATCTGAATATCATGGTTTGTCCATTAGTTGTTCTTACAAGAAAAAAATGGTGCTCCATGAAAAAAAGCAGCTAGCTCAGCTTGCAACTCAATCACACAGTACTTTTCCTTGAGACAATGAAAATATTTTGGTATGTAACACAAGTGCTTTATGAATACTTTTTACTTTGCCATGTAGAATATGAAAAAGATCATATACTCAATGGTGGGAAATTAATAAAATTAATACTTTTTACTGCTTCATCAAGGACATTCTTAAGTGAACAGGATTCTTTTGTTTTCCTGTGAGTCTGTGACAGTGAAGAATATAATGACTGCTAGCAGCACAGTTTGGTGCCACGGCCTTGATTCATACTAAGGTGCTAGCAATTTTACCCACCATTGCTTTTGTACTGACCGTCAATGCCAATATAGTAAAAACAGCAAGAATGTATTGGTATTACTATGAAATTAATACCTTGCATTGACTTCATACACCCCCCGACCCAGACTCTGAAAAAGTTTAGGGAACTGCCAGTGATCTGTGGACCACACAGGGAAAACTACTGCTGCAGAGGACTGCCCCTGCCTGCAATGTCCTCTACTTCACTGCAGGCTATGGGTTCACTGTTTAGGGGAAGTAGTACCTACCTTCTAAAAGCATCTCTTAATGAACCCACTTCATTACTCTCTCTCTCTCTAGCACTTATCTGTACTTTGTTTTTCTTTTCTTTTCTTTCTTTCTTTTTTTTTTTTTTTTGAGACTGAGTTTCCCTCTTGTTGTACAGGTTGGAGTGCAATGGCATGATCTCAGCTCACTGCAACCTCTGCCTCCTGGGTTCAAGCGATTCTCCTGCCTCAGCCTCCCAAGTAGCTGGGATTACAGGCATGCGCCACCACGCCCGGCTAATTTTGTATTTTTAATAGAGACGGGGTTTCACCATGTTGGTTGGGCTGGTCTCGAACTCCCAGCCTCAGGGGATCCACCTGCCTCGGCCTCCCAAAGTTCTGGGATTACAGGCATGAGCCACCACACCCAGCCTGTACTTTGTTTTTCTACCAGAACTTCTATAGGTCCATTGAGGGCAGAGGCTTTGAGGCTTTATTTTACCTTTTTAAGAACACCTAGTGCCTAGCACAGTAATGTGCACATGACAAGTATATATAAAACAGTTGTTCAGTATAATTTATGGGAAAGAATGCAGGCTCTTGGAGCCAGATAACCTGTATTTAAATCCTCACACTGACATTTATTAGTTGTGTGATCTTGGACAAGTCATCTTGAATCTCTCTAAGCCTCAATTTCTTCATCTGTGAAAGAGGAATAATAATGACACCTATTTCACATGGTGGCTGCGGTAATTCAATGGAGTTAACACATAAAAGTGCTTCAAACAATATCTGGTACAAAGTAAGCACTCAAATTTATTAGTTTTGTTGTTACTATTAAGTAGTTACTGACCCTATATATGTATTTTAAAAAATTATTTAAGGACTGATACTTTGATTTAAAATAAGGTAACCCTAAATTATGTTTTGAAGAGTGTATAAGGGGAAATAGATGTATTTTATTTTCCTAATTATCCAGTTAGGAAAACCTTATATTTAAGTGAAAGACTCAATAACATGCCATGTCTCCTAAGTAAATGATTCTAATTACATCCAACTAAGAAAAAGAAAGTATTTACATTATATGGAAGAATGTTGGAGAAATGAATTGTTACCTAAACTGCTGTATTAACTCAATATTTTTAATAGTGTATGTCTAACACCTTAGACCACCTATACACCTTTAGAACAACTATAAGCCTCCCCCACCATTAGAAAGCACTTGCTAATAAGTGTCTGTATCCATAATATACCAGTAGAGATGATAAAAACAGAGAACGTATTATTTCCTACCCTCAAGAAGAATATAATCCAACAGGCAGTTAGAATATGTACACAAATATAAACCTCATATCTGAAGAGTATTCACTAAAGCTTGTCTACTTCAAAGTCTTTGGTTATTTAAACCCACTGCCATTTAGAAAAGTATCTAAAGATACAGGAACTGAGGTCCTTTTTTCTCTGCAGGCAGGCCCAGAGATGATCAAGTGTCTGCAGGCCCGGGTGGTAGACCCCTAACTGCTGCCTCTTTTGCTAATGCACAGTATGGGACCAACTGACTATCCAAATAAGCTCTCATCTTGAGAGCAGGAGCTCCCAGCTCAAGGTTAAAATCGACTTCTAAAACACAGTTTCAAAATAAAAATTTCAGATTCTAATGCTCAGTTCTCATTGTTGTACAAGCTCTTTTCTTTTTGTTCTCTCCAACAAGCTAAGACTGTCCAACATAAACGAAACATATCTAAATGGAGCTGTAGCTCACAGTAACAAAAAGCACAAACAGTACAAATAGGGACAACTGATCTTAAAAGACTTATGATGGTTACAAATAATTACTTCGGCTGGATGTGGTGGCTCACGTCTGTAATCCCAGCACTCTGGGATGCTGAGGTGGGAGGACTGCTTGACCCCAGGAGTTCCAGGCCAGCCTGAGCAACATAGGGAGACCTTGTCTCTACAAATAATAAAAAAAATTAGCCGGGTGTGGGGGTGCATGCCTGTGGTCCCAGCTACTCGTGGCGGCTGAGCCTGGGAGGCAGAGGCTGCAGTGAGCCGAGACCATGCCACTGCACTGCAGCTGGGTGACAGAGTAAGACCCTACCTACCTCAAAGACCCCCTTTCCCCACCCCAAAAAAAGGTAATTAAGGAACTAATTAAACAAGTAATTTCCAAAGTATTTCTTAATTTATTCTCACCACAACCCTGTACAGTCAGGTTGATTATAAATTTCATTTGATAGATGAGGAAACTGAAACTTGAAGGTAAAATGGTTTATTCAAGACAATTATTACAATAAGGATGGCACAATCTTTGTGCTACCTCTTATCTTACTCATCCAACCAGTTGTCAAATCCTCTATATTTTACCTTTATAATGTCTCCTGAATTCATTCCCCACTCTACATAACCACTTAAGACTGTTTCCCAATCATCTGCCTGCTCCTCTATTCATCCTGCATATGCTGTGACAGATCAATCTTCTCTGAGCACAATTCTGCTCACTTCATTTACTTGCTCAAAATCTTCAATAAAGTCCATATTTCTCAGCCTGGCATTCAAATACTCTTCCCAATTTATACTCAACTGACCCTTAGTCCACCTTATTTCCCACTAGTCTCTGCCAAACACCTAAAGCTTCAGTCAAGTAGAAACCTATGCTTTTATCCCAAGACATTTTGATCCTTCTCATCACTTCAACTTTATATTGAGAACTGACGTTCTTAACTCTTCCCGCTACCATCTCTGCTTACTTGAATTCTAATTACCATTAATAAAGGCCCAGATCAATGCTGTATTCACCAAGAAGCCTCAGCTTCTCTCTCCTCAGAACTGCCATAATACACTTGTACCTAGTTTTATTTTTTTTCCCCAAGAAGCATTTACTGAGTATCTATTAAGTGTCAGGTATGGTGATATGTCAGGGAATGCAAAGATGAACAAATAATCACCTTTTCTTTGAAAGTTTAAAACTTAGGAAGACAAAAGTCAATTTAAAAATCACAATTTATATGTTATATAAACAGCAGTCAGCTTAGGGTTCTACTTGAGCCTAAATGAAACACAGACAAATTTGGCTTTGCCTAGAAGAGTCCAGGAAGGCTTTTCAGCAGAGATAAGACTTGGACTGAGTGGGAAAAGATGCTAAGTGCTTGCTAAGACGACCAGTGAATACGCACAGTACACAGTCTTCTCTCGCTATGTTGAATATGGGGAGTCGGAGGACCAGCGAACACGCACAGTACACAGTCTTCTCTCGCTATGTTGAATATGGGGAGTCGGAGGATCAGTGAATACACAGTACACAGTCTTCTCTCGCTATGTTGAATATGGGGAGTCTGAGGACCAGTGAATACACAGTATACAGTCTTCTCTTGCTATGTTGAATATGGGGAGTCTGAGGACCAGTGAATACACAGTATACAGTCTTCTCTTGCTATGTTGAATATGGGGAGTCGGAGGATCAGTGAATACACAGTATACAGTCTTCTCTCGCTATGTTGAATATGGGGAGTCGGAGTGGTAGAACAAAGATCATGGACTTAGAATTCCCCATCTGTAAAAACCCTACTATACCCCAAAGGGATATTTTACAAACCACAATAAAATATTGTTTGTGAAAGCAATTTTTAAACTGAAAAGTGACATATAAATTTGAGGTATCATTAATACATCTGTAAATAACAACGCTTCCTATCTAACTTTTAGATTTAACTGGCCACATGAATTACTAGATCATTGTTTTTAACTGATGAGTTATCAAACTGGATAGACTATTTTAAGAGACATACAGGCAGATAGTAAAAGTTTAATAAAATAAACTAAAATTGTCAAGTCTAGGTTTTACAATGCATTGCTCAACTGTTCAAACTCTCTCTATATACAACACATACACACACACTCTCTCTTTCTACAAAGGTAAATAAATGGCTTATGAGCAGTGAATTCACCCTCACATTTAAAATGCACACTTTTGGGCCAGGCACAGTGACTCACGCCTGTAATCGCAGCACTTTGGGAGGCTGAGGCGGGTGGATCACTTGAGGTCAGGAGTTCGAGACCAACCTGGCCAACATGGTGAAACCTCATCTCTACTAAAAACACAAAATTAGCTGGGCATGATGGCAGACGCCTGTAATCCCAGCTACTTGGGAGGCTGAGGCAGGAGAATCACTTGAACCTGGTAGGCAGAGGTTGCAGTGAGCTGAGATCATGCCACTGCACTCCAGCCTGGGAGACTCGGTCTCAAAAATAAGATCAAATAAAATAAAATGTACACTTAAAAAAAAAGAAGCATCTTTCAACCAGAGCATCCTAAAAATTTCTCATTTTGTTAACAACTTCCTGAAATTATAGAACTTGTGCTATCTCTGTTCACAGGCACAAATCAAAGGATTTTCCATTTTCTCTTCAGCTATTTTTGGCAGCAGCAAACTTACAATCTATACACATGGATGATCTCTTTAGGAACTCAAATTAGTTGACATACAAAATTTCATGGTGAACAGTTTCTGGTATAAATGAAGAATGTAAGTCTTAACTATATATATAATGTAAAAATATATATATTTACATTAAGGAACAGAACTTGCCCTTAATCACTGTCATTAGAAATATACAACTGGAGATCTGAAACAACTGAAAATAGTAGCAATAAAGGAAAAAAGATAAATAGAAATGGGCAATGATGAGGAGCTATGTAGTAAGTAATTATAAAATGCCATGCAATGATTCAGGGAAGAGACTTCTGGCTATGATGGCATGAACAGGTCAGTGAATTGTTTCCTTACGACAGTAAGAAAGTTGGACAAAGTTGTCAAAAACAGCTATTTAAGGATTCCAGAAATCAATCAAAGGCATACAGACAATAAATAGAGAGATGTCCTGAGAAATTGCTTAAACTTAGGGGTAAGACCATCCAGACACAAACTTAATGCCTTAAAACTTAGTGTTATCAGGGGAGGGCTGGGACCATAAAACCAGCAATTTTCACTGCCAGAGAGGGCAGGTCTGACTTTGGACAAGGGGAGATGGAAGGACTGGTAGAAAATCCATAGCTCTGTCAGCTGAAAGAGGCCAACCTGGTGGGAACCTAACAGGGAGAAGACATTCTTCTAGCTTGAGGCTGTGGTCTGATGAGGGTGCAGTGGAAGACCAGCTAGAAATCTGAAGGGGAGATCCTGGAAAGAAACGAGTCATAAAAGGGTCAGATTTGCTCTCCTCACAACCCTGGGTGGCTGTGAAACTACATGGATGAGGAAGGGAGACATGGGAGGTCTCAATAGAAAGAAAACCCAAGGCAGGCTTGAGAACTGGCTGAGCTTTGAGCGCACTTCCCAATCCACCTGGATCATCAGAAGGTGAAAGCTCAACAAGCTTCAGGTGTTTGAGCACCAACTCTGCACTAGTCACAGGCTAACCATTAAGCTAGGGAGACACGGGTGCCTCCTAGCCAGGCTAAAAACAGTAACAAATGAAAATCACTAAGAAGAAACATTAGTGGCCACACACTGTGTGGGAGACAAATTCCATAGTTTAAGTATGGGCAAATTACTTAAAACACACACACACACAAACACAAACACACACATATGCCCATCTCAGAAAAATAAGTAACACCTCACAGTCACTACAGTACATTACTAAAATGTCCAATTCTCATTAAAAAATTACAAGACACGCAAAGAAACAGAAAAGTGACCCAGATTCAAGAAAACAAACAGTAACTAGAAACAGACTTGTTTCTAGTTGCCCAGATGTTGGATTTAGCAGACAACTTTAAAGCAGTAAATACAAATATATTTTTAAAATTAAGGCTGGACATTGTATCTCACACCTGTATTCCCAGAATGCTGGGAGGCTGAGGCAAGAGAACTGCTTGAGCCCAGGAGTTCAAGATCAGCCTGGGCAACATAGTGAGACCCTGTCTCTACAAAAAACACAAAAGTTAGCTGGGGTTGGTTGCATGTGCCTGTAGTGCCAGCTACTCAGGAGGCTGAGGCAGGAGGATTACTTGCACCCAGGAGGTCAAGGCTGCAGTGAGCTGTGATTGCACCTCTGCACTCCAGCCTGGATGACAAAGTGAGATCCTATCTCAAAAAATAACAATAAAAATAAACAAAAATATTATGAGAAGAAATCTCAGTAGAAAAATATAAATGGAAATTCTAGAATTGAAAAGTATAATAACTGAAATTTTAAAATCACTAGATGGGCTCAACAGCAGATTTGGAATGGCAGAACAAAGAAGGAGTGAACTGAAAAAGAGATCACCAGAAATTATCCAATCTAAAGAACAGAAGGAAAAAAGATCCAAGAAAAATGAATAGAACTTCCGATTCTGTTTAGGTTCGGATTGAATTTTTTTAAGAAACAAAAAACCCTATGGGAGAACACCAAGTGTTTCAATTTATGTGTTGGCTGGGCGCAGGGGCTCATGCCTGTAATCCCAGCACTTTGGGAGGCCAAGGCAGGCAGATAATGAGGTCGGGAGTTGGAGACCAGTATGGCCAACATGGTGAAACTCCATCTCTACTAAAAATACAGAACTGAGCTGGGCTTGGTGGTGCAGGCCCATAATCCCAGCTACTTGGGAGGCTGAGGCAGGAGAATTGCTTGAACCTGGGAGGCAGAGGTTGCAGTGAGCCGAGATCACACCACTGCACTCCAGCCTGGGCGACAGAGCAAGACTTCATCTCGGGGGGAAAAAAAATTATGTGTAATGAGAGGCTCAGGAAGAGAGAAGAAAGGAAAAAGAATTTTGAAGAAATTATGGTGAAAAAAATCCCAAATTTGATGAATATGTATTCCAAAATCTCAAGAGAACCCAAGTATGATAACCACAAAGAGATCTACTCCTAGACACATCATAGAGAAACTGCTCAAAGCCAAAGACAAACAGAAAATCTTGAAATCAGTAAGACAAGAACAACTCATCACCTACAGGGGGACCAACACCAGGATTAACAGCTGACTTCTCATCAGAATCAGCTGACTCCCATGGGAGTGGTTCATGGGATGACATATTTAAAGGGCTGGGGGGTGGAGGAAGAAACTGTCAACCAAGAATTCCATAGCTAACAAAACTATCATTCAAAACTGAAAACACAAAAAAACAACATTCCCATATAAACAAAAACAGTATTTGTTTCCAGCAGGCCTACTCTAAAAAAAATACTAAAAGAAGTCCTTTGGACTGAAAGGAAATGACACTGGATAATAACTTGGACCTATAGGAAGACACAAAGATCACTGAAAATGGTCAAAAAAACATAAAATGAATCCCGTCAAGAAACTGAAAAAAGCCACAGACTGGGAGAAAATACTTGGAAAAGACTTACCCAATATCAGACTGTTATCCAAAATATACAAAGAATTCTAAAACGTAACAATAAGAAAACAAACAACCTGATTAAAAAATAGGACAAAGACCTTACCAGATACCTCACCAAATAAGATATAAAGATAGCAAATAACCACATGAAAGGATGTTCCATGTCATATGTCATCAGGGAAATGCAAACTAAAACAATGAGATACAACTGCATATCTATTAGAATGGCCAAAATCCAGACACCAAATGTTGGCGAGGATGTGGAGCAGCAGGAACTCTCATTTGTTGCTGGTGGAAATGCAAAATGGTAGAGCCACTCTGGAAGGTAGTTTGGTGGTTTCTTATAAAACGAAACATACTCTTAGCATATGATCCAGCAATCATGGCCCTTGGTATTTACCCAAAGAAGTTCAAAACTAAGTTCACAAAAAACCCTGCATATGAATGTTTACAGTAGCTTTATTCATAATTGCCAAAATCTGGAAGCAACCAAATGCCCTTAAGCCGGTCAACGGATAAACAAACTGTGGTACATACAGACCAATGGGATATTATTCAGTGCTGAAAAAGAAATGAACTGTCAGGACATGAAAAGACACAGAGGAAACTTAAACGCACATTACTAAGTGAAAGAAGCCAATCAGAAAAAAGCTACATACCGTGGGATTACAACTACATGAAATCCTGAAAAAGGCAAAACTATGGAGATAGTTAAATGATCAGTGGTTGCCAGGGGTTGGGTTGTGGGGAGGAGAGAGGGATAAACAAGTAGAGTACAGAGGATTTTTAGGGCAGTGAAATTACTTTTTATGATGCTATAATGCTAGCTATATGTTATACATGGATCCAAACCCACAGAATGTACACCACTAAGAGTAAACTCTAATGGACTTTAGGTGATAAAGATATATCAATCCAGGTTCATCAGTGGTAACAGGTGCACCACTCTGGTATGAAATGTTGTTAGTGGGGGAGGCCATGCATGTGGGGGAGCAGAAGGTATATGGGGTAAGTCTCTACTATCTTCTCAGTTTACTGTGAACCTAAAACTGCTCTAAAAAAAGAGATCTTAAAAAAAAAGGTAAGATTGTTTAAAGTAATAATTATAATAGTGTATTGTTATATATCTAAATTATACAGGCATAATATGTATGACAATAGCACAAAAGAGTGTGGGGAATGAAGCTACATTAGACCTAGGCTGCTATATTTAACCAGAATAAGACACACATGCATGTGCACACACACATAACCGTTAGTAATAAGTTGTGATAAGTCAAAGATGTAATTCCTTGAGAAGGCACTAAGAAAATACAAGAAACACCAGCACAAACAAAAAATAACTAATGAAAAAATATCACAAAGGGATGTAAAAGGTACAACAATTATGTAACAGGAATCAGTCAAGAAGGAAAAAAGGAACAATAAAAGGCATGAGACAGTAAAATGACAGACATAAATCTACCTACATTAATAATTACATTAAGATGCAAATTGACTAAATGCTCCAATAAAAAGATAGAAATTTTCAGACCGGAGGAAGAAGCAAGAAGCAAGAAGCAAGATCTACTTGTATGCTTTTTGGGAGTGGGGGATGGAATCTCACTCTGTCGCCCGAGCTGGAGTGCAGTGGTGCAACCTCGGTTCACTGCAACCTCTGCCTCTTGGGTTCAAGCGAGTCTCCTGCCTCAGCCTCCCGAGTAGCTGGGATTACACACACACGTCACCATGCCCAGCTAATTTTTCTATTTTTAGTAGAGACGGGGTTTCACCATGTTGGCCAGGCTGGTCTCGAACTCCCGACGTCATGATCCGCCCGCCTTGGCCTCCCAAAGTGCTGGGATTAAAGGCGTGAGCCACCCTGCCTGCCCCCTCCCCCTCCTTTTTTTTTTAAATAAGAGATACACTTCAGATACAAAGCAGTTGAAACAAAATGACAGAAAAAAAACATGTAAACAGTAACTATAAGAAGGCTGAAGTGGTTACATTAATATCAGACAAATCGTTTCCATAAAACAACTCTCAATAAATAAAAAAATTGAAATCATATGACGCTCCAAAGAAATTAAATTATAAATCAATAAAAGAAAGACATTTGGAAAATCCCCAAACATTTGGAAACAACATACTCCTATGCAACCCAGAAGCAAAGAAGAAACCACAGGAAAAAAATTTAAAATGTCTTGAATGAAATAAAAACAAAAACAAAATAGATCATATTTTATGGTATGCAGCTAAAGGGAAACTTGCTGTGTTTACAGTTTTAAACACAAAAAGGAAGAAAATCTAACATCAATCGCCTAACTTTCCAACTCAAGAGGCTGGCAAAATAAAGACCAAATCAAACTCAAAGCAAGAAGAAAGAAATAATAACAGAGTGGAAAAATAATTGAAAAAAATAGAAAAACAACAAAAATCAATGAAACAAAAAGTTGGTTTCCTGGAAAAATCTACAAAATTAATAAACCTTAGCTAGACTGACCAACAAAAAAAGAGAGAAGACATAAATTGCCAAATCAAGAATGTCAACAGGGATATCGCCACAGACCCTATACAAATTAAAAGGATTATATGAAATTATGAATAACTTTATACCAACAAAATTGACAGTTTATATGAAGCAAATTACTAAAAAGACACATATTATCCAAACTAACAAGAAACAGAGAATAAAAATGAAAAAAAATTAAAAACCCTGATAATTAGTATAGAAATTGATTTAGTGATTAAAATACCTTGGAAAAGCCTCATATATATTTTATTTTTTCTTTTTCGCTTCTTTAATTGAAACAGTTATTCTGATAGGTCTGTGAGTTCATGATCATTAAAAAATTATTTGGAAATGTAGTCAATACATGAGCCTGTATATTTATGATTCTAGAACAAATGCTACTGAAAGTCTCGTTTGTTACCTATCATGCCTAGACTCTTCAAATAAATTATCTATTGTAGCCAATTACTTCTGAAGTATAAAATTATGTGCTTATACCAACTAATAAACATTGAAAGTAGGAATTTCTTGGTGGTTCAATACCTAATGAAAGAAAATGGAAAGCATTTATGGGTTAAATCCATCCTTAGCAAGTGGCTTAAAGGCTGAATAAAGCTCTCCTTTTGATAACCAGATATAGGAAAGAGAAAAAGAAATCTAACAACAGAGCTAGGTCTTTCTATGCAGATTATAGAACATTTCTGTCTTTAGAAATACACCACACAAGGCTGGGTGTGGTGGCTCATGCCTCGTAATCCCAGCACTTTGGGAGACCATGGCAGGAGGATTGCATGACAGGAATTCAAAATAAGCTTGGGCAACAAAAGGAGACCCTGTCTCTACAAAAAAGTAAAAAATGAGCTGGGCGTGGTGGTGTGTGCTTGTAGTCCCAGCTACATGAGAGGCTGAAGAAGGAGGATCACTTGAGCCCAGGAGACTGAGGTTGCAGTGAGCTAGCTATGTTCATGCCACTGCACTCCAGCCTGGGCAACAAAGCAAGAGACAATACAATTTCCCATATGTTGATATGTATGAGATACATACCTATTATTAATTTATGACATTTCCTTTACTTTAGCAAGTTAGTAGTAAGAGGTGAGGTCAAAGAGGTAAGCTGGGCTAGAGACTAGAAACCAAGTACAAAGTTCAGATTATATTCTAATTGCACTACGGAACTATTAAGAGTTAAGTAGGAAATCGGCAAAATTTGCGTTAAAAAAAACAAAACCACCTTAGTCCTATGTGGAGGATAGATAAGTTAGGCAACAGTAGTATCGGAAATCAGTGATGAGGTTTGGACTAGAGTGGTGATGATGATAAATCCTTTTAAATTTCCTAACAGCCTCTTCAGGTAGGTATGATTATCTTCATTTTAGAGTGAACCAACAGCAGAGAGAGATTAAATAACTGGTCCAAGGGCACACAGTTTAGTAGGGGCCATACTGAGATTCAAACACAAGTAATCTGGTGGAAGAGCAATAAGATGTGGAGAAGAGGATGAAGTAGTTAGAGTTATGGTTGTCAAGACTTGCTAATCAATTAGATGTGCAGAAGAAAGAAAGGAAAGAAAGGAAGAAAAGAAAGAAGGAAGGAAGGAAGGAAGGAAAGAAAGAGAAACAAAGAAAAAGAAAAAGAAAGAAAGAAAGAAAGAAAGAAAGAAAGAAAGAAAGAAAGAAAGAAAGAAAAGAAAGAAAGAAAGAAAGAAAGAAAGAAAGAAAGAAAGAAAGAAAGAAAGAAAGAAAGAAAGAATATTCCTAGGTTTTGCTTGAGCAACTGAGTTTGGTAGTATAATTATATAGAGAAAGGATGTATAATAATAAGAAAAGGGGTTCCAGGACCTACACATGGAGTACTGCACCATTTAAAAATTGAACAGAGAAGGAGGCAGGGGCAGAACACCCAATGCTCGGCAGGAAAATTGGTAGAGCTGGAAAAGCCAAGAGACTAAGTATTTCTAGGAGGAGGGAGGACAATGTGTACAACGCTGCTGAGAGAAGGTGTACATGAGAACATATGTAAATGCTAAATTAATTCCGAGAGTTTTCCAGTTGTATAAACAAGGTGACAATTTCGATAAGATTGTCACGCATTCTTCTATTTTTCACCTCATGGTTCACATACCGTAAGAGATCCATTTTGTGTGCTGGGTGAGTTGCTGCTCTGCTCCCCGTGGGCTTGCGTACTTCCGTAGAGTGTCAGGTTATGCTCACCGGTCTGGCCGGCATAGTCTTGAGTGTGTGGCACCCCATACTCTGTGGGAATTCCATTCTGCGGAGGTGGTGGAAATGGGATGGTAGTAAAAGGCTGAACCATTGCGTCAGGAGTTGTTGTTGGCTCCTGGTTACCCTAAAACAAACAACGAGAAAAAGAAAAAGTGACTCTGAATCCTTGTTACGTAACTATTTTTAAAGTGAATATATGGAATTCTCTGAATATTCTCTCACTGCATAGGTAAAATGGAACGACCCAGGATTGGGGAAAATATTATTATATATACACACATAGATGTATGTATGTGGACTGAGACACACACACACACCCCTTCACTTTTGTTGATGTGTGGTTACTAGACAGGCCCACAACCATATTAAAGTGGACTAGATGCCAAAGGGTCAAAAATCTTTCCTTTAAATTAAAAGTAGGTGGAGAGCCCACTTTGGACCACAAGCCACTACAGCCTCTGCAACAGAGAGAGATCCTGTCCCTAAAAAATACAAAAAACAAAAAAGAAAAATCAACTAGGAGAAAATATTAGCAAAAGGTAAGAGAGATGCTGGGTTATTATCACTAGTCCCAGAGTGGGTTAACCAAGTTGACAAGACAGACACACATGTACACGCAAACACACACACATCCCAAGAGAAAAAGAGGCAAAGTGTCTATCTGAACAATTCATTGAAAATGAAATACAAACAACTAATAAAAATGCTCAACCTCACCAACTGTCATGAAAATTCACATTAATATCAAAGTAAGTCCAAGTTTTTAGTCATCAAATCAGCAAAGAAATTAAGCAGTTTTATTGTGATATAACTGTCATATGATAAGCAGCACCTATTTATTTATAGTATACAATTTGGTAAGTTTTGAAAAATGTACTTATATTCTCATGAAATCATCACCACAATCAAGATAGTCAACACATATATCCAAAACCCCCAAAAGTTTCCTTGTGCTCCTAATAACAAGCATATATTACTTTTGTAATAAAACCTACACAAATGTATTGTTTTTAATATTAAAGAGAATGACAAAAAATATATCATCAATAAGGGGAAGCCAATGTTCTGAAACACTGAATTACTGTGTTACCCTTAAGAGAATGGTAGTGACCTACCTTGAAACAAAAATTCATAACTCTCTTCCATTTAAGTTAAACAACTTCAAAATTCAGCTGTCTCCAATGTCCAAGAATCATTTCTACTTGGTAATAAAAATTGCTTTACATAATAGTGGTGAAAGAAAAAAGAGAATTGGGGATGGGGGACTGCCACAGTCTAGATAAAAAGTGAGGAACTGATTACAGTTATCAGTGGGAAGGGGCAGAGTCATAGGCTGAGTTGTGCTCCTCCCCAACCCATATGTTGAAGTTCTAACCCGCACTACCTCAAAATGTCACTGTTTTTAAAGATAGGGTCTTTAAAAAGGTAATTAAGTTAAAGTGATGTCATGAGGATGGGCCTTAATCCAAATGCAGTGGTGTCCTTATAAGAAAAGGGAATGTGGATACAGACACATACAGAGGGAGGCCCACGTGAAGACACAGAGAGACCATGACCATCTACAGGCTAACTAATGAAAAAGACATCAGAAGAAACTAACCTAGCTGACACTCTGATCTTGCACTTCTAGCCTCCCGAATGGTGAGAAAATACATTTCTATATTGTTATGTAATATTTTGTTATGGCAGCCCTTGCAAACTAGTAAAGGCAGGAATGAAGATTCTGTAACAGAAATTAAAAATAAAAATTAAAAAATTGCTTTACATAAAAATTTTCCTGCTATTGGACATAATGGTTCATGCCCTGTAAACCCAGCACTTTGGGAGGCTAAGATGGGAGGACTGCCTGTGGCTAGGAGTTCAAGATCAGCCTGGCCAACACGGAGAGACACCATTTCTAAACTTTAAAAAATTAGCTGGGCATGGTGGTATGTGCCTGTAGTCCCAACTTCTTGTAAGGCTGAGAAAGGAGGATTGCTTGAGCCCAGGAGCTGGAGGCTGCAGTGAGCCATGATTGCACCATTCTAGCTTGGGCAACAGAAAGATCCTGTCTCTTAAGAAAAGGAAAAAAAAAAAAAAAAAAGGCTGGGTGCGGTGGCTCACGTCTGTAATCCCAGCACCTTGTGAGGCTGAGGCGGGCGGATCACTTGAGGTCAGGAGTTCAATACCAGCCTGGCCAACATGGTGAAACTCCATCTCTATTAAAAACATAAAAATTAGCCAAGGATGGTGCCAAATGCCTTTAATCCCAGATACCTGAGACGCTGAGGCAGGAGAATCGCTTGAACTCAGGAAGAGGAGTGAACTGACATCACTACCACTGCACTCTAGCCCAGGCGACAAAGTGAGTGAGACTCCATCTCAAAAAATAGAAAAAAAAATCCCTCTCTTTAGTTCTTAGAAAATATGCTATGAAAACTTTAAATTTTTTTGGAAAAAGTCTATCTTTGTCACCCATCACTATATAACTTCTTTTCATTATTTCTAGGTTAGGATAGTTTTTATGATGTCTTTATAGCTATTCCGGGCATCTGAAGAGAGATACAAAATAGTTATCTCCCTTCTTCAAATTATTCAATGCTCTATCTCTCTGTATCTATCTAGCCATATGAAACATACTGCTTCAGAAGCCCTCGCTGGATCTACTGGCCTGAAGACAGATATGAAAAAGAAGTGAATTAGAATTCAGGTGGATTGGTGAATGAAACACAGTAAGAGCACCAAAGGTCTTATGCCCACATCAGGCATAAATATAATCTTACAGGAATCCACAAAAAAGTTCTACTAAATAACTGGTAAAGGCTAAAAGACACCATTTTCAAGTTAGGATTAACAAGTCCAAGGGGACTTTCTCTTGCTCTGACACTGCTCCTCTCAGCCTCCTCGTTTTACTCCAGCCTCCATTCTCCACCTCAGTCTGCTGGGAATGAGACTCTGGCACACAAGTACACAGTATGAATTCTCCCACAGGGGTATTCTCAACAGGGCTGACTCAGTCAACTGAATAAACACATCAATTCACAGTGGGAGACAGGGAGAAAGGTAAAAACATTTCCTGTGATCCACTTGTAGCCTAGGCACTAGGCGTTTTATAGAAATGCAAGCCAGACAGAGGTACTGTTTTCCTAGAGGGGTAATGTAACCTCCGTTAAGAGGTCAAGAAGAAATTCTTAGTGGATTATTTTGTTACTTACAGAAATTTCTTTTAAAATTTTTGTTAAAAATGTAACAACAATTGTTCATATACTAAGGGAATGAAATTGGGATAGGAGTGATTCAACATCTTCTCTCATATATTCTGCAATGTCTGAATATTTCCCCAAGTATACATTATTAAAAATGTTAAATGGTTTCAGATTTCTATTAAATTTCCAGGCTTCTAAATTTCCAGATTTCTACTAAAATTCCAAAGTTCTATGCTCAGAAGTACAACAGCCTTCAGCAAACTATGAGATAACAGTTCACATGAGTATTTCTAGGTATGAATTTACATCTACACTTACATAAAAAATGCTTTGTTTCTATTAGCAGAGTCTAAGCTGCTTAAGTATATCTCATCTGAGAAAAGAAATTATTAGCTTTCTCTTTAGTCTACAAGGTTAGACAGAATAGCTCTTTTCCCTAACCTACCAATCTATAAACTTTCTTCCGTTTCCAGTTAAAAGTAATTCCTTCCTTTCCTATATTCTTATAACATTTAGCTTGCATCCCCTACAAGACACTTAAATCTAAAGTCTCATATTTAGCAAATCTAAATATGTATTTTAACTCCCCTATTGGATTAAAAGGCTCATTATGATGGGTGGAGACAGTCCTGTAGAATGTACACTCCCACATGGTACATAATAAATATGAAGTTTTAAACATTTATGAAATAGAGGAAGATTGAGATAGAAAGTCACGTGCACGCACATTACAGCAAACTGCTTTGTTGGGCTAGAGAGCATAACAAGGAATAACACAGAATGAAACAAGTGTTGATATCTTGGGTTGATATTAAACTGGAGCGTAGGGATGGGAAGGTAGAACTGGTGAAGTATTAGGAAAGAAAAGAACATTTACATGCTTGTGCTTTATGCACTTAATTTCCTTCTGTTTTACAAACACAGGCTTTAAGAGTTGTTGACCTGCTGTGAGTGAAAATCAAATGTAACTATTAATTTCTGAGTTGAGAACGATGTCTTTCTCTTTTAAACCACAGATAGTAACAGAGGCGATACACATTATATCCAGCCTTTTGTTGTACAATGTGAAACATGCTAAATGTTTCCATTCTAAATTCAAATATACAGTTGTCCCTTCGTATTAGCAGGTAATTGGTTCCAGGAACCTCCCAGCCCCCACCCACCACAGATGACAAAATCCTTGGATACTCAAGTCCTTTATATAAAATGGCATAGTATTTGCATGTAACCTACTTACACACATCCTCTTGTATACTTTAAATCATCTCTCGATTACTTATAATACCTACTACAATGTAAATGTTATCTAGATAGTTGTTATGCTGTAGTGTTGAGAAAATAATGACAAGGCCCTGCATGCTGGCTCATGCCTGTAATCCCAGCTCTTTGGGAGGCTGAGGAGAGAGGATCACTTGAGCCCAGGAGTGTGAGACCAGCCTAGGCAACACAGTGGGATCCCGTCTCTACAAAAATTTTTTTTAAAATTAGCTGGGCATGGTAGCATGTGCCTATAGTCCCAGTTGCTCAGGAGGCTGAGACAAGAGGATCACTTGAGCTTGGGAGACAGAGGCTGTGGTGAGCTATGATCACGGCACTGCATTCCAGCCTGGGCAACAGAGTGGGACCCTGTCTCAAAAAAGAAAAGAAAAGAAAAGAAAAAGAAAAAAGAAAAGAAAAGAAAAAAGTGTCAAGAAAAAAAAGTCTGGCCAGGGACAGTGACTCACAGCTATAATCCCAATGCTTTGGGAGGCCAAGGCAGGAGGATCCCTTGAGCTCAGGAGTTTGAGACCAACCTAGGCAATGGGAGACCCTGTCTCCTAAAAAGAAAAAACGTCTGTACATGTTGAGTACAGACACAGTCACCCAATTTCCCACCCTAATTTTTCAATCCTAGCTAGCTGAATCCACAGATGCAGAACCCGTGACTATGGAAAAACAACTATAGTATCACAGTCATCAAACAGGAACCCATTCAACGGTCTACTGCCTTACCCATAGCAATCTCACAGGTTCAATCATCACCTACCGACAGGTGACTTCCACTGTTTTTTCTAGGTCCAACCATGTGCTTTCTCCCTAGTTTACATGGGATGTAATAAAAAAGAAAGTATGAATCTGAAAGGCAGACTTGAGTTTAAATCCCAATTACACCTCTTACCAGATAGGTTGTTTACTTCACAGGTGGTTGTGAAAATTAATTGAGAGAGCAGGTAAAACTGTTTTGTAACTGATTCTTTAGCATATTTTCTGTTCCTACTGAATTATACTGAATATTATTTAAAAGCTATGCACAGTATTGTAAGAGAACACAGAAATGACCCAAAATATAATTGTCTTCATATTTCTAGGATAATTAAAGTCTGTGCAATCTTAGAAAGACAAGGGTGTATTTTTGTTTATATCTTCTCATTTATTCCTCAACTTCACTCTAATTTTCTCAGTTTGGTCATCTTGAGTCCCACTTATATACATAACCTATTACTGTATTAATTCTAACCAACAGGCTGCAAATTCTAAAAGCTTCTCAATTCCCATACCACATATATGGTCAGAATGGACCATGCACACAAACAGATCAATATTAATTTTATTCATACCATCATAAAAAGAATCACTTCATTATTTAGGTAGAGCATATTCTCACCAGTTTATTACTACTGACAATGTCACTAGTAATTTTTCTAGTGCTGTTTATAAATGGAAATTAATTTTCCAGGATTATAATACAAATAAAATGTTTTTAACTATTTTTATAAATTATATCATTTTGATCCCTTGGGATTTGCTTAGGTGGGCTCAGATTTCAAGCTCTATTTGCCTTTTTTTTGTTTTTGTTTTTTTGTTTTAAAAAAGGAGTACCGGCCGGGCGCGGTGGCTCAAGCCTGTAATCCCAGCACTTTGGGAGGCCGAGACGGGCGGATCACTAGGTCAGGAGATCGAGACCATCCTGGCTAACACAGTGAAACCCAGTCTCTACTAAAAAATACAAAAAAAAACTAGCCGGGCGAGGTGGCGGGCGCCTGTAGTCCCAGCTACTCAGGAGGCTGAGACAGGAGAATGGCCCGAACCCGGGAGGCGGAGCTTGCAGTGAGCTGAGATCCGGCCACTGCACTCCAGCCTGGGCGACAGCGAGACTCTGTCTCAAAAAAAAAAAAAAAAAAAAGGAGTACCTAGGCAAAGGCCTATCATTCTTCTCAGATCTGGTACTAAAAGCAGTGGTTTCTGCCCAGGTGTCTGTGACAAGAGGAAAATAACAGCTATATAACCGTTATCTCAGAAAGATAAGAAGACAACACTGGATTTAAAATCATCTAGGATCAACTTTTTTTAAAAAAAGTAACTCTGTAGAAGAACAGACCAAGAAAATCCAGACAAACAAAATGGATAAACAAACAAAGACAAAACAATGCTCATTTGCTAGACTTAAAGCAAAATTACTCTAGATTCTTAACGTGTACAAATACTTAAACAGTGCTACCCCCAAATTTCCTTCCTTCAGTATCTAAAATATTCTGGTTCTTTTTTTTTAAGTCTAAAGACAACCAAGCTATTGAACTATTCTTAACTTTTTCTTAAAACCACCATAACCTAGAGGAAGAGCTATAAGGTAGGATTGTTTTGCTTTTCTTACCTCAAGGAAGTTTCCCAATTTTAAGTACCCAGAGCAGAAAAAAGTGTTAGTGTCTAATAATCCTGAATACATTTCTGGTAAGTTAGGTAAAAGTAATACATTTTCTCTTTTACAATACATATAAACTACACTCAGAGCCATAAGATGTTAGGCAACTTGTAGGTAAATTTGATGTTGGGAGGAAAAATCTACACAATGAAATCTCCATGTACTCTCCAAATATTTACATTCAGGTTGAATTCCAAGAATTCGCTGTTCACTTGGTTGTTTGGAACTTACTGAATTGCCAAGATCCCAAGGAAGCTCATGGAAACAAATTCCATTATTATATAATAAGGATTACTGTAATAAAAAACCAATCGCCATTGAAGTATTAAGTTTAAGAAAAAATGTTGTCTAATTTTGGGTAAGGAGTTCAGACACATCCATTCCTGCTGCAGTCTCAACAGTAAGATGCAGTAAGAAACTACTTCCATAATACTCAGCTCCTCACACCTATCAACTCATCTTTTACCTTGTTCTTTGAAAAAAAAGATGCCCCTATTTTATTGCATATAACACCCACTCAAGGAACATATTTAGAAATGCACATGTCAAGATCCTTTCCCCATAGATTAGGATTCAGTAGGTTGGAGCAGGGACCCTGGTACTTACTGGTGTAGGTGGTTTGGGTCCCACATTCTGAGAAACACTGATTCAGAGGCTTTAGCTGGCAAAATAGGAGAGAATTATGGTTGCAGCATGCCTCCAGGACATGTCCTGAAGCATCTACACCTTTAGAAGAACAGAGTCAGTTAAGAGATTAAAGAGGGCATAGAGGCCAGGTGCAGTGGCTCCCAAGGTATCCCAGCACCTTGGGAGCCGAGGCATGCGGATCACATGAGGTCAGGAGTTCAAGACCAGCCTGGCCAATATGGTGAAACCCCGTCTCTACTAAAATTACAAAAATAGCCAGGTGTGACGGCACATGCCTGTAATCCTAGCTACTTGGGAGGCTGAAGCATGAGGATCACTTGAACATCGGAGGCAGAGGTTGCAGTGAGCCAGGATCGTGCCACTGCACTCCAGCCTAGACAATAGGGTAAGACTTTGTCTCAAAAAAAAAAAAAAAAAAAAAAAAAGAAAAGAAAAAAGAAAAAAAAGGCAGGGGCATAAATGATGAGAGGAAGGTAACGGTGGCTATAAATGTAAGTTTCCTAAAAGTAGAGGGTTACCTTCTTATATGGAACCTACAGCTAGGAGAATAAACACTGGTTGTTTTCTATAGTGCAAATCTACTGAAACGTAGGCCTCACAACGGATCCTTCTTTTAGCATGGGTATAACTAAAGAATCAGGACCAAAAGATGAGTGTGCTACAGCCATGTAAAGGGGAGACAGAATTCAGGAACATGACCATTACAGTCTTGAGCTCTTATAAACAGACAATTAATAAAATAAATTTTTTTTAAAAACCAGGCAATACAATATACATCCTTGCTTAGAATAACAATAAATGACAGAAGCTGGTATATGTAAATTTAAGGGCAGTTATAGGCTTGGTCAACAAGAATATTGTAAATTTGCCTCCAAATCACTTGTCTTACACACACACACACACACACACACACACACACACACACACACACCTCTTTTAAATTACTCAGAGGGAAAAGCCAGTTCGGTCTTCCCCTTGAGGCTGAGTTTTACAATCTCACAGCAATGAATATTTAAACAGGAAAATAAATATTTCAGAACAAAGTCATTCAAACCTATAGTCTATTAGGTGAAAAGCAACAAACCCTGTAATAGTCTTAATATCTCCAACCTCTTAAAAGCTCTTTCCTCTATTTCTCCTTAAAGAAGTATTTAGAACCTCAAACATTCATGAATCATGTCTTCCACTGGCAACAACAGACAGCAAGAACTACTCTGGTTCAGTTACCTGCTTCCTTGGAAATGGAAGGCCCTTACACACAATTAATAGTTAAATGTCTATTCTATTCAATGTAATCAGTGATTTACACAATCTATGGAAAATTATTCTTTTTCTCAACCACACTTTTCACTACAATCTAAATTAATTTATTATTTATTTTGTCATCATGGACAATTAAGTTTGCATCTTCCACTGGAATAGCCTTAAAAATAGTCACAGCCAGGTGGGGTTGCTCACACCTGTAATCCCAGCACTTTGGAAGGCCCAGGTGGGAGGACGGCTTGAGGCCAGGAGTTCAAGACCAGCCTGGGCAATATAGCGAGACCCTATCTCTACAAAAAAATTTTTTTTAAATAGCCAGGTGTGGTGGCATGTGCCTGTAGTACTAGCTACTCAGGAGGCTGAGGTGAGAGGACCACTTGGGCCCAGGAGTTTGAGGCTGCAGTGAGCCTGGATCATACCACTGTACTCCATCCTGAGTGACAGAGAGGGACCATGTCTCTAAGGAAAAAACAAAACAAAGAAATAGTTGTAACTCAGGTTCCAAATAAAACACTGGCAAGGTACTAGAGTGTTTTCTGAATTACAAAATATTTAATTATGCGTTATAAATGTTATTAGGCATTCTGTTGTAGTCTACCTCTTTAAAATAGAAAATTCACATTATAAACATAGAGTAACAGAGAAAAATTTTCCCTATCCCTTTCCCAGAACAAAACACATTTTGTCTACAACCATGGTTACATGGTGGCTTATATATTCTCTAATCATTTAACAAGCAAAGTCCCTAAGTCAACCAGGGACTGAATCATAAACTTCATCATAGCTTCCTCACCAAATGAAGTGATGATGAGCACATAACAGGTGCCCTTTAGAAAATGCCTGGTAATTGAATTAACCAGGTAATTGAATACCTGCTTCTGCAGTATAAGTCTAAAAAAAGATAGGAACCATTCTCTCAATAGCTTTACCAACTCTGCCAGGGACGTCACCACAATATAAATAATCATTCTATGAAAATATATATAAGGCTATATGTGAGAGTCCACATTATGTACTATGGGGAATTAAAAGAAAAATGAGCCGCTGTTCTCACCTAGGCTATCTACATAATCTTTTTTGGTTTTAAAGAGTTCAGCTTTATTTTAACTTAACCTCAACTTCCAATGAACCTCCAATGAACTCTCCAAGCAGCTGCCAGAATGATCTTTCTAAAATAAAACCTAAATCTGATAGTTAATTTATCTTCTTAGAATCCTAGCCTCCCAGTGTTTACAGTCTCAAGTCCAAACACCTTTGCATGGAAGTCATGCCTCTTGCACACTTCATCTATTCAGCTTCAACTCTTGCCATTAAATATTTATTGAGTATCTATCGTGTGTTAGATATTCTGTCGTAGCTGCTGAGGAAACAACGGTGATTAGAAAGCCAAAGTCCCTGCCCTTATGGAGTTTACATTCTAGTAGGAAGAGACAAATAATAAATCGGCAAGCAAAACAATAAACATTTGGTGTGCTACAGAGAAAAAATAAGAGGAGGGTATCAGGGTATTGGGCTGGAGAGACAGAGAATTTCCTTTTTCTACGGGTGGTATGGAAAGGTAACACTGATCATACTTTTTTAGAAATTAAGGCAACAAGTCATATGTGCATCTGGATGGAAGAAGACTCCAGACAAAGGGAACACAAATGCAAAGTCCCACAGGCAAAAACACAAGTAGCTCATTCTAAGAACTAGGAACATGGAGGCCTTGGAAACCTATGTGATAACACTGGTGTAAGCATGAACAGAGTGGCAGGAGATGAAGTGAGAAAGGTAGCCGTGGGGAAAGACGATATTGACAGAATTCCTGTAAAGCTTACAACCACTGCAGGGATGTTAGCTTTTACACTCCACTGAGAGTTCTGAGCAGAGAAGTGTGGTCAGAATTAGGTTTTAAATGTACCACTCGGCAAAGGCAAAGGCAGGGAGCCCTGTTGGGAGGCGACCCTGATAATTCACCTGAGATGAGGAGGGTTTGGCACAGGTGGTAATCTAATGTGTGTCGAATGCTGAAAAACACCATGTACTATTTCACCTTCCAGTTTATTTGCACATAGTATTATTTCTGCTTAGAAAGCTTTTCTCCTTTCTACTAATCAGGCTAATACGTACACAATCTTTAATATGTATTTGGGCATTTACTCCTCTCTAGAGGTTTCTGATTCACTCAAATAGGGGGAAAAAATCATTCCTTCCTCCTCCCTTCCCCAGTCTAATACTTAACTCTATTGTGGTACTTATATTCAATTACAATTATCTGCTTACATATGTATTGTCTTTACAGAACATGAACTTGTTGAGGACAGGTAATTGTCCAGATCTAATTCATCCAGTGGCTGCCTTAAAAGCCCTCAATAAGTATTTGTTAAAGAAATAAAAGATGTTTCAACCTAGTAGAGTATATAAGCAAACACAAAGTTTTGTTATAACAAAAATGATATGGTTACAGAAAGCAACCAACACTCAGCATCGGGAAACAAAGGTGATATGAGGTAGGGAAGACAAAGAGATTCATTAGGATGCCACAAACTTTGAAGGGACTTTATACTAAAGCTATGAACTACATACAATAGGCACAGTGAGTGAGACATAGATTGGGGGGCCCAAGCGAAGACAATCCAAAGGCAGAATTGGCAGAACCTGGCAACGGGTAAGAGTGAGGAGAAGACTACTAGATTTCAACCTCAAGGTACTGTATGCTAATGAGGAGTGAGCAAGAAAGAGTGGGAAAGGAGAAAGGATCAATTCTAGTAGTCCAAGATGTTCCTGATATAAACTAATTAGATTCTACTTTTTCTTTTTTTTTTTTTGAGACGGAGTCTCGCTCTGTCACCCAGGATGGAGTGCGGTGGCCGGATCTCTGCTCACTGCAAGCTCCGCCTCCCGGGTTTACGCCATTCTCCTGGCTCAGCCTCCCGAGTAGCTGGGACTACAGGTGCTCGCCACCTCGCCCGGCTAGTTTTTTGTACTTTTTAGTAGAGACGGGGTTTCACCGTGTTAGCCAGGATGGTCTCGATCTCCTGACCTCGTGATCCGCCCATCTCGGCCTCCCAAAGTGCTGGGATTACAGGCTTGAGCCACCGCGCCCGGCTAGATTCTACTTTTTCATATTTGAAGTTCATTCTGTTTTCTAAATGCATTCTAAAACATCTTTGATAGTTATTTCCAGGGTGTTTTGGTAACTCATTTTTCCTTTTTAAATTTGATTTTTTAATATTTATCAAATTAATACAAGCACATAATAGCAAATCAAATAGGTAAGAAGAGCTTATGATGAAAAGCAGCAGTAACCTGGCCAGGCGTGTTGGCTCATGCCTGTAATCTCAGCACTTTGGGAGGCCAAGGAGGCCTGCCTGTGGTCAGGAGTTCGATACCAGCCTGGCCAACATGGTGAAACCCCATCTCTACTAAAACTATTAGCAAGGTGTAGTGGAGGGCGCCTGTAATCCCAGCTACTTGGGAGGCTGAGGCAGGAGAATTGCTTGAACCTGGGAGGTGGAGGTTGCAGTGAGCCGAGATCGCGCCAGCCACTGCATTCCAGCCTGGGCGACAGAGTGAGATTCCGCCTCAAAAAAAAAAAAAAAAAAAAAAAAGCAGTAGTTTCCTATCCTTCCCTCTGTCAGTCCTTTGAGGACTGACCCTCTTTTAATAGTTCCTTAAAAGGCGGAGGTTCCCAGGCCAGAGCTGCCATTAGGGATTACTGACTCCTCTGACCACTCCCAGGCTTTGGCAACACATGCTCAGTACAGACCTGATCTGCCCACAGGACAGCAGGACCTGGCCTCCTCTCCTGAGGCCACTGAAGGAAGGGGTCAAGTGAGTTAACTGTTTGTATGGCAAACTTTGACCAAGAGGGGGAGGGGCAGGAAATGGGAGGAAACCATAAACACCTCTTCACACCTTCTTTGGATGGAAAGGACAGAGAAGCAATAGCTCTACACAACCTTCCTGAAGACTTCCAGTAAAACTAAGCAATCAGCAAGGCCTATTACAAAGACAGGGCCAGCCTTTCTGCCTTCTTTCCCTCCTGCTTTCCTGAGATGGTACTCCCCAATAAAGTGTTAGTGGGTAAGGTTTTTGTTTCAGGCTCAGTTTTCTAGAGAACACTAGCTAAGAACACAGTCTATGACTTCTGTCTTGTATTTTCCATTTTGGTGACTTAAACCTCTACTTTTTGGGAACATCTCCAACTCTATTTGGCTATCCTTCTACTGTGTGCTTTCTATTGACAATAATGCTCTAAATCTCCTTTTGTATTCTCTAATTGTTTCCTTTTCATTATATCTAGTATTGGTTTTATAAATGCGTATTTTAGTTAGAAGATTCCTTTAAAGTTCTCTTCTGTTTCCTGCATTATTTGTTGCCCCTAGGTTCAGGTTTTCTTTTTGTTTCTTCTGGTCTCTTTCATGCTAAAAGTTCCTCTCAGACTTCTAATGATCCTCACGCACTGGTAACCCAGGTAAAAGGACTTGTTAGCTAGTATGAGTTTCCTCTGTGAATTTGCTTTCCGATTAGATCTCTCTTTGGAATTAAAATTCTAATGGGAACTCAGTATAAGACAGAGAAGAGCATGTCACTGGCAGGCTTTGTTTTAGTGTAAGCCACTAGCAAAGTGCAAAATGCCATCCCCCTAAATATGAGACTAAAGGAAGGGGTGCCAATATCTAACACACACACAAAATTAAATTTCCCCAAACATTCTGATCAACTTCTTTGGAGACAAACACTGTTTCATGTTTTATTTTTCCTTTGGGTTTTCTTTTTTTTTTTGAGAGAGAGAGTCTTGCTCTGTCGTCCAGGCTGGAGTGTGCAGTGGCACAATCCCGGCTCACTGCAACTTCCGCCTCCCGGGTTCAAGTAATTCTCCTGCCTCAGCCTCCCAAGTAGCTGGGATTACAGGCACCCACCACCACACCCAGCTAATTTTTGTATTTTTAGTAGAGACGGGGTTTCACCATGTTGGCCAGGCTGGTCTCGATCTGACCTCAGGTGATCCACTCGCCTCAGACTCCCAAAGTGCTAGGATTACAGGCATTAGCCACCGCGCCCGGCCTTGTTTTTCCTTTGTTAATGCTAGAGAAAGGGGGTGGCATAGTATTTGCTGACTACTGCCCCTGGGAAGGGGTTGGAAAGGCTCTGTCAGTGCCAGGTAACTGAGCTATCCCCTAAATAAACACTGAATTCCTGCTTTCTGTCTCTTTTTCATTTTTGCTCACAGAGCTCCCATGGGTTCCCCCTAGGCAGACTGGCTTCCACACCACTAGCAAGCAGCCTCCTTGTATTCACTGACAGGCATCTGTTTATTCTCCATTTCATCCCTCAATTGGTCCTCATTAGCTTTAGCTTTTCCAGAAATTTAGTAACTCTCTTGTTTATTAGTGTTACATCTCACCTTTTTCTATTTGCTATTGCTGATTTATTTTTTGTACTTCTGTACTGTTATTTCAGTGGAGTCTTATAAGAGATGTGAGGCAAATGAAAGCATCTATCTATCATCTTCACCCAGAAGTCATGATTTATTTTCTGCAAAACAAGATTTCAACCATAAATGAGTTCTGTTAATTCCAGTTTCCTGTATAGATTTGAGAAAGGTGAAATAACTATTAAACATTTATGTTTCTTTAAAAAAAACCTTTAACAACTCGAAGATTTATTAAAAGAAAATTAGAGAAGATTAAAAGGAAAATAAAGTGTTTACTACAATTTTTGAAACCGCCTGGGTACTTATGCTTTAATAAATTAGACACATTTAAATTACAGGAAGCAAAGCCACTCAGAGAAGGATCAAAACTAAATATGTGGCCAGACGCAGTGGCTCACGCCTATAATCCCAGCACTTTGGGAGGCCGAGGCGGGTGGATCATGAGGTCAGGAGATCAAGACCAGCCTGGCCAACATGGTGAAACCCCATCTCTACTAAAGATACAAAAAATTAGCCAGGTGTGGTGGTGCACACCTGTAATCTCAGCTACTCGGGAGGCTGAGGCAGGAGAATCGCTTGAACCCAGGAGGCGGAGGTTGCAGTGAGCCGAGATCACGCTATTGCACTCCAGAATGGGCAACAGGATGAGACCCCATCTCAAAAAAAAAAACCTAAATATGTGCTGTAAGTCACAGTCCTAATGCCATCTACAAATACACCCAGCATTATGTGCTAAACATTATTTGAAATCCTTACAAACAGAAAAGATTTGCAAGGGTCTAACTACTCTCAGAAACAAAAGAAAAAATCAAGTAGTTACCAGTTAGAATGCCTAATTTTTCATCTCCCTCCTTCTTCATGAAAGGAATAGTGGCCCAGATCAGAATGCAGTCTAAAGAGGAAAACAATTCCCGTTACCGCATTGATCTCTAGCAAATGGATCAATAAGGCATGCCATGGACTCTGATCCTTCAGTCAGGAATGGCAATGAAATGTAAACCAGTGATTGCAACATTGAATCCTTCATCACAATGAGGCCAGCCTAGAGAAGAAACTGGAGTCCTATGTTAGAAGTAGTCATCAAAAATGCTATTATAAACAGACTGTTACTACTGAACAGGAAAACCTATCTCATCTTAAGAAAGGTGGCCTGCGGAAGACAGAACTAGGGGGATACCTGAAACCGCTAATAAAAGAACCAAAAAGAAGCCATCCATACTTAATAGTTGTTTGGTAATGAAAATGTTTGTAGTTTTCACTCCACATTTCCTGTGAAAGTCAAGTCAATGCTAAACAAACAGGGCATACTTTAAAAAATAATAAAAGGACCTATCTATTTCTTTTCTTTACTTATAATCTTCCTCACTTGAAACTTCATTATCATTATCAATTAAATCAACTACACTATCCAGCTTCATTCAAGAATAATTTTCTAGGCCGGGCGTGATGGCTTCCGTTTGTAATCCCAGCACTTTGGGAGGCTGAGGTGGGTGGATCACATGAGGGGTCAGGAGTTCGAGACCAGCTTGGCCAATATAGCAAAACCCTGTCTCTACTAAAAATACAAAAATTAGTCAGGCATGGTGGCATGTGCCCGTAGTCCCACCTACTCAGGAGGCTGAGACAGGACAATCACTTGAACCTGGGAGGCGGAGGTTGCAGTGAGCCATGATCTCACCATTGCACTCCAGCCTGGGCAACAGAATGAGACTCCACCTCAAAAAAAAAAAAAAAAAAAAAAGAATTAACTAAGATCATATATAAAAAATTCTTTGCTTTTGGCTAAAAAAAAAAAAAAAAAAAAAAAAAGATAATAATTACCACTATTAATGTGAAAGAATAAGAAAAAATAGGAAGCATACATAGTCCAAAATATAAATGCTAACAGCTGAGTTATAAGTTCTCCATGTTCTTTTTCATATGAACAGTCACATCAATACAAATATGAGGGGAAAAATCACGTTCTTCTTACTAAAGATTGCACAGAAGAGATAGGCTAAGTAAAATTAAACAAACCTCCCCCCTCTGCATTTCCTGTTTTTCCAAAATGTCCCCTGGTTCCTCAGGAGGGAAAACTTTAAAGCATATATAGTAGCCTCCTTTCTCTACAGGGGTATGCTCCAAGACTCTCAGTGGATTCCTAACACTGCAGACAGCACTGAACCCTCATCTACTGTTTTTTTCCCTATACATACCTAACTATGAGAAAGTTTAACTTACAAATCAGGCACAGTAAGAGAATAACAACAATACTAATAGTAACATAGAACCATTATAACAATATACTGTAATAAAAGTTCCCTGAATGTGGTCACTTTCTTGCTCTCTCTCAAAATACCATACCTTAGAATTTTCAGACTATGGTTGATCATGGGTAACTGAAACCATGAAAAGGGACACCGTGGATGGGGGGATTACCTTACTGAGATAAGCTTTTTGTCACAGTTGCTCTATATTAGCAACCAACAGTCAGGTGACCATTTTAACTGAAGTTAAGAAAGCTCTAAACAATGCCATCTACTTCTTTAGTTCCACAATGCATTCCCATTGAAATCTATAATCTGATTATCATTTAAATAGCAATGACTCAAAGAGTCTAAATATTGCTTATTGAGGTTTTCTAAGGTTCCATCAAGTTTGCAGCAGTGGTCATCATTTTCACATTCCGGAGTGCCCCTATTTTCTACACTGTTTAACACAGTGAACAAATAGTACTTTGAATTTTCTCCCTCCCTATTCTGCAAGATTCGCAAGGGCAGGTAATACATCGGAAAAAAGGATGCTTCTCTTTTTCCGCAAGACCACAAATCACACCAAACTACAAAACCATGGAAACTTTATTTTTCCTGTGTTCTTGCTTAGGTATTTCTGCTAAATGACTTTTTTTTACCCCCATTAATTTTATCAATCCTAGACTCTCTGAAACTATCCTACCACTAAACCTCACTCAATAATAAAGAATTTGATTCTAGTTTCAGACAATGTCTTGTATAACTCGTATACACACATACACACACAACAATGCCATAGCCATTCTTCTCATGCCTTCCACTTCTGCCAAACTTCTCAAACTCTTTCCTCACATAAGCTTCTAACAACACTTTATTGACATCATTTTCACGTAATTTACCATATTCCACCTTCTAGTATAATTACTTACACATCTTATGCATTCTTCCCTAATACTCCTTGAAATGAACTGTTCAACTCATTTTCAATCATAAATTTAAAATATATTCAATGAGACACTGCTTAATTTTCTTTTAAAAGTATGTGTTCACTCTTCGGCTTTCAATCAAGATGGAGTAACAAGAACCACATTTAAGGCCAGGTGCGGAGGCCAAGGCAGGCAGATCACCTGAGGTCAGGAGTTTGAGTCCAACCTGGCCAATGTGGTGAAACCCTATCTCTACTAAAAATACAAAAATTAGCAGAGCGTAGTGGCACATGCCTGAAATCTCAGCTACTTGGGAGGCTGAGGCAGGAGAACTGCTTGAGCCTGGGAGACGGGGGTTACAGTGAGCCAAGATTGCGCCACTGCACTCCAGCCTGGCCGACAGAGTGAGACTCTGTCTTAAAAAAAACCAAAAAAAAAAAAAAAACCCAAAAAAAACCAATTTATCTTTCTACCTGAAACTACTAAAAAAAACACAAAATACATGAAACAACAGCACTTAAGACATTGTCTAGAAGGCAAGGAAAGACAGAGATTCCTCAGTCAGGAAACAAGCAAGTTGAGCTTTACAACTGCCCCAACTTATCACATGGGTAAAGTTTCCAGGCTGTGGCAGAGAAGGAGGGACCCAGGCAGAACCTGGTGGGTTCCATGAATTGAGAAGATAGAACTAGAAGTCTGGAGAAGCCAAGACAGCACAGGGGACGGTACTGGAGAAAGCTGCAGACAGAAAGGGAGCTCTAAAGATCTCAAGTACTCAACTGAGTGCTGACTGCCACATCTATGTGTGAAACTTCCAGAGGCTGGGGAAAGAACCACTTGAAAGAAATACAGGCAACAGTACTAGGAGCTCACACAGTGCCAAGAATAAGCCTGTTCTTAACAGCCAGAGTGGAAAACCTAATGATTTAAGGAGCGTCGATTAGAGTCTTAAACAGAGTCTTGCCTCAGTGGCCAGAAAAATTAACCAGAGACTAAACACAGCTCTAGTCCTGTCTAACAAAGCTTAAAAAACAAGACCTGAGGTTGGGCGTGTGGCTCATGCCTGTATAAATCCCAGCACTTTGGGAGGATGAGGCGGGCGGATCACGAGGTCAGGAGATAGAGACCATCCTGGCTAACACAGCGAAACCCCATCTCCACTAAAAACCCAAAAAATTAGCTGGGCGTGTTGGCACGCACCTGTAATTCCAGCTACTCGGGAGGCTGAGGCAGGAGAATCACTTGAACCCGGGAGGCAGAGGTTGCAGTGAGCCGAGATTGCACCACTGTACTCCAGCCTGGGTGACAGAGCGAGACTGTCTCAAAAAACAAACGAACAAACAAAACAAACAAACAACCCAAGACCTGAAAGGATCAAACTTTTTCTAAGAAACTTAGTTGTGCTGTAAAGCTCAAGAATATTTACAGAAATAAAAAATTATCTAGCATCCAACAAGATAAAATTCACAATGTCTGGCATCCAATCAAAAATTACCAGGCATGCAAAGAAGCAGGAAAAATACAACACATAATGCTGAGAAAAATAAATTAATCACAACTCACCGAGAACTAATACATACGTTAGAATTAGCAGATGAGGACATTAAAACATTTGTGTCCCATACGTTCAAGATAAAAAAGGAAAAAAGGGAAAAAATGAACATGCTAAGAAGAGACATGAGAGGTGTGAAAAAGACCCACATTAAATTCTAGAGATGAAAACTATAATCTGAGATTTAAAAAACACATACACACCCACTGGATTGGATTAATGGCAGACTAGACGTTGCAGGGAAAAAAAGGTAAGTACATTTGATGTTACCATATAGAAGCTATCCAAAAAGAAACAGAGAGAGGGAGGGAAAAAGACCTAAAAGAACAGTGAGCCTTGAAAATGACATAGAATGGCTGGTTAGGATCTGCTACATATCTGCGATAACAAGTTTTCAAAAGTAGTATGTAAAGAATCTAACTCTTGGCCATCTTGAGTGGAAGGCAAAGCAGAGAGGAAGATGACTATGCTCAATATACCATATTTGGTATACTTGCCATGGGTTGCCAATCCCTAAGATTTCATTGTCACCTTCCACTTCTCTTTCTCTGTCATGCTCTTTCCCCAGTTGCGGGAGTCATGCCCTTCTTCCTTCCTGCCTGACTTCCCAGGAGGCTAGAGCTCCTATGCCATTTACCGTCATACACACAGGTTTCCACCTCCACTAGAACATCTATACTACAAGAGTTTCCTGTGTCCCTCAAATAGTTTATTCCAAAATCTTCCCAATCTTCTAGCTATGTAAAGCATGTATTTCCCAAACTACATGTGTGTTAAGTATTAACTGATTTAAATAATAAGCATTAGGTTATAAGTGACTACCCAATTTAACTCTCCCATTCAACATTTCAAAAGAGGACCCTATCAATGAATTAGCAAGTTAAAAATCATTAATTAACTCAAAAGAATATTTGCCAGATGCTAACACTGGTGATATAGTCCCAATCCTGAAAGAAACTGTAGTCTGATGGAAAAAAACAGAAATACACTCGCAATTACAGTACTGTATAAGCTATAAGAACAATGCATATAGAATGCTACTGAAGCACAGAGGGACAACTCTGTGAGACAGAAAGATTTCTGAAGTAGGTGAAGTCTAAGCTGAATCTTTAAAGACAAATTAATCACATGGGAGAAAAATGCATTCTGGCCCAAAATAATAAATAATAGTCATGTGTCACTTGATGACAGGGATATGTTCTGAGAAATGTGTCCTTAAGCAAGTGTGTCTTTGTGTGAACATCACACAGTGTACTTACACAAATTTAGATGGTATTGCCTACTACACGACTAGAATATATGGCGTAGCCTATTGCTCCTAGGCCACAAATTTGTAGAGCATGTGACTATACTGAATACTGTAGGCAAGTATAACCCAAACCTAAGTATGTGTGTATCTCAATATAGAAAAGGGACAGTGAAAATAGAGTATTATAATCTTATGGAACCATTATTGTGTAGGCAGTCTGTCACTGACCCAAATGTTGTTATATAGCTGATAACTAACATGAAAAATGTATTTTTTTTAAAATATGAAAATGTATACAAAAAGCAAGAAGGTATAAAATACAGCATATAGATGGAGAAAGGAAGTAAAGAAGAAGAATCTTCGTATTTTCTGGGGCTGGGGAAATAAGAGAGCAAATCAGGGGATTCATTCTATTGTAATAGGGATCCATGATGACCTGCCAGAACCACTCAAAACTGTCTCTCTGTCATGAAGCTATACGGGAAAACTTTACCTACGCTATAAAGGAAATTGCGAGGTCCTGTATCCCTCTAAGTCAGGGATCAGCAAACTATAGCTTGTGGTTCAAAGCCAGCCCTCCACCTACTTTTATATAACCTGCAACTTAAGCATGCTTTTACGTTTTTAAATAGTTAAAAGAGGCTAGGCGCAGCAGCTCACGCCTGTAATCCCAGCACTTTGGGAGGCCGAGGTGGGCGGATCACAAGGTCGGGAGATTGAGACCATCCTGGTTAACATGGTGAAATCCTGTCTCTCCTAAAAATACAAAAAATTAGCCAGCCATGGTGGCGGGCACCTGTAGTCCCAGACACTCAGGAGGCTGAGGCAGAATGGCGTGAACCCGGGAGGCGGAACTTGCAGTGAGCCGAGATTGCACCACTGCACTCCAGCCTGGAGGATAGTGTGAGACTGTCTCAAAAATAAAAATAAAAATAAAGTTGAAAGAATCATATTTTGTGACACATAAACATTACATGGAATTTAAATTTCAGTGTCCATAAATAGTTTTACTGGAACACAGCTATAACTAACCATTCATTTACTTACCATCTATAGCTTCTTCAGTGCTTCATCAGCAAAGCTGGGTAGTTGTGATAGAAACAACACAGCTTGCAAAGCCAAAATTGTTTACTATCTGGCCCTTCACAGAAAAAGTTCATGGATCTTTGCTCTAAGTTAAGAGTCTTTTCAAAACCCAATCTCCTTCACTTAAGTCCCAGTTTGTCTCTTCCAAACTTCTTACAAGGAATCATAATTAACATTAGGAAAAAAGAATACAGTTGTATCATCTGTGGACATAAAAGCATTCATTTATAATATCGTAAAATAATCACTGACTTCCATTACTCAGTGACAGTAACCTTTGAGGGATCAGGGCAAGACTCAGAGATTAAAAGACAGGTAGATTCCTGCCAATCAGCTGAGAGCATGCTTTATAGTGGACAGAAAAACAATATTCTATTTATTCTTTTTAGGAGTTCAAGGTATTATCCCTTCATTTTTGGAACTGTAAATTGCCAACACTACTAGATGTTCAATACGCTATACAAACTGACTAAAGCCAGTTGTACGCAATGGCTCATGCCTGTAATCCCAGCACTTTGGGAGGTCAAGGCAGGTGGATCACCTGAGGTCAGGAGTTCAAGATCAGTCTGGCCAACATGGTGAAACCCTAACTCTACCAAAAAATACAAAAATTAGCTGGGCATGGTGACACACACCTGTAGTCCTAGCTACTTGGGAGGGTGAGGCAGGATAATCACTTGAACTCAGTAGGCAGAGGTTGCAGTGAGCCAAGATCATGCCACTACATTCTAGCCTGGGCGAAAGAGTGAGACCCTGTCTCAAAAACAACACAAAAAAGAAACTGACTAAAGCCAAACATGTTATCATAAAACAACATTTATAACAAAGATATGATACTTAATACTCATAACTGTAAAATGATGTTTGCCAAATGCTGGGAAGGAGGCAGGGGATGGAGAGAGGTTGGTTACTGGGTACAAAAACACAGTTAGAATAAATAAGTTCTTGGCCAGGCGCGGTGGCTCACACCTGTAATCCCAGCACTCTGGGAGGCAGAGGTGGGCAGATCACTTGAGGTCAGGAGTTCGACAGCAGCCTGGCCAACATGGTGAAATGCTGTCTCTACTAAAATTACAAAAATTAGCTAGGCGTGGTGGCGTGCACCTGCAGTCCTAGCTACTTTGGAGGCTGAGGCAGGAGAATCACTTGAACCCAGGAGGTGCAGACTGCAATGAGCCGAGATCTGAGCCAAGATCGCACCACTGCACTCTGGCCTGGGCAATAGAGTGAGACTCAGTCTCCAAAAAAAAAGAAGAAGAAAAAGAAGAGGAAGAGGAAGTGGAAGCGGAAGTTGAAGTTCTAATATTCGACACACAGTGACTATAGTTAACAATAATTTATTATGTATTTCAAAATAGCTAGAAGGGGAGATGTGAAATATTCTCTATACAAAGAAATGATAAATATCTGAGGTGATGGGTATCCTAATTACTGATTTGATCATTACACATTGTATGCATGTATAAAATATCATAAGTACTCCATAAATATGTATAATTATGTACCAATAAAACTTAAAAAGTAATCATAATTGATATTTTTACTTAGCAATTAGACATAAATGATAAATCATCCATATAAATTAATGCAATTAGTCCAGGACAGTCAGTAAACATTCTGGAAACCGTATGTTTTCATATCTATGAGGAATAATTCAAGGAAGTAGGAAAAATAAGCAAGGCAACAGAAGATTAAAGGGAACATTCAGCAGTATCTTCAAATATTTGGATTTTATGTAGAAGACATGAAACCACTCAATGTAACTCCAGATGAGAAATCGAGAAGGAATGAGAAGACAATAATGAAAACAGATTTCAGCTCATAAAGAACACTTTTCTACTTTTCATGGCCAACAATGGAACTATTTATCTTATGAGGCTCACAGTATAATGGAAGAGCATGTGAATTTGGGACTAAATAGATCTCCAGTTTGAAACCTATCTCTCTCTGTTTCCAGAGTCACCAGGTTGCCTGACCTCTAGAATCTCAAAGTCTCATGCAAAAAATGGGAAAAACCTCACCTACCTCAAAGATGACTGACCAGTGATACATAATGTGAATAGTTATGTTTGTAAATGTGCTATGTATGTAAAATTGACTGGCACAGAGTAGGTAAGCAAAACCAAAAACTTATTTTAATAACAGTCATTATTAGTGGTGGTTAAGAACAGAAATGCTGGAGCCAAACTCCTTGGGTTTCCTAATTTCTACAACATGGACATTAACAGTACTGCTGAGTAAGTAGATAAGGCTGCTGAGTGGAATAAATGTCCTAAAATATGTAAAGCACTTAAGACAGTGCTTAATGCACAGTATGTACTCTGCATTATTATTTAGTATTATTATTAGACAATATTAATATTTTTATCATAAAATAATATATACTTTATTACATATTATAATAATGAAGCCATTTTATTCAACAATGAATTCCGTTACTGCAAGTGTTTTATCAAAGTCTTAAGTCAGGGATGGAAATTTCAGAAATGAATCAGAGTCTCAACTAAATTAATTTATTCACACATTCAACAAATATTTACTGAATACCCAATACCTACAAGGGGTAGCATACAGTGGCTAAGAATACCAATTTCTAAGCCAGTCTGTCTAGATATCATTCCCCACAAGATATCTTAGCAGCTGTCTGAACTTGGGCAAGTTACTTAACCATCATATGCCTAGTTTCCTCTTTTGTACAATGGAGATAACACAGGGTTACTGAGAGGACTCAATGAGTTAATGAGGGTAAAGTGCTTAGAACAGTATCTGATATTAATGCATCATCAGCAGATATAAAGATTAGCTATTTTTATTATGACTATGTGCCGGGCACTGTTCTACACACTGGGAATACAACAGACTGCTGACGAGGATCCTGATCTCAGGGAGCTTCTGTTCAGGGTTGGGGAGGAGACAGACAACAAACACATAACAATCAATGATAAGAACTAAAATCAGTGACAAGTGAAGAAAAAGCAGAATGAAGGTAGGAGTGACGAGGGAGTGCTGGTTTAAGCTAGGAAAGTTAAGGGAAAGGTCTCCCTTGAGAAGAAATATTCGAGAGTAGAACAAACCACATGGGTACCAGTGGGAAGAGCATTTTGGGCACGCAGCAAAGCAGAAGGGTCCTAAGAAGGAGGGTCTCAGGTATGTTAAGAGAAGAGCAAAGAGGCCAGGGTCATTAGAATGAAATACAGCAAGAAAAGGATGGCAGGAGATGAGGCTGGAGAGACAGCCAGATTTCTGATCATGCAGGGTCACAGGATTTTATTCAGAGACTGAAGGGGAGCAACTGCAAGGTATAAACACAGGAATGACAAAATCAGACTTGCATTTTAAATGACTCACTCTGGCAATGACCTCTAATGAATTAGTTTCCTGAATTTAATCATTCTAATAGTAATAGAGAAACATGTAAGAGTCTGGGAAATAGACACAATACATCGTGATGGCAGAATGCAGCATTTCTGACCGCCTAGAAGAGGCTGAACACTGGAGCCCGCTAAGAAGGGTGCTACAATCAAAAGAGCAAAATATTTACTGCAGGGGAGCCTTCTATTTGTGCCTGGCAGATTTCACATACAAAATGTTGGGAGGAAACGTTCAAAAAAGATTTGACAGTGGTTTGGAAATGTTGAAAACAAAGAGTGAGGAATTATGACTTCAGAAGGGAACGTGTGGGATACCAATAATGTCAGATCCCAGAGAGGAACGGTATACCAGAAGGAGACCAGGGTGGGTAAAGGGTGCTGTAGCATCTAGTATGACTGGTTCCCAGAAACTATCTGTCTATTATAAACAGATGTCCAAGAAACAATCCCTAGGTAAGGAATTCCATGATGAAAAGTTCAAATTTGAGAGAGATAAAATTGTTTGCATATGGCAATCTGTGTAGATCAGAGTGTGGAATTTCTCAGGGGAGAATAGAAAACTGGAGGAACAAAACCAGGAATTTGAGCTTACGCCTTATCACTGAGAGGAATGAGGAATGTCATTACCGTTCAATATGAAGATGTCTTCTGTAGCAATACAAATTTAAGTAGTAGGTTGTCAAATATTAAGCTTACCTAGACCCAACTGCAAAACTAAGGAGAAAGATAAAGGGAAAAAAAGAGAAAAGGGGCAAAAAAAGAAAGAAAAAAGTGTGTGTGATTAGGGGGTGACTAAGACGGAAAAAACAATTTAATGAGTCAAGAGTGCTTGGATTTCATCATAGCTTCATTTATGAAATTCTGGGTATCTTTTCAAGAAAGTTAAGTAATTTTTAGAAAAGCGATACTTTTCAAGAGACAATCTTGGCCTCGGCGAGGAAATGGTTATAACTAAAGATATGGAGCAATGAAGAAGAATTCAGAAAGAAACCAAATCTCTGGAAAAAGTGAGGCTTTTTTTTCATTGTAAAGGAACATAAATTTAGTCTCCAACCCACAATCCTCGCCTATCCTCCAACTCCCCAAATCCTGCAAAGCCCATAGAAAGTGGATAGTGTGCCAAAACAAACAGTGTGGCTGCAGCTGCGTGGATGAAGGGTGGGATGAGGTTCGAGTGGCAAGGGAGCATGACTGGCAGGCAACCGAATGGAATCACTTTAAAGCAGTACCACAAAATGGAGACTAAATGCTGTGAGGACCTCCAGAATTCAGAGAAAATGGGATATGCTTAGCAAAATCACAGAATAGATTCTCTACTCCAATTCCTTTCAAAAACCAGACAAACAAAAACAGGAAAAGAGAAAATGAAACAAAGCAAAACATACCTGCTCTCTTATCTGTCTTTAATTAAAGCATAAAATACCCTCCCTCTTCTCTTCTCCCAACCACCCAGGAACAGAAGAGCGAACTGGCAGCAGCTCAGGTGAAAGACTTCAGCCTTCCAGCTACAAAGAGGGGAGATAGCAGACAATGGAACTGGTGATTCATTACAAAAGAATACACTCCAGAGCGGCCTGCTGCCACATGGACTCACTGCACTATTTAAAGGAACAGCAACCCCCTTTCCAACCTCCCTTATTCCTAACACCTTCCCTCCTCTTGGTCCTGATGGAAAACAGATTTTGAAGAAAATGCCAGCAAAGCACTGAGCTGTCCAAGAAAGGGAGGGCTTTGTGTTCCACAGAAACTGGCAGTCTTATACCACAGTAGAGTACAAAAATTTTCTTTCACATCCATACTGTAAAATCCTTTCCTCTCTGCCTAGTCCACTTGCCCTTTCAACAATAGACAGTATAACTGAGTTTGAGTTTGGCTAAACATTTATTTTTTACTAATTAGTGTTGAAGTCATTTGCAATTTTGTTTTTCGAATTTTACACATAGTACAAGAATGATTTATCTTTCCTTCATATTCTACGTTGCTATTTTCATAAATATGAGATGCAATAATCTGGTCATTATGCCCAAAAATAAGAGATCTCAGTGAAATACTCCTACAACATATACATGAACAGCCGATAAAATTAATGTTTTATGTATCACATAAGCATGTCTATCTGCTATATTAGAATTTTGTGATTAAATTGCCATTTGCTTTTTAGCAGAGCACTGACTACTTACTATAAACGACAGAGCAGTTTTAATTAAAACAAAAACAGGCCCTATAAAAGTAGTAATAAAGTGCATATGTAGTAATAAAGTGCATACACTGTGCAAATACTGACAAGGATCTAATATGGTATGATGAAAAAGTCATCCACTGAAAGCCCTTTTCCGACAACTGAGCAATGGAAACTGGGGACTATAGAAATGGTATCATCTGAAGATGCAAAGAACCTAGGTAGCAAAACAGTGAAAACATATCCAAACATCTCTCTTACGTTGTAATAAACCATTTAACTTTGATAACCCAGCCGTAACCATCAGTATAGACATTCTATATTGAGAAAGCTTATGTGACAGGTCATTATCAAATGTTGGGATTGGATGTCTGGCTCAAACACAAACATACACACACACACATGCAGGCACAACACAACACAACACAACCACAGGACAAATGAAAGATTTGGCCCAGCTGGTTATTTCCTTTGAATTTTTCCCCCTAGATTACTAACAACTATGTACATTACATTAACACAGAAGGTATATACAACAAAACAAATAGGCTGGAATACTGAAAATTCTCAAATTTGATATTCTATCCTCTCCAGTTGTATAATTTCAGGATGGGCAAAAAACTCATAACTTTTCTTCAATATTTAGCACATCCTGATAAAACATGGTGATTTTATTATAAGAATTATTAGGCACCCCAGAATCTCTCTTTCCAGTTTCCATTTATTTCTTCTACTTCTTTCCTAAAATTATGGCTCCTTTAAATACTAATTATTACAACCACAATATTAAGTGTGCATAAGCATGTGCACTCTAACTTCATGCTCACACACACTACACTTACCAGCTCCTCTAGAAACTAAGGTGAAACGTTCCATGAGGCAAAACTCATTATACAAATTTCCATTTTAGATAATTCTTTCACTGGTTTAAAAAATACATAATGAAAAGTCAAAGCATTGAAAATCCTTCAGTAATTGCTAAGAAAGAAGAGAGCTGTTACCCTCTAATATTGCCAGTTAATAAAAATTGAATGAGGGCGCTAAGGTCAAGCAAGTATCATCTCCCAAGCAACAAAGAGAATCCAGAAACAGGATTTCTCTTTTATGTAAAATTTTTTTAAAAATATAAAGCAGTATTTCAAAAGAGGTAATTAGACTGATGATGAGGGGATAAGACATGGAAGAGAAATATTTCAAAAGCTTCTCTGCTTTTCCAAAAGAGGAAGGAGTTTGTTGAAATTTTCTAAACTCAGATTTGGTGAAAAATTACTTTGAAAAGATACATTTGAAACTTCTCTTTCCACCAGGTCACAATGGGAAAATCTCCCGACAGGTTTCCCTCCTTCCAAACAGCACTGCAGGGCATTATATAACTAAACAGGATTCCAGCTCCTAAAATGATGCCTCTATCCTGATAGCTAGCTGGTTCTCTCGCCCTCCGGTGGTGACTGGGAGAGGAAGAGAAGAGAGAATACAAAAAAAAGGGCAACCTCCTTAAAAGGAAAGCACTGTCCAGTGATGAAATTTCCCCACAGAGCATAGAAACCTGGAGTGAAACTGATCTTAAGTCTGAGACTAAAGGACTTGAATGTTCTATAGTGTAAATGATTTCTCATGGATAAATCAGAGCCTCATCATTTCCTCTCAACCTATACATAAAGGAAAAAGGGTAATAGGGCATACAGAAGGATGCTAACAAGAAAAATTGCCTTGCCAGGGAGAACTGTGGAAGAGCATTCACCTTTCCATTTGTCAGGAATGACTTGCTAAAATGCAGATGAGATATTGCCTGGCATAACCAAAGAGAGGCAGGGAGAAAGAGGGGAAAAGGAGGAGGAGAGAAAGGGGGATTGAGGGGGTCGGGGGAGAGAGTGAGGAGGAGTGGGAGAGAGAGAAGAGAGAAGAACGAGGGGAGAGAGAGGGAGGAGAGATATCTTCCATTTCCTACTCTCTCTCCTTCAAATGTATTTTAAAGCCTGTGTGATTGTGATGTATACATTCAGATTTGTTCTCCTGTCAAGGAGGGCTCTACCTGCCTCTGTTACACCTGAATGCTCCTACTGAAAATCTTTGCCAGTAACAAAGCCATGAAAATGAAACATTCTTTCCTAACCTTCATTTTTAATAAGCAGTTTAGAGTAACAGCAAAACTACAATTCCATAGCCAATCCTGAGAAACCAAAGTGAATAAGGAATCAGATTTCCCTACAACACAAATTCTTCTGAAATTCTTAAAAGGAATCCTGCTCCCCTCTTTTTGGCAGTCTACAAGAATCTCTTCCTACCTCTGCAGTCTTTCTCTCCCTCCCTCTTCTCAGAACCAAGACAAAGAGGTAGACAAATCCCCACAGGGTCTTTCCTGAGCTACAGCTGCACAGTACAGGAAACAGGAATCTGCTATGGAGTTGAGGGAGGGGGAAGAAAGGATACGGATACATAACACACACATAAGCGGACTCAACAGACACAGACTTTTCAGCTAATAACAATACATCTGGGCTGTTCTAAGAAGACAATAATAATTAAAACTCTTCTGACTATACTCCACCCTCAAACCTTTATTTAGATCCCAGAGAGGAGAAAAGAAACATACCGAGGAAGCACAAATCTTACCTGAGTTACCATTTTCTTTTTCTCCATAAACCAAACGGATAGATGATAAACCTTTCAAAGCAGCCGTGCTGGGGCACACCTCCACAGCTTTCTTTCCACCCCCCTCCCCCCCCAGTCTAGCTATTTAAGGGTGGGTAATTGATCTCCCTTTATACCGTTTTCCTTCCTTTTTCTTTCTAATGTTTCTTCCTTTCTTTTCTCTTCCTCTCTGGCAGTCTCTCCCCCTCCTTCTTTCTCCAGCTCCCTCCCATATCTCAGGCAGATGGCTGAAGGAAGCCCCACCCCTGAATGCCTAAGGTAATTAATCAGAGTAGAGCCCCACCTCTTCCTCCTCCCCCCACCCCCTCCCAGCAGGCTGACATCTCCCAACTCCAGAAGCAGGCCTGCTGGAGAATGGCAGTTTGGTGTGCGCTGTGCGCACGCGTGTGTGCCTGTGTGCGTGTGTGCGTGTGTGTGTGCGTGTGTGTGTGTGTGTGTGTGTGTGTGTGTGTGTGTGAGAGAGAGAAGGGGGGAGGAGGGAGGGAGGGAGAAAGAGGGAGGAGCAAGCGCCATGTGCTGGCATATTTTAAGGATGCGATGATGGAATTAATTATATAGCACTGGAAGCTTTCATAGCAGCTTACTATAGTTAATACAGATTTAAGAGATTCCAGCCACGAATGTCTAATAAATAAGAAATGAAACAAAATTATTTTTAATATTAATAAAACATTTTTACTGATGTACAGTTTATAGATGCAGTGGATTTAATGAGAAAGATGTGAAGACGTGAGGAGCTATTACATGACCACTAACTAGAAGGTTTTTCAAGGAACAGGAATATTCAAGAACTTGCTTGTCCTAGAAGACCAAAACAGCCTAGTGAGAGCAAAGGACGAAAAGAGAGGAGAGAGGTAAAGAGAGTTAATTTAAATGATTTTTATCCTACTACAAAAAAACCTGGAGACTCTGAAAAAGGTATCTACAACTATGACTACTTAAGAAACTTAAGGTATACACAAAGGTGCATGCAAATTTCCTTATGGCTTCCAGCTTCAATAAAAATTTTGGTTAACTGAAAATTCACCCTTTGTTTCCTCCAGCCTTCTATGTTTCAGCCTTTATTGAAAAAGATAAATCCTTTCTTAAATATACCCTGGAAATTTTTGTCATTATTGTAAATAGTAATTGTTACAGAGTGCTGTAGATACAGGTTTAGGAGAATATTGACAATAAGAGTTTCTTTAAAGTTCCCTTATTAAAATAATATAATTAAAAATGCATCAAAGATGTGGTTCAGTCCAGAAGTTGGTCTAATTCTGCCCTTTACTAGTGATCTTGGAAAAATCTTTAACCTCTGCATATAAACTTCATAATTTTCCTATTTTATATTATAAAACATTCAAATAAAGCAATTTATAAGTTTATCAGTTGTCTCATAAAATTAAGATTTTCTAATTTTTTACAGCATTCTAATAAATAGGAGCTCATCCTAAAGGATTTATGAGATATTTTAGTTATGCTATGTATTTTTAGGATATACTTTCTAAAAGACTACCCAAAGGTTAAAAAGATTAATTCCAAAATTAAGCTTCCCATTTTTAATTTTTATCTATTTTTATTTTTTACAAGCCCACAGCTAACATCCAAGCTCTCCATTTAAAAAATAAACATCTACAGAAATCTAAATTCAAAATAGCAAATCACACTGAGAATACATAGTTTTTTGCTGTCTCCATAAGGATTGTTTGGCAACATGCAGGACCAGGCTTTTAAAAATGTTCTCTATTGGCCAGGCACAGTGTCTCACACCTGTAATGCCAGCACTTTGGGAGGTTAAGGCTGGCGGATTTCTTGAGCCCAGAAGCTCGAGACCAGCCAAGGCAACATGGCAAAACCCTGTCTCTATTGTGAATTACATTTTTAAAATTTTTAAATTAAAAAAAATGTGTTATATAACACCGTTGGCTGGCACACTACCAATACAACATCATTACACCCACTCCTAAATTAATAAGCATTTTAACAATTCTGAAAGGAACACAGGAAATACAAGACCATCTGTGGAACCTGGAGAAACTGATGTAACATAGTATGTCAGGCTCTATTCTGTGCATTTTACAGATATCTGTATACTTGTAGTATAATCCATAGTAATAATTTTTTTTTTTTTTTGAGACGGAGTCTCACTCTGTCGCCCAGGCTGGAGTGCAGTGGCGCCATCTTGGCTCACTGCAAGCTCCGCCTCCTGGGTTCCCGCCGTTCTCCTGCCTCAGCCTCCCGAGTAGCTGGGACCACATGCGCCGCCACCCCGGCTAGTTTTTTGTATTTTTTAGTAGAGACGGGGTTTCACCGGGTTAGCCAGGATGGTCTCGATCTCCTGACCTCGTGATCCGCCCGTCTCGGCCTCCCAAAGTGCCGGGATTACAGGCTTGAGCCACCATGCCCGGCATCGTAATAATTTTAAAAAGAATGAGATCTTCAAATATTAAGAAAAATGCTGGGTAAAGTAATATAGATAAGTATTAGGCCTGTTCTTATTTAACACTTTTTAGAAGTGACCTGGAACACAGAATATATAGTACTCTCTGAATTTGCAACTGAAAAGCCAATCAGAAGGAGATAAAAAGCAGTCAAATTTTCTTAAAGACAAAGTGAGTAAGCAGAAAATGGGCAGGTGAGTTTCACTGGAAGCAAGAGCAACCCAGTGTATTTTTGGAAAAAATCTTGAATCATACTAATGGGATAATTGTGTTTTCAGGTTTAATAATTGGAATAAACCACGGAATCACTGTATATCATTCTCTGCATCCTCTGGTTTATTACACTATTCTTCACAGAAAGCCTGGGGCACCAAGAAGATAGAATCCCACCCCCCCACCCCACCCTCACACCTATCCTTAGAAAAGCAGCAGCTACCTTGACGCTTAGGTGTGACTGCAGCCTCTATACATCTTGGCCCCAAGGAGTTTTTTTTGTTTTGTTTTTAAAATGAGGGGTCCCCACATGCAAAAAGTCTAAGACTAAGATAAAAGTTTCCTCGGGCCAGGGATTCACGCTACTTTTCTACATTTAGAACCAATATTTCCCAATGCAAATAGGCTTAAAAATTTATTACAAGAAAGAATTGGTACAAGCTTAAAAAAAAAAGTTACAATGATTTTTCTAAACTCACTGAATGACAGACTCATAGTGAGGTCTGACTGGCACAATGATATTTTGAAGTGTGTCCCTGGCATTATAGAGGACAATTTGCTCCCTGGTGTCCAAGAGAGAGAAGAGCAATTGAGCAGCCTGGGTCTGACCCAGCAAAACTGGAGTCCCCTGGTGGCTGAATGTGTCCGGTAATGTACCAAGGAGAAAATCATTTTAGGACATTGCCTGTATGTGTGTTTGGGAGGAGACAGGCAGGGGCTGGGAAGCTTTGGAACAGGGTGGGCACAATGAGATGTCAGCTAATGAAGGAGGCCTACATAGACCAATCCCCAGCTTCCAGCACAGTGTCTGGAACCTGGTAAGTACTCAAGAAATAGTTATTAAATAAACAAATGAAGGAAAGAGGCACTTCTCCTTATAGTCTCAACTCTGATTGTTTCCTCAGTGTTTCATCCAATCTCCAGAACCCCAGCTTCCTTTCCTCCATATTACTCAATTGAAATTTACCTGATTAAAGTCACCAAAGACCTCCAGATGATGGCCAAATTCAATGGACATTTTATGTCTTCTTTGATTCGTCTGTGGTATTTGGTATTCCCTTTGGGAAACTCTCACTCTTAACATAAAATGATACTTTCTTGACTTTCCTCTTTCCCTGTTCACCCGCTTCTCCATCTTACTCTTCTTCCTCTACCATCCTCTCAACTGTTATTATTACTTGCAAGGTGTCATCCTCAGATCTCTTTTTACTGCACACCAGAGGTTCTTAACCCAAAGTGCATGGTTCCTAACATGGGCAGCCCAGTGGAAATTTTTCTTCTTTGCATTTCCATGCAGAGAGGATCTGTAGTATTTATCAGATTCTCAAAAGGGTCTGAACCTCCAAGAAGTTAACAGTGCTGACCACACTTGCTCCAGGTGTTCCAACTCATTCTGTCACTTCAGTTACCAAGAATTTACCCTGACGGCTCCCACATTTCTATTTTTCAGCCCATACATCTCTTCTGAACACCATGTTTCTGTTCTTCCCTTGAATATGGCCAACTATATGGGTAATTCATCCTTCAAGGCTTACTTCAGAAATCCCCTACTCCAGAAAGCCTTTCCTGACCCTACCTGTTCCCACATCTGGTTTAGGTACCCCTTATCTGTGAGCATACTCTACCTTAGCACTTAATCCATGGTACATAACTGTTGGAGTTACTGTTCTGCATAACTATGACTAGAATATGAGCAGTCTGAGGGTAGAAATCATGTTTTCTACTACATCCCCAGTTCTTAACCCAGTATCTGAATACACACTAAATGAATGTTTCTTGAAATAAAATAGTAATGCCTTGATTTCTATTACTCTAGCCATTTATTTATTCACACATGGATATATCAAAATGAAGAGCACCTATGTAGTTACCAAAATATTATAAAAGCATTCTTTCTTCCAAGAGCGTACTTGGAAATATCTTCAAATTTATACATTTACTTCACTTTTTTGTTTTGAGACAGAGTCTCGCTCTGTTGCCCAGGCTGGAGTGCCGTCGCACAATCTCAGTTCACTGCAACCTCCACCTCCCAGGTTCAAGTGATTCTCCTGTCTCAGCCTCCCAAGTAGCTGGGATTACAGGCACACACCACCATGCCCAGCAGTTTTTTGTTTTTTGTTTTTTTGCATTTTTAATAGAAATGATGTTTCACCATGTTGGCCAGGCTGGTCTTGAAGTCCTGACCTCAGGTGATCTACCCGTCTTGGCCTCCCAAAGTGCTGGGATTACAGGTGTGAGCCACCATGCCTGGCCTTACTTCAGTTTTATCTTCAGTATCTTTCAGAAATCTGAAGCTGAAAGGAAGATGCACAAAAAGAGTGGGAGAAAGGCTTTATTTTCAATTTTATTAGGTTAGTTCAGATTCTAGACAAAATAATACCCACTCATTAAAAAAAAAAAACAACTTTAGTTGTTCTTGTCATACAGAAGTGACTCAACTTCCCTACCTTCCACCCACATACCAGTACTGCTATAAAAGCAGATCTAAGAGTCCCTGTCTAGAAGGCAGGGCTTGCTCCAACTTTCCCAGGCTGCCTCTGACACCCAAGTGAAAGGCAACATTAAAGGGAGAGCATTTCCTGCAATAATAAAAACTTGTTGTTATAAAGGCTCTTCACAGCACGCCCCCAAACAATAACCCTAACTAAGTGTAAATAACAATTTACACCTAACAGATATTAAATACCTTTCCAGAAGCACCTCTAATACAATACCACTTTAATATCCTTTGCCCCAACATTCCCCTTAACATAAATGAAGTCGAATTACAGCTAACTCTATTATTTCCCTAACTTTATTTCTCTAGGCAGAGTTCAGTTATATAGAACCCATTCACCATTCCAAAAAAAAAAGTGAGCATGAAATTTGAAATCAACTGCCTAACATCTTACAGGCTTATAAAAAACAATTCTCATTTATTTCCTGTCCCCCAAAGTCAAACCTTTAGCACAAAACCACAAATAACATAAACTAAGACATCCGTGAGGCCAGGCAAATCAAAAAATTTAATTCACAAATTACTATATGTATTTGCGTAACTTATTCATATCGTTAAGAAATCCCAAACCCCAGATAACTAGAGTCATACAAACAACTGAAAGTATGTGTACACTGTACACATCCCTGTGAGAGATTAAGGAAAAGGTTCTTAAATACGAAAACGGATGGGACGTAAACAAATTTATCAATAACTGGGTTGTCAAGAAGTTAATTCATGATTAATCTGTGAAAACTGAAGAGTGCTGTTTATCCAACAACATGCCATGAATATGCCATGCCTCTATTACTTAGTTACAGGAAACTCTGTTGTCTTGTTCACCACTAATGTCCCTGTGCCTGGCATAGTATCTGGCACACAGTAGGTACTCAAAAAACAGCTGGTACACAATAAACTAATTCAGAATGAGAAAATAAATTCAATTTATATAAATTATATAAACTTGCATATGTTAATAAAATTACATAAACTATGTAAGTATAAACTATACTTGTATATGTTAATATAATTACATAAACTATATAAGTATAAACTTGCATATGTTAATTACATAAACTATATAAGTATAAATTATGTAAGCTAATACAATTACATAACTATGTAAGTATAAACTATGTAAGTTAATATAATTACATAAACTATATAAATATAAATTATATAAATAAATTTATATAATGTGTGTGTGTGTGTGTACTGTTAAACACCAAGGTCAACTTTCCATGAAGAAATGGAGAGCCTAATATACTCTATAGGATTTTGCAGACCTGAGCATACCTCAATATCAAAAGTGTCCTTTAGGCTGGGCATAGCGGCTCACGCCTGTAATCCCAGTACTTTGGGAGGCCGAGGAGGTGGATCACCTGAGGGTGGGAGTTCAAGACCAGCCTGACCAACATGGTGAAACCCTGTCTCTACTAAAAATCAAAAAAAAAAAAAAAAAAAAAAAAAAATTTAGCTGGGTGTGATGATGCCCACCTGTAATCCCAGCTACTCGGGAGGCTGAGGCAGGAGAATTGTTTGAACCCGGGAGGCAGAGGTTGCAGTGAGACGAGAAAACGCCACTGCACTCCAGCCTGGGTGACAAGAAAGAAACTCCATTTCAAAAGAAAAAGTGTCCTTTAGATAGGTAAATTTCTGTCTCATTCTTCTAGATGCCTAATATCCTTAAGCTGTCCTTCGCTACCCTAAACCCTCAAATCAGGAAATTCAGCTATACCTCCAATAATTTAAGACCCTGTTTCCTCTTCCTCCAACTGCCCCGTTCGCCACTTGGATGACAGGTTAAGGAAAACAGCCTAAGGAAAACCTGTGATAAAAGACAATACCCTTAACTTGCACCAAGTTACATTTTAACCATCTGATCACAGGCAGTAAATGTTTAATCCGAAAGAGTGTCTGTAAGAATAATTTCAGGAACAGCTTCTTAAATAGATTTGTCTGCGCAGGGAGACTACATTCATCGTCCCTTAAATCACAAGCAAGCCCGTATCTCCTTACTCTGCCTGATTTTAAACTAATTTGGCCAGACTAGGTTCTACAAAAATTATAACTAATACCATAATCATTTTCAATGGCACACTCTTAAAATAGGCATGATTTTAACAATAAGAGCAATGAAAGGTCAAGTACCTAAAATACTTTCGAACCTTCTGTTGAAGAGAACTCACTTTGTTTCATTAACTCAAAACTAGCAATTCTAGAAATAACTTAATTAAAAATAGATGTAAAACCTTTCATTAAAAGAAATACTGTTCAATCATGTCCTCCATAACGTCCAACTGCATAACGCATTAGTATGAAACTGCAAGCATTATGCAATGTAAAGCTTGAATTTAACTAAGCATAAGAATATATAACAGAAGCTAAAAAGAACATTTTATAACCGTAGTTAAGAGTTTGGGTAGTAACCAACCATCTACTACTCATTTATAAATGCACTGAAAAAAAACTTCACTTTAAAAAAGTAATAAATAAGATTGTAAAATAGCTTTGGATCCTTCAATTTAAAATTGTTTTTTTAATCCCATTAGCTTTCCTATGTGGTGGAATGGAGAGTAAACCCTTACATTTTAACATCCCATTACCTCCATTTCTAAAGGACCTAATTTCAGATAGAATAAACCTACTAAATGGAGTAAAGCCAGGAAAGTGTAGTTTCAAATACTGTGCACTACATTTATCAGTACTAAATATTAATAACCAAAAAAAAATTGGGGGTGGAAAATTCATCTTTTATGAATATTGATTAGAATTTTGCTGCAAAAGACTTTCATCAATTTCTAAACAGGAACTCTTTAATCCACCCCAAAACTGGGAGGGGTAGATGGTCAATTTCCTTCCTCAATAAATTCAATTACATACTGTAATTATTTTTTCATATATCTCCAATACTTCAATTCACTTGGGAAACATTTTTACTTTTTCAACTTTTTCCTGAAAGAATTGGACTTATGTTAGAGTTACTATAATTCCCAGACTTTGCTAGTTGTGGGTCAGAGATTTACTGTTCACAGACGTTTCTCATTGAAAGCACATTAATATTTACTTGTAAAAAGATTTCTAATCTAGTCTCATAACACTTCCAGCCTTAAGCTGTTACAAAGACCAAGCTATTGTTTATGTCAGTAAAGATATAGTTCATAGATAAGCGAAATGCACACATATATCAAAACCTCATTATGGTAAGTATAAAATACTCTTAATTTGAATAATCCAAAATAACAGAAAGTTATATCATTAATATAAAACATATAATATAGATCAATGTATTAGAATATAGTTAAAGAGAAGCATAATCACAGCCACTGCCATATGATTGCACTACTGATAGCTTTCGACTTGAATGAAAGCTGTGAGTTTACTCCAGAGGGCTTATTCAACAGGCCCAATCCAAAATAGCTTGGGCCTTTAAGCCCAAAATACCTAATAAGATGTACTAGTTAGTCCATTATTTCTTTTAACTCTATGCATTCCCATCCAACCTGCAACTTAGGTGCTAATTATTAGATAAATGGCCATTTGAAAGAAAAAAACAATTAAAGGAACATGAAAACACAAATAAACTAAAACAAACTGACAGACCAAGTAGTATCTTTAATTCAGAATTAATTGTATTAACTGTTTTTCTTTTCTTATTCTAGGTTTCGATTACAATATTTCAAAAAATCATGATAGCTGAGAGGTCATCCGGCCCAACTCCTTCATTTTAAATACAACAAAACTAAAGTCAAGAAAAATTGAAGTTATTTGAGCACGAACATGGTGGTGTTTAACACTATTGCTGGAACCAGAATCCAGGACTCCTAACTTCAATTTTTCTTACTGTAAGATATTCAGAAATACGCTTGGTAATGACCTAACATTTTCCGATTCTAGACTGCAACAAGTTAACAAATAAGATGTCACTAATCCCATCACAAAACAGTCTAAAACGTTAGACTAAAAATAGTCTTCGTGGGGAAAGATGCCCTCTACTTTATATATTACCTTTCTGGAAAATACAACAACATTTGGAAACTGCCGTCTGTGCCTCTTATCTGCTCAAAACAAAGCCTAAAGTTTATTATAATATGCTGATTTTCTTATGTTACATTTATATTGTTCAGCCCACCCGGTTCAAAACACACACACACACACACACACACACACACACACACACACACACACACACACACAGAATCTCTCCAAAGTTTCAGAACTTCTAGGGGTGAATGCCAACCACCTTTGTCTGGCCACCAATACTATAAATTCAATCCTCTTATTACAGTAAATTAGCAAAAAGCATTGGGAAAGCTAGGCCCTCAATGGTACCCGGTCAAAAGACAGAAAGCCTGTAGGCATTTCACTCCACCGTAAAACTTCACATCAATCAAACAGTATCTAGAAATTATAACCCTTAGCTTACCTGGACAACAGGATATTGATAATCCATACAATATACACCATACATAGCAAATGGGAAAAAATCTTCAGATAAGGACAGTACAAAAGGCGTCTAAGTTTTTGCCTTGTTTGAGCTGGCTGTCCTGTCCAAAGGAACTAGGTAGCACCAAAAAAATCCTTCGCTGACCTCCAGTCTACGCAGATAGGTATGCTGGCTCAGCTGATGAAGTCGGAGCTTGGTTGAGACCAGGCCTCCACCCCAATAGAATGTGACAATACACAGAAGAGATGTTCAGAAAAAAGCAGAAAGCTTTGAGTTACTAGTTACAGACTGAAAACTACACTGGAGATTTGCTGTTACTGTCGGTTTTTAAATTGACAACTCAACCAGAAACTCAAGAGGCAGAGAATGACAGCCAGGGAAGGGAACACAGGTTCCTCACACTGGCACACAAACACGGTAGGAAGTCTAAGGTATCCAAGAACCAAAATAATATATATGTTCCGGGCTTTAAGTGCGTCAGAGAATACTCCCAATCCAGGACACGGAAAGGCAGATGGGACTGGTATTACTACTCTATTCTTTCTTGGGCAGGGGGGCATGTACCCGTGTGCACGCATGCGCATTCTCTCTCTCTCATACACACACACACACACACACACACACACACACACACACACACCCTTCTCACTGTCTCCAGCAGAGACAGGTGTTAGGATTAACAGTATAAAACCTTTCTGCTACGGAAAGGAATGGGAGAAAAAAGTCACACTGATACATGCAGTAAAGGGATCCCTTTCACGACACTGTATGTTTTTGTATCATTTAACACCTCCCTCGCTGTGCTTTAACAGAGGCTAGGACAGCTGGCAGGATCAGCACTAGAAAAGAAGAAAGTGGCCCCAACTCTGAGGCAACATGAGTCCACTGGAGGCCTCCAGATATGCAGGGTGCACTTGCTCAGCTGTTCCAGTCAAACTTGGAAGGATTAACTCCGGCTGTCTGCAAAAAGGTGGGGGTGGAAAGGTCTTTTCAGAAAAGCCAGTTGCTTTTCTCCTTTTAGGGAGCTGCTATACCCACCCTACCATTATATACAAACACACATGTGCACACATATTTCTCTAACAGATATTAAAAGCAGTAACAAACATGGACAGGTGTTAGGTTTGTCTGACAAAGCACAATAGGTTAAAGAGTTGGCCTTCAGAGCCTAAATGGCCCACCTAAAATCAGATAACTGCTAAGTAATTCTTAGAAAAAGGACATAGAGTGAGCAGACAGTGAAAATAAATGTTTACTAAAAGACAAACCAGTTACAACTATTGATCCCATGAAATCTTCTATTTGGGACAAGCATTCAAAAGTTCAAAATGGTAAATAATTCTAAATAAGTTTCAGGGGCTACGATGCCCCTAATCTTGGTAAGCCAGTAATATTGTAACATGCTTCTGGATGATTAAACCATGAGGATTAAACGCAACTGTGAGGGCATCTGTGAGAATTTAAGTATTACCATGCCATCCACACCCCCCGCCCCATCAGTGTAATTCTTCTCCTTTTATGGTCAATGTAATTTATTTTAGGATTGTTCAGAAGAAACAGATTTTTAAGAGTCAAAATGGCTTTAGCACATTTTGATGGTATTCTTGGTTAAACATTTACCTGAACTCAGTTCTAACAGATTAGGAGGACCACTATACTCGATTATCTTCAATTTGCTGGTATTGATTGTATGTGCATTACACGTGAAGAATAAGAATAAATCTATTCAGTACAATTAATAAAACATTCATTGCACATCTATTGCATACAAAATATTGTACTAAGCCCTGGAGAAATGAACACAGTTCTGCTGCCAATGAATTTACAGTTTATGGGAGAAATAGATAAGGACATAGGCCAAGCCAAAAAGCAAAATAATGGTACAGCACAAAACTAAATATTGTAAGCAACTTCTCATACACAGAAAAACGTTTTTTAAAAAGTTACTCTTGGCTGGGCAGGATGGCTCACACCTGTAATCCCAACAATTTGGGAGGCTGGCTGAGGCAGGTGGATCACTTGAGGTCAGGAGTTCGAGACCAGCCTGGCTAACATGGCAAAACCCTGTCTCTATTAAAAATACAAAAATTAGCTGGGCCTGGTGGCATGCACCCTGTAATCCCAGCTACTTGGGAGGCTGAGGCAGGAGAACTGCTTGAACCCAGGAGGCGGAGGCTCACCACTGCAGCCAAGATCATACCATTGAACTCCAGCCTGGGCAACAGAGCAAGACTTCATCTCAAAAATATATATATATATGTGTGTGTGTGTGTGTGTGTGTGTGTGTGTGTGTGTGTGTGTTGCTCTTAATAAAGTTTTACAGTCTCTCTCACCATCAGAACTATGAAACCCTACTTGGACAATTCTTAACAGAGATTATCAAAGCCTTGTAACGTTTCAGATGTGCTTTGCCACACCTTAAGGGATTGTAATATACAGTCAGCCCTTCTTATCCTTGGGTTACACATCTGTGAATTCAACCAACTGCAAACAAAATATTTGTGAAAAGCAATTAAAAAAACCAATGCTGTACAATAACAAAAATGTAATATAAAGTTTAAAGACAATAGTTATAATAATTATTTACATAGCATTTACATTATTTTAGAAATTACAATTTAGAGATAATTTAAAGTCTACAAGAGGATGAACATAGGTTATAGGCAAATATGACACCATTTTATATAAGAAACCTGAGCATCTGCAAATTTTTGTATCTGCAGGGGCATGAGAGGGTGTATCCTGGAACCAATCTCCCATAGATATGAGAGGACGATATATTCTAACGGTCTCCTGTATAGGTATTACAATGGTAACTAAGAAATAACAAAAAACTGGGTGCAGCAGCATATGCCTGTAGTCCCAGCTACTAGGGAGGATCACTTGGGCCAGGAGTTCAAGTCTAGCCTGGGCAACATAGTGGTACCTTTCAAAAAAGAAAGAAAAGAAAAGAAAAGGAAAGGAAAGTAAGGAAAGAAAAAGAAAAAAAAGAAAAGAAAGAGAATGTTTCTGCAATAAAATCTTATGCTAAATTTCCTCTTCTAATCAAATGAAATAATTATTAATCTTTCTCCTTCCCTGTACACTTGTCATTTCATATACAGCAGTATAGCAGGATGGGCCACACATACACTTATAAATTAGTATCTTAAATCACTATTAAATCTCCTAAGATTCTTCTTGATATGAAGACTGGAAAATGATATGTCTTATACATCATAAAAGGCTGTAATAATGAACTATGGCTGACTAACTTAAACATCAAGAGTTAACCCAGTTCAATATTTGGTGACTTAATTATAGATGACATTTCCAGATGCTCTTGTGTTTAAGATGTAATTCAAAGCCAAAACAACTGACATAATTTAAGCATGAAAGTGATCCCCAAATGTTATTGAAGGCCTAGTCAATTTCCAGAGAGAGATTTAAATTCTTCCAGACTATACATACAAGGTGAAAAGATATGACTGAGGCACTATTCAAGGAAAAAAATTGCTGGGCACAGTGGCTCACGCCTGTAATCCCAGCACTTTGGAAGGCCATGGCGAGCCGATCACCTAAGGTCAGCAGTTCGAGACCAGCCTGGTCAACATGGCGAAACTCCATCTCTACTAAAAATACAAAAATTAGCCGGGCGTGGTGGTGGCCCCCTGTAATCTCAGCTACTCAGGAGGCTCAGGTGGCAGAATCACCTAAACCTGGGAGGCTGAGGTTGCAGTGAGCTGAGATCATACCACTGCACTCCAGCCTGGGCAACAAAGTAAGCCTCTGTCTCAAAAAAAAAAAAAAAGAAAGAAAGAAAACAAAATTATGTTGTTTAATAATCTGTTATAGTTCCATATTCGTAAACGAAATTATATAGGGATATGCATGCATGTATCTATGTATACATCAACAAATTATGTCTGTAATTAGACTTTGAAAAGTGGTGCTCCAAATAAAATGAAAAAACTAAAACATTTACGTGTGTAATTAGTTAAGCTTTAAGTCACATGTAAGTTAGACATGTATGTATATGTATACACATATATGTAATGTATTGGTTGACATACACACCAATATATGCCATATGTATACACATTATATATACACACACCATTATATGCCATACATATACATATATATACACACATGTGTGTTTGTGTATGTGTGTTGTGTGTAGGCATTAAGACAAAACTAGTACCTCCAGAGGGTGGAATGGGGAGGTGGCCGGTTTTCACTTACTAATTTAGAGATAAATTTCCAATCGTTCATATACATTTAAATTAGCATTAACTGCTCCTATAATTTGTTAAAAGTTTAAAGGAACCAAAACAGATTTTACTTTTAATACAAGTACTTTAAAAATTATTAATATTCTTTTGGTCTCTAATTTATATGACTAGGCCAAGCACAGTGGCTCACGCCTGTAATCTCAGCACTTCGGAAGGCCGAGGCAGGTGGATCACCTGAGGTCAGGAGTTCAAGACCAGACTGACCAATGTGGTGAAACCCCTTCTCTGTTAAAAATACAAAAACTTAGCCAGGCATGGTGGTGCATGACTGTAATCCCAGCTACCTGGGAGGCTGAGGTGGGAGAATTGCATGAATCTGAGAGGCGGAGGTTGCAGTGAGCCGAGATTGCGCCACTGTACTCCAGCCTGGGCAACAAGAGCAAAACTCTGTCTCAAATAATAATAATAATAATAATAATAATAATAATAATGCGACCACATTTGCTTTACCTAACATAATGTCATAACTGTAAACTCTCATTTAAGACTAGGGGATATAGGCTGGAAGCAGTGGCTCATGCCTACAATCCCAGCACTCTGGGGAGCTGAGTCAGAAGGATCACTTAAGGCCTGGAGTTTGAGACCAGCCTGGTCAACATAGTAAGACCCTGTCTATTCCCCCCTCAAAAAAAAATATTTAGCTTGGTATGGTGGCACACAGAACGTGCCTATACTCCCACCTACTTGGGAGGCTGAGGTGGAAGAATCACATAAACCCAGAAGGTCGAGGGTACAGTGAGTTCTGAGCATGCCACTGCACTCTAGCCTGTGTGACACAGCAAGACCCTGTCTCCTGGGGAAAAAAAGACTAGAGGATATAGACAATAAAGAATCTTAATCTTTATATATATGATTAAGATATCTCACCTAGGTTCTGCTGAAATCATGCCCAGGTCTAGCTTAAATAATCAGCTCTTCAGAAAAATGTCAAAATAATTTAATATTTGAATTATAACTCTTATACTTTATCTTGTCTTTTACCCATTTCTTTCTGTAAATTTTTTTTAATTGTTGTAATTTGAAGACTAGTAACTTAGTCAAACCAAAATTTGAAATAATACTGATGGAAGAAAAAAATAATCTTTTACCTATAAGACAAAACACACTATAAAAAATCAAATTATAAACTTGAAGGGTTTCTTTCTCTTTTCTTAATATGGTCTTTCTTCAGAATAATGTAGCCTCAGTTATTAACAGAAAGAAATTCCATGCATGGATCAATAGCTCAACATCATTCTTTCAGTATTTTTCCCATTTATCAAAATGACTTTAAAAATAGAAACAAAAAATGAAAATATTTTCAACTCAGAAATTACTAAATGAGTTCCCTCATCAGAACAGACTATTTCCTCAAAATTTTAAATATTATATTTACTCAAAAATTATAGAAACAAAAGGACTGATTTTCCACAATAAACTCAAGAGTTATTGGCTGATGATGCCAATCTATTCCACTTTCAAGCTTACACTCTGCAGTATTATGGATGCCTTTATAGTATTAAAGTTCATGTGTCCTGATCAATAACACACATGAATTCAGAAAACAGTCCTTCATGTATATTTCCATACATCTCTTTAGCAGAGACATGCAATATCAATGCACTTTTTTTTTTTTTTTTTTTGAGACGGGGTCTCAATTCTGTCACCCAAGTTGGAGTGCTGTGGCATGATCTCAGCTCACTGCACCCTCTGTCTTCCAGGTTCAAGGATCCTCCCACCTCAGCCTCCCAAGTAGCTGGGACTAAGCCTCCCAAGTAGCTAGGACTACAGGTGCATGCCATGGCACCTGGCTAATTTTTTCAACTTTTTTGTAGAGATGGAGCTTTGCCATGTTGCCCAGGCTGGTCTTCAACTCCTGAGTTCAGGCGATCCACCTGCCTCAGCCTCCCAAAGTGCTGGGATTATGGGTGTGAGCCACCATGCCCAGCCCCAGTTCATTTTTCAACATAAATTTTAACACTTGGGTCGAGCACAGTGGGTCACGCCTGTAATCCCAGCCCACTGGGAGGCTGAGGCAGGCAGACTGCCTGAGTCAAAGAGTTCAAGACCAGCCTGGGCAACATGGTAAAGCTCCATCTCTACCCAGGCCTGGTGGCACATGCCTGTTGTCCCAGGTACTCGGGAGGCTGAGGTGGGAAGACTGTTTAAGCCTAGGAGGTGGAGGTTGCAGTGAGCTGAGATTATGCCACTGAACTCCAGCCTAGGCGACATAGTGAGACTCTGTCTCAGAGGAAAAAAAAAGTTTCAACACTTAGCACACTTAGAATGTCTGTTGAACAGAAATGTAACGATATCAGGAAGAAATAGACCTAGACATAGAAACAGACCTAGTTATTCAAAATCTAGACCTAGAAATAGACCTCATATTTAAGAGTGAGATATTTAGAAATTATCGTGAGATTTATGAAGTTTAAGTTTTGCTAAGGATAAGGCAGATCAAGCTCATGCCAGAGGACACACACATGGTTGGTGATGCTGTAGTGGTATCTGTACATCGACATACAACCCTTGGGATCTCAAGACTTACCACACTGCTTACGTTCAGTCAATCAAATTAACCAGAAAATATTTAAGATTCTTGTCCTCTTCTCTTATTCTCTCATTCCTGTTTTCTTCTCTCTTTTACTTTCCCTTCTGCCTATGCCACAATCCTGCCAAATTTTAAGGATATTAGCTATGCCTCAGGGTAGAATGTTTTAGCAAAGATTGCTGAGATTTCTGCTTGAGGTATAAATTTGGTTTTAGTAGCAGTATTCTTAGAAGGTTCCAAAGATTCCATATTACCCTGTGCACCAGGGTAAGACAGAACTTCAAAAAAAGATAGGTCAGTTCTAGAGGCCAGGAGGGGGAAAAAAAAAAAAAAGAGCAAAAGAGCTAGGGTTTGAGCTGGAAGGATGAGGATGGGACCAGGGGGTGGAGGAGGAAGACATATATGCAGGCAAAATATGTCATTAGAAATATGCAAGACTGGGCCGGGTGTGGTGGCTCACATCTGTAATCCTAGCATGTTGAGAGGCTGAGGTGGGTGGATTGTCTGAGCTCAGGAGTTCAAGACTAGCCTGGGCAACACGGTGAAACCCCGTCTCTACGAAAATACAAAAAATTAGCCGGGCGTGTCCATGTGCGCCTGTAATCCCAGCTACTCAGGAGGTTGAGGCAGGAGAATTGCTTGAACCCGGGGGACGGAGGTTGCAGTGAGCCGAGATTGCGCCACTGCACTCCAGCATGGGTGACACAGCAAGACTCTGTCTCCAAAAGAAAGAAAAGAGAAAGAAATATGCAAGACTGACTGACTAAGGGATCGTGTGACCAGTTTACCTGACTATGGGTGGGCGGTGGCAAATAACAAGAAAAGTAGGTAGGTTCATTATGGAGGGACTAGGACATCCTGCTATGTATTTCAGATCTGATCTTTAAAGATTGCGCAAGAGGAAAAGAGTGCTACATAAATAACGTTTTATGAAAATGGCTCTGGTGGCTGCAGGTAAGAACAAAAAAGGGAACTACCTAAAGGTGCGGAGACCAATTAGCGGCCACCATGACAACAGGTTACAGATGACTAATGCAAAAAATTCATATTCGCAGTAGGAATAAAGAAGGTATAGATATATAAGAGATGACGAAGACAACATCCACAGTAATTGAAGACTGTCCACATGCAGGGTATAAGAGAAAGGTTCTAATTCTAGCTGACTAGCCAAATAAGAATAACACTGCTAATACAGACAAATTTGAAGCATAAACTGGTTTGAAGTAATGGTAGAGAAAGTCTAACAGGTACTCAGAGTTGAAGGTACAGCTAGAGGAGAGGTCAGGGTTAGACAAGAAGATCAAAGAGAAAAGGAGAAAAACGCATGGCCATAATGGGGTTGAGATTCCTCTCCCACACTGATGTAGTCCACAACATTTATTAAACGTCAAACATGTACTCCAAAAAAAGAAAAGTAGAGAAAAAAGAAAAATGAGAGGTGGAGGGGAGACACAGACAGATAGAAGGCAAAGGCTGAAAATAGAACCTTGAAGAATACTTGCTTCAAGAAGGCAGAAATAGAAACAGAGGATAAAAAGATTAAGCATAATCGTGTACTATTCACAAAAGCCAGGAATACAGAGGACATCTGTTTCTTTTCTTCGATCTCACATCCTTTATACTAGGGAAGGTATTTCATAAATTGATACCAGAGGAGAATATATAACAATGCCAAGTAGAAATCTAGAAAGGTTAAAGAAAATGACAATTGAGAAATAAATGACTGAATTTAGTAAACAAGAGTTAAAGAGTTTTCAGAGCACTGTTTTAGTAATAGGAGTAAAAAGAATGGTAGCAAATCTCACAAACTCAGAGTCAGAATGAAAAATAGATATAATGCCTGCATGTAAATTTTAACATACTTTCTATTGGGCTACTTGATTTCCAAGTGACAATAAAGTACAAAACCAATTATTGATACATTCAACTACCCACAGTTGCCTCTATCAAGGATAATTTTTATTTTATTTTGTTTTGTTTTGGCCTCTGTGCCTTTGATCATATTTTTTTACCCATTTCAAAATGCCCAAATCTTAAAATGCTACCTTAAATGCCATCTGCTCCACAATGCTCTTCCTGATTACTTCCAACTAGAAGTGATTTCTCTTTCCTCTGAACTTACATGGCACTTTCTAATTGTTTTTAGACATACTTATTTTATCGATTAGATGAATTCTCTAAGGATAGAACCTGTCCATTCATCTTCAGATTTCTCGCAATGGTACAGAAAGGAAGTATGGGTAATAACAGAGTAAACCATAGAATGGCTGAAATGCATTTCTATTTTGGAATGAGAGATATGGCACACAAACTGTGAGGCAAGGAATTAGCAGTTTTGTTAAAAGTGTCTTCCACAAATCAGTAAATGGATAGGACAACAGTTATTTACTTTTTTTTTTTTTTTTTAATTAGAGGCAGGGTTTTCACCATGTTGGCCGGGCTGGTCTCAAAACTCCTGACCTCAAGTGATCTACCCACCTCAGCCTCCCAAACTGCTGGGATTACAGGCATGAGCCACTGCACCCAGCCATGAGTTACTCACTTTAAATTCACAAAGACAATATATAAAGGTTAAGGGGCAAGATGTAAAACTTTTAGAGCAGGAAATAATTTTAAATATTCTAATACTATTAGGGAAACATGCCTAAAAATAATTTCACATACATTATCTTATATAACAAAACTTTTTTCTCTCCATAAAGACTTTTATCTCAACTAACTCATAATATCTTTCTGGTGAACTACAAAAAATTGGTCATAATATTTAACAGCTCCTCCATCAAGAAGTGGAATTTGTTTCTTCCACCCCTTGAATTTGGTCTTAGCCTTGTGACTTACATTGGTCCTGGGGATATTACCAAATATCACACAAGCAGAGGCTTGACAGATGCCTGTTCACTAAGGCTTGCCCTCTCTTGCTGCTCTCCGGAACCCCAACACTAGTGTGTGCAGAAGTGTGAAGGATGAGAGAGCAAGTGGAACACAGATGAACTGCTCCAGCTGAGCCCCCAGATCAACTAACCTGCCAACTGCCAGACATGAGAGTGAGGTTATCCTAGACCATCAAGGCTCAGCCAATGCGGCCAAGACTAAAACAATCACCCAAACTCCTGACCCACAGAATTGTGAGCAAATAAATGTTTAACACTTTGTTAAACTATTAAGTTTTGGGAAAGTTTGTTACACAGCAAAACCTAACTGACACATTTCATTGCATAACATGAAGACGTAAACCTCAATACTGACACCAACACCACACGGTCTTTCTGCAGGCTTTAAATCAGGCTGTGTTAGTCCTGCAACTTTGTTTTCCTTCTTCAAAGCTGTTTTAGCTATTCTAGGTCTTTGGCATTTCCACATGAGTTTTAGAATCAGCTTGTCAATTTCTATAACTATCTGGCTAGGATTCTGATTGGGATATATACTGAATCTATAGATGACTTTTGGGAGAATTAACATCCAAGAGAATTGAGTCTTTCAGACTATCAACACAGTATATCTCTCCACTTCATTACACTATTCAAATAAAAGGTTTTTAATGATTATGACTATCTTTTCTCTAGGCCTGTACTGAAATCAAATGCTATACCTGAGGTTTGTGACACTTATCATTTCTTCTGAAGTCTGCTAGATCCCATAATACTCACATCCCTATAAGACTGTATGGTACTGGTGTCAAGAGAGAAAAATAGATCAGTGAAACAGAATAGAAAGTCCAGAAATAGATCCACAGGTGCAAAAGGAATTCAGTAGAGAAAGAATAGTCTTTTCAACAAATGGTGCTGAAACAACTGGATATCCACACATAATGAAAAGAAAAGAGATTTGTACTTCTTTCCAAATACAAAATTTAACGCAAAATGGACCACATATCTAAAAATGTGAAAGATAAAACTATAAAACTTCTAGCAAAAAACTTCTGTGACCTTGGATTAGGCAAAGATTTTTAAGATGTAACATTAAAAACATAACCCATAAAAAAAACAATAAATTGAACTTCATTTAAAACTTCTGCTTATCAAAAGACACTGTGAGGAGAATAAAAAGATAAGCCACAACTGAGAGAAAATATTTGCAAAGTATATATCTTATAAAGGACTTGTATTCAGAGAATATAAGAACTCTCAAAGTTCAACCATAAGAAACAAGACAACCCACGTTTTCTAAAAAATGGGCAAAAAAAATTTGAACACTTGATTAAAAGAAGATGGTAAATAAGAGATGGTAAACAAGCGCATGAAAAGAAGCTCAGTATCATTATTCATTAGGAAATTAGAACTTATCAGTATGATATCACTACATACCTAGTTAAAAGACTGACAATACCAAGCTTTGACAAGGCTATGGAGGAAGCGAAAGTCTCATATACTGCTCGTGGGATGTAAAATGGTATAACCAATGTGAAAACAGTTTATCAAGTTCTTATAAATTCAAACACACACCTATCATATGATCTATCTATTCTGACTATTCACCCAACAGAAAAAAGAACATATAAAGAATATGAATATGAATACTCATAGAAGATCTATTTGTCACAGCCTAAAACTGGAAACAATCCAAATATCCATCAACAGATAAGTGACAGTGATAAGCAAATTGTGGTACATCCACAATTAATACTACTTAGCAATACAAATGAACGAACCACCAGTATATACAGCAACATGGATGAATTTCAAAATAATTATGCTGAGTGAAAGAAGCCAAGCCAAACAGTACTTACTGTATGAGTCCATTTTTATAAAATACTAGAAATTGCCAACCAATCAATGGTGACAGAAAGCAGATAAGTGGTTGCTTGGAGATGTGCTGGGGAGGTGAGAGCATGTTGGGAGGATTACAAAGGAGCATGAGAAAACTTATGGAGATGATTCAATTATCTTGGTTGTGGTGATTTCACGGGTATATACATATGCCAAAACCTAACAAATTAATTTTATATAGGTGCAGTTTATTTTATATCAATGATACCTCCATCGAGTTGTTAAAAAATTAAAATAATGAATTATTGTCCCACTTAATGCAATGATTTTTTGAAGCGTTAGTTATTTTCTTTGGAGGAGGGGGAATGATAAAGGGAGATGGGGGAAAGGCATCAGTCTTCCCTAAAACACTACAGAAAAGGTCCTCTGAAAAGGAAGACTGGTAGCAAACTCCTGATCAGTCCAGATTAGCCCCCTGCTAGATAAACCCTTTAGCACGTACACACATCCTCTTCACTTTGCCAGACATATCATCATTTCCATCTCTCCCATTTCAGGAAAGCAGGTACTACATAGTCCACCTTCTTCCTTAAAGTATCCCTAACACCTAGCAGAGTGCCTAGTTGGGGTACATAAGCAACACCACATGTGGGTAAGAGCTCAGGGCTCTGTTAAGCCAGGCTACTTGGTTCAAATCTCAGTTCCATAACTTCTTAGCTGTGTAATTTGAGAAAAGTTATTTAACACCTCTCTGCCTCAAGTTCTTCGTCTGGAAAAAGAAGATAATAATAGTACCTATCTCATGGGGCAGTTGTGATGACTAAATCAGTTGATATATGAACAGGTCTGGCATATAGTGATTATTAAATTATAGCTGCTGTTATCAGCGTCATTGCTGTCGTTGTCATCATCATCTCTGATAATTGAAGGACATTTAAAACAGATTGAGAATTATCCGAATTACGAAGCTAAATCTATATCTGAGGAATAAGTGGCCTCAGCAGGAGGCAGAACGCATATAAAGAACTATGCAATTGTGTTAGGAGGAGAAAAGGCAGCTGAGGGGCAGGGGAGAGCACCTACCATACCTAGCACAGGGCATTTTTGTTATTTTTGTAGCATATTTATGTTATTTTGTAAATATTTGTAACATATTTTACAAAATGTTATTTTGTAAATATTTGTTATTTTGTAACATATTTATGTTATTTTTGTAAATCTGTTACATTTCTGTAACATAAATCAAGTGAGAGGACCATGCTTGACCAAGAAGGGAATATCAATAAATAGAGGAGGAGAGAAAACTGAAGAGATTTTTATGCCAAAGCAAATCTCAAGCACAAAGCAGGCAACATGTTCTCTCTTTAACAGTACCGAAAAACAATAAGAAGCCATTCTCTTGCATTCAAAATAAAAAGCTAACCCAAAAAGGCGGCCATGGTGTCTTGAGCATGTACCTGTCCCTCTTCTTGGATTTTGTTCACTATGCTCATGCCTTACAGAACTGTCAGGAATCTGACAGCTGCACCTGACTCTCATACCTACTGGGGACAGAGACAGGGCTCTGAGAGCAGCAATGCAGCAGTTGTGGGAATCCTTGGGTTAGCACTAGCCCCTTGATCCATTCAGACCTGTAATCTCTTCTGACTTTGATTTAATGCAGCAATTACTGGTAATGTGGTTTGAAGGAGATAAATACCCAGTGTAGCCGGCTGTCGTTTACCCTGCTCACGATGCAAGAACATTTTTAAATTAAAATTCCCTTTATGATAAAGGAGCTGCTTCACTGAATGTTTCTGTGCAGCTCTGATACGGAACTTCCCCCAAAGCGGATTAGAAATCAAAGTTGCCCCTCCTCACTTCTGGCAAAGCATGCATATATACAATTACTCCATCACCTAAAGTGAGTTCTTTAACTCTAAATTTTTCTCGTTTATACAATTAGATCCTGGTAAAAACTTCTTCTGCTTCTCAGATCACAGTGTCAGCATTACATGATTTTCATTAATAATGATACATCTGTTTTTGCAAACAAATTCCTTTAATTTCCTTTTAAATTAATATGCAAAGTAAACATTCATAATCATATATGCATAAAAGACTCTTTACCCATTTCACCTGGAAAAAATATAGCTGAATATAAAATATCAAAAAATAAAGCCAGTTTTATTTTAACTCATAATACAACATTTTGCTACACTTTTTATATCTAGGAATCTTTGAGTAATTAAGTCATAAGTGAAATAAACATAGAAGGGTTCATAGTGCCTACCAGGGTTTTTTCCCCATGACACGAAACCATCATAATATAGCAATTTAAGGATTTACATAAGTTACTCAGTCCAGGTCAAAACGGTATAATGTTGGCAAACTAGTTAAAAACTACGATGACAACCACCACCCAATAACTAGAGGCAACATAATCATGTGAGGCCCCAAGGGTGAACATTTGGTACAGGTTTACTGGTTGCTCAATCAATCAATAAAACTTTTGATCTAATTCTCAAACTTCCCACTCCCAAAAGTAGAAATAAGAAAAATAACAATTTATACTTAGGATCTATTACTTTGATTGCTTGGAGAGGATGGTCACTGACAATTATCCTTTGAAAAATGAAAGAAACAGAATACAAGGTCTGAATCAGTTATACTCTGCAAGGTGACTTAAGAAGCAGTGACTTAAGACCAAATGTGTATTTTCTTTTCCTAATGCACACAGCACAAGTTCAGGGCAAAGGTCAAAAGCTAAGAACTGACTTTTTGTTCCACTATAAGAAAGCAGTATCTCAATTGCAATTAATTCATCTAATATTTTTTGACTAAGAGCTTCTAAACTCAAATAACATCCCGCTTTCAGAAGAGTGCCATATGCCTTCTCAGGAAATCCAACGCTAAGACTAGATTCCCTCTCTGGAGGCCCTGCCAAGACCTACTTTAATCTTAGGTTTAAGAATACAGAACTGATGTCATCCTTGCAATACTAATGCTACTCTGCAGAAGTATGCATGGCTCTTTGGCTCTCTTTGAGAAAACTGATCTTCTCTTTCAAAGAAAGAAGGACAGAAAAATAACTTTGGAAAAATAACTGTATGAATATATACTATATACATGGATGGATGGATGGATGGATGGATGGATGGATGGATGGATGGATGGATGGATATCCCGGCCCTTGGAAAAAAAAGCCTGGCATGATTAACAAGATTAAAGAAGGATTTAGGATAAATAAGATGAAAGTTAGTATGATCCTTACAGGATTAAACCCCAAATCCTAGTATGAATCCAATGATTTTTTTAAGATCAACACCATATAACAGGATTAAATCAATAGCTGCTTTTGTTTTATATTGAAAACAATCACAGTTGGTAAAACCAGGCCTCTAGCACCATTTCATCAGTTAAACACTGAGGAGTTCAGGGCTAAAGACAGGGGCTTTTACTCTGACTAGGCTTGGTGATTGCCCTACCTACACAGGTCCAAAAACCCGTATCTTTAATCCCAGCATTCAAAAAGCCTGGAAAACTAAGTTTCTTTCTTTACCATCCTTTTCCCATCCCCCATCTTTATTATTTTTTTGATGGTGATAGAAGGGGGATGGATTCACTTAGTGACAAATGTGACCTAAACCAATGTGGATATAAGGATATTATGGTGTGAATATTCACAAACATTTAGCTGCAAATAGATGAGTATGATTACACAGTGTTGCCTCTTACCCAAATACTGGTGGTTAGCCTAATATAGGGTGCATGTATTGCATATTCTTTCTGAAACCCAGAAGATTCCAAATGATAATACATATCTGGCTTTAACAGTTTCAGATAAAGGACTGTTGTGTTGTTCTTTAACACATGGCATGGCTGCTAAAAAAAAAAAAAAAGGCAGCCATGCCATGAATAATAGCAATCAAGGAAAAAAATTAAAACTGTTAACACAATAAGCAACAACATGCCAAATAATGGCTATCAAACTGTAGCCAGTGTGTCTGAGATGGATATGCACTGGGGATAAATTAGAAGAGACAGAGATCCAGCTGGAACTACATATGCTACAGATTGATAATTATATTTTAATAACTAGAAAAATAGTATACTTTAAGTAAAATTTCTCAAAAGGTTGGTTTAGGGGTAAGTTTTTAAAACCAGCCATCAATCAAAAGCAAACAATAACAAAAGACTTTTGGGGGTATACCAGAAAAGACAACATGAAGGTTTATTTGAACTGCATAATTAAATATGTATTTCCTAAATACCTTTGTAGTCTTATGATTCTTAGAATTTTAATAAGCACAGAAAGGCAACTTGGAAAAATATATATGCCATATTTTTTGAAATTCGTATCAATTAATTTTCAAACTCATATTTATTAATTTCAAACATTTATTTATCTTGGAATATTTATATTTATGCATTATTAATCTACACACATGCATCTCATTGACAGACATACTACAGACTTCTGCTTCCAGGAAGATGGAGTACACATACTTTTCCCTATCCCTCCCACTAAGTACAGTTTAAAACCCTAGACATTTCATATATTAAACATAAGATGACTCCTCAAAGGTTGAAAGAAGCAAGAAAACTAGACAGGGTGGTGAGTTCCTTGGGTTTTCTTTTTGCCTCATATAGCCCAGACTTGCATCTAAAGGATCTAGAAACACCAGTAGGCACTGACAAAAAAAAAAAAAGCCCCCAATGAATGGCTTCTCTCAGCTAAAGAACAAGAAAAGGGGCAGCCTAGCAAGACAGAAAACATGTAGGCTGCCTTAATGCAGCCAAACGCCACTTCACTCGCACTCATGCCGGGAAAGGCCAAGTGGAGAGCCTTCACTTCTACCGTGGCCAGGCTCTAACCAGGAGTCTCAACATCCCTGTCCAAGAAATATCACAGAATTTGAGAGCCCTTGGAGCCCTACAGAATGTGTAACAGTATCTATGTCCAATGTCTTGATTTCATAACTGCATTGTGGTTATGTAAGAAAACGCCTTTATTCTTAGAAAATAAATATGAAATTATCTAAGACTGAGGGGATTTTAGACACACATGCACACACACACACACACACTTAAAATGTACTTTCAAATGGTTCTGAAAAAAGAGAATAGTAAAGCAAATCTGGCAAAATGATAAAGAAAAATACCTTTTAGGGTTAACTGATATATTCATTACCTTGCCTGTGATTGTGTCACAGGTAGTTTGCCTATGTCAAAACTCCATCAAATACCACACTTTAAACATTTGCATGAATCTACAATTATCTCAAAACAAAGTTTAATGAAAACAAAATCTACTTGGCACTGAAATCAAGAATAATACGAGTACATCTGCCAGCAGTTTTACATTTTGATGTCACCCAGAATGCCAGAAAGTGATGACACCTAATGTTTGTAATGACTATATCATGTATTTCTTCCTTTGGAGTTACCAAATCATTGTATGGGCTTCACAATGTATTCTTTGTGTTTACTAGACACACAACTGCTCACACCATAGGACAAAATCAGTATGCAGAAACCGCCTTGTAACAGACTTTTTAATTTGTTATTCATGTTTCTTAAATATACTAACTAAATATTGTTGCTTTGGTAAGGGTTACTAGAACTTAAAGAGATGGGCCCTCTATAAGTAAGTTTGAACGGCTTTTTTAAATTAGCATTATTTGGAAACTATTTTATGAAGAAAAAATTAAGGGCTCCCACCTTCCATTTGACCATCAGTTTTATAGTTTAAAAAATTTTTTTAATTTTTTTCTTTTTTTACCTCCAGAGGAAGTTCCCTTGAATCCTCTTAGCCAAAAACAAAATATTATCAAACAAAAGACATAAACACTTTTAGATACGATTATTTTACCAACGTAATATCCAACACAGCATATCACACCACTTTTTAAAAACCAGTTTTGCCAGGCACAGTGGCTCACACCTGTGATCTCAGCACTTTGGGAGGCCGAGGTGAGAGGACCCCTTGAGCCCAGGAGTTTGAGACCAGCCTGGGCTACATGGTGAAACCCTATCTCTACTAAAAATACAAAAAATTAGCTGGGTGTAGCGGTGTGCGCCTATAGTCCCAGCTACTCCGGAGATTGAGGCAGAGGAATCACCTGAGCCCAGAAAGTTGAGGCTGTAGTGAACCACAACGGCACCACTGCACTCTAGCCTGAGCAATGGGATCTGGGTGACAGGAATGAGACGCTGTCTCAAAAATAAATAAATAAATAAATATAAAAACCAGTTGTTATATTACCTATATAAACAATTGGAACTTAAAAAAGAAAAATTAGGATAGAAATTCTGGCTTGAATCAAATAAGGACCAATACTAATATGTAGAACCTTCATAGAAAGTGTGGGTTAATACCATAGTGCTTGTTACTTCCCATTTTAAACAGCAAAAGTGAGAAAGGATCTATCACAGATACTTTTAGAATAATCTTTTTAAAACAATATAATAGGCAGGCGCAGTGGCTGATGCCTGTAATCCTGCCAACCTGGGAGGCCAAGGTGGGAGGATTGCTTCAGCCTAGGAGTTCAAGACCAGCCTGGATAACACAGTGATACCCTGTCTCTACTTAAAAATAAAATAAAATAAAATAAATAAAAACTAGCCAGGTATGGTGGCTTGTGCCTGTAGTACCAGCTACTCTGGAGACTGAGGTGGGAGGATCACATGAGTCCAGGAGTTCGAGGCTGATCATGAGCCACTGCACTGCAGCCTGAGTGACAGAGTAAGACTCTGTCTCTAAAAAAAAAATTTTTTTTTAAAGTGCATAATAGCCGGGCGCGGTGGCTCAAGCCTGTAATCCCAGCACTTTGGGAGGCCGAGACGGGCGGATCATGAGGTCAGGAGATCGAGACCATCCTGGCTAACACGGTGAAACCCCGTCTCTACTAAAAAATACAAAAAACTAGCCGGGCGAGGTGGCGGGCGCCTGTGGTCCCAGCTACTCCGGAGGCTGAGGCAGGAAAATGGCATAAACCCGGGAGGCGGAGCTTGCAGTGAGCTGAGATCCGGCCACTGCACTCCAGCCTGGGCGACAGAGCCAGACTCAGTCTCAAAAAAAAAAAAAAAAAAAAAAAAAGTGCATAATATGTACATGATTACTAAGAAAGAGATAATCAAAACCATGCTCCTTATGAAACAGCATTAGCAAGTATATTATTCACTACCCACAACAACAGAATTTAGGAATACCAATCCCTAAGTTCTAAAATATTTTGTGAGGGCAGGAAGGAATACTGTTTTATTTGTTATCAGGAATTGTCCTGGTCTCTCCTTCCTTTCATTCAAGCCAAGCTGTCTCATTCACACTCTGTGACAAGTTACGGAGCTACTGAGTTAAGGCATTCGTTCCTACCTTCACCAGAAACATATAAAAGTAGCTTTGTGATAAAGCAGTGCATGCAACCAGCATCCAAATCAAGCCTGCTTTGTGTCCTCATCACTTACAACAGTGTTTGGTCCATAGCGTGTTTGCACAATGTTGCACACTATGTTTGCTGAATAAAAGAAAATAATTGAAGGAATAAATGGTATCCAAAACTATGTAGGAGAGGCTTTGATCCTTTAGTACTCAGGCCTCTCACCCAAGAATCTTTTCCTGAAACACTGCCTGGAGTATTTGCCTCTGCCTCAAAATCCACCTGCCTAGATGGTCTTCTTGAATTCTACACTCTGGCCCACGAATCTTCAATATTGCCTGACCTCTCCTTTCAGTTTTTACCCAGTCCCAGTAAGTAAGCCCACTTTGGCTCTAGTTTTTCTTACACATTCAGCCCTCACTCCAAACAACTGCCCAGATCCAGCCTGCTATCTCTTCCTTAACCACAGTTGCTGTATTTCACAGTAGCTTCTCTGGTCTTGATTCCCTGTCTTGCAGTTCTACATTACCTGTGGCTTTAGTGTGGAAATTATGTGACTTGAAGCAATTTTTATTTGTTGTTTTCACACCCTGCAATTCAGTTTGCTGGCAGTATCCTTTAATACAACAGGATAAGTGACCTGTCCAGAGTCACAGTGAATGACAAAGCCTGGAACGCAGCTGATTTTCCAGGATCTTCTGTCCACTCCATTAAGTAACGTATCTCATACATCAGCTGTATCAATAATCTTCAATTTTCAAAATGTGCTGAATAAAGAGACTTGAAAAGAAATTAAGTTCCTTAAAATCCAGATTATATTATCTTCTGACACAGAGTACAGCTCTAATGCACACAATGTTTCCACCTTGAATTTAATCCATTCTTCATCCATATGTTAAACAACATTAATCAATTCATTTTTTAGCCTCCAAATACTTCCTGTGGTACCAAGTTTCTACTAAGTATGGGCACTAGTTAATGTATTCTTAACATGGTTGTGTTTCACAAGGCTCATGATCTCCTGAAAACTGTGTTGCAAAATGTTGTAAATAAATACGTACACTGTTCTGGGGACCTAGTCCAGAGCTTTCATTAAATTCTCAATGATGTTCAAGACTCAAAGTAAAGATTAAGAAACAACAGGCCAGAACATTAACAAGGTCATGAGACAATTCCTTCTTTAAGGTATTGTTCCATTTAAACACACCTATCTTTCCTTGCCGATCATTACTTCTAGTTTAGGTATTTCTCCCAAGTCTACTTCCTAATCCTTCCTCTTTTGAATGTTTTCCTTTGGTTAAAGGGCTTTACCTTCATTTCTAACCCTCACCTGCTTTCATAAAAACCTCAATCCCTTTTTCTACTAAGAGCTAGGCCAGAGATCCAATTCCCAGGCTACCCCACCCCAACTGAACAAGAAAACACTCCAGCTCCAACACATTCCAACTGTCTTACTAAGTGGGCTAGTTCACTAAGAAAGACGTCTGTGGCGTTTTGTTGTTTGTCGTGGCGTGATCTCGGCTCACTGCAACCTGCTTCCTGGGTTCAGGCGATTCTCTGCCTCAGCCTCCCGAGGAGCTGGGATTACAGGCACCCACCACCACACCCAGCTAATTTTTGTATTTTTAGTAAAGACAGGATTTCACCATGTCCTGGCTGGTCTGGAACTCCTGACCTCAAGTGATCTGCCTGCCTCAGCCTCCAAAATGCTGGGATTACAGGCATGAGCCACCACACCCAGCCAATGCCTGACCAAAAAAAATTGTAGAGACAGCGTCTCAATATGTTGTCCAAGCTTGTCTGGAACTCCTGGCCTCAAGCGATCTTCCCACTTCGGCCTCTCAAAGCGCTGGGATTATAGGCATGAGCCTGTTGTTGATGTCGTTTTTTCTTGAAACAGTTGTTTAAGCTAATCTGGTTCAAGTCCTCAAGAGAAAATCTTGGTCAAGAATATATTGCCCCTTATGTCCAAATTTTCCTCAAGTCATCTCACATCTTTAGTCTGAATATGCTCTAATGACATACTTCTACTGCAGACTTACCAAAGTGGAAATTCTTTTAGTCACTGCGAGAAAATTAGAGACTCTAAACCTGTGTTTTTTAACCATTTTAAAAACCTTTATCATACTTACTTTTATCTTCTGAAACTTTAATCAACCCAGAATAGCACGTACAACCTATTCTCTGAAATGTTTATTATGAGTTAGAGGTTTAAACTTTTTTGAACTGTTCAGTCTCTTACTCTAACACTGAATTCTGATTTATACCTCCCTCTCACTTCTGATGGAGATCATGTCTCTAAACATACAGAATGTAAATATGGACTTTTGTGGCAAGGCCCTTTCAAAAGGTTCAAAATAGTAGTCTACATGCAAAAGAAAAAGTATAACAGAAAAGGGGTTTGCAGCTACTGCTGTGTCATTAGAGAAACAATAACATTGGAACGCAGGAGGCCCAGGAGTTTCTATTTAAAAATGGTAATGGTTGGGCGCGGTAGTTCAAGCTTGCGATCCCAGCACTTTGGGAGGCAGAGGCAGGCAGATCACAAGGTCAGGAGTTCGAGACCAGCCTAGCCAACAGAGTGAAACCCTGTCTCTACTAAAAATACAAAAATTAGTTGGGCATGGTGGCAGGCGTCTGTAATCCCAGCTACTCGGGAGGCTGAGGCAGGAGAACTGCTTAAACTCAGGAGGCGGAGATAGCAGTGAACTGAGATGGCGCCACTGCACTCCAGCCTGGGCAACAGAGCTAGACTCTGTCTCAAAAAATAAATAAACAAACAAATAAATAAGAACAGTCATATGTGAGAATCAATAAAATACACAGAAGTATACTGAAAATATCTGGATCACATTATGAACATCAACTATATTGCAAGAGTACTTGCAGACAATATAGATTTGGCCTGATTTATACAGAACATATGCTTTCTGGATCAGTGGCTGATAAAAGCAGGTCTCAATTTCCTGCCAAAACAGTGGGGTATATTATATTTTTAGGTTCTGACTCCCAGTCATTTAAACTTTCAAGATCTGTTTGGAGACAACAAGCAGCAGTCTAATGAACTATATTCCTTGGACTTTTTACTCAGGGATGAGTAAAAAATGTCATTTGGTCCACCAAACATTTGTCCATTGAGAAACATGACTACATATGACATGAAATTTAAAGAAAACAACTCACTGGGGCTCTCAATGTATTCCAGATTGCCTTTGTATTATTTTAAAATCTTTGCCACATTAGAATCAGCGCCACATCCCCACTCCCCTCGCTTTTCTTGCTTCCATTTAGTTCCACACTTTTGAAACTGCCCACTTTAAAGGTTTACTCTTGTCCTTGCTTCTTCATGCCAGCTGGCTCCTACTCAGCAATATCCTGGGTTGGTATGTTGGCTACCTCCCTTGAAAGATATTCTAAAAGGTCACCATTTTCATTCGTGCTAATTACCTGGGGAGAGACAGATGAACGGAAACTAAACTTTGACAGTGCATAACCATGTTTCCAAGACCTACGCTCTAAAATGCATAACCGGGTTTTCCCAAGTAATATGTACTCTATGGTCGGAGGAAAGGGGAACAAAAGAAATGTGAAGGTAAGAGAAGGGAATAGAGAAAACTAGGAAGCTCTGAAGGTCCAAGGCAGAAGGTAAGGCATTCTGAACAACAGTTCAGAGGAGCTTCAGACTGCATAACCTCAACATGCAACAATGGAAATACAGGGAAATGGTGAAGTCTTGGGCACAGAAATTATGAAACTAAAATAAACGCTGGTCAAGGAAGAAACTGGGAAAAGACATAGGTGCTGCAGATGGAGGTCAAGATCCAAGTGGTCAGGTCTTAAGAATATATCAGACTAGCTTAATCTGAGCTGTTCTTAATCAAGGGCTTTGGTGTAAGATGACAAGGCATGGTCTCACTTTTCCTAGCCACATGGGAAGGAATACTCTCACACTCGAAGCAAGAAAAAAGGAACTGGGATCCAGTAAGCTCAAAAGAGGCACTGGCAAAAAATGGCCGAGGGAGTCCTTTGTTAGCTGAATTGGAGTTCAGAGTTGGCTCAGGTTCCAAGAGAAACTAGAGTGCCACCACGCACCATGGCAAGAAGACCAGGTGAGTAGACTAGGCAATCTAATAAGGGTAATGTTTAATCCCTGGCACATGGGTAATGAGGCATAAAATTATTTGAAAAACCAGGTGACTACTGGGGAGGCAAGCTCCTTAACATAAGGTCAGATAAACTCTCTTAATTCAGAGCAGAGAGATTCAAATTTGTAAAACCTCTGTATCCATAGCTGGGCAGGGCAAGGGTAGGCAGAGAATGACAATTTTAAGCAAGATGATGCTAGAGTTCAAATCAGTTCAACGTCCACCAAATCCTGACAAGTGTCCAGCACTGTACTAAGTGCTGCCTTTGAAGAGTTTACATAGCTAGAATGGCTTGTCCATTAGTGGGGTTGCTCTTAGAATTTGACATGTTAATGACTGTAAAATGCTTGGTATTGAAACAGGAAAGGTTCCCTTGTCCCCCTCGCAGAGCGAGCAATGCGGCTGTGGCTTGCTTCTTCAGTGCCCCACTGCTCAAGGACAGGCATTTCCTTGTATACTGTATTCTGCCCTCTAGGGGAGTATACAGACGGGCAGGTTGTGGGCTCCGACTCCATGGCAGTGTCTAGGGGTGAGTGTTTACAGTTCCTGAAGCCTCAGTGGGCATGTGTTATGGGGTGCTCTTTTAGTTTGCCATCTATAGGCGGCTTGTGCTAAGCAGCTCAATTAGACCCGCTACCTTGTTGCAAGGACAGAGGGCTTTCTGTATCCCGGGTTCTTGCCTTGGTGTACTGGAAGAATCGGATCACACGTGGACTTGGAGAGTGAGTGCAAAGTTTTATTGAGTGGAAGGATTTTTCCGCCAATGTGGGAGCCAGAAGGGAGATGGTTTTCCCCTGGAGTTCCATCGCTCAGCGGCCCCGGCTCTACTCTGACTGCCCCAGACAAACTCTGCCTTGTCCCACCAGTCAATGGCCTGCCAGCATGCTGACGTCTGTCGGCGTGCTCTTCTGCCGGCTTGCTCACTTGACGTCCTCCTACCGTCCAGCTGCTTGTGTCTTCTTCCGCTGGTATGCTCCTCTTGATGTCTGGCTGCCTGTATGTCTGCCCGCTAGGGTCTCGGGTTTTCATAGGCCCAGGATGGGGCACATGGCAGGCCAGGATGGTCTTGAAAAATGCAACATTTGGGCGTGAAAGCTGGAGTGCCTCTGCTCACCTAGGTCCATAGGAGTGGAGCCCTGGCCAGGGGCTGCCTTTCTTTACCCAGCACATCCCTGACCCCCTCCCATACCAGTATTAAGCCCGGCAAAGAGTAGACATTCAAAAATCAGCTGATAATCAGCAACTTTATAATTATCGCCACCATTATCTCAATACCCATTACCACACTGTAGGGATTACAGATTTTTAATTCTAAAAGAAACAGCTTTAAATTGCAAAATTTGCTACCGAATTTTTTTTTTTTTTTTTCCTGACACAGTCTCGCTCTGTCATCTAGTGCGGTGGCGTGATCTCGGCTCACTGCAACCTCCACCTCCCCGGTTCAAGCAATTCTCATGCCTTGGCCTCCCAAGTATCTGGGATTACAGGTGTGCACCACCACGCCCAGCTGATTTTTGTATTTTTTGTAGAAACAGGGTCTTGCCATGTTGGTCAGGCTGGTCTCAAGCTCCTGACTTCAAGTGATCCACCTGCCTCCCAAAGTGCTGAGGTTATAGGCCACCACGGCCGACCCTGAATAGGTTGCTTCTTAAGACTATGCCCATCAGGCTAAGGATTTATACTAATGCTAAGGCAACACTTCACCCCACTCATAGCATAGTTCCTACAACAGTACTAATGACAATGTTTCTGACAAATTTTCTCAATCAGTCATGCAAATGTTAGCACCAACGCAGTCTCCCATGCATGTCACCCCAATTTTTTACATCCTGAGTCAACTCCATAGTTTGTTGTTGATCTTCACAAAAGGAGAAAAGTCACTGCCACTGAGACTGCAGAACAACTAGATAAAAGTCTCACTCTGTTGCCTAGGTTGGAGTGCAGTGGCAGGATCTTGGCTCACTGCAACTTCTGCCTCCCTGGTTGAAATGGTTATCATGCCTCAGCCTCTCATGCAGCTGGGATTACAGACGTGTGCCACCACGCCCAGCTAATTTTTTTTGTTACTTTTAGTAGAAGCGGGGGTTCTCCATATTGCCCAGGTTGGTCTCGAACTCCTGGCCTCAAGTGCTCCGCCCACCTCCCAGAGTGGTGGGATTAAAGGGGTGAGCCATGGCGCCCGACCAGAACTACTTCCAAATGTCACAGATCAAAAGGGAGAAATTAGAAGGGATAGCACAAGGTCTTTCTTTCCCTGAAGAGTAAAAAATACATGACTGTCATCTCATTGATTCATCCTTATTAACTGCCTATATGATGAATTAGATGCTTTAGTAAAGGCATACATGAAAAGCAGTATCACTAGCCTCCTCACAATTCTAAGAAATAATGCTGTGAGGAAACCTGTCTAGCAAAAGGCAGTAGACTACAGGAAAAGCAACCAAACATGCAATAATGAAAAGCATGTACAAGGCAATGTAAAAGGTACAAAGCAATTTACCTAGAGTGAGTTTAATTTAAAGGTTTTCAGTATGCTGAGCAGGGAAAAAAAAATTCCATCTACCTCCTAAATTTTTAAAGAGCTAATAAATCCAATAAACTTACAAGTTGTCGAAACATGTCCAATTAAGGAAAGGGGTGGATGGAGGCAGAAAACATAACGTGAGACATAAAAAACATAAAGGAACAGAATGAAAGAAAAAGAAAGATGCGCAAAAACAGAGGAAATTTGACATAAACCATCCTAAATATCTTAAGGAGCGAAGAAAATCTTAGGGAGAGAGGCAAATAAGGGGAGGAAATGAACATGGAAGTAACAGTGATTAAGCTGGAATGCATCATAGCTATTAATGGGTTCAACATCTCTGACTGACTGATAAATGAATTGTGGCCTAATGAGGTTAGGTAATTTCCTTGAGTTTGCACAGCTACATAGTAGCAAGTCTACCAAGATGATTAACACAGAGTAAATACTCAAAATATTTTTATGAATTAAAAAGACAAGTGTTACAGACCAAGTGTTTGTGTCCCCCCAACTCCAAGTTCCTATGTTGAGGCCCTAACTCACTCCCTGCCCCAGCCGACCCTTGTAGCTGTATTAGGACATGGGGCTTCTAAGGAAATAATTAATGTTAAGTAAGGTGGGGGTGATAGGGTACTGGCGCTGCTCCAATAGAATCATTGTCCTTATAAGAGACACCAGAGAGCTTGCTCCCCTCCCCACTCCTCTATCCCTATGCACAAAAAAGAGGCTGTGTGAACACAAGACTAGATGGCAGCCACCTACAAGCCACGAGAGGAGGCTTCAGAATGAAATCTGCCTTGCTGGGTCCTTGGTCTTGGACTTCCAAGATCAATTTTCTGTTGGTTGAGCCACCCAGACTGTAGTAATTTGTGATAGCAGCCCTAGCAGACTAAGATAACAAGCATTAAAGTCTTCTGGCATTCAAAAGGAAAAGAAACAGAAAAGGAAAGAGGGAGTGAGGTAATATTTATATTTTAGGTTTATTAAACAGTTTATAATTAACTATTAAATACATTATACTTAACTATTTAATAAACCTAAAATGTAAGTATTACTTTTGTTTAATGGCGATTTGTACTCACTCCCTCTTTACTTTTCTATTAGAGAATGGAAAGGGGGCCACTGAGCCTCTGGCTAGGCTTAGTTTAGGCAAAATTTCAGATTACATTTCTAAAGCTTCCCCAAAGGTACCTACAGGTAGTAGAAACTCAAACTTTCATTCAATGAGTGAGTGGTCAGAATCGATTCTGTACTTACAAAAGTAACATATCCTTTACCCACTCCCCAAACTATGCACCACCAACTGTGAATTAATAAATGCTCACAAGGGTGTGTGTGTGTGTGTGTGTGTGTGTGTGTGTGTGTGTGTGTGTGTGTGTCTTGTAGCCCATATGGTAAATATATAGATTACCACATAAGAATCTGGACAAGTCCCGACTACCCTGTTCCAACCTGCCTATTCTCCTATCCCCTCCTTATCCCCCTAGGAGTTTAGCCATCACATATTAAATTTTACATTTTATTGGGAAAACAAAGATAAATTTTTAACTAACAAATTTTAAGAAAGCTACTATATTTTGTTTTGTGAAATAGTAAAATAAATAAACAAATAAATAAAGCTTTATTGCCCAATTCTAATGTAAATTTTGAAAGCTATAGTTAAAATTGAGTTTACTTCTTAAGTCAAAGAGGCAAATCTTAAGAATTCAAAGGATAATGAAAGTTACTGAAAAAATGCAAATCACCAATAAACAAAGGTAGAAATCTAATACTTTCAATTGTGTCTTATAGTACTGTTCATTACCCAAATTGCTGGCAAATAGCATGGCCTTAATAACTGATTAATGAACGTGCTAAATATGTACTAGAAAAAGAAATATGAACCCAGAACTTATAAATATTGCGGGGGGTACTTTTAAGTAGCATTTTTTAAATTTGTTTTTTTGTTTTTCTTTTTTTTTTTTTGAGATGGAGTCTTGCTCTGTCACGCAGGCTAGAGTGCAGTGGCACGATCTTGGCTCTCTGCAACCTCCACCTCCCAGGCTCAAGGCTCCTGCCTCAACCTCCCAAGTAACTGGGATTACATTAAGTAGCACTTTAGTGGTCTTTGTTACTGAAATGTGCCTGGAAAAAAGTTTATACCAAGAAAAGGCAGCAAAAAGAGTACTGTTTTCCTTGTAACATTTATTCGGTAATATATAATAGGCAGTACTATAGCTCATCTTACAGATGAAAGACCCTTAAAGCCTCAAAATAAAACTCCTTTAAATGGATGCCTAAATGGGTTCACTTCCTCTGCTCTGAAAAGGATATTATAGTCATTATATAATCTATCTAAAATTTACAAAATAAGTCATATTCTAAAAATACCTTTTTATTTCAGTTTTTTAGAACTCTGATCATATTCTCCCACTAAAAGAAACACACACACACACACACACACACACACACACACACACACACACGCAGATTTATAAATGATGGCTGTGTTTCTAGACCAGATATCACAAGAGCCTAGTAATCACGGGGAAAACATTCGAGCACACTGTACCAGGAATGTACCTGAACTACTATCCATCTGAAATAAAAATAAACAAAAAAACAAGATAGCTAAAATAGTAGAAAATTACAAATAATGCCAATGTAATTAAGTAAGAGACACTTTTCCCCCAAATCACCTTGCACATTGGTTGGTAGAAGACAAATTTAATCCCTGACTAAGAAAGTATAGACTTCTGTAGAGATTTAGAGGAAGGAGTAGGAGTGCTTTCAAGGGTTTTAGTCACTGGTGCAACTTTTTAAAAAATAATTTCAATTTTATTTCAACACCTACAGCACTCCCATTTTCCCTGATACAAATATAATTCTCATCAATCAACCATACGTTAGGTAATTTTTTATTTGATAATGAAACAAAGACATGAAGATAAGGAAAAAGAAACACGGCAAGATTTAGAACAGAATGGGGGAGGAAAAAATAATGCTTAATAAATACTTGCTAAAAGGAAAGGGAGAAAGGAAGAGAAAAGAAAGAGGGGGAAATGTGGATATACAAAAGAATGCTATCAGTGTAAGTAAAGATTAAACAGTAGAAGAGAGAGCTGGAGGTGAAGGGTAGAAAGGAGGGCCTAACACACCCATGGTATTTTTAAAGGAGAAAGAGACTTGGTGATAAGGAGGAGGCCCTGAATCAGTTCTCAGTATTGCCACTCAGGAGTACAGCGGACTCAGAACTGCTGGGATGGGTCTGGAACAGTAACACTCATAACTAACATATACTGAACATCTACTATGCACCAGGAACTGTCCTGAGAGCTTGATATGGCTCAAAACAACCCTCTGTGATAGATATTATGTTACTCTCATTTTATAGATGAGAAAGCATGGTAATTTATCCAATGTCATTCAAACAGAATGCATCAGAACCAGATTTGGACCCAGTTAATTTGGTCCCAAAATAATTTGGTGCCATTAAAGCACTACTGCCTCAATAACACAAAGCACTGGTCCCTGCGATGTGACAGAGAATGGCTGATGTCAACTAGAGTTCTACCACTATAAATTCTATAGTTACAAAGTATTCCGTTACTGAAAAAAATCACAGGTAAAAAAAATTCTGGAATTTGACAAATATTTATTGAATACCAGTCATCATTCTAGACACTGAAGATACAGCAGTGAATAAACCAGACAAAAATCTCTAAAGGAGGAGACGGGCAAGAAAAAAGTTTTTATTTTACATACATATCCTTACTCCACACACACACACACACACACACACACACACACACACACAGAGTGTGTTTTGTTTTTAAAGATACAGGGTCTCAGGCCCGGCTCAGTGGCTCACTCCTGTAATCCCAGCACTGCGGGAGGCCGAGGTGGGCGGATCACCTGAGGTCAAGAGTTTCAAGACCACACTGGCCAACATGGTGAAACCCTGTCTTTACTAAAAATACAAAAAAATTAGCCGAGCATGGTGGTGTGCAACTTTAAACCCAGATACTCAGGAGGCTGACGCTGGAGAATCGCTTGAACCCAGGAGGTGATGGTTGCAGTGAGCCAAGATCATGTCATTGCACTCCAGCCTGGGCGACAAGAGTGAAACTCCATCTAAATAAATAATAAAATAAAATAAAATAATAAAGATGCAACGTCTCACTCCGTCACCCATGATGGAGTGCAGTGGCACAATCAGAGCTCATCACAGCTTTGACCTCCTGAGCTCAAGCAATCCTCTTGTCTCAGCCTCCAAGTAGCCAGGACTACAGATGCATGCCATCTCCCGAGTAGCTAGGACTACAGGTGTGTGCCACCATCCCTGGCTAAATTTTAAACTTGCTTTTGTAGAGATGGGATCCCACTATGTTGCCCAGGCTGGTCTTGAACTCCTGGCCTCAAGGAGTTCCTCCTACCTTGGCCTCCCAAAGTCTTGGGATTATCGGCCTGTTTTTTTATTTTTTTTTTTATTTTTATTTTTTTGAGACGGAGTCTCACTCTGTCCCTGAGGCTGGAGTGCAGTGGCGCGATCTCGGTTCACTGCAAGTTCCACCTCCCGGGTTCACGCCATTCTCCTGCCTCAGCCTCCAGAGTGGCTGGGACTACAGGCGCCCGCCACCACACCCAGCTAATTTTTTGTATTTTTAGTAGAGACAGGGTTTCACCGTGTTAGCCAGGATGGTCTCTATCTCCTGATCTCGTGATCTGCCTGCCTCAGCCTCCCAAAGTGCTGGGATTACAGGCATGAGCCAGCGTGCCTGGCCACCTGGCCTGTTTTTATAATATTTGGAAGATAAATGCTATGGAAAATTTAAAGTAAAATGGCTTTCAAAAGGCCTTATTGAATAGGTAACATTTGAGGAAAAATTTGAAGGCCAGGAGGAAGACACGGGTATATTTGGAGAAAAGCATTACAGGCAGAAGAAACAAGTACAGTAAGCCCTCCATATTTGTGGGTTCTGCATCCCTGGATTCAACCAACCATGGATGGGAAATATTTGGGGCAGGGGGAATAATCCGTACTGAATATGTACCATCTTTTTTTCCTTGTCACTATGAATGGTGAATGGTGTTCCAGAAACAATTTAACAGTTATTTACACAGAATTTACACTCATTAGGTATTATAAATACTCCAGAGATGATTTAAAGTATACAGGAGAATATGTGTAGGTTATATGCAAATGCCACACTATTTTCTATCAGGGACTCGAGCATCTACGGATTTGGTATCTTTAAGAGGCCCTGGAACCAACTCCCTCATGAATACCATGGAACAGCTGTGCAAAGTGCCTGGCAAATTTGAGGAACAGCCAAAAGGCCTAAGTAGCTGAAGGAGAGTGAGGAATGAGAACATGAGGAGATGAAAGTCAAACAAGTACCCAGGAGTAGGCTTGACTGGAGCTTTGTGGAGACTCTAGCTTTTCTTCTGAGTGAAACACATCAGTGGATTTGGTGCATGCTCAGATTTATATTTTCAAAGGATTATGTCAGATGCTGTGATAAATTCTTCAGCGTCAATAGTGGAGATAGGGAGACCAGGTAGCAGACTATTATAAAAATCTGGGCAAGAGAAGATGGAATACAGAACCAGGACAGAAGTAGCAGAGCTAGTAGGATGAGCACGGCAGCTCACATCTATAATCCCAGCACTTTGAGAGGCCACGGTGGGTGGATCACTTGAGGCCAGGAATTCGAGACCAGCATGGCCAACAAGGCGAAACCCCGTCTCTACTAAAAATATAAAAATTAGCTAGGCGTGGTGGCACATACCTATAATCCCAGCTACTCAGGTGGCTGACACATAAGAATCACTTGAACCTGAGACGCGGAGGTTGCAGTGAGCGAGATCATGCCACTGCACTGCAGCCTGGGCGACAGAGCGAGACTCTGTCTAAAAAAAACAAAACAAAAGAAGAAGAGTTAGTAAAAACGGATTGAATTTAGGTTATTTTTGAAAGGCAGAACCTAAAGGATTTGCTAATTAACAGGACTGGAGTAAGGGAGAAAGAGTCCAGGATGACTAAGGTTTTCTTGGCTCAAGTAACAGAAAGATGTCATTATCTGAGAAGAAGAAAACTGTGGGTTTAGCAAGTCTGAGGGCAGAGGAAGGCAAGTAAAGGCCAGGAATTCGGCTTTGGACATGTCAAGTTTGAGGTAAGTATTATATTACAGATGGAAATGTCAAGTAGGCAGTTAGAAATGAGCTTCTAGAGAGAGGTCTAGCTAGAGGTATACATTTGAGAGTCAAGAACAGACAGAATTTAACACCTAGTATATCATCAGAGTCCACTGGGCCCAACTTTTCTTTTTGAGCAGTTCAGTTCCACTTGTAAGAATTTATACTTTATGACTTTACTTTCTTAGAGGTATTCCAAAAAGAAAACCGCAAAATAAAACTGCTACTTTAAAAATAAACTATTTTATCTTGTAATAATGTATGTGTTCCTTGGACCCTTTTATAAACTTAAGATTCATTGTGGAATTTTAGAAGATCTTTATTTTTCCTACATCTTGAAACATTCTGACTTTTCAGCAACTTTTACTTTTTAACTATTCCCAGCCATGGAAAGAAGGGAGGGAGGGAAGAAAGGAAGGAGAGGCAAAAAGGACAAAAACCACGAGATATTATAAAAAGGACTAAAAGATATAGACAGCGTTCAAATGTGATTCATAGTTATTGTAGGGGTAATATCGAATTAGTTGCATGAAACTTTGGTCAGGCATGGTGGCTCACACCTGTAATCTCAGCACTTTGGGAAGCTGAAGTGGGAAGATCACTTAAGGTCAGGCATTCAAGACCAGCCTGGGCAACACAGCCACAGACTTGTCGCTACAAAAAAAAAAAAAACAAAAATACAAAAACGAGCCAGGTGTGGTGGCACACAGCTGTAGTCCCACTCAGCTACTTGAGATGCTAAGGAAGGAGGATAGCTTAAATTTAGGAGATTGAGGCTGTAGCGAGCTGTGATCGCACCACTGCACTCCAGCCTGGGCAACAGAGTAAGACTCTGTCTCCAAAAAAATAAGAAAGAAAAAAATTTTTTTAAATTTCCAATGCAGTTGTTTTTTCACTATCCCTTTATTCTTATTTCTTAGTTATAAGAAAACTTAGGACCAGGCACAGTGGCTCACGCCTATAATCCCTTGGGAGGCCAAGGCGGGCGGATCATGAGGTCAGGAGTTCGAGACCAGCCTGGCCAATACAGTGAAACCCCGTCTCTAATAAAAATGTAAAAATAGCCAGGTGTGGGGGCGTGCACCTGTAGTCCCAGCTCCTCAGGAGGCTGAGACAGGAGAAATGCTTGAACCTGGGAGGCAGAGGTTGCAGTGAGCCAAGATCATGCCACTGCACTCCAGCCTGGACAACAGAGTGAGATGCCATCTCAAAAAAAAAAAAAAAAACGAACGAACGAACGAACGAAAGAAAGAAAAAAGAAAGGAAAAGAAAACTTAATATATGTTAAAGAAAAAAAAAAAAAAAAAAAAGGAAAGGGTCCATTGGCCCCAGCTGGTACAACTTTCCTGGTTAGTTGAGAACTGAAGCCATAAGAGTGGATGAAAGAGAATCAAGAAGAGGTCAAAAGACTTGGCTCAAAATATTACAACTTTAAAACTGAGTACAAACTTTTAATGAGGTGGGAAGAAAATCAGGAAAGTATGATGTCCTGGAAGTCAAGTACCCAAGAAAGTGAATTAGAGAACGAAGTGATCAGTGATAGAATATTCTACAGATAGGTTAAGTAAGATGAGGGCTGAGACCAGACCACTAGATTTAGCAGCATGGAAGTTACTGGGCAACTTGGACAAGAGCCCTTTCAGTGGTGTGGCTGCAATAAAAACCTGGTTGCCTGGGTTTGAGAGGAGAACTGATATAATCAAATATAAACAACTCTACTGAGTTTTGCTTTAAAGGAAAAGAAATTCAGCAGTTGCTGACAAAGTGAGGTCAAGAGTATTATTTTTAAGTAAGCGAAAGAACAGCTTAACTGTATGCTGACAGGACTAAGCCAATAAAGATAGAAAACTTGATGATCCCAGAGAGAGGGGAGAGAATTGCTGGATCCATGTCCTAAACACACTAGCAGAGATAGGACCTAGTGTACAACTGGAGGGTTCACCTTATATAGGAAGGCAAATGCTTCATGGGTGAAGGGACAGTTTACTGATACTGATGAGAGAAAGTGGGTAAATATGGAGGTGGGAAATCCTCTCCTGATTGCTTCAGTTTTGCACATATCATCTGGTACTTATGACCTGTAAACAAAAGCCAAAAGAAGCAATTTAACAACAGCATGGCATTCTGGGAGCCTAGATGGCTCCCAGAATGGTATTAGGGCTCCTTTCTCACTTGCTCTATGGGTTTCTGTTCTCTAAAATCCTTGCAATCACTAAATGGCATAACTTTTTCTACAAAAGAAAGGCAGGGAACTAGGGGGCACAAAGGAGTCAATGATCCATATTGACTCTGAAATCTAGCAGGGCAAATGCTGAAAGTTCCTTGATTAAGTCTCAACACTGGGAAAAGAATTCTCCATGACTGCTGCCTTCATCTCTAGGCTCCTGCTTCCAACCTCTGAGTCATCTTTCCCTTTTGATGAAAGGTGGCATGTGTTAGCTGCTGAGCACTTTCTCAGCCTGCTTCCTGCCAGTAGAATGCTAGGGGTGTCCAACAGCCTCTTCATTTTGTACTGGTTCTTTTCCTGTTCAGTCCTTGCTACAGTGGATTTCCTGCAAATCTCACCACAATAGACAAAAGTTATACCCATAGATCTCTCCAAGAGGAACTCTTCTCTACCTCTCCTTGGGCTCCTGCTAGAAAGGCTAGAAGTCCTATTGTTTGACTGACAGCCTTTAGTGTGACTGAAGAGTACCCTAAGGCATTACCTTCTCAGGTCTTAACAAAAGGCTTTACAGGCACAGCCTCCGCTTTACCTTTAGACCACCATTCTCCCTGGAATGGGTCTTGAATTGATCTTTGGCATGTCTTAATTTCATCACCCTTTGCCAACCAGAAAGGCTGAGAATTTTCAAAATCATCAAGTTTTGGCTCCTTTTTTAACAGTGCTTCCCTCAATGTATTTATTTCCCCTCATACTTTAAGCAGCAAGAAGGAACCAGGGGGCATCTGCAATGTTTTGCTTAGAAGTTTACTTAGCTAGCTCTCTCAGTTCATGAAACACACTTTCTGCTTACCATAACTACAAACGATAATGTGGCTAAACTTTCAGCCACTACATAACAAGGATCCCCTTTCTTCCAGTTTCTTTTCTTTAAGACCTCGTGACAATCGCCTCAAAGTCCTGTATTTTACATTGTGTTCAAGGTACTCTAATTTTATACTAACACGCTCCTCAAAAGTCCACTGCCCTGTTCCAAAGTCACTCCCACAGTTTAGATGTTCACCAAAAAGCACCCCACTATTGGTACCAAAATCTGTAGTTCTCTCTCTTTTTTTTGGATGCAGGGTCTTGCTCTCTTGCTCAGGTTCTCCCTCTCAGCTTATTGCAGCTTAGACCTCCCAGGCTCAGGTGATTCTCCCACCTCAGCCTCCCAAGTAGCTGGACTACAGGTGCGCACCACCTCGCCTGGTTAATTTTTGTATTTTTAGTAGAGATGGGGTTTTGCTATGTTGCCCAGGCTGGTCTCAAACTCCCGGGCTCAAGCGATCCACCTGCCTCGGCCTCACAATGTGCTGAGATTACAGACGTGAGCCACCACACCCGGCCTAGTTATCTATTTCTATGTAACAATTCATTTTCAATCACTGTAGCTTAAAACAATATTTATTATCTCCGTTTATGTGGATCAGAAATCCAGCTGGGTAAGGTAAGTGCCTCTGGTTCAAGGACTCTCACAAGGCTGCAGTCAAGGTGTTGGCTGCGGCTGCAGTCATTAAGGCTTGACTATCGAGGATCCGCCACCAAACTCACTCACCCGGTTTTTGGCAGGCCACTAGCTATTAGGCCTAGACATCTTTGGCTCATGGGCCTTCCCACAGGGCTACTTAACAGTGTAGGGGCTCTGAGAGAAAGGTAGAGAGGGCAAACACCCAAGATAAAAGCCACAGTCTCTTTGTAACCAAATCTTGGAAGTGATATCTCATAGCTTTTTCCATATTCTATGCATTCAAAGTGAGTCACTAGGTCCAGCCTATAAGGGGAAGAGAATACACAGGGTATGAATATCAGGAGATGGGGATCACCAGGGACCATCTTAGATGCTGCCTATCATAGACCAGCTGAACGTATTACAATGTATTGGTTAAGAGTACTGACTCTGAAGCAAGACTGCACATTGAATCTTCCTTCTCTGCTGTAAGATGAAACAAGACAATAGTAATGAAAGCATCCTATCATAGGAGGCACTCGGGAATTTGTTTTCTTATCCCTTCCAATCCCAACTGCCTTTAACAATTGAAAATTTCTCCAGTTTGAATATTATCGGCAGATATCCAATATTACAGCAACTTGTTGAGCAACAAGCAAAAATGGTTTTGATTTTCAATGACTCCAAGAAACTTATTTTTAATAACCTTAATTTAATAAAATTAAACACAAAAATAAAAATAAATATCTAAAAATACTGAATTATAGCAGAGGAGAACATAGACACATTAACAATTGATCTTCCCAACACGTGCTCTGTCCCCCCACCCCTGCCCAGCCTTTGGCATCTACTGTACTGTTTAGTGAGACTTTCAGTCCCATCTTGCCAAAAAAAACATAATTTTTTTTACCTAATTGGCAATTTCAAGTACTGTACAAGAAGCAGAATAAATAGATCATTAAGAATATTTTTATGTGGATGTCAATTTATCTAAGAAATAATACTGAACAATTCTACTGGGAAATAATCATGCCCATTTTACAGATGAGACGCAAGAGCAGAAAGATCATGTGTCTAATACACAGCAGGCTAATGACTAGGCCAGGGACAGAAATGTAACTAGCATATGATGTGAAACACCATGAAACCACAGTCAGTTTCCTGATTTTCATGGACACAAGAATCTGGCCAGTGATTAAAGGGTTCACCTCACACTCAGGAAAAATAATTGGACAGTTATTTTAGGGAATGAAAGCTCAGTCTTTATTTATTTAACCTCTGAATCAATGGTCTATATTTAAACAAGCAAGTAAACACTATACAAGTTAATACACAATTAAGACAGTACAGAGCCTATAGATTTGGGTTAACTGAAACCCAAACCTAATTTTTTTTTTTTGAGACGGAGTCTTGCTCTGTCACCCAGGCTGGAGTGCAGTGGCACAATCTCGGCTCACTGCAAGCTCCGCCTCCCAGGTTCACGCCATTCTCCTGCCTCAGCCTCCCGAGTAGCTGGGACTACAGGCGCCCACCACCATGCCAGCTAATTTTTTGTATTTTTAGTAGAGACAGGGTTTCACCGTATAGCTAGGATGGTGTAGATCTCCTGACCTCATGATCTGCCTGCCTCGGCCTCCCAAAGTGCTGGGATTACAGGTGTGAGCCACCGCACCTGGCCCAAACCCATTATTGTAGTTGAACACTTTGCTACACAGACAGTTCATTATACCTAGAATATCCAATTAACTTCTCAACCAATATCTGTGGAATGTCTATTCTATGCTGGCCTTCAATTACAAGTAACATATGTTCTCTTATTTAATAATAGTAAAAGATGCTAAAAAAAAAAAAATTTGTGAAGCAGAGCACCAAGTTCTCACATTCAGAAAAAGATACTAATTCTAAACAGGAATGCAATGCTTTCAACTAGATTACAACTTTTAAAAGCAATATAGTCATGTGCTGCTTAATGCCAGGAACACATCCTGTGAAATGTGTTGTTAGGTGATTTCATAGTTGTGAGATCATCATAGAGTGTACTTACATAAACTCAGATAGCCTACTACACACCTAGGCTATACGGTATGTATGACCTATTCCTCTTAGGCTACAAACATGTACAGCATATGACTGCTGAATACTAGACTGTGGGCAATCGTAACACAATGGTATTTATGTATCTAAACACATAAAAAGGGACAGTAAAGATACCATTGTTATTTATACACTCTTAGGAAACCACCATAGGATTGAACTGCATTGACTGATGCGTTCAACTGTATTGATGAATGATGCGGTTCATAGCTAACTGAAACGTCTTTATGCGGTACATGACTGTACAGTTTTCTAGAACCAAGGAGAAAGGAGAGTTAGTGAAGTAAGACTACAGCTCCTAAAATAGATTTTTGTTGTTGTTGGGAAAAGGACCAGAGGAAATGTATCTTGGGCATTTAATCCTCCACCCTCCCTTTCCCACTTGTCAATATGTGTGCTTTGATCACGCTGCTTTTCTACTCCTCCAAACGAACAATTTAAAATCTACAATGAGTATTTACTTACTTGGTTCCGAATTTAGTCCTTAATTTATACATTTTACAACAAAGTTCCATATTCTGGTTTGAAACATGACCAAAAAGAGATAGTTAAATGTCACATTAAAACAAATAGTAAAGGCAGCTTTACTAAATAACCGAAGCTTACTATCTTTTAGCTTTCATGCATAAGACTTTCCTCTCTACTTAAAATCTTTATTTTCACTGTCAAACCCTGACCTCAAGGGCCTTTTACCTCATACCTGAACAACTACAATGGTAACTGTTCTCTATGCCTTCTCTGATCCCACCTCCTGCTCTTTCTTGCCCTCCCACGCCCTGGAAGTCATGAGCTATTCTCAGTAAACTCCTCTATATACTTGACCTCTCTTCTGTGAAATTCTCTTTACTCTTGATCTGAAGGAAACCTGACTGCCCCTGAGATTACTGTTGCTTCTACGGTAAACACTTTTCTCTTACCCATCACATACCTCAGCAGGGGCAAGCATCCACCTTACTCCCCATTACCATGCAGTTTTGGACCTTCCAGGTATCCTCTTCCTTCCTTCCCAATACTGCTTCCAAACTACTTCTCTTCCCTTCAGGCAAACTGCACCTATCACCTGCTAAATACAGCTCCCTGATTTCATCTCCATTGTTACTCTTATCACTCTGATAACTTCAGCAGCCACACAGATTCAACACTTTGGCCTTCTTGTTGAAATCTTTAGCACCAACTGTATTTTTCCACCATTTTACCTAAAGCCATTCACCTAGCATCATATTCTAACACAATCATCACCTATAAAAATTTCAAGTATTCTATTATCACACCATCAAGCATTTGCTTACAATAGTAGTTTGACCCCTGTGGCAATTCTCCAGCCTCCTTAAGATCTCTAGTTTACAGGTTGTTCGTTCCACTTTTCCACTATTACTCCTTCTCATGTTCTACTTCCCTCCTAAGCCAGTTTAGATCCTATGGCCCCATACTATACAGAGTCTTCTCCAAAAAATCTTAATTTCCTTGTCCTCTTTTCCCTTACTCTAACTTATTTGGTAGCTCCAACCATGTACTTACTTCTCTCCTGCATTTAAATAACAGAAGATCGCTGGATAAAACTCACACAACTGACTCGCCACCACATACATCAAATTTATGATCACAAATCTTAAGCCTACTTCATCTCTGTAGTAAATTTACTCCCCATTTTTTGAGATTACTATTTTATACCTTGCTTCACTCCTCAAATCTGCAATACAGTAGTCATGTGTCACTTAACAGGAATGTGTTCTGAGAAATGCATCACTGAGCAATTTCATTGTGTGAGAACATCAAAGTGTGCTTACACCAACCTAGATGGTCTAGTCTACTACATACCTAGGCTATACAATACAGCCCATTGCTCTAGGCTATTGTCTTGGTCCATTTAATGTCGCTATAAAGGAATACCTGAGGCTGTGTAATTTATAAAGAAAAGAGGTTTATTTGGCTCACAGTTCTGCAGGTTGTGCAAGAAGTGTGGCACTGGCACCTGCATCTGGTGAGGTTCTCTGGCTGCCTCCACTCATGGCAGAAAGGGAAGGGGGGCTGAAGTCACCAATGACCTCCATATTGCTAAACTCAGGCTTCTGCCCTCATCGTTCCACCAAAATAACCTTTGCTAAAGTCACCAATGACCTCCATATTGCTAAACCCAAGGACGGTTTTCAGTGCCTTGCCGTAATCTCTTATCTTGATTTCCTAATGTCCTGGTTTTCCTCCTTAAGAATAAGGTCTCCAAAACCTAGTTCCTTGCTTCCTCTGAAAATCTTGGCCAGGCACACTGACTAAGGCCTGTAATCCCACCATTCTGGGAGGCCGAGGCGGGCAGATCTCTACAAGTCGGGAGTTCAAGACCAGCCTGGCCAACATGGTGAAACTCCGTCTCCATAAAAACTACAAAAATTAGCCAGGCATGGTGAGGGTGCCTATAATCCCAGCTGTTTGAAGGCTGAGGCAGGAGAATCGCTTGAATCCAGGATGCAAAGGGTGCAGTGAGCCAAGGTCATGCCACTGTGCTCCAGGTTGGGTAAAAGAGCAAGACTCCGTCTCAAAAAGGAAAAGAAAAGAAAATTCATTCTTCTCCAGGCATTAACTTCTCTTCTTGCTCTACATTCCTCCCTAGACCATTATCATTTTAAGCCATTATGAGACCCGCTTGGGGCATGCAGACTTCTCACAATAGAGGAAAGCCTCTATCTTTCCTTCTGTTTCCAGACTTAGGTGGCCATGTAAGCAATATTTCCTCTTGAACATCTCAAAGTTACCCAAGTACTAAATCCAAAACCAAACCCATGATCCCTTTCATCTTCTCTCCTACAAAAACCTGGTCCTCTTCTGAATTACAACATCCTGTCAATTTTACCTTCTGAATCTCTCAATACAGCTCCGCTTCCCTCTAGCCCATTCTAGCATGACCTTCCCTGTCACTCAGACTCTTACATGACAATCACCTAACTTCTCTCTGCACTTTTACTCTCCTCTAATCTGTGTAGGTATCTTTTTAAAAAACAAATCTAATTATAAACTTCACTTCACCCTACTCCCAATCCTACTTATAATCTTTTAATGGCTTTTCACTGTCAAGTACCATACCTATCATGGTATCTGATCTTAAATGTTATCCGAACTTAGCCTGATCTTAAATGTTATCTGAACTGAGCCGTTGTCTACATTTTGTGATAATTCAACTTACTATTAAGTCTAGTTCTCTAATTGTATAGAGCAACTAGAGTGACAAAGTAGTGATAAAAAGCACTAAATGACTAACGTGAAACCTGAACAATAAGGTGTTGTTGTTACCTTATTTTTGTTTCACACAAAAGAACTTCCAGAAACTTTCACAGGTTATCTCAATAATCTCTTGGTCCCATTTTAAAGATTAGGAAACATGCTAGAAAGATGATACACTGACAAATGGCACAACTAAGACCTAAAACTGTATCTTTTGACTCAAAGTCTGTGATTTCCAAGTTTTAGGATAAAGCCACTAGTCACTCGCTACTTCATTTCTAAAATGGCTGATATGCATTTTTCTAAGATTATTCCATGAATGTTCCTAAGAATACATCTTTTTCATAACCTGAAAAATCAAGGTATATGCAGTTAAGTAATTGTCTCAAGTAACGAAGGGGGAAGAAAGCAGAATTCAGGTTTCCTTATTTTCATTTCTCTACTCTAGCCTTGTGCCATGCTGAATGGTAGTACAGGTAGTGTCCCTCACCTGTGGGAAATATCTTCCAAGACCCCCAAGTAGATGCCTGAAACTTTGGGTAGTACTGAATTCTATATATACTATGATAAAGTTTAATTTGTACATTAGGCACAGTAAGAGATTAAGGATAACTAATAACAAAATTGAATATACTATAATAAAAGTTACATGAATGTGGTTTCTTTATCTCTCTCAATACTTTTGGAAAGTGATTGACCTTGGGTAACTAGAGCTACAGAAAGTGAAGCCATGAATAACGGGGACTACTATACTGATAAACTGGACACCACTGAACAAATACAAAATGAGGTTAATTGTGGTATAGCAAGTTTTAGGGATGGACAAACCACAGTTCAAATTCTAACTCTGATAACTGCAAACTGTATAACTTTGCAAGTTACTGAAATATCTGCTTTCTCATCTGAAAAATGAAGATAATAGCTAACACCCAGGTGCACTGAGGACTAAATGTTATCATTCAATAGTTTAAAATAAAATTAAATAAAATAAAACAAAAAAAAAATCAGATTCTCCCAAAAGAAGCTAGTGTAAAATGAAATAAGAGCCATAGTTTTTAAAAGATGAGATTGAGTTTCCAGGTCTGCCATTTACTGCTTGTCACATACTCTCTCATAGTTGCTTTCCTCACCTGTACAATAGAGATAATGATACTTAGTCCTTAGCAATGTTGTGAGGATGAAATAGCACATAAAAGAACTTCACTTATATGTGTTAATTGAATAGCATACAAAAATCATTATTATCTATGTACACAGATTTGAATAGCGTACAAAAATCATTATTATCTGTGTACACTGATTCTCTGCCATGGTGTTATAAATTTGTTAAGGGCACACTATGTCTTCGCTCTATTGCCCAGGCTAGAAAGCAGAGGCGCAATCTCAGCTCACTGCAACCTCCGCCTCCTGGGTTCAAGGGATTCTCCTGCCTCAGCCTCCTGAGTAGCTGGGATTACAGTTGCGTGCCATCACGCCCAGCTAATTTTTTGTATTTTTAGTAGAGATGGGGTTTCACCATGTTTGCCAGGATGGTCTCGATCTCCTGACCTCATGATCTGCCCACCCTGGCCTTCCAAAGTGCTGGGATGACAGGTGTGAGCCACTAAGGCCGGCCAGGGCGCACTATGTCTTTAATCATCTTTGTATTTGCAACAGCTGGTTCTACCCATTATGGGCATTCATTAAATGTTGGCTGAACTGATTTATTAAGAAGACAGAATTGATCTATGATAAAACAACAGTTCAAAATAAAATCCAGAAGTTCATCCACATAGAGCATGAGTAAGAGAGTGCCTGGTGCCTGTCCAGCTAAGACTGCTCAGACAGGGAGAACATATCCTGTTTTCTGGTAATTTAAGTAAGTGGTCTATAATTATGTTTATTGGATATAAATTATACAAATCAAACAAGTAAGTTCCCTCAGTACAGGAATCATATCTGTCTGTCTGTCTCTTCCTCTCCCTGTTTTTGATGATGGCGATGACAGAGGGAGAATAAATGACACAATGAATGCTTAATAGTACTGTATACCTCAAAAAAAAAAAAAGTTTACAACAAACAGTGGGGATTTTCTCCATCAGGAGGCAACCTTAACAAGGGCTCCCAAGCCATGAGTACTTAACATACAAATTAAGCAGGAAAATATTTCACAAAAAACTAGTTTGTGTTTATCAAAGTTCTCCCTATACGAATTCAAAGATACCCTCAACATGACAGAGAAAACACTTGGGATGGTGAGTAGTCTGTCTATGCAAATGTTCAAAGCAAAAAGTTGGCTTGTACTAGTTATTTACCGAGCATCTATTGTGGGCCATTCACCATGTTAAGTATGTTTCACAGATTATCTCAAATCTTCACAACAATCCTGAGTGCTACTATTTTCCCTATATGACAAATGAAACTGAGGCTCAGAGAGGTTAAGTAACTTGTTAACAGTCAAACACTTGGAAATGGCAGAGGTGGGATTTAGACCTAGTGAAGTTTCTGAAACCCATATTCTTTTCACCACCTCAGGCTGCCAACTGACGCTACCAAATTCACTAAAAAAGAGGATGACTCAACAGGAAAGCGGGGAGAAAATCTGGCAAAGAAGTATAGAGAGAGCACAAGATAGCATTCTATCTCAGAGTTCTAGACACACGGGAGCAAATTAATGAGCTGCATCTAACTACACAAATGAAAATGCCTGGATAACCTATAACTTTTACTCCTAAAAATGTCTATCTGCACCAATTCAGAGGTACTGACAACTAAACACAGCCCAGTAATTTTTCTAGAATACTCAGAAAGGGTGCCTTTGACCCATTACTGATACCAAACCAAGCAAGCAATGGAGGTGATACATGTATGTTTGACAGTTTTCTCTGTTCACCTGGACCTAAACATCCTTGTGGAACTGGACATTTTTCAGGCATATCTACTGCTACATAAAATTCACTTCACAGAATTTCAGAATAAGAAGAGGTTCAGTTCAATCATCTTATGGATGTGGAAACTGAGTCTCAAAATAGTCAAATGACTGCCGAAAGTCACATGGCTTGGTACTGGCTAAACCTCCACTAAAACGCTCATCTCCTATTCCTAGTCCACAGCAGCTCCTCTGTGCCTCCCACTGAATGCGTGACCAGCCAGGTTTCCTTCTACGTATCTGGGCATTATTCGCTATGGCTCCTTCTGCACGTCCTCAATAAAGTAAACAAAGGCACTGGGCTAGATGAGACAAATAGTAAAAGAGATAGAGCTGACCTGCTTTTTGCCCTCTAGGCAGTGCTACCCAAGCCTTCAGGTGTCATGGCACACATAGGAAATATTTTTTATAGCACAAAGTGGTAAACAAATTAGGGAGAACATGATCAAAGTGACCAGGGGATTCCCAAGCCCCAGCTGGCTGCTCCAAGGGTTGTGGGGTATAGTAATCTTGGCATATTTTTATCTCAATCTGGCATCAGGCCAGAAGCTCTATTCCAGGGTTAATAAGTAAAAAATCAATTGAGATAAATATACAAATAACTGTAACGTAAACACAAAGGAAATAACTAAGGAGACTGTCACTGTCTGCTTTCATCAAACATAAGTGAGTGAAAATGAGATTAATTCAACTTGCTTCCTTTCATAACTCCTCTTCCAAACAAATCAAAAGACAGAACAGCCCATCCTTCAGGTCAACAGGGCTGATCAATCCCACCCACAAGGCTGCAAAGAGCCTGCACAGATGACTAGTTTACAGGGAGGCAAAAACTACTCAATGCACATTAGTGTGTCAGAAAAGTTCCGAGCTCTTACAAAGACTACACAAAAAATCAATAGAGGAGAGAAAATAATATTTCAAGGTCATATTCAAACATGAAGGGAGAAGCACGAAAAGCAGCCCCTCCCAACACACACATATATACATATACGTCTTCTGTGAACAAGCTCCATCTCTCCAAACGCAGTTAAAATTTGCTTTCTGATAATTTATAAATTTAGCCTGCGTTAGCCAAGTAGGTTCCTGCAATTCCAGACATCTGGGCTGAAGGGCAAAGGGCAAAGGGAAACTTTCAAAAAGCTGGCTAGTAGCCAAGGGCATCACATCTAGTAGGCTCCCTTAGCAACACACAACAGCTGTTTGCTCGAGAGACATACTGCCATCTTTGCAATGGACTATAAGATGTTCTTGTCTTAACAACTAAAAATTGCAGGCGGGTGCGGGGAGCAGTTTCTGTATTATTTCCTCTGACATTCCTCTAAAAGTTGTCACATATCATAATTTACAAACTTCTCCAGTTCTAGAAAGTTTTCCTCCATCCCAAACTACAATGCTACAATTAATGGTAAATTACAATAATAGAAGGTACTACATTCCTGGCAAACATAAAATGCTTTATAATGTCTGATTATTAATTACTATTCTAACTGCTATAGACTTGATTTCTAACTATGGGCAAGTCACTCTTTGTGACTTAATTACTTTCCTCATACAATTTTAATAACAGTAGTGAGTGACCTACTTCACAAGACTACTGTGAAGGATAGTAATAATTAATAGATAAAAGCTTATGAAAGCTTATTCCTAATTAATAATCATGCCACCTATTGGCTCTCAATATCTAAAGACATGGCTTATGAAGGTCAGTACCCCCAAAACAAAACACAAGTCGATCCTGAGCCACCAGGAAGACTGCAGTTCCTGAAGCAACCAGCTCACTTCACCTGCCCCACTTGCCTTCTCTAAACCTACCAAGCCCAGGGGATGGTACTGTGCAGGGAGTTCAGCCCTTGCACCTAAGTCTGACAAGATAAATAACATAGGGGGAGGAAATAAACAATGTCACAATCACTGCTAGGTTTTAAAAACCTAACACCTTGGAACAGAAGGGGATGTGGCAGTCTGTGTTCTATGGGGAGGCCATTTGTGCAACAGCAGAACCTCGCAGCTTTCCACTCCTTATATGTGCAAGTGCAAACCCTCACCCACAGCACTCTGTACTCACCCAGAGGTACATCATGTCAGATCGGGCTGCTCAAACTCAGCGGTCAGTGGATCCTGGACTGCAAAAAAGGCACTTCAGCGAACCGTAGGAAAGAAGATGCCAGAACTGGGGGGCAAGGGTTTGAGGTGGGGAGAAACCCCCCAAAATCACTTGAGTTAAAAAATCCTAAAAAAAAAAAAAAAGACTGGTCTCCTCCCCCCTCCTCTCCAGCTGACTGTTCTGTTGTTCTCTCTCCTCCCTCTCACCCTCCCTCCGTCCCTCCGTCCCTCCCTCTCTCTCTCCCTCTCTCTCTGTTTCTCTCTCTCTCTCTTTCTCTCTCTCTCTCTCTCTCTCTGGGAGTTCCCAGCCCTGAGTATCTGAACTAGAGTGTACAGCACACTCGCTCTGTATTTGCCTTCAGGGAATCTCTCTCTGTAATTCTACTTCTAGAAACACAATCACCACTCACAAAGATTATTGCAAAAGACAGGGATGGGTGGGGTCAGTTATAAACCACCAGCACCAGTTTCTAGTGCTAGATATACATTAGTTTAAGATGAGTTCTTTAAACATGAATGAAGCAATCAAAAATCTCTGCCCTCTAAGATCCAGGTGAGTGAGCCAAGCTTTCCCTCTGCCCCAACTGTGGAGCCCCTTGCAGAAGCCAAGCACACACACAGAACCTGCTCAGAGCCCACATTCCTTTCTCACAATGTCTGCTGGACACCACTATTCTTTATGTCATTTCACCACTAATAATTCTTAATCTTACAAGATTTTAAAACACAAGAAAACTTAAGATATAAAACTGAATAGGCTTTTCATCTTTTTTATTACTACTGCCCTAGTTCAGATCAACATAGCCGGGCTTCTGAAAGAGTCAAGTGGATCATGAGCTCCTAGCATGGTACAGACACTTTACTCACCACGTAGGCAGGCTAAGGTACACGGCCTGGGTGTCAATTCTAGATCTACAAGTAATATCATTATGGCCTGGGGAAAGTTTCCAGCCTGTCCAGGCTTCTGTTTCCTCAACCAAAAAATAGGTATAATACTCCTTTCAGAGGTGTTGGAATGATATAACTACATAAACGGTCTGCCATGTTCCTGGTGACCATGTTTTCTAATTTCAGTTCAGTTCAAACATTTATTAAGTGCCTCCTATTGCCAGGCAAGTTTTTATTCATTATGCCCAGTGGTGAACAAGTATTATCAAATCACCTGTCCTAATGGTTTTTATTCAGAAAATCACGTAATTATCCCCCATATTCTAATGCCAATGTCAAGGCCCATGTTCCTTGCTTCCCTGAGCCATTTCTCCATGTTCAAATCCAAAAGCACACCCCAGCTGTGAGTGAGCTCTCCTTTCTCTGTGGGGCCTGGTGTTTGTAACATGGCACTGACCACCTCTGCGGGCTACTTCTCCAAGTATTCCTATAGCAAACCACTTCTCCTTTGCACATCTTCCTTGGTGGAGACCTAACATCTCGTCTTGACTCATCTATTTTTGGCCATGGAGTCTTTTGCATAGTACCTAGCACATAGTAGGTGCAAAAAACATTCTCAAAGGGTAATAGGTTTTGAGGAATATTCCACTCCTTCCCACTTATTAAAGAAAAAACAAAAAATAAAAAATAAATAAAATAAATAAAAAGCAAATAAAAACCACCTTTCAGCTGCCTCAGGGTTTTGGCTCCCCCTCAGACATGTTGAAACAGCTCCTTCCTGCTTATAAAATCTCCAAGTAAGGTCTACAAGTCTCACACTCAAGGTAGGCCCCATGCAGGTACTTTCACTCTCCCTACCTAATATTCCCACTGTGCGTGCTCTGGGCTTAGTTACCCGCCGTAGTGGGGTTTCTTCCTCTTAGGGTAGAAATAGAATCACTTTTCCTTTTCTTCCACACTGAACGCATGCTTTCCGCAGAAGAACCTTTTCTCTCCTCCCACCTTAAACTGCCAGCTCACTTAAACTTGGAGAGGTGGGGCAGGTATTCTTCTTGGCCCCACCCGAACCTTTTCTTTTTCTCTACAGAGAACCTCTCTGCTTCTTCTGAAGGCAAGATTACCACATTTCTAGTACAAAAGAGGAGAAAGAACTTCCAAGACTGAAACTGAGACAGCCCGTTTTCTAAATAAAAAAGAAAAATAAATCTTGACTTCCCATAAAATGTTACTTAGACTCTTTTACATGTCCATAATCAGTTTTTAAACACAATTTCCCTCTCTAGTTTCACAGCTCATGCCCTAAATCTTAAGTCACCAACACTCCCTATACTATACTCTAAATAACTATATTAAAATTACACTGACAAGAGATTCATTTTTTCGAACTCTTTGAAGAGTCTGTTATTACTCGACACTCATTCTTTTTTTTTTAAACCTCAATGGTGAAATCCTATTCACTGTGTACAGGATTCTCTAAAGAGACCACCTGGCTAGGTGCTCAAACCACATGGGCTGACCCAAAAGACACCAAAACCAAGAGTTACTCAGGAGGCACTAAATGGTGACGGTCTTGGCCGGTTTCACATCCTCAATTTCAGCAGCCAGCCAGCAGTAAGTGCGCTGACGCCGCAGCACCTCGATGGCCTTGAGTTCCAGTGGTGGTGCCTGAATACCAAGGTCTTCTAAGCTGGGCAGGTGAGACAATGTCACGTCTGTGATGTGAATCCGCTCCACTTTATCCCTTGTTGTCCAGGGCTCAAATGGGCTTATTTCAAAGTCTCTTGCTACCCACTGATAGGCAAAACGTGGCAAGGGGTACGGGAGGAAGAGTCTGTGAGCTACAGCAAAGATGTACTTCACCAGGTCAAAGAGGAGGTACCCATCTGGCCCAATGAAAGCAAAGGTTTTCCCACGGGCATCAGGATCCTTAACTGCATTAACAATTCCTTTGGATACATCTACGACATAGCGGTTGTTTAACTGCCTTCCAGCCCAAGGAAACAAGGGGTATAGCACCAAACCAACACATATTTGCAAAATAATTAAGGAATCTATCCTCTCTTCCAAAGATGTCCAACAGCTTTATGATAATGGCTTCTGGAAATGCATCTCTCACTGCTTTCTCTCCAACAGCCTTATTTCTCAAATACCTAGAAGAGCTTTTAATATTCGCATTCAGATGCGAAACATGAATGAATTTTCCAACTTCGACTTCCTTGGACACCTGAGCAATTGCTTGGGGGATCTTCACAAAAACATCCTCAAAATCAAAGTTTTTGATTTCCCAGTCTCATCCAACAAGATTGATGACCACATTGCTGTGTTCCACTACTCGTCGGATAGAATCTTTATCTCCCGCGTCCCATTCCAGAAACAGAAGCTAGCCCAGGTCACCCATGGGACGAAGGTGCATGATGTCATACGTATCACACCAATAGGGAATGATCACCTGTGACCCCATACGTCCAAGGTGGTTGACAACACATTGGCCCAGGAATCCTGTTGCTCCAAACACAGTGGCCACAATCCCACTGACTGAGGAACGTCCACCTCATGAGGTATGAGGGCATGATGAAGCTGGCAATGGAGTGGGCCGTGACACACAGATGTGGCTATTGCAGTAATGGCAGAACATGACATTGGCAGGGCCCGGGAACCCAGGATTGTGCAGCAGCCACCATCTTCTCCCACAATTCTTTTTTTGTTTTCTTTTTTGTTTTTTTTGTTTTTTGTTTTTTGAGACAGGTCTCACTCTGTAGCCCAGAGGCTGCAGTGCAGCGGCGTGATCGCAGCTCATCGCAACCTCTGCCTCCCAGGCTCAAGTGATCCTCCCACCTCAGACTCCAGAGTAGCTGGGACCACAGGCGCACGCCACCATGCCTGGCTAATTTTGTTGTATTTTTGGTAGAGACGGGGTTTCACTATGTTGCCCAGGTTGGTCTCAAACTCCTGACCTCAAGTGATCCACCTGCCTGGGCCTCCCAAAGTGTGGGATTACAGTCATGAGCCACCATGACCACTGGCAGTCATTCATTCTCAACCAAGTATCAATAAAATAAATATAATGAAATTCTGGATCTTCATACTGTAACTTTATAGTGTTATCTTTTAATCAAGTTTGGGATAGGATAAAGATAAAAGGTTGGGCACGGTGGCTCACGTCTATAATCCCAACACTTTGGGAGGTCGAGGCGGGCAGATCACCTGAGGTCGAGACCAGCCTAACCAACATAAGAAACCCTGTCTCTACTAAAAATACAAAAATTAGCTGGGCATGGTGGCGCATGCCTGTAATCCCAGCTACTCAGGAGCCTGAGGCAGGAGAATTGCTTGAACTCGGGAAGCAGAGGTTGTGGTGAGCCGAGATCCAGTCATCGCACTCCAGCCTGAGCAATGAGAGCAAAACTCTGTCTCTAAAATAAAATAAAATAAAGATAAAACACATACCCTGCAGCAAAGCTGGAGAAAAATACCAAGAAAAGAAACCCTCAAAATAAAGAAAAGTTTAAATATGTCACAAAAACTCTGAAAACTACCTCTAAAACTCCCATGGGTGGAACCATCATAAACTTTTTTGGAACCACAGGAAGGGCTTGTAAATTCCTATTGTAAATGCATCCATTCCTTTTCTGATTATAATCTTTAAAATTAGGTGGTCAGTCTGGTTAGAAATAAAACTCTTCTGTACGTTTCCTTTATAAATACATACAAAAACCAAAAACCCACAGGGAAGCTATCTTTTTTATTCATGCTCCTGCATGTTCACATTTTTCTACCTTTAAAAAAAAGGAAAAAAAAAAAAAAACCAAGAAAGAAAAAAAGGGGAACAAAGTGGCAGGAGAAGAAACAAATTTCTTTCCAATTATCAAAGTCAAATAAGGAAAGCTATGCTTTGTAACTATGTACAATTCACATTAAGAGACAAAAAGGTGTAAAAACTCTACACTATAAAGAGACTCTAAAAAGAATCATCCAGAGATTAAGATGCCTACACACTTCATTCTATCAGGAGAGCATGTTATCAGACTTTGTGACTGATAGCTTATCACACTGTCTGTGAGTTCAGAGGAGAGAATGTGTCCATTTGAGCACTGAAGAAAGTCTTCTGAGGAGGGCCCACGAGGAAGTTTCTGACATGCTTGCTTCTGAGAAAGAAAAATCAGATAATCTGGGACAGCAATATGAGTATTGCCAATAATTCCAACCTTGCACCCTGAATTCCTACATCTCAAAAATGCTGGATTTTGTAATGTGAGTCTTGTGGGCAGAAAGGGTTTGGAGCCACATTTTAGATTCTCTGCCTCTGACTCCAACAATTCAAGAGGCTACTTGTTTTGTTTGTTTTTGAGATGGAGTCTCACTCTGTGACCCAGGTTGGAGTGCAGTGGCATGATCTCAGCTCACTGCAACCTCTGCCTCCCGGGTTCAAGTGATTCTCCTGTCTCAGTCTCCCAAGTAGCTGGGATTACAGGCGCCCGCCACCACACCCAGCTATTTTTGTATTTTTAGTAGAGACCGGGTTTCACCATGTTGGCCAGGCTGGGAGGCTACTTGTTTTACACGAGTTTCTCTGTGGTTATAAGAGGATAGTGGGGGGAAGTAGGTATACCGGGGGAGCTAGCACAATTTCTCAAAAATGTACCTGAAAAATCAAGCACTAAAAATTTTTCATAAGAAATCTGAGGCAACCCTCTATACATAGTTTATATTCCTATCACTTCCTGGACTGGTAGAGACAATACAGACTCACCAAAACAACACCGAGCTAGAGAAATGAGATGTATGAGTATTGTCTATGAATCTGACTAAAAGAAAAAAAAAAAAGCTGAAAGAATGAGGCTCTTTTTCCCTCACTTCCTCTCAGCTTAAAATAGCAGGGATTCCCACAGGGCAATCTCTAATAGAATTCTGCTACTCAAATGTGACACATGGACCAGCATCAGCAGAATGAGCATCAACTGGAAACTCCTTAGATTTGAAGAATCTCAGGCCCCACCCTAGACTTACAAAATCAAAATCAAATGATAACAAAAGCCCCAGGTAATTCTCAGGCACACTGAAATCTGATAAGCTGGTCTAGACAGAGGCACTGGCCACATGCAGCAGTAGAGACTCATGGGAGAAGGGGTAGATATGGCTGCCACTTTCCAGTTAGAGGATGTAAGCCACCGTGGAAGACAAAACAGTGAACATTCCTACTTGCTGATTTCAATAAAACACCACCAGCAGCTACTATTTACTCAGAGCATATTATGTGCCACAACTTTGCATGCATTATCTCATTGCATCTTCACAATACCTCTGTAAGATAGGCCCTATTATCTTTTTCACAGATCAAAGGAAATTGAGGTTCAAAGTGGTAACATAATACACTCATGGTCTCACAGCTAGTGAATAAAGAGCCAAAAGTTCAACGTTGGTTTTTAAGACTCCAAGATCGTTTCCACTAAACCATACCTATTCACTGACAAAACTGAATCAAGACTGGAAGAAATCACTGAAAAACTTACCTTGGATATAACCCTGCACTCTACCTCTGCCCATTACCAAGACTTTAAATAACAAATGAAGCCAGGTGTGGTCGTGTTAGCCTGTAATCCTAGCTTCTCAGGAGGCTGAGGTGGGAGGTTTGATTGAGCCCAGGAGTTTGAGACCAGCCTGGGCAACATAGTAAAACCCTCATCTCAAGAAAAAAGTAAACAACAACAACAAATGACAGAGATAGGGTTTGGGAGTTGGTGTACACATACTGTACATGTGCACTGGCCAAAACACTGCTACTACTGACGTCATTAAGAGAACAGACCCAGAAACTTCTGTGAATAGTGGTTACCTTCTATAATGTCTAAACTAAGCTCTAGATGTATACATGGAGAAAGGGGTCCATCTCAAAATTAGCCTCTTGGGAAAGGCAAATAAGTGATTTGTTAGAGCTCTTACTCCTAGTTATTAGGAAACCCAGAGCTACTATCCCTAAAACAGAAAACTGCATTATCTTGACTGGGCACGGTGGCTCACACCCATAATCCCAGCAATTTGGGAGGCTGAGGCAGGTGGATCACTTGAAGTCTGGAGTTCAAGACCAGCTTGATAAACCCTGTCTCTGCTGAAAATACAAACATTAGCCAGGTGTGGTGGTAAATCTGTAGTCTCAGCTACTCAGGAGGCTGAGGCAGGAGAATCGCTTGAACCCTAGAGGCAGAGGTTGCAGTCAGCTGAGATTGCACCACTGCACTCCAGCCTGGGCCATAGAGTGAGACTCTGTCTCACAAAAAAAAAAAAAAGAAAGAAAAGAAAGCTGCATTATCTTAAAAGACTCATCTTTCTTTATTATGTTTCAATTATACTCTCAAAGAACTTCCCTTACTTCTAACTAACTTTCTCTGGTATCCCCTCCCTACAATTTTTGACCTCATGAAGTCCTACCATCCCAACCACTTTTTCATTACCTACCCACTCCGGTTCTGCACCCACTTTGTCCAATTTTGATGCTGTGTTCCATAATTACAATCTCTCCCTTGCAAATACCCTCAATCATTTGTCCTCTCCATCAGTGCCATCTGACAAAACTCCAATCCCGGTTAAATCCAATTGTCTGCCTTTTCTAGTGCCTGTGCCCAATCAGCTGAATGTTGCTGAAGAAAAATCACACAACCAAGCTGACTGACTTCACTATATATTCATGATCACAAACCTCAAATGGACACTCAACGATGCCAAGCAATCCACCAAAGCTGCCCTTGAAAGCTTTCCTACTCCCCAAAATGACTATTTCTTGCTTCTCCTCAAACCTCTCTCATTCGCTCTTCACCACCTACTCTCAGCTAATTTTCTTATTGTATTTTTTTGTCTGTTTGTTTTGAGACAGGATCTCACTCTGTTGCCCAGGCTGGAGTGCAGTGGCGGCATCGTGGCTCACTGCAGCCTTGACCTCCTGGGCTCAAACTATTTCAAACTATTCTCCCACGTCAGCCTCCCAAGTGGCTGGGATACAAGCACATGCCACCACTCCAGCTAAAAAAAAAAAAAAAAATTAGAGAAGGGGCGGGTCTCACTATGTTGCCCAGACTAGTCTTGAACTCCTGGGTTCAAGCAATCCTCCTGCCCCAACCTCCCAAAATGCTGGGATTACAGCCATGAGCCACTATACACAACCTCTTAGCTAATTTTCTGCCACTACACACAACCTCTTAGCTAATTTTCTATCTAAGTATGTAATTTTAAATGAGAAGCATTCAGACAGTATCTTCTTACCACTAAATCTAATGTCCTATAGTAAGTAAATGATTAAATGAACCCTAACTTTTTAAAGTTCTCCTTTGACCCCTCATCTCTCTCCAGCTACCTGCTATTTCCCTGCTCACCACTTCAGGGTAAATTGTCTTGAAAAAGTTGTTGGCTGTACCTGTCTCAATTTTTTCACCTCTCATATTCTTCAGTCTACTCAAAACAAAGTTTCCAAGCCCTCCACTCCATTAAATCGATTTATCAAGGTCTACTACTTCCCCATTTATCTGACCTCTTAGCAGGATTCAACAAAGCTGACAACCTTCTTTTTTTTTTTTTTTTTTTTTTTTTTGAGACGGAGTCTGGCTCTGTCACCCAGGCTGGAGTGCTGTGGCCGGATCTCAGCTCACTGCAAGCTCCGCCTCCCGGGTTCACGCCATTCTCCTGCCTCAGCCTCCCGAGTAGCTGGGACTACAGGCGCCCGCCACCTCGCCCGGCTAGTTTTTTGTATTTTTTAGTAGAGACGGGGTTTCACCGTGTTAGCCAGGATGGTCTCGATCTCCTGACCTCGTGATCCGCCCGTCTCGGCCTCCCAAAGTGCTGGGATTACAGGCTTGAGCCACCGCGCCCGGCCAGCTGACAACCTTCTAAAAACATTCTCTTCTTCTAGCTTCTGAGATACTACAATGTCATCTTTTTGGTTTTTTTCATGCATCACTGGCTACTGTTTCAGTATCTTTTTATGGCTTCTCCCTCGACAGACCTCTAAAAGGTAAGTGTTCCTAGGGGTTCAATCCTGAGTCATCTTCTCTCTAGAAGTTGTCTCATCCATTCCCATTACTTCAAATACCATCAACTTGTCAGTAACTACCAAGTTACACCCCCAGCAGAGACCTCTTCCCACGCTCCAATATGACTACTTAGCTGTCACACAAGCATGTCAAACTCAACATGCCCAAAACTGGTCCTTAATTCTCCACCATCACCACCCTTGAAGTCCCCTGGTACTACCTGACAATTATGAAAGCCAGAAACCCTTCCCTTACCCTCATCCTTCACATCCAACCTATATAGCAAGTTCTGTGTGTGTGTGACTTCACTTGATCTCCACTGTCACCACCTTAACCCAAGCCACCATCATCTCTTTCCTGAATATCACACTAGTTCCCCCATTTCCATTGTTGCTCCCTTCCAAAACACTCATCACACAGCAGCCAGAGAAACTTTGTAAAACAAACACCAGATCATATCACTCTCCTGCTTCTCCGGCAGGCATCACATTACATTTTTTTTCTTTCCAAACTCCTTATGATGGTCTTTAAGGTCCTACACGATCTGCTAGGTGCCCACTTCTCCAATCTCACTTCATACTGTATCTCCTCTCAATCAGTTCTAAAGACACTGATCTTGTGTCAATTCCTCTCCCCCACACCCCTTCATTCCCTCTTTCTGAAATCCCTCCTCATTCCAGCTTCATTATTTGCAAGACAGGCTCCTTCTTCTCTCTTAGATCTCAGCTTAAATATCACTTCCTCAAATAAAACTCTCCAGACTACTCTATCTAGTTGGAGGTCTTTCCCCACAAGCCTATACTCTCTTCCACTGTGCCCTGTTTATTTTCTTCCTAGCAGTTACCAAATCTTTAATTATTTATGCATTTTTTTGTTACAGGTTTCTTCATTAGAAAATGTTTTGTGTATGACAGATACAACTGAGATCTTCTACTATGAAACGTTTTATCCTTTGACTTTTTGTTAGGGAAGGTCAAAGTTATTTGTAGGAGTTTCTGGCACTCAGGCAACTGTCTAACCAAGTCCTATAAATAAAGTTAGAGTGCTACTAATTTCACCCTAGTTACCAAAAGGACTCACAGCTTTGCCACAGATACAAACCACAAATAAATGCTGGTATCAATGGCTTTAGAATGCTACGCTTTGAAATAATCATAATGTCAATATGAAAAAGGAGTTCCAATTTAATAATTTACTTTAAGCTAATCTGATAATCCTGATAATCTACATTCCAAACTGTCTCCCTTCCAAAACTATAAATTTATTCTTCTCAGCACAACAAAATAATAGTATCCCAGTTCAAGCTCTCCTCTAATCAAACTTGCTGTATATAAGTTAGTTAACTACAGTCTAAAACTATGTCGTCTAACACGCAGCCAGTTGTCATATGTGGTTATGTGAATTTAACTTAATTAAAATTAAAATTTCAGTTAGTTAATACTAGCCACATGTCAAGTGCTCAAGAGTCACGTGAGGACAGTGGCTATCATAATGGATAGGGCAGACATAAAACATTTCTATAATCACAGAAAGTTCCATTAGACAGAGCTGTCCTAGAACACCATAATAACCAGGAAGCAAAAAGGCCCTCTAAGTATTCAGAATTCCAAAACATTCATTCCAAAGTTTTCATCAGCAGGAAACTCCATCAGACCTTCTCTCTGAATCTATTTATTTTTATTTTAGAAATATTTCTGTCCTGCTTATCTAGCTAATTTTCCACCAAAAATTTACAAAGCAAATTAAGAAAGGGGACTGGGAAGCAGTGGGGAATAAGTAGCAGAAGATAAAGGAATACTACGTTAGAGGCAGCCAACATAGGAAACAAGAAAGATGAAGAGAAAAAAAAATCTAAAAAGCAGGTAAAATAGATAGATGATATACGTCAAAATGGTGTCACTTAGTAAGGCAAAACCTCCTGAAATATTACTCTTTTATATTCCTAAACAATACTGATGCTGATAACTGTGCTAAAACCATTTAAAAATGCCCACTATGTTACTGTTAAGAAGAAATAAATTTTATAGTTATACAACACAATTTAGAAGGATTTATTTCTGAAATGACTGAATCTTAAATATCTTGGTCCTCAAAGAAGGGAAAATCCTCTCAGCTAGTCAGGATACTCAGTCATCAAGAAGAGAAATATTCTGTACAGATTCAAGAGTTCAGTTCCTTGAATATGAATGAATGCTGTTTACAGAGCAGGTACAGATATGGAAGTAAGACAAGACTCTTCTGTTTAATGAATTATGGCTTACCCATACAGTGAAACACTGAACAGTATAGCCTTGGGGGAGGGGGATGAGGAAGCTGTTAAAATACCATTATGAAATACTCTAATAGAGTCATGCACTGCCTAACAATGTTTCAGTCAATGATGGAACACATATGCCATGGTGGTCCCATAAGATTATATCATATTTTTACTGTGCCTTTTCCATGCTTAGATATGTTTAAATATACAAATATTTGCCATTGTGTTACAATTGCCTACAGTATTCAGTAGAGTAACATGCTGTATTGGTTTGCAGCCTAAAGGCATTAGGCTGTACCATATATGATACATAGTCAGGTATACATCTAGGTTTGTGTAAGTTTTCACATTCTATTACGTTTTCACAATGAAGTCACCTAACAACACATTTCTCAAAATGTATCCTTATCATTAAGCCATGCATACTGCATATGCCATTAAGTGAAAAAAGAAAGGTTTAGCAATGGTTTTAAAACCAGTGGTTTTTTAAATGGGAGGAAAAGAGAAAGGGAGGAATTATACACAAGAAGAAAAAACACCGAATGCCTGTAGGGGAAAGACACTGGGGACTCAAGACAGGAATGGGAGAACAACTTTTCACAACATGACCATTTTGTACTTTTAAAATATTAACTTATATAAATGTTATTTATTCAAAAAACAATAATCATACATTTTAGAAAAGCTAGTTCTCTATCCCCCAAAAATGTATAATCTAATGACTTACCCAGGCTTCAAAAAACTAAAGAAAAAAAAAAATCACACTTTTTCCTTTACCAATGGTCAGATATTTAAATATTTCACACAGACTTTATTCTTACTTAAAACCTCATTCTATGGCCTGGCATAGTGGCTCATGTCTGTAATCCCAGTGCTTTGTGGGGCCGAGATGGGCAGATCTCTTCAGGTCAGGAGGTCAGCCTGGCCAACAGAGTGAAACCCCATCTCTACCCAAAATACAAAAATTAGCCAGGCATGGTGGCGCACACCTGTTAGCCCAGCTACTCGGGTGGTTGAGTCACAAGAATTGCTTGAACCCAGGAGGTGGAGGCTGCAGTGAGCCAAGATCACGCCACTGCATCCCAGCCTGGCCGACAGAGCAAGACTCTGTCCCCCCCATCAAAAAAACAAACAAAAACAAAAAACTCATTCTATACCATTTGAATCTCCATTTCCAACAAACTAATCAATTTTGGAAAAAAACTCAAAGTTGATCTTAAAATGGGAACTGCAGTGATCCTTATCATAATCTTGTATTATTCAGTTTTTAAAAAATATTTGCACAGGCTGGGCGCAGTGGCTCACGCCTGTAATTCCAGCAGTTTGGGAGGCCGAGGCAGGCGGATCACGAGGTCAGGAGATCGAGACCATCCTGGCTAACACAGTGAAACCCCGTCTCTACTAAAAAAAAATACAAAAAACTAGCCAGGCAAGGTGGCGGGCGCCTGTAGTCCCAGCTACTCAGGAGTCTGAGGCAGGAGAATGGCGAGAACCCGGGAGGCGGAGCTTGCAGTGAGCCGAGATGGCGCCACTGCACTCCAGCCTGGGCGACAGGGTGAGACTCCATCTCAAAAATAAAAAATAAAAATAAAAAAATAATAATAATTTTAAAAAACTTTGCATAAAGGTATAAAGGTATATACATTTCAAGAAAAAAATCATCTTGTTGGAAAACATGGCAAAGACTCATTGAAAATCTCCCAGGGAAGCCACAGAATAGTCTTCTACATCATGTGGGAGATAAGGTTGGGTCACTCTGATAGGCCCTGGAGCTGAGAATGCTAGTGGTTTCCCAATATCCTCTCTTCCCTTCTTCCTTAGTAACAAAACCCCAGTTTTCATTTTAGCATATTACTATACACGCTTCACCAGAAAAGGACTACATCTTCCATCCTCCACTACAGCTACGTATGGCCCTAAGACTAATTCCGACCAATGAGATATAAGCAGAAATGTCATGTGGAACTTCCTGGAAGTTTTCTTAGGTAGGGGAAGGGATACCCCTCTTTTCTTCCTCTCAAACTGCTTTGTGGAAAGGGGGAAATGATGGCTGAAGGTTAGCAATCATCTAGGCCCATCCTACAGTCAGAGAAGCAAATAGCAGTAAGGATCTTAGATCCTTGGTAACCAGAGAGCACCATATCATCCTGGACTGCCTAATTCCAGACTTCTTTTTCATGAAAGACAAATGAATCTCTCTCTTGTTTAAGACTCTGTATGGGGAAGAGGAGACTGTTATATGCAGATGAACTTAATCCTAAATGTTTTCAACAATAAATTATTTTACTTTAACTTACAATTTTTTTTCTTTTTTTTGAGACGGAGTCTCTCGCTCTGTTACCCAGGCTGGAATGCAGTGGCATGATTCTGGCTCACTGCAAGCTTCACCTCCCGGATTCAAGTGACTCTTGTGCTCAGTCTCCCAAGTAGCTGGGATTACAGGCGCCCACCACCATACCCAGCTAATTTTTGTTTTGTTTTGTTTTGTTTTTTGAGACGGAGTCTCGCTCTGTCACCCAGGCGGGAGTGCAGTGGCCGGATCTCAGCTCACTGCAAACTCCGCCTCCCGGGTTTATGCCATTCTCGTGCCTCAGCCTCCCAAGTAGCTGGGACTACAGGCGCCCGCCACCTCGCCCAGCTAGTTTTTTGTATTTTTTTTAGTAGAGACAGGGTTTCACCGTGTTAGCCAGGATGGTCTCGATCTCCTGACCTCATGATCCGCCCGTCTCAACCTCCCAAACTGCCAGGATTACAGGCTTGAGCCACCGCGCCTGGCCTAATTTTTGTATTTTTAGTGGAGACGAGTTTTTGTCACGTTGGCCACACTGATCTTGAACTTCTGACCTTAAGGGATCTGTCTGCCTTGACCTCCCAAAGTGCTGGAATTACAGGTGTGAGCCACCATGCCCTGCCCAAAACTAAATTTCACTTGAAACAGAAAGCTTTATGCACATCAACAGTGTGCAAACTTGATGACCACGACAGGAGACTGTCAAAGAATCTTGAAATGTCTAGGCAGGAAGTTTAGGCCAAAAAGTCAACTGGTGAATCACTCTGATCCACTCTGATCTACTATCCATAACTATTCCATATCCATAACTATTCCACACCAAAATGATAGAAATAAAATTTTAACTTAACCATTCTTGAATTCATATAATGAGAAAAAGTCAAATATGGACACTCTCAGTTTCTTCATCTGCAAAATGGAGTTAATAATGCCTACATCACAGGGACATTGTCAAACCCAAATAGAGAACAAATGTTCTTCAACTTACAATGGGAGTTTGTCCCTATAAACTCATCGTAAGTTGAAAATACAGTAAGTCAAAAATGCATTAACACACCTAACCTACCAAACATCATAGCTTAGCCTAGCCTACCTTAAACATGCTCAGAACACTTATATTAGGTTACAGTTGGGTAAAATCATTTAACACAATGCCTATTTTATAATAAAGTGTTGAATATCTCATGTAATTTACTGACTATTGTAATAAAAGTGAAAAAATGGGTACTCGGACGGTTTCTACTGAATGAACATTGGTTTCTATTGAATGTGTACTGCTTTTGTGCCATTGTAAAGTCAGAAAACTGTTAAGTTGAACCATTCTAAGTTGTGGATAGTTCAACATCTGTATGTTAAACTATGATGTAAACAGACCATTATATACTATCGTTATCATTACAATTACCACCACAGTAGCCAACTGGTAAATATGAATCACAAAACAAAAAATACTAGATGAAAGCTATTAAATAGGCAGAAACTTGGGTTTGGGGCTCAAGGAATTCAGTGAACTTGCCAAGTCTCTTTCACCCAATTTCTCATCTCACTATCTTTCAGAAAATCATTGCATCAGGTTTGGTGCAGTGGTGGCTCATGCTTCTAGTTGAAGCTGCTCAAGAGGCCAAGGTGAGAGGATCGCTTGGGGCCAAGAATCTGAGACCAGGCTAAGCCACATAGCAAAACCCAGTCTCTTAAACATATATATGAAAAAATATACATTACATCAGGAATTTCAGTTTCCTTCTTTAAAGTATGGGGGGAAGAAGGGAATTGACAGGTTGTAAGGGGAGAAAAAGAAAAACAGCAGTAAAAGGTTTAAAGTAATTAGGAAGTCAGATACACTTGAAATATATAACCCTGTTTTGGCATTTTACAAGGTTTCAAAAGGTAGTACAACAATTTTAAAAGTAATGCTGGCAATATTTTTCTTCATTCAAAAGAAAAATACTAAATACAAATATAGTTTCTACTTAGTATGCAACAATCTATCATGAAAAGTGCAATGTCTCTGAGCAATGTCTTCTAGAAATAAGGATAACATGGGAGTTCCCCTGTTGGAGTGCAGTGGCACAATCTTGCCTCACCGCAACCTCTGCCTCCCAGATTCAAGCAATTCTCCTGCTTCAGCCTCCTGGGTAGCTGGGATTACAGGCACAAGCCAACATACCTGGCTAATTTTTTTGTATTTTTAATAGAGACGGGTTTTGCCATGTTGGCCAGGCTAGTCTCGAACTCCTGACTTTAGGTGATCCACCCACCTCGGCCTCCCAAAGTGCTGGGATTACAGGCGTTAGCCACTGTGCCAGGCCTTACTTTCTTTTTAAGCAGAAAAAGAAGATGATTTTTAACCTGTATCCAAAGGCATAGACAATACAAATGTAATCTATTTTGATGACTGATAATCATAATTTCAACAAAGTCATGATTTTTTGCTCGTTAAACAAACTATAACTGAATCTCTTTAACTTTTGTACTTAAAATGATTTAACTTCTCCAAATGTGTTTAAAGTTTGAAAAAAAGCCAATGAAGTCACTTCTTGAAGCCATTAATTCATCTTTTTACACTACTTCTGGTGACTTTAATCCACACACACATTGTACATGAGTCATACTGGTGCTGTGTGGTTCAATTCATTATATTTTGAAAAGTACTCTATGGTCAAATTAACTTTGAGAAACACGCTTCAAGCAATTTTACTGTTTGCCCAATTTGAATTTTCGTAAACTGCAAACAGGATATGTAAATTAATAGATGCTTTTTTACAAATTTCACATATACTCATAGGAAGAAAACAAGCTATCCAGGGGTGTCAGAGATTAGCTAGCTGACAGGCAGACAGATGCCAAGAATTTGCTCCACAATTTAAAGGGCTACAATCAGGATAACAGAAGTGTGAGAAACAGACTCAGACAGCTTAAGGGTTTTTGTTTCCCAGAAGGAATACCAGTGGAAGGGATACCACTGCCCATTTCTATATCTTTCTGTTCTGAATAGCCATATCCAAGCAGCTTTACTGTGTGAGATTCCTGGAGAATTAGAACTACTGCCACTTCCCTCGATGATTCACTTGTAATGCCAACTTATGAGTCTGAATGCACACAAAGGAGGTTGAGGAACTTCTGAACTAGCAGGAAAAAAGTTGAAATAACATTATTTTCTGAGAAGGTAATCTATTTTAATCCAAACAAATCCACTGGGCTAGACCATTCTATCCCACATCTAAGCAATGGCTGCAATATCAAAATGTTCCTAAAAATTAGTACATGCCAAACTCTATAAATTTATTTTCAGGCTATGACTTTACTTTTAATAACATAAATGAGTTCAGTGGGACTCATTTTAATTCTTTTTGAAACGGTTTATTTTTAGTAAATATAATAGTCCCCCACATGGAAAGCTACAACCATGCCAAAAATTTTCTAGGAGGAGATAAAACCCTATTTATAGACCTATCAGTTGCTCCTTGCTTAGGTTGTAACATAGTTTCCACTTTAAGCCTGATATGACCTCCCTGGACTTCTCTGGTCTCTAATAATGTTCCTTTCATCCTGAAGTTTCCCACATTTATCTTTATCTCCACCCGGTACTTAAGTTAAGCTACTATGGGTTGGGGGAAGGGAGAAGGAAAGAATCTCCTTTGTAAAAGCCATCTTCTACAGAAGAGTTTTAGGTAATTTTCAGGAACTTAAAAAATGAAAGATAGGAGTTCTTCACTTGGTGGGCTTTTTTGGGAGAACCTCATAAATATTCAACAATCATCAGGAATACTGCTACACAGTAATCAATGCATATGGGAAATGGAAATGGCAATAAGGCCTACTGGTGTCTTAATCGGTGTCTGATTTTGCATCTTTTAAAAATCCAACAAGAGTAAAGTTATTTTAATACAGAGGATACTACATTCTCTAATCAAAGGAAAGCTAATCAAGGGAGCCAAACTATAAATAAATATAAGAAATTTTTCCTAAAAATTGTGATCTCAGGGATTAAGTTGTTCTTATTGGTGTTGTTTACATTAGCTACTGGTATCTTTACACTCCTCACTTAAAATGCTAATTGGTGGAATCTCCCCTTCCCAATCTCTGCCTATGACTCCATCAACAATTTTAGAAGGTATAAGTGTCTTATTCTAATCCAATGAGCCATTTTCAATTTCCTTTCATTAGCAGTGGCAAGACCCATATCTCATCTCACCCCAGCCCTTCCCCACTCCATACTCTGGATAAAACTGTTAATGAATCCTGTTTTTACTGCTCCGGCAAATCCTAACCCCTTTCATCTCTGAACCCCAATAACATTTGCTGGTCTTGGTTCACTCATTTTTTTGTTTAAATCTTAAATATATACTTATTTTTTGCTAATTCCATGTTTGCAGGTCTTGTATCCTGAATGAGACTGCAAATTCTATTCAAATGTAAAGGCCTAGTGGGCAATGACACATCTTACTCATCTCAGCATCACCAGTTGGTCATGCCAACTGACTAGCACATAACAGGCACATAATAAACATTATGGAAATATTTGTTGAGGTGATCTGGATGGCAGAAACAGTGTACTATGTATACTTCTCTTATATGAATCTCTCAGAGCACACCACTGGGAAAGCCCAACACAATGTGCGGCAGAGCTAAATCACAAGCAACTCCTGAAGAGAGGAAGGGAGAAGAACATGAGCATTAATTAATACCAACCCATCTTTCATTAGATTCCCATCAACATTCTCAGGAGCTAAAAGACATGGTGTGAACACAGGATGTACCAAGTGATAAGAGCAAGCAATACATTTCCTCACCCCAAGAAAAGTCTTCCACTTTTTCCACCTACCTATATCTTATTAACCTTTAAGGCCTATCTCTTCCTGTCCACCCCAATTCACAGTGAAATACCCTAAGCTCTCCAGTACCTGAGGATGAGTAGCTACTTAGCATTTTCACTTAAAACAAGGGATGGATCTAAACTTTAACAAAAATAATTCAAAATAAACACCAGTAAAAGTTACTGATTGTAAAAGTTGGCAAACACCAGGAAATACTTCTCTTAATTTTTTCTCAGTTGTTAAATTTATCACATAAGATGTATTTCCCTTTTTAAAAGAAGACATATGGGTTTTCTGGGGTGATCTGAGCTGAGGCATGATCATGGATGATCAAATAAAACTCTCAAGATCATATCCCAGAGGCAGCATGGCACTGAAGAAAGAAGTGAGGTTTGAAAGTGAAACAGACCTACAATCAAATTGCCAAATCACCATTCATTAGCAGTGACCTTGAGCAAGTACTTTAACCCCTCTTAACCTGTTATGTAATCAACAAATGCAGAATTAAGATGAAAATTAGAAATAATGTACATAAAACACCTAGGCCAGTGCCTCTCTTGATAAATTTCAATTGTTAATGGTTTTGTCTATTGTCATTTTTCTTAGCCCACAACAAATGATAGAAAATGATTTATTGGCAAATCTGACATTTTAGGGTTTCTACTGTAATTTTTTAAAAATTAGAAGCAACAAAATATCAATAAGAACTCACCTTTAAAAAGCTATTTTGTCTATGAATTTAAAAGTAAACCCTGGTCAGTTGCAGTGGCTAACGCCTATAATCCCAGCACTTTGGGAGGCGGAAGCGGAAAGGAAGATTGCTCAAGCCCACAAGTTCAAGATCAGCCTGAGCAACATAGTGAGACTCTGTCTCTATTTTTAAAAAGTAAAAAAAGTAAGATCTGCGGGAAGAGAAACACAAAGTGTTCTCTTGGGTAAGGTGTATCTATTAAATCAGATGGCTAGGATAATTTACAAGCAAAAAAAGCTCTTTAAGGGAGCACCTAACAGGATATATATATCCTGCTATTTCTTTTATATATATATAAAATTATATCACTATATGTGTGTATATGTATGTGTGTATATATAGAGAGATATACATATATATATATATGGTTTACTCCTACCTAGAGTTTCTACATAAATCTGTATGTAGAAATCTACATAGATTTATAGATACAGATTCTAATCTACAGATATAGATTTATAGATATAGATATCATAGAAATTCCACATAGGGATAAACCCAATATTGTAGTATCTATGTCATAGAAAGGCTATGGGTAAAGATAATTTTTTAACCTAATCAAAATTCTGCTCCTCCCTCAAACCAGGGATATTTACCTGACAATCACAAGCCAAAGGGAAAGAGAAAAGGCAGTATCTGCCTGTCTGAGAAAATGGGCATGAGGAAGGGGTGGGCAGAGCTGGCTATAAACGATGGGAATTTCTTTATGGAGGAAGGAGACAACTGACTGCGGCACCACCTTCTTTTGTTGCTTTCAGGTAATGGAGGAATCCCTAAGTCATTTACTTGCTCTAGTAGCAGGGCTGTGAAAAAGGAGAGAGTAATGTTTGGTCCTCCTACAGGGCAGGACTAAAAGCTGTGAAGGAGTTAAAGCTTTCAGAATATTAGAGTGAAAATGCTGGCAGGACTTCTAGGGCTTTTTTAGCCAGCCTAGTGGAATGGAAGAGTCTGGGCATTAGAGCCAGATGGGCCTTCCTAGCTAAGTGACCTTGGGCAAGTTGGACAGCCTCTCTAGCCTACACTTTTCTCATCTATACAATTGGGTTAACAGCATTTGCCCTGCAGAGTCATAAGAATTTAATAAGGTAACAAATAAACAAACTGCTTCAGAATAGGCACTCAATACAGGTTAAATGCTTTTCCCCTAAACCTCAGGCTAGCGATAAAACGCCCCTGGAATATATAGTGATATACCATACATGCTCATTTTCTCCTTTTCCTCCACTTGCATAAAGAGAAGCAAGTCCAAAAAGAGAAAACAACTTTTCCGAGGTTGCAATACTAGTTACTGGCAGAACTGGGGCTAAAAGCCAGTTCCTTCAAGTTCAGTGCAATGTACCTTGCCTCATTAGGAACAATCCCTTAGGGATGGGCTCTGAGAGTAGATGCAAACAAGAAAACAAGCTAACCGCAATGTCCGCCATTCCCTGTGATTCAGATACCTAAGAGTTAACGTTCAGTCTCAGCTAGGGCTCCGGAGTTGGCTGACTCCTTAGGCACTGAAATCCATTCCTCCATGTGATTGGTTGGTTCCCAAAGGGGTGGGGAAGAGGAAAAGGGAGAAGAATGTCACCCGATCCCCAGGGGTAAACAACAGCAAAAACATCTGCTCAGGTTTTTAACTAAATCTGTGAAATATTTCTGAACACTTGACCACCAAACTTGAAAAACTGTTAACTTCTGACCTTAATCAAAAAGGTTGTTCTGTAATGACCAGATCCTTAGTAATGCAATCTGGACAAACAAATGCAAAAGGACAGTTTAATATTTCTCTAGCACAAAATTAGTACCCAATGCTCGTGTGCTCTAGGTGCTTGAAATCGACACTGCCACCAACCCTCCTCCCCCTTTGCCATTACAGAGAGAAACCAGCCTGCCTGCTTCCACCCTACCATTTTACTCGAACTCTGCCATTTCGGAAACATGACAGGACTACACAATCACATTCTCTCCTCTGAGCCACCTCCTTTAAGAGGAGCCCCATCCCCTTGTAACTCTCTGTAATTATGTTAGCACACATGTGCAGGGCAGAGAGAAGGGAAGGTTTGGGGAGGAAGAAACCCAATACCCTGCCAAATCCATTGGGAAGTCTGCCCAAGTTATTAATCCAGGATGGGGCCACTTAACTAAATTAGTTGAGGCAATGCCCTTCAATCCTAGCTAGATTCTTTCCCCAGGGGATAATGCAGGAAGGGTCGGCCTCCTCAAAATCTTATTACCCCAAACAACTCTTTTTTTCTTCAGAAGTTTCTCTCTCCCATTTCAAAGCTATAAACAAAATACTTTGGTTTTATGCAGAGAATCAGAGAGGCAGCTGCTCTCCCTGAGTACACTACAGGGACTCCACATGACTGGTCAGTAAGGAGCTGCTGAAAAGTGCATTCCCTTTGTTCTTACAGCCACAATGAAATTTTAAAGTCCCAATTATGTAAACCAGGGTGAGGGATGAAGAACTACAGTTAAACCAAAGAGAAAGCCTCCTGCGGAATGACTAAAACTTGAAGTCCTTTTACAACCTCAGCCAGTACAGGAATCAGCTCTAGTTCACCTTAATATGGCCCAGAAAGCAGGAGTAAGCCACACCTTCTCCCAGGCCCATCCTAAATAATCTGGAATTGCCAGACAGATCATCTCTCAGAAACTGTGTAGACTACAAATGACCCAAAACCACTCTACACTCACTCAAAGAGGAAAGATTCCTCAATACTGAACACAAGCAAATCAGCCCAGGAAGTTAAGTGGCAGAGGCTCCTTATGTCTCCTCTTTGTCTCTATTCTTTAATCCCAAAGCCAAATTTAATCTAAATCATGTTACTAATGCCCTGTGCTAACACAGATGTCTCATTTATAAATCCTAGGGAACATAAGTGACTTAGCTCTCTTTCACAGTAATGCTCAGCAAATTAACTACTCAATGAGGTTCAGTATGATTATTAAAAACACAGGCTTCAGTATCAAGCCAACCTTGATTTAAATGCCTGTTCTACCACTTTCCAGCTCTGTGACTTGCACTTCTCTAAAGCCCAGTTTCTTCATTAGTAAAATATGGCTTCTACCGTCCACCTTACAGAGAGAACGGGTGTTTGTTTGTGACAGGGTCTCACTCTTGCTCAGGCTGGAGTGTAGAGGCGTGATCTCGGCTCACTACAACCTCTGCCTCCTGGATTCAAGCAACTGTCGTGCCTCAGCCTCCCAAGTAGTTGGGATTGCAGGCATGGGCCACCACACCCGGCAAATTTTTTTATTTTTAGTAGAGATGGGGTTTCGCCATGTTAGCCAGGCTGGTCTTGAATGCCTAGCCTCATGTGATCTGCCTGCCTCAGCCTCCCAAAGTGCTGGAGTTACAGGCGCGAGCCACCGCACCCAGCCAGGAGAGTGGTTGTTAATAGTAATGAGGAGTGGGCTGGCCGTGGTGGCTCATGCTTTTAATTCCAGCACTTTGAGAGGCTGAGGTGGGCGTGTCACCTGAGGTCAGAAGCTTGAGACCAGCCTGGCCATCATGATGAAACCCTGTCTCTACTAAAAATACAAAAATTAGCTGAGAATGGTGGCTCATGCCTGTAATCCCAGCTACTGGGGAGGCTGAGACAGGAGGATCACTTGAGCCCAGGAGGCAGAGGTTTTGCAGCAAGCCGAGATCACGCCACTGCACTCCAGCCTGGGTGATACAGAGAGACTCTATCTGAAAAATTTAAAAAAAAAAAAAAGTAATGAAAAGTGGATGGTATGTGCATATCTGCATTAACACAGTACTTGATGCATAGCAAGCATTCAGTAAATAGTACCTGGTACTATAAATTATTATTAAGGAACATAAAACAACTTCTATAAAGGAATAACACAGCCACCTGACAACCTTATTAGCATTCGTGCACCTTACCCATCCCATCATGAGTGGTAAACAGCATGAGAATGCCAAAATTTATTTAATGACTATGTTGAGCAACTGCTAGGTGATGGGGGAAAAGAGTGAAGGATACAACTTCTCCCTGTAAAGGAGCTCATGTTGGTAGGGGAAGACACAACAAAAAAGAAGGGGAGGAAGAGAAAGTACTGAAAGGGGTCTCAGTATGGCACTACTACCCAGATTAAGGGTTCCACTGTGAAGGGGCTGGGTTCAGATCTATCTCAGCAGTGAGGGTCATGTTGAAGAGATCTGTTAGGGTCACGGGACAGGAAAATGTTGGAAAGCAAGGCCCATTCTGGACTTCTGTACACTAAGAATGAGAGGAGGGGAGAGTCAAAATGCATAGTGAGAGAAGGATTTTTATTTTTATCTTTTCTCTTCACATTACACTAGGCAAAAATTATACCAGGCATAGAGCTGACAACCATGATCAAATATTTTCAAGCAGGAACTACAAGATGACTGCTTGTTAGGTTAGTGTAGCAGCACATATTTATTTTTTAGCAAATAGCCTGGGGCTCTCAAGGAATTATAATCACGTAGTCATGAAGATACTCACCGGACACAGTGCACTGCACGGGAGGCTGGGGGAAGGGGAGGCCAGAAGGGGCTGGGTTCTGTGAGTCAGTGGCACGCAAACTCACAAACCAGTGCTCTTGCTCTTTCCTATAAATTTTCATCATCACAATTGCAATCTGTCAAACTCTCAAGTACACCTTAAAGCCTGCACTGCTGATGGAGTACAGCAGGGCTTGGCCACTCCTTGGTCATGACAGTACATGTCCTTCAGGAAACAGCTCTGCACTGGGAAAAAAGCACTCAACTGAGAATGAAGGCTCAATATCACAGACTCAGCTTTGCCACTAGCAAGAGATATAAGAAAATAAGACTATGGCTTTGGTAAGTCATCTAACTTCTCTGGAACTCAGTTTCCCCAAATGTAAAATAGGGGTGATATGATTAAATCTAGCTCTGACATTCAATGGCTCAGGAACTGAGGGCCAAGCTGACGTCCTCTACCCAGAGTTCTTGTTTCAGTATTAGGGCTGACATGCCAAAGGGCCAGGGTATCAAGACAAATGATTACAATTCACTCTCTAAACTAGACTGAAAGTTCTGGCAAAGTAGAAAGCCATCTACAACATTTCTGGTGTACAAATTAAAAAGACTTACATCCTGACCCATATCACTCCTTGGAGATTAAATCAAGAAAGCAAGCAACAGGAATCAACAGAACAACAGTCAAGTCACCTGGCACCCAGAAGGGCGCATTGTTTGCTTGCTAAAGGAGCCCTCCAAATTCTGCAGCTGAGAAAGACATACAGGGGCCTTAGAGTCAGCATTCATTCCAAAAACACAGGAATGATGGTTGCTATTTCTGCTTAATAGATCAGGACCTCACAAATGGGTGTCATCTCCACTGGACGAATCATATAGTCAGAAATAATCTTACAAATGCCAGCACTCAACAAACTGGCAGCTCTTTAGAGAGGACTCTCTGGGGACCCAGAGCTGCAGTAACTGGGGGAAATGTATCCAGATTAGATCAGCAAAGGCCTCTCCAGTTCCCCATGAGGTATTGTAGGGGGCAATGGTGCTGGCCAACACACAAGATTTACACAATGAGCTCCTGAATACTGCACATGTTCGGGTCAAAAGAGCTGCCGCTCTGCTACAAACAATTCATGAAGCAGCAGATGCCAACTGTCCTGTCACCTAGGCCTTCAGCAGTAATTCCTCAAGAAAGCCTGATGGGCTTGGTTTTCATGGTAGTCACCTATTCCTCCCATTTTAAATTAAGGAAAATAATCCTTATTTATTGTCTCATTCTCTTCACTTTTCTTTTCCCAACATAAAAACATGTTTTCCCACCATAAATAAATAAATAAATAAAGATGTGGTATATCCACATATTATTTAGCAATTAAAAAATGAAGTACTGCTATAACATGGATTGTGCTACTATGTGAAAACATTGTTTTAAGTGAAAGAAGCCAGACACAAGGGACCACATATTTTATTGAGTCTATTTATATAAACTATATACAGAATAGGCAAATCTATGGAAAAGTGGAGACCACTTGTTGCATAGGGCTAGGGAAGTAGTGGGCATAGAGGAATTAAGAAGTGATGATTGGCCGGGAGCAGTGGCTCACGCCTGTAATCCCAGCAGATTCAGAGGCTGAGGTGGGCAGATCACTTGAGGTCAGGAGTTCAAGACTAGCCTGGTCAACATGGCAAAATGCCATCTCAACTAAAAATACAAAAATTAGGCAGGTGGCGTGTGCCTGTAGTCCTAGCTACTTAGGTGGCTGAGGCAGGAGGATAGCTTGAACCTGGGAGGCGGAGCTTGCAGTGAGCCAAGATCATGCCACTGCACTCCAGCCTAGGCAACAGAGTGAGACTGTCTCCAAAAAAAAAAAAAAAGAAAAAAGAAAAGAAAAAGAAGTGGCAACTAAGGGGAATGGAGTTTCTTGTGGAATAATAAAAATGTCCTAAACCTGACTGTGGCAATGGTGATGGTTGAATGACTAAACATGCTAAAAGCCATACACTTTAAATGGGTAACTTGTACAGTATGTGAATTATATCTCAATAAAGCTATTTTAAAATGCTCTAGGAGAATATATAACCTCCCTTGGGAGGGAAATTTTAATGAGGGAACTTTGATTCTTCTAGCCATCCCTTGTTTCTAAATGCCTGCCTGTTCCTTCCTATCAATGATTCACTTTGCTATTCCCATCCTCTGCTCACTGCACTATCTAGCTCAGGCTTACACCTTTCCTATGAAAACAACTGGGCTATTAGCTTTGCTTTGTTCTTCAAGTCCATGTCTGCTCTATCTTGACTTTAGTGTCCTTTCTTACACACCTAGTCTCCTTCTGTCCCAGCTCACATAGTAAAATAATACATATACACACAGAATAGTGGCTAAAGACCCGTCACATCATGAAAAAAGAATGAGGATAAACAACAGCATAAAAGCACAGGTTTGGGAGTTTTAACTAATTTGGTTCCAATCAAAGCATTTGGCCAAGTTACTTTAAATGTCACTGTCAGTTTCCACTGCTGTAAAATGGGGAAAACTAATGTATCTCATGCATGTGGTTATTATAAAAATTAAGTGGAAAAATCTATGTAAATGATTAATATGATGCCTGGTCACAAAGGTCCTCAATAAATAACTGCTATTTATGGAAGTCTTATGCCCAGTTTTTCTCATGCTGTCATTTGGCAGCTCAGCCTCTATGTCAAAAAGCCAACAATAAAAGCAGGTTGTTGGCACCATCAAATTGTTCACAATCGTATTCCTATTTGTTCTAACCCATCTAACTCACAGATCCCAGTCTATTCCTGATACTTTGGCTTTTTTACTTCAATTTGTATTCTTATTTCTGGGCTCACTTTAACCTCAAACATGTTGAGTATTGCCTTTCCAGTTGCATGTCCCCTTCTCAACCAAAATCTGCTTATCATCTTAATTATTTATTATACTTTAAGCCACTCTGGACAAATTGTTTACCCAGAGTACCAAAGCACTCAGTATCCTATTCTTCCTAAAAGCATATAATGAAATCAAAACAAGTCGGACTTTAGAAAAAATTATGATAAAAAAGCTTACAACCTTACAAGGGACTACTAGGCAGCCATGAAATGATGCAGCAGACATAGTTAATGGCATGAAAAGATGTGTGTAATAAAGTAGGGCTGAGCTGGAGGCATTTTACAAAAGTTTGCACAATATGATTGACATCTTGTAAGGAATTTTAAAATGTGTACATATGCAAACAAAGCTGCACTGAAACAAGATAATAAACAACAAAACGTTAAGATAAAGTTAACTATATTAAGGCAAATTTTATTCTATTCTTTTGATCTGCTGTATATTCTAAATTTTCTTTAACGAATGTGTATTACTTTTATTTTTAAAAAATATTTTAAGGACTTTTAAAAAAGAATTAATTTAAAGATTGTAATGTCTCTTAGCATTTTCTTACCAGCCACTATAGTATGGTATGGCTCAGGAGTCAGAAAAACCAGGGTTCAAATCCTTATTCTACCACTTATTGTATGTACGACTTTGGCAAATCACTTAATGCTTTTAGGCTTGCTGTTCTCATGTGGAAAATGAAGAGGAAACTCCCAGCCAAGTACTTGGCATGTAGTCTTCCATAAATACCAATGCCCTTAACTCTTCCACTCCTTTACCCTATAGCAGTGGTTCTCAAGTTGAGTGTGTATAAGAATTACCAGCGCATGTTAAAACAGATTGCTGGACCCCATCCTCAGAGTTTCGGATTCAGTAAGTCTGGGGAAAAGGCAGAGACCATGAATAAAGGTAAGTTCCCAGGTGATGCTGATGTGGCTGGGTTTGAAGCCACACTTTGAGGATACCACTCTAGGCAATAAGACTCACAAAGTCTTCTTACAACATGTTATACAGGTATTAAGTGCTCTTTCACATCAAAAGTATTTTAGCAATACATGCTCACTGGATACTGAACTAAATTAGAAGCTAATACTGAACACCTCCCCAAAAGGCCAGCCTTACAACATGGGATAATTTACCCCAGGACATTAAGGGAATTGGTTTTCCACTTAAAGCAGTCAGGAAATAACAATTAACACTGCATTTAGAATATTCTGGTTCCAGCATGGGAGAAAACATGAGAATGCAGACACAGATCAAACAAAATGAAGAGCTAGACAAGAGAATCCACTGCAGGTTCTGTGACTGGTAAATTCATCTGGGGCAGAAGAGCAGATTCTATAGTGTCACAGAACACTTGCTTTGCTCTGGGTGCCCTCTGTTGACAAAAACTGACATAGCCACTTCCTTCCCTCCCTTTTCTCCTCCCACCCTAGGGCCAAGAGTCCCTCCAGTGTGACTCAGACTTGAGGCACGGTTTCCAGTTAGAAAATTTTCCTAGGCCCATATGTAGGCAAGACAGACCTTTCCTTCCTCCAGCTTTCCTAAGTCCCCTTCTCTGTGTGCTTGTATCTGCAGCTTATCTTCAAACAGGTTAATTGTTTCAGGATTGTGGAACAAAAAGTGAACAGCATTTCGCATAATGATATGTGAAATTTAAATCACAATGGCATTTCATTTTAGATATGGCTAGTATTAGCGCAGAGAGAATAAACTGATTTTGTAAATAGTGTCAAATACAATGTGAAACTCTGTTGGTATTAAAAATACTGATGAGGCTGGGCACAGTGGCTTACATTTGTAATCCCAGCACTTTGGGAGGCCAACGTGGGCAGATCATGAGGTCAGGAGTTCAAGAACAGCCTGACCAACATGGTGAAACCCTGCCTCTACTAAAAATACAAAAATTAGCCGGGCAAGGTGGCTAATTTTCCAGCTACTCAGGAGGCTGAGGCAGGAGAATCGCTTGAACCTGGAAGGCAGAGGTTGCAGTCAGCCAAGATTGTGCCACTGCACTCCAGTCTGGGCGACAGAGCTAGACTCCATTTCAAAAAAAAAACAAAAAACTAGACATGTCTAAATCAGGACTTTGGTCTATGGGCCACTTGTTTTTGTAGAACCCCCACACACACTAACAGCTAAGAAATAGCTTTTACATCTTGTAATAATTGAAAGAAAAATCAAAAGAAAAATGATGTTTCATGACATATAAAAATTACATGAAATTAAAATTTCAGAATCTGCAAATAAAGTTTTATTAGAATACAGCCACACTCTTTGTTTACTATAATCTAAGGCTGCTTCCCTGCTACTGTGCCAGAGTTCCTGAGTAGCTCTAACAGAGACCATATGGCCCAGATGCTCTCAGATGCTTTACAGAAAGTTTGCCCCCTCCTGTTCTAAACTATTGATAAATGTGACACCTGAACCTTCAGTCAGGTATGAAGTGCTGAGTTTGAAATCTTATGGCCCTGTCTTAGTAATGACTTCCCATAACATTTAGTGTGAGTCCTGCACAGGGTGAGTGGTCAGCCTACACTGCCTACCACACTCCTCTTGCATCCACAGAAGCTGAAGGTACTGTGCTAGATTTGTGGCATGTTTTTTGGCTAATACTTACCAGCAATCCTACAAAAGCATCCCATCTTACAAATGAGGAAGTAAGCCTAACAGAAGTTAAGTATCAGTCCAAACTGGAATTTGAACTCAGGTCTGTCTGACACCAGAGTTCTTTGATCATTCCTCACTGGTTTTCAAACTGTCTTCCAGTCAGCAGAGCCTTATGGGGAGAGGGAAACACAGAGGACCGGGCTCCAGGCCTTTCATCTCTTTTTTTTTTTTCCTTTTATTTCCCCAACTTCTTACACTTCCATATTTTTTTTAGAGACAGGGTCTTTTGTTGCCCAGGCTGGAGTACACTGGCACAGTCAGCTCACTGAAGCCTCGAACTCCTAGGCTCAGGCCATCGTCTTGCCTCAGCCTCTAGAGTAGCTGAGACTACAGGTGCACACCACCACACCTGGCTAACTTCCAAATCTTTTCTAGGAGGACCATTCCATTTGCCTTTTTAATAAATTGTGGCCAAGGATTTTTTTTTTTTTAAAGCCAATTTTATGCCACTTACCTTGGCAAATCTCTCAGGAAACTGGAAATCTTCATTTCCTCATCTGCCAATGGAGATTAAAACCCTTCCCCTCCACCCAAATAATAAAGACTCACTGGGGTCTCACCAAAGATCAAATGAGAATGGGTATGAAAGCAATACCTGTAAACTACACAGGACTATAGCTATATAACACATAACTATCACCCCTTAGTAAATAGGGAAGCAAGTGGGGAAAATAATGTTTGCTACTGAGCAAAGAAAAATTAAGCATGCAAGTAAAATGCAAAAAAATAACATTCAAATAAAAGTAAATAAGTGCCCAGTGCAAAAATAACCTTGGAATCTAACACATTTATTTTAAAACTCAGATTCACTCATTAACAACTACATAGCCTAGGACAATGACTTAATCCCTTTGAGCCTTGGTTTCCTCCCCTTCAAATGGGATTTAAAAACGACTTGCTCTATACAGTGCCGAGCACATAGTCAGTATTCCACCCGTGAGCCCTCTTTTCATCAGGACACCCCTTCCCATGCCGAGACACGTGTTACTCTGAAATTAAGATCATGTACGGGCTCCCTGCACCAATAATAAAATACCAGAATTAAAGAGCTAAAAGCATCTTTATCTTAAACGATCCTGTGATCCACATGACACCGCAAAGTTTGTGAGAGCATAGGCTAAAGACACACTAAGGGAACAAAGATCCTAATGCAGTAATAGGAGATTCATGGGAAAAGTTCTACTAATTCAATAAGTATATTTGTTGAGTGTCTTAAGAGCCTTCTATGGCTCCATAAAATGACAGATTTACATTTAATATCCACTTGACTGAACCCATTAAATGTGTAAGAGGCACTCTCTTGCTGAACATCAGATATCTGGTTTCTTAAGTATTAATTTTTCATATCGCTCTGGCCAGGCAAAGGCAATAACAACCTAGTGAACGTCCAACCACAGTTTTGTTTTTTTCTCCCTTTGTCCGTAACAGAAAATCCAAATGGAGGAGTCTCTGTATTTCAACAGGCTGCAGTTGAGCTTATTTAATTTATCCCTTTACCACACTTTACCAAATTCATACTGGGCATGTACTTTGTGCAAAGTATTCAAGAAAACTAAGAAGCATGAGAGAACTCTTGTTCTTACAGAATTCTGTGTGTTGTCAAACCTTTTCACCATAATGCGATAGGCAGTGATAAAGTGCTATTACAAAGTAGAAGACTGGGCCGGGCACAGTGGCTCACGCCTGAAATCCCGGCACTCTGGGAGGCCGAGGTGGGTGGATCACTTGAGGTCAGGAGTTCGAGACCAACTCGAACTAGCCAACATGGTGAAACCCTATCTCTACCAAAAAAATAAAATAAAAAATTATATATAATATATACATAAAAGTTAGCCAGCGCGGTGGTGCATACTTGTAATCTCAGCTACTCGGGTGGCTGAGACAGGAGAATCACTTGAACTCGGGAGGCAGAGGTTGCAGTGAGCCATTCCAGCTGCTACACTCTAGCTTGGGCATCAGAGCAAGACTTCATCTCAAAAAACTAAAAAAAAAAAAAAAAACAAGGTAGAAGGCCGGGCACAGTGGCTCACGCCTATAATCCCAACACTTTGGGAGAGTGAGGCAAGAGGATTACTTGAGCTCAGGAAATCAAAATCAGCCTGGGCAACGTAGCAAAATGCTGTCTTTACTGAAAATAAAACATTAAAAAAATTAGTTCGGCATGGTAGCACATGCACGCCTGGGTAGTTCCAGCTACTTGGGAGGCTGAGGTGGGAGGATCACTTACTTGAGCCCAGGAGTTCGAGGCTGCACCACTGCACTCCAGCCTGAGGGACAGAGAGAGATTCTGTCTCCAAAAAAACACAAAAAGCAAAGTAGAAAGCATGTGCCCTGGGACACTGAGTCAGCTCGCAAATAAGTGCACTAACCAAAACCTCAAGGAGAAGGTAGCATTTGAAGTGAGATTTAAAGGACGGACTGTATTTAAACATGAGAAATGGGAAATAGTGTAAGTAAAGGAATTAGAATTCAAACCCACATCTAATTTCAAAGCTATGCTACCCCACCCCACAGTGTGGCTTGAACAGAGTACCTTACACAAAACAGAAGGAAAAAGACTGAAGCCAGATCACAGAAGGCTTAGCATATCACACTAAAGAATAATCAGCAGATAAAAGCTAAGCAGAGTAATGAGACTCCAGTGAGATCAGAGCTGTTTAAATGCATGATTACATAGTACTTGCTGAGAGTATTTTCTGGTGGTACCAAAGTTTCTAACAGAAGATCTTAAGTTACCTGTTTATTCCCGTCTCTCTAATCAACCCTAGATGAGATCAGTATAATAGTATGCAGCTAATGCTATTAAGAAAATTAAACTATTTAATCTGTAACTGAAACCCATAACTATATTGTCCACCAACTACGAGGCCTTTTGTCTTACCTTATACTTAATTAGTTGGTTTCACTCTATATCATCTGCCAGTGACTGTCTGTTAAAGAACAAAGGACTGAATAAATATGTCAAGCTTCTTAAATGTAACTCACAAAATGATAGCCAGAATTGATTATAAAAAGACCACCAATTGCTTGGTAGTACTAACCCCTACAGCAAGAATATGCCTACTAACTACTTAGCTGCCCTAACCAAGTCTAGTCAGATGAATTTCTCGATTTTGAAAATTGCTAATGGAAATTCTGTAATTTTCCTTTGTAAATGGCCCTAGTGATTAATAATCTTTAGTCAGATAATTCTTTTTGATGGTCACATTAAACCTCTCATTACAATACAAATCAATTGCCTATATACAAAGTAACAGGTCAATCTACTGAAAAGTCAACCAGTGAAATTATGATCCATTCATTAACAAAATATTTAAGCAACTGGGTCATGAGTGGATCAACAATCACAGCTTAACAATCCCAGCAACCCTAAACTAAGCAAAAAGAGGCAAAGCTAGGGGAAAAAGTCAAATTGTGGCATAAAAGGCAGGATGTGACAAACCAGGTACAGAAGAGCGATGAGAATAAAAGCCAGCCATATTTCTAATACTTCTGGCATCATTCATCTATCCACAGATCCACAGTAGCCCTGAAGGATTCAGCAGGTGAGAGAACATTCAAAGTATGACACTCCCAAGACCCACAAAAACCAAACCCATTACCACCAAAGAGTCCTTAAAGCAAAAAGAAGAAACTTGGGCCCAGAGATGAGAAGAGACTTTCTAGATTACCTGGAAAGTCAAAGGCAAAGGTTAGTGCAACCTATTTTCACAACATCAGGCAGTAAGTCACTCTTGACCTAGGACATTTTTAAGACTTTAATCCTTTCAAACATCCTATGGTATCCTCACTTTCACAGAAAACTGAATCTTAAGAGAAGTTAAGTGATTTCCTCAGAGTCCTTGCAGTATTTCCCAAACTCACTTGGATCCAAACTTTATGGAAATGTTCATACAGACATGTTAAACGAGTTCAAACAGAGGCAATAAGGAAAGATTTCATAAGGGAGATTAAGTTGTTAACAAGGATCTTAAAGGATACTTAGGATTCTGCTGGTAAAGGAGAAACATTACAAACAAAAGGCATTAGGAAGAAATAAATGCCCAAGATAGATATTTGAAGGACTGTGAAGAGACATATAAGGCAGAAGGCAGGCTGGGTGCAGTGGCTCATGCCTGTAATCCCAGGACTTTGGGAGGCCAAGTCCGGTGGATCATCTGAGGTTGGGAGTTGGAGACCAGCCTGACCAAAATGGAGAAACCCCATCTCTACTAAAAATACAAAATTAGCCGGGTGTGGTGGCACATGCCTGTAATCCCAGCTACTCGGGAGGCTGAGGCAGGCGAATCGCTTGAACCCAGGAGGTGGAGGTTGCAGTGAGCTGAGATTGCGCCATTGCACTCCAGCCTGGGCAACAGGAGCAAAACTCCGTCTCAAAAAAAAAAAAAAAATATATATATATATATATATATATATGTTAATAGGGTAATAATGAGAAACAGAGCTGAAAAAATGGGAAGCAAATTGTAGCAAGCCTTGAATGTCTGGCTCAGTTTTTACAAAATTCTGCTCAGGTTATAGTCCCCAAAATGACTCCCTCTTTATATGCATGCTGCCAAGACCCATGAGTCAGGTAAATAAACTTACACAGATTTCATTTCCTTCACAAAGACCTCTTTTTCTTGGAGATGTCCAACAGCTAGATTCCTGAGCTAGAAATTTCAAATCTACAGATATGATTCATTTCAAATAGTGAATAAGAATCAAAAGGAAAATGAGAAAATAGACTTAAATCAGAGTGTGAGAACTAATCATTCCCTTGTAAAGCTTCCTTACGGCCTCTTTTCCATAAAATAAATGAGAAAAATGACTTACTAGCCCTATTACATGCCAAGAAATTTACATATGTTATCTCTGATACTGTAACAACCTTTCATAATAGGAATTATTCCTATTTTACAGATGAAGAAATTGAGGCTCAGAGAAGAACAAAAACTTGTAGCCTGCAACAGCAGGATTGATATTTAACCCAGAACCAAGGAGGGTGTGTGTGTGTGTGTGTGGGTGGGTGGGTGGGTGTGTGTGTGTGTGTGTGTGTGTGTGTGTCTGTCTGTCTGTCTGTTTGGGGGGGCAGGGGTGTCTGTCTACGGAGAAATTGCCACGAAACAGCTTTATATAGAAGTTACAGTTTCAAGGCCGGGCGCGGTGGCTCAAGCCTGTAATCCCAGCACTTTGGGAGGCCGAGATAGGCGGATCACGAGGTCAGGAGATCGAGACCATCCTGGCTAACCCGGTGAAACCCCGTCTCTACTAAAAAATACAAAAAACTAGCCAGGCAAGATGGCGGGCGCCTGTAGTCCCAGCTACTTGGGAGGCTGAGGCAGGAGAATGGCGTGAACCCGGGAGGCAGAGCTTGCAGTGAGCTGAGATCCAGCCACTGCACTCCAGCCTGGGCGACAGAGCAAGACTCTGTCTCAAAAAAAAAAAAAAAAAGAAGTTACAGTTTAAAAAAATAAAAGCCAATGAACCTAGCTGATCCTCACTCTGCCATATCCCTTAGGACATGAAGAAAGCAGCACAATTTCTCTTCATCACATTAAGAGCTTTCTTGTCCAAACATGCTTGCCACCAAGCATCTGGAGAAAGCTGTTAGCCAAGCACGAAGCCACTACAAACCTGCAAATCTTCCTTGAAGGAACCACCAGGCCTCAGCAGAGAGGCAAATGCCTGTTTTCATAGTCGCTTTCATAAAATAGTTATTCAGAATTTATCCAAACCTAGCAAATATGGATGAAAACAATTCTGTTTTCTTTTATTGGAGAAGGAAGAAGATACGTATTACAAAATCTCATAACTGAGAACAAATATTTGCAAACTGTAAATCTGACCAAGAATTTGTACCCAGAATATACAAAGACTTCTTACAACTCAGTAAGAAGAAAAACCAAATAAAAACTGGGCAAGAAACCTGAACAGACATCTCACCAAAGCAAACATGAGTGGCTAACAAGCACATGAAAAGGTACCTACTTAATTATTACGGAAATGCAAATTAAACCACAATGAGCTATTACCATACAGTCATTACAACAAAAAAGTTAGATAAAACCAAACCACTTTGGAAAATAGTCTGCAGTTTCTTTAAAAGTTATGCATGAGGCTGGCCATGGTGTCTCAAGCTGGTAATACCAGCTACTCAGGGAGGCTGAGAAAGGAGGATCACTTCAGGTAGGAGTTCAAAGCTAAATTGAACTATGATTGCACCACTGCACTCCAGCATTGGCGACCTCATTTTCTCTTTTATTATGATTATTAATATTTTATTTTATTTTATTTTTGTATTTCTAGTAGAGATGAGGTTTCACCGGGTTAACCAGGCTGGTCTCGAACTCCTGACCTCAAGTGATCCACCCACCTTAGCCTCCCAAAGTGCTGGGATTACAGGCATAAGCCACGGCACCGGCTTCGTTTCCCTTAAAAAGAAGAAATTATGCATGAGATTAGCATCGTCTCAGTAATTCCACTCCTAGAAACCTACCCAAGAGAAATTAAAGTATGTCAACGCACAGACTTGCAGGTAATTCTTCATATCAGCACTATTCATAATAGCCAAACTGGAAACAATACAAATATCTACCAGCTGGCAAACAAATAAACAAAAGGTGATACATCCCTACAATTAAATATTATTTAGCAAAAAAAAAATGATATAGTGATACATAGGACAACCTGGATGAACCTCAAAAACATTATAGTAATTGTAGAAATCTCATGCCAAAGACTATATATATCATATAATTCCATTTATATAAAATGTCCAAAAGAGACAATTTTTTTCTTTTTAAAAGACATGGTCTTGCTATGTTGCCCACGCTGGTCTTGAACTCCTGGGCTCAAAGGATCCTCCTGCCTTGGCCTCCCAAAGTACTGGGATACAGGCGTAATCTACCGTGCCCAGCACAAAAGAGGCAATTTTATGAAGTCAGAAAGCAGAGCAGTAGCTGCTGGGGGAGAGAGGGAGGACTGGAGAGGGAGCAGGGAATGACTACAAAAGAATTTGAAAGAATTTAGGAAATGAGGGAAATGTACTAAAACTGGACTGTGACACAATGCTATATGTTTATTAAGTATCACTGAACAAGTCACTTACATTGAGTAAATTTCAGGTATAGAAATGACATCTTAATAGAACTTTTTTTGTTTGGTTTTGGTTTTGGTTTTGAGATGGAGTCTCACTCTGTCACCCAGGATGGAGTTCAGTGGCATGATCTCAGCGCACTGCAACCTCCACCTCCTGGGTTTAAGCAATTCTTGTGCCTCAGCTCCCAAGGAGCTGGGATTACAGGCACCCGCCACCACGCCCAACTAACTTTTGTATTTTTAGTAGAGATAGGGTTTCCCCACATTGACCAGGCTGGTTTCGAGCTCCAGACCTCAGGTGATTCCCCCGCCACGATCTCCCAAAGTGCTGGGACTGGGCGTGAGCCACCGTGCTGGCCATAGAGCTTTTTAAAAAGCAATTGCCAAATACTTATTTATATTTATTTTCTCTATATAGTTAGTAACTCCAAGGGAAACAAATATGTTAGAAAGGCAAAGTAATAATATTTTGTTTGGATATAAAATATTTAAATAGTCATAATAATATAATTATTATGTATTCACAAATCAGTAAATACTGATTTGACCCAAAAAATGGCTTCACTAGAAGGAAAGAGAGGGTCTATAAACTGTTAATTTCTGGCCAGGCGCAGTGGCTCATACCTGTAATCCCAGCACTTTGGGAGGCTGAAGCAAGTGGATCACTTGAGGTCAGGAGTTCGAGATCAGCCTGGCCAACATGGAGGAACCCCATCTCTACTAAAAATGCAAAAATTAGTTGGGTTTGGTGGCGTGCGCCTGTAATCCCAGCTACAGGGGAGGCTGAGGCACAATAATCACTTGTATCCGGGAGGCGGAGGTTGCAGTGAGCCGAGATCACACCATTGCACTCCAGCCTGGGTGACACAACGAGACCTTGTCTCAAAAAATAAAAATAAAATAAAACTGCTAATTTCTCATCTTCAACAGAAGGAAGCCAAAGAATAGTGCCAAAATTTGGACACATCAGGAAACAGCAGAATAAGCATATTATTTATCATGGCAGTGAGCAGCAGAAGAAATAAAATGGTCTTTCCCAGGAGTGAAAAGATTTGTAACTGTTCGAAGAATGAAATGATGTAAAATGTAATAGTAAAGCTGATTACATGGATTGAGAAAAGTGCTACAAGAACGCTGTAGACACTACAGCATACACCAGACCTTCATCCACTAGAGGGTGCAAGGACAACACCACAGAAGGACCTAAACTATTGATGAGTGACCTGAGGTCAGATGTTGGACAGAAGCAACAGTTTGAAAAAGCTTTGCACAAAGGCTGAAAGTGGGGTTCTAGACAACCTAATAGGGGGAAAAAAAAAAAAGCAATTTCACACTTCCTGTAATTTAAGAGCAAAGCACAAGCATGTTCAATTAAATAAAAGAGGATCAGAAAGAAACTTATTATAGACTGTGAGATACAGAAGGGGTAACATTTTACTTCTGAACCGTTTTAATCCAGTCTCCAGCTGGGAGGTCTTACAGTTTGGGTGGAAAGATGGCAAGTAGGGGAGTGACTGCTAAAAAGTATGGGGTTTCTTGTGTCCGGGCGCAGAAGCTTATGACTGTAATCCCAGCACTTTGGGAGGAGGCAGGTGGAGCGCATGAACTCAGGAGTTCAAGACCAACCTGGGCAACATGGTGAAACCCCATCTCTACCAAAAATACAAAAATTAGCTGGGCATGGAGGCGTACATCTGCAGTCCCAGCTACTCAGGAGGCTGAGATGGGAAGATCACTTGAGTCTGGGAGGCGGAGGCTGCAATGAGCAGAGATCATGCCATTGCACTCTAGCCTAGGTGACAAAGTGAGACTCCATCTCAAAAAAATAAAGGTATGGGGTTTCTTTAAGGTTGCATTTTTAAGGACACTAAGTATTAGAATAATGTTTTTCAAACAGGTTGCAATCCATTAGTGGGTCCAGGAAAAATTCAGCAGACATCAGTTTTGGTCAATTGTTGGTCACAATCGACAGTTTCTTGAAGGGGACAGAAAATATCACAGTACTTAGAACATGGTTAAGATAGGCAGTATTTGATAAGACTAATTCTAATTTATAGTCAACACATACGTTTGTGTGTATACTGGGGCATGACATAAAAGCAACTGCCTCCTTGGGGTCAGTCTTTTTTTAAGCTCAAAAGCACTAAGCTAGAACCTGAACACCCTTACCATGTCCTCCATTCCACAAACTATCCCTGAGGGAAGAAAAGTCATTATCATTTCTTCAACCAAGTCAAATGAGTACTACAGAAGATGCATTTGCTATTGTCCACGGCTCCCAATTTTAAAAAAGCCTTGAGAGTTCATGCAAAAATCTGACTAAAATAAAGTTCATTTTCTACCCATGAAAAAACTGGTTAGAAAAAAGAAAAAAAATTTTGAGGAAAGAAAAGACTTTTTAAGAAAAAAACCCTTAGGTCATTTTAAATTTACCCTCTATATTAAAAGTAAGCCTGCCACTCTGAATTTAAATCTTTACTTTTCTATGTTATATTTGTCAACGTAAGCACCTCCTTTGATGTTCCCACTTGTTTCTGCTAATCAGTGGGACATACCCACATTGTGCCTTTCAACAGAATTTTAGAAAATTAAAGAAAAAATATAGTTTTGAGAAGTCACTGACAAGCATTTCAAACATCAAAGAATGGGCCCAGCGTGGTGGTTCACATCTGTAATTCTAGCACTTTGGGAGGCTGAGGTGAGCAGATCACCTGAGGTCAGGAGTTTGAGATCAACCTGGCCAACATGGCAAAACGCTGCCTCTACTAAAAATAGAAAAGTTAGCCAGGCTTGGTGGCGCATGTCTGTAATCCCAGCTACTCAGGAAGCTGAGGCAGAAGAATCACTTGAACCCGGGAGGCGGATGTTGCAGTGAGCCGTGATTGCGCCACTTCATTCCAGACTGGGCGATAGTTTCAAAAAAAAAAAAAAAAAAATTGACAACATGACATTTTTCTTTGTATTTAAAATAAGAAAAGATAAATTTTAGATCATAAACTATTTTAACAAACAAGATGGAAAACTTGACAAAAATAAGTTATTCAAGGGACTTTCAGGTCATATGAAGACTTCATGCTCCCACATTCTCCAAAGATTCCAGAATATCTTGTCACACCAGCAAAAGAACATTCATATTCAGAGAGACACTGACAGAAAAATACAAAAGGGAAATACAAGACATGGAGGCTGAAAATCGGGGTTCAAGTCCCATTCTTTACTTACTACCTACGTAAGGAAGACTGGGAGATTCATTTGACAGTCTCTGTGCTTTGGTATTCTTTTATCTATGAAACACGGATAATAAAGCCCAATCTACCTGGTTGAACTACTGTGAAGATCAAAACTGGATATACACAGGAGTGTTTTGTAAACTGTAAAGTACTTAGCAGACATTACTAAAAAAGAAAAGAAAAGGGAAGAAAGAAAGAAAGAAAGAAAGAAAGAAAGAAAGAAAGAAAGAAAGAAAGAAAGAAAGAAAGAAAGAAAGAAAGAAAGAAAGAAAAAGAAGGAAGGAAGGAAGGAAGGAAGGAAGGAAGGAAGGAAGGACGGACGGACGGACGGACGGACGGACTATACTGAGGATACTGCTAATCAACAGCATTACTTTTCTTTTTTCTTTTTTTTTTTTTTTTTTTTTTTTGAGACAGAGTCTCGCTCTGTTATCCAGGCTGGAGTGCAGTGGCACAATCTCGGCTCACTGCAACCTTCAACTCCCGGGTTCAAGCAATTCTCCTGCCTCAGCCTCCCGAGTAGCCGGGATTATAGGCATGCACCACCACGCCCAGCTAATGTTTTTGTATTTTTAGTAGAGATGGGGTTTCACCATATTGGCCAGGCTGGTCTCGAACTCCTGACCTTGCGATCCTCCTGCCTTGACCTCCCAAAGTGCTAGAATTACAGGCGTGAGCCACCACGCCTGGCCCTTCAGCACTACTTTCAACACTTAGTTTTGAAAGTATCCCACTGCTGAACATCCCTTACTTGGTTAGGCCACCCCAATGAAGCAAAACAAATTATCTCTAGTTTGTGTGTATCTGCTGTAATCCTCTTCCCTACCCATCCCCCAAACTGAGTTGACTCTAAAGCAATAAAACAAAATTTAGCCAAGTAACTAAGGAGATACAAAATTGATGAAACAAAAGTAAGCCTTCCCTATGGTTGATTAAAGTATAAGCCTCTTTTAATCAATTAATTTGTTAAATTAACTAATGTTCTCCAGTTCCCAAGTTTAATAAAGGGATGCTTTTAACAGTCTTAGCCCACCTAAAACTAGTAAACAACTCTCTCCTATTTGCCCCCTAGCCCTTCTTCTACCAGTAGCTGAGTTGTAGGCTTACCAAAAATCACTTGTGTTTATTCACCTGCCAGTTTACAGAAGTCATAAGTTCTTATAATTATATAATTAAATGTTATATATATATATATGTATGTGTGTGTATATATATATATACACACACACACACACATCAATGAAATAAATTAGAAAAGTTTCCTTGAAAACAACTCTAATGTGAATGCTTTGTGAAAAACAAGTCAAGACACTGAAAACTTTTGCTCAAATTAGATGTGGGCAGGACAACTGTAAAAGACTGGGCAAGAAGGGGGAATCATACAAATCTAGCTACACAGTTTGACCCAAATTACTCTGAATGTCATTAAGACCTTGTTCCTCTTTAAAACAAACAAATTAGAACGCACAGATGATGCTCTGGGAGCATAGTTTATGCAAAAAATTCAAGTAGTATTTCAATCACATCTATATATAAGGACCTTGACCTCATATCAGGAAACTGAAGAGTAAACATATATTTGTTTAAATTAAAAACGCTCTATATTAAAATAAAAGTTTAAAATATTTCCCCACTTCAACCAGTTGTTAAGATTAACCCATGGCCTACTAGTTCTGATCACATTAAGAAAACACTGACTGTATTTCTTCAATTAGAGACGGATGGCCATATATCCCAGTTTACCTGGGACTGTTTGAAACTAATTATTGGCATCACTTTTTATTCTCAAAAGTGCTCAAACTTGAATGCTAAAGTTTATATGGTCACCTTATTTATAACAGACATAAAGTTGTTGCACCAAGAGTGAGCAAGGGGCCAGCCTTAGGACCCCCATCACTTTCCAGAAAACCCTTAAGAGCCATCCCATATAAACAATCTTAGCAAAAACAGGAAGCCTGCTGTGCAGAACAAAGCCCTCTTCTAATCAGATTGCTGCTCTTAAGTTCTTCTTATATAAAAACCCTAGAGCTGATGCACACAAGTATTCTCCCACTTTAAAAATACTGCAAATCCATAAAACATTCCAGCCTTAATCAAGGCCCAGGAACACGCCTAAGCACATGCACATAAATCACAAATAAACAGTCAACTAGGAATCTAAACCACTACATGGTATCATCAATCTAAAATCCTGCCTGGCTTTATTTATTTATTCATTTATTTTTGAGACAGGGTCTTGTTCTGTCGCCCAGGCTGGAGTGCAGTGGCACAATCATAGCTCACCACAGCCTCAATTTCCCAAGCTCAAGCGATCTTCCCACCTCAGCCTCCCAAGTAGCTGGGACTACAGGCACATACTACCACACTCGGCTGATTTTTTTTATTTTTAGTAAAGACAAGGTCTTGCTATGTTGCCCAGGCTGGTCTCCAACTCCTGAGCTCAAACAATCCTCCTGCCTCGGCCTCCCAAAGTGCTGGGATTATAGATGTAAGCCACTGCACTTGGTCCTGCATGGCCTTAGATAAAATTTCTCACTTTTCTGAACTAGTTTTCACTTATGTAAAACTGGAACAGTGTTTGTCTCCTCCACTTCCATAGAGAAACCACATTAGCAAGTATAGTGAAATGCTCAGAGTGCTTTCTAAAAGCAATGGATTGTCATCCCATAAAGCTTCTTAACAGATCGGGAAAAAAGGCTGAGGTGACCGTGCATAAACATGCAAGAGGTGGCAGGTGGTTTTCCCTGCTCCTTTCCTTCAGGTTTTTAACTCAAATGTGCTATTGGGACTGTATGTAATATGATAAAAGAATCACTAAAAAAGTGAAATGCTGGTGGTACACTTGGTGCTAACAAACTCAGTAGTAATAATCTTTAGTCAGGAGTCACGGACTTCTACGTCTGTGGTTGAGCTTGAAGAACTCTATGAAGCCCCCACATTACTTTATAATAATGTAAATGAGTGAATGGGCACATTCACACATGACCACATTTTCCTCTGGTCAATAAATAATTCTCCAGTACAGAGAAAAGGACCCTCAGACAGAAGACAAATTTCAGTTCTTATTCAGCCACTTACTTGAATTGTTGCCTTGGATAAGTCACTTTACCTCTGTGCGCTTCAATTTCCTTATCTTTCCAAAGGGAATATTTGCCTCATCTACTTCAAAAGGGGTGTTTGGAAGAATAAGATGAGAAAACACCATGAAAGTGGTCCACAGCAATCAAAAGAGTTACCTCTTTTAAAAATCACCATTCAGCCACTGATAAGAATCTTGTCTGCAGACGGTTCTTATCTATTTAGAAAGGAACAGTGAAAGAATAAGGAAAGCAAACAGACACGCCTGTGGCCCCAGCTACTCAGGAGGCTGAGGTGGGACAATCACTTGCGCCCCGGGGGTCAAGGCTGCAGGGAGCCATGTTCATGCCACTGCACTCCAGTGTGGGCGACAGAGCAAGACCCTTTTGGTTTTGGTCTCAAAAACCAAACCAAACCAAACCAAAACAACAACAAAAAAAAGGGAAAGCAAATAAAGGCACAATTAAAATTCACCTTCACCCCATTCCCCAGTTCCTTGATTTGCTGAGCCAAAACCACGCTGAGGAGACGTAAAGATCACAAGTTCCATTTCCGCCAGCTCAGCCTGTTCAGCGACCAGTGTTTCATGCTGATAAATGCCTCCCAAATCTCAAAACACAAAGTGAGAGTTCACAAGGTTAGGCGCATTAATTAGCAGTACTCATTTGGATTCTGTATTCATCAAATACAACAAGCAGCTATTCAATATTTGCCTATTTGCACACTCTAAGATCTCTAATTCAAAGATCCAACCAGAGTACAAAATAAAGCCCATGAAAATAAACTAAAATAAACCTGTCACCATCAGAATGTGCCTCAAAGTAAATGAGCAGCTTTAAACCATGGCAAAGGGCTGTAACAGGCCTGCAGCAGAGATGGCATGAGTAATGAATGTGCAGGTTACAGAAGTGGGCCCCTGCTGCAAAAGAAAGAAAAAATAAAGTAGGTACAATCAAAGAGACTACTTTTTTAGGCTTTAATAAATTCCTATTAACTCTTTTTGCTTAGCTCCTTATTGATCTGTAATCCCCACAAGAATACAGTACCCTTTCAGTCTTCTAAACTCAGACTTTACATCAATTAGCTTTACCTTCCTAAATCCAGAATAAGCAACATTTTATAAATAATAAAGTAACTGCATTAGTTTGCAAGACTAGATTAAGAGACTAACCATGACCCCTTTATTACATGTCCTAGGTGAAAAGTACAGGATGAAACAGAAACTGTCACTACCTCTAAAGCAGCCCATAGGACTGCAGTTCTCAAGCGCACTACCCAGCAGAATCACCTTTGGGATTTATAAACATTTGAATGGGTAAGCCCAACCTTAACTTACCCAATCAGAATCTCCGTAGGGTGGATCTCCAGGTATGAGAATTTTTTTCTGATATATGACTAAGATATAAAAGTACTATCAAAGGGCATAAGTTTCCCAGCTTAGAGAAGCTCTAGCACAGACACAAAGCAGAAAGAAAAACAAATAAATCTTTATATTCTCTTTAGATTTGGGATAAATGGCCCTATCTTTTACCAAAAGCTTTCATCTTCAATATCAACAGTGATGAACTCAGTGGGGGATGAACACAGAGATAACAACACTTCTTCTCTCCATGCCCTATCTGGGGCCAATCTGACATCAACTCAGCACGAAAAGTGCAAGAATTGGACAAATTACTCTCAAATCTGAAAGGCCTGCAAACAGGTGACTACTGATTATCAACTATCCTAGTTTCTGTTTTCTTGTAGTTGTTGTTTTGTTTGTTTTTTGTTTTGTTTTTGAGACAAAGTCTCACTCTGTCACTCAGGCTAGAATGCAATGGCGCAGTCTCAGCTCACTGCAACCTCCACCTCCCCAGTTCAAGCAATTCTCCTGCCTTAGCCTCCCAAGTAGCCAGGACTACAGGTGCGCACCACCACGACTGGCTAATTTTTGTATTTTTAGTAGAGACGGGGTTTCACTATGTTGGCCAGGCTGGTCTCAAACTCCTGACCTCATGATCCACCCACCTTGGCCTTCCAAAGTGCTGGGATTACAGGTGTGAGCCACTGCACCCAGCCGACCATCCTAGTTTTTAAGATCCGCTTCAGGAGCTCTGATGAGATTCAGTGAACTTCTGGAAAGGACACTATGAACTCTTTCGTTTAGCACTATAACTCATATCCCTTGGACAAGTAGAACAATGGTAGCTTTTTTTTGGACAACCCTGTAAGGAATAATGGCATTCCAAGATATTTCTAGGAGCTACCCTTTCAAATCTCCTGAAGAACGTCAATATCTCCAAACAGCAAGGAGACAAATTTCTTTTGGAGGCAAGGTGATTTAAGCCACACCATTTCTCTAAGAGGAAGCCTTACCTGTTCTTCTATCCTAGCTCTGCTTCAACGTCATGTGCTCAAGTCTTCAAACAGCAAAAAGATAGGGAAGGCATTTTATACACTTGCCTAAACCATACTGAGGGTGGCTCGTAGGAAGCAGTTCTGCTCTGACCCATAATAGGGCCTGGGCTTTTCCAGTCATCCTCCCATCTAACAAAGAAAGGCGGCAGAAACTTCGCTTTCTCAAGCAAGCCTTCCCTGATTAAAACCATAAGGCTGAATTCCCCCAGGGAGGAGAATGGAATTTTCTTGCTACAGATCATTACAAGGACTCAAAAACTCTGTGCGGGCAGGGGCTAACTGGCAGGTAATAAAGAGACAAGTCCAGCATTCAGAATTATGAGGCATTGAGAAAACCAGGTCAAAAAATTATTATGTAGCCTGGAGAAGAAAATACAAAAGCAATCGTGACTGTGCTTGAGTAATTATTTTCTCTTATAATATCCACAATTTTAATAACATAATACTTATAGAATTTTAAAATATGCTTAATTTACATCTGTAAAAGTACATTCATTGCTGAAACAAGCCACATTCCCTTTCAAAGTAAGTAATTTCAGGAAATGTTCTCTATCACAGCAACCCTTTGATGAAACACACCACACACATACATCATCTGAGTTACAAATAGCAGATACCAACCTGGCTGTCCCGCGCTGGGAATCCATGATAACCTGGAGTCAGAGGCTCGTTCTATGAGAAAGACAAGAAAAATATCAAACTATGAGATGAAAGAAAATGTTAAGAATAATCAAAATCATCCACACTGATCAAATATAAATTCCTGCCCTGGTTCCTAAAATGTTCCATTAACTGTATTCCACCCTACCTAAGTGTATATATCTCCTCGTTAAGCCTCTACGCTGGCAAAAACAAAAAACAGTATTTGCTTAGGAGCACTATTCAGAAAAACTATTTTCCTCCTTATACAGCGAAATCTGTTTCTTTTCCAGTATATCTTAGGCAGGGTGCTACTGAGACTGGGGTCAGAGTAATTCCTAACTTCATCATACACTGTGGGACTTCAGCATCCCCAGTCCCAACTCACAGTAAGCCACTAGCACCCCTGAACACTAGGATAACTAAAAACTTGTTGGTTTATTTCCAAATGTCCTCTGGATGGAAAGGGGACAAGTACCAACCCTGCTGAGAACTGCCTCTTGACCCAGAAAAGTTCTCGGTCCTCGTCTCTATCAACCTGTTTCCCCTCAGTTTTTACTTTTGTATTTACTTATTTTTTGTTTTATCCCCTCAGTTCTCTTAAATCTGGATGAAATTCAACCTCTGTTCAAGACTTTCTCTACTACTCTATATCATCCTATGGACTTAAATGACTCCTCTTAATATTTAATATTTACTTAGCTTACTTGTGCAGCTTACTTTTTACGTTATTTATGATTCTAATTAATCTCATTTTTTAAAGGTATATCATGTTGAGTATCTATCTCATCTTCACTTTAAACCACTAAATCAAGATCCTTGAGGGCAAGGATGATAGCTAATAAAAGCTATGCAAACCCTAATTTAGTATAAGGTCATATAACATGAACACTCATTTCCAGCTTATTCGACCCATTCAATCATTCAGTTAACATATACTAATATTAAAATTTTCCAAGCACTGTTAGTTGACTGATGGAGTAAAAAAGACGAATAAAAACAAGGTCCTTGCTTTCAACGGAACTTTTAAATGAGGGAAGATACATGTGCACACAAAGGAGTAAATGAGAACACACAGTGCTTTTGCAATTTTCAAAGTGCTCAACATCGTTACTTAGATATTCATCCTCTTCTTCCATTCATTTGTGCTTTCATTCCTACTAGCAGAATAGCGTAAAAGAAATTTTCATTGATAGGACTTTTGAATATAACAATAGAGTAAACTTTCCACTAATTGGTAGGTTGACTATATTCAGATATTTGATAGTCAAAAGCATGAAAGTCCGAAGACAACTTAAGCTCACTGCAGAGACCCTGTGTCTTGTTCATCATCATTTCCCTGAGATCTAGCACAGTATCTAACACATGTAGACACCCAAAAGAATGTGTAAATAAATACACGGAGCTAAATAACCAGAAAAATGTGTAGGAATTCAGTCACTGAAGCAATCATAGACAATCCAAGTTCTCTTTATCTATTCCTATGAACCTGTTTTGGACATTTTAATATTTATAGTCTCCTCAAAGAAAGCACATTAGACACTGAGGAAAACTGCCTTTAAAAAAAAGATCATGGGTACCAAAACAATCTTGTAAAAGAAGAAAAAAGTTGAAGGACTCCCACTTCCTGATGCCAAAGTTTACTACAAAGCAACAATAATCAAGAGAGTGTAATACTGACATAAGGATACACACATAAACCAACAGAATACAACTGAGAGTCCAGAAACACGCCCTTACAGTTATGTATCATCAAAGGGAAAAGGACAGTCTTTTCAACAAATGACACTAAGACAACTGGACATCCACATGTAAAAGAATGAAGTTGAGGCCGGGCGCGGTGGCTCACGCCTGTAATCCCAGCACTTTGGGAGGCCGAGGCGGGTGGATCATGAGGTCAGGAGATCGAGACCATCCTGGCTAACACGGTGAAACCCCGCCTCTACTAAAAATACAAAAAAATTAGCCAGGCGTGGTGGCGGGCGCCTGTAGTCCCAGCTACTCGGGAGGCTGAGGCAGGAGAACGGCGTGAACCTGGGAGGCGGAGCTTGCAGTGAGCCGAGATTGTGCCACTGCACTCCAGCCTGGGCGACAGAGCGAGACTCCGTCTCAAAAAAAAAAAAAAAAAAAAAAAAAAAAAAAAAGAATGAAGTTGGAACCCCACCCCGCACTATAAACAATATTAACCCAAAATAGAGCATATTTAAAACAATAAAACTCTTAAAAAAAAAAAAAAAAGATCAGAGCTAATCTTCATGACCTTTGATTAGACAACAGTTTCTTCAATGTGACACCAAAAGCACAACCGACAAAAGGAAAACAAATAAATCAGACTTCATCAAAATGTAAAACTTTTGGCTGAGTGCAGTGGTTCATGCCTGTAATCCCAGCACTTTGGGAGACCAAAGGAGAACTGCTTAAGGCCAGGAGTTTAAGACCAGCCTGGGTAACACAGTAAAACCCATCTCTACAAAAAATTTCAAAAAATTGCTGGGTATGGTGGCACACACCTGCAGTCCTAGCTATTCAGGAGGCTGAGACAGGAAGATCGCCTGAGCCTGGGAGTTTGAGGCTTCAGTAAGCTATGATCACACCACTGCACTCTAGCCTGGGACAATAGAGTAAGCACACTTTCTTAAAAAAAATTTTTTTTTTTTTAAAGATTGGGTGCAGTGACTTACACCGGTAATCCCAGCACTTTAGGAAAACAAGGTGAGAGGGTCTCTTGAGCCCAGTTTAAGACCAGCCTGGGCAACTTAGTGAGACCCCACTTCTACAAAAACAAAAATTATTTAAATTATGTTTTGTGCTTCAAAGAATACCAACAAGAAAATAAAAAGATAACCCACAGAATGGGAGAAAATATTTGCAAGTCATATGTTTAACAAGGAATGCGTATCCCAAATACATAAAGAACTCTTAAAACTCAAGAACAAAAGGACAAATAACTTAAAAATTGGCAAAATATTTGAACAGACAGTTCTCCAAAAGAGATGTGCAAATGGCCAGTAAGTACATGGAGATGCTCAATATCGTAAGTCATTATGCAAATCAAAACCACATTGAGATAAAACTCACACTCATCAGAATAGTTATAATCAAAAAGACAGACAACAATAAGTATTGTCAAAGATGTGGAGAAATCAGAATTCTTCCACACTGCCAGTGGGAATGTAAAATGGTACAGCTGCTCTGGAAACAGCTGGATAGTCCTTCTATTAAACATAGAGTTATATGACCGAGCAATTCCACACCTGGGTATTTAACTAAGAAAACTGAAAACATATGTCCACACAAAACAATACACATGAATATTCATAGCAGCATTATTTCATAATAACCAAACAGCAGGAAAAAAATAAATGTCCATCGATTGATGAATGGATAAATGAAGTATGGTACATCTATAGTGGAATATTATTCAGTAATTTTAAAAATAAAGTACAGATACAACACAGATGAATACTGAAAACACCATGCTTGAAAACAGACACAGAAGGCCACAAATGATATAATTCAATTCATTTGAAATGTCAAGAATAGGCAGATTTATAGAGACAGAAAATAGATTAGTGGTTCCAGGGACTAGCGGGAAGAAACGAGCAGTGACTGCTAATGGCTACGAGGTTTATCTGGGGGGAGATGACAATGTTCTGGAATTAGACATTAGTGATGGATGCACACATTCATTATTATACTAAAAACCACTGAAACACTAAAAGCACTTCATAAAGGTGAGATTTATGATCTGTGAATTATATCTCATTAAATTATTTTAAAATAATAATAGTTATAGGCAATGTTGGCTATTTTTCATACTGATTTTTATAGGGGAAACATGCAGTTTAGATTTTAACAAAAGAACAAGGCTCCTTCCGAAATGCACAAGTGCCTTTTGTTTGTTCTGGATTCTACAAATTTACTTCCACGCACCATTCTCTACAAATTTTAACAATGATGATGATAACCCCCCGATACTGAGCACCTAATCAGTACAGTTCCAGGATGGAGGGGAAGAGGAAGAGATAGAGGCAAAGAGAATGAGCTAATATAGCAGTATACAAAAATACATTTCCTATCACTGGGGAAACTAACTGAGAGAAGGTAAGTAACTGGCCCGATAACACACAGATATTGAATGGGAAAGTCAAACTGCCAACCTGCGTCTGCTGGACTACAAAGCCCCTGTTCTTTCCATTTTTCCAGGTCTCATCCCTTCTAATCATTCCATATTATCCCCTTACAAGAAACATTTCATGATTGTCTGAGAAGGGCATTAAGAAAGTAATCAAAAATCCCAAAAGCATATTAACAGAAATTCATCACTCCGAGAGGACATCCCACATATGAACCATATTCCATGAAATCCTGGAGTTCAACAATGCAAAAAAAAAAAAAAAAAAAAAAAAAAAAGTCCTATAAGGAAAAGATCACATTCATATAAGCCAGTATTGTCAACAACTTCAATAGAAAAGTTGGTTGTAACAGGTTGCACAGAGATGTGTCAGAGGAAATGGATTTACTCCTCCACCTGCCTTAGCAAAGCATTACTCTTCTTTATTTCCTACCTCTCAGATAAGGCTATTTGGAACTCTCAAGCCCTCCTTGCATATACCCGTCTCTTATACATGCATTAATTTTGCATGATTTTGAATTTTACAGACATGGATCCTATTGCAGGTATTCTTTAGTAATTTGGCATTTTTGCTTGATACTATATAAGATTCATCTCCACTAGTGCACGTAACTATTTTACTAACTGTGATTGCCATTTAGTATTCTCTTATAAACTATAAACATGTCAAATAAATTACTTATCTGTCCTATTTTCCTGTTAATGGATAACTGAACTGTTTCCAGTTATGGTTTTTCTGCTCACACCATGCTGCCTATGAACATTCGTTTAGATTTGAGATACCATGTTTCACTTATGAGATTAGCAAAAATGGAAACACCATAAATAGACAAAAAGATGAGTCAACGGATACTCTCACACCTAACAGTAGGAATATAAGTATATTGGGACCCTGTTATGGAAAGTAATTTGACAGTACTATCAAAATATTGAATGCATATACCTTCTTGTAACTTCACATCTCTATCTAGACAAAGAAGCATGTGCAAAGATTTTCAAAACAGTTTGCGATAGTGAAAAACAAGAAAAAAACCTCAGTTTCCATTAATAACAAGGTAATAGCGTTATCAATTATTACAAAATTTCAACATTCCACCTGCACGAGTTTTAAAATAAGGTAAAATCTTTATGAATGACCTCAGGTCATATTAAATGACAGCAGAACAGAACGCTCAAGCAGAAATGGCTAGCTACACAGACGGCTCAGGCAGGAGGATCACTCAAGCCCTGGAGATTGAGACTAGCCTGGGCAACACAGCAACATCCCATCTCTTTACAAAAAAAAAAAAAAAAAGGTAACTAAAGGCATAGAAAAGATAAAGAAGGATATATAATAATCTTCTAATACTGGTTACCTCCAGGGAGAAGAGTAAGATTTGGGGAAGGTTGAAAGGGCATGTTTTACCCAAATTTTACATTGTGTAAAATTCACATATGACTTAGAATAAAGCTGTTGTCAGTGTTTCTTAATGTTTTATAACTTATAAAACCAACTATATATCTCACTTAGTCATCACAATGTATAAAACAAGTTTTATAAATGTTATTTTACAGATGACAAAACTGAAATTCAGACAGTTTAAGTGATTTGCTCATTATCAAATAACTAATGGCAGTGGCTGAAATGCCTCCAGACTTAGGTCTTGATTCTACACCCAACACTTCTACTACTTCATGACAACTATTAGGCTGGTGCAAAATTAAAGTAATGGTAAAAACCGCAATTATTTTGTGCCAGCCTAATAGTGGGAAAGATTTGCCTGGTTTGGTCAGGGATGATTATCATTATCTAATGATATGCAAGTCTGAGTGTTTAATCAGCATAAAAACAATAACTGGCATTTAAAGCAGAGAGAGAATTACAAGGAAACCTACTGGAACAGAAGAGATGGAAATCAGATGTGTTAAAAGTCCAAAAAGAAAAGGTTTTAGTTGCGATATGTCTGTAAGCAAGCATTACTGGCCTACTAAGTTAAGAATGAAAGAAACTGACTCTGTCTCGGCAGGGACTGCTCAAAAATAAAACTACATACATAAGAAATAAAATACCAGTCATAAGAATCTTTATTAACTAAGAGGTCAGCAATTAAAACCATTTAGAAGCTTCTGGTTGGTGGACATGTGACAGTGCAACAGAAAAATCCTTAAGTAACTATCAAAAAAAACACCAACTGCTGGCCGGGCACAGTGGCTCACACCTATAATCCCAGCACTTTGGGAGGCCGAGGTGGGCGGATCATGAGGTCAGGAGATAAGAGACCATCCTGGCTAACACAGTGAAATCCCGTCTCTACTAAAAACACAAAAAATTAGCCGGGTGTGGTGGCGGGTGGCTGTAGTCCCAGCTACTCGCGAGGCTGAGGCAGGAGAATGGCACGAACCCAGGAGGCAGAGCTTGGAGTGAGCCAAAATCGTGCCACTGCACTCCAGCCTGGGCGACAGAGCAAGACTCTATCTCAAAAAAAAAAAAAAAAAAAACACCCAACTGCCAATGGACTGTGAATGTGAATGTACAGTGGATACTGAGAGAAGTGATACACAGCAAGAAAAATAGCATCTGACTTTTATATTCTTCTTTGACTGCTTAGATGTTCCTATATGCACCTACATCTGCAAAATCTCTTTAAGCAGAAGAATTCTTCATTTATTCAGTAAGAGTGGATTGAACAACTGCTTTGAGAAACATAGTGCTGGCATTCTTGTCCTTGAGGAGCTCAGAGAGTCTCAAACTCCTGGCCTCAAGTGATCCTCCTGCCTCGGCCTCCCAAAGTGCTGGGATTATGGGAATGAGCCAGTGTGCCCAGCCTCAAGAAGAGAAATTGCTAAGTGACCACAGGGTGTCAATCTGCTTCCAAACCATAAGAGTTCAAAATACCTAGAGATAAGATGAAGACTTATAAGTGATACAAATCTGATAGTATCTAATAACAAGGTCCCAACATGAGGTCCAACTGTTAACTAGTAAACTAAGCTTTCACTACACAAAAACTCATTCTACCCCCACATCAAGACAAGACAATCAATGACAGTTCTTTGTTATATTCACTACTCCCTCCATATTTACTGCCCCCCCCCCTTTTTTTTAATTAAAAATGACCTGGTATAAGCAGCATGTTTCATGGTAAAACCTGACACAGGGAATTTACTGGGTTCTCGAAGATTATCTTTGAAACACACTACAGTTTCTTCACTAGTGGTCACAGGTGTCTAAGAAATAACCAATCAAACCCCTTTTCTTTACAGGTGAGGAAGCTGAGACTTAGAGAAGTGCCTTGTCCACAGTCATTCAAACTAGGTAGATATGAAAGAGAACCCAGAATTTAGAACTCCTGACCCACAAATCATATAAAGTATTCACCTTAGACTACTAGTTATATTATAGAAATATGTAACTCCTTTCATCATGCCATCATGCAATAGAAAGGTTGGGCTGAACCTTGGAAGTCAGTGATACAGATTCAAATTCTGGCTGGGTCACTTTCTAACTATGTGACTCTAGTCAAAATCCTTAATATCTCTGACCCTAAATTGTCTCAGCTGTGTAACAGATAATATCTACCACATAAAGTTGTGACATTAAGTGAGATGATCAGGTGAAGCTTATCTGGCACAATATTTACCATACTGGAGAAGCTCAAAAAGAATTCCTTCCCAACCCCTATGTCTATCCGTTGCAAATTATATAGTCTATGGGAATAAATCCCACAAAGTAGCACATTTCCAAATAACCAACCTTTAATTTTCTTAGCTTACTCTACCTACATCAGTTCTTTAGGAATATGTGCCAAATGGCCATTCTGCCTCACTGTAAGGTGTTCAAAACCTAGTGATATTGTAAACTGATTCTAGTATTCAAGGACAGAATGAATGAGAATAGCTCTAAAGTGACCAAAGAAACTCTGCCTTTTGTGACATATACAGTCAAGGCCACATGACAATACTGTGGTCAACAACAGACTGCATAAACAATGGTAGTCCCAAAAGACTATAATGAAGTTGGTCAGACAGTGGCTCACACCTGTAATCTCAGCACTCTGGGAGACTGAGGAGGGAGGATCACCTGAGGTCAGGAGTTTGAGATCAGCCTGGCCAACATGGCGAAACCCCATCTCTACTAAAAATACAAAATTTGCTGGGTGTGGTGATGAGTGCCTGTAATCCCAGTTACTCAGTAGGCTGAGGGCACTAGAATCCCTTGAACCCAGGAGGTGGAGGTTGCAGTGAGCCGAGATCACACCACTGCACTCCAGCCTAGGCAACAGAGCAAAACTCTTTCCCAAAAACTCCCATCGCAGTGACATCATAACTGTCATAGCACAAAACATTACTTATGTGTTTGTGTGATGCTGGCATAAACAGGCCTACTGTGCTGCCAGTCATATAAAAGTCTAGCACATATAATGTGCAGTTCACAGTGCTTGATAAAGATAATAAGTGGTTATTTTACTGGTTTATGTATTTACTATACCATACTTTTTTCATTAGAGTGCGTTCTTTCTACTTATTAAAAAAAAAGTTAACTGTAAAATAGCCTCAGGGAGGTCCTTCCTGAGGTGTTCCAGCACATAGCATTGTTGTCACAGAAAATGACAGCTCCATGTATGTTACTGGCCCTTACCACCTTCCAGTGGGAAGGATGTGGAGGTGGAAAGCATATTTATGATCCTGTCCCTGTGGAAGCCTAGGCTGATGTGTGTGTTTACGTCTTAGCTTTCAACAAAAAAAAGTTTTAAAAGTTAAAAAAAAAAAAATTAAAAATCTTAAAAACCTTATAGAATAAGGATACAAAGAAAATATTTTTGTACAGCTGTATAATGTGTTTGTATTTTAAGATAAGTATTATTACAAAAGAATCAAAAACTTAAAAAAATTTTTAAAGTTTATAAAGTAAAAAAGTTATAGTACGCTAAGGCAAATTTGTTGTTAAAGAAAAATAATTTTGTACAAATTTAGTGTAGCCTAAGTGTACAGTGTTGATAAAGTCATCAGTAGTGTACACTAATGCCCGAGGCCTTCACATCCACTCACTCACTGACTCATCCACAGCAACTTCCAGTCCTGCAGGCTGCATTCATAAGTGCCCTATACCTGTGTATCATTTTTATCTTTTACACTGTATTTCTGCTGTACCTTTTCCATGTTTAGATACATTGTGTTACAATTGCCTAAAGTATTCAGTACAGCCACATGCTGTACAGATGTGCAGCCTCAGAACAAAAGGCCGTATCATACAGCCCAGGTATGACAACGTATGCTTCATACAACTAGACAGTCCATTCTGCTGTCATCAATTCCTGTTTGGCTAACACCCTCAGTTCTTTCAATTTCCTTTACAAATCCGCTTTCTTCTTGCATTTAAAAAATAAAATAAAATTCAATCATGATGACAAAATTATATTTTGAAGTACATAAATAAGAAATAAAATTCTGGCCAGGCACAGTGACTCACTCCTGTAATCTCAGCACTTTGGGAAGACAAGGTGGGAAGACTGCTTGAGCTCAAGAGGTTGAGACCAGCCTGGGCAACACAAGGAGACCCCGGGTCTATAAGAAATATTAAAAATTAGCCAGGTGTGGTGGCGCACAGCTGTGGTCCCAGCTACTTGACAGGCTGAAGTGGGAGGATGGCTTGAGTCCAGGAGGTGGAAGCTGCAGTGAGCTGAGATTGTACCATGGCTTTCTAGCCTGGGCAACAGAGCAAGACTGTCTCAAAAAAATTTGTTTAATTAAAATTTTAAAAAATAAAGTTCCCCGTTAATCTTATCTTTTCTAGTGCTGAGGTTTAAGATCATACTATAAATATTCTTTAGCAGTTTCCTTTTTTTAAAATTGTGGTTAAATATACATGAAGTTACCATTTTAGCCATTTTTTCAGTACACAATTCTATAGCATTAAGTAGATTTATATTGTTGTGCAACCACCACCATCCATCTCCAGAACTTTCTGATCTTCCCCAACTGAAAGGCTGCACCCAATAAACACTAACTCCCCATTCCTCTCTCCCTCCTCCACTGCCAACCAGCATTCTACTTTGTGTCTCCATCAATGTGACTACTTTAAGTACCTCACATGAGTAGAGTCAAACAGTATTTGTTTGTGCCGTGACATAATCTCAGCTCACTGCACTTATCTCACTTACCATATATTTATGGTTCATCCATATTGTAGCATGTGTCAGAATTTCCTTCTGAGTCCAAATAATATTATTGTGTTAAAATTAAATGAAAAGACAATTTTATGTGCATAGCACTGTATGGCAGCCTACAATATGTGGTACGTAAAAATCACATTTTGTCCATCCATTCATCTGTCGATGGACGCTTGGGTTGTCTCTACCTTTTAACTATCGTGAATAAAGCTGCTATGAATGTGGGTGTACAAATATCTATTCAAGCCCCTGCCTTCAATGCTTTTGGGTAAACATTCAGAAGCAGGACTGCTGGATCACTGGTAATTCTATGGTGCTTGCACAGTGACAATATTTAACTTTTTAAGGGACTGCCATACTGTTTTCCAAAGCACTGAACCATTTTAAATTTCCACCGGCAAAGCACAAGAGTTTCAATCTCTCCATATTCTTACTTAAACTTGTTACTGTATGTGTATGTTCATCCTAATGAGTGTGAAGTGTTATCTCATTGTTTTGATTTATATTTCCTTTACAGCTTAGTGATGCTGAGCATCTTTTCATGTGCTTATTGACCATTTGTACACGTTCTTTGGAGAAATGTGTATTCAAGTCCCCTGCCCATTTTATAATTGGGCCATTTGCTTTTTTGTTGTTGAGTTGTAAAAGTTCTTCATATATTTTGGATATTAATCCCTTATCAGATATATTTTTGCAAATATTTTCTTCCATTAGTGGGTAGCCTTTTCACTCTGTTAATAGCGTCCTTTGATGCATAAAAGTTTTTAATTTTGATAAAGTCTAATTTATCTGTTTTTTCTTTTTTGCCTGTGATTTTGGTGTCATGTCTAAGAATCTACCGCCAAATCCAAGGTCATGAGGATTTACTCTAAGTTTTCTTTTAAGAGTTTTATAGTTTTAGCTCTTTTTTTTTTTTTTTTGAGACGGAGTCTCGCTCTGTCGCCCAGGCTGGAGTGCAGTGGCTGGATCTCAGCTCACTGCAAGCTCCGCTTCCCGGGTTTACGCCATTCTCCTGCCTCAGCCTCCCGAGTAGCTGGGACTACAGGCGCCCGCCACCTCGCCCGGCTAGTTTTTTGTATTTTTAGTAGAGACGGGGTTTCACCATGTTAGCCAGGATGGTCTCGATCTCCTGACCTTGTGATCCGCCCATCTCGGACTCCCAAAGTGCTGGGATTACAGGCTTGAGCCACCGCGCCCGGCCATAGTTTTAGCTCTTATGTTTAGGTCTTTGATCCATTTTGAGTTAATTTTGGTATTGACGTAAGGTCCAACTTCATTTTTTTTTTGCATATGTCTTACTTATTTTTGAGGTTCCTTAGATCTCTGTCCATTTGCCATCTTCTTCCTATTTTCTGAGGATTTAGAATTAAACATCCATTCCATCTATATGCTGGTTATCGATTAATTGATTATCAGCTCCAAATTTACCCTTTTTGCCCGCTGTGTGAAAATGAACCTGGGCCCTTTAAATATTTTTCCTTTGCCAGCATGCATGATGTCAAGCTTTATCCACAGAGAACACAAGAGATACATTGTAGGAAGAAAGCATTTCACTTCCAGGTCCCATTGTGCTTGCCTAGCAGGTTCCTACAGGATAAGCAGTTTCCCTCTATCCTAGCTCCTACAATGGACAGCAGCCAGCAGCTAGTAGCTTCCCTCAGTAACCCTTTTCAGGCTGTCATATGGCAAAGTGCCTCTAGTGAAACAACTCCTTGTGAAGAGCTTTCCCCAAGTATCCTAGAGGGTAGTTTTTGGCAACTTCAAAAGGACAGATTTCCAGCAAGTTCTGCTGGTAAAGGTCCATAGGGACTTACTTCTCCGCCATTCTGAGAGTCAAAGTCATGCCTCTCCAACAAAGCCCCTTAGATTTCAGTCTCTCGGCCAGGGAGTGTTTGGTGGTATTGAGGGAGATGGCTCTTTGGGTATGACATTTCAGTCCCAGACTAGCTGCTTAGCTGCTATTATACTAATTCTATTTTATCACACATCAATCATATTATTACATTATATCTGCTATTTTAGATACAGCAGATCCGTATCTGCTGTTATTTAGTTTTCTTCCTAAGAGCCAATTTCTCATCACTTCAATCTCCTCTTATGATAAATAATTCTTTTTTTTTTTTTTTTTTTTTTGGAGATGCAGTCTCGCTCTGTCACCCAGGCTGGAGTGCAGTGGGGTGATCTTGACTCACTGCAAGCTCTGCCTCCCGGGTTCATGCCATTCTCCTGCCTCAGCCTCCCAGGTAGCTGGGATTACAGGCGCGTGCCACTAGGCCCAGCTAATTTTTTGTATTTTTAGTAGAGACAGGGTTTCACCGTGTTAGCCAGGATTGTCTCGATCTCCTGACCTCATGATCCACCCGTCTTGGCCTCCCAAATTGCTGGGATCACCATGCCCGGCCCTTTTTTTTTTTTTTTTTTTTTTTTGAGACGGAGTTTTGCTCACTACCCAGGATGGAGTGCAGTGGTGTGATCTTGGCTCACTGCAACCTCCACCTCCTGGGTTCAAGCAATTCTTCTGCCTCAGTCTCCTGAGTAGCTGGGATTACAGGCATGTGCCACCATACCCGGCTAATGTATTTTTAGTGGAGACGGGGTTTCTCCATGTTGGTCAGGCTGGTCTCAAATTCCCGACCTCAGGTGATCCGCCCGCCTCGGCCTCCCAAAGTGCTGGGATTACAGGCATGAGCCACCGAGCCTGGCCAAAAATTGTCAAACAAGCAGCAAAGTTGAATGAATGTCCCAGGAAGCACGCACATGCCCCCGCCTCCGGCTAGATCCCATCTGGCTTTCTCTCAGCTTGCTGCCCTGGTGATCACTAAGGCAGAAAGACTCCAAACATATTTCCTCCTGAGGACATTCAGGGTGGAATTCAGTCAGAACGCACCTTCTCCCTCCCACAACTCACATCCCTCATGCGTGCCCCATGCCCTAATGCCTTTCTTTCCTTCTTTCTTTCTTTCCTTTTCTTCCTTTTCCTTCCTTCCTTCCTTCCTTTCTTCCTTCCTTCCATCCATCCATGTTGGTCTGGCTGGTCTCGAACTCCCAACCACAGGTGATCTGCCTACCTCGGCCTCCCAAAGTGCTGGGATTACACGCATGAGCCACCATGCCTGGTGGTAAGTAATTCTTTATATTAAATTCCCTGTCCAAAGTACTGTGTAGTCTCTCTCTCCTGGCTGGACCTGGACTGATACAAGTGAGCTGAAAAAAAATGTTAAGAGCTACTTACTATACATAAGACAGACATTATGCGTAGTGTTTTATAAACATTATCACTTTTAATTCTCACTAAAACCCTGTGATATATCACTTTATAGTAAGGAAACTGAGGCTCAGAAAAACTATACAATTTTCCCCCCATATTACAAATCCAGGTCTGTCTTACATTAAAGTCCCTGCTGGCTTTCTACTATGGTGTTTATTTTTCTTCACAGACCTAAGAACATATTTTTAAAAGAAACTGAACATTTATGTGCAAAAAGAATGAACATAGCAGGTCTGACTGCTATTCTCAGAGACAGCAGCTTGCAAGGTTGGCCTTAGCTGGTATCTGGGAACTGAAGATTTTACAAGGGTTCTATCCCCAGAACCGATCAGAGTGGCTCTTATCTGTTAATGCCTGCTTTCCTTTTGGGAGTCTGGAATTTTGATATGTGCTAGGGTTAGGGTGCCTATGTGAACAGCTCCCCCTCCACCACCATCCCCAGCCAAAAAAATCTCAGCACTAAGACTGTAACAAGCTTCCCTGGTAGACAACACTGTCAAAACTTACTGCTGGAGGAATCAAAGCAAGTCCTGTGACTCTACTAGGAAAGGACTTTTGGAAGCTTGAGTCAGGTTTCCTCTGGACTTCACCCCATGTACCTTTTTTCTTTGCTGACATTGCTTTATAGCCTTTTACTAGTATAAAGCATAGCTATAAGTAGGACTACATCTTAGTTCCGTAAGTCCTAGATAATTCACTGGACCTAGGGTAGTCTTGGAGACCCCCAAAAAAACCTATAATACACCAAGTACTTTGTTAAATGCTGAGGACACAAAGATGAATAAGGCCTTTGCCCTCAAGGAACTTTAGTCTATTTAAATTTCCATTCCTTCATTCCTATGATCATCACTTCTTAGTCTTTTCACCACTTAAAATAGATTAGATTCATTTCCCTGAGCTAAATTTCATTCTTAGTGCTGAAGTGATGCTAAATAAATATTTAATAAGTCCATCAGCAAAATCTGAGATACAAAGCTCTAATAGACTCAAAGGCTACACATACTTTCTCTTTACTTTCCCTGTCTTATTGTGTTCCTCATTAAAAATAAATTGACAAACGCTTGTACATTGCTGGTGGGAATGTAAAATGGAGCAGCTGCTATGGAAAAGAGATTGGCACATCTTCAGAAAGTTAAATACAGAGCTCCCATATGACCCAGCAATTCCACTCCTAGGTATATACCCGAAGAACTGAAAACAGGTACTCAAACCAATACTTGTACACAGATGTTCATGGCAACACTACTCACAATAGCCAAAGAACAGAAACCCAAACATCCATCAAGGGATAAACAGATAAACAAATTGTGCTATATACACACAAAGGAATATCATTCAGTTATAAAAAGGAATGAAGTACTGATATATGCTACAACATGGATAAACACTGAAAACACACAGTACTAAATGAAAGAAGCCAGACATAAAAGGTCACATATTATATGACTCCATTTCTATAAAATCTCCAGAATAGGTAAATTCATCAAAACAGAAAGCAGATTGGTGGCTCCCAGCAGCTGCAGGGAAGGGGAAAGAGAGGATGATTGCTTAATGGATACGGGATTCTTTTGAGGGTGATGTAAAAATGTGAGCTACATGGAGGTAGTGGTTGTACAGCACTGTGAATGTACTAAATGCCACAAATTGTTCACTTTTTTAAAAGGTTAATTTTATGTTACATGAATTTAACCTCCATTAACATTTTTTGGAAAAGCAATGCAGTATACACCACAGTACAAATGAAGACTTCCTGTTGTTGTTTGAATAAGTACTTACAGCTTGAGATAAAATCATCAGTGACTGCAATAAATATAGATTCAAAAAAGTGCTGTATCTCAATATATACTCTGGAAAACTGAAGATTCAAAGTGGTTCTAAGCAACGACACAGATACTGATGCAGTACAGCCTATACACATTTTTTCCCAAAAAGAAAAAATATTTCTAAATTACATAAATTAATACATATTCTAAGTAGATATTTGCCTATTTCCTTGACATCCCTAAAAGCTTAATAGGTTAGCCCTTCCTTTCAATGGAAAAACAGCATAAAGCCTTATATTCATGGTTTCCTCATATTCAGGCACATATAACACACACACATATATATATATATTTTTTAAGTCTGGAAGTATATATCCCAAAATGTTTACAGTGGTCATATGTCTTGGTGTTGAATTTGGATTTATGAGTGATATATGTCTTTGTGGGGGGAGGAGGTTTCTTATCTGTATTTTCTAACCGTTCAACAAATGAACATGTATTATTTTTACTTAACTCGAAAAAAATGGAGATAACAACAATACCTACCTCAGGGATGCTGTGAAGATTAAATGAAACAACAGACATAAAGCTCTTAACACAGAATTCAGCACAAGTACACAACAACTGTCAAGCAGTATGGATGGTATTGTTTCTGATTTTGTAAATACTCCTCAGGATTCAGGATGTATGTCTTAGTATCTAGGGCAAAAGCACTCATCTTAATCCAGGCCTGGATCACTTCAAGCTTAAATTACTCTAACAAGAGTCTCTTGGCTGGTCCAGCTAAGAGCTGGCCTCCATCCACCCCTGCCCAGCTTTCTTACCAGGGCCAGGGTTAACTACCTAAAACACCACTCATAACACTTCCATACTAATGGCCCTCCACTGTTTACATGATTAGGTTCCAAATATCCCAAGCCTTGCCCCACTTGGTTATTCTCTTTTTCCTTCTCATTTATTCCTTCAGCAAACATTTACTGAGGGACGTTTGTGTGTCTGGAACTTGGTAGGAATGCAAAGGAAAATAAGTTAGGGATTCTTTTCTCAAAGAACTCACAGTCTAGTAAGAGAAAGAGGCATGTAAACAAATACAATATGAACCATGTAATAAAATGTAAATGTATGGCCCAGAGAGAACAAGTGTACATGGTTGATAATCAAGTGAGAAAGGCATAAAGAAATTACAAACAGGAGAACTCACAGTAGGTAAGACTTGAATGGGGTTTGGAGGATGACCACAAATAGCTAATTTCCAGATAGAAACTTTACTTAATTTACTTCACACCTTGGCATATTCTCAAACATCAACTCGAGCAAAATTCAGCAAAATCCCACCTCCCTTCACAATGCAATCCTCTAACTCTTGCCCACTCTCTTTCAATTTGTGGGTCAAGATCCATTCATGACTTATAGAACCAATTTAAGAGGTCTCAACCACTACTGAAATAAAAGATTAGAGAATTAGAGCTGCAATTCTTAAACTTTTTTGATTTCAGAATACCTTAACACTTTTAAAAATTACCAAAGATTCCAAAGAGCTTTTGTTTATGTGGTTATAACTACTGAGATTTGCCTATTAGAAACTAAAACGGAATAATTTTAAAAATATGTTAATTAAGTACCAATAATAAACCACTATGCTAGTCTAAAAAATGTTATGAAAATGGTTTCGTTTGTAAACGAAACCAGTGAGAAGAGTGTCATTATTTTACATTTCTAAAAATATTTTTAACATCCAACTTAAACAGTGGTCCCCAATCTTTTTGGCACAGGGACTGGTTTCATGGAAGACAATTTTTCCATGGGGGGTGGGGTGGGGGTGGGGATGGTTTCAAGATGAAACTGTTCCACCTTAGGTCATCAGGCATTAGATGGAACAGGCAACCCAGATCCCTTGCATGTGCAGTTCACAGTAGGGTACGCGTTCTTATGAGAATCTAATGCCACCATTGATCTGATAGGAGGTGGCGCTCAGGCAGTGGTGCCTGCTGCTCACCTCCTGCCGTGTGGCCTGGCTCCTAATAGGCCACAAGCCGGTACTAGACTGTGGCCTGGGGATTGGAGATGGAATGGGAGATGGCTGGATTCTCATACTTGCTTCTGCATTCAATCTGTTTCAACATTATTCTGAAGTATATGAAAGGTGTTTGGCATTCCACGGATCTATATGTTGAAAAGGCAAGGTATTTTAATAGTCTTTTCACCTATCTCTAGATATGCTTCTTTAATAGTGTACCAAAGGTTAGTTGCAATGTAGCATGTGAAACCTTATCAATGAATTTTTTCATACTGTTAATATAAAAATTCACTGGTCTTGTACTTTGAATGGATTTTTTTGCCTATGTACAATTTTGCAACATTATGTATTGTTCATTTATAAAATACAAGTTCACTAAGTTAAAAAGATCTTCCAACTGTTGACACATCTCATTACAGAACATCAAAAAATTCACATTCACTAATATCACCACCAATCTCATCAGAAAAGTCTTTTAAGGATCAGAGCTATCAAGCTCATAGCCCAGGATACAAGTTTTCCAAAACTCTAGTTTTTGCTTGAAAGTTCAAATTTTATCATTGGCAACAAATATCAGTTTTCCTTGAAATGACAGGCTCGCTTCATTTTTTTTTTTTTTTTTTTAATTAAGACAGGGTCTTGCTCTGTTGCCCAGCCTGGAGTACAATGGCACAATCTCAGCTCACTGCAACCTCCACCTCCTGGGTTCAAGCAAGTCTCCCAACTCAACCTCCCAAGTAGCTGGGACTACAGACGCATGCCAACACGCCCGGCTAATTTTTGTATTTTTAGTAGAGACGAGGTTTCACCATGTTGGCCATGATGGTCTCGATCTCTTGACCTCGTGATCCCCCCGCCTCAGCCTCCCAAAGTGCTGGGATTGCAGGGGTGAGCCACTGCGCCTGGCCACCTTATTCATTTTTAATAAAACGCTGAATATCATAGTCTATCAGCTGTTCTTTCAAATAAAAATGGCATCCCATGAAAAAAGTTCAGCTGGCAACTCAATCACAGAAGCAGTTTTCCTTTAGATAACTGTCATACTTAGTATGCAGCAGAAGTGCTTTATTTGTATTACCCATTTTGTCACAGAGATTATTAAAAAGATTCATAATCAAGGATGGAGAATTAGTAATAGTAATAATTTTTACTACTTCAGCAAGAACACTCTGAAGTGAAACTGGCTTCTCCCCTTCCTTAACGGCAAGTGTCTGGTGGTGAAGAATATAATTATTCAGTCGTCATTCCATTCTTTGGTACAGGCAGTTTGTGGCATAATAAGCCCATGTCCTAGTTTTGGCCTGTCACAATAGCATGTGCAGTGAGATATGGGGAAAGCACAGTTGTTACAATCACACTGATCCATGTCTCTGGTAACCAACTAGTCTATGGCTGTGGAAAGCTAATTCATCTCTCAGCCTCAAATTCTTCCATTTTAAAATGAGAATACTACCTCATAGGATTGTTACAAGAATTGACATAATACATGCAACATAGCTTACACAGTGCCTGTTCTTTAATGGGGCAGCCCTGTTAACAATAACGATAAGAAACAATATCTTAGTTGTACGTAACACTTCACCACATATCAACACACAGGCAGTTCTGACAAGTACAGGACCACAGATGATGAGGGGACCCACAGAGATCATCTAATTCTAATTCAGCTACTTTCCTTGCACACTCCTTACCTTGCAACCATATTCACATAGCACAGACTGACCTTACAGATAAGAAAACCAACATACCACAAGGTTTTAAATGTCTTTCTCAAGGTTACAGAGCTAGTAAGAAGCAGAAATTGGTGTCAAGCACATCCTCCTACTCATAACAATTATTCCCTTTCGATTGATAAGGGAAACTCAGGTTCATTCCCTTGAGTTTCAAGTGACATGTCCAAGGTCACAAAAATGGGCCTGGAACCCAAGTCCTCTCATTTGGAGTTCTTCCAACCGTAACTTAGAAATCTGTCTAAATATATGATTCACTCTGTGCAATCACTGATAATTATCTACATCTGGATCTGAATGGAATAACAGACTAACAGACACAATTACGTGAATACTCATTATGACTAAATATGCCAATTGATAACCACCAACAAATCAGTCTGTGTTGTGATATTTCAATCTAAACTGGTGTTTCACTAAACTGAAGACTTCACAAGCTTTGGCATTTAAAAAAACAAAGATATGTCTTAATTAGCCTCAGAGTACAAAAGAAATACATTTCAAAGGATCATTCTGCAATTTCAAAAAAGTCCCTTTGAGATAGGCTATGTCTCTTTGAGACAGTCTATCTGAGTTGACTATCACAGTCCAAACTTAAATTAACAATTCTACCCAAAAACAGTCATTATAGACAAAATAAATTTTATTTTAATTGATAGATATTATTTCAATTTGGTTTTATAACGGTCTCTTCACTCACACTGCTATTGAACATGATGTTAAACCAGCTCTGTTGTTTATTAGAGGAACAACTTAGGACAAGTTACTCACCTTTCTGGGCCTCAATTTTATTTTCTGGTCTATAAAATATATGTGATCATGTCTACACCTTGCAAGGATGTTAAGTTTAGGAACAAGGTATACAAAGCACCTGAAAGTATACCTACCCCATAGAGAAAAACTATCACTGTAACAATTTTTATTATATGCTTTGAGTTCACAATACTGCCTATCCTTAAGTCCATTAAGATCTGAGTAAAACTGGACCTTTCTATTTCCTCCTGCTGCGGCTGCTTCCAATGCCCTGCTGGCCACAACTGCCAACTCTCTGACCTAGACTCTCTGCCACCTACTTCTAGTGTCCTCAGAGCAAGTCCCTGAACTTCCTTTTATTGTATTAATTCCCTCGTCAGAACGAAGATAATGCTCATTACTTATCAATTCAGTGATCTCCTGATAATTACCATGTAAATTCTTGCTTGGAACCAATCTAGAAGACTTTAAACAACTTCAAACCGACCGAGGTTTTTTTTCTTGATGCCAAGTTTTAAAAACCAGGAATTTCATTTTTTTAAACAAATGGTCAACTACTAAGAATTCATAAAAGGGCTGCCTCTGTGATATCTCATTATACTTTGATTCTTGTATCAACTCAATTATTCAACTCCTTTAGTTCTTCATCTTCTAGCCCTTAGATAATAGTCTCCATTAAGTAAAAGGCATTTTGCAGAAAGAGGTAGAGAAAACTATATATATATATATATTTGTAAAGCTTAGTTTTCTGCAAGTACAATTAAATACTCAAGATAGCTGGGAGAAGGGCAAGAAGAGCCCACAGAGATGAGATGGTACTGAGATTCCACTGGTGGCCCTTTCTAAGGGACTAGAACTACGCTACAGATTTATCAATGAAAGGTTGAAGGCAAGGGGAAAGGAAAAGCCATTAACATATGCAGGCACTGCAATGTGCTAGATAATTTATATACATTATTTCTGGATGTCATTTCCATTATCAGGTAAGGAGAGTGAGACTCAGAGATTAAATGACTGGATCAAGGCCAAATAGCTAGTAAACAGTAGAGCCAGAGCCATAATTATAACTGTTCTTTCTGTTACATGCTACACAGCAGTTTAGTCCAGAAAAGCATTTATCCCTAGGCCAAGAAATAGGGAAGGTAAGTGTATGATCATCTACACACTGGCTTAGCCAGACTGTTTCCCTTCCAGCAATGGGAAACATTGAGAGATAATTCATCTTTAACCTGTGGTTATCGCCCAATTATTCACACTCGTAGAAGAAAAGCAGTGCTTCTCAAATGTTAGCATGCAGACAGGTCACCAGGTATCTTGTTAAAATGTAGATTCTGATTCAGTAGGTCTAGGATGGCCTCTGAGATTCCTGCATCTACCAGGAAATGAAGCTTCTAGTGCTGGGGCCATACTGTAAACAGATTATACTCAATGGCTCCCAATCTTGACTGATCATTTGAATCACCTGGGAATAATTTAAAATCTACAGATCTCCCTCCTTGATTCAGTGGTGTCTGGAATGAGGTCCAGGTTGACTTCAACACAGTCATCCCTTGATGTCCATGGGGGACTGTTTTGAGGACCCCTCTCAGACACCGAAATCCACAGATGCTCAAGTCTCTGACGTATAATATAGCACAGTATTTACATATAACCTATGCATATCCTCCCGAAGCCTTTAAATCATCTCTATAATACCTAATACAGTGTAAATGCTATGTAAATAGCTGTTATTTAGTATTTTTATTTGTATTATTTTTATTGTTGCATTGTTATTTTTTTTCTGAATTATTTTCCATCTGTGGTTGGTTGAATCCACAGATGTGGACCCCACAGATATGACAGGCCAACTGTACAGAATAGGGACTACTGAGCTATACTATCTCTAGGCACATTCTACCTCAGAATTCTGTAATTCAAAGAAATATATAATTATTAACGACAATAACCACAGCAAGCACTGACTGAGAACACACCAAATGTCTAAGAGCTTTACATATTAGCTCACTTAGTCCTCGGACCACACTGTGAGGTTGGTACTTACAGCACTATCATTCCCATTTTACACACGAGGAAGTCGATGCACCAAGAGACTAACTTGTCCAAGGTCAGTGACTGAATTGCAGAAGAGGGGTTCAGACTTCAGCCAACCCCATTCCAAAGAGTCTGTGCCCTCAGACACACCATCTAAAGCTGCTTCCCACATTGCCCAATGGTAATGTCACTGATTTTAACAGATACACTGGAACAAATCAATCCAAATGGGTCACCCCATAAGATGTCGCCCTGGGAAGGCTATGTTCTTATTCCTCAGATGCTACCATCATTCAAAACACGGCACTGCTAAACTAAATATTTCAGGAGCCCTTCATCTGAACATGAAAATGCCTTCAGAGCCTAAACCCACGACTTGAAGCATCTTCAAACGGGGTAAAAGCTCACCACTTGAGCACAGATTTGACTTTTTGACAACATCACAAAATCAGGGAAAGCCAATTCAAAGAAACCTAGTATCTTTCAAAAACCTAGGTAGGTATTTTTAAAATACAAAATTCAGTGTTAGGTATTGAAAATGTTTTCCTCATCACTCATCTCTAAAGCCGATTCCGAATGTGAGTTCTTTATGTTTTGCGCAATGGTTGTTATCACCAGCCAAGGTGACTATTTTGAAGGGCAATACTCATTTGGATGCACAGGTTCTGTTATATTTGTTTAAAAAAAAAAAAAAGCAGCCTCTTAGTCATACCAAAAGAGACACATTTGCCCTTCACTATCAGCACAAACATGCATGTGTTCAGAATAACTGTCTTGAAGCATGCAGTTTTCCTTTCTGCTGAAAAAGCAACTGCTTTGATATTCTTTTCAGATTATTTTTAAGTGTGTTTTATTTATATACATCCATCCATATAAAAATAAATACCACCAGCAGGCATTAATGAAGCATTTAACTGCATGCAGCACCATAAAAGGTATTGTACAAAGGCAACTATACACTAAAATATGTGCACAAACACCCTCACATACAAGGGATAAAGGCACACACAAATACTTCAGGGATACAACTATAAAAAGATATTACATTTCTACATCCAGATGAGCTCCTTTGTTAAATAAATGTCTTTTTTCAACAAAGAAAATATTCTGCAAATTTAGAATGATTTCCAGAATTTTTTTAAATCAGGCATTAATGCAGATCAGCACAATTCCACACGACCAACCTCTCTGCTTGAACTGGACTCCCCACACCTTACTGAAGCCACAATTCCCCTGCACAAACTCCCACTCCACCACCCCCCACACACCCAACTCCCCACCAACCTCACAGGGGTTCCTGGGCTGGTCCATGGAATCTGATGACATCACTCTCTCTTCCTTCCTGGAATTCTAAACCCTGCTGCTCTCTCCTTGCACACAGCTACCATCTCCATGGCAACCTCACCTCCTCCTGCTTCCCTATTGGCTTCATGGAGCAGGATACACAAAAAGGTTTTCCGTTCTCCCCACACCACCCGCCCCAAAAAGACGATGCTTTCAACAGGAACCTGAGCTAAATTTAGCTACTTGGGATTCAGAGTCCTATGACTAAGAAAACATACAGAAATGTCCTCCTTCCAACATTGTATCCTCCCCTCAACCCCACCCAAAAGTGGCTGCTTCACCTCCTCCTCTCTGGCCCCCAACCCAAAAGCAAGTAGTGATATCTGCTGAGCATTAAAAACAACCAAGCCACCTGCCTCACATACAAGGTATGCAGAGAGAAAATTCTCATATTCACCTCCTCCCAAAAGGAGAATTTTTAAAAAGAGAACAAAAAACTATGCAAAAAAACAGTTGAGCCATTTCAGCTGAACATCACAGTGTTCTGCTATTTCTTTCCGTCCTAAGCCAAGGATTGGGAACTCCACGCCTCAAGGCAGAAAAGTCTTTAACCTCTTAGAAGACAGAATTCTCCTGCTATTTGCTTGATATGACTTCCTCCATCATAGGAGGGATAAACGCGGAGGAGAATTAGGTAGAAAGACTGCACACTTCAGTGATTAAACACACTAAGCCTGGAAGCACAAATACTGGGTACAACTTTCCATCCAACAGACTGACCTACTATGTAAACTTAACAAATTCTCACATACCTCATCTAAAAAGCAGCTCCTACACAGGGATATTATAAGAATTACTGACAAAATTAATGTAAATTAGTTTAGGTCCCTGTGCCAAAGGGACTGAATCAAGAGTAAGTTGGCATTATTAGTAGTAAAATTCCTGTGGATATTAATAGATGCTAATAATCCCCAGAGGAAGAACACAAACTTTTAGAAAATTATCCTTTCATAATCATAGATATACCATAAAATACACATAACTTCTTGAGCCATAGGCAGTTCCTATAAAGGTTTCTACTTCTGGTAAAAATCCAACTCTACTCACCTCATACGCCAGCCAATTTGTGACTACTATTTTCTTTGCTTAATCCAAACTCTAATTTTGAAATTGTTACTCCTCACTCTCCCTAAATAATGACTAAATATGGACCAGGGCTTCATTCTCTGGCTCAGATACCCACTTCACAGTCTAGAGAAGTAATTCCTTCTCAGAACCATATTCGATAGCTGAGCACTGAATCAATGCAGTGGCTACGTCCTATACGACGCTGAAGGACAAAGCATCAATTGTGACCAAGTAGTAAGGGCTCCAAGCAGGTCAGAGCCTTGTAGTAGGAAAGGAAGAAAAGGAATGGATACAAATAAGGCACACCCAGGAAAATTATATTTTCAGTTTGCAAGGCAGAGACCCAGCTCCAGGGCACCAACTCTCCAGAAAAAAAAAAAAAAAAAGACATGAAAGGAGAATAATTTAGTGTAATAACAGTCATCTACCCCAAAGAAAACTTAAACAATTTAGAACAATTAGAGAAGTCAAAAGAGTCAGATGCCTCTAGTTAACACACAGGCATCTAGAAAAAGCTTTACAACTGTTGTGGAAAACAGCAAAGGATGAAGTACATGCTAACAACTGAAATCCATACTGCAGTGCAGGGTAGCGGGCAATATGACTAGCCCACCTCTGAGATATCTGTTTTCTTATTTCGCTCCTTGTTGATTCAAACAAGCCATTCCTTGTGTGAAAGCATTCCTATGGACACAATGGTTCCACAGGCTAAGTATTAAGTATGATAAGCACTATTCTGAAGGACCTTAACACTCTTAAAAACAGTCACCTTATTCTACAAAGGGGAGACTAAAGCAGTTTCTGAGATTGCCCATCAAATCAATTACTAAACTTGACTTATTATGAAGAAATCTATCAGCAATGGCCTAGACTAAGTGGAATGTTGCAAAACAAAGCTCCATTTATCTACTCTTTCACTCAAACGTGCATTAAGGGCACTTACTATGTGCCAAGAGTCTTATATGTGTCAACGCTATTTCACAAAAATAAAAACACCAACACTAGTATATATTCTTTTTGTTGCTGTCACTGTTGTTGTTGTTGTCACAACAGAGTCTCACTCTGTTGCTCAGGCTGGAGTCCAGTCATACCATCTCGGTTCACTGCAACCTCCGCCTCCCGGATTCAAGCAATTCTCCTGCCTCAGCCTTCCAAGTAGCTGGGATTACAGGTGAGCACCACCACGCCTGGCTAATTTTTGTAGTTTTAGTAGAGACAGGGTTCCACCATGTTGGCCAGGCTGGTCTCGAACTCCTGCCCGCCTTGGCCTTCCAAAGTGCCAGGATTACAGGTGTGAGCCACTACACCTTGCCTAGTATACATTCTTACTCCACTTTGCAAACACAGACACAGAGTTCCAGTGATGTCAAGGTGACCATGGTTATATACTCATTATTTCATTTTTTTAAAAAAGCCAGGATTCTAACCCAGATTTGTTTGGATTCCAAAGCCTAAGCATTTTTCCACTTAGCTTCCTGTTTTCAGATAGTGAGGGTTGGAAAAAACTCTAGAAATCATCTTATATCTGTGTTCTCTTATGCCATCAATAAAGTATAGGACAGTTGACATCAAGGTCAAAGTCATACTTTTTATGTATTACTAACAGTATTAAACTCTAAGTAGGCACTCAATACTTATTAATTTATTATTCTAATCCTATTATTCTAAACTTCTAGACAAATGGCAATGATTCTACTCAGATCTTTTTAAATTAACATTGGCTTGAGAAATTACATGCTGAAATGAAATGACAAAACTTCAGATAACATTCTGGAATTAATTTCACAATATTTGAGATGAAAAAAATTATCACGGTCATAATGCCTATACTGGCCCAGTCATAATGTCATAATACCTACACAGTCTCATTTGTTGGTTTTAATCCACAAACCCTAATGCAGTCAGGATCTATACATTAGATTTATGATTTCTACATTCTACATATAGAACCAGAGCATTTCTCCAGGGATTCCACTAAAATTAAATCAGCTGATTAGAGGACCATGCTAAAGAGGCCAAGGTCACGTGTCTGCTACCCATGTGAACCAGTTAGCATCACTCTCTCCTACAGCCACAACATACACCCTGTTGTAAACATACATCCTTGGTTTTACTCTGAAATTAAGGCAAATAATCACCTTTTCTGGGGGAAAAAAATGTATCTACTAATGTCAAATATTATAATCAGATTTTATTCTTCAGAAAAGTTATTGTCTTTCAAATAATATTTTCAATCATCCATTCTTTCTTTCAATACTTACTTACTCAATACTTACCACACACCAGTCGATAATCTCAAAAGGCTGGCGCCAAAGGACAAATAAATAGAGCTATGTGTGATATTCAATATAGCGAAGGTGTATATAGGTATGGTGACAGTACACAGAAGGAAAGGCTACCTCTAGAAGATGTCATGGAGAATGAGCAGGAGTTCATTTATGTAAATGAGGAAGGTAAGAGCATTCCACGGAGGGAGAACAAAGATTTACAAAGGGATGGTCATAAGACAACATAACAAACTTGAACTTTCAAGAATTTTACTAAGGCCAGGTTGAGAACTGAGAGATACAACCAGCTAAGAGAAGGCAAGACAACATCTTTCAGATTTTCTACCTAACCCAAATTAGGTTTTCCTAAAATGCCTTACTTTGAGTTAGATTTCCAGAGTAAAAGGGAAAAAAAATGTAATATCATGGAGATTTGTTCTCCTCATAGTCTCCATGATAAGAATAACAGCCAAAATGAGGTACATCCTTCTGAAAATGAAGCTGTTAGTGGCTGAGACCCTCAAAGAAGAGGTTCTTTTGTCTGCAGAGCAAAACCCAAATTTGCTGCCCTATGAGGTAGAATGAAAATTTCCTTATTCTTCTCAGAGAAATTAGTTTACAAAGTGGTCAGTGAAGCTTACTCATCAATTCTCCTTTCCTGTGGCTGTCTGAAACTCAGCATGTTGAATAGTTGACAAGCAAATTTACATTAACTTTAAAAAGCACCTTCATCCCCACATAAAACCCCAACACACAAACACAAAAACGTACGTGCACACTCACATCCTACAAGCTCGACAGGAAAAGGATCAGTGTATGTATGAGGGGAAAGCTATCTATCAGCTGTAGCAATCACAGAACACAAGTAGAAGAAAGTAAACTTTTTACTGAAGCAATTATATATAGAGAAATAGGCAAAAATCCTAAGTGCATAACTCAATGAATGTTCACAAAGTGACTGTCCCCCCGCCCCCTGCCATGTAACTAACACCTAGGCCAAGAAATAGGACATTACCAGCACTACAGAAGCCCATCCTGTGCCTTTGCAAAGTCACTCCCACCAGCCCACAATGACTTTATTTAACACCATAAATCCACTCTGCCTGTTTTGAAGTTTATATTAATGGAATCACATATTATGCATTCTTTTGTGTTGGCTTCTTTCACTCCACATTATATTTGTAAAACTGATCCATTTGTTGACTGTATTCCATCTTATAAATATATCATAATTTACTGAAAAATATTTCAGTAATGTTGAAAGGCCTCTGCGCCATTTCCAGCTTGGGGCTATTCCTAAAAATTCTTGTACATGTCTTTCAGTGCACACATGTACACATTTCGACTGGGTATGCCCTGGAGTGGAACGACTGGTTATAGCCTGTTGCCCAGGCTGGAGTGTAGTGGTGCAATCATAGCTCACTGCAGCCTTGAAATCCTGAGCTCAAGCAATCCTCCTGCCTCAGACTCTGGAGTAGTTGGAACAACAGACACATGGTATTATGCTCAGTCAACTTTAAAAAAAAAATTGTAGAGACAAGGTCTTACTATGTTGTTGCCCAGGTTGGTCTTAAAGTCCTGGTCTAAAGCAATCCTCCTGCCTCAGCCTCCCTCCCAAGTAGCTAGGAATACAGGTGTGCACCACCACATCTAGCTTTACTTTCTTAATGGTGTCTTTTAATGAACAGATAATTCCTAAGTTTAATGTAGTGAAATTATCATTTTTTCCTTTATAGTCAGCATGTATATCCAGTTCAAGTAAAGAATATCATGAAAACATTCTCCTATGTTTTCTTTTAGAAACTTTCATAAAGTAGCATTTGAAATGTGAATTTTCCTATAATTCGAGCACTTTGGGAGGCTGTGCCACTGCACTCTAGCCTGGGCAATAGAGCGAGACCTTGTCTCAAAACAAAAAATTTTTTAAAAGTCCTACAAAAAAAAAAAATGCACAATGAAGTTTTCTTCCACCTAATAGGTCAAACAACTGAATCTATGAATTAAGCAAGATTACATTAAATTAAACTCCACAAGCTTTTATCAAGTACCTCGTATGTACCCAGGACTGTTAGGTGCTACAAGAGATGAAAATGATAAGAGATGTTCCCCAACCTAAGTGAATACTAACCTTAGCTAATAGCATGACATCAAATATCAATTGTGTCGAGTGTTTAAATAAAACTGAGAATTCTGACATTGGAGCCCAAAAATAATACATAACCCTCCACCATCCTCAGCTATCCAAGCTGATTGTCACTTCAACAAAGAACAGGAGGACAAAGGCATTTCCTTATTACTGCTACTGTTTCTAATACACACATCTAAAATCCACCCCATTTACCACTTTTCTTAAGAGTACAAGAAAGATCTTAAAAATGTAAGTTATAAGTCCAGCATCTTCTAGTCCAACTACTTAAAAGAAACAGCAGAATCCAGAAATAATACAATTTTTCCCAGAATAAAAAAAATCTAGGTCATTCTAGCTAGAGAACAGTGGGGCAGGAAAGGAAAAACATGTATATGTATACACATATGCTTTCACACACCCACACAACCCTAAACTTTTTCTTAAGTGTTTTCCAATTTTCTTGTCCACAATTACTTATCCCCTTCTTCCTGATCTTAAGAGAGAAAGGTTACAAAAAAAAAAAACAAAAAAGCCAAACTTAAAAAGAGTCCCAGTAGGTTAGAGATCAAATATATTTATGGCCTTTTTTAATGAAAGACAAATTTAGGGAAGGTCGATTCAGGATGAAAAGTTGAAAGGGTTAGTTAAGGGAAGGGATAGTCATTCAACCAATTTAGATGAGCAACAAGTTTTTAAAGTAAACAGAGTCATCGAGTTTTGTCTATTCTCCTATTCTATCATAAGCCTCAAAATAGAATTCTGCACCTCTCTTAAACATGCAGAACAGGAGGGGAAAGAAGCAGTCTGCTAATTTTACAGGTCAAGGTAAACCAGATGCTTCACAGACTGGGCTTCTAAGTCTTAAGCACATTTTCTGAATTAAAGCAAGACTCTATCAGTAGAGCTTAAGAGAAGATCTTGAGCTAAGGTAGTAAACAAGAAGAAAAGAAGCTCATGGAATTGAAACTCTTTTATCAGGAAAGTGTTCAAAGTCAATCCTCTGATGCAAAACAATAGGCAAAGCCTTGACCTAAGGATTAAACTGTTCAACAGGAACCATAATTTCCCGTGGCATTCACTCATTCAACAAACTTTCATAAATGTACACCTACTATGGTCCCATAATGCTAGGCACCATGAATACAGTGTGGAAAACAGACATAGTCCTTTCTCTCATGAAGCTCAGTAGAACTGGGGAAAAAGACATTATACCATTATAAGTAAATAAATATTTAGCGACAAACGATGAGAATTTAAGAAAAAACAATGTAAGGAGTCTTCAGAGTGATCCCAACTGAAGATATCTTGTTGCTTCACCCCATCAATTCCTGCGATTTTCCTCCAACATCTACTACTGTCTCCACCAGCAATCTATCCCCACATTCTGAATGCTGTCTCTGCTCAAGCAAATCAGCAAGATTTCATGGTACGGCTTGAATTCAGCACTGCAAACGGTGCCTCCTGCACATGGCACTGAAGAGTACTTGACAAGTGCACATCCCAAAGACAGCAAAGAGCTGTAAAGTGAAGTGGGGTCTCAAGAGCCCCTCATACACCCTCCTTGCACAGTGCCCTAGAAGATAAAAAGAGGTACCTGTCTGCCTCTAGATCAGAACTTCTGCTTTTCTGCCAATTCAAAAGCAGTTGTTGTACAACTGCATAAGAATCTACAATTACCCCAAATAAAAATTTCCATTAAAAAAAAAAAAAAAGAAAAGCAGCTTTTATGGTCGAGCACAATGGCTCACGCCTGTAATCCCAGCACTTTGGGAGGCCAAGACGGGTGGATCACTTGAGGCCAAGAGTTTGAGACCAGCCTGGCAACATGGTAAAACCCAGTCTCTACTAAAAACACAAAAATTAGTCAGGCACGGTGATGTGTGCCTCTGTAGTCTCAACTACTTGGGAGGCTGAGGCACAAGAATCTCTCGAACTCAGGTGGTGGAGGCTGCAGTGAGCCGAGATCGCGCGCGCCACTGCACTCCAGCTTGGGCAAAAGAGGGAAACCTCGTCTCAAAAAAATAAAAGCAGCTTTTAGAGCCTTGAGGTCTCTCTATAAACACGACAAAATGGTTTGCCTCCTTCCTCTCTCCAGCATCAGCTCTTTATATATCAGAGGCAGGAAGTTAGTATGCTTAAAATGGGACAAGGATGACAATAAAAATAAGTTTAAAGTGATAATAAAAATAAGTTTACAGTGATTTTTTAAAAATCTTTTTACCACATTACCCTTAGAAAGGAGTTTCTTTCTGAGAAGGATTTGGGACTTATATATAACTCAGAATGTGGAAGAATATGTATCACCTTTAGGCCCAGAATACAATGGGTTGAGCCTGTCTCTCTGATACATGGCTAGCTGGGTGACACTGCACATGTGCAGTTTTCTCACCTGCAAAATGGACTTGAGGTCATTTATCCTAGAGTTCTGATCAACTAAATGAGATAACATGAGTCTGGTACCTGGCAAATAAGAGCCACCTGAAAAACAAACAACATCTTACCTACCTTCTCTTCTTTACACCTATTCAAATGGGGGATTTTTAAAAATCATAGTGAGAAAAATCATATTGGTGAATTGAGAACATAATTCTCCACTGGTTGCAATGCTATGTTGCTAAGACTCACTCAAGAAGGGTGACCATGTGACTTGTCTTATGCTATCCCAATTTCAAATACTCTGACATATTATTCCTACTAGCATCAAAAACATCCCAAAAAATCAAATATTTCTGCAACCAAACTCTATCTCCCAGACATCCTCGCTACCTAGAAGCAGCACTAAAATTTTTCATCAGAGGATATATTGTACATTTGGCTCAAGAAACATGTGGCTGGGCATGGTGGCTCATGCCTGAAATCTCAGCACTTTGGGAGGCTGAGGCAGGAGGACTGCTCAAGGTCAAGAGCTTAAGACCACAGTGGGCAATATAGCGAGACCCATCTCAAAAAAAAAAAAAGAAAGAAAAAAAAAACACTCTTCAACTAACCAGGCATGCTGGTATGTACCTGTAGTCCCAGCTACTTTGGAGACTGAGGTAGGAGGATCGCTTGAGCCCAAGAGCTTGGGGCTGCAGTGAGCCATGATTGCACCACTGTAGTCCAGCCTGGGCAACAGAGTGAGACCCTATCTAAAAAAAAAAAAAAAAAAAAGGAAGAAGAAGAAGGAGAGGAAGAAATGTGATCATGGTGCTTACAAGAGGACAAAAGGGACACTGAAAGTATGAAGAGGTCAAGACAACAAAGCAATGCTGCTAAGAGCTTCATGCCAACACAGTATATTTTTACATAGTCTATCCTAATAAGCTCACATTTATGCAACAACATCAGCACAACAGCTAAGTGGATTAGAATAAAATTGCAAAGACCTAAATGGACCCCTGGGATGGCAGAGTTTCTGTAATCATCAGCTAAATCCAAAAAACTAACAGTTGATACCAAGCATACCCTCAGTCTAACCAGGCAACTGAAAGAGAAGCAAAATAGAAAATCAAGTATATATATAAAGTATATCCCTGGTGGAATCTAGAGGGCACAAAAGAACAATTCATAGTGCCTGCAGCTGAGTGTCACCAAAAAAAATCCTCTTTTAAGCTGTGCAGAGTGCCTGATATACTGCAGTAGCTGGGAAAACGGCCACATTCAAGCCCACGTCAGAGCACACCAGGTATGCTCCCTTGGCAACAATACTACATGGGATGCGGGTGCAAAACACCTTCCTACTTCCTTTGAGTTTAAAGTCACTGTCACACTCACCCTTTGGCACACAGCCAGACAGGGCCAGTGATACTCAGTTTACAATGTAAATAAATCATCCCCATGCAATGTTATATTTTGAACCATTTAGACAAGTGTGCAGGATTCAAAAAAATGAAAAATAAAGAGTGGCTTGTTTTCCCAAGTCTCATTCACATTCTCATGTTCGCAATCCCCATTTCTAGCAAATGCCTCCCAGGTCCAGAAAAAAATTCCTTTCCTAAATATTCACCATCTGCGTTTCATTTGGCCATTCCTTCCTCCCTCTCTTCTCTGCTCCCAACCCACAAGAAACATATACATATGTTTATGTTTATATATACATATATCCCCTCCTATTAACATTCTCTGAAAACAAATATAGAAAAGATTAGAAAGGAAAAGAGACTAGGAGAGGGAGGTAAACAGGGCAGGCAAAGGGAACAGTTCACAGAATGAGGCACAAAGACGAGAAGAGACGGTTGCTCTTGAGCTCCAGCAGTAAGGGCTGTTTCTGATTAGGTGCGTACAATTGCAGAGCTGCACAGGAAGTGCTGAGGGCGCCCTCTTGGTCGGCCCCATCCCAAACACACTGAAAACCTTTGTACTATAGCAGGCCCATCTGGAATCAGTTAGGACCAAGCTCCTAGCAGCCTTTCCTTTTTTTTTTTTTCCCCAAAACACACACACACACACACACACACACACACACACACACACACACACACACACACTCTAAAACCACTTAGCTCAGTTTTCCTGCCTGCAACCTTCTCATCCCTTCCTTCCAAATCATCCCTTCTTTCCAAATCACCCTTCGGAACATATTTCTCCAACGGCCCTTCTGGGGTCACCACTAACAAGATGAGTCATATAAGAACATAAAGCATTCAGAGAGCTAGCATCCTCCCTAGAACCCAAACACCCCCAAAAAAGTACAGTCTTCATGCAACTAAAATCCCTTTTTAGACCATTTTGGGTTTTTTTTTAAATGCTATTTTTAGAAATTCAAAGTGGCCTACTTTTTTTAAGGATTTAAATGAAGCATCTCCTTTAGGAAACTGTTTTCATTTGTTCTATCTTCTAAATCATGCAAAAAGTAGGAAAAAAAGAAACTCTGGCATAGTTCTCCTAGCATTCAAAAGGAAAAATATTTTTCCATTCACAATCCTAAGTTAAATCGCTTATATTCGCTTCTGTAAAATTGATTTCTACCGATGCTTTCTCAAAAAAAAAAAAAAAAAAAAAGGAACTTACCCAGTACTGTCGTAAATGTCTAGCACTAAGACTCAGGAGACCTGGACAATAGTCTTGATGGCCACTAAGTAGCCATATGGCTTGGAATAAATTATTTATGCTTCCTAGGTCTCTATTTTTTCACCAGTAACATGGGGCAAGGCAGATTCTTTCCAGCACCACAACTTCCTCAAATCCCACACACCTAATAAAACATAAGAGTACACACAAAACTGGCCTCCAGTTTCACCTAGGAATCATCACTTTAAAGAAATGTTCTTATTACCTACCAAAGACTGTACAGAAAGGAATTGTGTGTGGGTAGAGAGAATGGACAGAGGCTGTCAGTTGGCACCCTCTTCTATGAGCCATATTCCCTGTCCTCACAGTGCTTAGAGACATCATAACCAAGAAAGGCCATTAAAATGTTTAAGGAAAGTACAAGCCTAGCCATCTGGGCCCAGCAAACTGACCAAAGAAGTGCAGCACCAAGACCTGCAGAATTAAATTCACTACTAAGCTACTGAAATGTAACTTGTCCTTTGTGCTCAGTTTTAAAGCATCTTATTTTAATTGATCTCAATAAATATTTACCAAATCAATCAAGAAGGCCAGATTCAAATATAAAAAAAGAATAGAAACTGCCCTATCCTCAAGAAGTTTATAATCTACAGGCAACAGAGAGAGATGTTCAAAGACAATTTTAGTCCAATACTTGATAATGATTAGGTAATCATAAAGTACTGTGAGAGTCCTAACTGATGCTTCCTCCATGAGCCTTCTTTGACAGTCTACACCTTTTTAGAGCTCTTTCTCTTATTTTCTTCCATTAAACTGTTCTAATAAATCTGAAAATTATATTTCACCATAAAATTTAAAGGTTGGTACTATCAACTGCCTAAACTTACAGAAGTCAGTAACTGTTTAACAAGTAGTTTATATCCACAGAGGGGGGACAGACCTACATAAACCATCTCCCAAGCCACACTGGTGACAACCAGAGCAGGAACACTGAAAACTCCCTCAATAGGAGCGCCACCTTTATACCTATGGCAATTAGGAACCAATTCTTGACCTAAGGCTGGGTTCTAGGCATTAAGAACCAGTCCAGCAAGTAAAACGTTTGAGATTAGAATTGTCTGTTGTCAGCCCCTCAGACATAACCAGAATGGCAATTGCTGTGAACCACATACAAGGTTTTTGCCAAGAAGTACACACAGTATCTGCTCTCATCTGTTTTCTTCTCAACTAAAAACGGTCTAGTTCTTAAAGGGCCTGTTTTACCATTTCACGTCCAGAAGGAGAGAAAATTATTCCTAAATGGGCTGAGGCCTTAATCTCATATGCTAAGTAACCTGAAGGATGAGTGGGTTCCTTTTCCTTGGCCGTGGCAGAGGGGACTGACCCCATTGTGGGCAGGCTCCCTAAAAATGTATTCTCTTCAGTGTGTTAAACTTCCCCTCTCTATGCTGGCAAGACTTCAAACACATTCGGAGAGAAGTAAGACTATATGAGGTGGGGTTCCCAAAACAGCAGGGTCACATTTCCTCCTGGAACGTGGAAAGCTGAACTGTAGGAGGTGCCTATAAGAGATCTGGCCCAGTCCTGAAACATTAATACACTTCAAATTAGGCACAGAGAACTTGGCAGCTCGGCTGACTCCCAGACCAGCTCTAAACAAAACTGGTCAGGATTCTTCGTGGCAAACAGCAGTAGAAGGAGCCAATCAAAATGGTTGGCCCTGCCAAAGAATTGCCGCCTTTTCCTTAAAGGGAAAACACTTCAAGGGGAGTGTGGCTGTATTTCTAAGGAGAGAAAAGGAGTTTTTAGATTTTCTGAACTCCTACATCCAGTTGCTTTATTTCTGTAAATTCCTTTTCCTACATTTGTTCTCGTCTATAACAACACCAGCATTGCCACTGGGTATAATAAAAAACAGGCTAGGCTAAGCACAGTGGCTCACGCCTGTAATCCCAGCACTTTGGGAGGCCAAGGCGGGTAGATCACGAGGTCAGGAGTTCAACACCAGCCTGACCAACATGGTGAAACCCCGTCTCTACTAAGAATACAAAAATTAGCCAGGCGGGGTGGCACGCACCTGTAATCCCAGCTACTCGGGAGGCTGAGGCAGGAGAATCACTTGAACCCAGGAGGCAGAGGTTGCGGTGAGCCGAGATCGCACCACTGCACTCCAGCCTGGGTGACAGAGTGAGACTCCATAAAAGAAAAAATCACAGGTTAGAGCTTTACAGAAAGACGCCAGAATCCTAACACTACTTTAACCAAAGGAGGCAGGGCATCCCCCCTCATCTTATTGCCTTCATCTTACTGCTACCACTTAAGGGCAAAGTCCTTCCAAAGATTCCTCCCCTGGAGTCTCATCTTTTCCCTACTGCCTCTTTCCTTTTCTCTGACCCTCTCTCCGCAGCCATTCAAAACTCAACAGAAATACTAAAGTAAATTTCATCCTGATGTGAGTCTCTCAACAGCGCAGACGCAGCGTAGTAGACAGGGCTTCTCAAACTAACTGTGAGGAGCAACCTTTTCTGTTAACTTTCCAATCCATCAGGGAATCATACTTTTGTAAGGTGCAGTAAAATGAACTACTAGAAAAATGAAATTCTAAAAAACAAGAAATATAAAATACAAGCCCCAGTTTTTTACTGTTAGACTTAACACTCATAAAAGTATTCTGTCAAATTGCTATTTGAGTTCTAAGTGCATACAAACAATCAATCTCTGCACCTATATTGTATGAATTGGTAATAAACAGCAAACTAATACCAGTCTACAAATGACACTTTAATTAGCACTGGTAAAAAGAAAGGAGAGCAAGCTTTGACACTACACAATCCTAGGGATGAACACAGCTCACTTACTAGTCATATGACCTTAAGCATATCATTTAATTTTTCTGAATCCCAATTTCTGCATTGATAAAACAGGAACATAATGTCACCAAATATTCTGCAAAGTTAAGGAAAGATTAAGAAAATGTAATGCCAAGAAACCTAACACAGTGCCTGATTTAGACTAGGAATCCAATGATACAACTATTACTATCAGGTTTTCTAGGTATTTCCTTTTATCATTCTCTTTTAATTTAAAGGCAATTCTAATCCCAGTAAATCCTAACCTTGGGAGTCAGTATTTTCAAAGCTAACTGTAACAAGCAAAATTCAGATCTATGATCTTTTATTGTCTTTAGTATCTTTTCCCTTTTGATGTCAGGAACAGAAAAAAAAAAAAAAATCAAACTTTCGTGTTGTGCCAAAAATGAGTTCCCACTTGATCGCTAGTGTTTTCTGTTTGACCCAAAATATATTCCAATTTGATTTCTGGTCAAATTATTACCAGCTCAATCACTAATTCTGTTGCCATTCCAGACTTGTTATTGTTATTTTACTATATACTGAGTAGATACAAGAATATTTACAAATTATGTGAAGGATATAAATAACAACAAAAACATATGCCATTAGAATTCTAGTTTTTCCTCCACCTCCTGCCACCACCCCCAAATGTATCTTCCTACATGGGCTGAGCCCCTCCTTCACTACTGTCCTTAAAGATCTGAATTTAAGTCCTAACTGTCACTTCATGACCTATATAATCTTCAATAAATTGCATCCCCTCTCTTTTTTTTTTTTTTTTTTTGGAGACAGAGTCTCGCTTAGTCGCCCAGGCTGGAGTGCAATGGCGCGATCTCGGCTTACTGCAAGCTCCGCCTCCCGGGTTCACGCCATTCTCCTGCCTCAGCCTCCCGAGTAGCTGGGACTACAGGCGCCCGCCGCCTCGCCCGGCTAATTTTTTGCATCTTTAGTAGAGACGGGGTTTCACCGTGTTAGCCAGGATGGTCTCGATCTCCTGACCTCGTGATCCGCCCGCCTCGGCCGCCCAAAGTGCTGGGATTACAGGCGTGAGCCACCGCGCCCGGCCTGCATCCCCTCTCTTAAGACTATCTCTTACCTATCAAATGAAAAGGCTGAACAACATGGTTACTAACACTGTTTTCAGCTCCCTGCTTGATTTCAGCTAGGTTCAAGACTTTTCATGTTAAATCCCCTGACTTCTTACCTTTCTATTTTACACAATTCTAGTAGCCATTATCCACCCCTGAACTTGCTATACCAAATCCTCCAACCAAAAATTCTGACCACTACCACCACACCTTATTTTTTGCCTCAGTCCTTTCTTCTTTTTCTCAACAAGTACCTCCAGTCACTGAGGAGAGACAATTCCACCTGATCCTCCAAGATCTCCACCTCCCTCAACATCTAAAACCTTCCTTTCACAAATATTTCCCTTGTGTATTCAGAGCATAAGGGCTAAAAGGAAAGCCCCCAAGAATTCAATCCAACATTTTTATATATGAAACAAGACACATTTATAAAAGTAATAACAGAATGAATGAAAATATCTGCAAATGTGTATCGGAAAAAGGATCTGCTACATATGTAAAGAATTTCAAAATGAACTGAGCAAGAAAACAAACCACCTGGCCAGGCATGGTGCCTCACGCCTGTAATTCCAGCACTTTGGGAGGCCAAGGCAGGTAGATCACCTGAGGTCAGGAGTTCGAGGCCAGCCTGGCCAACATGGCAAAACCTCACCTCTACTAAAAATACAAAAAATTAGCTGGCCGCAGTGGCGTGTGCCTGTAATCCCAGCTACTCAGGAGGCTGAGGGAGGAGAATAGCTTGAACCCGGGAGGCAGAGGTTGCAGGGAGCCAAGATCGCATCACTGCACTCCAGCCTGGGCGACAGAGCAAGACTCCATCTCAAAAGAAAAAAAAAAGAAAAGAAAAGAAAAGAAAATGAACTGCTCGTTTTAAAAAAATGAGCAAAATATTTAAAGAGACCCATTCAAAGAGATATGAATGACAAATATCCAAATGAAAGATGCTAAACATCATTAATATTTAGGAAAATACAAACTGAAGCCATGAAGAGACACCACTATATACCTATCAGAAGGACTCTCATTTAAAAAAAAAAAAAAAAAGAACTGACAACAGCAAATAGTGGAAGGAATGTAGATACATTCAATGCTGACGAGAATCCAAAGTGGTATAGCCACTTTGGGAAACAGTTTGGCAGTTTCTCATACACTTATACACTTCATATACATTTATATGACCCAGCATTCCCACCCTTAGGTATTTACCCAAGAGAAATGAAGCTACTCAACAGCATTACTAATACCTAAAACAGCACCGGCGAATCTCAAAAGAATTAGACTAAGTGAAAGAAGCCATACTCGAAAAGCTACATAATACATGATTCCATTTATATAACGTTTTAGAAACGGCAAAATCATAGGAACAGAAATCTGATCAGTGATGCCAGTGGCTGGGGATGGAAGAGAGGACTGACTGTGAAAGAGCCTGAGGGAACTTTCTATGGTAATGGACACATTTTATATCTTGATTGTGGTAGTGGTTACATGCCTGTATTACATTTGTCAAAATTCATAGAAATATAACCTTAAAAGAATGAATTTTACTGCATGTAAATTATATCTAAATATATATATATATACACACACACACACATATACACGTATACATATGTGTATATGTATAAAATCCTCCTCAAAACAAAAAGCCCTGTTCCCCTTCCGACACAGAGGAGTTAGCACAGCAGCCAAGGACACAGGTGGGTGAGGAACTGAGGAATCAAGGATGCACAGGACAGCAGGCCCAGAGGCCAAAGACAAGAGTAGTTGGGGGTCAGGGGACACTGGAGGACTACAGGTAAAGCTGGGAAACTCTAGGGAGGTTAGGAAGCCACAAGGAAGAATAGGCCAAAAGAGCCCATTTACTGAGGATTCCAGACCATGAGGAATAGGGTACAGAGGTGGTGGAGACAGCCATCGTGGTTGGAAAACTGGCAACACTGAGCAAATAAGTAAACATATTGGGGATAAGGGGAGCCAAGTTTTTCCCTACTAGAGAATATATTTACAAATACGGAAAGAGGTTGGCTGCATTTAATGGAGTTATCAGTGTGAATTCATGATTTTATAATATAAAATGCATTGTTTTATAATTTAAAATATGTAACACACATGCAAACATCGCACATGTATATATACATATATAGCACACAAAGATACGAAAATATAGATGTAATGTGGTATATATGTGTTTATGTACATATATATGTACATACATACAATTTCTAGCTGTTTGCTGAGAGAGCCTAGAGGCAATGACACTCTAGTAGCAATATGCATACTCACCACCCAGATGTTGGCTTCTAATTACTATCCTCCATTTAAAAGAACCAGAGTCTCTTGGAAATGGCTGATTTCTGGGCTTTGGAAGGAAAAGTACAAAATAAACTTGGAAAACCTTCTTGTGACAGAAAATAAAGAAATACCCCATGAATGATGGGGACAGGTCAACAAGACAAAGAAACCAGCATAAAGCAGGTCCCAAGGGCTAAACTTTCAAACTCCCTCAAGCTTGAGGAGTCCATTTGATAGAAATAAACAAACGAAAAAGGGAAATTCTTTGTAATAGAATGACATCTAACAAATACAGGCAGACACAGAAATAGAGGACCAGCATTTGACAGAATAAAACTGGTTGGTTCAGGAAAGAGTAGTCAATAGTGCTAAGGAGGTTAGGTATAGATCTGCTGAGGAACAGGATAGTAGTATAATTTCAGAATACCTTTCCACAAGACGATAATCGATTACAAAAGGAAAAATGATGAATCTGATGTGGAGAAACCTAGCAGACATCAGCTTAACCAGCTGTTCAAGGTTAACAATATTACTGACAGTGGGATGAGGGGGACAGCATTTGCCTCCAGATATGATGCAACGAGAAGAGCATGGCATCGTTGCAGTGGTATGCCTGCCAAAAACGATATTACTGCTGTCATGAAGAAACAGACAGACTCAGATCTAGACTCTTCAAAATGTCAAGGACATGAAAGAAAGGTGAAGGCTGAGGAACTGTTCCAAGCTGAAGAGGTCTGAGATGACATGCAACTAAATGCAACGCATATTCCTAGACAAGACACTGGACCAAAAAGGAAAAAGACATTGCTGGGACTGCTGGCAAAATGTTAATGGAGTCTGTGGATGGATGGTCACGTTGTACTAATACTGATTTCCTGATTTGGAGAGCTATGCCAGTTATACAGGAAAGTCCTATTTTGGGGAATACACATTGAAGTGTTTGGGAGTGAAGGAATATCACATCTGCGGCTTGCTCTCAAAAAAAGCTCAGAAAGGGAACAATGAAAAACAGTATGTATGTACACAAACCCCACACACAAACATACAGAGTGAGCAATGAAGCAGATGCAGTAATATATTAACAACTGGGGAATCCAAGTGAAGAGAATCTAGGAGTTTGGGGTGTTTTGTGGGTTGCCAACTGCTCTGGTAACTTTTCTCTAATTGTGAAATTATTTCAAAATAAAGAATCAAGGGAAAAAAATAATAGCCATCCATTGCCAGGAATTTAAGAGTACAATGTCTTTGATTCTCACAACAAAAGCTGATCCTAAAGCTCAGAAAGGTTAAAACGTGGTTCAACAAGTGTCAGTGCCATATTAACTCGAGTCTGTCAAACTCTGGAGCCTTTAATCTTCTACCACACCATGCTACCTCATTCGACAAATAGGTAACTATCATGTAACGAAGTATGTGCCAATATCTTTACTTATCATTGAGGATGGAAAATCAATCAGACCATCCCTGCCCTCAAGGAATTCAGGCTAACAGAGATAGCCTTTACTTATAAACTAGTAAAGGGTTATTGGTGCTATGGTTTGCCTTTACTTGTACAGGGAACGTTGGGCCTTTACCACAAATTCGTTATGACCTATTAGAAGGTAACATTTGAGATGTATAGAAAAAATAGACCAATGGCCACAGTGGAATATACTTAGGTCATGTAGGTAAAAGATCCTATGTGATCAACACAGACACACCTCTCCAAGGCTTGAATACCCATAAATAGGAAAAAGAATGGGGGGAATCTAGAGGAATATATTTGGGGATCTCCAACTATTCCTTCCCTTAGGTTTTCATCCTCAGAGGTGTTCCATGTTTTGTTTAAAGAGATCATTTTCTAAGAAGTAGTGGTTGTGGTGAGATTAGAACTATTTGGCCCAATTACTAAACTGGGTAATTGCCAAAAGGCCTACCCTGGTTTTCTAATGGTTTTCTACTCAAAGCAAAGGAGTAACTCTTGTGAATGAAAGAGAGCAGAAGTTAAATCTCTACCAAAGCACAAAGCATCAGGTTTACTTTCTTTTTTTTTTTTTTTTGAGACAGAGTCTCGCTCTGTAGCCCAGGCTGGAGTGCAGTGGCCGGATCTCAGCTCACTGCAAGCTCCGCCTCCCGGGTTTACGCCATTCTCCCGCCTCAGCCTCCCAAGTAGCTGGGACTACAGGTGCCCGCCACCTCGCCCGGCCAGTTTTTTGTATTTCTTAGTAGAGACAGGGTTTCACCATGTTAGCCAGGATGGTCTCGATCTCCTGACCTCGTGATCCGCCCATCTCGGCCTCCCAAAGTGCTGGGATTACAGGCTTGAGCCACCGCGCCCAGCCCAGGTTTACTTTCAAAGCCAAATTTATCCCCAAAGTAACCAGGTTTTACCATCAATTATATGCAAATTAAGCAGTTTTCTTCTGGTTATAAATCAATTAGGGGCAGCAGGGTGCTATGTCTCTTGGTATTGCCCTGAGTTTTGCAAGTAGCTTGCGTACAGACCATACACCACTTACAAGACAAGAAAGTGGAAGACCCAATAGTAAATATGACAATATCTGCCCTCAAAGAACTTACAGTTTAGCAGGGGGGACAGATAAATTAAAAGAAGGGACACCTTCCAGATTGGAATGGGATCTGGGTCAGGAAAGGCTTCCTTGAAAAGAAAATACCATTTGGCTGAGATCTAAGGAACAACCTGACTTTGCACGCTTATGTATTTATGTTATATGTTTTACTTTATGGAGAATTTTCTGAGTAGAGAGGTAAAAAGAGATACAAGAAAAATGGTATAAAGGCACAGAGGAGAGAAAGATAGCAAGTGATTCCATTCTGCTGGGACATAAATACTAAGAAAGAAGCCTGTAAAGGGCTTTTAGTAGTGGAATAATAAACTTTTAATCACCAAAACAACTTTATGGTAGTAATTATTATCTTCATTTTACTAATGAAAAAACTGAGCCTTGAGAAAAGTCAGGTAGATTGAGCAAGGTCCCACAACAAAAAAAATGCAGATCAACTGTAAAACCCATCCTCTTTCTGTTCTATTTCCCTCAGAGTTATACACAGAATGTAGCCAGTTCCTTGGATTTCACAGACAAATCACCTTTTCCCTAGATACTCAGCCCTTGGTATTTAACACTTTCAAAAATCCAAACATTCAGCCAGTCGCGGTGGCTCACGCCTGTAATCCCAGCACTTTGGGAGGAAAGGTGGGCAAGATCACTTGAGGCCAGGAGTTCGAGACCAGCCTGGCCAACATGGTAAAACCTTATCTCTACTAAAAATACAAAAATTAGCCAGGTGTGGTGGTGCACATCTGTAGTCCCAGCTACTCAGCAGACTGGAGCATAAGAATCCCTTGAACCTGGGAGGTGGAGACTGCAGTAAGCCAAGATCATGCCACTGTACTTCAGCCTGGGTGACAGAGCAAGACTCCTTTCAAAGAAAAAAATTAGAATTAAAAATTTTAAAATATAAAAATCCAAGCATTCACCGAAGTTAATTTTAGCTTCATTGGGAGGTCAATCCCTTAGTAAAATTGAATATAACCATTTTTATGGTTTTACTGGTTTTCCCCAATGTGAATTTGCATACAAAAAATTCAACATTTTCCCCTTACGTTTGAGGCCCCAAAAGATCAAGGCAGCAGTAAGAAGGCAGCCCACACAGAATTCACTGTATACCCTGTAACGCACAACACATCAGCATCTATTTTATCCGGCAGCAGGAAGACTTATAAGTTAAGACCCCACAATTATCCCTGTAGAGAGAGGCACACCAAAGGGAATGTAGGCATAACAGCTACAATAATGGTAACACAAATAGCCATCTGTACTTACAGCCAATCATGCCAAGGGCTTTTAAACACCCACATCCCTACTGCCTCCCTCTCTCTCCATGCAGGTGGGCAAATTCCTTTCTATTCTTCTCCAACCCACATAATTCCAGGGGAATAGATAATCTGATGCTAGAAGCAAAAAGCAAAGAAAGCTGCTATACTTTTGAACACAAAAGACCGAAAAGGAAGAGTCCTAATTCCCCCACCCTGTGTTCTACACATTAAACCAGTATGTCTCTATTCCTTCTACTGTCTAAAACACAGAAACATAGCTCCTGTTACATCCCCCAGGTCCCTTTCCCTAACTTCCACCAGTCCCAGCTAGTTTAGACCCTCCTACCCCCATCTCCCCATTTATTCAGTTCTCTCAATGCACTTATCACATTATAGGTCTTGTTGGTACCAGTCTCCCTACTACACTGGGAGCCCCTAAGGTCATGGACTGTCTCTCTCTGCCTCCCTCCACATCCTCAACAGCCAGCATGGTACAGGACATACGGGTGCTAAATAAAGATTTGCTGGGTGATTACAAGAACTGCAGAATGAACAGGAAAGTGGGTAGGAGAAAAGGAAATGGTTGGACAGTAATTTGAGGTCTGAGGGTCCAGGATATCTGAATAGAAACCATGCCACAGTCCCTACAATGGAACATGTTGAGTGCAATAGTTACATAAGAAAAATCATCCTTTAATAGTCTCTGATAGACAGTTTTAGAACAAAAGCTGTTCTAACTCTAACAAGCTAAGGGTATCGTTTAAAATAAAAAATAAAAATAAGCCACTAATCCTATCTATTAGTGTTATGTCCCCAAAAGCAAAACAGCAACAAGACAGTGTGGCCTACAAAACTACCACAGCCCTACCACTCAGCTCTAGCTCCCAACACAAATAGCTTTTCAGGACTCCTCTTTCTTCGACAGCTGTTTTGCCCACCCTCTCCCCTTAGCCTCTTCCTTTCCTCCCCTACAAGGCAGCAAAGAAAACAACAACTGCACTACAAAATCCAAGAATCATCAGAAAGACAAATCTCCCCAGTTCTCCTAAGTTTATCCTGACGGCTGCTGGCAAGATAAGCAATTTTTTTCCTAATTATGGTAGACTTCACCTGGGTGATGAATGTAGTTATCAACTTTTCAACAAGGTGCTAGAAACAGTAGAAGATCTCAAAACCATACTTTAGTAGTGCACCTGCCCAATCTGCCCTCCGCTCTGCAACCAGGAGACTTTTACCAGCTCTTCTTTAGCTCTAATCCACCAGCTATTACCCGCCCCCTACCAGGGGCATCTGCTCTTGAAGCTTCCTTACTAACTATACTTGTCAAAATCAAACAGAACCTGACAGAAAAGTAAGACGGAAAAGGGATGTAATAAGTTTCTAAGATTGTCTCAATTTAAACCCTTTGGCCATATTTTTACCTGGATTTTTTTTTTCTACTGAAGAAAACTATAATAATTACTTTGGGGAGATGCTGATTTTTACTAGAGTTTACTTTGAACCACTGTAGTAAGATGTTAGAACTAAAAGCAATCTCAGAAATAACATTATATCCCCACATTTTGCAAACAGAGAATGGCCCAGAGATGTTAATAACTGCTTAACTACAGTTACACACAAAAAAAATTCCTAGATCATCAAATCCTGGATGGCAAGACCTGTATCAAATTTGTCTCTAGTGTCCAACAGTGTTCGGCACTTGATAAATGGTTGGTAAACTGAACTAAATGAACACAGCTAATTAGTGGTAATCTAGAACTATGACCCAAGACCGTTTGACTTCAAGTACAATGTTTTCTCATTACATGTGACTAGAAAGCTAGAGAAGATGAATAATTTGGAATCCAAGCTCTCTTCCTCCTCAACAACCAGGCACACTCTGTTTATCTCTGACACCATCTGTAAGATTTCCAATCTCTGTATGTTCAACTGTTCTAAAAATCATACATTTCTAAACTGATTCCCTAAAATATCTGTGCTCTTCCACTCAGATTACTTTTTTAAATAATTCTCTTCAATTACCTAATCTTCTTAACGGCCAACCTCTTGGGGATCCCTCCTTATACCTCAACAACTTACAACAAGCTACAGAAATCTGTCTCTTTCCCTTGTTTGTGTCCCCCTAGGCCAATGGTTCTCAACCTTGACCGCAGTGTAGCATCATCTGAAGGTGTTTAAAAAAACAAACCTGATTCCTGGGTCCTGCCCGCAGAGTTCCTGATTTAATTGGTCTGGGTAGGGTATGGCCTAAGCAATGAAACATTTAAAAGCTTCCCAGGTGATTCTAACACAGAATTAGCTAAGATTGAGAACCTCTGCCCTATGCCCTCAGAAACTCACCACTTGGTCCATTATATACTCTAAAAATAACTACATACTGCCAGTTGTTCTGGACTTGCAAAATATTAGACTGCTTTGCACCAAGACAGAGTGTGTTGCTAGACTGAAGGCACATTGGAACCATACCCTTGTTTCACATCTGTTATATAATAAAACTGTGGTAAATATGTTGGTAAAGCTCTATAAATCATTAATAATGAATGCCCAGCATCTGGCTAAAAGACTACAGGGGGGAAAAGCTGTACTGAAGTTGGCTCAGAAACATATTTAGTTTCTCAATTTTTTTTTTAACCAAAGATCTAGAGTCCTTCAAATCCAGATGGTCTTTCTGTAACAAAAATAGCTTTTTGTGGCACATGAACAAACCCAACCCAAAAGAAGCACAAGAATATACTATGTATTTTCATGCCTCCATGACTCTGCTCACCCTAGTATCTATGTCTGGAACACCCTTACCCAGTCTGCATAGAAAACTCCTATTCATCTTTCAAAGCCCAATTCAAATGCCTCCTTTAGTCATTCATTCAACAAATACTGAGAATTCACTAAGTGACAGGCAATGGAGATACAACGTTAAACAAGACACAGTCACTGGCTTCACAGTGCTTACACTCAAGTACTTGGGAAGACAGCCAGTAAACAAAGAGACAAATTTTTAAAATTCCAGATGATGCGAAGAAAAGATGACAACATAATGTGACACAGTAATGGTGGATGGTGACTGTTCCCAAGTACACTCATTTGGTCCCTCAAGATCCAATCAAGAAAGGAGACTTTATCATATTCCTTTTCACACTCTCAGAATTGTCTCTTGGTACATACACAACGAATATTTTGAATGAAAAACAAAAGAGTAAGAAAGGCAAAAGTAAAATACTAATAGAAACAATCATCATCAACTAAAAGTCAAGAGACACCCTAAGTTGTTCCAACTACCTACTATGTTTTCAGCAAATCTCTTCCTCTCTTCTGTAAAATGGGTGGACTGGATTAGACCGGGATTGTAACACTCACCAGAGGTAAAGAGTGAAGTGCACAGGTAGAGACTCTGCAATACTGAAGCAAACGGGCCATTCCAAAAGAGAACAGTCACTATTTAGCTCCCGCAGATTGTCAGATGTAGGAATGTTGGCCCCGTGCTGCCAAGTGAAGTCACAAATCTGGGATTCATGTGAGCTTTCCCAATGTTTAAATGTTAAATCCAAAGGCCTTTAAAATACTGTGTTATCCAAACAAAACCCCACATGTGGGAGCCACACCAAAGGCCTATAGTTTGCAACCTCTTGACTAGATAATCTTTAAGTCCTTCCTAATTCTAACAGTCTATGGCTCTAAATGAAATATCTTCTCAAAGAAAAACAGTTAAGAGGAGACAACAGGATCAAAGAATAGAAAGAGAAAAGGACAGTCTCCTTCCCAGGTGTTCCAATCAGATCACAGAAGGTGGGAGGATCACTGGAGGCCAGAAGTTCAAGGCCAGCCTGGGCAACAAAGAAAGCAAGACTCCATCTCTAAAGAGAGAGAGAGAGAGAGATTAGATACAGTCCTCTTCATAATTCATCAGGCAGCAAATCCTTGTTGCTTAGAAAGAAAATGCAAAATGCAGCCTGGATAATGAAAAGACCAATTCTAACCTCTCCTTCAGATTATAAAAGCAGTCAGTCCGCTATATTTTTAGTAATCTGGGGCTGAACTGTTGTGCTTCTGCCCACGCAAGCTTAATAAATATCCCTATTATAGGCAATCAGGAATGCTTAAATAGAGGCACAACCCATGTGCACACACACAGACACAGACACCCCACATAGCACAAAGCAAGGAAATCAATTATGCTGAAGACTGGCAAGATGCCCCAAAGACACAGCAGGAATTTGATATGAACAGCAGGATGAGGAAGGAGAATGAATAATTCAGACTCCCTGATTCACTTAACAAAGTCCTGTCAAACACAAGCTGAGACCCACGGTTTGTGGGCTGAGCTCCCTGGGCTAAAAGGCAACACGAGCTCACTGTCTGAATGGAAAGCTCACTGTGCCTGCTGTGAAGGTGGGAGAAGGAAGAAATGAAAAACGTGCACCTCGAATAGAAGCCAAGTTATTTTTCTGGGAGCCAGTTCATCACAAAAGACCAAACTTGAAAGCAGACAATGTTTTCATACTGTCATTAGCAAAGGAAAAAGAACATGCATATTTTATTTATGTCCACCCTCTTTAAGGCTTCCACTGGATTAACAAGCCCAAAGTCAATGAGATAATGGAAAAGGCAAAAGAAAGAAGTATCAGTCAGAATAGCTAAATGTATAGACATATTCCCAATCCTTACCCTCTCACCCCAGTGTTTAAGAAAGTTATCAACATTAACTATCTTCAAGCTAGCAATGCTGACTGTGGACTTATGGACTATTCATCAACTGCTTCACCTGAAGTTCCTCATGATTTTTAGACACCAGCCTATTCTGAAAACAGATCCAGATCTATACCAAGCATTAGTCAGTCACCATAAACTCTTACTTCGCTGGAAAACAGAGTTTTGTATAAAGATCTCTTTTTTGTTTTTTTTTTAGACTGTTACATAAATGACCTAGGGAAGAAAAAGAAAGGTAAACAGTCCAACCTGTTTTCATGTGTCTTTATGATAGGTTTAGTATTTTAGCTTCCATTTTTGTTTTTTAGTGACAAGAATAAAATATTTATAATCATACAGCATTTAAATCTCTCAAAGCTATGATACTCACTGATGCAAATACTTCAGTCTTACATTTGTAAAATATTACTTATAAACAACACACCAAGAATGCATTAACTTCTGAATGCCACGATACTAAAATTGTGTTTGTACAAAAATCAAGGGAAAAGAACAAATTTAGGCTGTTCTTTTCAATTCCTTCAGAATTCCTTCTAAGGCTATAAAGACACAGTGACCAAGTTCTAAATATTATATTAGTTGAGTAGCAGAAAACAGATTTCAGAAAGCAACTACTACCACAAACAAATGCACTTAGCATGAGCTCATACATTTAATAACCATTTTAAAAATTAATCTGATTCCCAAAGTTATCAAAAGCAACTAACAACTTTTCAAAATTCAAATGGCTGAACAGGAGATGTTTCAGCCCTAAAAGCAAAGAATAAATAGCATTAAAATTGAATGGTAATTAAATAACCTGCTCCTTCTACTGATAATAACCAAATTTTCCTATTTACATCAGGTCAGCCTCTAGGGAATTAATCCATCAGCCTGTCATAAAGAAGCATGTGATACAACAGCAGTGACTCAAGCCAGAGAACGTATGAGAGGAGGCAGCAACCACACCAGATGGAACTTTCTGCTCACATTCTATGTCACAGATCAGGATCTAAGGGCTCATAAGGCAAGCTCCCAATGGTCACAGATAGGGGCCCCTAATTTCCAAATGCTTACTGACCGGTGCATCTAAAAATGAGATAATACAAAGTCTGATATGCCTTTTCTTTTGTGAAAGAACAATAAAGCCACTGTTTATCAACTTTAACAAGTTGGAAAATGGATAACAAACTTCCCAGAAGAAGAATAAAACTTATTCTGTAAATTATTTGGTGAGGTTGGGGCAAAAGTATTTTTCTTAAAGCTCCCCAGAGGATGCTAATGGGCAGCCAAGATTAAGAAACACTGGTCTAACTAAGCCTTGAGACAAACTGACTAGAGCTACTTAACCAGTGAAAGCCAGAGGTAAAACACTAAAGGGAGGCCACCTTGGCCTTTGAACATGACTTTGTTTGAAATGATTATCTCTAGCAAAAGAACCACACAGCGATCATTCACCCTGCAAATCTAGGATCTATATTCCATACAGATAAGGTTCTTTCAGTTCTAAAATCCTATAATCCCTACGACCATTAACTGGCAATAAATACTAAGCTTACTATAAATCAGGTACTGTGCTACATACTGGGAATTTTAAAAGAAAAAATAAAGACTAAAACAGAGTCCCTACCCTCGAGGAGCTTACAGTTTGGCAGGAGCTCAAAGGAAACAGGCCTCTTATAATACAGTGAAATAAATCCTAAATAGGGAAAAGTACAAGGTGCTATGAAAGCAGTCAAGAGAGTTCCTAACCCTATCTTAGAAATTCAGTAAAAGATTCCCAAAGGTACCAATAAACCAAGATCTCAAAGATAAGGGTTAGTGCCATAAAAGGTGGAAGGAGACATGTTACAGAGGGAATAAAGTGAAGCTGCATGGTATATGAACAAGCGGGTCAAGGGGTGGGAGATGAGGTAGGAGCCAGATCACCAATGGCTTTTAATGGGACTAAAGGGCAGTGAGATGATCAGAGTTGTTTCAGAAGGATCACTCTAAGAAAAATTACTGCAACGCAATGATGTGGGATGGGAGGGGTGAAATTAAAGGCAGAAGGACCATTTAAGAGGCTATAACAGTAGCTTCAGCAGCTGGGTAAATGGTGGCACTGGTTTCGGAGTTACACAAGGACAGAATTTTGCAGAAAGAGCAGGTAAGGGCTGGGCGTAGTGGCTCATGCCTATAATCCCAGCATTTTGGGAGGCCGAGGCAGGCAGATCACCTGAGGTTAGGAGTTCAAGACCAGCCTGGCTAACATGGCAAAACCCCATCTCTTCTTTAAAAAAAAAAAAAAAAAAAAGAACAGATAAGGAAGAATCAGTTTTAGATGCTGTGTTTGCAGTTAACTATGGGGTATCCAAGCACAGATGCACGCTGAGCAGTTGGATACAGACATCCTAAGTGCAGGAAAGAGATCTACACTAGAGACAGCAATGTGGAAGTTGTCAGTATATAGACAATAAATAAAGTCTTAGCAATAGACGAGCTTGCCCAAGGAGAAATATATATAATTTTTAAAAAGTAAAAAGAAAAGGCCTAGAGTAGAATCCATTCAAGCACCAACTTTTAAGTGGTGGGCTGAGGAAGGGATAACAAAAATACACTGGCAGACAGAGGGAGAAATTCTAAAAAGCATGGTACAAGGGAAGCCAGGGGAAGAGAGGCATTCCAAGGACAGAGACAACAGAAAGGAATGTTCATTGGATGTAGTTGCAAGGGAGTTAATGGTGATTTTGGAGAAAAGAGTTTCAATGTTGTGGTTAAAGAGAAAACTAGAACTGCAATGGGCTCAAAGGGTGCAGACAACTATTTTAAGAAGGTGGCTTGTAGAAGGGAGGAGAGTGAAAAGCAGATGGAGGGTAAAGATAGCGAAATGTGCTAGATTTTATTTATTTATTTTGTTTAAAGTTGATGAAAAAAGATATGGAAGGGCAGATTTAAAATCTTGGGAAAAGATCCAAGCAAAACTCACTACAGAAAGGACAAAAAGTGGCACGCAAAGTTTGGTGGCATGAAGGTAAAAGAGTTCCAATCTGACGGTCTCTATAAATTAAGAGGCAAGATTAAGTGAAGGGAAGCAAAAGGAAAGGAAATGTAGGACAATGAGGGATGTTTAAACAGCCACTGTGGCAAATCCCCAAGAGGTCACTTAAAAACAGAAATACTGGCCAGGTGCAGTGGCTCACGCCTATAATCCCAGCACTATGGGAGGCCAAGGTAGATGGATCACTGGAGGTCAGGAGTTCGAGACCAGCCTGGCCAACATGATGAAACCCCAACTCTCCTAAAAATACAAAAAAATCAGCTGGGCATGGTAGCACGCACCTGTGATTCCAGCTACTTAGGAGGCTGAGGTAGGAGAATCGCTTGAACTCAGGAGGCGGAGGTTGCAGTGAGGAGAGATCGTGCCACTGCACTCCAGTCTGGGTGACAAAGTGAGACTCTGTCTCAAAAACAAAAAACACAGAAATACTACCAGGCAGGAGTCAAGGGTCTAGGAAAGGAAAAGATTGGATATTAGGAAGGCAGACAGCTATACTGAGTTTTGCCAGGTAGGAAAAATATAGTGAAAATGAAAATAAAGAGAGGATATTGGCCAAAGAGCTGTTTAAGAGAAGGACGACGAAATCTAAACAAGACAGGGAAGGCAGCAAAGACAGGGAAGTTAACTAAAAGAGAGAATACAGAGAGGGCCATGCATTGGCCTTCTCAATGACACTGGAGAAAAGAGGCAATGGGGGTAACTAAATGAGACAACTGAAGAGTCTTAATGAGAAAATGAGACACTTGTCTTTAAATTTTCAGAAATTAAGCAGTTCTAAATTGACTAACCCCAGGATGTGGCCTTAGAATAGTTGGTGAAAGAGAAGAAAGGCAATGAAACAGATTAATTAAAGAACCAGACATAAGACTAGCTAAGGTGCTGGATCAGTCTTCCACGCAGACACTGGAGTCTCTTAATAGCAATACTTCAGGTAAGAAGAAAGCCCACAATGCAAGAGCTACAAGTTTTTGTTCATTTTTTAAATGAGGGAGGGGTGAAACAAACAATAAATGACAGCACTGCATAAGGGAAGAGGTTAGACTAGCCAGATTACACTAGCTTTTAAGGAACAGGGAATTTCACCCAAGGGTATAGGATTGGAAGGGTAAGCATTGGAGAGGGGAGAGAGAGGACAAAAGAATACTAATCTCCCTAATACAAGAGAACAAGGAACACTGAAACACCCACTAAGCCAAGCATGGTGTTGCACACCTGTAGTACCAGCTGCTTGGGAGGCTGAGGCAGGAGGATCACTTGAGCTCAGGAGTTCGAGACCAGCCTGGGCAACACAGCGAGACCCCATTTTGTAATTTTAAAAATTGCAAAAAACAAACAAACAAAAAAAACCCACCCACTAGAAGGGAGATAGGGGATGTAAAGTCCTGAGAAACAAAACAAATTTAGTTAAGAGAAAGGAGTAAAAATAACATGCAGTTAAGAGGCTAAAGATGAAGGAAGCTTGCTTACTGTGCAACAGGAAAAAATGGGACAGTCTAGGAGGGAAGGAGTCACTGGAAGATAAGAATGCAAGAGCATAAGTATAAAGTCAGTTAGGCCTGACAACAGAGGAATATACAGATGACCACAAGTACTTACATTCTGGATGCTGACCAAGGAGTACAGAATTGAAAGAATGATCTGTTTGGCTACTGCAAGGTTTCTTTAAAAAAAAAAAAAAAAATTAGTCCAAAGAATTCCTTAACAGAAGATTGGAGGGAGGCAGGAGGACTTGGGCCTTTGGACAGGAGTCAGCATCAGCCAGGTTTAAGTGAGCTTCTAGGAGTCACAGTCAGAAGAGCAGAGAACAGGGTAATCCAAATACCATGTCACCTACAAACACTGAAAACAATCGCAGCTCTGGTCACCGGAGAAAGAACCCTGAGATTCTGCAAGGAAGAAACCACAGCCTAAAATATCTATTTTGCCAAAGCAGACAAGGAAACTCTCTGAATGAAGTTAGTTATGATGTGGACCGACGCAGGCTGACAAGAACAGGCACCAGATTCAGGTTTCTGGCACCTCCAATAATGACTGATGAACTACTAAATAATGAGGCCTCAAGATTCAAGAACTTGGATATCTCTAATTAAAAATAAAAATCAACAAATCAGGCCAGGCGCGGTGGCTCAAGTCTGTAATCCCAGCACTTTGGGAGGCTGAGACGGGAGGATCACGAGGTCAGGAGATCGAGACCATCCTGGCTAACACAGTGAAACCCCGTCTCTACTAAAAAATACAAAAAACTAGCCGGGCGAGGTGGCGGGCGCCTGTAGTCCCAGCTACTCGGGAGGCTGACGCGGGAGAATGGCATAAACCTGGGAGGCGGAGCTTGCAGTGAGCTGAGATCCGGCCGCTGCACTCCAGCCTGGGCGACAGAGCGAGACTCCGTGTCAAAAAAAAGAAAAAAAAAAAAATCAACAAATCAAACAATTACTTTTCTACAAACCTAATATATGTAACCACTCCTGTGGCTAAGTGCTTTACTTGCAATATCTCATTAGTTCTCACAACTCTGTGAGGTAGAAACTATTATTAACATTTTACAGATGAAGGAACTGAGTCTTAGAGAAATTGAGAAACTTGCCTAAGGTAACAAATCTATTAAACAGCAAAGTCAGTAGGACTCTAAACCCCAAACTCGTAACCACTGAGCTCCACTTGACTCTTACCTTACCACACCAGTGGATGCTGCCAATATGCTTGAGGTATATCCTCTGAAATATACAACTCAAAGTATCATTAATAGTAGAGAGAACACAAAGAAATAAAAGGCATGGTCATCAAGAAAATTAACTCTGCTTAGAGAGGCAACAGATAACCACATACACACAAACACAAGTAACAATTCGAAACTATGTTTAAGTATTAAACTAATGACAAAGATGACAAGGATACAGAAGATAACAGTATCTAGATTCAAGGGTTCTTTAAGTCTCTGTCCAAGGCAACAAACTTTCTAACAATCCATTCATCTAGCCCCACAGACTTCTCAAACTTAAGAGATAATTTTAAATTCCTTAAGAAATACCTGATTAAAGCATACTAAGACACGAGGGGAAAAAGAAAAATGAAATCAAATGGTTTTAACTGAATACTTGTTCTCCTGATTCTTGAACCTTCTCATAACCCAACCACTTCCCACTACGATACCTAGTTTTCTTATACAAAAGCTCCATTTTGACCCAAAGCAGACGGAAATTTACCTTTACTGATAATGTCTCTTGGGTCATTTATCCAATACGTCTTGTCTCTTGCTTCAGTATAAACTTCAGAAGTTTGACGCTAAGCCAAAAACAAAACAGCTAAAAGATGAGGGTTAGTAAGGATGAACCCACTCCTGGAAACACCTGTCTCTGCCTTACAACTCTGAATTCCCTCACATCTTCCACTCAGCCTCATATGCAAATGAACTCCCCTCCCTTTCCCTACTTGGAGATAGAAAACAGGATACTTTGCTTTACTTTCAAACTTCTCAGAGGTAAGACGAGATATAGAATGGTTCTTAAGTGCTCTGAATCTTAAGCGAAATATAACGTACAAAACCATAATATAATACTCGTTTTAACATATTTACCATGTAATGTCCAAACAGCTTTATTCCACTACTAAGAATCAACTAAGGAACACATAAGACAGAACAGACATAAAATATGCATATACAAGTGTTTAAAGCCCAAGCAAAGCTAAATTCACCTTTGCCCCTCAAAAGGACCATTTTGATTACAGGTCAGAGTTTGCATCATCAAAATGAATCGAATTGTTCCAAGTAATACCGAAATAGCAGTTGAGGGTAAAACGAACTTTGGCCACTGGACTCTGACCATCATCAGAGGCAGTTATTAAAACACAGGTATGTTAACAAGGAAAATAGCAGAAAATATAGGTGGGTGTAATGGTTTTAAAATAAGCTCACAAATTATTTGATCTCCTCCATTCAAAAGGCAGGTCCTGCTTTTCCTCCCCTTGAGAGCAGCTGGACTTGCTTCTAACAGACAGCATAAAGTAAAAATTTAAGTTGATCCTCCTGCCTCAGTCAAGCCTTCAGATAAATGCAGCCCAGTCAAGAGCTTGACTGAAACCTCATGAGAGATCCTGGGACAGAACTACACAGCTAAGTTGTCCCAGATTTCTGACCTACAGAAACTATGAGATAGTAAGTATTTGTTGTTTTAAGCCAGTAAGTGTAGGGCTAACTTGTTACACTGCAAGAAATAACTAATAGGGAGGGTATGTTGTAGTGCACTGTGTTATGAATCCCAAACTGCCATTAGGGGAGGCTGAGGCAGACAGATCACTTGAGGTCAGGAGTTTAAGACCAGCCTGGCCAACATGGTAAAACCCCTTCTCTACTAAAAATACAAAATTTGGCCAGGTGTTGTGGCAGGCGCCCATAATCCCAGTTACTCAGCAGGCTGAGGCAGGAGAATCACTTTGCAGTGAGCCGAGATCGCACCACTGCACTCCAGCCTGGGCGACAGAGCAAGACTCCGTCTCAAAAAAACAAACAAAAACATCATTAAGGGTCCCTCCAAGGTTCTGAAAACAAGGACTACCAGAGAGAAGCACACCGGTATTGCAGTAACTTCCTCTTCTAGTTTGAGCAAGCTAACAGGAATATAATGAGAGTCAGAAATATACACCATTATGTAATTTAAATTTTCATAGTAGCCATATTAAAAATGGTAAAAAAAAAAAGGTGAAATTAATTTTAAGAATATATTTTATTGAATCCAACATATTTAAAATATTAGCATTTCAACATGTTGATTTTAAAACATACTCAATATTTTAAAAATCTCAACATAGTATCTTACACTCTTTTTTGTACTAATTTCTTCTAAATCTAGTGTATAGTATTTTACACTGAGTGCATCCTTTTATTTATTCATTTTTTATTTTTATGTTTTTTTTTTTTTTTTTGAGACAGGGTCTCCTTGTATCACCCAGGCCAGAGTACAGCAGCACGATCATCGCTCACTGTAGCCTTGACTTTCCAGGCTCTAGTGATCCTCCCACCTCAGTTTCCCAAGTAGCTGGGACCACAAGCCTGTGTCACCACACCCAGCTAATTTTTTTATTTTTTGTAGAAATGGGGTCTCCCTATTTGGCTCAAGCTGGTCTCAAACTCCTGGGTTCAAGTGATCCTCCCACTTCGGCCTCCCAAAGTGCTGGAACTACAAGCGTGAGACACCACGCCTGGACTTTTTATTTTTTATTATAATTTTATATAAGAACAGAGATGGGGGGGTCTTACTTTGTTGCCCAGGCTGGTCTTGAACTCCTGGCTTTAAGCGCCCCTCCCACCTCAGCCTCTCAAAGTGCTGGGATTACAGGCATGAGCCACCACACCCGGCCTGAGAGTGCATCTCTGTAGTCACATGTGGCTACCATATTACCATATTATACAGCAAGTCTACAGGATTTCTTCTACAGCCTGTTACCCCTTCAGAAACATGAGTGCAGAGCCCAGGGAGGCACAAGTAAAGAATTTTTTAGATACCTAAGGATCCTTTTTATTGTCTTTACTGAGATATCTCATTTGAGCAGGTCCCCAAGCTGGGAAAGAATAGCCTTCATGAAAAAAAGAAAGAGGGAAAGGACAGTGCTTACTGTTAGAAAGAGGAAGAACTACTTTGAAGAACTGAAAAGAAACTAATTCTTCCTACAAAACATCAGAAACAATCATCAGAGTATAGAGAACATCATCTGCCTTTTTACTGATATTCCCCTCAGCATTCAGTCATGCATTCATCTCATACACAGTCCTACATCCATTTAAATTGGAAAGATGCAGTTTGTTCTGAAGAAGGAAGTTTGGAAGGAAATAATGGGGAAAAAACACTGAGTGAAAGAACATTTGCCTGTCTCCAAAAACAAAAACCTTCCCCAGTTAACACATTTGCCTCCTCTCCACCAGCAATGTTATTTCCTAGGATCCCAGCTTTCAGGAACAAACCAAACCCAGAGCCTGCCAGGAGACAGTGATCCAACTGATACTGTTTGGCTCTGTGTCCCCCACAAAATCTCATCTCAAATTGTAACCCCCACATGTCAGAGGAGGGGGCTGGTGGGAGGTAACTGAATCAAGGGGACAGACTTCCCCCTTGATGTTCTCAGTATGATTGAGTTCTTGAGTGATCGTTTAAAAGCATCTCTCTCTCTCTCTCTCTCTCTCTTTCTCTCCTGCTCCACCATGGTGAGATGTGCTTGCTTCCCCTTCTGCCATGATTGTAAGTTTCCTGAGGCCTCCCAGTCATGCTTCCTGTTAAGGCTTTGGAACTGTGAGTCAATTAAACCTCTTTTCTTCATAAATTACCCAGTCTCAGGTAGTTCTTTATAGCAGTGTGAGAATGGACTAATACACCAATAAGAAAATCTCTCCCAGTGCAACCAAGTCACCCTTTTCCTCCTCCTCCTCCTACTTCTTGAGGAGCTACATTCAGACGATTATGGAAAAAAGCCCAGCTGTGTGAGTCACTGCAGCCATCCCAAGGGGCCTGGGCAAAATCCAGAGGACAGCTGGAAACAGCTGTCGTGAGATCAACTGCAACTAGGAGGGAAGGAAGAAAAAGAGGATGAATTCATAGTTTATTACACATGATCCCATTCTGGCCTCAGAAAGGCTGGTTTTTATTTTCTCTCCCAAATGAAAAGTGTCTTCTCCCTTCTTACTCAAGATTCTTCTTCTAACAAAGAAAACAATAATTGATTCACCAATAAAGACCTCCTGAGACCATTATCCAATCTATTATGGGGGATGTCATTCCCCTCACCCATATGTCTCCCACAATACAGAATAAACAAGAATACAACAGGTGAGGAAAGAATTATTTTTAAAAATCTGTGGGGCTGCGCATGGTGGCTCACGTCTCTAATCCCAGCACTTTGAGAGGCCAAAGTGGTTAGGTCACTTGAAACCAGGAGTTCAAGACCAGCAGGCAACATGGCAAAACCCCATCTCTACTAAAAACACAAAAATTAGCCAGGCTTGGTGGTGTGTGCCTGTAATCCCAGCTACTCAGGAGGTTGAGGCATGAGAATCACCTGAGCCTGGTAGGTGGAGGTTGCAGTGAGCTGAGATTGTGCCACTACACTCCAGCCTAAGCGACACAGCAAGACTGTCTCAAAAAAAAAAAAAAAAAAAAGTAAAGCCAACTGTAAAGGCAAGACACCTTTGACCTGAATAAAACTCTTAAAAAGAGAAAAAAAGTCACCAGGAAATATGAGGCTGCTGAGATCTAGTAGAGAAATAGCCCCAAGGAAAGAAAGGTTGCTCTGTGGTTCTTTACATGATAATATTATAAATGCTTTGTTGATTAAGGAAGAAATGTCAGAAGAGTGTTTATTTGCAAAACTAGAAGGCAACCAGCCTTAGGACGTCTAATCCCCTTTCCTACTGGCCAAAAGGATGTAGATCTCCACACATCAATCCTGAGGTCCTGAAGAAAACGGTGGCTGACATCACAGGTCCAGATACTGTGGTAAAATGAAGAGCAGGTACTTTTCCTAAGAAAGAACTTCTCGGAGTTTGATAGGTAAGGGAAGAATAGGGATTTACTGGCATTTGATAGAAATTAATATTGATTTAATGGGCTCTGGTAATATGAGACTTAGGGAACTAATGAGCATTCTCCTCTACCTGGTCTCAACACACCCAGACATCCACCCTTCAAAATCCCTGGACTTACAGCTCAAATGGTTTTGATCAACACACATTCCTCAGTGGTGAGTCTTGGATTCTACAGTCCTTTCAGACATTCACACAATAGAAGCAGTCTATACCTTAAAATTCACCAGCCAAACCACGCATGAGAATAGAAGAACTGCTGCCTTCAGAAGTCTAGAGATACATTTAAAAGCCAACAAAAAGCTCCTTTAACTCTCTCAGCTGCCCACCTGCCATCAGGAAGACTGTTCCTGAAGTAAGATACAAAGGTTCAAAATCCCTCTATACATTCTCTGCTCCCTAGTGTGGCCCTGTCACTACAGAACTTCAATTATTTCTTCCACAAATTTTTTTAGATACTGTATTTACATTCCATCTCATATCTATATACATATAAGACCTTTTGCAACTAATTGCCAAAGAGAGTCACAGGAGATTCTGTAAATAGTGGAAGGAACTGAAATGGGGAGGGAGTATAGAGGAAAGTCTGAGTCAGCTCCCAAAGCCAAAGAAACATTTCCCTTGGCCTCCCAGGCTTAAGATTAAAATAACTGTCGGATGCAGTGGCTCACACCTATAATCCTAGCACTTTGGGAGGTTGAGGCAGGAGGATCACTAGAGCCCAGGAGTTTGAATCAGTCTGGGCAACACAGTGCCTAGGCTACAGTGTCTCATGGCTACAAAAAAATTAAAAAATTACCCAGACATGGTGGCACAACTGTAGCCCAAGCCACTCAGGAGGCTTAGGTGGGAAGATTGCTTGAGCCTGAGAAGTCAAGGCTGCAGGAAGATGTGACCGAACCACCACACTCCAGACTGGGTGACAGAGTGTGACCCTGTCTCAAAAAATTAAAATAAAAATAAAACAATGACATATTTATTTAAAATAATGTAAAAGCCAGAAAAAGTTTTTCAGTTGCCTTAGCTAACATTTTGCATCTCCCTCTTTTTCTCCTTTATGCTTCTCCATTCCAAGTATACAGCAAATCTAGAATTTTATACTAAATTCTGGTACAATGTTATACTATATAGTCTTATCTTTCCCATCAATACAATAGCAAGGTATGACCCTATACCATATTTTACAGCATCAACTTACCTTATTTAATTTTGGCTGAGTTTGTATATCATCTAACCAACTCAATCAAAAGCCCTTACAGACCATCCCCTAGATCTTAGATTTCCTGCCCACATTACCTCACACAGAGAACATCCAACTATACTTCTTAATTAGGTTTTTGTGTGTGTGTGTGTGTTTTGTTTTGTTTTGTTTTTTCTTGAGACAGAGTTTCACTCTTGTCGCCCAGGCTGGAGTGCAATGGCGCAATCTCAGTTCACCACAACCTCTGGCTCTCCGGTTCAAGCAATTCTCCTGCCTCAGCCTCTGAGTAGCTGGGACTACAGACATACACCACCACGTCCAGCTAATTTTTGTATTTTTGGTAGAGACGGGGTTTCACAATGTTGACCAGACTGGTCTCGAACTCCTGACCTCAGGTGATCCACCCACCTCAGCCTCCCAAAGTGCTGGGATTACAGGCGTGAGTCATCGTGCCTGGCCGATTATGTTATATTTCATATAAAATGAGTGCAGAAGTGAGACGGAGTGATTCAATCTAAAATGCACAAAGTGAGACAGCAATGAAGGTGAGCCACCCTCCAGAAGACAGGAAGAAAAAGAGTGTTTGATCAAATCTTATGAGAAGATGACATCTGGAGCCTCTGCACCTCGTCACAACAGCCAAGTCTATCAGTAACATAGCTAAGCTGCCAAAGCCACTTGTACTTTCATGCCCTTCCCCTTCAGTATTTCTGATGACCACAATAACTTCCTTTCCAATTAGCCACAGTGGCAGCCACTGCCATGGTAATCAGCAATGATTTTAATAAGTCTAGGCATCTGTTTTCAAGGGTAACATGAGGAAGTCAACAGATGAGAATGTCCCAGGCCAGCTCTGGAGTATCCATCAGGTTGAAAGGGTAAAAAGGGATCTGTGAAAGGAGATGACCATGAGCTAAAAGGTCAGAATGTATTCAACTCAAATGTGTTCATGGTAGTAACCATGGGATTTTTTTACTTTTTTTCCTCCAACCAAGACAACAAGAAAAAAATAATAATAATTAGAGTCTAATGGCAACATACAAATTGAATCTTAAAAAATAATGACCTGTAATCCCAGGACTTCGGGAGGCCAAGGCAGGAGGATTGCTTGAGGCCAGGGGTTCAAGATCAGCCTGGGTAACATGGCAAGGCCCTGTCTCCATAAAAAAATTTTTTTTTTAGAACTAGCCAGGCATAGTAGCACACTTGTTGTCCTAGCTACTCAGGAAACTGAAGTGGGAGGATTGCTGGGGCCCAAGAGTTGGAGGTTAAAATGAACTATGACGACACCATGGCAATATAGCCTGGCAACAGAGCAAGACTGTCTCTAAAAAAAATAAAAATAAGTGATGAAAATAATTGACAATTATACTTTAGAGGGACTTCTCATATAAGAATTTTGGTTAGGAGATGAAAGATCTGTACACTAAAAGCTACAAAACGTTGATCAAAGAAATTGAAGACATAAACAGAAAGATAGCCCACGTTCATGGGGGAAAAAAGAGAATTTTGGTTAACTACAAACATTGTTGCACAGGGACTACTCCACTGTCCATGCTTAGCAGACAGAGGCACACAGGGAAGAAGTTACAAATCCTAGCTCGAGGTTTTACAGAAGACATGTATCCAAAAACAGAAACTAGATTTCTTGAAGGCATAATTTATAGGGAGAACTTTTGTCTTAGACATGAAATATAAAACATATAGGAATGCATCATTAACTTTATATATTTACTATCCAAACAAAGAAATATAAAAGTTATATATATTATATATGTTGGGTTTTTTTTTTTTTTTTTTTGAGATGGCGTCTCACTCTTGTCGCCCAGGCTGGAGTACAGTGGCATGATCTCAGCTCACTGCTACCTCCACCTCTCAGGTTCAAGTGATTCTCCTGCCTCAGCCTCCCAAATAGCTGGGACTACAGACACCCACCACCACACCTGGCTAATTTTTGTATTTTTAGTAGAGACGGGGTTTTGCCACGTTGGCCAGGCTGGTCTCGAACTCCTGATCTCAGGTGATCCACCAACCTTGGCTTCCTAAAGTGCTGGGATTACAAGCATGAGCCACCATGACTGGCCCAAAAGTTACACTTCTTATAACAATGCTAAAACATACTATGTTTAAACATCGAGTTTCAGAGCACAGAGGGATTGCTAGACAATGAATCAATATAACAGGAATTCCAATACACACTGTATCCAAGGAGTTCAAAGCACTTGGCTTTAAATACTACGTATGTGCAACATGAATAAGACTTTGAAAATTTAACTTTTGCACTTCATGATTTGTGCTAATTAACAGCCTTTGTATTATACTTGACTTTATTCTCAGAAAAAGAAAAACTGGAAGGAAATCAGGGAGGGATGGAATGAAGAAATTAAAAAAAAAAAAAGAGAGAGGAAGGGTGGGAGGGTGAATGAACAAGGTACCCGGGAATGTTTTTTTATCTCCTGTGATAGGAAAAAAGCATCCCAATAGAGTTCTCAGTATCTACCTTCCATCTGTTTTCCTTTGTTTTTCCTCTATCCTCTCTGGGCCCTTGTTTGTTTGTTCATTTGTTCACAGTCCTGATTTCTTTGTGCTTTTGCCTGCCTCTTGACATCTTTCCCTTAACCTGTCTCCAACTCCACATCTCCACAGAATACAAAAGTTAAATCCTACTCAAAAGCAAAGAAGAAATTTTAGAACTGAAAGTTCTTTACAATGTTACAGATCATCCTGATCTAAACCTTTCGGTTTTGGAAACTGAGGTTCTGCGAGATTACGCGATTTGCACAAAGTTACAGAACTAATAAATGATAGCATCAAAATTAAAACCAAGGTTTTCCCATTAAAGTACTAAAGGAAAGCATAGAAAGCTATTTTTAAACAGAGTAAAGAAGGGCCTTCACAGAAAGAAGTAAGATCTAAGAGTTTTAAAATAAACACTTTATATATTTAACTACATTCAAATGTTTTTCTCTGGCCCCAACACATACACACACACACACACACACACACACACACACACATCATATATATGTATATACATGTTCACATACATGCATACACCACAAACAGATCCAAAAGACAAGTGACAATCTGAATGGGAAACTACAATATGAATGACAAACACTACTTTCCTTAATTTATAAAAAGTTCCTACATATCAATAAGAAAAAAACAATTATTTTGAACCTGAGTTTATGACAAAAGAAATATAAATGATTTGTAGAAATGTTTTTTTAAAAGATCCCCTTAAACTAAAAATATACAAATTAGGTCAGGCACAGGGGCTCATGCCTATAATCCTAGCACTTTGGGAAGTTGAGGTGAGAAATCACTTAAGGCCAGGAGCTTGAGATCAGCCTGGGCAACACAGCAAGACCCTGTTTCTACAAAAAATAATTTAAAAAATAGCCAGGCATAGTAGTGCATGCCTTAGTCCTAGGTACTCAGGAGGCCCATGCAGGAAGATGGTTTGAGTCCAGGAATTCAAGGTTACAGTAAGTTATTATCATACCACTGCATTCCAGCCTGGACAACAGAGCAAGACTCTGTCTAAAAATAAGAAAAACAGGACGGGCTGGACATGGTGGCTCACGCCCATAATCCCAGCACTTTGAGAGGCCAAGGCGGGCGGATCACTTGAGGTCAAAAGTTCAAGACCAGCCTGGCCAACATGGTGAAACCCCATCTCTACTAAAAATACAAAAATTAGCCAGGCATGGTGGCGGGTGCCTATAATCCCGCTACTTGGGAGGCTGAGGCAGGAGAATTGCTTGAACCCGGGAGGCGGAGGTTGCAGTCAGCCGAGATCGCGCCACTGCACTCCAGCCTGGATGACAAGAGTGAGACTCTGTCTCAAAAAAAGAAGAAAAAAGAAAACAACAACAACAACAAACAAATTAAAAGGCCAAGATACCATTTTTCACTTCAGCTTGTGAAAAATCAAAGTCCGGTAACATAACAGAAAAATGTCCCTCTAATACTCAGCAACACCTAGCAACAGTTGAAATGCGCAGACCCTTAGAAACACAATTCCACCTCTCAGAATCTGTCTGCTTGTGCTTACCTTATGCACACAGCAACATACACACAAGCAGCGTTGTTTCCAATAGCAAAAGACTGGAAACGACTTAAACGCTGAGCAATAGGACACGTTTAAACGAATCATCACACAAAAAAAACTTACCGTGGGATACTATGTGGTCATTTAAAAGAATTAGGTTGACTGGCAAAACAAACGAAATGTTCTCTAAGGTGTTTTGTTCAGTGAAAAATAATGAAGACTCCTTTGGTATATAAACGGGGCATATATCTATAAATATTATGTGCACAAAATTTCTCCAGAACATAAAAGAAATTACTAATGCTTCTATCACACCAATACTCCAAGACGAACTTCAGGACTCTTCAAGTTCTTGAGACGGAGTCTCACTCTGTCACGCAAGCTGGAGTGCAGTGGCACAACCTCAGCTCACGGCAACCTCTGCTTCCCAGGTTCAAGTCATCCCCCTGCCTCAGCCTCCTGAGTAGCCGGGACTACAGGCACGGGCCACTACACCCAGTTAATTTTTTTGTATGTTTGTATAGATGGGGGTTTCACCATGTTGGCCAGGCTGGTCTCAAACTTCTGACCTCAGATGATCCCCCCGCCTTCGCCTCCCAAAGTGCTGGGATTATAGGCATGAGCCGCCACGCCTAGCCAGGACTCTTCTAGTTCTAAACAGCTTCTACATTAGTAAGTTTTTCTAATTGCTAACTTGCAATTACTTTCTTCAAAAGACTCCTTGAACTCTTATCCCCTATACAATGAAGATGCCTGTTCCTTCTCAAACTTCAACTTTGTCTTCTGACCAACTTATCAACTGGGCCTGCTGGTACCCCTTCTCTGTTCCTACAACTTGGAATTTTTCTTCACCTTTTTCTTCTCTCACATCCTGACATTAACTTATTCTTCCCATAAACATACTTTGCAGCCTTCCAAAGCCTGAAGGCCATTACTAGGAGTTGGCATTCTTTTTGCTCCTCATTCATTCTCTTGTATTGATTCGTTTCATTTATTATTCAGCAAACATTTATTGAGTGACAACTGTGTACCACATATTATAATAATTCAAAAAGAAAAACCAAACACCTGGTCCCTATCTTAAGAAACTTGCAACCTAGGACAAATTTTCAAAATTAAACTTCGTAGCACGGCATAAAAAAGGGGGGAAAAACTAGATTTAGGGAAGCAACCTTCAAATGTCCAGCTACATATACCAAATTGACAGCACTGGGTACCTCTAGGGAAAGAACAGAGACTGGAGGTGGTGGTCAAAGTGGCCACTGGCCTTATACATTTGAGTTTTTGGCTTTTTGGTATGAATATACTTACATATTAATTAATTCACAGTTAAAAATAAACTTTAATCAGAACAAGGATAACTAAGGGGGAAAAAAGAAAAATAAACTTTAAGAGGTGACATCTAATGAATTTTATACTCCTAATCACTATCTAGCATGGTGTCTTGGCACATAAATGGAGCTCCAAAAATGGTCACTAAATGAAAGAATAACTGGATGTGCAGAGTTCTACAAAGCAGAGTAGAAGGGGAGAAAAACAGTCACATTCAACAACTGTTGCCTTTACTCAACAACTGTTCTTTTAGAGTTAACGCAGGGTTTCTCAACCTCAGTATTACTGACATTTTGGGCCAGATAATTCTTCATTGTGGGAGACTCTCTTGTGCATTTTACGGTGTTAAAGTAACACCCCTGACTTCCACCAGTAAGATGCCAGTAAGACCCCCACAATTATAAAACTCAAAAATGTCTCCAGACTTTGCCAACATCCACTGAGGCAACGAAATCGCCCCCAGTTGAGAACCACTGAGTTAACCAATTACACATCGCTCTTTCCACTTCCCCAACCTCCATGACTTTCTCCCAATTTGCCCACTGATTTCAGTGCTCAGGCCTAGATTATTTCAACACTCAAGCTGACAACACTTTCAAAACTGAGACTCCAAGTTCTTCAACCTACTTATTTCCAGGGAGCTCTACCTACACCAAACTCATCCATTGGATCCTTACACATCATTGCTACCCAAAACTCTTCTAACGTCAAGATCTCAAACTCATATGAAAAGCTCCTCCTGTCCTTTGTTTTCTCCCACACCCTTATTCTACCTGAACCCGTTCATCCCAGTTTACCGACACTTGGCACTAGGTAACGTGCACTCAGCTACACTCATGGACTTCCAAGTACTGTCTGATAAAGTAAAGAAATGTCCAGGCGAGGTGGCTCACGCCTATAATCCCAGCACTTTGGGAGGCCAAGGCGGGTGGATCACCTGAGGCCAGGAGTTTGAGACCAGCCTGGCCAATATGGTGAAACCCCGTCTCTACTAAAAATATAAAAATTACCCAGGCATGGTGGCAGGCACCTATAATCCCAGCTACTTGGGAGGCTGAGGCAGGAGAATCATTTGAACCCGGGTGGCGGAGGTTGCAGTGAGCCAAGATCATGCTACTGAACTCCAGCCTGGGTGACAAGAGCAAAACTCCGTTTCAAAAAAAAAAAAAGTTAAGAAACCATCAGGATCAACTCAATCCCAGCTGGCACTTACTGAGACTGAGCAACCCTTTCATCCCACCTCTTGATGAAACCTTATTACACAGGAATAGCAGCTACTTCTAAAACTTCTCACTCTCCTCGAAGTGTCAACACCACCTCTGCCTGCAGACTCCCATTCTCTAACTGAAGAAAGGTTGAGTTCCTCTAACATAAGCTCATTCAACTTCTCTTCTCATAACCTCATACACATTAGATGCTCAATAAATATGTGTTAAATTTAGGCAGAAAACACATCCTGGCTTAATATTGGCTGTATTCTAAAGAATGATGTTTACGGGGAAAAACAGCTCTCGCTGAATTTCATTCTAATTCAAGATTTTATTCTACAATACTAAGCAACCTTAAGGAAGGTCAACATGCCTCTCTAGTTTCTCAAGGCTACCACCACCAATCAGTGGCATACACGGCTGCTGCAAAGGAATCCTCTGGATAATCGTGAAAGCATACTGAGGGTCTAGAAGGAAGCATAAAATATAACTCCAACGATAATGACTATACTGCAAAAACGTGCTGCCCATAAAAGTGAGCAATTCTTAATTCTGCAATTCAATGAGATGCAAAGAAGTATCTAAACAAAATGACAGAACACCGATGGCAATTCCACATGCTAAAGACCTGTCACTTGGCACTTTGTGGGGACTGACAAATATTCTGAGAGCAAAAATTGCTCCGCAACAGAAAATAAGGGCTTTAAGTAATTAACTGGCATAGGCAACTATATAACAGCTTTAGAATTAAGTGTCCCATTTTCACCTAACCCTAGTGCCTTCCACAGGTACACGTTCATTGTCAGAAGAGAAAGGCAGCATATGTATTCCACTGAAAGAATCTCCAGGTCCCCACTGAATCTAAGGCGTACCACTTTCACCAGCTTTTGTCTCATGCGGTAACTACAGAATAAAAGGTTTGGCAAAAGCTTTAGCGAAACAGAGCCAATCATTTCTCATAACGTGTTCTAAACTTTTTTCTTGACCTTTAGCTTATGGTAGCTTAGACAAGTATCTTAAAAGCATTTCTAGTCAGCCATTTTTGGTAACTTGTGAGCAAAATTATTTTTAGCTGAAAAAGTTTATTTCAATCCTGCTCTCATAACTCAGAAGCATCTGACCAGGTTTAGTTCAAGCTTTCCAGAATAATTTGTCTTTGAGTGGATTCAAAGCATAAAACATTTCAGCTTCAAAGGATAAATTCTCTCCTTAATTGACAGAACAAGCAAACAAAATGTGCAAATATATAGGATATGTGAAAAAAAATCACCTGCCTACCTGCTGCCAGCCCTGGTATACTGTAGAAATTAAGCACTTAAATGTTGATAAAAATTTTTGAAAGCCTCTAATGGACAAAACAACATTGTTACAGCATTCCATGCTATGAAGAGCAAAATGCATGCCCGCATGGTAGAAAGTGCTTCATGTAGATTCAAATATAATTAAACAGAACATAAGATTCAAGTTGTTTCCATGCAGCACTCAACCTGTGGTTCCAAACAGAGGGAAAGTTTCTTGAAGGATGCAGACAGATGAGAAAAAGAAAGTAAGATAGTCTGCTGGAAGTCAGCACAACTACATATATACAACATAACCAAATACAGATTTTCTTTGTTCTTTTTTGCTCTTTTTCTCCTTAATGAACAAAGACTACACTACACCATCTACCCTTAAAAGGATATGTTTCTGAAGTGGTAGGAGAATCTAATCACCAGTGTCCAGCCAGCTTGGTGAACAACGGTCCTACATGATTGCAAGAGAATAGCAGTGTGCGCATGAACTAACTACCAAAGACACTTTGGGCAAATCCCTTGCCCACATGCCCTCCACCCCCACCTCACTGACCCAGTTGCAGTTCCTCTCATACCTTGTCCGTGTACATGCTGTTTCTTTTGTCTAGAATGACCTGCCCTGTTCGTCCACTCAATATGCAGCAACAGCTTCTGCAGAATGTTGTCTGAACGTCCATCCCACCCCAGCCGGATAAGAATCCCTCAATTCCTCCATTATGCTCCCATAGAAGCACTACTCATCCTGTCTTGGTACAGACACTCCTCTATCCACCACCAAGTTAGGTTCTGGAATGAGAGGCTGCTCCTAAGTCCATTTATTCATAAAATTCCAAGGTGAAAAAATCCAAGTTACCCATGGGTGCATGTCTAGCTAGGGGATGTTTCTTAAGAAAAAGGGAGAGGCTTATGGTAGTGATTCTTACTCATTTTGCTTCTTCTCAATCCGCTTTATGATTTGCACTTGACCCTTTATAATTGTATTGCTGAATGATTTATCTTGCATACACATTCACCATTTCTAATGTACTTTCCATTTTTAATCATCTCTTCATTTATCTATCCCTTCGTATCAGCACTTTCAGTAAATAAAAAATGTAAGAAGACATAGCTAATATACAAATACATAACCGTATATAAATATATAATAAATAAATATAAGTACTGGAATATCCTACATACAATAAACAATGTCATACACAAAATCAAAATGACAAAATGACCATGTGCCACCACACAAGTACTATTTTTTATTTGTGGTAAGCAGAATTGGCATACTTTTGCTCCAACACCTAACTTGACTCATTTCTATGAAAATTAGCAAGTTTAAGGACCATAAACCCTATGTTTACACAGTACCTATCCCTGTGTAATTTTAATAAATTATTTTATTTTTAAAACAATACATGCATGTAATACAAAATTCAAAAGGCATAAAAGGTATACAATTAACAAATTTTGTTGGTATGATTTTTTTATATACAATAAAAATTAAATCTTCACCTATACCTTTATTCCTCTGTCTCTCAGTGCTCTGAGGAGGAGGCAACCGCTGGGGAGTGCTGTTTCCTGGCAGACGGTCTATGTACACATGGATACTTTTTTACTTTATACAAACAGTAGCAAACTATACACTCTTCTGTACTTTGATTTTCACACCTGATGTATTTAGAGAGTGTTCTGTGTTCATACAGAGCTGCCTAATTGTTAATGGCTGCATGATATTCCACTGTATGAATGTACCTTTTTTTTTTTTCTCATCAAGAATCTACCTTATTTTATTTCGCAGATTTTCTGTCAAAGAGCATTTTTGTTTCTTCAACCTTCTGCTACTTCAAATAATGCTACGATGTATATTCTTACACACAGATGCAAGAGTATCTATAGGATAAATTCCTAGAAGTGGAACTGTTGAGTCAAAGAATATGTGCATTTTACATTTTAATAGACATTGATAAATACTTCTTCATGGAAGTTATGTGACTTTTCACCACCACAGCAATATGAGTTCCTATTTCTCTACTCACTCCCTTATCAAACCATTGTGTTATCAAAAATTTTATTCTAATTTTACAGTTGTTCCATAAACCTCCCCCCAAAACTCAAGCTTCATAAGAACATTCCATTAACTCTGTAACTAACCCCAGCATTTAGCAATGTTTAACATGTGGTAAACATTCAAATTTTGTTAAATCAAATTTTGCCTCCAAGCAAAAGGAGAAGGGGAAGGGCTGTTGCACAATAAGAGAGGATTACATTTAATATAAATAACCAGAGTGTTTAAAATGTTAGCACTTTTTCCCTTTTAGAGAAAAAGGAAGAGAGAGAAGGAAAAAAGGATGGATGGATGAATAGATTGATTCTGATCTAAAATGGTTTCTCCTAGATGTTTAACAAAAAATAGGGGCCAAAAGCAGTGGCTCATGCTTTTAATCCCAGCACTTGGGGAGCCCGAAGTAGGTGGATCACTTGAGGCCAGGAGTTCAAGACCACCCTGGCCAACACGGTGAAAACCCATCTCTACTAAAAATAGAAAAAATTAACTGGGCGTGCTGGCACACACCTGCAATCCCAGCTACTCGGGAGGCTGAGGCATGAGAATCACTTGAACCTAGGAGGGGCAGCTTGCAGTGAGATTGCACCACTGCACTCCAGCCTGGGCCAGAGTGAGACACTGTCTCAAAGTTTAAAAAAAAAAAAAAAAGAAAAAAAGAAAAAATTCATACCTGTCTGAAATAGTTAAGTATTGTCCTACCTTAAAGTAAAATATACAATCTATCTTCAAAATGCCAAGAAAGCTGAGGGGCCTCCCAAAGGAAGGAAGGGAGATTCCCTCTCTGAAACTGTCATAGGATACTGAAACTTCTCACATAAATATTCTTTTTACACAGCTTCAAAAAAAATTGACTCTCATCATATATTTTACACAGTCACACAGTTAATATCTCATGCATTTGCTTCTGTATGGTACCCAGCATAGTTAATACTAAAAGTCTTTCAGCGAATACAATAAATACTGAACTCTGCAGCCCTCTAGTCATATGTATTTGCCATGGTCTCTGGCGCCGGTGCTTTGTGCTATAACAACCACCATAACAACAGATAACACATAAAACTGTAATGACTCATTTAATACAAGCCTCATTTATTATCTCCATTTTACAAATAAAAAACTGAAGCACAGAGGAGCTAAGTAACTTGCCTAAATGACACACAGCTAAGTAAGATTAGAGACAGAATTTCTGGTATCAGAAAGGGCCTTCCTTTTTTTTGAGACAGGGTTTCGCTCTGTTGCCCAGCCTGGAGTACAGTGGTGCAATCATGGCTCACTGAAACATCTGCCTCCTGGGCTCAAGAGGTCCTCCCACCTCAGTCTACTGAGTAGCTGGGACTACAGGCACACACCATCATGCCTGACTAAGTTTTGTTTTTCGGTTTTTGGGTTGTTTTTTTTTTTTTTTTGTAAAGGCCGAGTTTCACCATGTTCCCCAGGCTAGTCTCAAACTCTTGGGCTCCAGTGACCCACCGCCTTGGCCTCCCGAAGTGCTGGGATTACAGGCATGAGCTACTGTGCCCAGACAGAAAGGACCCTCTTAACCAAATATTTTAATACAGTGTGGTAACTGCTCGGACAGAGGTATTCACAGAGTTATCTGTTACCACAGAGCCACCTGCCACTACACTTTCACATATACTCTGCGAATATTTCCATCCAAGCAATTATCACAGTGTATTAAAATAATCTATATACATATCCTCCGCAAATTTAAGTCACTGTGCAACTGGGTTTTAGGTTACCAGGTGGAAGAAGAAAATACCATTTCCACTCCTCGGGTCGGCACTTCACCTTTCCTATGCTGGTACTTCTTCCACTCCTGTGTGCCACCATTTCCTAAAACCCATCTCTTCTAAGGTAAAATCTATATCTTATTGTGTGCTGCTGCCCTAGAGATGCTGGCCAGACCTCTCAAATTGCCTTGGGTACCTTCTCAGAGTCCCGAAACACTACTGAGACCCACATCATTCCTGCTGGGTAGAACGGAGGCAGTATAGTTCCCACCCCTCCGCAGCCACCAGCCCAGATCGATGACTCTTATCAGGGACATGGAGTAACCTGAGCCACCTGCCAACCCATCTCTCAACTGCTAGGACAGGCGCTTTCTGCTATCAGGTTGCACAAATGCCTGGAAACCTTACACCGGGTGTGAAGGAAAACGCAATGGGGAAACAACACAGCATCTGGTGCCCTGCCTGCTTCCATTCACTACTTGGGGAAGGAACACCAACCTGTGTGACTTGGGCCACAGAGACTGAGCAGGCCTAATTCACCTACTGCAGAGCCTTGGGACCACAAAGACTGTACGGTGAGATTGGAACTGAGTAGAGGTCGACATTCACCTACAGAGTGAGACACAACCCCACTGGCCTCATCCTCATTCTCTAAACAGCTAGAATACTACCTCCTCCATAATATTCTCATGGAGAAAAAAGGCTATTGCAGAAGCCAACTCTGAAAAGCACATTTTATTTTGCATCTTTAAATGTAGAAGTCTCTAAAGATTAACTGTGCTAGAGTCAAACCTAAGCTTGATATCATTAATTCTATATCTAAATCAGAATCCAATTACTGTTCAGTATATACACACATACATATGTGTGTTTATATTCTCTATTGGTTGAGCCAAATTTACTTACTTCCCATCAAGTCTCAGTCACGGAGAGCCCATATCCTAGGGAAGAAGAGCATTCACTCAATTCTGGGGCTTTCCATAGACACAGGGGTTAAGGGTAGCCAGCGGCAATTATGGCTGCTGAGATGGGAACACCTATTAGAAACTAAACCTTCCTTTCTCACAATTCAGCACAAAACTTGGTTCACTGAACAGCATCCTGACAACAGTGACACTCAATCAGGATAAACCTAGGCATCTGGGAAACATCTGGTATACAAGATGTCATCATGAATAAAACTCACACTGCAGTTAGATTCCATGTGCAATGACTCACGGCAGATCTTGAATATAATTACTAACTCAATGACATATACGATAGCTGACCCACAACGTGCCCTACCAGTGCAAAAAAGACCAGGGGCAGCTGACTGGGGCACATGGAGAGACGAGGACACCTTTCACTCAGACATCTCCAAAAGGCAGCACCATCAGGTATCTGTAGGGTATTCATGTGAAAGAACAGAAATGTAGATTAGGTCTCCGATCTTGGGATTTCACGATTCCATTAAAATGCAGAATCATACTATATGAGGTCCTGCACTAATCAGTCATCTTTACCAGGTACATTTGGACACGGTTCTCTCAGTAGACCAGAAGAATCTTAAGTCCAGAAAGCTAACAAATAGAAAAAAAAAAAAATCTACAAACTGATATGAAATAATTTCCAAATAGAAAAGCAAAGCAAAGTGCAGAATAGTATGCATACTAATGCTGTCAATGGAGTTTTTAAAATAAATATTATGTAGGCACTATCTCTGGAAGGATACCCAGATAACTAACAATACTAGTTACTTCCAAAAAGATAAAATAGGCAGCTAGGAGAGGGGGAGATTTTTGACTCTTCTACCTTTTGCATATTTTGAATCATTAACCATGTGAATATATATGCATTAAGAAAATGTAAAAGGAAGAAGAAAATACTCCATACAAGAAACTCTCAGAAAAATCGCACCAAGAAATAAAAAGACTAAGAAATGAAAGGTTCTACTGAGCCTTATAGGCAAAGTCTGAGTTTATTGTTTGCTGTCACATTCTCTCTCTGAGCCTAAGATATGTTCTCCATAAAAATAAGTATACTGACTATTTTCCACGACTAAAGCAGAGGGCTGTTACAGATAATTTCTAGATGCCTTCAGCTCTGATGATTTTATACTACCCACCATTATCAATCCACTGATTGATCTGTTGTTGATCTATTGTTCAATCAACAAAATTAGAGATGGAATAACTCTGAGATGAAAAAAAAAGCCAAAAAACAACGACAAACTATCATGCATACCACAACCAACTATCCCAGTTCTACATGAATCAGCTGTCAGGTAACAGGTAAAATGTTTTCAATATCAAATATATGGCATGCCAAACCAATGAAATTCCTTTCACTCCATTCCTCATCAGTCATACCCTTTCATTCTTAAGGGCCATGAAACGGCACTGGATAAAGAGCCAAAAGATCTGGGTAAAAGCATCAGCTTTGCCACTTGCTAGTCTTGAGGCTTAGAGAGGTATATTTTCAGCTGAAACATGGGAAGAATCATCAACTATCTTTCAGGGTTGTTGAAGAGAATAAATAAGAGCCTGCACAAAAGCATTTTATAAACTGTAAAACATAACACAGAAGCTGGGTGCAGCTACTTGGAAGGCAGAGGTAGGAGAATCGCTTGAGGAGTTCAAGGCTGCAGTGAGCTCTGATTCCACCACTGCATTCCAGCCTGAGTGACTGACTGAGAATATCTCTTAAAAATAATAATAACATAAATGTAATTGTTGAGTATTACGTGCAATTTTAGTCACCATGCTTCAAATCTGGAGGGTGACTATAGAAAAAACAACACAAATTATTAAGATTTAAAAAAATAGATCACATAAGGGCTGATCTATCTTTTTCAACAAACATTTATCAGTTCTTTTGCTGTTGTTGTTGTTGTTTTGAGACAGAGTCTCACTCTGTCACCTGGACTGGAGTGCAGTGGCACGATCTTGGCTCACTGCAACCTCCGCCTCCCGAATTCAAGCGATTCTTCTGCCTCAGCCGCCCAAATAGCTGGGATTACAGGTGCCCGCCACTATGCCCAGCTAATTTTTTTTATCTTTAGTAGAGACAAGGTTTCACCCTGTTGGCCAGGCTGGTCTCAAACTCCTGACCTTGTGATTTGCCTGCCTCGGCCTCCCAAAATGCTGGGATTACAGGCGTGAACCACTGAGCCCGGTCTACTCAGTTCTTATTATATTATATCCTGGGCACAAGGCTACAAAAGTTGAGATTTTTCCTTAGCTGGGCATGGTGGCACATGCCTATGGTCTCAGCTACTCGGGAGGCTGAAGTAGAGGACCACTTGAGCCCAGGAGTTCAAGGCTGCAGTGAGCTATGATAGCATCACTGTACTCTAGCCTGGGTGACAGAGTTAGACCCTCTAAAAGAAAAAGATTGTTCCTGCCTTGAAGGAAGAATTCCAAAAGCACTTGAGGACAAGAATAAGAAAATAGGACTAAGTAATAATGATAAAAATGGCTATTACATAATAGAATACCTACTACGTGTCAGGCCCTGAACTAAACACATTACATACAGTATCTCTTTTTAATTCTTACACTAATCCTATAACGTATTTTACAAAGAAAGCTGAGATTTAGATAGGTTAAGTCACTGAACCATGATCCCACAGCTGTGAAGTGGAAATGCTGGTATACCACCTCAGGGTTGTCTGTCTGCAAGGCCATTCTATTTTCTTTATAATCTCAGAGTGGTAAAACCTTCACTAAGCATCACACACACACACACACAGAGAGAGAGAGAGAGAGAGAGAGAAAGAGAGAAACCACTAATGAAAACTTTAATAGACCCTATTACATTTGAAAAATTAGCCTCTGATACAGTAAATTGAAAAAAGCAAGGAGCAAAAAATACAGGCCGGGCGCGGTGGCTCAAGCCTGTAATCCCAAGCACTTTGGGAGGCCGAGACGGGCGGATCACGAGGTCAGGAGATCGAGACCATCCTGGTTAACACGGTGAAACCCCGTCTCTACTAAAAAATACAAAAAACTAGCCGGCCGAGGTGGCGGACACCTGTAGTCCCAGCTACTCGGGAGGTGGAGGCAGGAGAATGGCGTGAACCCGGGAGGCGGAGCTTGCAGTGAGCTGAGATCCGGCCACTGCACTCCAGCCTGGGTGACAGCGCGAGACTCCGTCTCAAAAAAAAAAAAAAAAAAAAAAAATACAGAGAGTTTGCTAGTGTTTGTGTCAAAAAGAGAGGAGGAGGGATAACGCACAAATTAGTAACAGTGGTTACTTGTTTGGTAAAGGGAATAGGGACAGATAGGAAGCAGAAATGAGAGGAAGACATTTCACTACAGATATATTTATGAATTTAGAGTTAGGAATTAACTTACAGGTAGGGATCCTGCACATAAATCCTGGTTTGGAAAATGCTACACAATAGCTCAGCATCACAACATCTGCTTATGAAAAGTGTAGTGTGATAGTTTTTTTTTTAATGTATTTAATTCTAATGTCCAAAGTTATTTAACTTTTTTTGGTGGGAGGCTGGGGCATGGGCAGAATGATACCTAGTATCATTTCTTAAACAGCAATCAATACAATACAGCTTTATTTATAATTAAATAAAATTATTTAATTTCCTAACTTAGAACAGAATGTTGGATCAAATTTTTTAGGTTTCTTTAAGCGCTGGGATACTGTTAAACCAAAGCATTTACTACTTGCCTCTAACACTGCAAAAATTACTCATAGTAAAGCTAAAATCCAAAAGGGGTAAATGATACCTACACCAAACTCAAGAAAGTCAAATAAGGGATTCTTAAAATAGGCTTCCCAGGATTGAAAAGCAAAGCCTACAGAGTAACACTTATTTCAAACTACTCCTAGAGAGAGAAATGCAGAGTAAGCAAAAAGGAAAATTGTGCATGCACACACGGATATGGGTTATCTATTAATCATAGCATTTTTATACAGCTGACAAAAATCACTAGGAGTCCCTGATAAGCGCCTCTCTGAAGGGCTACTACATGCACTTAGCACACTTCAATGCTTAAGTCTGAAGGTAGGAAATGCCAAAGTTAACCAACTGATCTCCAACACTGTAAAACACAGCCAGCTCAGAGCTAAAATGCTGCTGCAAAAAGATCTATTCAGTATCACAACAAGCAGCTAAAGATTTTTAACAAAGTAGAGGGACAGAAGATGTCTATAATGAGTAACAAACAGCAGCTGGGAATGGAGAAGAGCTAGCTAACAGAAAAATTAGTTTATAAATCCAAATACAGACCTTTTGAGTATGACTAGCATTACCTCAAAGTCTTGGATGATATCAAAATTTGCCAATTTATTATCAGCTTAATAAGAACCACGAATGAGACTAGGACTTCTAGTTCAAATATAACACAAAACATATAGTAAAATCTTAAGTATATAACAAATACAGACATATATGAAACGAACTGCTTAAGCAATAGCTGTATAGCAGTACACTGCATTCTTTTAAATGAGGTGTGCATAGCATAAGACCAGGGTCAGACTTTCAGGACAAGTACTACCAACTCCCTGTAAGCTCTGCCAAAGGGGAGACTTCCAGAAGTTCCAACAAAGTCCTCAAACCCACTGTGCCAGCCACTAACAGTGACCATGTTCCTGGAAGCTTGTATATGAGGAGCAAACCAATGGGTTAAGCTTTGTGGATGTTGGGAGCCACCACAAAACATCTTTCAATTTTGCCAGTTTTCACTTTGAAATCACACATTCCTACTATCTTACCCCCTAGAAACTAAGAAACAGCAGGTGAAAGCTGTCAAAGCCACATATTCAGACTGATTAGGGGACAAGCCAGTCTGATTAGGGGACAGCAACCTCCTTCGCAGATGCTTTTGCAGGTGAAGGAGAAGCTGAATAAGGAGAAATTTAATGGCGGTAGGTGGCTAAAAAAAGATCTACAATTCCTGCCTTTTACCTGAAATTATTACCTACCCTCCCAATAATTTTTGTGGACCACTGAACTGAAGAAGGAAAAGAAAAAAGGAGAAAACAAACTAGGCTGAAAGTGTGACTGTATAAAAATCCCCAAGAGGATGAATTATGAAACTAAACTCCACGCAACAGGGCTAACTATGCAAGTTGCTTTTCCACTTGCCTAATGGCCCAAGACAAATAGAGCAGGGCCATCCAGGAGTCCCAACAACTTCCAGGAAAATGGAACCAACATCCTCCTGTCTCAGAACAAGCCACATACCCCTGAAAGTAACCCCTAAGTGAAATCCATATAGATCTGCTTTGAAAATCACTCTGGCTGGCAAAAATTAAGGCCCACTCCTTCAAACAACTGCCAATTTGTACGGGAAAAAGCTCATTTAAAAAAAAAAAAAAGCAATTGAAAAAAATTCCTATGAGCCTCTGTCCAAGAGTATTTCAACTCAAGCAATTGCTGCAGGCCACATTCAGACACCCCCAGTCTCCCCAGAACTACACCCTGTCTGTAGTTCCTCTAGTTTTACTCACGTAGCTTCTGCCTCCACCCCAATCCCCAAAGCTAGGAGAGTTCCACAGCCACACCACCCATCCCTCATGATAAATCACGCTTTGCTTGTGGTATTTCCAATTAGAATCTGGCAAAATCAATGCAGCCAGAAAAAATAAATAAATACATAAACAGTATGCCTCCTCAAAAACCACATGCCTGGAATAAAATATCCAATACCCTGTGCAAAATCTCTCTTCTTCACCAAAGGAGAAACCAAGGAACCAGACTATACATGGGAAAAATCCCACATACCAAGGTGTTATCTGGGGACCTAAGTCCCTGAGAAAACCCACATCTTATGGTTGAACACACCCATGTGGAAGTCTAAACCTCAAAGGCTGTTTTCCACCCTTGGGAAAACAGGTTTTTTAAGCAGTTATTCAATCATTATCATTTGACAATTCAAGAATGTCATCTACTTCATAAGTGGTATTTATCATGTGTCCTGTGCCTTGAATTTTTGGCAGAAATTTCTAGATGCCACGTAAGTGCAGGACTCGTCAGAAGGAAGTGATATATTACAGGCTGCTCTCTCTCATTCCCTTCTCAGAATTCTCTTTATTCACTGAGACCAGAAAAGGCCAGAGGCACTATGAAGTATAATCATTTGCAGCTAAAGAGGCCCCTACTAAACTGGCTGGAACAGGCAAGGATTATACAGGACCCCAAACCAGAAGCTGAAAGTGAAGTGCGAGGGGAGAACAACAGCCAGAGAGAATTCTTATAAAATACTTCTATGAATCTCTCGCCAAAGCTGAGATTTAAAGAAACAATATCAAACTTCCTTATTTTCAAACATATCCAATAAGAGTGATGTGAAAAATACCATGTATTGTGAAGGGTCTCCGCTTGGTATTTTCCCCAGATCCATAAAAACAAGCTATAGTGCCAGGCACGTGGCTCACGCCTGTAATCCCAACACTTTGGAAGCCGAGGCAGGCGGATCATGAGATCAGGAGTTCGAGACCAGCCTGGCCAACATGGTGAAACCCTATCTCTACTACAAACACAAAAATTAGCTGGGCTTGGTGGCGGGTGCCTGTAATTCCAGCTACTAGGGAGGCTGAAGCAGAAGAATCGTTTGAACCCGGGAGGCGGAGGTTGCAGTGAGCCGAGATCATGCCACTGCACTCCAGCCCGGGTGCCAAGAGCAAAAACTCCATCTCAAAAAAAAATAAAAAATAAAGCTATAGTATCTGACGAAATTCACTGGTTGAGAAGGGAAAGGTTAAGGCCTCCAGTTGATCCAATAGTTCTCACCCCAAATGGTAGTAATGCATGTGAACTGCTACACTCCAGAATCCTGCAGCAGCACTGTAAAAAGGTAAATCAACAGCCTGCTCCAGTGAACTGGAACAGGTTGGCTCTAATTGCCCCTCTCACTTGTGTGGTTCCTCTTTTCTCCTTAACCACACTATCACAAAGGAGCTTTTTACACATACACACGTGCACTCAATTAATATCTGAACACAGGAAACTAAATATCAGGTTGCCATGCCTACCCAACACACTCAGCAGTTAAATTCTACCCCAGCTTCTGCTGTCAGAGACCCCTCTCTCACCTTTAACCCTGATATCAATGAAAAGATCAGGTAACATCCACATATCACACAACATGCCGTCTTCACAGGGGATGGAAAGCAGACCAACCGCCAGACCCCCCAGGGAAAATCTGGATAAACAATTAAAGCCATCTGCAGACCCCAACTGAGAGGCAGGAAGACAAAGTTCAATTTAACAAAAATGGACAGCTTCGTGACTACTTGGGCCCAGGCATGGTGCTAAATCCTACAGACTCCTAAGGATCTCACAGTCTGGGTAAGCGTGGTGGGGCAGACATTCCATCAAGTATTAATCTAAAAAGTCCTTTAACAGAGCTATAGACATGATGTCTTGGAAGACAGCAGGAGTGCAGGAGTGTGGGAGACATGGGAATGGTCACAAAAGGCATCCAGGAGGAATCAATATCCAAACTCATTATTAAAGATTGAGCCTTACAAATGTGGGGGTAGAAGAGATGAAACAGGAACTTTGGGTAGAAGGAAAAGGAACAAAAGCACAGAGGTATTCATTAGCTGGGTGGCACCATATGCTCAGAAAACCATAAGCTACTGGACATGGACTTGGAGGTGCAGTGTAGAAAGAGACGGAGCTTGAAAGTTACACAGAAGTCAGGCCAAACAAGATAATAGACAATCCTAAAATCAAACACAAGCTTTCAAAAGATTTTAAGTGAGAAGTAACAAATTGGCTCTTTTATTTTATTTCTGAGACAGAGTCTCACTCTGTAATCCAGGCTGAAGTGCTTTGGTGCGATCTCCGCTCACTGCACCCTCCACCTCCTGGGTTCAAACAATTCTCCTGCCTCAGCCTCCCAAATTGCTAGGATTACAGCATGCGCCACCATGCCCAGCTAATTTTTGTATTTTTAGTAGAGATGGGGGTTTCACCATGTTGGCCAGGCTGGTCTCGAACTTCTGACCTCAAGTCATCTGCCCGCCTCGGCCTCCCAAAGTGCTGGGATTACAGGCGTGAGCCATCGCACCTGGCCAGATTGGCTCTTTTAGATAGATCACTGTGTCAGCAGTCTGGAGAGCGGGTTTGAAGAAACTGAAAAGGGACCACAAGAGACAACACAAAGGCATCCCAGCTCACTTTCCATAGACAAAATGACAACAAAAAGTGCCACTTTTGAACCAACATATTTAACAAAACTTATGAAATTTGAAACACAGTATTTTCACTGTTCCTGCATTCTATGTACCACTAAAACAGCCAGTGAATCTGTCACCCACCCTCCTAGCAGAGATCCCACGGGTTCTAGGAAATCCATGTCCCCACTGCAGACACTGTGATACCGGCAGTGGTCCTTTTACTCCTTGGCAAAGAATTGTCTCCCCTTCCTCTGACAAGAGAGACCACAATGACCAGGTTCATTCCGCTCCTCCACCCTGGATGATGAGCAAATGAGGTTTCCCCTTTAACACACTGCTCATCTCTAGTAGTTCCCAACTCTGGCACTTAATCAATCAGAAGCACGTTAGCCACTCCATGCAGATTAAACAGTAAGCAGGAAGTTAGTGCTGCATAGCAGGATATAAGGAAAGCAAGAAATAAACATGTAGTGCTGGGTTCCTTGATAGGCACTTTAAAGAATCCCAGTTCTCATTAGAGTGGTTTATAAGAGTATATGTTAATTCTCCCAGTTCACAGATGTGGGAGCAGGAGCTCAGAGATGCTGAATAGCTCATTCACTTGGTAAATGGAGAAGCCAGGATTCGAATCCCAATATAAGAAGCTCTAAATGGTGCTTCCTTACTACACCATATTTCAAATATATATGTATAACAAATATGATTACATATTAAGATTGGTAATAAAAATATCTCACCGTTAAAAACAGAGAAGAGATTCATGGATAGGAAGAATCAATATCATGAAAATGGCCATACTGCCCAAGGTGATTTATAGATTCAAAGCCATCCCCATCAAGCTACCAATGACTTTCTTCACAGAATTGGAAAAAACTACTGTAAAGTTCACATGGAAACAAAAAAGAGCCCGCATTGCCAAGATAATCCTAAGCCAAAAGAACAAAGCTAGAGGCATCATGCTACCTGATTTCAAACTATACTACAAGGCTACAGTAACCAAAACAGCATGGTACTGGTACCAAAACAGAGATATAGACCAATGGAACAGAACAGAGCCCTCAGAAATACCACCACACATCTACAACCATCTGATCTTTGAAGAACCTGACAAAAACAAAAAATAGGGAAAGGATTCCCTATTTAATAAATGGTGCTGGGAAAACTGGCTAGCCATATGTAGAAAGCTGAAACTGGATCCCTTTCTTACACCTTACAGAAAAATTAATTCAAGATGGATTAAAGACTTAAATGTTAGATCTAAAACCATAAAAACCCTAGAAGAAAACCTAGGCAATACCATTCAGTACATAGGCATGGGCAAGGACTTCATGACTAAAACACCAAAAGCAATGGCAACAAAAGCCAAAATAGACAAATGGGATCTAATTAAACTAAAGAGCTTCTGCACAGCAAAAGAAACTACCATCAGAGTGAACAGGCAACCTACAGAATGGGAGAAAATTTTTACAATCTACCCATCTGACAAAGGGCTAATATCCAGAATCTACAAAGAACTTAAACAAAGTTGCAAGAAAAAATCAAACAACCCTATCAAAAAGTGGGCAAAGGATACGAACAGACACTTCTCAAAAGAAGACTCTATGTAGCCAACAGACACATGAAAAAATGCTCATCATCACTGGCCATCAGAGAAATGCAAATCAAAACCACAATGAGATACCATCTCACACCAGTTAGAATGGCAATCATTAAAAAGTCTGGAAACAACAGGTGCTGGAGAGGATGTGGAGAAACAGGTAAGCTTTTACACTGTTAGTGGGACTGTAAACTAGTTCAACCATTGTAGAAGACAGTGTGGCGATTCCTCAAGTATCTAGAACTAGAAATACTATTTGACCCAGCCATCCCATTACTGGGTATACACCCAAAGGATTATAAATCATGCTGCTATAAAGACATATGCACACATATGTTTACTGTGGCACTATTGACAATAGCAAAGACTTGGAACCAACCCAAATGTCCATCAATGATAGACTGGATTAAGAAAATATGGCACAGGCCGGGCGCGGTGGCTCAAGCCTGTAATCCCAGCACTTTGGGAGGCCGAGACAGGCGGATCACGAGGTCAGGAGTTCGAGACCATCCTGGCTAACACGGTGAAACCCCATCTCTACTAAAAAAAATACAAAAAACTAGCCGGGCGAGGTGGCGGGCGCCTGTAGTCCCGGCTACTCGGGAGGCTGAGGCAGGAGAATGGCATAAAAACCCGGGAGGCAGAGCTTGCAGTGAGCTGAGATCCGGCCACTGCACTCCAGCCTGAGCGACACAGCGAGACTCCGTCTCAAAAAAAAAAAAAAAAAAAAGAAAATATGGCACATATACACCATGGAATACTATGCAGCCATAAAAAAGGATGAGTTCATGTCCTTTGTAGGGACATGGATGAAGCTGGAAACCATCTTTCTGAGCAAACTATCACAAGGACGAAAACGCAAACACCACATGTTCTCACTCATAGGTGGGAATTGAACAATGAGAACACTTGGACACAGGGTGGGGAACATCACACACAGGGGCCTGTCGTGGGGTTGGGGGAGGGATAGCATTAGGAGATATATCTAATGTAAATGACAAGTTAACGGGTGCAGCACACCAATATGGCACATGTATACATATGTAACAAACCTGCACATTGTGCACATGTATCCTAGAACTTAAAGTATAATAAAAAATAAAATTAAAACAGAGAAGGGACATATATCTTACAGTCTCATATTAAGGGATCACTCACAATTAAACTATCATGACTGGAATCTCCAAATGTTACCAAAAAAAAGTCACTTCTGAGCATTAGTGACCAAAAAGTGTTCAGACTCAAATAATCAAAGCAATCTGGCTATCCTCCAGAGAAATGTATCAAATCCTCCACACACTTTCCCCTCAGAGCCCCTAAGACAAGATTTGAAAAAACTCATGGCTGACTGCTCACTCTCTTGAGTAAATGACTTCCCAAACTACTTTGCCCACCCAAATTACAGAAATGCGTCCAGGATTCACATGGCAGTTCTGATCCGATTTGTCCCAATCCTGGCTCAAGCAGCTTTGCACTACTTTCCTAACCAGATCAGCATCAGCCAATGGGTTTATTCAAGCTGATCTGTGATGGATTAGATAATGAAACCTTAGCCTTGGAAGCTGCCTGCTTGTATTGGGGTCGTAGAGGAGAAGAATAGGAAACTCAATACTCCTAGGGGCCACCTAAAACACCAAATGCACTCACCATCCCTCACTCCATCTGTCTGCTCATGCTCCAATTACTGCCATTTCCTTCCAATCATGTCTGCGATTCTTCCCTCCTGTCTTTGAAGGAAGTACACATTCGCCCCAGAATAAAGATGTTTAGTATGCTTTACAAATGTATATCAACAAAAATTGAAAGAAATCTGCTTACTAAAATGACTGTCTTTTTCTACAAATTATGAAAGCCTGACATCAAACTGAAGGCTGGAGAGATGTTAAACTAGAGACTGACTAGCAACATTCTTGTTTATACAAAGTAGTATAACTCAATTTCTTTCTCAGCAGTCCTGTAATCTTGAGGCCTGTCTGCACCAGTCTGCTTTATAGCAAAATGAAAGTTAAATTTCTAGTTAGCTTCTGTTGTGTTCACATGTCAGTGTGATAGTGAAAAAAAAAATGACAGAGTAGCTAGAAAATGGGAGGCAGTTGGGAGACAAATTCAACTCAGGCTAATCTCTTGAGTCACCCCGAAGAATAATTCTACTCTGATTTCAGATCTGACTTTCTCCTTCTCAAATACATTTCCAGTTTTACATTTGCAGACTTCCTTGTGAGACATGGGGGAAAAAGGAACAATTTTTACATGACTGTGCCTCAGTTTCTCCAGCTACAATATTTACCACTTTGGTAGTATTATAGGCTTAATGTCTGTGTCCCTCCAAATTTTCTATGTTGAAGCCCTAACTCCAGTGTAACAGTATTTGCAGGTAGGACCTCCAGAATTAGCTTTAGATTGGGTCATGAGGGTGGGAACTGTATAATAAAGGAGCGCCCTTATAAGAAGGGGAAGAGACCACTGACTCTCTCTCCCCAAGAGCACACACTGAGGAAAGGCCATGTGAGCACACAGCAAGAAGGTAGCTATCCATAAGCCAGGAGGTGGGTCATCACCAGACACGAAATCTGCTGGCACCTTGATCTTGGACTTCCCAGCCTCCAAAACTGTCAGAAATAAATGTCTGTTGTTTAAGCCACCCAGTCTATAGTATTTTGCTGTGGCAGCCCAAGGAGACTAGGACAGGGAGAGATGAAAAATTCAGTAATTTCAGTGAAATATTGTTCATTAAATTACTTGTAAGAAAAAAAAGCACAATATTTTTATAACTCTTCTCAAACGGTAGCACCATGCTTAGCTGCAGCACCAAATACCCAAATGAGGGTACAAGAGACATCCACTTATGAGGAAATAAGCCCATAAATAAGCAAATGGGAAGATCAACTACTTCAATAAATACAGCATCTACAAAGCAACTTCAGGCTATCTGGAACCCCTTCCCTGAAACCTGAAAGAAAGTCATCTCACCACTAGAATCAGCTGCTAATAGGAATAACTGCTGAACTTACTTGGCTAAACTGGATTTATGACTCTATGGTGAGAAGCAGTTACTCGGCCATATAATAATTATACCATATCAACATTTCACTGACATAAAGAATTCTGCTGAAAGCTATAAGTAGTAAGGTATATCTTACCTTATACAGCAGCTGAACTCTTAGAAAACTGCACAAAAATAAAATTTTTGTGAATCAAATTGTTCACTAGAAAAGCTGACCAAAAGAATTCATTCCCCAGTATGTTTTATAGGGCCTAAATTTCAAACATATCAGACTTAAAGTGAAATGAATCTCTAATAGCCCTACGAGTAACTCATTTAACTTCCCACCAAGTTTGAGTACAGTATTTCCAAGTGCTCTCTCTAACTACATTTCTTGAACTGTACATCAACTTTCCAGTTGAGTTTGTCACTTCTTTCCTACTCTAAGGTTCAGGTTTCTCTATTTCTATACTCTTTCCAGGGCTGCATCGACTCTTCTTCCACCTACATCACGTTTCTGTATACTGCCTTTGAAAGCACCGACCCTTCCTCTCTTTCTCCTAGGGTTCCTTCTGAGCCTAAGGATTATAATAAAAGCTTCCGCTTTTTTTTTTTTTTTTTTTTTTTTTTGAGACGGAGTCTTGCTCTGTCGCCCAGGCTGGAGCGCAGTGGCCGGATCTCGGCTCACTGCAAGCTCCGCTCCCAGGTTCACGCCACTCTCCTGCCTCAGCCTCCCGACTAGCTGGGACTACAGGCATCTACCACCACGCCTGGCTACTTTCTTGTATCTTTAGTAGAGACAGCGTTTCACTGTGTTAGCCAGGGTGGTCTCGATCTCCTGACCTCATGATCCACCCGCCTTGGCCTCCCAAAGTGCTGGGATTACAGACGTGAGCCACCTTGCCCAGCCTGTAATAAAAGCATCACAGACTCTCTGGAGTTTCCTAAACTCCATTTTGGTAAGTGATGATTTACTGCAAAGCTTAGTGATACAACTTAACAAGATTCAACTTTGGAACCTAATGCTTAGCACTACAGGTCCATTTAGTAAGTAGCCTTGGGAATGACTCCAGTAAGTAAACTTATTCTATAAAAAGGGGTGAATCCAAAGTGCCTGGAAAATTCTGTGATGATACCCTTACTCCGGAATTTCGTAATTTTTTCTTAACCCTTAACTATCTGTAAAAGGTAAATTTCAATTTCAATTTAACAGGCATTGAGCGCTTACCAAGTACCCAAAACTGTTAGGTATTACGAAGGATACATACAAAGGAAATATAGTTCCTATCCTTTAGAAGCTTACAATCTTAGCAGTGAAACAAGAATAATAAAACAATTAAGGGACAATAAAAGATGATGCACAACTAAGCATCAATATACCAGGAGGCAAGAGTAGGATCTCAATGGTGCAAACTAAGCTGTCAGGGAAAGCTTCACAGAAGGAGCTAGAAAACGTGTTAAGAAAACAGGCCAGGCGCAGTGGCTCATGCCTGTAATCTCAGCACTTTGGGAGACCAAGGCAGGTGGATCACCTGAGGTCAGGAGTTCGAGACCAGCCTGGCCAACATGGTGAAATCTCATCTCTACTATAAATACAAAAATTAGCGGGATGTGGTGGCGCATGCCTGTAGTTCCAGCTACTCAGGAGGCTGAGGCACGAGAATTGCTTGAACCCAGGAGGCAGAGGTTGCAGTGAGCTGAGATCGCACCACTGCACTCCAGCCTGGGCAACAGTGAGACTCCACCTAAAAACAAAAAACAAAAAACAAAAAACATGTACTTTAAGGCAAGCCCACATACCCAAAACACTGGCTACAATAAGATTTTTTTTTTTTTTTTTTTTTTGAGACAGTGTTTCACTCTTGTTGCCCAGGCTGGAATGCAATGGTGGGACCTCGGCTCACTGCAACCTCCACCTCCGGGTTCAAGTGATTCCCCTGCCTCAGCCTCCCTAGTAGCTAGGATTACAGGCGCCTGCCACCACGCCTGGCTGATTTTTTGTATTTTTAGTAGACAGGGGTTCCACTATGTTGGCCAGGCTGGTATTGAACTCCTGACCTCAGGCAATCCGCCCACCTCAGCCTCCCAAAGTGCTGGGATTACAGGCGTGAGCCACTGCACCCAGCTAAGATTTTTAAAGTGTGTATTTACATAGAGCCTATAGCTACTTCTAAACCGCTGATATCATCTCCTAAGACTACCTGTCCCTGCTCACTCTGCTCCAGCTATTAATACATTGGTCTCCTGTTCTCAAACCAAGCAGTCTTCTTTCTCAATGCCTCTGCGCCCTCACCTACTCTACCTGAACCCTCTTTCCAAAAACATCTGAATGGTCCATTCCCTCACTTCACTCATAGGCCATCTATCAGAAAGCCCTTCCGTAACCATCTGCATTCTCTCCCTTCCCATCTCTCCTTTTCCCTGCTTTATTTTTCTTTTAGCCTTTATCACCATACAATTATAGTTGTTGATTTATTAGATGTCTCTTCCCATTCAATATTAGTTCCATGACAGCAAGGGTTTTTCGTTGTTGTTCACTATTGTATCTCAGGGTTAAAACAGTGCCTGGGATGCAGCAGCTGCTCAATAAATGTTAGTTCAATGAATAAACATTAAGTATATTCATGTAATACTCTCACACTTCTTTAAAAAAACTTTTCACCCATTTGTTTCCCCACATAGATTGCATGCACCTTAAGCACAGTGAACTGGACTTATATCTTTTAGAAGGTAACTTAGAAACCGGCCGGGCGTGGTGGCTCACACCTGTAATCCCAGCACTTTGGGAGGCCGAGGCGGGCAGATCACGAGGGAAATCATCTTGTACACATACTTTATTTTATAGCTAAGGAAAACAGAGGCCCCAAAATGAAAGATTTCTGCAGGCACTCAGCTAGTTGAAGGCAGGACCTAAATCAGTGATGATCTGAATACCTGTATGACATAGGGGAATGGACCTACAACAACGAGAATGCACAGAAGGCTGGGTGTGGTGGCTCACGCCTGTAATCCCAACATTTTGGGAGGCTGAGGTGGGTGGACCACCTGAGGTCAGGAGTTCGAGAACAGCCTGGCCAACCTGGTGAAAACCCCCCTCTACTAAAAATACGAAAAATTAGCTGGGCATGGTGGCACATGCCTGTAATCCCATCTACTCAGAAAGCAGAGGCAGGAGAATCGCCTGAACCCAGAGGTGGAGGTGGAGGTTGCAGTGAGCCGAGATCGTGCCATTGCACTCCAACCTGGGCAAAAAAAAAAAAAAAAAAAAAAATGTATAGAAAGAAAATAAACAAAGAACACCCACAAATACACAGAGTGAAAAAAGGATTCTCAGAGGGATAGTTCTCAGCTACCCCCAAGGACCTAACCACTCTTTCCTCTGCACAGCCCTGTGAAGTCCCTACATATTGCTCCATTTCCGAATATCACTATCTTTAGCCAATTTGAAGGCAACCAGCAGATAACAGGCCCCAGGAGTAAATGAGGGAAAGGGATGGGGGTCTCACTATTAACTATGATTGACAGAAATGATAAATGAATACATACAGACATACACACACACACACACACACACACACACAAAGTAGAACCTGCTCACCAGCACCTATATCCAGTCTTCCCTCCTTACCATCCAATATTAGCTCACCTCACCTGCAGTCTCCCATATTCCTGTCTTTTTTTCCATGGCCCTGAGCTTTTACTTCTCACAATCCCTCTACCTGACAGAGTTCTAATGGAAAATAAAAGCAGGCAAACAAAACAAAAGAATTCAAAAATAAACACCAAGAGGGTCACTTTACCTAAATCAACACAAGTAACAGGGTAAACTCTGCAAAGGAGACCAAGAAGCACACAACAAATACGCTAGGCTTAAGTACAGCTCCGTCCCTAACACAGGAAGTCAGGCAGAGGCTTGAAAAGCAGGGAGCAGAGCACAGGAAGTCTTTTAGCACTGCAGAGATTTCCAAGAGTGGTGTAATGGAGACAGCACAGGAATAGGAATTAGAAGACCAGGCTTCTGGTTCTAGTTTTACTATCAGCTAACTGGGTGGCCTTACCCAAGTCACTCATCTTCTCTGGACTTCTGATTCCCCATCTATAAAATAAGGTGGTTAAAACAAGCTGGGACTCAAATCCCCTCCAAAAAAAACAAAGATGAAAATTATTGACTCTCTGCCACCAAAAAGTGCACATCACCTTTTATAAGTAAGAATCTTCCTAGTCTGTCCAGGTTAAGAACCCCTGGAAAAGATGTCTAGTCTTCCTCATCCCTCTAACATCCTATGACTCTGAGAGAACTAGGCACATGTCTGCACAATTGCTGATAGGTGAGACTCACCATTTCATAGCAGTATTTTCTGGGCAGAGACCAAACCCTAAAACCTACAAAGGTTTCAAGGTCTTCCTCAAAACTATGAAGTCAACTGACATCATCAATACCTTTCCCATTCCCTACCCAAATTAACCACTTTTATCTTTGAATCCAGAATTGAGAATCCAGTCTTATAATAGCCCTATAAAATTTTTTTTTTAATAGCCCAGGACATTAAAGAGCTATTTTGTGTCCTGGAGATGTAGAATGCAATTGGCAAAGAACAGGAGGGACATGTCTGGTGTCTCCCTTCAGACTCATTAGTATGCTCCACAAAGTTAATGAGACTGAGCACCACCGTGTCCCCACAACATTACCAAACTCCCTGTACTTCTCACACACTCTGTGTGTTTTAACCCACAATCTCAGCCACATCCCCTCGGGGCTCTCTCTCGGAGTTTTCTTGCTTTTCACTCCTCTCCTTGAAACGCCACTTCTCTTCCCCATCCCAGCGGGTGCCCAGGGCTGCCAAAAGGTACTCCCTCTTCTTGGGAGGTTTCCCACGAGATCCCCTCTTCCTCGACTCCGTCCAGAGAACCCAGGATTTCCCGGCTTCCACTCCACCCCAGGGCACTAAGGAAGGATTTGAAGAAATGGAATCCATCTCAACCACGTTCGATTTCCCCCCAAAACCTATCCACTCGTCGTGCCTCCTCGCCCCTCAGGAATCAGGACCCTCTCAGGCACACCAGGATCAGTCCTGCAACCTTCGTTCCTAGCCCGAGCTCGTCCCACCTTCCAACCAGGCCCCGACTGGTCCCCCCATCCCACCTCCAACCCAGGACCCCCGGAGGCCCTCCCTCTTTCCAAGCCGGGGAGCCCGGGGTCGCCCCTCACGCCACTCCCCCTCTCCCCCGCAATAACTGGGCGCCCCGTCCCGCGCGGTCACCTGCATCCCGCCGCCACCGTCGGCCGCCGCCTCCTCAGTGCGCGGCCGCTTGCTCAGGCCGGGATCGGCTCCGTCTCCTCCCGCTCCGGGCACCGGCAGCTCCAGCTCCGACTCCCGCTTCATGCCCCGGGCAGCGGCGCCGGGCCCGAGCTGAGGCGGCTGCTGCGGCTGGGCGCCCTCCGCCATCCGCCCGCGCCCCCCTCGCCTCCGGGAGCCGGGCGACCCGCGACAGGCCACCTCCCCCTGGGCCTCGGCCCCGACTGTCGCGACAGGCGGGCGCGCGCCTGCCCCCGCCCCCCGCGTGCGTGCGTGCGTGCGTGCGCGCGAGCGCGCGGACTCCGCGCCCCTCCGCGGCTCGCGCCCGGAGCTCCTCGCCTGGCCGCTCGCTCGCTCGCTCGCCCGCCCGCCCGCCGGGTTGTCGGCGCGGGGCCACTGGCGGGTCGCGACGGGCACTCGCTCGCACCCCCGCACGCACACGCGACACCCGGCCCGGCCCGCCGCGCTGCCCCGCCTCTCGCACTCCCGGAGCTCGCCCGCCGGCCGCGCTGGCTCACACTCTCCCTCACAACACGCCGGCCGAGGGAGGAAGGGGGCGGTCCGGGCTCCCAAGGCGTAGGGAGGGCTGTTTATTTGGGGGGAGGAGGGGCGCGAGGCAGGAACGAGCTGACTGGCCGGGATCCTCCGACCCGCCACTGTGGCAGCACCGGGAAGGCGGGGAGAGAGAAAGAGGGAGGGAGGGACCGGGATGTAGGACTCCAGCCCGCGCGGGAGGCTATGGCTAGGGGGGCGGTGGCGGCCTGCGGAGGGGCGGGGCCAGCCCTTCTCGGCAATCTCCGTCGCCTCCTCGCTAGCTGCCCGAGGGAGGCTGGGAAGCGATCGGGGAAGCTCGGGAATCTCCGGCACGGGCCTGGGACTGTCCTGGAGGCTCCGCGCGGCAGGAGTGCCGGCCAGCGCAGAGGGGGCGGGGTCAGTCTCCTTTTGGGGCGGGGCCGTAGCTTGGAGCAGGCGGGGCTTGAGAGACCCGAGGGCCAGGGAGTGGCTCCTGCCTGTGGTACTAGTTGTACAGTGTTGTGTCCTGAGTTTACCCGCCTGAGCACCTTGGTTCCCGGGGAGGGAATGGGCACTCTGTGAGAGGCAGGCTATTTGCCTGCTTCCCCTCCCGCAGAAGGAAAAAGATCTCGAATTGGAAGGTCGAGGAATGAAGCCACCCGTCTGTAGTTCACCCCAGCTCTGAGAGCTTTTACTCTGACATAACTCACATTCCTAATGAAGTTAGTACTAATATCCGATGTTTGTAAGAGTTTTAGGGTTTGCACAATGCATCCACAGACCCATTTCAAACTGGTAATATAGGTAGATACCATGATCTCCATTTCATTGATGATGAAACTGAACCTTAGTTAAATCCTGCAGCAAAAAAGTGGCAGATCCAGAATTCAGAACGCTGGACCATACTCTCTTTCTCTACACTTTGCTGCCTGAGGAGCTCTTTATGACTTGTCAACTTCGTGGAGACAGAGATATCTGTGCAATAGATTCTCTCCCCTACCAGACTGTGAGAACAAGGACTGCCGTGATTTCCCTGGGTTCCATATCGTGCCCTGTACATTATAGGAATAAAAGGATATTGCGTGAATGACCTGGATTCTAATCTTGGCTTTGCTAACTAGCTTAAACAAGTTACTTCATCTCTTTGGACCTCAGCTTCATTTGTAAAATGAAATGGTTTGGATCAGTGGCTTTCAACCAAGGAGAAACTTTGCCATTCCACCACCTCCACTCCCACATTTGTCAATGACTGAAGGCATTTTTTTTCCTTTTTTTTTTTTTTTTTTTTGACACAGAGTCCCGCTCTGTCGCCCAGGCTTAAGTGCAGTAGTGCGATCTCGGCTCACTGCAACCTCCGCCTCCTGGGTTCAAGCAATTCTCCTGCCTCAGCCACCCCTATAGCTGGGACTACAAGTGCGTGCCACCACGCCCAACTAATTTTTGTATTTTTAGTAGAGATGGGGTTTCACCATGTTGGCCAGACTGGTCTCAAACTCCTGACCTCAAGTGATCCTCCCGCCTCGGCCTCCCAAAGTGCTGAGATTACAGGCGTGAGCCGCCACCCCCGGCCAACTGAAGGCGTTTTTGATGGTTACAACTGGGAGGTGCTGCTGGCATCTAGTGTGTAGAAGTCAGGAATGTTGCTTGACATCCTATCATGCACAGGACGGTTCCCCCAGGAGAGTTATCCAGCCCCAAATGTCAATAGTGCGGAGGTTGAGAAACGCTGGGTTAGATGATTTCCAAGGTCTTCCCTTCCAACCAGTCTGTGATTTGGCCTTTGAACTTGGGTTTAACCTGGCTAGGGCTGGAACAGTACAACAGTAAAGATCCCTGCTTCAGAGTCAGACCAACCCAGATGAGAACCCAGGCTTTCCCACCTCCTGCCCACGTAATGCGGGACCAGTGGTGACTAAGAATTTCTATGTAAAAGGTATTTGGGGATTGCAGACTGGTTGGAAGTGAAGTCTGGAGGACTTGCCTTGAGAAGGTGAGTAGCTGTATTAAGCATATTGTTTATATTACTTAGGCTGTGTTATAAATCAATAAAATAAGATGAAAATAGCGGAGTTTTAGCTCTGCCACCTACCAGTCATGATACCTTATGACAGTTACTTACCCTCTCTGTGTCTCAGTTTCTTCATCTGCAAATTAGGATAACACCTTCCTAAAAAGATTATTGTATGAATTTAATGTTATCACGTTTAGAACTTTGAACAGAATGATTTAGGATAAGCACTCCATAAGTGTTAGCTATTATTATTATTACCATTATCACTTTATTCACTTTTTTTCAAATGGAGTCTCTCTCTGTCACCCAGACTGGAATGCAGTGGTGTGATCTCACTGCAACCTCCATCTCCTGGGTTCAAGCAATTCTTGTGCTTCAACTTCCCAAGTAGCTGGGATCACAGGCGACCGCCACCATGCCCGGCTAATTTTTTGTATTTTTAATACAGACAGGGTTTCACCATGTTGGCCAGGCTGGTCTCAAACTCCTGACCTAAAGTGATCCGCCCCCTTTGGCCTCCCAAAGTACTGGGATTACAGGCGTGAGCCACCACGCCTGACTTTTAATCACTTTTTTTTTTTTTTTTTTTTTTTTTGAGACAGAGTCTTGCTCTCACCCAGGCTGGAGTGCAGTGGCGTGATCTCGGCTCACTGCAAGCTCCGCCTCCCAGGTTCACGCCATTCTCTTGCCTCAGCCTTCTGAGTAGCTGGGACCACAGGCGCCCGCCACCACGCCCAGCTAATTTTTTGTATTTTTAGTAGAGACGGGGTGTTAGCCAGGATGATCTCCATCTCCTGACCTCATGATCCGCCCACCTCGGGCTCCCAAAGTGCTGGGATTTGAGGATATTTCGTGATGGGCTATGAAACAACAGTGGGTGTTTTCTTTTTTTTTTTTTTTTTCCTTTAACCTAGGGACATCAGCAGTTGGTTTTCTGAAAATTTTACTTATTGAACTGGTAGCATAAGAATTCTCCCTTCCCAACTGGGCACGGTGGCTCACGCCTGTAATCCCAGCACTTTAGGAGGCGGAGGCAGGCAGATCACTTGAGGTCAGGAGTTCAAGACCAGACTGGGCAAAATGGTGAAACCCCGTTTCTACCAAAAATACAAAAAAATTAGCCAGGTGTGGTGGCAGATGCCTGTAATCCCAGCTACTCAAGAGGCTGAGCCAGTAGAATTGCTTGAACCTGGAAGGCAGAGGTTGTAGTGAGCCAATATTGTGCCACTGCATTCCAGCTTGGGCTACAGAGCGAGACTCTCCAAAAAAAAAAAAAAAAAAGAATTCTCCCTTCCCTACTTGCCTTGCCAAACTACTGAAATCTAAATGATGTTAGATTTTCCTGGGCTGCCCCATGACCCAGCAAGAAATGAGATTTGAGATTGGGGCTGCCTGTGACTCAAATTTTTGTTATTCAAGTAGTGCTCAAGTCTCTAAGAAATAGAGCAACGCAGGCCGGGCGCGGTGGCTCAAGCCTGTAATCCCAGCACTTTGGGAGGCCGAGACGGGCGGATCACGAGGCCAGGAGATCGAGACCATCCTGGCTAACACAGTGAAACCCCGTCTCTACTAAAAAAAAAAATACAAAAAACTAGCCGGGCGAGGTGGCGGGCGCCTGTAGTCCCAGCTACTCGGGAGGCTGAGGCAGGAGAATGACGTAAACCCGGGAGGCGGAGCTTGCAGTGAGCTGAGATCGCGCCACTGTACTCCAGCCCGGGCGACAGAGTGAGACTCCGTCTCAAAAAAAAAAAAAAAAAAAAAAAAGAAATAGAGCAATGCAGTATAGAAATGTCTGAATGACCTGGCAGAACAAAGAGAAATTGGACTCTGCTCTGTAAACAAGCATTATGTATTTAGGGAGAGAGAGGAGAATTAAACGCCTACAAATCACAGAAGAGGCAAAATGCACCAGGCGCTGTGGCTCACGCCTGTAATCCCAGCACTTTGGGAGGCCGAGGTGGGTGGATCACGAGGTCAGGAGATTGAGACCATCCTGACTAACATGGTGAAACCCCATCTCTACTAAAAATACAAAAAAACAAAAAAAAAAGTTAGTTGGGCGTGGTGGCGGCGCCTATAGTCCCAGCTACTCGGGAGGCTGAGGCAGGAGAATGGCGTGAACCCAGGAGGCAGAGCTTGCAGTGAGCGGAGACCGTGCCACTGCACTCCAACCTGGGTGACAGAGCAAGACTCCGTCTCAAAAAAAAAAAAAACAAAAAAAAAACAAGAGGCAAAATGCATCCATGGCAGCACAAAGACCAGGATCATTTCTTTTTTTTTTTTTTTTTTTTTTTTTTTTTTTTTTTTTTTGAGACGGAGTCTCACGCTGTTGCCCAGGCTGGAGTGCAGTGGCGCGATCTCGGCTCACTGCAAGCTCCGCCTCCTGGGTTCACGCCATTCTCCTGCCTCAGCCTCCTGAGTAGCTGGGACTACAGGCGCCCGCCACCGCGCCCGGCTAATTTTTTGTATTTTTAGTAGAGACGGGGTTTCACTGTGGTCTCGATCTCCTGACCTTGTGATCCACCCGCCTCGGCCTCCCAAAGTGCTGGGATTACAGGCTTGAGCCACCGCGCCCGGCTCATTTCTTTTATATACATCTGCAGCCATTTGTTTAGAAGCAGGTAGTTAGGAAGCATTACAGAGGAAGAGGACAGTAAATATTTTCGGCCAGTGGCTCATGCCTGTAATCCCAGCACTTTGGGAGGCCGAGGCAGGCAGATCACCTGAGATCAGGAGTTCAAAATCAGCCTGGCCAACATGCAAAACCCCGTCTCTTCTAAAAAATACAAAAATTAGCTGAGTGTGGTGCCGTGCACCTGTAATCCCAGTTACTCAGGAGGCAGAGGTTGCAGTGAGCCGAGGTCAGTCTGGGTGACAGAGTGAGACTCTGTCTAAAAAAATATATATACATATTTTTTTTTTCTAGAAGAATTTTTAGCTGCAGGAACTACTGCCATTCTAACATTTATTCATTTATTTATTCAACAAATTATGGACAAGTGTCTGGAATACCAAGATGACAAAAAAAAATTATTCTTAGTCCCAAAGAGCTCACAATCTAGGAAGAGATGAACAAATCCAAAGACAATTGCAATGCATTATGACAAAGGAGTCATCTCTCATAGTGGTCAAGAACATAGACTCTGGTGTCAAACGGACATGGGTCTGAGTCTGACTTTGCCATATATCTGACCTTGGACAAGACCCTTAGCATCTCTGAGGCCTGGTTTCTTCATTTATGTGACAGGTACTGGTAGTTACCAATCCAATATCCATTCTCTTCTTACTCCATCCTAGCAGAACCCCAATTTTGTTCAGGACAGAAATCTGCTTAGCAATAAAATAAAATTTTAAAATTTAAATTCAAATTTAAATTAAAAAAAAAAAAAAAAACAAGAATTCCTGGTTCCCTGAAAGCTAAGGGTGGCCAAGTAACGCCATCCCGGCCAGCAAGATGTGGGTGTAAGATAACATTCCTTCCTAGTTAATAAAACAAAATCGCTAGGCATGGTAACTCACGCCTGTAATCCCAGCACTTTGGGAGGCCGAGGCGGGTGGATTACCTGAGGTCAGGAGTTCGAGACCAGCCCGACCAACATGGTGAAACCCCATTTCTACTAAATACAAAAAATTATGCAAGCGTGGTGGTGCATGCCTGTAATCCCAGCTACTTGTGAGACTGAGGCAGGAGAATCGCTTGAACCCGGAAGACAGAGGCTGCAGTGAGCTGAGATTGCGCCACCACACTCCAGCCTGGGCAACAAGAGCGAAACTCTGTCTCAAGAAAAAAAAAAAGACAAAACACAAGAAGAAAAGGCTCTTTGCCCTTCGTCCTTTGCCCTTTGCCCTTCACCCTTTCTCCTACCTGGAACACAGACTGGAAAAACAGCAGACTTCTTGTCTTCAAAATAGCGAAAGCCACATGCTAAGAATAGTACTGCAGGGAAGGCGTGATGGCTCATGCCTGTAATCCCAGCACTTTAGGAGGCCAAAGGGGGGGCAGATCACTTGAGGTCAGGAGTTCGAGACCAGCCTGGTCAACATGGCGAAACCCCATCTCTACTGAAAATACAAAAATTAGCCGGGCATGGTAGTGCCACATGGTCCCAGCTACTAGGGAGGCTGAGGCATGAAGTTCACTTGAACCCAGGAGGGCAGAGGTTGCAGTAAGCCGAGATCATGCCACTGCACTCCAGCCTGGGTGACAGAGTGAGACTGTGTCTCAAAAAAAAAAAAATAATAATAGAATAGTATCGTAGATCCACCATACCAGCCCGAGCCTGTCTATTCTAATTTATTGTTATTTGAGAAAAATAAATTCCCATTTGGTTATGCCACTGCGGACAGGTTTCAACATGCGGCCAAACTCAACTCCTAACTGATAGAATCTATAAACCAAACACAATAATAGTACCTCCCCTGACGTTCTTTTGACCACTAAATAATGCATATAAAACACTTAGCATGACACCTGGTTCACAAACACGCTCAATAAATGTTAATTTAGACCCTTTTACTACGTTATTACATCTACTATCTTTATTAATATGGTTATTATATGTGCCAAAAGCAATAGGGGTATTACAGAAAGATGTAACTCCCTCTGCCTAGGGGAGACAGAACAAGTTTCATCCAGAGTATTACATTTGACCTGGGTCTTTCAAAATGAGGAGGAATTTCCCAGGGAATGGTTTCTGATAAAAGGTAGTAAATTCTTATGTGCCCTTTACATGGGCTTGGAAGAGTTTGGCCCTGCCCACCGGGTTGCTACCAGGAGAAAACTCAGCACAGGGCTCGGAGTCAAAGGACCAGGACTGGAGTCCACTGTGGTCTTCAATGGAACAAAGACTGGGAGAGTTAAGTGGGCTGTCCATCTGTGAAAAGGGAGCCAGAGTACCTAGCCACAGGGCTATTGTGAGGTCTTTAGGACATAAGAGATCTTAGGAAAGATCTATTCAAATGCCAGTTGCAGCAAACCCAGTACTCTGGTTACCTACAAGCTAGTGGTGTAAAAATCTCTTTGTGTTCTTTGAGAACATGAGCATTTTCTTAATTCCTATTTTTGGTTTCTGCATTCCTAGCACCTAGCACTGAGCTTGACGTAAAACATGGCTATTCCAAGACTCCTGAAAATATTAAAAAACACAACTGCAGGCCTAAGATTTTCTCTGGAAAAACAGATAAAGACCCAGAGCAGACAATCTTAAAATACTGTCTTAACCAGGCAGTCCTCTGAATAAAGACAGGGCCTAAGTTCTTCCCCAAAACTGATCACCTCTCTAATCAGAGCAAGGAGAGGAGATATAAATAGAAAAGACCATTTTCTACTCCAAAGCTTTCTTCAAAAAAAAAAAAAAAAAAAGCAGAGAATACCCTTGATAATTCATGGGCCAGAGGAAGTGGAAGCAGCTCCTGCCATGTGCCTGGCTGATCTGGGAGAAGATACAGAGTCTAATGAGAAACTGAATTCAGCATAAAAGGAACGTGTGATGTTTGAGCCTCATTAGGACTGTAGAACCAGCGTTTTGACACACACACACACACAAACCCGCTATTGACTTTGACCTCACTTCCCTACCTCCCTCTGTTCGTGGGATTATTGAACCAGGGTTTTTCCTATAGGCCAGAACCTTGCCAGCCCTTTTGCCCTTCACATAATGTGTTTGTCTGGTTTCTATTTCTGTAGTTTGATGAAGGATGATAGCAGGGTATTGAATTGTTGTTTTCATTTAGTGCAGTCACCGCCCTCACCCTGCCCACCACCCCCCACCCTGCTATCAAGTCATTTTCATTGTCTGTTTTGTGCCTTGAGGTTTTTATTGCTTCTTCACAGAGTAGAAGAAGGCTTTGTTTTATTTTGTTTTGCAGGCGCCGGTATACATAACCTTATGGATCCATCCTTCCTGCAAAGAATTATGGTGTTTCTAAATTGGCAACAATTTCCCTTTCACTAGGGAAAGGCAGGGAAGGTTCAGATATTCGCTGAGCCCCTAACAACTACCAGGTGCAGAACTAAGTGGGGATTTTTTGTTTTTTGGATTTTTTTTTTTCGTTTAATCCTCACAACCAGCCAGAGAAGCAGGCATCTTATTTTACAGATGAGAAAACTGAGACCCAGAGAGGTGAAACGAACAGCTCAAGGTCACACAAGATGGATAGTGACGAAGAAACTCTTGTCCCCTCACTCCATGTCCGCTGCCTTCCAGTGCTTCACCCTGCCTTTCAGAACTTTTTCAAGTGTTTTACTTTGGGCAGATACAAATCTCTTAGGGAAGAGGGGATAAAAAAGTCTAACATTTTTTCTCTGAATCAGAAGTTAACTTTCTTCATCCTGCTTTCCACTGGGAGCATAAGCTTCTGGAATTTTGTTTTGTTGAGGCACGGGGTCTTCATTGTCTTCCCTGTCCCTGCTGGCACCTGCTCAGGTATCTTCCTCTGGGTCCCTGTCCTACTGTCAGTATCGATCCGCACTAGGCTCCACCCAGCTGTCCTATCTGATCCTTGTTCTTGAGTCACTGAGATTGCCTCTGTCAAGGACATGGGTAAACCCTGGCCTTTCTGGCTGTTCTGGGGGCCTTGGGAATCTCCAAGAGGCTCTCTCCGGCCCCTGCAGTGTAGACACAGAGGAGGCATCCCTACTCCTTGAACACCATGCTGGGAGGGGAAACACTGCAAAAGCCACTGCCTCCAGAGCCTGTGACGAGAAGCCAGGCTCAGGTCTCTGCTCCTTCCAGATGCCACAGTGACCCCCAGGCTCTGTTTCTCCCTCTTTCCTCCCTGAGGCTCCATCTGTAAAGAGGCAGGCCACGAGGATCCTCCAGAGACCCATGCCAGGCTCTGGTTCGCCTCCTCTCTCTCCTCAGCCCCTGCTGCCTTTGCCTGTCCCGGATAGGGCTACCAAACCCATCCTGGCTGATTCTGCTTCGTTTGAACCTCTGGTTTTTGTAGGATATAGACTTCATGTCCAGAATCATGTAGGATTCAAACTTTTGGAGTAAAAAAGATGAGGCTTTTGAAACACAGAGACATTTCTCTTCAGGCACACATTTCAAAACCTATTTTGAAATTCAAAAGCTGAGTTCTGACTGTTTTTTCTCGTTGCATTTCCACTATAATAGTTTTATTCCTGAGGGTGAGAACAGCAGAAGATACCTGGGAGAGTGAGGGAGGAAGAACATATGTTAATATTTTGCAGCAATGACAATGTCTGCACTACGTCCTTCTCCTGTGAATATAGGGAGATAGTTCCCAGCCTCCCCTGGAGTCAGGATGGGGATATATGACAACATTCTGGCCAGGGAAAGATGGGTAAAAGTGACAGGGGCCACTTCCAAGCTTGGCCCTGAAAACATCCCTGCCAATCCTCTTGCCCTCTCTTTTCCTTCCACAGCAGCTGCAGAGACCGTGAGCTGAAGACAGAAGCATCACAAGAGGAAAGGGAAAGGAGCCTGGATCCCTGAGCCATCAACTGGAGAACTGCATAAGAAGCTGCCCCAGGCCAGGCACGGCAGCTCACGCCTGTAATCCCAGCACTTTGGGAGGCCAAGGTGGGCGGATCACCTGAGGTCAGGAGTTCAAGACCAGCCTGGCAAACATGGTGAAACCCCATCCCTACTAAAAACACAAAAATTAGCCGGGCATGGTAGGCACCCATAATCCCAGCTACTTGGGAGGCTGAGGCTGGAGAATTACTTGAACCTGGGAGGTGGAGGTTGCAGTGAGCCGAGATCATGCCACTGCACTCCAGCCTGGGCGACAGAGCAAGACTCCGTCTCAAAAAAAAAAAAAAAAAAAAAAAAGAGAGAGAGAGAGAAAGCCATCTCAGCTGCATCAGACTGTGATATGAGAGAGAAATAAGGCTTAATTTTGTTAAGCCACTGAGGTTTGGTTTTTGTTTGTTGTTGCTTTTTTTTTTTTTTATAGCAGCTTATATTCTTTATGCTGACTAATATAATATCTAAATATTGTTCTGCCTCATAATCAATATATAAAAAAGTCAGAGATGAGGAATCAAAAGCTTGACTGCTTTGATTAAAATCTATGAAATTGAAGGTACATAACATGTATGCCAATTTTAAGATAATATTAAATATTATCTTTGGGCCAGGTGCAGTGGCTCACGCCTGTAATCCCAGCACTTTGGGAGGCCAAGGCAGGAGGATCACTTGAGACCAGGGGTTAAAGATCGGCCTGGGCAAACATAGTGAGACCTCCATCTCTACAAAAGTAAAATTAATTAGCCAGGTGTGGTGATGAACACCTGTGGTCCCAGCTACTCAAGAGGTTGAGGTGGGAGGATTGCATGAGCCCAGGAGGTTGAGGTTGAGGCTGCAGTGAGCCTTGTTCGGGCTGTGGCACTCCAGCCTGGGCGACAGAGCAAGACATCACCTCCAAAATAAATAAATACATATTATTTTTGGACAACAGTCAAAGCTTGATATTGAAGGAGAGTGATGGGAAAGAAAACAAGAATGACACTTCAATTCCTTTCTTTCAATCAGCCTGGCATAATACTTGGCATATTGCAACACTCAATAAGCAATAATTGAATGAATGAAAAACCTGTTAACCAGCACACTCTCAGGCCTTTCGCTCTTTTAGGTCTTATGGGGAAGAGCAAAGGAGGTAGAGAGAGAAAAGCGGAAAGAAGAGAGAGAAAAGGGGGAAGAAGAGGGAGAAAAAAAAAAGTAGAAAATACAGAATGGCAAGGTGGAAATCATTTTCCAGAAAGTATGTCCCTTTGCCCATTCCCACTTTTGTCACTTAAAATGGTGCTTATCGGTTACTGATATTTTGTAGCCGGCTTGAATTTCTGTAGCAAATTTCTGTAGCCAGCTTGAATTTCTCCGCAGAAAATGGGTTTTTCTTCTCTTTTGCATTTTCAGGCTGCAAATTTTCCAAATTTTTATGTTGTGGCTCCCTCTTGAAAGCTTTGCCACTTGGAAATTTATTCTACCGGATACCCTAACTCATCTCTCTCAAGTTCAAAGATCCACAGATCTCCAGGGCAGGGGCAAAACGCCACCAGTGTCTTTACACAGCAAGAGTGACCTTTACTCCAGTTCCCAACAAGTGCCTCATCTCCATCTGGGGCCACCTTAGCCTGGACTTTATTGTTTATATCACTATCAACATTTTGGTCAAAGCCATTCAACAAGTCTCTAGGAAGTTCCAAGTCTTCCCACATCTTTCTGTCTTTTGAGCCCACCAAGTGTCTAGGAGGTTCCAAATGTCCCTACACTTTCCTGTCTTATTCTGAGCCCTCCAAACTGTTCTAACTCTGCCTGTTACCCAGTTCCAAAGTTGCTTCCACATTTTCAGGTTTCTTTATAGCAGCACTCCACTGTCTAAGGTACCAATTTACTGTATTAGTTCGTTAAATACCTGAGACTGGGTAATTTATAGAGGAAGCAGTTTTAATTGACTCAAAGTTTAGCATGACTGGGGAGAGCTCAGGAAACTTACAATCATGATGGAAGGGGAAGCAAGCATGTTCTTCTTCACATGGCACCAGGAAAGAGAAGTGCAGAATGAAGGGGAGAAAAGCCCCTTATAAAACCATCAGATCACTGGGCATGTTGGCTCATGCCTGTAATCCTCGCACTTTAGGAGGCTGAGGCAGGTGGATCACTTGATGTCAGGAGTTCAAGACCAGCCTGGCCAACATGGTGAAACCCCATCTCTACTGAAAATATAAAAATTAACCGTGTATGATGGTGTGTGCCTGTAGTCCCAGCTACTTGGGATGCTGAGGCAGGAGAATTGCTTGAATCCAGGAGGTGGAGGTTGCAGTCAGCCGATATCACGCCACTGCACTCCAGCCTAGATGACAAAGCAAGGCTGTCTAAAAAAAAAAAAAAAAAAAATTAACCGCGTGCTGTGGCAGGTACCTAAAATCCCAGCTACTCAGGAGGCTGAGGCAGGAGGATCACTTGACCCTGGGAGGCAGAGGTTGCAGTGAGCCAAGATCACAACACTGCACCCCAGCCTGTGCAACAGAATGAAACTCCGTCTCAAAAAAAAAAACTCGTGAGACTCACCATCACGAGAACAGTGTGGGGCAACTGCCCTCATGATTCAATTACCTCTTACCAGTTCCCTCCCACAATATGTGGGGATTATGGGAACTACAATTCAAGATGAGATTTGGGTGGGGACACAGTCAAACCATTTCAATCACTAAGACTGGAATCATGCAGAAAGGTTTTTGGGGTTTGAAGGAGCTCAATAAATAACACCTCTCTTCCCCATCAGGTCAGGAACCAATTTAGAGACAGACAAAGGAGACAGAGAGAGGAAATCAAAATGTTTGATTTATTACCAATAAACACTAGGTTTGAGTATGCAGCTAAATTGGGCCTGCAGCCTGGGTTGTGCTATGAATGGATGTGCTGTGTTGGAAGAATGTGCTGTGAGCCTTGACTCTTGCATTAGACAGACTCAACGACCATTGGCATAGCTGGAAAACCACAAGCTACCACTTGACAAAAAGCAAAACAGAAATCTCCTTCTCAGTGGTCAGGCAAATTTAGGAAAAGGTCAGGAAGGAGTTGAGCCAAGCCGTTTCCAGAAATCACTCCATCTGTCAGCTTTGGCTAAGATATGCAGCACGAACAAACAGCCCCAAATGGTCAGTGACTTACAACCAGAAAGAACAAGAACAGGCCAGGCGCGGTGGTTCATGCCTGTAATCCCAGCACTTTAGGAAGCCGAGGGGCGTGGATCACTTGAGGTCAGGAGTTTGAGACCAGCCTGGCCAACATGGTGTAACCTCATCTCTACTAAAAATACACAAAATTAGTCTGTAATTCCAGCCACTCCGGAGGCTGAGGCAGAAGAATCAGTTGAACCCGGAGGCAGAGGTTTCGGTGAGCCGAGATCACGCCATTGCACTCCAGCCTGCACAACAAGAGCGAAACTCTGTCTTAAACAAACAAACAAACAAATTAATTAATTAATTAATTAGCGGGGTGTGGTGTCGTGCTTCTATAATCCCAGTTACTCAGGAGGCTGAGGCAGGAGAATAGCTTGAACTCAGGAGGTGGAGGCTGCAGTGAGCCGACATCGCGCCATTGCACTCCAGCCTAGGCAACAGAATGGACTCTGTCTCAAATAAAATAAAATAAAATAAAATAAAATAAAAACAAAGGTTCTTGTTCACCCACCCATTGTGGGTTGGCTGTTTGCTGTCTTCACTCTGGGAACCAGGCTAACAGCCACTGCTGGTCTGTGGCAGAGGGAAGAGAGGGAGACACTGCAGAAGATACGAGAGCCACACTGGTATTCTGCTCTCATTCTGTTGGCCAAAGCGAGTCACCTGGCCAAACCTGCCTTCAGTGGGGTGGGGATATTTCATCTTCCAAAGGGAAGGGCAAGGAATATTTTTTAATAATAACCCACTCTATTACACCTCTCCTGGAGAGAAGATAAAGACATGGGATTTCGTTTTCCCAATCTGTACCCAAAGGCCAAAGAAGAAACAACAGATGCTGTTGCCACACGCACACTCCCTTGGCCTACTGTGGATGTTCCCTGCGGGTTCTCCTGACAGTTCCCACACATCCCACACATATCACCTGCTTTCCAACTTCAACACCTGCCAGGTTGCTGTCTCTGGGTGTAGGGCACATTGGGGCCATGAGCAGGACAAGCCCAGAGTGCTGGAGAGCTAACCCTCCCCACCCCCTGCCAGGAGCAGACCTTACCCAAGGAGGGGAAGAAGTGGTGTATACATTCCTCAGCTTCCTCACCTGTTGGTAAGACCAATTTTTTTTTTTTTTTTTGAGATGGAATCTTGCTCTGTTGCCCAGGCTGGAGTGCAGTGGCGTAATCTTGACTCACAGCAACCTCCACCTCCTGGGTTCAAGCAATTCTCCTGCCTCAGCCTCCTGAGTAGGTGGGACTATAGGCATGCGCCACCACATCTGGCTTTTTATGTGTGTGTGTGTATATTTTTAAAAGAGACAGGGGCCGGGCGCGGTGGCTCAAGCCTGTAATCCCAGCACTTTGGGAGGCCGAGACGGGCGGATCACGAGGTCAGGAGATCGAGACCATCCTGGCTAACACGGTGAAACCCCGTCTCTACTAAAAAATACAAAAAAAACTAGCCGGGCGAGGTGGCGGGCGCCTGTAGTCCCAGCTACTCGGGAGGCTGAGGCAGGAGAATGGCGTAAACCCGAGAGGCGGAGCTTGCAGTGAGCTGAGATCCGGCCACTGCACTCCAGCCTGGGAGACAGAGCGAAACTCCGCCTCAAAAAAAAAAAACAAAAAACAGAGACAGGGTTTCCCCATGTTGGTCAGGCTGGTCTTGAACTCCTGACCTCAGATGATCCTCCCGCCTCGGCCTCCCAAAGTGCTCACAGGCGTGAGCCACTGTGCCTGGCGGTAGGACAATTTTGAGAGACACAGTCTCTCAGAGGACACAGTGGGAGTGAGCGCTGTTTGTCCACAATGGTAACTTGTCTATTAATGTCCATTCTCCTCTCTTGTCTTCCTTCTCTATCTTCTTTCCCCACTGCCTCACTCAGCAACCTGGGATCACCTCCCAAATAAACCAGTGCACCCAAATCCCTGGGTCAGGCTCTGTTTTGAAAGAACTCAGCTAAAACAGGAATGGAAGTTTCTCCTCTCAAAGTCCTATTTCCTGAGCAATAGAAAAACAAAACAAAACAAAACCTGTGGTGTGTATACACAATGGAATACTATTCAGCCTTTAAAAAAGAAGGAAATCCTGTCATTTCGCAACATGAATGAGCATTGCACTAAATAGAATAAGCCAGGCACAGGAAGACAAGCACCGCCTGATCATGCTTTATGCGGAATCTAAAAAAGTTGAATTCAGAGAAGCAGAGGGGAGAATGGTGGTTTCCAGGGCTGGTAGGGGAGAAGGGAATGGGAGTTGCTGGTCAAAGGGTAGAAAGTTTCTGTTAGACAGGAGGAATAAGTCTAAAGATGTAGTGTACAACATGGTGACTAGTTATACTAATGTTTTATTTGTTTGTTTTGTTTTGTTTTGCTTTTGAGACAGAGTCTCACTCTGTCGCCCAGGCTGGAGTGCAGAGGCACGATCTCAGCTCACCACAACCTCTGCCTGCCGGGTTCAAGCGAGTCTCCTGCCTCAGCCTCCCAAGTAGCTGGGATGACAAGGCGCCCACCACCACACCCAGCTACTTTTTCTATTTTAAGTAGAGACGGGGTTTCACCATGTTGGCCAGGCTAGTCTCAAACTCCCGACCTCAGGCGATCCACCCGCCTTGGCCTCCCAAAGTGCTGGGATTACAGGCATGAGCCACCGTGCCCAGCCACTAATGTATTATATACTTGGAAATTATATACTTGGAGAGTAGATTTTGAATTTCTCACCACAAAAAAAGATAGGTATATGAGATTATGGATATATAATGTGTTTGATTTAATTATTCCACAATGTATACATATGTGAAAACATCACATTGTATACCATAAATATATACAAAAATTGACAAAGTTTTGTCAATTTTTAAAAAATAAATATTTTTTTAAAGACCTATTTCCCTTTTTTAAAAAACTGTTGGGCCAGGTACTGTAATCCCAACACTTTGGGAGGCCGAGATGGGCGGATCACGAGGTCAGGAGATCGAGACCATCCTGGCTAACACAGTGAAACCCCGTCTCTACTAAAAATACAAAAAAAAAAAAAAAATTAAGTGGGCGTGGTGGCGGGCGCCTGTAGTCCCAGCTACTGAGAAGGCTGAGGCAGGAGAATGGCGTGAAGGAGGCGGAGCTTGAAGGAGGCGGAGCTTGAAGGAGGCGGAGCTTGAAGGGAGCTGAGATTGTGCCACTGCACTCCAGCCTGGGTGACAGAGCGAGACTCTGTCTCAAAAAAAAAAAAGAAAAAAGAACCACTTTTAAGTTCAGGGGTACGTGTGTAGGTTTGTTATACAGTAAACATGTGTCATGGGGGTTTGTTGTACAGAGTCTTTCATCACCCAGGTATTAAGCTGACTACCCATTAGTTATTTTTCCTGATCGTCTCCCCCCGCCACTCTCCACCCTCTGATAGGCCTCAGTGTCTGTTGTTTCCCTCTATGTGCCCATGTGTTCTCATCGCTTAGCTCCAACTTGTAAATGAAAACATGTGGTATTTAGTTTTCTGTTCCTGTGTTAGTTTGCTAAGGATAATGGTCCCTAGCTCCATCCATGTTCCTTCAAAGGACGTGATCTCATTCTTTTTTATGGCTGCATACTATTCCGTGGTATATATGTACCACGTTTTCTTTATCCAGTCTACCACTGATGGGTGTTTAGGTCGATTCCATGTTTTTGCTATTGTGAATAGTGCTGCAATGGACATACTCATCCATATACCTTTATGATAGATTGATTTATATTTCTCTAGGTATATACCCAGTAATGGGATTACAGGGTTGAGTGGTATTTCTGTTTTTAGGTCTTTGAGGAATCACCACATTGGTTTCCGCAATGGTTAAATGAATTTACACTTACACAGTGTATAAGTATGCCTTTTTCTCCTCAGCCTCGCCAGCATCTGTTATTTTTTGACTTTTTAATATCAGCCATTCTGCCTGGTGTGAGATGGTATCTCATTGCGGGTTTGATTTGCATTTCTCTTTTTTTTTTTTTTTTTTTTTTGAGGCGGAGTCTCGCTCTGTCGCCCAGGCTGGAGTGCAGTGGCGCGATCTCGGCTCACTGCAAGCTCCGCCTCCCGGGTTCCCGCCATTCTCCTGCCTCAGCCTCCCAAGTAGCTGGGACTACAGGCGCCGCCACCACGCCCGGCTAATTTTTTTGTATTTTTAGTGGAGACGGGGTTTCATTGTGTTAGCCAGGATGGTCTCGATCTCCTGACCTCGTGATCCGCCCGTCTCGGCCTCCCTCCGCCCGTCTCGGCCTCCCTCCGCCCGTATCGGCCTCCCGCATTTCTCTAATGATCAGTGATGTTGAGTTTTTTTCATATGCTACATGTATGTCTTCTTCCTTTTCTTCTTCTTCCTTTTTTTTTTTTTTTTTTTTTTGAGATAGAGTTTTGCTCTTGTCACCCAGGCTAGAGTGCAGTGGCCCAGTCTCGGCTCACTGCAATCTCTGCCTCCCAGGTTCAAATGATTCTCCTGCCTCAGCCTCCCAAGGAGCTGGGATTATAGGCGCTCATCACCGCACCTGGCTAATTTTAGTAGTTTTAGTAGAGATGGGGTTTCACCATGTTGGCCAGGCTGGTCTCGAACTCCTAGCCTCAAGCAATCTCCCCGTTTGGCCTCCCAAAGGGCTGGGAGTACAGGTTTGAGCCACTGCTCCTGGCCCATGTATGTCTTCTTTTGTAAAGTGTCTGTTTATGTTCCTTTGCCTACTTTTTAATGGGGTTGTTTGTTTTTTTCTTGTAAATTTGTTTAAGTACTTTATAGATGCTGGATACCAGACCTTTGTCAGATGGATAGATTGCAAAGAATTTCTCTCATTCTGTAGGTTGTATGTTTACTCTGTTGAGCAATTCTTCTGCCTACTCAGCCTTACAGCACAAAATAGACAATGTGAGTGCCAGTTACTCTTAAACAGTAACATTGATATCTCTGGCCACTGAGCCTCTGACACCCAGTGCTGGCTCCCCACACGCTTGTGGAGAGGCTTCTGGCTTCTTGTCAGCACCTTGACTTTGTGGCCATTACAGCTGGTGTCAGCCAGTCTCCACCTTGGATGTCTCAGGAGCCCTTTCTTCCTAGCCTGTAATTTAGAATTTCTCAACTATCCCTTCGTATCCATCAGCATGCTTCATGCATAGCTCATTCACATTCAGCAAACGCTGAGTGGCTCCTAATTGGCAGGAATGTCCCAGGGACTGGGAATGTCACCCATGAAGATGACAGACCAGATCCCTAGTCTCCTAAAACGTATATTCCAGTAAGGAGAGAGAAAAAATGAGCAACAAAAATGTTAGATAAGCAGGCGTGATGGCTCATGCCTGGAATGCCAGCACTTTGGAAGGCAGAGGCAGAGGAATCACTTACCCAGGATTTCGAAACCAGCCTGGGCGACATAGTGAAACCCCATCTCTACAAAAAATACAAAATAGCCAAGCATGGTGGCGTGTGCCTGTAGTTGCAGCTACTCAGGAAGCTAAGGTGGGAGGACTGCTTGAGCCCAGGGAGGTCGAGGCTGCACTGAGCCATGTTCACACCACTGCACTCCAGCCTGGGTGACAAAGCGAGACCTTGTCTCAAAAAATAAAAACAAAAATAAAAATAAAATAATTGGCTGGGTGCGATGGTTCACATCTGTAATCTCAGAACTTTGGGAGGCCGAGGTGGGCAGATCATTTGGGGTCAGAAGTTCAAGACTAGTCTAGCCAATATGGTGAAACCCCATCTCTAATAAAAATACAAAAATTAGCTGGATGTGGTGGTGTGCACCTGTAATCCCAGCTACTCGGTCCCGAAGCAGGAGAATCCAGGAGATGGAGGTTGCAGTGAGCCAAGATACTCACTAAATACTCAAATAAATAAATAAATAATAAAATAAAATAAAAAATTTTTAAAAGGACCCGACTGTGGCACTGTAGCATGCCTTACAGGCATTGCACTGGAATTCTACATTCTATTTTTGCTCTCTGCCTCCCTCCCAGACTGGGGGCTCTGTGGGGGCTGGAATTTCTCTCCCTCATTCCTTCCATCCCCGTTCCACCACCCCCACTTTAGGAATGGAATGTTTGGGACACACAGTAAGTATGTCAAGAAACGTAGAGTGAAGGACTCCTTCAAGGCCCATGTGATATATCATCTTACTCTGTGAAATCTTTCCTGATGCCCACTATCCCCACCCTCCTCATGCCCCCTTAGCACTTTGCAACAGTTCCAGTGAGGCACTGAACACATACTTACTTTTTTTTTTTGAGATGGAGTCTTGCTCTGTTGCCTAAGCTGAGTGCAATGGTGCAATCTTGGCTCACTGCAGCATCCACCTCCCGGGTTCAAGCGATTCTCCTGCCTCAGCTTCCAGAGTCGCTGGGATTACAGGCGCCCGCCACCACATCCAGCTAATTTTTGTATTTTTAGTAGATAAGGGGTTTCACCATGTTGGTCAGGCTGGTCTTGAACTTCTGACTTCAGGTGATCCGCCCTCCTTGACCTCCCAAAGGGCTGGGATTACAGGCATAAGCCACTGCACCAGCCACATCCTTACTTATTAACATGTCTAGCCTCCCTTCCAACTGAACATCAAGGGCGGCAAACTCAGACACCTACAGGGGCCAGGCAGAGTAAGTGCACAATTGTGGCAAGTGGAGGCAACTAGGGGCAGTGACAAACCAATGTTCATGTAATGCTGGAAATTTGAATTTTTATGAGAAATCTCCAGATATTTCAACGTTGGCAATTAATTATTTTGAAAAACTAAATGAGTCCTCGCGTGTAGAGATCTCTGTTTAGTCAAAATGATATTCTCAGGATCTTACACAGTGAAGGACAAAGGAAGATTGCTTGAGAATATTTGTTAAAGGCAGGGCGCTGTAGCTCACGCCTATAATCCCAGCACTCTGGGAGGCCAAGGGAAGTGGATCACCTGAGGTCAGGAGTTTGAGACCAGCCTGATCAACATGGCATTTGAAACCCTGTCTCTACTAAAAATACAAAAATTAGCCAGGACTGGTGGCATGTGCCTATAATCCCAGCTACTTGGGAGACTGAGGCAGGAGAATCACTTGAACCCAGGAGGCGGAGGTTTCACTGAGCCGAGATCACACCACTGCGCTCCAGCCTGGGCAACAGAGAGAGACTCCGTCTAAAAAAGAAAAAAAAGATATTTGTTGAATGAATGAATAAACCAAACAAATGGGAATGAATCAGATCAGCTCTTCTTGCTGGAGTCCATCTACGACTTCAACTGTCATCATTTGGCTTAGCTAAGATTGGATTCCAGATGAAATGGAAGGTGGGCTTAGTTTTCTTTTTCACATCAGGTGATGGGTTTTAGTTTGGTTTTTTTTTTTATTGCCTCACTACCCGGAATGACTCCAGTGGCCCTGGGGCTTTCTGGGAAGGAGATCAAATGTCTCTGAAACAGGCTCACTTCCACAGGTGGCTCAGCTGGGTTCATACACTAATCAGATAGAAGACTCATGACTAAGCGCTTAGACTCCAGATATGTTGCACAGACGTTAATAGAACTGTGGAATGATAACAGTGGAAGCACTCTCAGCTGTCACCTGGGGACTAGACTCTACTTGTGCAACCCCAATTAGCAGAGGAGAAAACTGATTGGGAAAATGACCTACCCGAGGACACATGATTCTGGGGAGGTCATCTCTCTTCCATCCACTGCTTTCTTTGGCTCTGCTCAGATGGGAGCCATAGTGCTCATCTTTCACCATTTCCAAGACAGCGACTAGTGTTCAAAGGAATGCCCAAGTACGTTATAAGCCTCCAGACTGGTTGACAGCGTGGGCTGGCTACAGACTCTTCTTGGACTGACACCAGGACTGCTACCCTGAAAGGGCTTCTCTAGAAACAGAGAATTGGGTTGAATACAAATATTCTACTACCAGAATCCCAGTGAGGGAATCTGAGGCGTGTGAGTCAAGAGGAGGGATTGACTCTGTCCTATTTTTGTGTCACCAATAGCATCTAGCAAAAGGCTTTCTGTGTAATAGACACTAAGAATGTGTGTGTTGAGCAGTACCCACTACGTGCGGAGTATTGTTCAAACAATATTTCTCGGTGTTATCCGGGTGCCCCTGGGGATCCCTAAGACCCTTTCAGGGGCTCCTCAAAGTTAAAAAAAAAAAAAAAAGCTGATTGTTATTTACCTTTTTCACTCTCATTCTCTCCTGAGTGCACAATGGAGCTCTCCAGAGGTGACATGATGTTCAACAGCTTATAGAACATGTACCTGGCCGGGTGCGGGGGCTCACACCTGTAATTCCAGCACTTTGGGAGGCCGAGGTGGGCAGATCACCTGAGGTCAGGAGTTCGAGACCATCCTGGCCAACATGGTGAAACCCCGTCTCTACTAAAATTACAAAATTTAGCCAGGCATGGTGGCGTAGGCCTGTAGTCCGAGCTACTCCAGAGGCTGAGGCAGGGGAATTGTTTGAACCCAGTGGGCAGAGGTTGCAGTGAGCTCAGATTACCCCAATGCACTCCAGCCTGGGCAACTGAGACGCTGGCTTAAAAAAAAAAAAGAACAACCAAAAAACAAAAAAAAGAACTTGTGCTTGTCATTGTTTTTCTGAAATTTTCTCTGTTTTAGTTTCAAATATGGTAAATATCAACAGATATAACCCATTATAACAAGTTATTTGAAGTCTTCAATAATATTTAACATCATAAAATTTTTGAACCAAAAATGTTGAGATTCACTATTCTAGAGGATAGAAGGAGATAATAAGAACTATTAAAAAAAAAAAAATAGGCCGGGCACGGTGGCTCACGCCTGTAATCCCAGCACTTTGGGAGGCCGAGGCAGGTGGATCATGAGATCAGGAGATCGAGACCATCCTGGCTAACACGGTGAAACCCTGTCTCTACTAAAAATACAAAAAAATTAGCCGGGCGTGGTGGCGGGTGCCTGTAGTCCCAGCTACTCAGGAGGCTGAGGCAGGAGAATGGCGTGAACCTGGGAGGCAGAGCTTGCAGTAAGCCGAGATCGCGCCACTGTACTCCAGCCTGGGTGACAGAGCGAGACTCCGTCTCAAAAAAAAAAAAAATAAATAAATAAATAAAATAAAATAAATAAATAAATAAAAATAGAGCAAGAGGAATTGAAAGGGCCTAGGATGGGTGTGAGTGATGGGGGAGGGGTCGCTAGCAGCATTAAACAGAGTGATAGGAGAAATAAACCTATAAATCAAATATCTGGCCGGGCATGATGACTCAAACCTGTAATCCCAGCACTTTCAGAGGCCGTGGTGGGTGGATCACCTGAAGTCAGGAAGTTCAAAACCAGCCTGGCCAACATGGTGAAACCCTGTCTCTACTAAAAATACAAAAATTAGCTGGGCATAGTGCTGGGTGCCAGTAATCCCAGCTACTCAGGAGACTGAGGCAGGAGAATCGCTTGAACCCAAGAGGCAGAGGTTGCAGTGAGCTGAGATGGTGCCATTGCACTCCAGCCTGGGCAACAAGAGTGAAACCCCGTCTCAAAAAAAAAAAAAAAAAAACACCAAAAAACAAAAAACTGATATCTCTGAGTTGTCACTTGAAATCCCCTCATTTATCCTAGATTTAAAGGTTTTTATTGTGAATTGAATCATGAATATATAAGAATTGATAGGCCAGGAAGTCAAGACCAACCTGGGCAACAAAGCATGACCCCATCTCTACAAATTAAAGCATAAAAATAAATAAATAATAAATAAAAGGGGTGCAGTGACTCATGCCTGTAATCCCAGTATTTGGGGGAAGCTTGAGATCAGGAGTTCAAGAACAGCCTGGACAACATAAGGAAACCCTATTTCTCTCTCTCTCTCTCTTTTTTTTTTTTTTTTTTTTTGAGACCGAGTCTCGCTCTGTCACCCAGGCTGGAGTGCAGTGGCTCAATCTCCCCTGACTGTAACCTCTGCCTCCAGGACTCAGGCGATTCTCCTGTCTCAGCCTCCCAGAGACCCTGGTTCTATACAATAATTTTAAAAAATTAAAATAAAAGTATTTCTAGCAGTTAAAAAATCTACCGTGGGCCCTCCAAGATAACATCACTTTCTAGTCCCACAAGGGTAATCTCTATTCAGGTTTTAAAAATTAATTCATGGGCCAGAGTGCGGTGGCTCATGTCTGTAGTCCCAGCACTTTTTGAGGCTAAGGCGTGCAGATCACCTGAGGTCAGGAGTAGAAGACCAGCCTGGTCAACATTGTGAAACTTCATCTCTACTAAAAATACAAAAATTAGTGGGCATGATGGTAGGTGCCTGTAATTCCAGCAACTTGGGAGGCTGAGGCTCGAGAATTGTGTAAACCCGGGAGGCGGAGACTGCAGTGAGCTGAGATCGTGCCATTGCACTCCAACCTGGGTGACAAGAGCGAAACTCCGTTTCAAACAAACAAACAAACAAACAAAAAATACAAAAATTATCCAGGTGTGGTGGCAGGTGCCTGTAGTCCCAGCTACTTGGGAGGCTGAGGCAGGAGAGTTCTGTGAACCTGTGAGGCAGAGGTTGCAGTGAGCCGAGATCACGCCACTGCACTCCAGCCTGGGTGACAAAGCAAGACTGTCTCAAAAAAAAAATTAATTTATATTTTTGTAGAGAAAGGGTCTTGCTATATTGCCCAGGCTGGTCTCGAACTCCCGGCCTCAAGTGATCCTTCAGTCCCAGCCTCCCAGAGTTCTGGGATTACAGGTGTGAGTCACTGCACCAGGCCTCTATTCTTATTTTTTAAGTTAAACATTCCCTTGCACTCCTGTGCTGTTTTACTGTCTATGTGTATCCGTATCTTGTTTGGTTTTGGAATACGAAGAAGCAAGCTCAAAACGTGGTAAGGAAAAGGCAATATTGCTACTACTAGATGAGGTTTCCTAGGAGAAAATGGACCGAAAGTGTGGACCTTGCTCCAGCTCTCTGCAACAGGGGCTTCTAGGGAAGTCTGTGGATATGGGGGCATCTGAAAGAGCTGCAGGGTGAGCTGTGAACTGCAGTCTGGCAGAAAAGCATTCAAGGGGAGGAGCCTGCTCCATTTTTTGGTTTGTTTTGCTTCTCAGCTCATTGGTCTATCTTCAGGTGTCTGGAATGGGCCAAAGCTGAACACTGACACGAAGCTGAAACACCTGCAGGGAGAACAGAAACTCTACTAGCACCTGGTCAACGCACGTCAGCCCCAGACAACAGTTAAAACTCCATGTCTCTGAGCATTTTCTTCCTTGAACTCAAGCTAGGATCTTGGTGGTAACACCCAAACATGTCTGTCTATCTGCTGAGTCACAGGACTCCCTGGGGACTGGTTGGACTGGTTGCCCTCCCTCCCCACTGTCTGGGGTATGACTGTCACTCTCTCATGTAAGAGACCTCTGGCTTACTGAACCCACATCTTCTCATTCCCTAACCTGTACTCTTTGTTTCAATGGAGCTTCTCCTCCCATAGCTTGCCAGGAAAGCCTGCATGGGAAAGTATTTTGAGATCTTAGATGTTTGGAAATTTTTATGTCTAAACATTTTCAAATATTCATACCTGGTTAATACCTGCACTTAGAATAAAATTTTACGTTACAGATTACAGATCATTTTCATTCCGACCTTTGACAGCACTGGGTCGTTGTCTAGCCCTCAGCGTTGCTATGGGAAGCCTGAAGCTATTCTGATTCTGTGTTTCCATCTCTGGAAGTTTACAGAATCTTCCTTTATCCTCTCAGCATTCTGAAATTTCACAGTGACGTCCCTTAACTTGGGTCTATTTTCATCCATCTTGCTCGGCACTTGTGAGGGTCCTTCAGTGCATTCAGAAAATTTGCATTCTACAAAATTTCTTGAGTTGATCATTAATGATTTCCTCCCCTTTCTCTCTGTTCTTTTCTTCTAGAACCCCTGTTATTCTGACGTTGGATCTCCCAGACTGGATTCCCTTCCCTTCCCTTCCCTTCCCTTCCCTTCCCTTCCCTTCCCTTCCCTTCCCCCTTTCCTTCTCCCTTCCCTTCTCCCTTCCCTTCTCCCTTACCTTCCCTTCTCTTTCCTCCCCTTCCCTTCCCTTCTCCCTTCCCTTCTGCCTTCCCTTCTCCCTTCCCTTCCTATCCCTTCTCCCTTCCCTTCCCATCCCTTCTCCCTTCCCTTCTCCCTTCCCTTCTCCCTTCCCTTCCCTTGCCTCCCCTTCCCTTCCCTTCCCTTCCCTTCCCTTCCCTTCCCTTCCCTTCCCTTCCTTGACCTGCCCTTCCCTGCCCTTCACTCCCCTCCCCTCCCCTTTTCTTTTCTTTTCATTTATTTTCTTTTTTTCCAGAGACAGGATCTTACTATGTTGCCCAGGCTAGTCCTGAACTCTTCCGCTCCCACCTTGGCCTCCTCCCACCTTGGCCTCCCAAGGTGTTAGGATTACAGATGTGAGCCACTGCACCTGCCTTCTTTCCTATTTTCAGTCTCTTTGTCTTTTTTGCTCTAATTTCTCTTCTTTTGTTTTTGCTCTGTCACCCAGGCTGGAGTGCAGTGGTGAGATCATCTCACTGCAGCCTCAAACTCCCTGGCTCAGGCGATCCTTCTGTCTCAGTTTCCCAAGTAGCCAGGACTGCAGGTACATGCCACCATGCTCGGCTAACTTAAAATTATTATTATTATTTTTTTAGAGACAGGGCTTTTTTTCCTGGGGTTTTGTTGTTGTTTGTTTGTTTGTTTTTTGTTGCTGTTGTTGTTCGTTTGTTTGTTTTGAGACGGAGTCTGGCTCTGTCTCCCAGGTTGGAGTGCAGTGGCGCGATCTCAGCTCACTGCAAGCTCCGCCTCCCAGATTCACGCCATTCTCCTGCCTCAGCCTCCCTAGTGGCTGGGCCTACAGGCGCCCACCACCACGCCCGGCTAATTTTTTGTATTTTTAATAGAGATGGGGTTTCACCATGTTAGCCAGTATTGTCTCTATCTCCTGACCTCATGATCTGCCTGCCTCAGCCTCCCAAAGTGGTGAAATTACAGGCATGAGCCACCGGACCCGGCCAGAGACAAGGCTTTTTTATGTTGCTCAAGCTGGTCTTGAACTAATGAGCTAAAGTGACCCTCTCGCCTCAGCCTCCCAAAGTGCTAGGATTACAGGTGTGAGCCACTGCACCCGGCCCTCGCTCTAATTTCTTTAGTGGTTCCTCAACTTGATCTTCCAACACTTTTATTGATTTTTAAAAATGTCAACAATCCTATATTTAACTTCTAATGCTCTTTCTAAATCTTTGAATGTTATCAAACAGAACTCTGTTTTTGTTTCAGTTTTGGGATGCAATAATCTCTTGTCTCTCTGAAGGCAAAATGATTTTTTTTTTAACTCTATGCATGGGGTTTGGTGTCTGTTTCTTTTTTGTTTGTTGAGATGGAGTTTCACTCTGTTACCCATACTGGAGTGCAGTGGCGCAATCTCAGCTCACTGCAACCTCCACCTCCTGGGTTCAAGGGATTCTCCTGCCTCAGCCTCCCAAGTAGCTGGGACTACAGGCACACACCACCAAGCCTGGCTAATTTTTGTATGTTTAGTAGAGATAGAAGTTTCACCATGTTGGCCAGGCTGGTCTCGAACTCCTGACCTCAGGTGATCCATCCGCCTCAGCCTCCCAAAGTGCTGGAGTTACAGGCGTGAGGCACCATGCCTGATCCATGGTGTCTGTTTCTTCCTGGTTGATTTGATCCTGTCTGATCCTGTCTGTTTTGGTCTCTCTCTTCCATGTTCAAGGTTTTCCTTGAATGTGAGGTATTTCTTAGCTCTCTTCTCAATAAAAAGCTACAAAGTTAATTGGAAGCTTGAGCACCAGGCACCATCCACTCAAACTTCGCAGCAGGGTGGTCTGGGTGGCTGTTTGCTGCAAAACCCAGTCCACTGTTCTTGTTCTTCCTTTTAGCTAGTCATCTTCCAGTCCTCTGCCTGGGGGGCAAGGGGTAGGTTGTCGGGGTCCCAGGTAACAAGCGGAGTGGCACACCTGGAAGGGTGTGGGTATGGTGTTGCCATGTTTGACATTAAGATACATGTGACTCCTTTAGCCCTGGCTTTTCTGAGCAGGGCTCATGTCCTCAATGTGCCTAGCATCCCCCCATTCAGAGCAGCTTTGTTTTACCCTCTCCTGAGAATAATCTTCCAGACTTCCGTTGTGGGGGCGTGGGGGTGTGAGGTGGGAGGGGATCTAGGGATCTAAGAGCTTCCTAAATAGCTCCCCCCACCAGTCGTTCTTATTTTAGCACCACCCCCACCCCCTTCACTCGCAGAGGGACCCCGCGCTGCCAGCTCTCTGTCTTTGGCAGCGTCTGTCCTGTCAATCGCATTCATGCTCAGCCTTCCCACGGCTGCCTGGGACGCATTTGTCAGGCTTTCCCAGGCCTGACAACCATTGACCCCCCACATCCCTCCCCTCTTGTGGCCGTGCTTTCCCATCCTGCTTTTCTCAACATTGTGGGTTTATGTCTCTTTTTAAGAAAGAATTCCTCTTCCAAAAGTTCCAGTGAGGTTTCAGGAGGGAGCAAAATTAGATGCATATGTGCAATCTGTCGTCGTAACCTGAACTCTACCCTGCAATTCTGAAATCCGATCTGCTCCTTAAAATCCGGTGTGGGACTTCTCCATAGAGTTATGGGAATTCATAAGCTCAACTTATGCCACAGACTTTGCTGCATGTGACCATATACCAGGCACTCTGCTGGAATCTGGGATACAGATGTGTTTAGGGCACGGTACCCTCCTAACAGATATCAGCTAAGCAGAAGAGGTGGACATACTCAAGGGAACATAATACAAGTCCACAATGCCTCACCCAAATCCTTGGGAGTCATACAGGTTTTAGATTTCAGGATTTATCAGATTGTAGAAAGGTAATATGGGCCATCATTCTCATGGCACTCCAGTGGGGCCTGCAGCAACACCTGAGTATCAAACACAATATTGCTGCAGTGAAATGTATGGATATTCACACTAAATAAGATTCTCTTTTAAAGATGATAAATAACCTCACATCCATTCAGGACAAGTTTAAAAACTGAATACATTAATAAATAAGGTCCAGTTTTCAGTTTGGGGATGTCTGAGTTGTTGATAAGGTCCTGTGAACCAGAATGTCTTAGTCTGTCTGCCTGCTATCACACAATTCCTTAGACTGCGTAATTTGTAAATAACAGAAACTCATTTCTTATAGTTCTGTAGGCTGGGAAGTCCAAGATCAAGGCACTGGCAGATTTGGTATCTGCTAAGGGCTTTTTCTCTGCTCCATAGATGGTACCTTGTGGCTACATCCTCACATGGGGGAAGGGGAAGATAGCTCTCTTGAATTTAAAAAAAAAGAAAAAACTAAGTTTAAAAAATGTTTTATTAAATTATTATTTTTTTAAGAGATAGGGTCTCATTATGTTGTCCAGGCTGGTCTCAAACTCCTCCCCACTTAGCCTCCCACAGTGTTAGGATTACAGGCGTAAGCCACTGCACCCAGGCTTGAACCTCTTTTATAAGGTTACTAATCCCATTCATGAGAGCTCTGACCTCATAACTTAATCACCTCCTAAAGGCCCCACCTCTTCATACCATCACACTGGTGACTAAGTCTCAATATATGCCTTTTGGGGGAATACATTCAGACCACAGAACTCTATAATGTATTAAGTTTTATAAATTAAGGTTGTTCAAAATACTGTAAGTGTATACTGCAGGGAAAGGGGAGGCTTCTCAGGGAAAGTGATATTTGAACTAGACCTTGATGACTGATTAGGAGCTCTCCAGAAGGGAAAGGGAGTTCTGGGCAGAGTGAGCAGCTCAAGCAAAGGCCCAGTGTATTAGTCCGTTTTCACGCTGCTGATAAAGACATACCAGAGACCAGGCAATTTACAAAAGAAAGAGGTTTAATGACACAGTTCCAGTTGGCAGGGGAAGCCTCACAATCATGGTGGAAGGCAAGGGGGAGCAAGTCACGTCTTACATGCGTGGCAGCAGGCAAACAAAAGAGCTTGTGCAGAGAAAGTCCTGTGTTTTTTTTTTTTTTTTTTTTTTTTGAGATGGAGTCTCATTCTGTCGCCTAGGCTAGAGTGCAGTGGCTGGATCTCAGCTCACTGCAAGCTCCGCCTCCCGGGTTTATGCCATTCTCCTGCCTCAGCCTCCCAAGTAGCTGGGACTACAGGCGCCCGCCACCTCGCCCGGGTAGTTTTTTGCATTTTTTAGTAGAGACGGGGTTTCACCATGTTAGCCAGGATGGTCTTGATCTCCTGACCTCGTGATCCGCCTGTCTCAGCCTCCCAAAGTGCTGGGATTGCAGGCGTGAGTCACAGCACCCGGCCGAAAGTCCTGTTTTTTAAAACAATCAGATCTTGTAAGACCCATTCACTCTCACAAGAACAGCAGGGAAAGAACCACTCCCATTCAATCGTCTTCCACCGGGTTCCTCCCACAACACATGGAAATTATGGGAGCTACAAGATGAGATTTGGGTGGGGACACAGAGCCAAACCATACCACCCAGAGGTTGGAAGCATGAAAGAATGTCACTTCTTGGCTGGGGGCAGTGCCTCATGCCTATAATCCCAGCACTTTGGGAGGCCAAGGTGGGTAGATCACTTGAGGTCAGGAATTTGAGACTAGTCTAGCCAACATGGTGAAACCCCATCTCTACCAAAAATATAAAAATTAGCTGGGTGTGGTGGCTGATGCCTGTAATCCCAGCTACTTGGGAGACTGAGGCAGGAGAATCACTTGAACCCAAGAGGCAGAGGTTGCAGTAAGCCAAGATCGTGCCATTGCACTCCAGCCTGGGTGACAAGAGCGAAACTCTGTCTCAAAGGAAAAAAAAAATAAGAATGTCACTTCTTGAGCAACTAGGCAGCTTGGTTTTGGTTCTGGAGCCAGGTCTCTTTCTCTGCAGAATGAATCTATTCTTCCCAGCTGAAGCATGGGCTTCATTAGAGATGGAATGGTATGAGAGACGGGGCTGGAGAGGTTGGCAGGGGCAGGTCATGGAGAGCTGTCTGGGCCACACCAAGAGGTTTGGTGCCTGTAGGGCATCATTTCTCAAAGCGTGGTCTCCAAATCCTCTCAAAAAGTCCAAGAGGTCAAGATCATTTTTGTAATAATGCTAACACAAGATTTGCTCTTCTTACTTTGTTGACTCTTTTCTTTTTTTTGAGACAGGGTCTTGCTCTGTCACCCAGGCTGGAGTGCAGTGGTGCCATCTCGGCTCACTGCAACCTCCATCTCCTGGGTTCAAGCAATTCTTCTGCCTCAGCCTCCCAAGTGGCTGGAATTATAGGTGTGCACCACCACACCCAGCTAATTGTTTTTTTTTTTTTTGTATTTTTAGTAGAGACGGGGTTTCACCATGTTAGCCAGGATGTTCTCCATCTCCTGACCTCGTGATCTGCCGCCTCGGCCTCCCAAAATGCTGGGATTACAGGCGTGAGCCACAGCACCCCACCTGACATTTTTAATGATCGTGCAAGAGCAATATTGAGTGGGGCCAGGTGCGGTGGCTCATACTTGTAATCCCAGCACTTTGGGAGGCCAAGGTGGGTGGATCACTTGAGATTAGGAGTTTGAGACCAACCTGGCCAACATAGTAAAACCTCGTCTCTCCTAAAAATACAAAAATTAGCCAGGTGTGGTGGGATGTGCCTGTAATTTCAGCTACTCAGGATGCTGAGGCAGGAGAATAGCTTGAACCTGGGAGGTGGAGGTTTCAGAGAGCTGAGATCCCACCACTGCACAAGACTCTGTCTCGCAAACAAACAAAAAACCCACAAAATAACACAGTCAGAGGGATACACTAGTTGACTTATTGGCTTAAACTTCCTACCTAGACATTTCAAGGTTCTTTGACAGTCTCCGTTTTAGGCATCAAATGTGAACACTGTTGATGTGCAAAAAGCTTTCTGTTGCTTCAAGTGAAATTGAGTTTTGGGCTGGGCTTGGTGACTCACATCCCAGCACTTTGGGAGGCCAAGGCAGACAGATCCCTTGAGGTCAGGAGTTCGAGACCAGCCTGGCCAATATGGCAAAACCCTGTCTCCATTAAAAATACAAAAATTAGCCGTGTGTGGTGGTGGGTGCCTGTAATCTCAGCTACTCGGGAGGCTGAGGCACAAGAATCTCTTGAGCCTGGGAGGCGAAGGTTGCAGTGAGCTGAGATTATGCCACTGAGATTGTGCCACTGCATTCCAGTCTGGGTGACAGAGTGAGACTCCATCTGAAAGAAAAAAAATTGTTTTATCTAAGAAGAATATCCTCAATCAAACAGTAAAATTATCATTTTTATTAAGTCTTGACCCTTTAGCACATGACTTTCTAATATTCTGTGTGATGGAATGGGAAGTATGTGTAAAACAACTCTTTTGCATACCAAAGTACTGTGGTTATCGCTAGGAAAGGCCCTTGTGTAATTGTTTGAGTTGCAGGTGAAACCAGCCATTTTTTTATGGAATGCCATTTTTATTTGCAAGAACAACTGCCAAAGACAAAAATTATGACTACTCAGATTTTAGTATTTGGCAGATATTTTCTTAAAAATGAATGCAGTGATTTTTATAGCAGCACAATTTGCAATTGCAAAAATGTGGAACCAGCCCAAATGCCCACCAATCAATGAATGAATAAATAAACTCTGTGTGTGTGTGTGTAGATATATATACACACATATATGTACACATGTACATATACACACATGCATATATGTACATACACACATACATGTACATATATACACACATACATATATGATGGGATATCATTCAGCCATAAGAAATGAATTAATGGCATTCACAGCAACCTGGATGAGACTGAAGACTATTATTCTAAGTGAAGTAACTCAGGAATGGAAAACCAAACATTGTATATTCTCACTCATAAGTGGGAGCTAAGCTATGAGGATGCAAAGACATAAGAATGATACAATGGACTTTGAAGACTCAGGGGGTAAGGGTGGGAAGGGAGTGAGGAATAAAAGACTACAAATTGGGTTTAGTGTATGCTGCTTGGATGATGGGTGCACCAAAATCTTACAAATCACCACTAAAGAACTTATTCATGTAACCAAATACACCTGTTCCCTCCAAAACCTATGGAAATAAAAAATGTAAAAAAGAAAAAAGTTATTTGAGAAAGATTTAAAAACTCCTAACTACTGAAAAAAAAATTAATGCAGTGAGATGGTCACTTCAAGGAAAGCAACTGACAGTATTTGTTGTCAATGATAACACCTGAGCTTTTGAGCAAAAACTTAAATCTTGGAAATTTTACACCATGGCTTTGACAGTGTCCCAGTACTAAAATAATTTTCTGATAAAATCAGTGGTAATATCAGTGGTAACATTTGGCAACATTAACTAATGAGATTTTTCAACTAATGAGATTTCTCAACATTCAACAGTGTAATGAAATATATCAATGTTTGGAAGCTGTGCTTAAGTTAGTGAATCAATATCTCCCACAGGATCAATGCATGATACTGTCAAATCATACATGGATGAAATATCTATCACAAATGCAAGATAGCACACCTGTAATCCCAGCACTTTGGGAGGCCGAGGTGGGTGGATCATGAGGTCAGGAGATTGAGACCATCCTGGCTAACAAGGTGAAACCCCGTCTCTACTAAAAACACAAAAAATTAGCTGGGCGAGGTGGCAGGTGCCTGTAGTCCCAGCTACTCAGGAGGCTGAGGCAGAATGGTGTGAAACCGGGCGGCGGAGCTTGCAGTGAGCCAAGATGGCATAACGGTACTCCAGACTGGGCGACAGAGTGAGATTTCATCTCTAAATAAATAAATAAATAAATAAGAAAGAAAGCTGGCTCAATGGATTTTAATGTAACAGAGTAATAAAAGTCTACGTATATTGAAACCGTATCCCACATTGCAACTAACCTTCAAGGAACTATCACTTGAACTATCACAAGTTGAGTTTTGGTGTAGTATTAAAGAAGACAATCATCTGAAAGGCCATAAAAATAGCCCTCATTTTCCCCTCACTTATGTGAGGGCCAATCTTCTCATAAACTTCAACCAAAGCAATAAATTACAACAGATTGACTGCAGAAGCAGAGATGAGAATTGAGATGTTTTCTATTTAACCCAAACAAAAAGAAGGACTTGCAAAGCTATAAAACAATGCCATGTTGCTCACTAATTATTTTCGTCTTGGAAGATTTAGCTATTTTTCACAAAAGTATTTACATGTAATGAGCTTACTGTTTTATTTTATTTATTTATTTATTTTGAGATGGAGTCTCGCTCTGTTGCCCAGGCTGGAATGCAGTGGCTCAATCTCGGCTCACTGCAACCTTCGCCTCCCGGGTTCAAGCAATTCTCCTGCTTCAGCCTCCCAAGCAGCTGTAACTACAGGTGCCCGCCACCATGCCCGGCTAATTTTTGTATTTTTAGTAGAGACCAAGTTTCAACCCTGTTAGCCAGGCTGGTCTTGAACTCCTGACCTCAAGTGATCCGCCAGTCTTGGGCTCCCAAAGTACTGGGATTACAGGTGGGAACCACTATGCCTGACCTATCTTTAAATGAATAAATAAATATTTTGAAATATTCTCACTTTTAATTTCTCATCTGATATATGTTGATAGATATAACCTACATGAACAAAAGCTCTTTAGAGTCATCAATAACTTTGTTTGTTTGTTTTTGAAATGGAGTTTCGCTCTTATTACCCAGGCTGGAGTGCACTGGCGTGATCTTGGTTCATTGCAACCTCCATCTCCCAGGTTCAAGTGATTCTCCTACCTCAGCCTCCCATGTCGCTGGATTACAGGCATGCACAACCACGCCCGGCTAATTTTGCATTTTTTTAAGTAGAGATGGGGTTTCACCATGCTGGTCAGGCTGGTCTCGAACTCCTGACCTCAGGTGATCCACCTGCCTTGGCCTCCCAAAGTGCTGGGATTACAGGCATAAGCCACCACGCCTGACTCTTCATTAACTTTTATAACTGCAAAAGGGGCCTTAGACCAAAAAATTTGAAAACCATTACTACAATGAGTTACAATGAAAGAAAAGTCAGTGTCAGATTTGAACAAGAGGAGAGACTTTATTCTAGAAAGATCCTTCTAAAGGCAGTGTGGAAGTAAGGCCAGAGTGGAACCAGGTTGCGGACAGATGCCCCAGTCAAGGACTGAGACATAAGAATGGAAGTGGACTGGATGCAGTGGCTCATGCCTATAGTCCCTACAGTTCGGGAGGCTGAGGAAGGAGGATTGCTTGAGCTCAGAGAAGTTCAAGACCAGCCTGGGCATCATGGCAAAACCCCATCTCTACAAAAATTAGCCCGACATGGTGGCATAAAGCCTGTAGTCCCAGCTACTCAGGAGGCTGAGCTGGGAGGATCGCTTAAGCCCAGGAGGTTGAGGCTGCAGTGAGCCAAAATCATGCCACTGCACTCCAGCCTGGGTGACAGAGTAAGACCCTGTCTCCAGGAAAAAAAAAAAAAAAAAAAAGGCAATCTGATGAGAGAGGAGAGTATTTTTGCAAGGAACATTCTATAAGTAGAAATGACAGGACATGTTGCCTATCTGCCCACACTCACCTACCCATTGCTCCTCCCCATAGCAATATCACTTTCATCTAAATTTCTTATAGTCTTGGCTGTCCTCTCTAATGGGCCTCAAGCTTAATGTGTCCCAAAATGGATTCTTGATTTTCCGCAATCTAAACTTATTCCTAGAGTCTTCCTCATCTTACAAATAAATACGTATATAGCAACACCATTCTTCCAGTTGTTTAGGCCAAAAACCATGAAGGCATTAAATCCAGCAGCAAATCCTGTTAGCCATTTTTCTTTCTTTCTTTATTTCTCTTTCTTTCTTTCTCTCTCTCTCTCTTTCTTTCTTTCTTTCTTTCTTTCTTTCTTTCTTTCTTTCTTTCTTTCTTTCTTTCTTTCTTTCTTTCTTTCTTTCTTTTTTGAGACAGAGTCTCACTCTGTCGCTCAGGCTGGAGTGCAGTGGCATGATCTCGGCTCAGTGCAACTCTGCCTCCCTGGTTCAAGCAATTCTCCTGCCTCAGCCTCCTGCATAGCTGGGACTACAGGCATGTGCCACCACAACCGGCGAATTTTTGTGTTTTTATTAGAGACGGGATTTTGCCATGGTGGCCAGGTTGCTCTCGAACTTCTGACCTCAAGGGATCCACCCACCTCAGCCTTTCAAAGTGCTGGGATTAAAGGCGTGATCCACCATGCCTGGCCACCTCCATCTTTAAAATATTTCCATAATCCAACCACTTCTCACCATCCTTGACTACCTCTCTGACCTCATCTACCGCCCTCTCCCTTGCTCCCTCTCCTCCAGTCAAGCTGTCCTTGACTATGCTAAGCACACTCCCACCTCAGGGCCATTGCATTGGCTGTTCCCCCTGCCTGGGTTGCTCTTCCCTCCAGATATCAACACTGATTACTCTCCTACTTGCTTCAGATCTTTGCTCAACTCTCTCCTTACCAGAGAGGGCTTCCCTGAACCCATGTACACATTTCCTATTTGCATCTCTCTTTATCCTGCTTTACTCTTCCGGTTAGCCCTTATCACTACTTGGTGTGTTACGGATTTATTTTCACTTGTTTGTATATTTCATGTTCCCCTCCAGTAGTATGTAAGCTCTATAAGAACAGAGATGCTTAGTTTGTATTCCTCAATACCTAGAATGAACCCTAGCCCAGAGCAGATACTCAACATTTATTTTGAACCAATGGATGAATAATTTGACATTTACATATGTCTTTGTTTGAAAAAAGTTGAATACCACTAATCTTTGGACAAGATGATGGGTGCCTGACATAATCCCTGATGGCACCTGACACAATAGTTAACATGTACTGCCTTCGGTGTTTTTTAGTTATTCCCTTATTCTTTCTCTTTCCAGCAACCTAGGATGCAGATGCCAATATCCCCATTTTACAGAAGAGGAAATTGAGGCAAAGAGAGATTACATAACTTGTCCAAGATCACACACTAGTTAGCGTCAGAGCAAGAGTTTGCACCAAAGCAGCTTGGCCCTATAGTCCACATTCTCTTTTTCTTTTTTCTTTTTGGAGATGGAAATTTGCTCTTGTCACCCAGGGTGGAGTGCAATGGTGTGATCTTGGCTCACTGCAACCTCTGTCTCCCAGGTTCAAGCGATTCTTCTGCCTCAGCCTCCCGAGTAGCTGGGTTTACAGGTGTGTGCCACCATATCTGGCTAATTTTTGTATTATTAGTAGATATGGGATTTTGCCATGTTAGCCAGGCTGGTCTCATACTCCTCAGGTGTTCTACCCGCCTCGGCCTCCCAAAGTGCCGAGATTACAGGTGTGACTCACCACACCTGGCCTAGTCCACATTCTTAACCACTCTGCAATGATACTTGGATTTGGAAGTACCCTAAACATCTAGTATAAAGGGGTTGGACTGTAATCTCTAAGATGCTTCCAGTTCTATGAGTCTGCGCGCTTGAGATTCTACTACTTAGAATATTCATTGATTACTTGATGAATTAGTTAGCTAATTCATTTCTTCAACACACATTTATTAGCTATTCACTACATGCTAGGTTCTGTGCTAGGCACTTCCCACTTATTTTCTTTAATCCTGAGAAGTAGGAATTACGATGCTCATCTTATAGATGAAGAATCTGAGGCTTATGTAACTTAAGAATTTATCCAGGGTCCAGTTATTAGCAGGAACAAGATTCGAATCCCAGTCTCAGGTCTGCTTGTTTCCAAAACTCAAGCTCCTTCCCTGACCCTCGCCTACTTCTCTTTCAGCTTGCAGGGAGCCTTTGGGGCCCTACGTGCGTGAAGTTCCAATGAACTCACGGAGAGGCCTGTAGGGGCAGGGGACAGGGGGTGCCTCTTCACCTCTGAGGCGGGATTTCAGAGTCTGAGGGCACCAGTTTGGTCCAGAAACCCTGGCTGGGACGTTAGGAAAGGGACAAGAATTTACAAACCCTCACGAGGTGTCACTTTTTGTCCTGATCCTCTCCTTTCCCTCCAGCCTGCTGTGGCCAGCGTCAACCACTGCGACATGTATCATGCCACATCAGCAGACAGGCAAGGCTGGGATCCCAGATAATTTGACAGCAGGGGCCTTTCACCATCGGACTGCTTTCCAATCAGGCAGCACTGAGGCTAATTAAAGCTCCCTCTGGGGCATCAGGGAGAAGGGAGGAGACAGGCACGACCAAATCTAAAGACACGCTTGTCCGGGAATCAAGCGAGGGAGGCGGAGGTAGAAGCCCGGCTCGGAGGAGCTCACAGCGGGTCCTGCAGGCAGAACTCGGTCACATGACTGATGTCCCTCCGGCTGGCAGCGCAAATGGAGTCACAGCCCTAGCAATACCCCGGATTGCAAACTCTTGAGGTCTCCGCCCATTTCATGGCAGGAAATCAGTGTTTTCCAAGAACGCCCAGTGGCGCCGACACGGGCCTGACTCCCGCCGCCCGCTGCCCTCGAGCGGTCGGAGCAGCAGCTCGATGGCGCCCCCTGGAGGCCGCCCCTGCCAGCGCCGTCCCCCGCCCCCCCCACCGTGTCAATAGGCGCGGCTCCCTCCTAGTGGAGAGCTGTGGGAGCCCAGGACGTGCCTATTAAAGGTATCTTTTGAAGTGAGAGGGACAAGAAAACGTCTTCCCTTTATGCGACTCTCTGTACCCCAGCAAAGCTTCCAGGGTCCCCAACAATCGTAGTTCCTCCTTCACATGAGGTTCCCCTGACATTCTCTAGGGGGCGCGCGCGCATGGCCAGGGCGGTTTTGGGGTCCAAAGCCCACGTGCTGCGCGGTCTCTTCTCCAGGCCACCCCGCTTGCCTAGCGATGCGCGGGGGGCAGGGAAAGATCTCCCTGTAAGATCTGTAAAATCTCCCTTACATGTGCAGATCTGAGAGCAGAGATCTCAATAACCCCGGAAGACCCCTGCACCCGGAGTGGAGCCGGAGCAGGATGAGAGAGAATATTGACTGAGCCCTGCCAGTCACTGTTCTAAGCACTTTTTCCCTGTTCCTGTCGATTTGTTCCTCACAATAACCACACGAAGCGGAGACTATGATTATCCCCGTTGCACAGTAAGGAAACTGAGACAAGGGGAGGTTAGGTAACTTGCCGATGTCTCCCAGCTAGGGATAGCAGAGCGGGATAGAAACGCAGGCCACCTGGCCTGGCGCGGTGGCTCACGCCTTTAATCCCAGCACTTAGGGAGGCCGAGGCAGGCGGGTTACCCGAGGTCAGGAGTTCGAGACCAGCCATGGCCAACATGGTGAAACCCTCTCTCTACTAAAAATACAAAAATTAGTCGTGGCAGGCGCCTGTAATCCCAGTTACTTGGGAGCCTGAGGCAGGAGAATCGCTTGAACCCGGGAGACAGGTGGCAGTGAGCCGAGATCACCCCACTGCACTTCAGCCTGGGTGACAACGAGACTCTGTCTCAAAAAAAAAAAAAAAAAAGAAAAGAAACGCAGGCCACCTGGTGGTGGTCCCTGTGCTCCTCCCCATCCCAGCACTGTACTGGGCCTTGAGGAGGCGGCTGGCCCAGGAGGTGGGGTTGTGGAGAGGGGCACATCAGAGATTTCAAATTGACCAAGGTCTGTTTTGTGTCAGTTTTATGTGTCAACTTGGCTAAACTATGGTCTCCTGTTATTTTATCAAACACTAATCTATTTTTTCTTTTAGTTTAAAAATAATAATTAAATGAACAAATCCTGGCTAATGTTATTTTTTTGTAGAGACGGGGTTTTGCCATGTTGCCCAGGCTGGCCTCCAACCCTTGGGCTCAAGTGATCTGCCACCACGCCTGGCCTCAAACACTAATCTAGATGTTGCTTGAAGGCATTTTGTAGATGTGATTTGTCTATAATTAGTTTACTTCAAGTAAGGGAGATTATCCCAGATAATCTGGGTGAGTCTGCAAGACTTTATGGGTAGACTGAGGTGCCTTGAAGAGGAAGAAATTCTGCCAGCCGACGGCAATTTCAGCAATTTCAGCTTCTGCTGGAGAGTTCCAGCCTTCCTAACAAACAGTCCTACAAATTTCGGACTTGCCTAGCCAGCCCTGTGCGTATAAACCAATTCCTTGCAATAATCACAGCTACACCCTCACCCTGTCCCCCCACATATGTATGTATAGAGAGAGAGGAAGAGAGAATATAAAATCATGTATCGATCACATATCTCCTACTGGTTCTGTGTCTTTAATTTCTCTAGTTGAACCGGGACTGATGCAATGACCCCAGAGCAGGCAGTGAGGCAGATGCCCAGGGGGCGTTTATGACACCTCTCCTAGGACCTGGCTCAACCCAAGTACCTTGTGAGTCCCTCAATGGCCATCTGCAACCCTGAGGAGGGTGGGAAAACCCCAAATTGACTGAGATTACATTTCCATCATCAACAGGAATGGAGAATCAATAAAGAAATTTAGTTCAGATATTAGAAAAATGAAGAGGGCTGGGCGCGGTGGCTCATGCCTGTAATCCCAGCACTGTGGGAGGCTGAGGCAGGTGGATCACCTGAGGTCGGGAGTTCAAGACCAGCCTGGCCAATGTGGTGAAAACTCATCTCTACTAAAAACACAAAAATTAGTAGTGGTGGGTGCCTGTAATCCCAGCTATTCGGGAGGCTTAGGCAGGAGAATCGCTTGAACCTGTTAGGCAGAGGTGGCAGTGAGCTATTACCCCACTGCACTTCAGCCTAGGTGACAGAACAAGACTCCATCTGAAGGAAAAAAAAAAAAAGAAGGGAGAAAGTCACATTTTTTTGCACTATCAAGTTTATGTGCTAAGATTCACACCTCGTTTTAACAGCCTACATCCACTCTGAGTGCACCAGAAGGTCAGAGCCACAATAACGCTGACCAAACCATAGTAATAGCAGCAATAGTTGCTACAAAATATTTGCAAATAATCAGATAATATATCTGATTAGGGCTTTGTATCCAGAATATATAAAGAGCTCTTATTGCAACAACAAATAGAAAACAGATCAATTTAAAAATGGGCAAAGGCAGGCCGGGCACAGTGGCTCACACCTGTAATCCCAGCACTTAGGGAGTCCGAGGTGGGTGGATCACCTGAGGTCAGGGGTTCGAGACCAGCCCGGCCAACATGGCAAAACTCCATCTCTACTAAAAATACAAAATTGAGCTGGGTGTGATGGTGGGCGCCTGTAATCCCAGCTACACGGGAGGCTGAGGCAGGAGAATCGCTTGAACCCAGGAAATGGAGGTTGCAGTGAGCTGAGATCTCACCATTGCACTCTAGCCTGGGCAACAAGAGTGAGACTCCGTTTCAAAAGAAAAGAAAAGAAAGAAAAATGGGCAAAGGACTTGAATATCCAAAGAAGATAAACAAACGGCCAAGAAGCACACAATACCTTCAAGCACAAAAGATGCTCAACATAATTAGTCACCAAGGAAAAGGCAAATGAGAACCACAGTGGGACTCACTTCACATCCGCTAGGATGGCTGTAGTCCTTACCGTAAGAGAATACCAGGGTAGTGTGCTTTACTTGTATTATGTAACTTAATCCTCACAGTAACCTCGTGAAGGAGGGATGGCTATTAGCCTCATTTACAAAAGAGGAACTGAGGCCTGGAAAAGTGAAATGATTGCCCCAGTGTTCCATGGCTGGTCAGTGGGTGTCAGCATTTAAGACCTGGGCTGTCTGCTTCCAAAGCTGTGCTATGCAGCTTTAATGACTGTGCTATACTGGTCTCTAGCAAAATTGTTGAAAATTTCCCTCTCAGACCCACCATTTACCTTTATTGCTCCCAGAGACTCTTATGTGTGCTCCTTAGCTACCAAAAACGGACTTCTACTTCCTCCTGGCATTTGTCCCATGTCCTTTGGTCACCCCAGAACTCACCAGGAGGCTCCCAGACTCTGTATCGGTGTTTCTTCTCCAGACTGAAGATGCTGCTCGCGTCACTGCCTCAGGGCCAGGTCATTGCTGCTGCCCCACTGGCCGCCCATGATCCTAGCCACCAGCCACTCCCCTCCTTTTTCCTGGCTAGCAAGGTTTACTGACTACCATAGAGGTAGAAAATGCCAGACGCTCAGTTTCCCAGGTTCCCTTTACAGTTATAGGCGGCCATGTGACCGAGTTCTGGTCAATGACATATAAGGAGAGTCTTCTGAGAAAGATTTTCTCTCCTGACCAGAATAAAGACAGAGAGAGGGTGAGGTAGATGGAAAGAGTGGGAAGCTGGGCGCAGTGGCTCACACCTGTAATCCCAACACTTTGGGAGGCCGAGGCGGGTGGATCACCTGAGTTCAGGAGTTTGAGACCAGCCTGGCCACATGATGAAACCCTGTCTCTACTAAAAATACAAAAATTAGCTGGGTGTGGTGGTGCTGGCGTGTAATCCCAGCTATTCGGGAGACTGAGGCCGGTGAATCACTTGAACCCGGGAGGCGGAGATTGCAGTGAGTCAATCGTGCCACTGCACTCCAGCCTGGGCAACAGAGTGAGACTCTGTCTCAAAAAAATATATATACACACACACGCATACAAAACAGTGGGAGAGAGGGCAAGAGTGAGGGAGGGAGCAAGAAAGCCAGAGTGAGGAAAGTTAACTTTTCTTGCTGTTCTGGCTATCCCTTTTCTTCCTGGCTTTGGAGACAATTGTATAAGAATGTAATGGCGGCCGGGCACGATGGTTCATACCTGTAATCCCAGCACTTTGGGAGGCCGAGGCGTGCAGATCACGAGGTCAGGAGATTGAGACCATCCTGGCTAACATGGTGAAACCCCGTCTCTACTAAAAATACAAAAAAATTCAGCTGGGCATGGTGGCAGGCATCTGTAGCCCCAGCTACTCGGGAGGCTGAGGCGGGAGAATGGCGTGAATCCGGGAGGTGGAGGTTGCAGTGAGCCAACATCGTACCACTGCACTCCAGCCTGGGCAACAGAGTGAGACTCTGTTTCAGAAAAAAAAAAAAAAAAAGAATGTAATGGCTTGGCTGGGCATGGTGGCTCATGCCTGTATTTCCATATTTCCAGAACTTTGGGAGGCCGCGGCAAGCAGATCACTTGAGGTCAGGAGTTCACGACCAGCCTGGTCAACATGTCAAATCCCTGTTCCTACTAAAAAATACAAAAATTAACTGGGTGTGGTGGCAGGCACTTGCAGTCCTAGCTACTCAGGAGGCTGAGGCAGGAGAATCGCTTGAGCCTGGGAGGCAGAGGTTGCAGTGAGCCGAGATTATACCACTGTACTCCAGCCTGGGTGACAGAGTGAGACTCTGTCTCAAAAAAATAAAAAAAGAATGTGACGGCTGGAACTGTGGCAGCCATATTGCAACCACGAGGTGACAAGTCTGAAGATGAAAGGTATCATACTCGGGCTGGCAGAATGACAGGACAGAAAACATGGGTTCTTGATGATTAGTAGAGAAGCTAAGGCTTAGCACAGGAACTGCCTACTTCCAGCTTTCTTGTTAAATGAGGTAATTATTTTTATTGTTTAAACAGCTTAGCAATTTGACAGTCCGTTACTTGTAACAGAAAGCATTTTTATTTTATTATTGTTATTTTTTGAGACAGAGTCTCACTCCGTCATCCAGGCTGGAGTGCAGTGGCATGATGGCTCACTGCAACCTCCATCTCCTGGGTTTCTAACAATTCTGGTGCCTCAGCCTCCTATGCCTGTAGCTGGAATTCCAGGCATGTGCCACCACACCCGGCTAATTTTTTGTAATTTAAGTAGAGGTGGGGTTTTGCCAGGTTGGCCAGGCTAGTCTCAAACTCCTGGCCTCAAGCGATCCATCTGCCTTGGCCTCCCAAAGTGCTAGAATAATAACAAACTGGACAGTGTACAATAATAAATAAATGAATAAAAATGGGCAGAGGCCTTGAATATCCAAAGAAGATAAACAGGCCAGGCGCAATGGCTCATGGCTGTAATTCTTGTACTTTGGGAGGCTGAGGCAGGTGGATCACTTGAGGTCAGGAGTTCAAGACCAGCCTGGCCAACATGGTGAGACCCCGTCTCTACTAAAAATACAAAAATTAGCCAGGCGTGGTGGCGGGCACCTGTAGTCCCAGCTACTCGGGAGGCTGAGGCAGGAGAATTGCTCGAACCCAGGAGGTGGAGGTTGCAGTGAGCCGAGATTGCACTCTAGCCTGAGCGACAGAGCAAGACTCCGTCTCAAAAAACAAACAAATGAACAAAAAACAAACAGAAAAACAAAAACAAAGAAGATAAATAAATGGCCAATAAGCACATAAGAAGATGCTCAATATACTTAGTCATGAAGGAAATGCAAATCAAAACCACAATGAGATATCACTTCCCATCCACTAGGATGGCTATAATCCAAAAACCAGAAAATAACCAGTACTGGTGAGATGTGAAGAAATTGAAACCCTTGCATATTACTGGTTGGAATGCTAAATGGTAGTTACTATGGAAAACAGTAACTGTTTTGGGCCTGGTGCGGGGACTCATGCCAATCATTGTAGCATTTTGGGAGGCCGAGGTAGAAGGATCACTTGAGGCCAGCCTGGGCAACATAATGAAACCCTGTCTCTACAAAAAAAAAAAAAAAAAAAGAAAAAAAAATATATATGTGTGTGTATATATATATATTAGCTGGCTGTGATGGCATGCACCTGTAGTCCCAGCTACTCAGGAGGCTGAGGTGGGAGAATTACTTGAGCCTGGGAGGTTGAGTCTGCAGTGAGCCGTGATCATATCACTGCATTCTAGCCCAGGCAACAGAGAGAGACCCTGTCTCAAAAAATAAATAAATAAAATTTAAAAATAAAGGAACGGGCCAGGTGCGGTGGGCTCACATCTGCAATCCCAGCATTTTGGGAGGCTGAGGCAGGTGGATCACCTGAGGTCAGGAGTTCAAGACCACCCTGGCCAACATGGTGAAACTCCGTCTCTACTAAAAATACAAAACATTAGGCCGGGCATGGTGGCTCACGCCTGTAATCCCAGCACTTTGGGAGGCCGAGGCGGGAGGATCACAAGGTCAGGAGATCGAGACCACGGTGAAACCCCGTCTCTACTAAAAATACAAAAAATGAGCCGGGCGCAGTGGCGGGCGCCTGTAGTCCCAGCTACTCGGGAGGCTGGGGAAGGAGAATGGCGTGAACCCAGGAGGCGGAGCTTGCAGTGAGCCAGGATCGTGCCACTGCAATCCAGCTTGGGCGACAGAGCAAGACTCCGTCTCAAAAAAAAAATACAAAACATTAGCCGGGTGTTGCGGCAGGCCCTGTAATCCCAGCTGTTTGGGAGACTGAGGCAGGAGAATCACTTGAACCCAGGAGGCGGAGGTTGCAGTGAGCTGAGATTGCGCCATTGTATTCCAGCCTGGGCAAAAAAAAAAAAAAAAAAAAAAGGAATGATGTACTGATACAGGCTACAATGTGGATGAACTCTGAAAACATGTTCAGTGAAAGAAGCCAGACACAAAATGTCACATATTAAATAATTCCGTTTATATATAATATCCAGAATAGGTAAATCTATATAGAGAGAATGCAGATTAGTGGTTGTTAGGGACTAAGGAGAGGGGGGAAGTGGGGAATGACTGCTCAATGGATATGGGGTCTATTTTGGGGGTGATGAAAACGTTTTGAAACTGAATAGATATTATGATTGCATAACATTGTGAATGAACAAAATGCCACTGAATAGCGTATTGTTTTTCTTTTTTTTGAGACAAGGTCTCTGGTGTGAGGTGGAGAATGCTACGTTTTTTTGAAATCATTTTGTGTTAGAGCACAAATTGCACTCTGTCATCCAGCCAGGAGTGCAGTGGTGTAATCTCAGGTCACTGCAACCTCCGCTTCCCGGGTTCAAGCAATCCCCTGCCTCCCGAGTAGCTGGGACTACAAGTGTGTGCCACCATGCCTGGCTAATTTTTGTATTTTTAGTAGAGATGGGGTCTCACCATGTTGGCCGGACTGGTCTCAAACTCCGGGCCTCAAACGATCCGCCCACCTCGGCCTCCCAAAGTGCTGGGATTGCAGACGTGAGCCACCATGCCCCGTTTGAACAGTACATTTTGAAATGGCTGATTTTATGTTTGTGAAATTTGTCTCAATAAAAATAGAAACATACATAACGAGAGGTCATTCATGTACTTCCAGTCGTATTGCTTTTTTAATCTGATTTAGTGTTGTCTTCATGTCAGTCACCCTTTCCCTAGGAACTTGGTACAAGATCCTGGGCCTGGGGCTAGGGTAGAAGGTGATTTGACAGCATTGCTCCCAGCTGCCTCCAGTCCCCCCTGCTCCTCCAATCCCCTAGCAAGTGAGGAAAACTGCCCCTCCAGGAGAGTTCTTCCACCTGGTGCCTGCCGAGGAGAATTAGAGTATTCATTAATCAGGGCTCTTTGTGGCAAGGAGTAGAAGTACCTACTGGCTGATTAAGCAGAAAAGGATGTTAGCTCACAGAATTTTGTGTTTTTTTTGAAACAGGGTCTCACTCTGTCTTCCAGGCTGGAGTGCAACGGTGCGAGCAGGGTTCACTGCAGCATGGAACTCTCAGATCCAAGCAATTCTCCCACCTCAGCCTTCCGAGAAGCTGGGACTAGAGGCGTGCACCACCATACCTGGCGAATTTTTTTTTTCCAGTGGAGATGGGATCTTGCCGTGTTGCCCAGGCTGGTCTCAACCTCCGGGCTCAATTGATCCTCCTGCCTTGGCCTCCCAATGTGCTGGGATTCAGGGGTGAGCCATTGTGCCCAGTTCACAGAATTTTTGAAGGGTTGGAGGACTTGGCTGTAGGGAATGCCCCCTAGATAGCCACAGAAACAGCTCTTAAGCAAAATCCTACCACTGCCGCTGCTCCTGTGGGACATTTCTGCACCCAGGATTTTGCCTTAAAGCTGAGCGACCTGCCGCCACTCTCACCACACAGTGCCTCATTCTTGAGTTCACACTTCCTTTTCCTTGTTTCCCTCGTTTCAGTGGGACTCACCTGCTTGGTGGGACCAGATCACATGCCAGTGCCTGAGCTGCAAGGAAGGCTGGGAAGCCAACATTTCTGGATTTCACCATGGGGAGATGGGGCTCACAGGGCCAGACATTTCTCAGATATAGGAAGGGGCTGAAAATGTGGTGGGTGATATGGTTTGGCTGTGTCCCCACCCAAATCTCATCTTGAATTCTCACGTATTATGAGAGGGACCTGGTGGGAGGTAATTGAATCATGGGGGCAAGTCTTTTCCGTGCTGTTCTCATGACAGTGAATAAGTCTCATGAGATCTGACAGGTTTTTTTTTTTGTTGGTTTTTTTTTTTTTTTTTTTTTTTTTGAGTGGGAGTCTCGCTCTATCACCCAAGCTGGAGTGCAGTGGCGCGATCCTGGCTCACTGCAAGCTCCGCCTCCTGGGTTCACGCCATTCTCCTGCCTCAGCCTCCCGAGTAGCTGGGACTACTGGCGCCCGCCACCGCGCCCGGCTCATTTTTTGTATTTTTAGTAGAGACGGGGTTTCACCGTGGTCTCGATCTCCTGACCTTGTGATCCTCCCGCCTCGGCCTCCCAAAGTGCTGGGATTACAGGCGTGAGCCACCGCGCCCGGCCGATCTGACAGTTTTATAAAGAGGAGTTCCCCTGCACAAGCTCTCTCTTTGTCTGCTGCTATCCACGTAAAATGTGACTTGCTCCTCCTTGCCTTCTGCCATGATTGTGAGGCCTCCCCAGCCCTGTGGAACTGTAAGTCCATCAAACTTTTTTTTTTTTTTTTCAGTAAATTGCCCAGTCTTGGGTATGTCTTTCTTATTTATTTATTTATTTATTTATTTACTTTTGAGACAGAGTCTCACTCTGTCACCAGGCTGGAGTGCAGTGGCATGATCTTGGCTCACTGCAACCTCCGCCTCCCAGGTTCAAGCAATTCTCCTGCCTCAGCCTCTGGAGTAGCTGGGATTACAGGCACGTGTCACCATGCCCAGCTAATTTTTGCATTTTCAGTAGAGACTGGGGTTTCACCATGTTGGCCAGGCTGGTCTTGAACTCCTGATCTCAAGTGATCCGCCCGTCTCAGCCTCCCAATCAGGTGTGTCTTTATCAGCAGTGTGAAAACAGACTAATACAGTGGTTTTGCAGAAAATACATGATAGAGAGACAGCGTTTATTATTCCTCACTTGTTGGAAGGACCCTTCGCAACCCTAGCTCATTTGACAATGTCCCTCTCATTATATACCTTGGACCTTTTGCATATAGAGACAGCCCTGGTTTTTGACTGTCCAGAACCTTTATATCTGCCCCTCTCCAAAACAGAGAGGCCTCATACATCTGTCAGTAATAAAGCCCACCTTCTCCTATTTACGGGGTAGATAAGTAACTGAGACTGAAACGCCACTGTATTCCATTTCCCTGACCACAGTGATTGATTCAGAGGGAAGCTTATGACAAAAACGTGCCAGTCAGAATGTTCCCTGGCATTGATATAATGATGTGGTGGAAAGAGCAACTCTCTTTTTCCCTGGGGTTGTTAAACTGGGAGGAAGAAACTATTTGCAGTGGGACAAAATTAGGTCAGCCTAGAGAGAAGCAGAGATGAGAGATGGTTAGACAGCCAGGAAAATGTGGTTTCATCTCCTGGATCTAGCTAAGCCTGAAGTCATTACATCTCTTGTTTTTAATTACACGAGCCAATAAGTTCCTTTGTAAAGCTTCAGTGAGGTGGAGTTGGATTTCTCTCACAACCGAGTACTCGTGATCAACCACCCTCTCCCTAATGGGAAATTGACTATGAGGCACTTTTCTATCCATCGTCTCATTTGATAGTAGATTTGAAAGTTAGGAAGGAGAAGCCAGGCGCAGTGGCTCACGCCTGTGATCCCAGCACTTTGGGAGGCTGAGGTGGGCGGATCACGAGATCAGGAGTTAGAGACCAGCCTGCCAATATAGGGAAACCCCGTCTCTACTAAAAGTACAAAAAATTAGCTGGGCGTGGTGGCGGGTACCACCCCAGGGTAATTCCAGCTACTCAGGAGGCAGAGGCAGGAGAATTGCTTGAACCCAGGAGGTGGAGGTTGCGGTGAGCCGAGATCACAGCATTGCACTCCAGCTTGGGTGACAAGAGTGAGACTCGGTCTCAAAAATAAAAACAAAAATAAAAATAAGTTAGGAGGGAGCATTAATAATAAAAGAACTATGACTGGACGCAGTGGCTCATGCCTATAATCCCAGCACTTTGGGAGGCCAAGGTGGGTGGATCACTTGAGGTCAGAAGTTCAAAACCAGCCTGGCCAACATAGTGAAACCCTGTCTCTACTAAAAATACAAAAATTATCTGGGTATGGTGGTGCGTTCCTGTAATTCCAGCTACTTGGGAGGCTGAGGCACGAGAATCACTGCCAGGAGGCGGAGATTGCAGTAAGCTGAGATCCAGCCAGTGCACTTCAGCCTGGGCAACAGAGCAAGACTCTGTCTCAAACAAAACAAAACAAAACAAAAACGAGCATTATTATCCTTAGAGATAATAATTTGAGCCGAGAGATTAATTGACTAGACCAAGGGCACACAACTAGTTGTGGTCTGGCTTGAATTTGAACACAGTTCTGCCTACTTTCAAATTTAGCACTTGTCCTATAATTCTGTAGTCAAATCTTACTTTCAGAAGTAATTTTACTCCTCATAATTTTCCCTAATTCTTTGGTCTTCCCAGGCCTTTCAAGGCCAGTTCCCAGCTCCTGATAATAGCGAATACCTGAAATAGCTAGCTTATTATTCTCCCGTGGGTATTTTCATTTTCAAAATGTGGAAAGACCACGGCATGAAGCTTTGGAGGAGAAATTTCATCCACTGGCTCTGGACACGAAGAACTCAGAGTTTTTGGGATCTCAATCCCGATACCCAAACTTATGGGAAACCATCGCCCTCTCAGGAAGACTTCCCTTTTCTAGAAACTTTTTTCGGGGAAATCCAAGAATGTCTAAATGGTAGAGGATGCAGTATGAACATGCCTTTGGAACTCTATCTGACTCACAGGATCCCACAATTTTAGCACAGCCTCTTCCAAGCGGAACCTTTCACCAAACCAGGTAAGCACCTGCGGGTTAGTTATTTGGAAGGAAAGGTGGTAGAGAAGGACCATGGGCATTAATATTCATTGAGCATATGACAAGGATGGCAAACAGAGTTTCTCTGCGTCATGCATTGATAAGCACACAGAGTCAGCATCCATGCTCAATTGGTAATGTCTGCCCTGGGTGCAGGACAGCATCCAAGTTCACCTGGTAATGTCTGCCCTGGGTGCGGGAGAGGGACTGGCAGGATGGTTTCCAGCTCTCCATCCTCTCTGGCTATGAGCCAGGCACTTTACACCATTAATCCCAAGTTCTCACAATAACCTCTGAGGTGGGAGTTTCTTGTCTTATTTTCTGGAGGAAGAAACTGAGGTTTAAAGAGGATGTTACTTGCCCCTTATAAAAGGTGCTAGGTGGACAAGTCTTTAATTTAAAAATAAATAAACAACATATCATTGCCACAAAAGCAGCAATACTGCTACCATTTACTGAGGGCTTTCTACATGCAAGACATTCTTTTCTTTTTTTTTTTTTTTGAGACAGAGTCGCACTCTGTCGCCAGGCTGGAGTGCAGTGGCGCGATCTTGGCTCAGTGCAACCTCTGCTTCCCAGATGCAAGCGATTCTCCTGCCTCAGCCTCCCGAGTAGCTGGGACTACAGGCGTGTGCCATCATTCCCAACTAATTTTTGTATTTTTAGTAGAGACGGGGTTTCACCATGTTAGCTAGGATAGTCTCGATCTCTTGACCTCGTGTTCTGCCTGCCTCGGCCTCCCAAAGTGCTGGGATTACAGGCATGAGCCACCATGCCCAGACTTTTTTTAAAAAAAATTTATTTTACTTTAAGTTCCAGGGTACATGTGCAGAACGTGCAGGTTTGTTACAGAGGTAAACACGTGTCATGGTGGTTTGCTGCACCTATCAACCCATCACCTAGTCTTTAAGCCCCACATGCATTAGCTGTTTGTCCTGATGCTCTCCCTCCCCTCGCCCCACCAACAGGCCCCGGTGTATATTGTTCCCTGCCCTGTGTCCACGTGTTCTCACTGTTCTGCTCCCACTTATGAGTGAGAACATGCGGTGTTTGGTTTTCTGTTCCTGTGTTTTGCTAAGGATAATGGCTTCCAGCTTCATCCATGTCCCTGCAAAGGACATGATCTCATTCCTTTTTATGGCTTCATAGTATTCCATGGTGTATATGTACCCCATTTTCTTCACCCAATCTACCACTGATGGCCATTTAGGTTGACTCCACGTCTTTGCTATTGTGAATAGTGCTGCAATGGACATACGTATGCATATATCTTTATAACAGAAGGACTTATATTCCTTTAGGTATATACCCAGTAATGAGATTGCTGGGTCAAGTGGAATTTCTGGTTCTAGATTCTTGGGGAATCGCCACACTGTCTTCCACAATAGTTGAACTAGTTTACATCCCCACCAGCAGTGTAAAAGCATTTCTATTTCTCAATCTCACCAGCATCTGTTGTTTTTTGACTTTTTTTTTTTTTTTTTTTGAGACGGAGTCTCACTCTGTCACCCAGGCTGGAGTGCAGCGGTGCGATCTCTGCTCACTGCAAGCTCTGCCTCCCGGGTTCACGCCATTCTCCCGCCTCAGCCTCCCGAGTAGCTGGGACTACAGACGTTCACCACCACGCCCGGCTAATATTTTTTTGTATTTTTAGTAGAGACGGGGTTTCACCATGTTAGCCAGGATGGTCTCGATCTTCTGACCTTGTGATCCGCCCGCCTCAGCCTCCCAAAGTGCTGGGATTACAGGTGTGAGCCACCGCACCCGGCGTTTCTTGACTTTTTAATAATTGCCATTCTCACTCGTGTGAGACGGTGTCTCATTGTGGTTTTGATTTGCATTTCTCTAATGATCAGTGATGTTCAGCTTTTTTTCTTTTCTTTTCTTTTTTAAAATGGTGTCTTGCTCTTGTTACTCAGGCTGGAGTGCAATGGGGAGATTTTGGCTCACTGCAACCTCCACCTCCTGGGTTCAAGTGATTCTCCTACCTCAGTCTCCCAAATAGTTGGGATTACAGGTGCCCACCACCATGCCCAGCTAATTTTTTGTATTTTTAGTAGAGACGGGGTTTCCATGTTGGCCAAGCTGGTCTTGAACTCCTGACCTCAGGTGATCCACCCACCTCGACCTCCCAAAGTGCTGGGATTATAGGCATGAGCCATCGTGCCTGGCCCCACTTTTTTTCATGTTTCTTGGCCACATAAATAAGACCCTGTATTAAGCCTGTTGCGAGTATTATCTCTGTTCATTTCCCAGAAGCTTGGTGAAGTAATTTACCCTTTTACAGACCATGCAGAAACAGAAGAGCCAAGAGTCCTGTCCGATGTCACTGGTGTATCAGAAGCAGAGCTGGGGTGAAAGCCAGATGCGGCCGGCTCTAGGGCCTGGACTTCTGTTCTTTCCTACTGGCTTGTTTTCATCCTGAGTCATTGCTTGGTAGGGGAGGATTCTGAGAAAGCAATGAGGTAAACTATGGCAATACTGACTTACGTACTTCTCATAAATCCCTCTGTGAGGAACATGTCATGGGGCTCCACACATTGGGCTATGGGGTGGGGTTGGCCGGTCCCTTTGTGGCAGCAGCCCCCTCAGGCCTCTTTAGCACTCCGTCCCTTGGGGCCAGCCCATCCAGCCCTGGCCTTTCCTTCTCCTCTGGGTGAGTCAGAACTTTCTTTTCTTTTTCTTTTTTTTTTTGAGCTGGAGCCTTGCTCTGTCACCCAGGCTGGAGTGCAATGGCACCATCTCAGCTCACTGCAACCTCCACCTCCTGGGTTCAAGCAATTCTCCTGCCTCAGCCTCCCAAATAGCTGGGATTACCGGCACGTGCCACCATGCCCAGACAATTTTTTGTATTTTTAGTAGAGAAGGGGTTTTACCATGCTGGCCAGGCTGGTCTTGAACTCCCGACCTCAAGTGATCCGCCCGCCTCAGCCTCCCAAAGTGCTGGGATTACAGGCATGAGCCACTGCGCTCAGCCTGAGTCAGAACTTTGTACGTGAGAAGGAAGTATTGGGAGAAATCCACAGTTGTTTTGTATCCAGAACGTGAGGCAGCTTGGTGCTGTGATGAGGGTGTTCCTTGCCACTGTTCCTAGTTGAGAGACCTTGAGCCAATGGAGGTTTCTTCATCTGAAAAGTGAGAGGGATGGCCTAAGTGACCCCTAAGTGACTAAGCTGCTCTAAATGTGTGTGAGATGCCTGTGTCTGTGGACAGCCTCTGTAGTCTTTCTCAGACTTTGCTTCATTGTCATCCTCTTTCTCTCAGCTAATCAGTTTTTCTAGTATCTATCTTACTATAATATTTTTCTTTTCTTTTTTTTTTTCTGAAAGAGAATCTTGGTCTGTTGCTCAGGCTGGAGTGCAGTGGTACGATCTCGGCTCACTACAACATCCGCCTCCCAGGTCCAAGTGATTAGCCTGTCTCAGCCTCCTGAGCAGCTGGGATTACAGGCACCCGCCACTGCACCTGGCTAATTTTTGTGTTTTTAGTAGAGACGGGGTTTTGCCATGTTGGTCAGGCTGGTCTTGAACTCTTGACCTTAGGTGATCTGCCCACATTGGCCTCCCAAAGTGCTGGGATTACAGGTGTGAGCCACCACGCCCAGCCTAGAAATTTTCCTTGCCTTGCCTTTGCCTTGCCCTGCCTTGCCCTGCCCTGCCCTGCCCTCCTTTCCCCTCCCCTCCTCTCCCCTCCCCTTCCCTCCCCTCTGCTTCCCTTCCCTTTCTTTTCGAGATGGAGTTTCACTCTTGTTGCCCAGGCTGGAGTGCAATGGCACGATCTCTGCTCACCGCAACCTCCGCCTCCCGGGTTCAAGTGATTCTCCTGCCTCAGTCTCTCGAGTAGCTAGGATTATAGGCATGCACCACCACACCTAGCTAATTTTGTATTTTTAGTGGAGACGGGGTTTCTCCATATTGGTCAGGCTGGTCTTAAATTCCCGACCTCAGGTGATCCACCCGCCTTGGCCTCCCAAAGTGCTGGGATTACAGGCATGAGCCACTGAACCTGGCCAAAAATTGTCAAACAAGCAGCAAAGGTGAATGGATGTCCCAGGAAGCACGCACATGCCCCCGCCTCCGGCTAGATTCCATCTGACTTTCTCTCAGCTTGCTGCCCTGGTGGTCACTAAGGCAGAAAGCCCCCAAACATATTTCCTCCTGAGGACATTCAGGGTGGAATTAAGTCAGAACGCACCTTCTCCCTCCCACAGCTCTCACATCCCTCATGCATGCCCCATGCCCTAATACCTTTCTTTCTTTCTTTCTTTTTTCTTTCTTTCTTTCTTTCTTTCTTTCTCTTTCTTTCTTTCTTTCTTTCTTTCTTTCTTTCTTTCTTTCTTTCTTTCTTTCTTTCTTTCTTTTTTTTTTTTTTTTTTTTTTTTTTTTTTTTTTTGAGACAGAGTCTCGCTCTGTCGCCCAGGCTGGAGTGCGGTGGCCGGATCTCAGCTCACTGCAAGCTCCGCCTCCCGGGTTCACGCCATTCTCCTGCCTCAGCCTCCCGAGTAGCTGGGACTACAGGCGCCCGCCACCTCGCCCGGCTAGTTTTTTTTTTGTATTTTTTTAGTAGAGACGGGGTTTCACCGTGTTAGCCAGGATGGTCTCGATCTCCCGACCTCGTGATCCGCCCGTCTCGGCCTCCCAAAGTGCTGGGATTACAGGCTTGAGCCACCGCGCCCGGCCTTTCTTTCTTTCTTTCTTTCTATTATACTTTAAGGTCTGGGGTACATGTGCAGAACGTGCAGTTTTGTTACATATGTATACACATGCCCTGGTGGTTTGCTGCACCCATCAACCTGTCACCTACATTAGATATTTCTTCTAATGCTAAATGTCCACCCCCTAGCCCCCAACCCCGACTGAATTCTTTTGTATCTATAAGAATTGGCTAATGCCAGGAGGGGCAGTCAGCCCCCAGCCAGGAAGGTTTTTAGGATGCCAAAACATCATAAGACACAGAAAATACAAAATATAGGGCTGGGTGCAGTGACTCATGCCTATCATCCCAGCACTTTGGGAGGGTGAGGCGGGCAAATCACCTGAGGTCAGGAGTTTGAGACCAGCCTGGCCAACATGGTGAAACCCCATCTTTACTAAAATTACAAAAATTATCCAGGCATGGTGGCGGGCACCTGTAGTCCCAGCTACTTAGGAGGCTGAGGCAGGAGAAACTCTTGAACCCAGGAGGCAGAGGTTGCAGTGAGCCGAGATCATGCCACTGCACTTAAGCCTGGGCGACAGAGTGAGACTGTCTCAAAAAAAAAAAAAAAAAAAAGAAAGAAAAAATATAAACCATACACATCACAAATTGCCCCCAAAACAACCAACAACAAATATTGATCATCTCACAGTTTCTGTGGGACAGGAACCTGGGTGCTGATTGCAGGGCCCTCCAGGCCAGGGTGTCTCCCAGGGCAGCAGTCACCAGGTTGCCTGGGACCACAGGCCCCTCAAAATCCAGCTGAGTAGGATTCACTGTCAAGTTCACTCGCGTGGCAGGATTGAGTTCTTCCAGGGCTTTTGGCTTAAGGGCCTCTGTTCCCTGCCATCTGAACCTCTCCACAGAGCGGCTCACACCACGCAGCTGACTTTCTCAAAGGGAGCGAGTGGGAGCAAGGGAGATGGCACCAGCAAGACAGAGTCACAGTCTCTTTTTATTTTAATTAATTGTTTTAATTTTTCTTTTCTTTTTTTTTTTTTTTTGAGACAGAGTCTCCCTCTGTCGCCCAGGCTGGAGTGCAATGGCACGATCTCGGCTCACTGCAACCTCTGCCTCCCTGGTTCAAGCCATTCTCCTGTCCCAACCTCCCAAGTATCTGGGATTATAGGCGCCCGCCACAGCACCCGGCTAAGTTTTGTATTTTTAGTAGAGATCAGGTTTCACCATGTTGGCCAGGCTGGTCTCCAACTCCCGATCTCAGGTGATCCGCTTGCTTTGGCCTTCCAAAGTGCTGGGATTACAGGCGTGAGCCACCGTGCCCGGCTTCTTTGCTTTATATAACCCTTTCATTTCCCATATTCCTGGCTTCCTTTAAATGGGCCTCTTTGGTTATAAGTTATGTAAAGTAAGTCAAGATGAACTCTACATTTTTCTTTACTTTGTTTTTTTTTTTTTTTTTTTTTTTTTTTGGGAGGAGTTTCACTCTTGTCACCCAGGCTGGAGTGCAGTGGCATGATCTTGGCTCACTTCAATGTCCTCCTCCTGGGTTCCCACAATTCTCCTGCCTCAGCCTCTCAAGTAGCTGGGATTACAGGCACCTGCCACCATGCTCGGTTAATTTTTTTTGTATTTGTAGTAGAGATGGGGTTTCGCCATGCTGGGCAGGCTGGTCTCAAACTCCAGACCTCAGATGATCCGCCCCCCTCAGCCTCCCAAAGTGCTGGGATTACAGGCATGAGCCACTGCACCCAGCTGAACTGTACATTTTTCTGATAGCTTTATGTAGATAGAATTCACATATCATAAAATTTGTCCTCTTAAAGTGTATAGTTTTGCGGCTTTCAGTATAGTAACAGAACTGTGCAAACATCACCACTGTCTAACTCCAGAGCGTTTTTATGACTCTCAGAAGAAACCCAGTGCTTATTTGACTTCTTGAGAAGCAGTCATTCTCTATTTCCTTCTCCCTCAGGCCCTGGCCATCACTAATCTGCTTTCTGTCTCTATGAATTTGCCTATTCTGGACATCCCATATAAATAGAATCATACCATATGTAATCTTTTGTGACTGACTTCTTTCAACTAGCATAGTGTTTTTAAGATTCATCTGTGTTGCAGCTTGTATCAGTATTTTATTCCGTGTGTGGGCGTGTTGTAATTTTTAACAACTCTTTATTCTGATAATGTATGCATAAGGTAAGAATTACGGCCAGGCACACTGGCTCATGCCTGTAATCCCAACGCTTTGGGAGACCGAGGTGGGCAGATAACTTGAGGTCAGGAGTTTGAGACCAGCCTGGCCAACATGATGAAACCCCATCTGTACTGAAAAATACAAAAATTAGCCAGCACCTGTATGTAATCCCAGCTACTCAGAAGGCTGAGGCAGGAGGATTGCTTGAACCGAGGAGGCAGAGGTTGCAGTGAGCTGAGATCGTGCCACTACACTCCAGCCTGAGCAAGACTGTCTCAAAAAAAAAAAAAAAAAAGAATTACTATTTTTTGGCATGGGGGGGATATTGTGAGAAGTTACTATTTTAGCCATTTTTAAGTGTCTAGTTCAATGATAGCGTGTTCACATTGCTGTGCAACCATCTCCAGAACTTTTTCATCATTCCATTCTGAAACACTACACTCATTAAGCAGTAATTCCCCAGTCCTTCCTCCCTCAACCCCTGGTAACCACTATTCCACTTCCTTTATTTCTTTTTCTTATTTATTTATTTATTTATTTAGTTAGTTAGTTAGTTAGTTAGTTAGTTAGTTTTGAGACCAAGTCTTGCTTAGTTGCCCAGGCTGGAGTGCAGTGGCGTGATCTTGGCTCACTACTGCCTCTGCCTCCCAGGTTCAAGCAATTCTCCTGTCTAAGCCTTCTGAGTAGCTGGGATTACAGGCACCTGCCACCACGCCCGGCTAATTTTTGTATTTTTAGTAGAGACACGGTTTCACCATGTTGATCAGGCTGGTCTCAAATTCCTGACCTCAAGCCCTCCACCTGCCTCGGCTTCCCAAAGTGTTGGGATTACAGGCTTTCCACCTGCCTCGGCAGCCACCACACGTAGCCCACTACTCTACTTTCTGTCTCCAGGTATTTGGCTATTCCAGCATACCACAAATAAGTAGAATCATACAACAAATATTGTATATGTGTCCTTTTGTATCCGTTTCTTTGATGCCTTCAGGGTTCATCCGTGATGTGATATTACATCATGTATCAGAATTTCATTCCTTTTGTAGGTTGAATACTATTCTATTGTATAGATATAAACATTTTGATTATCCATTTATCAATTGGCAGGCATTTGAGTTGTTTCCACTTCTTTGGCTATTACAAATAATGGTGCTTTCAAAATTCAAGTTCAAGTTTTTGTGTGGATATGTGGTTTGATTTCTCACTAGTTTATACCTGGGCAAGAAATGGCTAAGTCATATGGTAACTCTGTTCAACATTTGGAGGAACTGCCAAACTCCTTTCTAAAATGGATATATCATTTTGCATTCATACCAACAATGTAAGAGGATTACAATGTCTCCATATCCTTGCCAATATTGTCTCTTTTGCTTTTTTTTTTTTTTTTTCTCTAATGGGTATGAAGTATTACCTCATTCAGTTTGGATGTACGTTTCCCTAGTGACTAATGACATGGAGCACCTTTCCATGTGTTTATTGGCCCTTTACTAGCACACTATTTTTAATTACCTTTGCGTGTGTGTGCGCGCGCGCAGTATTTAAGATCCTTTTCGCCAGACGTGGTGGCTCGCTTCTGTAATCCCAGCACTTTGAGAGACCGAGGTAGGCAGATCACCTGAGGTCGGAAGGTCGAGACCAGCCTGACCAACATGGAGAAGCTCCGTCTCTACTAAAAATACAAAATTAGCCAGGCGTGGTGGCGCATGTCTGTAATCCTAGCTATTCCGGAGGCTGAGGCAGGAGAATCGCTTGAACCTGGGAGGCGGAGGTTGCAGTGAGCTGAGATCGCGCCATTGCACTCCATCCTGGGCAACAAGAGCGAAACTCAATCTCAAATATATATATACACACACACACACACACACACACACACACATATATATACCCTTTTTCTTTTTTTTTCTTTTTCTTTTTGTTTCTTTTTTTGAGACCAAGTCTTGCTCTGTCACCCAGGCCAGAGTGCAGTGGCATCATCTCGGCTCACTGCCACCTCCGCCTCCCAGGTTCAAGTGATTCTCCTGCCTCAGCCTCTGGAGTAGCTGGGACTACACGCGCCCGCCACCACGCCTGGCTGGCTGATTTTGTATTTTTAGTAGAGATGGGGTTTCTGCATGTTGGCCAGGCTGGTCTCAAACTCCTGACCTCAGGTGATCCTCTCACCTCAGCCTCCCAAAGTGCTGGGATTATAAACATGAGCCTCTGTGTCCAGCCTACCTTTTTTTTTTTTTTTTTTTTTTTTTTTGTGATAGGATCTCACTATGTCACCCAGGTTGGAGTGCAGTGGCATGATCTCGGCTTACTGCAACCTCCTGGGCTCAAGAAATCCTCCCACCTCAGCCTCCAGACTAGCTGGGAGCACAGATGTGCACCATCAAGCCTAGCTAGTTTTTTGTATTTTTTTGTAGCAACAGGGTTTCGCCATGTTGCACAGGCTGGTCTGGAACTCCTGGCTCAAGTAATCTGCCTGTCTTAGTCTCCCAAAGTGCTGGGATTACAGGTGTGACCCATTGTGCCAGACAAGATCATTTTTTAATGGTTGCTTCGAGGATCATAATTAACATCTTAATGTAAAGCTATCTAGTTCAGATAAGTACTAACTTAATTTTAATAGTATATATAAATGTTTGTTCTACTATGGTTGTTTTTGACCTCTTTGTGCAGGTTTTATCATACAAATTACATTTTTATGTATTGTAAGACTATCAGTACAGTTTTATAATTATTTTATGAAAATGTCTTTTAAGTCAGGTAATAGGAGAAAAGAATTACAAACAAAAGACCTATATACTATCTTTCTTTTGTATTTACCTATGTAGTTACTTGTACTAGTTCTCTTAATTTCTTCAAGTGAATTATGTCTTGTGTTTCTGTTTTGTGTCCTTTTATTTCAGCCCCAAGGACTTCCTTTAATATTTCATTTTTTTGAGAAGGAGTCTTGCTCTGTCTCCCGGGCTGGAGTTCAGTAGTATGATCTCAGCTTACTGCAAACTCCACCTCCTGGGTTCAAGTGATTCTCCTGTCTCAGCCTCCTAAGTAGCCGGGATTACAGGCATGCGCCATAACGCCTAGCAAATTTTTACGTTTTTGGTAGAGAGGGGTTTCTCCATGTTGGTCATGCTGGTCTTGAACTCCTGACCTCGGGTGATCTGCCTGTCTTGGCCTCCCAAAGTGCAGGGATTACAGGCATGAGCCACCAGGCCCGGTCTCTAGTTGGCTATTTAAAACAATGTATAATTTCTGTATTTTTAGTTAATATTCTTTAGTTGGCAAGAGATCATTCTCATGCTTACCTTTTATTTTTTTAATTTTTATTTATTTATTTTGAAGACAGAGTCTCTATCTGTCCCCTAGGCTGGAGTGCAGTGGCACGATCTCTGCTCACTGCAACCTCCGCTTCCCGGGTTCAAGCGATTCTCACGCCTCAGCCTCCCGAGTAGCTGGGGTTACAGGCGCCTGCCACCATGCCCAGCTAACTTTTGTATTTTTGGTAGAGATGGGGTTTTGCCATATTGGCCAGGCTGGTCTCGAATTCCTGACCTCAGGTGATCTGCCTGTCTTGGCCTCTCAAAGTGCAGGGATTACAGGCAGAAGCCACTGCACCTGGCCTATTTATTTATTTTTAACTTTACTTTTTATTTTGTTTATTTATACTTTGTTTATCATTAACTTTTTTTTTTTTTTTGAGACGGAGTCTCGCTCTGTCACCCGGGCTGGAGTGCAGTGGCCGGATCTCAGCTCACTACAAGCTCCGCCTCCCGGCTTTACGCCATTCTCCTGCCTCAGCCTCCGGAGTAGCTGGGACTACAGGCGCCCACCACCTCGCCCGGCTAGTTTTTTGTATTTTTTAGTAGAGATGGGGTTTCACCGTGTTAGCCAGGATGGTCTCGATCTCCTGACCTCGTGATCCGCCCGTCTTGGCCTCCCAAAGTGCTGAGATTACAGGCTTGAGCCACCGCGCCCGGCCTATCATTAACTTTTGATCATTGTTTTCTTTAGTGGTTTTTTGTTTTTTTTTTGTTTGTTTGTTTTTGTTTTTGAGACAGAGTTTCACTCTTGTTGCCCAGGCTGGAGTACAGCGGTGCGATCTTGGCTCACTGCAACCTCCACCTCCCGAGTTCAAGTGATTCTCCTGACTCAGCCTCCCAAGTAATTGGGATTACAGGCATGCGCCACTACACCTGGCTAATTTTGTATTTTTAATAGAGACAGGGTTTCTCCATGTTGGTCAGGCTGGTCTCAAACTCCTGACCTCAGGTGATCCACCCGCCTCTGCCTCCCAAAGTGCTGGGATCACAGGCGTGAGCCACCACTCCCGGCCCCTTGTTTTCTTTAGTTCTTTGAATGTATTTATAATAGCTGATTTAAAACTGACAGTGACTCTAACATCTGGGCTTCTTCAGGAAGCCCTCCATGTATGAGCTATACTTTCTTATTTGTTCATGCATTTTTGTTGGAAACTGGACATTTAATATAATATAATGGGACAACACTGGAAACCAGATCGCCTCCCTTCCCAAGATTTGTTGTTATTGTTATTGCTGTCTGTTGTTGTTGTTGCTGTTTGTTTAGTGGCTTCCCAGGACAAATTCTGTAAGATCTGTATTCTTTGTGATATACAGCCACTAAAGTTTCTGCTAGGTAGTTAACCTAGCTACTAGACGTGGTCAGCTAATGATTACATAGATTTCCTTAAATTCCACAAGCCAATAAGTCTCCTATCATTTATTGAAGGGCTGTCTATTGTGTATGGAGGGTGTGACTTCAATATTCCAGCAGACACTTTAGAACTCTGCCTTAGCAGGCTGGGCATGCCTGACTGTATATTTTTAATACATTAAACCACTTAGCTGTCATTGACTTAATTTCCTAAGAATAATATTCTTTGACTTTCAAGGAAATGGGTAATGCAAACCTGGCTTGAAGGCAAGACCTCTGTCTTATTATCTGTGTATTAACAAGGTCTAGGATAGTGGCTGGTACAAAAAAAAATCATTAAAAGTTCTGATGAATAACTATAGATCTATGTTTGAATTGTGCTTTGCAGTTTACAAAGTGCTTTCTCATGATTTTATTCTACATAGTGTAATTTAATTCAGCAACCTTTCCCGTTCATTAACAACATGCCAGTCACTGTGTCAAATGTCAAGGATAGAAAGATAAATAAGAAAAAGGCTTGCTCTGGAAGGTCTTTTCAGTCTACTTGGCGGCACAAGATGCATGCATTAACAAGACAAATAATAGTATGGATATAAGTTCCACGCGAGAGGGCACCGTATTGACCTTGTACCACATTATACTGCAGAGTCTAGGAGAATATCTGATACCTAGAAGATGTTTGTGGGTTATTAAACAGGACCACAAATTATTTTACACTCTCTTTTGAGAGGTAGAGACTATTTTCCTTCCCTTTAGATTGGATGGTGATATGGTTTGGCTGTGTCCTCTCCAAATCTCATCTTGAATTGCAGTTCCCATAATCCCCACATGTTGTAGAAAGGACCCAGTGGGAGGTAATTGAATCATGGGGGTGGATTTTTCCCCTGCTGTTCTGGTTACAGTGAATAAGTCTCATGAGAGCTGGTGGTTTTATAAAGGGCAGTTCCCCTGCTGCATATGCTCTCTTGCCTGCCGCCATGTAAGATGTGCCTTTGTTCCTCCTTCGCCTTCTGCCGTGATTGTGAGGCCTCTGCGGCTATGTGGAAATGTGAGGCCATTAAACCTCTTTTTTTTTTTTTGAGATGGAATCTTGCTCCATCGCCCAGGCTGGAGTGCAGTGGAGTGATCTCAGCTCACTGCAGCCTCTGCCTCCTGGGTTCAAGCAATTCTCCTACCTCAGCCTCCCGAGTGGCTGGGACTACAGGTGTGTGCCACCACACCCAGCTAATTTTTTGTATTTTTAGTAGAGGCAGTGTTTCACCATGTTAGCCTGGATGGTCTCGATTTCCTGACCTCATGATCCACCCACCTTGGCCTCCCAAAGTGCTGGGATTACAGTCGTGAGCCACCGGGCCCAGCCTAAACCTGTTTTTCTTTATAAATTACCCAGTCTTGAGTATATCTTTTTTTTTTTTTTTTTTTTTGAGATGGAGTCTCGCTCTGTCTCCCAGGCTGGAGTGCAGTGGCATGATCTTGGCTCACTGCAACCTCCGCCTGCTGGGTTCAAGCAATCCTCTTGCCTCAGCCTCCCAAGTAGCTAGGATTACAGGTGCCCACCACCATGCCCGGCTACTTTTTTGTATTTTTAGCAGAGATGGGGTTTCACCAGGTTGGCCAGGCTGGTCTGGAACTCCTGACCTCAAGGGATCCACGCACTTTGGCCTCCCAAAGTGCAGGGATTATAGGTGGGAGCCGCTGTGCTGGACCAAGTATGTCTTTATTAGCAGCGTCAGGATAGACTAATACAGGGCCTTGTGACTGCTTTGGTTAATGGAATACAGCATAAGTGATGCTGTACTGGTTTCAAGGTTCAAGTCGTAAGAGACCATCTGTTTCCATTTTTGGTTTCTTGGAACATTCAATCTTGAAACTAAGCTTCCTTGCCAGAAGGAAACTCAAGTGTCTTTGAGGAAAAGTCCACATGGAGAGGAACTGAGGTCCCTAGTAGATAGTACCTGCCAATAGCCTATCTCAGCTTACCAGCCATGTGAGTAAACCATCCTAAAAGTGGACATTTCAGTCCAGTTAGGCCACCCCAGCTGACACTGCACAGAGCAGAGATGTGCTGCCCCACGGAGCCCTGACAAAATTGTAATTTCAGGAATAAAATAAATGGCTGTTGTTATCTCAAGCCACTGAGTTTTAGGGTGGAGCATAAAACAGCACCAGATGGTCACAACCGTGTGGAATAAATATCTGTTGACTACCTATGATTGTTGATAATCTGTGATTGTTGGAGGGATTATCCCACATTATCCCATTTAATCTTCTCAATTCTGTTGATGAACCAACTTGCCCAAGATCATACAGCTAGTAAGTAGTAGAGGTGGGATTAGACCTCAGATCTTTCTGATGTCAGAACTAGATTTCCACCTCTATTTTCACTTCACCATGTCCTGTCCCTAGAGAACTAGAATCCTGAGTAGCTGGGATTACAGGCATATGTCACCACGCCCAGCTAATTTTTGTGTTTTTGGTAGAGACGGGATTTCCCATGTTGGCCAGGCTGGCCTCGAACTCCTGACCTCAGGTGATCCATTCATCTCAGCCTCCCAAAGTGTTGGGATTACAGGCATGAGCCACTGTGCCTGGCCAACATCGCCTCTCAGCCGGGAGGTCAGCTGGGCTGCATATGGCCTCTCCGTGTATCTCTTCACATGGGTGAATTTGGTCTTCCTCGGAGCATGGTGGCTCTGTGAGTGTCCCAAGAGAGCAAGGTGGAAATACATGGCATTTTTATAACCCAGAAGTCAGAAACCTCAGAAGTCACAGTTTTTCTTCTGCCATGAGGCAGTCATGAATAGCTTCCCTGGCTCAAGTGGAGAAGAAGACATAGATTAAATGGTAGATATTGTGGTAGCCATTGTTGGTAAATAGGACCTACTACAGTGCATCTCATCGACACAAAGAAAATACAAACCTCACATCCAGATCTTTCCTGTGGGTTCTTTCTAGAATGTCAGGGTGGGCAGTTGTGATGGGGGTTAAATTTGTAACACTCAGCAATACTTCTTTAAATTGTCTTTCTTGGAGGTTGGATGGAGATGGTTGGCTGAGTACATGCTTTTACTACTACTTTAATTTCCAATCCCTAGCAATGACAGAAAATAAATATTTAAGAATATAGACTCATAATAGGGCTGGAAAACTGAAGGTGTTCGTGGACCATTAATGTTGAAGAATCTTGGAAGGACAGAAAGCCTCAATTTGTTGAAGAGTCAATTTGTTAGAGGAAAAAAAAAAATAGCCCAAAACATGTGCAGAAGCGGGCAGCCATGAATAATAGGAATTTTTCTGGGAATTTCTCAACTCAGAGAGACAATGAACCTGAGGAGCAAGATGAGGCTTTGAAGTTCTCATGAGGATGGTTGAGAACTGGCATTTAGACCAAGACAGATTGACCCTTTCCTTTATCCATTTTGCCAAGCAGCAGGCAGCAATGGAAATTGGCCCCAAACCAGAGAAGTGTGTCTTGGACTTGGGTGGGAAAAGCTACATACAGAACAATATGGGACAGTGTCCTAGGAAGCTGGTGGAACCCAGGAATAATGGAAGGCTCCCGTCATCCCAAAAGACAGCTTCTATACCATATTCTCACACTTTTTGTTTTCACCATCACTGGCCCCAGTCATGCAACAAACTTCCCTCAAGTCAATACAAGCAAAACCATTGAAGAAAAGCTCCAAGCTCTACAGAAGCTGCACTAGCATTTAAGGAAATGGAAAGGAGTTTGATAGAAGTTGTTCCATGCGCCCAGGAATACAAGATCATAGAGCATCCATGAAATAAGATGTAATAGGCCGGGTGTGATGGCTCATACCTATAATCCTAGCACTTTGGGAGGCCAAGGCGGGCGGACTGCCTCAACTCAGGAGTTCGACACCAGCTGGGCAACATGGTGAAACCTGTCTCTACTAAAAATGCAAAAAATTAGCCGGGCGTGGCAGAGTGCATCTATAGTCCCAGCTACTCAGGAGGCTGAGGTGGGAGAATTGCTTGAACTTGGGAGATGGAGGTTGCAGTGAGCCGAGATCGTGCCACTGTACTCCAGCCTGGGCAACAGAGTGAGACTCCGCTTTCAAAAACAAAAACAAAAACAAAAACAAAAAACAAAAAAAAAAAAGAAAAGAAAAGAAAAAGAAATAAGGCATACCCTGCCCATGTCCCCTTACTGTTTCCATTTTGGTTCACAGTGACCTGATTCCAATTGCCAGTACCTGCATTTCTTTCCCTGAGGTATTCCCCCTCCTTGTCCTCTTGTCATCTATGCCAATTAGTGTGGCATGCCTAAAGTGCTGAGGAATTAGCACCCTCTATCCTGGAAGCAGCCCCTCCACCAATTACCAGTGGGATCTTGTATAAATATCCCAGTTCCCTGACCCCCTGGGCGGAACAACTCTGAGACGTGGGTTCTACACTGGCTTCCAGAGTTCCCAGCATGATTAACCATGGAGAATGACTTGACAACACATCCTTCACTGGCTGCCTTCCCTTCTCCATCTTACTTCCTTTCTCCCCTACAAGCAGCTCTGGGTATCATCTCCCAAATGCACTCATCTCCCACTTGCACTCATACTGTTTTTAGGGGTTTACTTATTGGAGAACCCAAGCTAAGCCAAAAGGATATCTATGAAAGCAACAGTCAGCTGTGAAAAAGAAAACAGGCAATGGACTGAAAAACATAATGAACGCAGATGGAGAAAGAGTTAGCAAAATATGGAAAATATGAAAGAAAAGTTAAGTGACATGGATGATAGATCCAGAGATTTCAATACCTGTCTAAAAGAACAGAAATAGTTCAAAGAAAGAAGTAATCCAAGAAGTAATAGAAGAAAACCTCCCCAAGCTGAAGAAAAACACACATCTTCAGACTGAATGGGTTATGAATGAAGAACATATTTTTCGTATACATATCATTCACCACACCCAGCTAATTTTTTGTATTTTTAGTAGAGACGGGGTTTCACCATGTTGGCCAGGATGGTGTCCATCTCTTGACCTTGTGACCCGCCCGCCTTGGCCTCCCAAAGTGCTAGGATTATAGGCATGAGTCACCGTGCCCAGCCTTCTCTTGCTTTTAACTGTACTGCCTTTCTGAGGCATCGTGTCTCACTCTGGTCAACCAGTAAAAGCCCAGAGATAGAAAATGAGTAGGACATATTTAGAGGACAGTGTAGGGAAGAACAGAGAAGAACTGGAGAATTAGGATCGGAGCTGATGAAATTTATGAACATGAAAGGTAAGAGGAAGTCTTCAAGGTTTTTGAAGGTAAAAAGCAGATCACCTACAAAAAATGAATTTTCATAGGGCCAAAAATTGCATTAGCTACACTGAATGCTAAAAAGCAATGAAAAAAAGCTTTTATTTGTTTGGAAAATATTTGGAACGTAAAATTCTATGCCTCACCAAAAATCATTTATGAGGGGGGAAAATGTAGACATTTCTAGACATGTGAGAGCCTAAAGCCAGAGTCCCTTTCCATCAAAATGAAAAGTGAATTCAAGAGCGAGGCTTCTAGTACAAAATGCAGGGATCCAAGTCCTGACCCTCCCCCAGGACTCTGCTTAACTCGTGTCTCCATGTGCTGGTGGCCATCACAGGGTTCCACAGCGGCTGCCCTGGTGAATTCTTCTTTTTCCTGTTCTGCCTATTTGACATTTAATCACACACCACCTGGAGAGATCCCTTTACCGTTACAGCAAAGCATCTGCCTCTTGCATTGCAGCTTCACTTTTCATGGATCTGCATTGCCTTCCTGCCTAGATTACAAATGTTCAATAACAAGGACCCTATCATACATCATCAATAAATATTCACTGAGCTTTAAAGAAATCAATCTCTCTCATTTCCCATAGCAGACATCCCTGCTGCTTCCGTGTTCTTTTTTCCCATCTGAATCGCTCTCAACGCCTTCCCAAAGCTCAACCTGCCAGGTTTCTCCTCTCCTCCTCCCCTTTCCCCTCTTCCCAGCTCTGTTTTTCCCTTCTCCCACCCCTCAGCTTTTTCCCATGCTACAGACGTTCAGCTCTGTGGCTTTTCCAGCTACTCCCTTGTGCTTCGTCTCCTGATCACTATAATCAAAACCAGGAGCCAGGAAGGTGGAGGGTTCAAGAGCCCACCATGACCAAGCAGTGTTCTAAGCCAATCATGTGGATTAATGAATTTGCTTCTCACAGCTGCCCTATGGGAGCAGAACAATTATTCCTCTGATTTTTCAGATGGGGAAACCAAGGCACAGAGGGGAATTAACTTGCTCAAGAGCTTGTGGCAGATGAGAGGCTCTGACTTGGACAGCCTTGCTCTTTCTTTCTTTTTTTCTTTTTCTTTTTTTTTTGAGACAGAATCTCGCTCTGTTGCCAGGCTGGAGTACAGTGGCACAATCTTGGTTCACTGCAACCTCCACCTCCCAGGTTCAAGAGATTCTCCTGCCTCAGACCCCGCCGAGTAGATGGAACTACAGGCACGTGCCACCACACCCAGCTAATTTTTTGTATTTTTAGTAGAGACGGGGTTTCACCATGTTGGCCAGGATGGTCTTGAACTCCTGACCTCAAGTGATCCACCTGCCTCAGCCTCCGAAAGCCCTGGGATTACAGGCATGAGCCACTGCGACTGGCCTGCTCTTGCTTTTAACGGTACTGCTTTTCTGAGGCATGATGTCTCACCTCTGATCAACCAGTAAAAGTCCAGAGATAGAAAATGAGTAGGACATATTTAGAGGACAACGTGGAGAAGAACAGAGAATTGGAGAATTAGGATTGGAGCTAATGGCAGACAACAAGTGAAAACTATTTTGAAAATTGGGGTACACAACAGAGCAGGAATATGAGACATATAAATAGGTCGTGGAATTTACAAAGCATGTCTGCATGATCATTTTACATTTCAGTTGGCCCTGACAGCGATACTTGGAGAGAGGATTGAAGGGAATCACTGTCTTTTCACATTTTACATATGAGAAGTCTGATGCTCAGAGAGGTTAAGTGACTTGCTTGAGGTCACACAGCCAAGAAACGGCAGATCAGGCACTTGAACATGGAAACTCCCTGACTCCAGGCATGAATAACTAGCACATAAGGTTCTAAGTTGAGGTACAAAATGCCAGTCAGTGTTTAAGCAGTATTTGTGTGTGTTTCGTTTTTGCGTGCGTGTGTGTGTGTGTGTTTTTCTGAGACAGAGACTCTCTCACCCAGGCTGAAGTGCAATGGCACGATGGCTCATCACAACCTCTGCCTTCTGGGTTCAAGTGATTCTACTGCCTCAGCCTTCAGGGTAGCTGGGATTATAGGCACCTGTCACCACACCCAGCTAATTTTTGTATTTTTAGTAGAGACGGGATTTCACCATGTTGGCCAGGCTGGTCTCGAACACCTGACCTCGAATCATCCACCTGCTTTGGCCTCCCAAAGGTGCTGGGATTACAGGCATGAACCACCGCTCCTGGTCCAAGCAATATTTGTTAACCAATTCTCTGCAGTGACAAAACATCCTATTTCTATTAATATACATATAGAGATCAACAGTATTCTTGGCTAGCGTTTAACAGGGGAAGGATTTCCTCCCCAACCCAATCAAGTCCAAGCACTACTGCCCATGCAGTGCCAACTGCCCTCCAAACCATGCAGGCTTGGAATGAGACTGGGCGAGAGAGAAATGAGAGAGGGGAGGAGCAGGAAAGCAAGACAGGAGACTGGAGAACGCACTTCCCATGACACAAGGGTGCCTCCCATTCCGTTTCATGAGATACTTTTTTTTTTTTTTCTGAGATGGAGTCTCACTCTGTCACTCAGGTTGGAGTGCAGTGGCACAATCTCAGCTTACTGCCACCTCCACCTCCTGAGTTCAAGTGATTTTCCTGTCTCCGCTTCCTGAGTAGCTAGGATTACAAGCGCCCACTACCACGCCCAGCTAATTTTTATATTTTTAGTAGAGATGGGATTTTGCCATATTGGCCAGGCTGGTCTCAAACTCCTGACCTCAGGTGATCCGCACACCTCGGCCTTCCAAAGTGCTGGGATTACAGGAGTAAGCCACCGCGCCCGGCTTCATGAGATACTTTTGAGATGCTGTACATCTTTATTATTATTATTTTTTTTTGAGACGGAGTCTCGCTGTGTCACCAGGCTGGAGTGCAGTGGTGTAGTCTCAGCTCACTGCAACCTCCGCCTCCCAGGTTCAAGTGATTCTTCTGCCTCAGCCTCCCAAGTAGCTGGGACTACAGGCGCCCATGACCACGCCTGGCAAATTTTTTGTATTTTTAGTAGAGACAGGGTTTTACCATGTTAGCCAGGATGGTCTTGATCTCATGACCTCGTGATTGGCCTGCCTCAGCCTCCCAAAGTGCTGGGATTACAGGTGTGAGCCACCGCGCCCAGCTGAGATGCTGTACATCTTTAAATTACCTAATAGATAGGGTAGGCAGGGACGGGAGGAGGGGGGCTGTGGTAGAGACCAAGGCAAGGACCCCCTGACGTCTCAGCTTACAATGCAGGAGGCTTGTATTTTCAGACATGTTGCTGCAAAAACACATGGTGGCCCATGTGGCCCCCAACAGCCAGAAAGCAAGTACCCAGGGCACACCTCAGCCTTTTGCTCCCCTCTCGGGTGTGGGGCAAAAACCTTATAAAGCAGCAGTCCCCAGCGTTTTTGGCACCAGGGACCAGTTTCGTGGAAGTCAATTTTCCATGGACCGGAGATGGGGGGATGGTTTCAGGATGATTCAAGCACGTTACATTTATTGGAGACTTTATTTCTATTATTATTACATTGTAATATATCATGAAATAATTATACAACTCACCATCACGTAGAATCAGTGGGAGCCTGAGCTGGTTTTCCTGCAACTAGATGGTCCCCTCTGGGAGTGATGGGAGACAGTGACAGATCATCAGGCATTAGAGTCTCATAAGGAGCCCACAACCTAGATCCCGCTCATGCTCAGTTCACAGTAGGGTTTGTGCTCCTAGGAGAATCTAATGCTGCTGCTGATCTGACCGGAGCTGGAGCTCAAGCAGTCATGTGAGTGATGGGGAGTGGCTGTAAATACAGATGAAGCTTCACTCGCTCGCTTGCCCACTGCTCGTGTCCTCCTGTGCAGCCTGGTTCTTTTTTTTTTTTGTGACGGAGTCTCGCTCTGTCGCCCAGGCTGGAGTGCAGTGGCTCCATCTCAGCTCACTGCAAGCTCCACCTTCCGGGTTCACGCCATTCTCCTGTCTCAGCCTCCCAAGTAGCTGGGACTACAGGCACCTGCCACCACACCCAGTTAATTTTTTTTGTAGTTTTACTAGAGACAAAGTTTCACCGTGTTAGCCAGGATGGTCTTGATCTCCTGACCTCATGATCTGCCCACCTCGGCCTCCCAAAGTGCTGGGATTACAGGTGTGAGGCACCGCGCCCGGCCCCCCTTCCCAGCCCCATGTCCCTTCTGATCATTCTGAAAGGTTCCTTCAGCCCGTGTTCTCTTTTTATTTATTTATTTATTTATTTATTTATTTATTTATTTATTTTGAGAAGGAGTCTCGCTCTGTCTCCCAGGCTGGAGTGCAGTTCACACCATTCTCCTGCCTCAGCCTCCCAAGTAGCTGGGACTACAGGCGCCTGCCACCACGCCCGGCTAATTTTTTGTAATTTTAGTAGAGATGGGGTTTCAGCGTGTTAGCCAGGATGGTTTCGATCTCCTGATCTTGTGATCCCCGCACCTCAGCCTCCCACAGTGCTGGGATTACAGGCGTGAGCCACCGCGCCCAGCCTCTTTTTATTTTTGAGATGGAGTCTCTCTGTGTCACCCAGGCTGGAGTGCAATGGCATGATCTTGGCTCACTACAACCTCTGCCTCCCGGGTTCAAGCGATTCTCCTGCCGCTGCCTCCTGAGTAGCTGGGATTATAGGTGCGAGCCACCATGCCTGGCTGACTTTTGTGTTTTTAGTAGAGATGGGGTTGCATCATATTGGTCAGGCTGGTCTTGAACTCCTGACTTCATGATCTGCCTGCCTCAGCCTCCCAAAGTGTTGGGATTACAGGCGTGAGCCACCGCACCCGGCCTCAGCCAGTGTTTTCTGAGTATCCAGTCCTTGCCTGGCCCTGGGGAAGAAAAGAGGAATATGACTTTGTCTTCATTCTTTGGCAAAGGGGCCAGACATGCAACCCACACCTCCAGTCTGGGTGAAGATAGGAAGGGAGGAAGCAGGGACTCACAGGGTCCTGTCGCTGGGGCACAGGGAGGGGTGTGGTGCTATGGGACAGGATCGTGGCTCCCTAGCTCCCTAGCTGTGTGACCCTTGGCACTTGATTGGACTTCTGTAGATCTCCCTTGTTGTTAACTGGGGAGCTTTAATGAGAGTCATCGTGCAGGGTGGCTGGGAGGACAGGGCAGCTGTTTACTAGCCCATGCCGGCAGGGAGAGAAGCTTGGGACGAGGAGCCTGGGACTGCAGTGGGCAGAAAGGAGGGCTGGGACCCTGGAGGAGGAGGGAGGGAAGGGTGAAGTGAACAGAAGGCCACCCTCTCTTATTCCTCCCCCAGTGGCTGGGGGCCAGATAAAAGAGATTTGGACAGGAGGGAGGGAAGACAGGCCCAGGAGGAGACAGATTGGGGTCGGGGCCACGTGTGTTGGCCAGCAGCCTGTGGACCTTCTTTGGGTCCAAACTGCCCTCCCACCTCTGCCCAGGCAGGCAGCTTCCTGCCAGGCTGGGAAATTGCTTTGGCCTGGAATTTTTCTGCTTGGGGGTGTGTTTTTGGAGCCAGGTTCACTGTTAGGAATCTCCAGTTACCAACATTCCTGAAACAGACCCAAAGGAGGCTGACCCCAATTTCGCAGACTTCAGTGGGAAGTGGGAGGCAGAGGCAGGGCTGGAGGTGATGGCTGTGCTAGACACCTCTACCCAGCTCTGGGGTCACCAAGCCAGGGCCACTGTCTTTCCTCTCACTGGACATGCTTTGAAGACAACCTTTTTTTTTTTTTTTTTGAGACAGAATCTCGCTCTGTCACCCAGGCTGGAGTGCAGTGGTATGGTCCTGTCTCACTGCAGCCTCCACCTCCCAGGTTCAAGTGATTCTCCTGCCTCAGCCTCCTGAGTAGCTGGGATTACAGGCATGTGCCACCACGCCTGGCTTATTTTTTGTATTTTTAGTAGAGACAGGGTTTCACTGTGTTAGCCAGCATGGTCTCGATCTCCTGACCTCGTGATCCGCCTGCCTTGGCCTGCCAAAGTGCTGGGATTACAGGCGTGAGCCACTGCGCCCGGCCTAATTTTTGTATTTTTAGTAGAGATGGGGTTTCACCATGTTGGCCAGGCTGGTCTTGAACTCCTGACCTCAAATGATCTGCCCGCCTCAGCCTCCCAAAGTGTTGAGATTACAGGCGTGAGCCACCGCGCTCGGCCCGAAGACAACTTTGATAAGAGGAGCTTACAGGTGAATACTCAGTCCAGAAGTGTGCCTGAACCCTAGAATGCCAGAGCTGGGAGGGACCCCAGAGGGCACCTGCCCTGCCCAGGCATTTCAAACGTTTCCCAAAGTCAGCACTCATCCGTGCGAGAGAGTCCACACACAGCCTGTTCTCACCGTTGTATTCCACTGCAGGACAGAGAGAGTCCTATCTGCCATCATCCCCCAGCAAGCTGGGTGGGGGTCCAAAGGGCTTCCCATGATTGACACTTTACCTTTGGGGAGTTTTCTAGACACATGGCAATGCCATCCTGTAGAATAGGACAGATTATCTTCCCCATTTTCCCAATGAAGAAATAAAAGATCAGAGAGGCAGAGAGACCTCAATAAGGGCTACTTTACTGGTCTACAAGTTTACTGGTCAACAAGGTCTAGTTTATACAACAAGCCCTAGCGTACTGGGACCCAGGTCATTTGCCCCGGGGCCTGTACTCATCCCACTGACTCAGCCAGTCTCTTTGAGGATTCTTGCCATGCTCTGGCCTTATAGACTTTGATGCCTTTTGAAAGCAGCTCAAATCCCAGCGGGCTCCTGAGAATGTCACTTCTGTGCTGCAGGTGCAGGCGTCTGTGTCTTCCCTTGGATTTCAGCTACCTCTTTTATGTCTCAGCTGTGCCCAAGTGGACTGATTTGGGTTAAAACTGTGGATTTATGTAAACTTTCATGATGTGAGGTAAAGAGCGCAGGCACCGTGATTGCAGATCTAGGTTTGAGTCCTGTCTTTGACTTTTGGTACTAAGTGACCTTGGTTAGGTCAACTGAAAAAAAATATTTTTTGTCAAGAAATAAAAATCTAAAGTGTATAAAATGGGCCGGGCATGGTGGCTCATGCCTGTGATCCCAGCACTTTGGGAGGCCGAGGCGGGTGGATCACCTGAGGTCAGGAGTTCGAGACCAGCCTGACCAATATGGTGAAACCTCGTCTCTACTAAAAATACAAAAATTAGCCAGGTGTGGTGGTGTGCACCCGTAATCCCAGCTACTCAGGAGGAGGCTGAGGCAGCAGAATTGCTTTGAACCCGGGAGGTGGAGGTTGCACTGAGCCGAGGTTGTACCACTGTACTCCAGTTTGGGCGACAGAGTGAGACTCTGAAAAAAAAAAAAAGTTATGGCCCATCCACAGGATGCAATATCATATATCGATTTAAAAGAATGGGCTACATCTGAACCAGATGGAAGAAAAGATGCCCAGATATGTTATTAATGGGATGAGGCAACATGCAGAACCTGTGTAAAATAGAATTTTTTTTTTTTGAGACAGAGTCTTGCTCTGTCACCCAGGCTGGAGTGCATTGGTGCCATCTCTACTCACTGCAGCCTCTGTCTCCCAGGTTCAAGCGATTCTCCTGCCTCAGCCTCCCAAGTAGCTGGGATTACAGGAGTCCGCCACCACGCCTGGCTAGTTTTTGTATTTTTAGTAGAGACAAGGTTTCACCATGTTGGCCAGGCTGGTCTTGAACCTCCTGACCTCAGGTGATCTACCCACCTCAGCCTCCCAAAGTGCTGGGATTACAGGTGTGAGCCACCACGCCTGGCCAAGTAGGATCCTTTTATGCCATATTTAAAAGAATCCACATGGAGCTGTTAATGCTGATACTTTTGGGGAAAGGGCTCCGTGGAACAGCTAAACTTTTGCTTTTCCTTTTATTAATTGGCATTGCCTACCAACACCGATTCAGTGTCATTCCACGGTGGCCCTGGGGCGTGGTGCTTTTTTTCATGGATCAGCTCTGCCTGACACCACCATGTAGCAGGCTGTCCTGTGAGCCCCATTTTGCAGGTGAGAGAAACGAGGCACAGAGAAGTTAGGTAACTTGCTTAAAGACATGTGACAAGTAAGAGGTGGAGCTGGGATTCAAACTCAAGCAGTGGAGGTCTGGAGTCCCTACTTTTAGCTACTACATGACACTGTCTCCCAGTGTATTATTTTTATCTATTTAAAAATTGAAAAAATTTCTGTGTTATAGACCATTTTTTACTTCTTCACATGCTTTAAAAAAAAAAAAACCAAAACAAACAAAAAATAAAACAGAGGCCAGGGACCGTGGCTCACGCCTGTAATCCCAGCACTTTGGGAGGCCGAGGCAGGTGGATTAACTGTGATCAGGAGTTCGAGACCAGCCTGGCCAACATGGTGAAACCCTGTCTTTACTAAAAATACAAAAAAACCAGCCAGGCGTGGTGGCGGGTGCCTGTGGTCCCAGGTAGTCGGGAGGCTGAGGCAGGAGAATCGCTTGAACCTGGGAAACAGAGGTTGCAGTGGGCTGAGATTGTGCCATTGCACTCCAGCCTGGGCGACAGAAAGACTTCAACTCAAACAAAACAAAACAAAACAAAAAAACCAGGAACAATGCATGGCCCATGATGAATTGTTTTATTATCTGTGACTTTTACTGATCATTGGCTGCTTCTGTCCCTGTCTGACCACAGCCTGTTGGGAGGCACAGGCGAGGGAAGAACGTGGCTTTGGGAGCTGGGGGACCCTCATTCTCATCCCAGATCTGCACAAACTGCAGCGTGACCTTGGCCAGGCCCCTTCCCCTCCTTGGCCTCAGCCTCCATCTGTAGAGCTGGGCCGATGCCGGAGCCAGTGACCTCCGCGGGCCCTCCTGCACAAGGATTCTCTGCCTGTTTCTGATCTATTTTTGCCTGACGCCTCTCCCAGGGGCCTATGGGCCTGAGCTAATTTTCCTGGCTGGCCCCAATCCAGGCAGCTCAGGTGGAGAGTGCCAAGCTAATGAGGCCAAGGTCATGGTCCAGTTAGCGTCTCTCGGAGGAACCGTGGCTTTTCAGCCGGACTGTAGCTCCCTGACCAGTCACTGGGCTCAGGTAGAGGCAGGCCCTGGAGGAGAGGACAATAGCAAAGCTGGATCCCGCAAGGTATCACTTCCAGTAGGGGCTGTTCAGGGCCCAGGGCTCAGATACGCTTTGTGACTGCAGGGCAGCATGTCCGGGCTCATGTCAACATACCAGGACGATTCAAGGAGTGTGTAGGTTGGGGGTCCGGGATAGGACCAGGTGGATCACCAAGTACCTGCAAGTATACCCACACCTGTCAAGTCAGGAAGATGAGAACCAATTCTACCTTTAAATCTAAAGCAGATGAGAACCAATTCTCCCTTTAAATCTAAGGGAGATCGAGGCGGGAGGATCACCTGAGGTCAGGAGTTTGAGAGCAGCCTCGTCAACATGGCGAAACCCCGTCTCTACTAAAAATACAAAAATTAGCCAGGCGTGGTGTTGGGCTCCACCTCCCAGCTACTCGGGAGGCTGAGGCATGAGAATCGCTTGAACCTGGGAGGCGAAGGTTGCATTGAGCCAAGATCACGCTATTGCGCTCCAGCCTGGGGGATAGAGCGAGACTCCGTCTCAAAAAAAAAAAAAAAAAAAAAAAAAAAAAAAAAATTCTAAAGCAGAGCACATGTCCACATTCACCTACAGCATGGCTCCCTCTTTCTAACATCAGAACTTTCCTTCTTTCTACATGAGCCATTTCCACCACTTTTTAACCAGGTGTGAGCCACCATGCCTGGAAAATTATTTATTTTTAAGACTTTTCAAGTGTAGTCGTGAGAAGGGGGAAAGAGTAGAATAAGGAGTTTGATCTGCTCTGACTGAACGGTCAATCAAGATAACGCACCACCTTCAGATCAGCTGATTCCATTTATCTAACATTCTTAATTGGACCCGATTATAGACATGAAGGATAGATTAGCAATTGCCAAGGCTTAAATAGGGATCAGTGGGTGAGGCTATAAAAGGGCAACTAGAGGGATTCTTGTGGTGATAGAAATATTCTATATCTTGATTATATCAATGCCAATATCTTGGTGGTGATATTGAAGAGGCTAAAGCTGCATTTGGTACAATGAAATACAATTAGCAGCCTATAACCCCAAAGGAGAAAACTGGCCAGTTGGGTATTAATTCTTTGTGTCTTTGCATATGTGACATTTAAATGCTTAATTTATATGCCGACATTTAGCATTTTTGCAAGATGTTACTATTAACGGAAACTGAGTAAAGGGTACATGGGATCTCTCTGGATTACTTTGTACAAATACCAATAAAAATGTTAATTTAAAAAAATAGAATGAGGCCAGGTATGGTGGTTCACGCCTGTAATCCCAGAGCTTTGGGATTTGTAATCCCAAGGTGGGAGGAGTTCAAGACCAGCCTGGCCAACATAGCAAGACCCCATCTCTACAAAAATTTAAAAAACTTAGCTGGGCATGTTGGCGTATGCCTGTAGTCCTAGCTACGGCAGAGGCAGAGGCAGGAAAATCACTTGAGCCTGGGAGATCAAGGCTGCAGGGAGCTATGATGGTGCCACTATACTCTAGCCTGGATAACAGGGCAAGAGAATGAGGCAGAGGGGAGCCCAGCCTGGCAGGAAAGGGAAGTTGTATTAGTTAAGGTTCTCTAGAGAGACAGAACTAGTAGGATAGATGTATATATGCAGGGGAGTTTATTAAGGAGTATTGACTGACACAAACACAAGGTGAAGTCCCACAACAAGCTGTTTACAAACTGATGAGCAAGGAAGCCAGCCGGAGTCCCAAAATCTCAAAAGTAGGGAAGCTGACAGCACAGCTTTTAGTCTGTGGCCGAAGGCCTGAGAGCCCCTGGCAAACCAATGGTGTAGGTCCAAGAGTCCAAAAGCTGAAGAACTTGGAGTCTGATGTTCGAGGGCAGGGAGCATCCAGCACGGGAGAAAGACCATGGAAGGGAGTGAAGGCTGGAAGACTCAGCAAGTCTAGTCCTTCCACGTTCTTCTGCCTGCTTAATTCTAGCCGTGTTGGCAGCTGATTAGATAGTGCTCACCCCGACCGAGGGTGGGTCTGCCTCTCCCAGCCCACTGACTCAAATGTTAATCTCCTTTGGCCACGCCCTCACAGACACACCCAGGAACGATACTTTGCATCCGCCAATCCCATCAAGCTGACACTCGATATTAACCATCACAGAGGGCTTCCAATGCAGTGACGGTTGATGTGAGTCCTCAAGGTTAGTTTGCAGGTCAGAAGGGAGAGAAGGACAGGAGGACTGAGGCAGGTGGGACAGCAAGCGACAGTGGGCTGCTTGGGTCTTCCTTCCCCAAAGTCATCCTGGGGCAGTGAGACTTCGGGCCATTCACAGATGCATTCATGCAGGCTATATCTCCCAACTTGTTAATAAAAATGTTAAGTGATGGACAAAATAATGTCTTTCCATTTTTCTTAAACGTTTGGTTCCTGCTGCGGCTTATCTGGTAGAGAGTTTCATCAGAGGAGAAAATGAAAGAAGATTCCCTTGTCAAACATCACACCAGAGAGCAAGCGTCTTTGTTCAGCCTGTCAGGATCATCTTCCACATTCAATTTAGAAAAACGGCAGATGTTAATGTTTTTCCTGGTAAGAGATAATTTCTTGTGAAAATGTTTGGGTTTTTTCCCCCCCTTTGGTATGCCTAGTCCTGCTTTTTATATGATAACAGCTTAGGGGTGGAAAGAATGAGAATTTGGGTGACCGAGACCCTTACATTTGAATCTTAATTCCACCACTTAGAGACTATGGTCATGACCTTGAGTCCGTCTCCCTGAGTTTCACTGCCTGAGACTGATCATACTGAATAGGCCAGTATTGTCAAATCCCTGTGCTAGGATGGGGATTAATGAGAAAACATTTGCCAAAAAACCTAGTATACCTCATATAATACCTGACACATAGTAGGTGCTCAATAAGTGACACTCATTGATTTTTTTTTTTTTTTTTTTGAGACAGAATCTTGCTCTGTCACCCAGGCTGGAATGCAGTGGTACAATCTTGGCTCACTGCAACCTCCACCTCCCAGGTTCAAGCGATTCTCCTGCCTCAGCTTTCTGAGTAGCTGGGATTACAGGTGCGCACCATGCCTGGCTAATTTTTGTATTTTTAGTAGAGACGGGGTTTCACCATGTTGGCCAGGCTGGTCTTGAACTTCTGACCTCAGGTGATCCGCCTGCCTTGGCCTCCCAAAGTGCAGGGATTTTACAGTTGTGAGCCACCACTCCTGGTCAATAAGTGATACTCATTGTTAATGACGATTCTAGTTTATTTAAGGAATTAAAGCTATGTACCTTTCATAGTGCTCTACAAACAGCTCCCCGATTTCCAGGAGCTTTGCTTATATCAGCCAGGATAGTCTAGGTTATGCTGCAGTAAAAAACAAGCCCCAAGGCCGGGCACGGTGGCTTACGCCCGTAATCCCAGCACTTTGGGAGGTCGAGGCAGGCAGATCACCTGAGGTCAGGAGTTCGAGACCAGCCTGACCAACACAGGGAAACCCCGTCTCTACTAAAAATTCAAAATTAGTTGGGCATGGTAGTGCATGCCTGTAATCCCAGCTGCTCGGGAGGCTGAGGCAGGAGAATCGCTTGAACCTAGGAGGTGGAGCTTGCAGTGAGCCAAGATCGTGCCATTGCACTCCAGCCTGGGCAACTAGAGCGAAACTCTGTCTCAAAACAAACAAACAAACAAACAAACAAAAAAAGACAAAGAACAAAACAAAAAACCCCCAAACCAACCAAACAAACAAAAACTACCAAAAAACAAGCCCCTGATCTCAGTGGTTCACAACAGCAAAGGCTACTTCTTGCTCATGCTACATGTCCATCATGGGGCAGGTGCAGCTCTGCTCCAGTTGTCTTCCCTCCTGGACTCAGGATCATGGAGTAACCACTTTCTGGAAGATTGCTGGTTGCCACAGTAGAGGAAAAGGGTCTTATATCAGCATTCATTGCTGTGGCTTAGAAATGACACATATTATTTCCATACAAAACTCTTTTGTCCAGAACTGGTTACATATTCCCACCCAACCATAAGGAGACCAGGAAGAATAATCCCACCGTGCATTTGGAAACGGGAAAAGCCAGACAAATGTGGCCAACAGCCCCAGTGACTACCACCACAGTGCTTTTGAAAACTACTGCCCAGAGCAGAGGGATGGAGGCTCAGCACGGCGGTGGGAGGAAGGGAGGAGCCAGAGGGGAATGAGGAGGAGCCAGGGGTCCTGGTATGGAGGGCCACCCATCCTAGGTCAATGTGCAGGGCTGGGGCCAGAGGAACACTGGGCGCCTTTCTCATGTGGACCCAGACCCAGACTGACCCCGGGGCAATTCCGTTCTGCAGTCAAACAAGACAGTCCCGCTAGAATGTGGCAGTCACAGGATGGAAGGTGGAGCTGCCTGGACGCCGTGGTTTTTTTTGTTGGTTTTTTTTGAGACGGAGCTCTTTGCTCTGTCACTCAGGCTGGAGTCCAGTGGCATGATCTGGGCTGATTGCGCCTCGGCAAGATCTCGACTGACTCGCCTCCCCGGTTCAAGCGAATTCTCCTGCCTCAGCCTCCCGAGTAGTTGGGATTACAGGAGCGCACCACCACGCCTGCCTAATTTCTGTATTTACTAAAAATACAGAGACGTGGTTTCATCACGTTGACCACGCTGATCTCGAACTCCCGACCTCAAGCGATCCGCCTGCCCGAGCCACCCAAAGTGCTGGGATTACGGGAGTGAGCCACTGCGCCCGTCCAGAAGCTGTGTTTTCCCGGCATTCCACTTCATGAGCAAAACTGTCACAGAGTAGTATTTCCCTGGCTCCACCCCTCCGGATCTGCTGGATTCCTGAACCTATTCACTTACTGTAAAGTATCCTCAGCTTGGCTCTTTCCTGGTACAGACATTTACTCCTCCTGCTCCTGCTTTGTGCCTGTTACTGCTGACGTCAGAAGCAGCAGCTCGGACCACCTATCCTCCAAGGTCCCGGGCTGCGGCTGCGCAGCGCCAACAGCACAATATGTGTGCCAACAGCGCCACCTCCTGGCCCTGCGAGGCTGCTGGCAACACACAGGGCTGGCTGTGTGCCCGCTTTTTTACTGCAGCCCTCAAAATTCAGCAGGAGGCCTGGCTGGGGGAGCTTGAGTGGCTGACACTGTGGTCTGGTCCGCTTCCATTCTGACCCATGCTGGCTTTCTTTCAGATTCTAGAACTCAGTTCTTCTCTGGACCTCCCTCCCAGCCACAAGCCTTTGAATATGCGACCTGCAGCTGGGATCCCCTCATCACCACTCTTCTCCCCAACCTTCTTCATCCCTTGGCCGACCTTGAAGACTTAGCTGAGGCCGGGTGCAATGGCTCACGCCTGTAATCCCAACACTTTGGGAGGTTGAGGCGGGTGCATCACTTGAGGTCAGGAGTTTGAGACCAGCCTGGCCAGCATGGTGGAACCTTGTCTCTACTAAAAATACAAAAATTAGCTGGGCGTGGTGGCGGGCACCTGTACTCCCAGCTACTGGGGAAGTTGAGGCAGGAGAATCGCTTGTACCCGTGAGTCAAGATTGCTGTGAGTCAGGATTGAGTCACTGCACTCCAGCCTGGGCAACAGGGCGAGATCCTGTCTCAAAGAAAAAAAAAGTCTTAACCGAAATGTCACTTTCCCGACTCTTCAAATTTAGTCAAGCCCCCTGCTATGAGATCTCTCCCCTTCTTGCTGGATGGGTTGGCAATGTTGGAGACTCATGGATCAAGAGCATTTCCTAACAGCACACAGAGGTTTCAGAATCCTTGTGAGCATCAGTGCCTCCCTGCTGGGACGCGGCTCACACACACTTCGTGATCCTCAGAGGTGAGATGCAGACCTATCAAACATGCTGGCCTTGGTGAAAAAGTCTCTGTGGGTTTCTTGTTTATCCCAACATGTTTCATCATGTTGGCCAGGCTGGTCTCAAACTCCTGACTTCAGGTGACCCACCTGCCTTGGCTTCCCAAATTGCAGGGATTACAGGTATGAGCCACTGCTCCCAGTAAAACCTCTTTCTTTTATAAATTACCCAGTCTCAGGGAATTTCTTTATAGCAGGGTGAAAATGGACTAATACACTAGGTCATCCAAAGTCCAAATCAAGCAATCTCTGAGAAACCCACCAGATCCTTCCTGTAGCATTGACTGTCACCAGCGCAGGGATTCCACGGCAACCTGGGGGTGCTTAAATCCAGCCTCATGCCCTCTTTTCTTGTCTATCTTTCTTTATGAGATTGTGGGTTTCTCAAGCACCTCATAGTCCCAGTGCCCTGTGCAAGGCCTGGACTCAAATAGGCAGAGGTGAGTTGCTTTTTAAATGAAAATAGAAATTAAAGCACCTGCCACCACGCTCAACTAATTTTTGTATTTTTAGTAGAGATGGGGTTTCACCATGTTGGCCAGACTGGTCTGGCACTCCCGATCTTGTGATTCACCTGCCTTGGCCTCCCAAAGTGCTGGCATTACAAGCATGAGCCACTGCGCCTGGCCTCAGACAACTTCTAGTGTGCTTCATGCGTGTGTGGTTCAGGATCAGTCTGATGCTGGTGTCAAGATTATACATAGGATTTAGAGTTTCCCTTCTTTGGGTAACTCCCTTAACAATTTCCCCTTCCTCTCCAGCAGTGGTGGTTGCCCTGACCTCTGTCCTCTGGTTTCCTCAGGCCAGAAGATAGTGACCTTTCTGTCAGAGTTTTAGCTACTTTGGGCAGTGCCATGACTACATGTTCAGGTGCCCTGAACAAAAAGCTAAAAAATGGAGAAGTCACCTGTGCCCATTGTTTCCTTTTTACTGTGACTCCTCTCAAAGTCTTCCTGCCTCTGTTTATTCTCTCAAGCCCTGAAGTCATTGTTATGTATTTTGTACAGAATGTATGGTTGTTACCTGCTAGAGAGTCAGTTTGTCAGGAGCTTCCCTGAACGTGTTTTCGAGCCTTAGTTTCTTCACTGACTCGTGTGATCTTGAGCAAGCCCTTATCTCTGTCTTTGCCTTAGTTTCCCTACCTACATGACAAGATAACAATTCTGTCCCTCCTCAAAAGAAACAGATGATAAAGAAGTGTATGCCACTTTGGACCAGGCTCACGTCTGTAATTCCAACACTTTGAGAGTCTAAGATGGGTGAATTTCTTGAGCTCAGGAGTTCAAGACCAGCCTGGGAACATGACAAAACCCTGTCTCTGCAAAAAATACAAAAATTAGCCAGCAGTGGTGGCGAATACCTGTAGTCCCAGCTACTTGGGAGGCTGAGGTGGGAGAATCGCCTGTGTCCAGAAGGCAGAGATTGCAGTGAGCTGAGATCATGCCACTGCACTCCAGCCTGGGCGACAGAGCAAGAGTCCGTTTCGAAGAAGAAGAGGAAGAGGAAGAGGAAGAAGAAGAAGAAGAAGAAGAAGAAGAGGAGGAAGAGGAAGAAGAAGAAGAGGAAGAGGAAGAAGAAGGGGAAGAAGAAGAAGAGGAGGAGGAGGAGGAAGAGGAGGAGGAGGAAGAAGAAGAGGAAGAAGAAGAGAGAAAGAGAGGAAGAGAGGAAGAGAAGAAAAGAAGAAGAAGAAGCTGCCATTTTGGGAGGCTGAGGCAGGCAGATCACTTGAGTCTAGGAGTTCAAGAGCAGCGTGGGCAACATGGCAAGACCATGTCTCTACAAGAAATACAAAAAAGTAGCCAGGTGGGGTGGTACACAACTGTATTCCCAGCAACTCAGTAGGTGGAGATGGGAGGATCCCTTGAGCCCAGGAAGTAGAGGCTGCAGTGAGTGGAGATCGCACCACCATACTCTAGCATGGGTGACAGAGTGAGATCCTGTCAGGAGGGAGGGAGGGCATTGAGCCAGGATCGTGCCATTGCACTCCAGCCTGGGCAAGAAGAGTGAAACTCTGTCTCAGGAAAAAAAAAAAAAAAAGAAAGAAAGAAAAAAAAAAGAAAGAAAAAAAAATAAAGAAAGAAAAAAAAAAGAAAGAAAGAAGAAAAGAAAGAAAGAAAAAGAAAAGAAAAGAAAAAGAAAATCTAGAGGAAATGAGGAAATGGATACATTCCTGGAAATATACCACCCTCCTAGATTCAATTAGGAAGAAATAGAAACCCTGAACAGACCAATAACAAGAAGTGAGATTGAACCAGTAATACGAACATGGCCAGAGAGAGGCCAAGACGGCTGACTAGGGGAATCCCCTAGGGTGTGTGGCTCTCACAGAGAGGAACAGGAGGGGCAAGTAAATACAACACCTTCAACTGAAACCTTCAGGTACTTGCACTGGGATTAATCAAGGAAACAGCTTGACCCAAAAATCAAGAAAAGCAAGATAGGACAGTGAGCCACCTAGGAGCAACACAGAGCAAAGGAATCCTCCCCTGCCCAGGGAAGTGGTGACTGAATGAGCCATCCTGGGAAACCACGCTTCTCCCTCAGGTCTTTGCAACCCTTTGGGTCAGGAGAACTCCCTGTGAACCCACTCCACCAGGGCCTTCAGTCTTCAGTCTGACAGATAGAACTATGTGGAGTCTTGGCAGAGAGTGTAAATTAGTTCAACCATTGTGAAAAGCTGTATGGTGATTCCTCAAATAGTTAAAAGAACTACTATTCAATCCAGCAATCCCATTACTGGGTATATAATCAGAGGAATATAAAGCATTCTACTGTAAAGGCAAGTGCACTTCAATGTTCATTGCAGCATGTTCACAATAGCAAACACATGAAATCAACCTAAATGCCCATCAATGACAGACTGGATTAAAAAAATGTGGTACATGTACACCATGGAATATTATACAGCCATAAAAAAGAACAAGATCATATCTTTTGTGGGAACATAGATGGAGCTGGAGGCTGTCATCCTTAGCAAACTAATGCAGGAAGAGAAAAACCAAATACTACATGTTCTCCCTTATTAGTGGGAGCTAAATGATAAGCACTTATGAACGCAAAGGCCAGGTGTGGTGGCTCACGCCTATAATCTCAGCACTTTGGGAGGCCAAGGCGGGTGGATCACTTGAGGTCAGGAGCTTGAGATTGCCTGACCAACATGGTGAAACCTCATCTCTACTAAAAATTAGCTGGGGAGGCTAAGGCAGAAGAATTGCTTGAACCCGGGAAGTGGAGGGTGCAGTGAGCCAAGATTGCTCCACTGCACTCCAGCCTGGGTGACAGAGTGAGACTCTGTCTCAAAAACCAAAAAAAAAAAAAAAAAAAAAAAAAAAAAAAAGTTATGAACACAAAGAAGGAAACAACAGATACTAGGGTCTACTTGAGTGGGAAGGGTGGGAGGGGGAGAGGAGCAGAAAAAATAACTATTGGGTACTGAGCTTAATACCTGGGTGATGTAATAATATGTACAACAAACCCCTGTGACATGTATTTATCTATGTAACAAACCTTAACATGTACCACTAAACCTAAAATAAAAATTGAAATAAAATTAAAAATTGTCAACAAGGCCGGGCGCGATGGCTCAACCTGTAATCCCAGCACTTTGGGAGGCCGAGACGGGCGGATCACAAGGTCAGGAGATCGAGACCATCCTGGCTAACATGGTGAAACCCCGTCTCTACTAAAAATACAAAAAAACTAGCCGGGCGAGGTGGTGGGCGCCTGTAGTCCCAGCTACTCGGGAGGCTGAGGCAGGAGAATGGCGTAAACCCGGGAGGCGGAGCTTGCAGTGAGCTGAGATCCGGCCACTGCACTCCAGCCTGGGCGACAGAGCGAGACTCCATCTCAAAAAAAAAAAAAAAAAAAAAATTGTCAACAAAAAAATGTCCGGGACCAGATGGATTCACAACTGAATTCCACCAGATATTCAAAGAAGAATTGGTACTAATCCTACTGAAACTATTCCAAAAGATAGAGAAACAGGGAATCCTCCCTAAATCATTCTATGATGCCAGTATCACCCTAATAGCAAAACAAGGAAAGGACATAACAACAACAACAACAAAAACTATGAGGAGAATCGCTTGAACCCGGGAGGCAGGGGTTGCAGTGAGCCGAGATTGTGCCACTGCACTCCAACCTGTGCAATAGAGTGAGACCCCATTAAAAAAAAAAAAAACTACGGAGCAATATTGCTGATGAACATAGATGCAAAAATCCTCAACAAAATGCTAGTTAACCGAATCCAACAGCACATCAAAAACATAATACGTCATGATCAAGTGGGTTTCATCTAAGGAATGCAGGGATGGTTTAACATATGCAAGTCAAAAAGTGGGCAAAGGAAATGAATATACATTTTTTAAACAAAGATATACAAATGGCCAACAAACATGAAAAAATGCTCAACATCACTAATCATCAGGGAAAAACAAATTAAAACCATAATGAGATACCACCTTACAACTGCAAGAATGGCCATAATTAAAAAGTCAAAAAACAATAAACGTTGGCATGATGAAATGAAAAGGGAACACTTTTACATTGCTGGTAAGAATGTAAATTAGTACAACCACTATGGAAAACAATATGGAGATTCCTTAAAGAACCAAAAGTAGAACTAGTATTTTATCCAGCAATCCCACTACTGGCTATCTACCCAGAGGAAAATAAGTCACTGTATGAAAGACACATGCACACACATGTCTACAGCAGCACAATTCAAAATTGTAAAGACATGGAATCAACCTAAGTGCCAATCAACCAATGAGTGGATAAAGAAAATGTGGTACATATACATCATTGAATACTACTCAGCCATAAAAAAGAACAAAATAATGTCTTTTGCAGCAACTTGGATACAGCTGGAGGCCATGATTCTAAGTGAAGTAACTCAGAAATGGAAAAAAATATATCGTATGTTCTCATTTATAAGTAGGAGCTAAGTTATGAGGGCGCAAAGTTGTAAGAATGATACAATGAGCTGGGCATGGTGGCTCACGCCTGTAATCCCAGCAGTTTGGGAGGCCAAGGCGGACGGATCACCTGACGTTGGGAGTTCAAGACCAGCCTGACCAACATGGAGAAACCCCGTGTCTACTAAAAATACAAAATTAGCCGGGCGTGGTGGCGCATGCCTGTAATCCCAGCTACTCGGGATGCTGAGGCAGGAGAATCACTTGAACCCGGGAGGTGGAGGTTGTGGTGAGCCGAAATGGCGCCCATTGCACTCCAGCCTAGGCAACAACAGTGAAACTCCGTCTCAAAACAAACAAACAAAAAGAATGATACAATAGACTCTGGGGACTCAGGGGAAAGATTAGGAGGCGAGTGAGGGATGAAACCTACATATAGGGTACAGCATATATTACTCAGGTGACAGATGCGCCAAGATACCAGAAATCACCACTAAAAAACTCATCTTACTGCAACCAAAACCACCTGTACCCCAAAAACTATTGAAATAAGAACAAATAAAAGGAGACAAAAATAAGTGAAGAAAGCAAATTCCTCGGCTAAAAAAGAAATGATGCTAAAGGGAAAGTCAAATCACCAGAAACAAATGAAAAGCATCAGAAATCATAAATATCTGAAAACACCATTTGTTAATTTCCTGAAAATGCATATCTATCTATCTGTCTATCTATCTATATCTATCTATCTATCTATATATATATATATATATTTTTTTTTTTTTTTTTTTTGAGACAGAGTCTTGCTCTGTCATCCAGGTTGGAGTGCAGTGGCACGATCTTGACTCACTACAACCTCCACCTCCCAGGTTCAAGTGATTCTCCTGCCTCAGCCTCCCAAGTAACTGGGATTTCAGGCGTGTGCTGCCATGCCCGGCTGATTTTTTTTGTGTTGCTTCAGTGGCAGCTGGATCTCAGCTCAAGAGGAGTTTGAGGTGGGTGGCTGGATTTTTGTCACTCTGTGCTGTCTGGCTTGCATACCTCACGTTTTCTTCTCAGGAAATCCCCTCATTCAATCCACGTGTTGCTTTTCCCCCATGTACCAATATTAGATTTTCCCAGTGATTCTTTTCTGATGGTAAGCCCGAAATCTGTCTTTCAGCCAATCTTATCCCTCCCTGATCCTCTGATCAACCAGATTCCTAGATACGGACTTTTTAAATGCTTCTTCGCTTCTAGGCTTTTGATAATCCCCCTGAGATTATTCACTAGCTAAAAGATGGTGGGGATAGAACAGCACTTGACCGATAAAGGCCCCCGTCCTCCTGGTCTGTCACTCTCACATCCCACCATTCCCTGGGGTACCCCCTGGAGGTCAGCACACGACCTCTCCAGATCCGTGTTGACACTGTGTGCTGGGAAAGGCAGCTCCAGCATCCCCTGGACATCAGTCTGAAAGGTTGGCCCCCATCTGGTTCCTTCCTTGATGGAGGACGACATTAAAAGTAGACAAAGGAGAGAATTTGGAGTGACTGATCTATTGCTGCTTAGGCCGAGTCTAACCATTGAAAAGGCTCCAAATCTCACACCTGAGGGTGCCTCGCTCTTGTGGAGCACCACAGGGATTTCCCAGTTCAAGGTTTTTGTCTATTACATGATGGGAGAAAGCTGGCAAGAAAAAAACAAGCTGTGGGAATCAACAATTGTTTCACTCACCAAAGATTAGGAAGCCTGAATAACAACATCACCTCTTTTGAGTAGAGCCTCACGTAGAACTGAACTGAATAGAAATCATCTCGTTTTGCAATCATCAGACATCTGCCTTTGCCTCAGTCCTGGCTGCTGCACCCTCAGTACGAGCCCTGGATGGCCACGTCATCCCCTGGTTCCCAAATCCTGGCTCATGGATATGCATTTCTCATCCTAAGAGTCACCCTACTATTTGGGGGTTCTGGGAGCAGCTTTGTTCCTGGGAATCTGCAGTCACCCTCCTGCCTTCCTGCTGTGGTCACCAGGCACAAAGAAAGAAAGAAGGGGCTCGCTTATTACAATAGGGAAAACATGCGATGAATTATCTTCCAATTATAGTGCAGAAATTCTCCTAATGAGTCCTGGGGTGAAAAGCAGGCCTGGAAGGGAGGTGAGGCTCCTCCCCACCAGCATCTAAAAAGCTGGAGCCACAGGATTTCTCCAATCAGCCGTGGGACCAGGACAGCGCGCCAGCCTCCCTAGCTGCCAGACGCTGGTAGAGACCTGAGACAGAGAGCAGGTGAATGGAGCGGGAGAGGAGGAGAGAAGGGACACCAGGTGGGGTCTGATAAAGAAAGAAGGAAGTAAAAAAAATACCTTGATGGGGAAGGGGAAAGCCTTAATCTGCTTCTCAATCACGAAGTAGGGAGTGAGAAGCACAGGTGGGGCTTTTAAGGCTCAGGCACTCCGCCCACCAGGACACTGCGGCCCCCATGACTCCAGAGCCTGGCTCTGCAGAGAACAGCTAGGGAGGTACTAGTAAGGGAGGTGGGCAGGAGGTGGAGGCTCCCTTCCCCCACTGCTCCCACTGGGATGAGGAGGGGGCTTCTAAAAGGCCCCGGTTAGGAGGCCAGCCTGCTCAGCTTATGTTCCCCTCGTGTGACAGTCTCTTCTTTACTCTGTCCCCTAGCCATGACCAACGTCTCAAACGTCCCCTGGGGCCCATCCGTGTCTCTCCCCTGGAAATTGGAGTACCTGAAAGAAAACCCTTGGAGGCAGCAGGCAGTGGAGCTGAGGCCTGTAGAGTAGCTGGTTCCCTACCGCTGAGAGACCCGAGGCTTTCTGGGTCCCTGGTCTTCCCTAAGCCTGTTTTTAAAAAATGTGCACGCACATACACACCCATGGATTTCTCTAATTCTGTGAGCTTTCTCTCTGGATCACTCAAATATATGCCTCTACTCTTGAGATAGCGAGATTTGTAAAGATTTTTCATTCGTTTTGTTTTTGCATTTGCTTTTGTCTTGGTTTTGCTTTGCTATGTTCTGCTTGCATCCAAAGGGTCCTGCCTAATAGAAAAATTGGCACCAAAGGGCTGGTTGCAGACCACAAACCCCCAGGATAATTGGTACAGGTGGAATCATCTTTTGTGTTGAGAGGTGGAGAGCAATGGTGAACCCTCCTCACCTGCCTCATTCTGGGGAGCACCTGCTGTCAGCTGGTGGAAAGGGGACAAGGAGTGCCGGGACGTGAAGCAGGACCACTCACTTTGGACGAATGCCTGGCTTTGACATTTTTCCTGAAGGCGTCCAATAAATTGTGGCTGTTGATATTTTTGGCTGACTCTCCTACGAAAAGCAAATTCAGAAACTGTTTCTATAGGTTTCTGGTTACGTGATGCATTTCATCCTCACTAGATCTTCTAAGCGCACAGGAGGGCCCTGATGGGGAGAGAGTGGTGTGCTGGTTCCTCTCCTGCTGTCACAAAGCCCCACAGACACCGTGGCTTAAACCAACACAAAGTTGTGGTTTTCCAGTAGAGTCCTAAAATCAAGGCGTGGGCAGGGCTTTGCTCCTTGGGGAGGCTCTGGGAGAAGCCATTCGCTTGCCTTTTCCAGCTTTTAGAGGCACCTGCTGTCCTCAGCTCCTGGCTTCTCCCTTCATTTTCAAGCCAGCCTTGTAGCATCCTCTGATCTCTCAGTCTCTCTCCCCTTCTATCATCACATCTCCTTTTCTCCCTCTTACCCTACTGTCTCTGCCTGATAAGGACCCTTGTGGATACCTTGGGCCCACCCAGATCATCCCAGATAACCTCCCATCTCCAGATCCTTGACTGGATCACACCTGCGAGGTCCCTTTTATGATAGAAGGTGACATAAATCACAAGTCCCATGGTTAGGACATCCACATCTGTGGGGGGCTGTTATTTAGCCTAACACAAGATGTATTCAGAAAATTGCAATAGGGATACCTGAGGGGAATGGAAGGATCCCAATTCCAAGCCACATCTAAGGACACTTCCGAGGTGCAGCTCCTGATGGAGGAAGATGCTCCACCTCTGTTCGTGTCTGCCGCTGCCCGCCTCTCTGTTTCTAGACAGCCAGTGTGCAAGTCATTATGGCCTTGAGAGTGAACTGCAGAATGGAAAGGAGGGAGATGCTGCATCAGGAGAAAGAGCTCACCATCAAAGTCCAAAGAGCCGGAGACCATTTATTTGCATGGTTGGGGGCTGAGGGAGGTCTGCAAGGATGGGGAATCATCATTTGGATTCCTTGCCATGGTCATCCTCAGCTGGCACGGTTTGCTCCAGCAGCAGGCTGGGATTCCAGCTGTGCCCAGGGTTGCCCATGCCACCCTCAACTAAATGCTGATTACTTCTTTGTGACATAAAAAGCCAGAAATTAGTTGGCATGATGAAGAAGAAAGAGGACTCAAAGTGTGTAGAAGGCTGAAATGCTTGATTTGATTTCTGAAGCACTTCCTGCACACACCGTTTCCTGCCAGGGCCCAAAAGATTTCCTGCTCCTTTAAGGAGAAGAATCGGTGGATAACCAGGAACTCTCTATAATAGGGGAGGGGCTGGGACCCTGGTCTCTTTAGGGTGGGAGAAATTCCAAGAGGTCGACTGTGGGGGAGGCAGGTAACCGCCGGAAGAGAAGAGAGTGCAGGCGCCAGGTCAGGCACCAGGAGGACGCATGATCAGGGCTCAGGGACATTTGACAGGAACGAGGTTCCAAAACAGAGCTGGGAGACAGTCCACTGACTTTGCAAAACCCCCAATCTGGTGAGTGGATACCTGTTACAGGTCATCATGCTGGCTAGTCCCTGCTTGTCACCCAATTCTCAGGCCTGGGTCAGAGGGGGAGATTACAGGGCAGAAGTAATTAGTGAATATCTATATTCGTTTATCTTTGATTAAGTCCATCAGGGCCCCACCCTCACCTGGTCATCATTTTTTAAATCCCTGGGTGGATAACTGCAATGAATACTCTTGGAAGTTGCAGATTGCTCACCCAGACCCACAAACGGGGACTATTTCAGTGACATACACCAGTGGAGGCCATTGGTTTTACACACCTGCCTAAATATTTTAATCAAAGTCAACACCAAATTCATGAAGGAGTTAGAGAGGGAGTTACAGAGATTTCTGCCATCATCAATGTTTAAAGGGAGCAGAAGCAGTGACTCCTGTGACTCACCTGTTCACCTCTCCAGGGTGGCTAGTCTTCAACAGGGAAACAACTGTCTGTTTTCCATCAGGAGAACAAAGTAGGAAGCTCATCAATGGAAGCTGCCATTCCTAAGTTGTTCTTGTTAATGAAACAAATAAACACAGTCTGCAGCTCTCAGTCTGTATTAATCAGGTTTCTTGGTCAAGCAGAGGTACCAACTGTTTTTTTAGGGCAGAAAACAACATGAAATTCACTGGAATGATACCAGAAGAACTCCATGTGCATAGGAGGCTGGAGATTGGCTTGGAAGATAAACAGAAGCCAAGACCGCGACATGGTATTGAAGGCTGCGAGCACAAAAGCCCTGCTTTGTGAGGAGTGATGCGTCCACAGCGCTGCCCCGCCGTGTGCGGACATCATCTTTGCAGGTGCAGGACTCGGTCCCCCCACTGTCTCTATTTGCCCCCTGTGCAGTCCTTCTGCCGTCACTGAGAATGGGTTCTAAGCATCCTGGGCTTTGCCTCACTTGCTCCAGATTCAGGATCCCATGTGGAAGCAGCCAATTAGCCAGCCTAAGTCCTGTCCAGAAGCCCTGGATGCCAGGGTGGGGGTGGACAGAGAGTCATCTATTCTCTTGGGCATTACGAAGGAGGTGGGACCAGTCTTCCTCTATGACTCCACATGCTGGGAAACCCCACAAAACTAGGAAGAGGCGAATAGATGCCAATCAGCTCCCTCCAGGAAACAAGTTCATTCCATCCAGAGGCCTAAAATGTTGACATGCTGTCTTTGAGTGTAGAGGGAAGGAAGCTAACTCCAATTCGCAAAATGACTAAATAGAGATAAATGACTGACAGCTGAGAAAAGACCATGAGAGCTGAATTCAGGTGCTTACACAGAGTTATGAGTACTCAGCGTCTCTCAAATTCTGCTGTGCTTTCCGCCTGGCCCACTTGCTCCCGCCAGGCCTGGCCTGCTGTGGAACGCCTCTCAAGGACGGTTCCTGAAGAGCAATGGAGCACACCTCCCAGTCCATGCTGCCTGGAAGGAGCAGCGTCCTCGGACCAGGATCTGCATTGTTTCCTGGGAACAGCTGATGAATTAGCTGGAAGTTCAGCATCGTAGAAGGAATAAATCTGGAGGCTTGGTGACAACGATTTTTAGGGAAGAGGAACATGGATAGAACTTTCAGAACAAGGGTAGAACTAAAAAAAATCTGTGCCATGTGAGTGCTCATTGGAAGATGTCCACCATCAAAAAGGACTCTTTTTTTTTTTTTTTTTTTTTTTTTTGAGACGGAGTCTCACTGTATCGCCCAGGTTGGAATACAGAGGTACGATCTCGGCTCACTGCAACCTCCGCCTCCCAGGTTCAAGCGATTCTCGTGCCTCAGCCTCCAAAGTAGCTGGGATTACAGGTGCCCGCCACCATGTCTGGTGGCTAGTTTTTGTATTTTTAGTAGAAATAGGGTTTCACCATGTTGACCAGGCTGGTCTCCAACTCCTGACTTCAAGTGATCCACCCGCCTCGGTCTCCCAAAGTGCTGGGATTACAAGCGTGAGTCACCATGCCTGGCCCAGAGGCTGTTAATAAACAAGGGAAGAAGTCACCCTTTAAGGCTCAAATCTCCTCTGTTCCCCAGGCAGCCTGACATTTTCAGAATGGGCTCAGTAACCAAGTGCCTAATATGGAGCTCTATGTAACCACGCAACACGGACCCCACTCATCGAGGTTGACCACTTGGCACCCAGTGAATCTGAACCCCGGAAATGACAGCCTTAGGTCCCATGGAAATGGCCCAAAGGGGACTCAGCTCCATATCAGAGGCTGGGAGCTGCCCTTAGGATGTGGTATGTTTTGAATTCATACCCAGAATTTACCCCATTTCCTGTGATAGCCAGAATGTATGGAGCTGGGGAGTAAGAGGTTAAGATGAGGGTAATAGCTCTATGGTTACGCACAATAAGCCACTTTCAAAAATTTTGTTTACCATACATACCCCTAACTCACAGACTTTTGGATCTGGAAGTTTCAGTATCTAAGGTTGGAGTTCCTCCCTCAAGGCTGATAAAAGTAGTTTCAGAAGTGACCATAGCTGGCTTCTCATGCTACCTGATATAGGGATAGCCATGATGTCACAGGGTTGGATATAATCATGGATCATGATCATCCAGGGAAGCTTATGTTATTATTACACAGCAGGACAGGGGGAATCAAGGGATCCCCTACGATTACTCCTTGTAATACTCTAAAGTATTAGAGTATTAGTGTAAAGGTGAATAGGAAATTTCACCACCTTACTGAGGCCAGACCATCAAGGAGCTTAGACCCCATGAGAATGACTTTGCCCATAAGTAAGAAGAACATTGAGTGGAACAATTAAAGACTTGTGACGGTGGCAACATCGGTCAGTGGTGGTTGTAGCCTTGACCTTACCTGTTTATTTTCTACAAATACACACGCACAGAATGCTGAGATAGAAGCTGCCAATGGACCAAAAGAAAAATTGACAGTGTACTGAGGCCCTCCTCCTGTGGCATAACTTCAGCATGCAGAAGGTGGAGATGCTGTGGGTGGCTCTCGTTGGAGAAGAGGCAAGTGCATTTGTCTTTTTCCTTGGGATGACTGGATTCATAACAGATAAGGAGAGTTCTTTTTGTTTGTATGAGAAGGAGAGTGTGTGTGCGGTAGCAAGCGATTGACTGTATACAATAAGCACAAATTCAGGTGGCTGTTTGGCCAGAGGCTTCCCATTAGGGTTTGTGTCTCTGTTACCCATCCCCATTCCTGATACCATAGCCTCACTGATTAGATCAAGAAGAGTCACTGACCTAAGCTATTCTGTCTACTGAGAATGTGAAACTTCAATCAGAGACACCAGGAATCAAAGCGTGTGGAGCTAAGCCAGGTACGGGCAGAGCCCTGAAAGGGCAAACCGTGCTTTCCTGATGTTGGTAATGGTCTGCTCCTGTCCTTCCGAAATCTGTAGATTTTGTTCTTCCTTCCGTCTTCTGAACTGCCCTAGTTCTCATTCAATGAATCTTCTATTTTGTTTAAGACGGCTAGATTCTGTTTCTGTTGCTTGCAACTGAATTTTTTTTTTTTTTTTTTTTTTTTTTTTGAGATGGAGTCTCGCTCTGTCACCCAGGCTGGAGTACAGTGGCTGGATCTCAGCTCACTGCAAGTTCCGTCTCCCGGGTTTACACCATTCTCCTGCCTCAGCCTCCCAGGTAGCTGGGATTACAGGCGCCCGCCACCGCGCCCGGCTAGTTATTGTATTTTTTAGTAGAGATGGGGTTTCACCATGTTAGCCAGGATGGTCTCGATCTCCTGACCTTGTGATCCGCCCGTCTCGGCCTCCCAAAGTGCTGGGATTACAGGCTTGAGCCACCGCGCCTGGCGCAACTGAAAAATTTTTAACCGATACTAGCAGTACAGTGGAATCGCATCAAATGCAGGTAGCATGATGGCATTTCAACTCTAAGTGTCAGGGCAAATGGTGGATGGATCACTGAAGAAGTAAATTACTCAGTGCCAGAAACATTCAAAGCCGAAGTGAAATGTGTGAAAAGAATTGACAAACAAATGAAACACATTGTTGGGGTGTTAGACAAGCCAGTAGCCATGGCTCTTTTGACTTCATCAGGAAGAAATAGACCAACCAACCGAAGGTCAGGGAAACCTTGGCTGATGGAGAGTTACAGGGACTGAGGCAAGTGTTCTGCAGGATGCCACACAAAAAAGGACTAAGGAGGCCCTGGGTGCAATTTATGAGTGACTTAGGAGAGGTTCTGGGGTGATTTTGTGCATTCTGTATCTCTTGCCCCTGCTCTGGGCTCCAGCCAAGGTGCCGACAGGCTCTATACATGGAAATACAGATAATTAATGCCCACTGGGACAAGCCCATGGGGGACAGGAGCAGTGGTTACAGGCCTCCCTCTCTCCTCCCTGTAGAGGAACATTCTGAGGACACTCCTTGAAGACTCCTCAGGAGGTCTCCAATCGCCCACATGGGTGACCCTATCAAGAATTTCTCCAGACATCAGCCTTCTGTCCTTCTCTGGGTCATTCCTCTCAGTCTCCCAGTCCTGCTCCTAGAATCACTTCCCAAAGAAATCCTCTGCATGGGAGCCTTGCCTAGGGCTCTCCCTTCAGGGGAACTCAGGCCACAGCAGCCTACATTAGACAGCATGAAGGCTCCGGGCTTTTGTGCTAAGAGTAGTAGGAACCCATTGAAGACATGGAAGCAGGTGCTTAAAGAAATCTATGTTCTTACGAGTCAAACTGGCCCAGTGTGGAGGATGGGCTGGGATAGCGGCAAGGGCTGTGCAACAGGGAAGACCGTTCTGGAAGCTTTTGCAGGAGTCTGAGTGAAATGAGAGGGCTGACTGGATGAGGGTGTTTGCAGACTGGATGAGGGTGTTTGCTGTCTGGCTGTCTCTCTCTGTTCCTCTATTTCTCATGGACTTTCTCTCAACCTACACAGAGGCCCCTCTGATCTTAGTCAGCCTTGTGTGACCCATGTCATTCGTGGGCCCTGGCTGCTAGATGGGGACCACGCCTGCACTCGGGCAGAGCCAGATGTCTACAACCTTTCCCTGAGTGCCTCAGGGGCCACTGGGCACTGGGGTCGCAGAGAAATGACCGACCAGAAGAGCGAGCAGAAGGGGCCATGGAGGCCTCGCTCCCTGAGTCCCTGGAAGAAGGATCATGAGGAAGTGAAGTCAGACACCCAGAGCCTAGGGGAGCCCATCCATCAACATCACAAAGGAACACACATAGGTCAGTGTTGCTTGAACCCAAGACTCCAGAACACAAGAGGAGAGAGCCAGGTGGACCTGGTATCATCTTGTCCAGCCTCCCTTTCCCAGCTGATGAGGAAACTGAGGCTCAGAGAGGCGGGGTCTCTTGACTGCAGGCTGGTCCGTCTCCTCAATGCACCACAAAGTGTTCCTGGCACCTGGTTTTGCTTTTCTTTTGCTTGTTTTTTTTTGTTTTTTTTTTTTTGGTTTTGTTTTTTTGTTTTGTTTTTTGTTTTTTGTTTTTGTTTGTTTTTGTTTTTGTTTGTGGGGTGGGGATGGAGTCTCGCTCTGTCTCCCAGGCTGGAGTGCAGTGGCGCCATCTTGGCTCACTGCAGCCTCCACCTCTTGAGTTCAAGCAATCCGCATGCCTCAGCCTCCTTAGTAGCTAAGATTACAGGTGCCCACCACCTGCCTAGCTAAGTTTTGTATTTTTAGTAGAGAAGGGGTTTCACTATGTTGTCCTGGCTGGTCTCCAACTACTGACCTCAGGTGATTCACCCACCTCAGCCTCCCAAAATGCCAGGATTTCAGGCCTGAGCCACTGTGTCCAGCCTCCTTTTATTTTTCTTCACAAATCAATGACTTGTCCAGTACAGAATTTGGAGTTTCATTGGAATGTCATTGGTCTCTCAGTGTACCCTGGCCCCAAGCAGGGCTGACATTTGTCTACTGACATCATCACCATCACCTTTACCACTCTTCAGACAAACTTGAGACAGGAACTTGCCCCCAAAGTGGGAAAGGAACCATGAGACCAAGGAATGACTCGAATAAGTCCAGTTTGGTGAGTAGGTGAGTTTATGAGGACTTACACACTCCTGCCTCAGCCTCCTGAGTAGCTGGGACTACAGGGGCGTGCCACCACACCTGGCTGATTTTTTGTATTTTCAGTAGAGATGTGGTTTCTCCGTGTCTACTAAAGATGGTCTCCATCTCCTGACCTCGTGATCCACCCACCTTGGCCTCCCAAAGTGCTTGGATTACAGGCATGAGCTAGCACGCCCAGCCAATTATTTTTATTTTTATTTTAACAAAACCCACATTCCTGTGCCTTCTTATAACGTTTTTACCAAAAACACGTCCTACCTTTTGTCACAGGTGTGACTGGCTGGGACCAACATTGTGGACAGTAAGATAATTTGCCCAAGACAATCATGGGCAAAGAAAAGCAGGTTTATTAGAGAAAGTACAAAGTGCAAAAGTGCAATGGTCAGCACAGCAAAGAAGGGACGTCTGCAAAGTGGCAGGGGCTGAAGGGAATTTTATAGGGTTGTGCTGGAGGGGCTACCTGCGGAACAAGGTGCAGCTGGGGTTCCATGCAGAGTGAGGCATTTGGGAGCACGATGTCATGCTAGTCGGTTGTCTGTGATCAGCTGTCTCTCAGAACTATTGCTATCCCCCACCTGGGGCCGTTTCCTTGTTGTTGCTTACTTACCTTGCTAGGACTCCACACAAATTCCTCCTTATCAGATTTTAGCCAGGACCTACAGCTGATATTTCTGGCTTTTTAACTTCTTTACCAAAGGTAACCTCCTAAGTGAAAACAATAACACTTAACTAAGGTCATTACTGAACCAAGGATGCACGGATTCCCCCTATTCTCAGGCTATACACTAGACTGAATCTGAGCTAAGCTCTTTTTGTAGCAGGATGAGCCGCAGACAAAACTCCTTAGACACCGGATTAAAGAAGGAAGAGGTTTTTTATTCGGCCGGGAGCATTGGCAGACTTGTGTCTTAAGAGCTGAGCTCCCTGAAAAATAAATACTTGGCCTTTTTAAAGGCTTACGACTTTAAGGGGTCCACGTGAAAGGGTCGTGATAAATCGAGCAAGCGTGGGAAATGTGACTGGGGCCCACATGCATCAGCTAACAGAACAAAAGGTTTTACAATGCTTTTTTTTTTTCATACAGTGTCTGGGATTTACAGATAACACAAGTAGTGTAGGTCGGGGTTGATGTTATTGTTATTACTTTTTTTTAACTCCTAGGGCTGGGTGGTGGTGCCAAGGTTGTCTGGCTATTTATCTTACTTTTGTTTCTTTCTCTCTTTCCTCCCTCTTGTGAACTAGGCAAGGTGGGGGAAGGAGGGCAGCAGGAGTAGTAGTGGTCTCCTTCCTTATTTTCACTGTATTACTATCTTTCCAGGTGTAAACTCAACCTTATCCCCACCGCACTTCCTTGGATTATTCCGAAAGTCTCTACAATACTCTGGTTTTCCCGACGCATATACAACGTGAAACACTGTCTTGTCTATGAGTTCATTTATCTCACTAACAGCAATCATACCAATATGTTTTTATGACCATTTCAAAAGAAGAAGTTTTAGTAGCTGAATTATCAACTACAAACCTCAAATGACTCTGTGGTTGCAGACCACCATACCACACGTACGAAGAACCAGCTTACATAAAATCCTAGACGAGAGAGGAAGAAATCAAACCTCCTAAAACTGGTTCCAAACCAGCTTCATAATCACTATGACTTTCTCAATTAAAATATATTAGTAAAAATAATTACATAACTTTGTCAAAGTCAACTTACACGTTAAAATTATTTATATCTTTTTGGTATATCCATTTAAACAAGGCTTCCAAGATGCTATGTCACCTATCACAGAAGGAAGAACTTCTTCATTTCCCTGACCACACTCATGTGATCATTTTCTTTTTTCTTTCTTTTTCTTTTTTTTTGAGATGGAGTTTCACTCTTGACTCCTGTTGCCCAGGTTGGAGTGCAATGGCACAATCCTGGCTCAATGCAAGCTCCGCCTACCGGGTTCAAGTGATTCTCCTACCTCAGCCTCCCGCGTTGCTGGGATTACAGGCATGTGCCACCATGCCCAGCTAATTTTGTATTTTTAGTAGAGACAGGGTTTTTCCATCTTGATCAGGCTGGTCTTGAACTCCCAACCTTAGGTGATCCGCCCGCCTCGGCCTCCCAAAGTGCTGGGATTACAGGCGTGAGCCACCACCGCACCTGGCCATGATCATTTTCTTAATTAGTTCATTAGTACTTTATATTACTTCCCTGATACTAACAAATTAACTTGCACAAGCACTATCGATGCCCAAGAAGTAGAGACAATATGAACTATGTTACTTGCTAGTATCTTAATTGTTCTCCCATCATTATGTGTTCTAATACATAATAGATGAAATTAATAACCTTTCCCTTACTGTCAAAACTATAGGGCATCAATGATGTTGAAGCTACAAATATACAGATTATGAAGACCTAAGTTTTGACTCCTACATAATTCCCACAAAATCAAGAGAGCTGTGGCTACTTGAAGTTGACGGTTGAGTAATTCTCCCTATAGAAATATTAATTCATATGCTAATTTCATCAGAAGATGTCCTATATCCGTGAGCCATACCATCATTAGGCCTAAAAATAGTTGCAATCCCAGAGCATTTAAACTAAGCAATCTTAACATCTGCACGACCAGACCTTTACTACAGACAATGCCCGGAAATCTGCAGATCCAACCACGGCTTTATACCCATTGTTCTTGAACTAGTCCCCCTAAAGCATTTGGAAAACTGGTCAGCCTGTATATCATAATATCACTGTGAAGCTAATTGGTATTAACCTTTTAAGTTAAAGACTGAGAGCCAGGATTTCTCCACAGTAAAATGTCCCAACTAAACACATCTATGTTATTTACTATGATTTTATCTATAATCATATCACTCTTTATCTTATTTCAATTAACATTCTCAAAATTTACCTCCCCAATAAGCTCAACGCTAAAATTCTTTGAATCACAGAAACCTGAAATTCCTTGAGAAATAAAATGAATGAAAATATATTTGCCTTTCATTGCCCTAACAGTAATAGGAAGACCCGTAGCTACAATCTCCTATTTCCAAATATTTTATTTCTATCATCTAGTCACCTGATTAACAGCTCGCTAATCTCCGTACAACAGTGACTAATTCAACCTGCATTAAAACAAACGATAATAACACATAATACCAATGGATGAAGCTGATCCCTTATACTAATTTCATGTATTCTATTTACTGGCTCAATTCATTTACTAGGACGCTTCCCATTCACACCAACTACTCAACTCTCAATAAATTTAGGTATAGCTGTTCCAATATGAGCAGGAGCATTAATTGCTGACTTTTGTCACAAAACAAAAGCATCCCTTTGCTTATTTCCTACCACAAGGAACACCTGTTTTGCTTATCTCTTTTCTGGTCATCGTCAAAACCATTAGCCTTTTCATTCGACCAGTAGCCCTACCCATATGATTGACAGTACAGCTGTAAATGTAAATTATACATATAATTGGAGGTGCCACCTTAGTATCAACATCTATTAGCCTACCCACAGCCTCAGTCCCAATTATCACCTTGATTTTACTAGCATTCTTGAATTTGCCATGGCTTTAATTCAAGCATATGTTTTTACAATTTTTTTTTTGAGACAGAGTCTAGCTCTGTCACTCACACTGAAGTGTAGTGGCATGATCTTGGCTTACTACAGCCTCGAACTCCTGGGCTCAAGTGGTCCTCCAGCCTAGCATCTGGAGTAGCTGGGACTACAGGTGCATGTCACCATGCCTGACTTTTTTTTTATTTTGTATTTTTTGGTTAGATGGGGTTTTACCATGTTGCCCAGTCTGATCTCAAACTCCTAGGTTCAAGTAATCTACCTGCCTTGGCCTCCCATAGTGGGATTATAGGTGTGAGACACCACACTCCGTGGTTTTTACGCTTGATAGCACTTTATGACCCATGAAACCCAAGCATATAATAGAGTAAGCTTCAGCCCTTGGCCATTCACAGGGGCTCTCATAACTTCTGTAACACTTGTTATAAGGCACTCGTTATAACATCTGTCTTAGCCATATGATTCCACTTGAACTCAATTAGTTTACTAACCCTAGGCCTACTAACTAATACATTAACAATATATCAATCATAATGAGACAATATCAGAGAAGGCACATTCCATGGCCACTACTTGTCAATTGTCCAAAAGGGCCTTAGAGATGGAATAATTTTATTTATCCTATCAGAAGTCTTTTTCTATGCTGGATTCTCCTGAGCATTCAAGCCAGGTCCCAATCCCAGAACTAGGAGGCTACTGACCTCCAACAGGTATTTACCCCCTTAACCCCTTAGAAGTGCCCCTACTCAACACATCCATTCTCTTGGCTTTGGGGTTATCAATTACCTGAGCCCATCATAGTTTGAAAGAAGGAAACCAAAAGCACATACTCCAAACCCTATCCATTATGATTGCCCTGGGTGTTCACTTTACACTCTTCCAAACCTCAGAGTGCTTCAAGGCACCTTTCACCATCTCTCATGGCATATATGGCTCAATATTCTCTATCGCTACAGACTTTCATGGACTTCACGTCATCAATGGCTGAACTTTCCTAACCATCTGCCTTGTGCGTCAATGAAACTTTCACTCATCAGACTCACCAAATTCCATTGCACGTCTGCTCTACAACCAAAGACACCTTGGATCTAATTCTCCTTCTACTATTACTACTCATATTAGTACTGTTCTTAACTGACCTATTAGGAGACTCAGACAATTACACTCCCGCAAATCTCAACACGCCACCCGACATTAAACCAGAATGGTGCCTTTCATTTGCCTATGCAATTCTACATTAAACCAGAAGGGTGCGTTTTATTTGCCTATGCAATTCCACATTAAACCAGAGTAGTGCGTTTCATTTGCCTGTGTATTCCACATTAAACCAGAGTAGTGCATTTCATTTGCCTGTGTATTCCACATTAAACCAGAGTAGTGCATTTCATTTGCCTGTGTATTCCACATTAAACCAGAATGGCAACTTTCATTTGCCTATGCAGTTCCACGCTAAACCAGAATGGTACTTTCCATTTGCCTATGCAATTCTACACTCCATTCCTAATGAACTAGGAGGCATGCTGGCCCTTGTCTTCTCCATTCTTATCCTAGCTGTTGTTCCAACACTTCACATATCTAAACAACAAGGCATGATATTCCGACTATTAAGCCAATGTCTATTCTGAATTCTAGTAGCAGACCTTCTCACACTTATACTTACACGAATTGGGGGCCAACCTGTTGAACATCTCTTTATTGTTATGAGCCAAGCAGCGTCCATTGTGTACTTTCCTCTTATCCTTTTTATACCAGTTACTAGCCTAATCGAAAACAAGCTACTCAAATGAAGAAGTCCTGGTAGTATAATTAAGTTACTCGGGTCTGTAAACTAAAAACGGAGGACCCAGCTCCTTGGGACCATTTCCAGGAAGAAGTTTCTTGCTCCAAAACCAGCACCCAAAGCTGAAATTCTACTTAAACTATTCCCTGATTTTTGTACTTGAAGTGCAATAAATTTATTTTAATTGCTATATCAGATTGGAAAATACATATAAATTACTGTTACAACTATGTACATCATGCATTCCTGCTCGACCCCATGAATTAATATGCTAGTATTATATGTGCCTGATCGTATAATGTATATTTATGTATCACACCTTAAATCTTCACCTCCATGAATAGTTAGCAGGAGTAATAATGTCATAGCAACCTGTCATACGTTCATCAAACATTCTGCAGAAAGCAATTAACATACATGTATATTGTCCAGTATAATAATCCCTTAATATTGCATAGGATGGCCGGGCGTGGTGGCTCACGCCTGTAATCCCAGCACTTTGGGAGGCCGAGACGGGCGGATCACTAGGTCAGGAGATCGAGACCATCCTGGCTAACACGGTGAAATCCTGTTTCTACTAAAAAATACAAAAAAACTAGCCAGGGGTGGTGGCAGGCGCCTGTAGTCCCAGCTACTTGGGAGGCTGAGGCAGGAGAATGGCGTAAACCCGGGAGGCGGAGCTTGCAGTGAGCTGAGATCCGGCCACTGCACTCCAGCTCGGGCGACAGAGCGAGACTCCGTCTCAAAAAAAAAAAAAAAAATTGCATAGGACATTCAGTTATTTATGAATCATGGCACATCCAAGTCAAATCATTTCTCAGCAACACGCTTATCACCTCCTAAAAACATTCTTAACTAACAAGCTTTGAGAAATCAGCAACCTGCTTGGGAAGTTCTATCTTTCTTACTCCCGGCCTATGACACTTGTGGGTAATTAGACTGCAACTATACTTGGCATCTGGTTCTTACTTCAGGGCTGTGGAGACTAAGATCGTCCACTTGTTCCTCTTAAATAAGACATCTCAGTGGTTTAGTGATAGTCACCTCATGGTCACTTGCAGAAGCACTGTCATGCATTTGGTAGTTTTTAAATTGGGAGATGCTATGAGTCAGCATGGCGGGAGCCTGAACACAGCCAACTCCTTCGTAGCTGGATTTAAATGGAATATTATGAGTCAACACTTACAACCGCAAGGTGCTAATTTATTCATGCTTGACAGACATCATGAAAAGAAAATGCACGTTCAAGCTCACCCTTTCTCCAAACATGTATCTGATTTACTCCTCAAACTCCCCTACCCCCTTTTCCCTGGACTAACCTAATTATGTCAGAAAAAATTGTTTGTTCTTACCAAGCCCCGAAAACAAGATACATATACCATCAATGACAGCCAGGGCTCACACCTCAAATCAAATTGTAATCTCAACTACAATTACATTTTAGCCAAACTTTCAATTAAACCAATTTCAAAAACACATGATTGTAAAATAAAAACCAGGCTTTCTGGGCTAAAAATCTAAAAATCCCACTTTTTATTTCTAAAGTTGCTAAATATTGCCCCAGTACTAGCATAGTACTTCAACCCTTCATTCTGTAACAGAAAGACAATTGTCTAGATCCGAGTTAATGTAGCTTATGATATTAAAACAGGCACTGAAAATGCCTAGGTTAGTTCATGTAACTCCATAAACATCAAGGCATAGTTCTGGTCTTTTTATTGGGTTTTAGTAAGATTACACATGCAAGCATCTGGATTCCAGTGAAAATGCCCTCCAGATTGTCTAATTTCAAAAGGAACAGTTACTGAGGGCACATCCTAACACTGCTCAACCACGCCCCTATGGGAAACAGCAGTGATAAAAAATAAGCAATAAATGAAAGTTTGACTAAACTATACTAAACTATTAGGGTGGGTAAATTTCATGCCAGCTACTGGAGTCATACAATTAACCCAAACTAATAAAAACAAGCATTAAGCATGTTTAAGGCAATTCTCACAAGAAAGCTAAACTTTAACTGAGCCATGAAAAGCTCAAGGTAAAATAAAAATAAACCACAACAACGATTTTAGTATCCTGAGAACATGATAGCTAAGGCCCAAACTGGGACTAAATATTTCACTGTGCTTAGCCATCAACTTAAATAATTTAATAAGCGAAATTATTTACCAGAGTACTACAAGCAATGGCTTCAACTTCAAAGGACGTGGCGAAGCTTTACAGCCCTCGAGAGGGGCCTGTTCTATATTCGATAATCTCTGATATACCTCACCATCTCTTGGTAACTCAGCCTGTATACTGCCTAAACAGTCTCATAGGAAGTCACCCCACCTATTAATTATTCTTTTATCAGTCCCCTTGATAAGCTGGTCATCCACTTTATCATCTCTTATTCTTGTACAATAATCTGCATGATTGATTTTACCATCAAGACCCCTGTCCATAATGTAATTCATCTCAGCTCCAGCAGAAACTAACCGAGCCCCATTTGACTGGCAGAATGTGATTCAGAGCTAGTCTCAGGCTTCAGCATAGTTATTTATTTAATTTTTTTTTTTTTTTTTGAGACAAAGTCTTGCTCTGTCACCCAGGCTGGAGTGCAGTGGTGCGATCTCAGCTCACTGCAACCTCCACCTCTGGGTTCAAGCGATTCGTGTGCCTTAGCCTCCTGAGTAGTTGGGACTATACGCATGCACTACCATAACTGGCTGATTTTTGTATTTTTAGTAGAGACAGGGTTTCTCCATGTTGATCGGTCTGGTCTCGAACTCCTGACCTCACGTGATCCACCTGCATCAGCCTCCCAAAATGCTGGGATTACGGCAGTGAGCCACTGTGCCCGGCCCGGCTTCAATGTTGAATATGCTGCAGGTTCACTGGCTGTTTCTTCATAGCAGAATATACTAACATTATTATAATAAATGTCCTAACTACTGTTATATTTCCAGGAGTACTACATGATGTCTTTATACCAAAAATCTATACAATTAATTCCATTACCAAACTCTCCTACTGAGAACCCTGTTTCTGTGAATCAGGGCATCAGACCCATGAGTTTGATATGATAAACTTATGCGTATTCCTGTGAAAAAACTTTCTATTCCTTACGCTAGCCCTATGCATATAGAATGTTTAAATACCTGTCCTAATACCTACTATTCAACCACAAACATGGGAAATACGTCTGATAAAAGAGTTACTTTGATAGAGTAAATTATACAGGTTTAAATCTTCCTATTTCTAGAATTACAGGAAATGAACCTACTCCTAAGAAGTCAAAATTCTCCATGCTATCTGATACACCATGTCCAATAGTAAGGGCGGTTAATAAGTAAGGGCAGCTTACCCTATATTAAGGGTAGCTAAATAAGCTATCAGGCCCATACCCCAAAAATGCTGGTTTATACCCTTCCTGTATTAATCAGTTCCCTGATCTTCCTCACTATCCTATTCACTATTTTTACAGAAACTGTTATCAGAGTAATTGCCTTACACTCTCTCCTAATGTGAAAGGATTAGAAATAAATATGCTAGTCATCACCCCCATCTTAATAGAAAAGGCCAAACCCAGGCCGGGAGTGGTGGCTCACACCTGTAATCTCAACACTTTGGGTGGCTGAGATGGGTGGACCACTTGAGGCCAGGAGTTCGAGACCAGCCTGGGCAACATTCATAGGCAGTGAGGCCATGTGTGGTAGTGAGTGACTCATTCAAAGTTTTCATGGCTTCAGGGAGATTCTTAGTCTAGGACCTCAAAGAGCCATCCTGGGACAGTGCTCATATATGGGTCTTTAGCAGGGCACTCTTCCACCGAGGTCTGCCCCAGTGGGTTACATGAGATGTGGAACCTCCAGTCTATGGATTAGTCTGATGCCCAGTGCTGGAAATCATGGCCCATGAAAGGGGGCCCTGATCTCTATCTGTCCTTTTAGGCATGCCATTCGTGACACTAAGAGCAGTGAGACACTTCATGGTCTCCAGTTGGGTGGCACGTTTTACACGGAAGGCCTGTGGTAGCCTCATTGTCATAGCCACACAGGTTAAGACATCCCTTTTCCCTCCGCTCTGGGGCAGGGGCCCAATAAAATTGACTCACCAGTCCCGCAAAGGTTGTATGGCTCAATGTATATGACCCAGTGTGGAGGGAACCTTTTCATGTCGCAGCCATGAACAGGTTCTGGGATTCTGAGCAGCTGCTAGAATATCTGCATAGTGGACAGGGACGCCTACAGAGTCTTTGTTTTGGCCCACCTCATGGCTGCCCCCTGGTGGCCGCTCTTACAAGGTACCCATATGGCAGACAAATGTTGTGCATGGGAGCCTTCCCTAGGACTCTCCCTTCAGGGCACTCAGGCCACAGCAGCCTACGTTAGACAACATGAAGGCCCTGAGCTTTTGTGCTAAGAGTAATAGGAAGCCATTGAAGACATGGAAGCAAGTGTTTGATGAAATCTATGTTCTTAGGGGTCAACTTGGCCCAGTGTGGAGGATGGGCTGGTATAGTGGCAAGGGCTGTGTAACAGGGAAGACCATTCTGGAAGCTTTTGCAGGATTCTGGGTGAAATGAGAGGGCAGCCTGGATGAGGGTGTCTGCAGACTGGATGAGGGTGTTTGCAGAGTGGGCGATGGTGTTTGCTGTCTGGCTGTCTCTCTCTGTCCCTCTACATCTCATGGATTTTCTCTCAACCTACACACAGGCCCTTCTGATCTTAGTCAGCTTCGTGTGACCCATGTCAATCCTGGGCCCTGGCTGCTAGATGGGGACCACGCCTGTACTCGACCCAAGCCAGATGTCTACAAGTTTTCCCTGAGTGCCTCAGCAGCCACTGGGCACTGGGGTCACAGAGAAATGACCAGTCAGGAGAGTAAGCAGAAAGGACCATGGAGGCCTAGCTCCCTGTGAGCTTGGAAGAAGGATCATGAAGAAGGAAAGTCAGGCACCCAGAGCTCAGGGGAGCCCATCCATCAGCACCACGAAGGCACAGCCATCAGTCAGTGTTGTTTGAACACAAGTCTTCAGAACACAAGAGGAGAGAGCCAGGTGGATCTGAGATATCATCTTTTCCAGCCCCCCTTTCCCAGCTGATGAGGAAACTGAGGCTCAGAGAGGTGGGGTCTCTTGACTGCAGGCTGATCCATCTCCTCAATGCACCACGACGTTCCTTGATCGGTTCCTGGCATCTGGTTTTGCTTTTTATTTTTCTTCACACATCAACAACTTTTCTAATATAGCATTTGGAGTTTCACTGAAATGTCATAAGTCCCTCAGTGTACCCTGGCCCCAAGCAGGGCTGACATTCGTCAAGTCCTCCTGCTGTCTGCTGACGTCACCACCATCCCCTTTACCACTGTTCGGACAAACTTGAATCAGAAACTTGCCCCCGAAGTGGGAAAGGAGCCACGAGAGCAGGGAATGACTCGAACAAGTCCGGCTTGGCGAGTAGCTAAGTTTATTAGGACTTACACACAGGGCACTCAGCAAGACAGCTCCCCCAGTCTCTAAACTGCTTGTCAGCTAATTTTCTGGCTCTTTGTCTACTGTATATGAGCAATGAGACTTTTACTTGGTTGGTTCTCAGACACTCTCCAGGATATTTGGATTCTTAGAGACACCTGGTCCTCAGTTGGGCACCATGGCCATGGCTCATTACCTGGCCTTCAGAGTTCAAGCAGGGGACATACACCCTTAAATAACCTAAAGGAAACCCATCACACTACAACCACCACCACCATCATCAAGAAGCCACTGGCTGACTCAGATACACTCCCGGGAGGACAAGGGAGAGTGGATGCTGGAAAGACAGGGCGAGACACCATCACCAGGGAAAGACTCCATTCTTGGAAGGACATCAAACTGGAGGGTGGGTCTGCAGTGGAGCTGCTATTTCTTCTCCTGTATCCAACTATTCTAACTCTGGCTTTCTCCATTTTCAGCTCTTTCTTTTCCTGGTCTTCTCATTGCTGGTTCCTGTGCGCCTCCCTCTCTTCCTCCCCCAATATATTCTTTAGTCTAGAGTAAACTGCTTCTTCCCATTCCCCACAGTCTCCAGTCCCCTCTCCTCCCTTAATCCAGGCCCCAGCGTTTCTGCCTTCTCCTTGACGCACTTGCCATCTTGAATAACCCCTCCCCTGCTGTGCTCAACTACAGACGCCAAAGTTCCTAACACTCAGTTCCATAAACTTTACCTCGTCCTCTTTATACCCCTAAGAAACGTCTGCATTTTGTCCCAGCTTGTGTCTGGCTCACCTTCCCTGGTGGTTGCACTGCTCTGGGGTCACTGGGCCCAGCCTGCCTTTAGACTCTGATGGATCTGGGTGAGTTCGTTTAGATTCTTCTGCAGTTCCTGAGCCCACTGCCTCAGCTCCTCAGCAGACTCGGATTTTGCCCCCTCATGCAAGTGCTGTGAGTCTTGCACAAGCTGGACAACATCCAGCACAAGGAGGGCTCCTGAAGCGGCCTTCGGGACTGCTTTTCTCACCATCCGTTTGGCGGCTCCAGGTGTTTTCAGCTCATCAATAACATTTGTAGGTATGAGTCGCCTAATGTTCAAAGGGCGTCCAACAGTGGCTTTAGATCTCCTGAGTGTACGGACATCATTCGCAATCATTTTTGTGACTTCGTCAAAATCAAGCGCAAAAGAAAGCATGCTGGGCGTGATTTCGCTCAAAGTGTCCCCTAATACCTTCAACAGGTCACGGCTGGTCGCAGTCAGCCTGCTGGCTCGGAGTTCTGCCGACTTCGTGTGTGTGTTCTCCACGATGCTGGTGCCGATCCCAGTCGTAGCAGATGCTATTCCCAGCCCTAACCCAACTGCAGTGACGCCCAGGCTCAGCCCTGCTGTAAATGGTGCCAGCAAAAAGCCAACGACAGACAAGACGCCAGAGGCAGTGCCAGTGGAGCCGGACACCACGTTGGCGATAGTGCAACCTCTGTGGAACTCTTCAATCTCATTTGCAATAACACGAATCCTTTCTATGGACTCCTGAATCTTCCAGCTGAGTTGAGGAAACTGTTTCAAAAACCACTCCGTAAGCTGCTGGTCTTTTTGCTGCACGTCTTTGTCCTCAATAGCCGCATATGGTGTAAGATTCTTCAGAGCTTCATAGAGAGCATCTGCCTCGTCCCTGTACCAATAAAGGACAGATGATGAAGAAAGGCAGCTTACTTATGTGTCAAATGAGCTCACTAAGATCTGTTCTACATAAATCACAGAGCTGTTACTATGAGTCAAATGGAAATAAAGTTCTAAAAGGTAAAGAATTATTTTCAAGGCCAGGCGCATTGGCTCACACCTGTAATCCCAACACTTTGGGAGGCTGAGGTGGGTGGATCACAAGGTCAGGAGATCGAGACCATCCTGGCTAACACGTTGAAACCCCATCTCTACTAAAAATGCAAAAAAAATTAGCCGGGCGTGGTGGCGGGCACCTGTAGTCCTAGCTACTCGGGAGGCTGAGGTGGGAGAATGGTGTGAACCCGGGAGGCGGAGCTTGCAGTGAGCTGAGATCAGGCCACTGCACTCCAGCCTGAGCGATAGAGCGAGACTCCGTCTCGAATAATTTTCAAGGTTAAATAAGTTTTATACAACTTAGATACGCCACAGTACTGATTCAGTATGGGAAAAAATAAGTTAAAGTCATCTTCAGATGCTCCTTAGTGGCTATGTGTTTGATAAAGATGGCTCCTCATGCGAGGGAGGTCGATGCCATCACTACCAGAGTGTGTGGAAAGGGGAAACTTTGTAGATGAACAAAGAGAAGTGGGTTCAGAGCAAAAAGACCTTCATTCAGAGGATCATAGAACAGTGAAGAATTAACTTGAACAGAAGAGAGCTCATCCCTTTGTCCTCGGCCCCTGGGAAGTGATCTCTGGGGCCCTGGAATGTCCTGACTGGTAGGAACGTCTTTGTTTCCCCGGTGGTTTGGCTACAGGCCAGTATAGCAATGTGATGGGTGATGGGGGTTTGGGGCTATTAAGTGTCTCATCTGCCCTCCAGAAGAACTGGGGACTAAAGGGGTTAGACCTTGGGAAGGGGCTGGAGACTCCATGCCAGCCATGAGGGCAGCTTGTGATCCAGTCCCAGGAAGAGCTCTGCATTGAGTCATGAGCTGAGAAAGACTTACTCCTTGGCCAAACTCCAGCCAGGCTGTTCTGAGCCTCTTCTCCTCTAGGCGTTGACCTTGGCTTTCCACACCCATCCTATGCTTGCTGGGCCTGCACCACCCCAGCTCAGCAAGAATTCCCCAAAGTCAATTTACAGAGGATCCCCCCGGCTTGCTGTCTGAGGACACTTGCTCTCCGATTACAGTCTTCACCCATTCATTTGATGGGTGAGTGTCTGAGCTGCCCTTAGGTGAGCATCCTGTTAGTCCAGTGTAGCAGAAACCCCCCACTCCGGTGTCTCTTGTCAGTCCTGTTCCATCTGCCGCCCCTCACCCTGGTGTTGGCTGTGACTCCCCCCCGCCCCCCTCACCCCCGTCTTTACTGTATTCAGAGCTGGGCTCGGTCTCCCTCCCCTGTAACAACCATCCTGAATAAAGGCTTCCTTCCTGATTTCATGTGGTTCACAGGAATTTTTCCTTAACTGGGTGAACTTCCCTGGTTGGCAGCACCCCATGTGTCTTGTCCCACATTGACACAGGAGATCACAGCGTCCTGAGGACAATGAAGCTTCACACCTGAAGCCCTCCCAGACTCTGCCCTGTGTGTCTCTTCCTTAGGCTGATTTTCATCTGTGTTCTTTCCCTATGATAAATCACAATCGTGCAATAACAGTTTTCAGTGAGTTACGCGAGTCCTTGTAGTGAATTACCCAACCCGAGGGGGGCTTAAGAAAGCCCCTCAAGTTTGCAACTGATGTCAGAAGGAAGGGTGCACCCAAACGTTGCAGTTCGTCTAAATCTGAGTCCTTAAGAATTCAAGGCCGGGCACGGTGGCTCACGCCTGTAATCCCAGCACTTTGGGAGGCCGAGGCGGGCGGATCACAAGGTCAGGAGATCGAGACCACGGTGAAACCCCGTCTCTACTAAAAATACAAAAAATTAGCCGGGCGCGGTTGTGGGCGCCTGTAGTCCCAGCTACTCGGGAGGCTGAGGCAGGAGAATGGCGTGAACCCGGGAGGCGGAGCTTGCAGTGAGCCGAGATCGCGCCACTGCACTCCAGCCTGGGCTGGGCGACAGAGCGAGACTCCGTCTCAAAAAAAAAAAAAAAAAAAAAAAAAAAAAAAAAAAAAAAGAATTCAAACACAGCCTCAGACTAGAAGACATCAATTTGCCTGGCATGTTATCTCTTCCAACGCCTCATGCCCTTTGACTTTCTGACTGAAGGCCACTGGGTCCAGCCACTGCCCCCTGTGACTGAAAAGTAAAAGACTTCGCTGTTAGTCTTGGCTCCATGCAAACTCTCAAGCCACTTTACTGCCTCCTGACCTGGCACCTCCAAACTTCAGGGTCTCACTTTCACATGTCACCAGCCAAACTAATGCCTTAGCAGGTGACAGCTTCACTTGTGTGCATGTCAAGGCCATGTACAATTTCATGGAACCTCTTGAGGACTCATGAGACCTTGAAAATCATCTCTATAAATTGCTAATGCTGAAAAGACCTACATTTGGACAAGATGGTAGAGAAGGTGTTTTTCTCTTTGGTGGGGGACTTGTGAGTCTCCCAAGGACCCTTCAAATTACACCAGTTGAATCCACTCGTCCCCACTCTGGAAGTTGGCCTGAAGAAACACTGCCTCTACTCTATGTAGAACAGAAGAGGATTTCAAATGGCAGCTCAGAACTCCCCAGTTCCCAGGCATGGTGTGGGGGAAACAGTCACCCATGGCCCATTACACCCATCAGTGATGGGATCAAATCAGGGAGGGAAGAAATATCCCTCTCCCACTCACGTGTCCTCTGCGAGTCCATGACCGCGTTACATTTCATGCTCTCAGAGCCTCCCTCCTCTCACCCCCCTCCTGGCCTTGATGCCCCAGCCTTCCTACTGCTCCTCCAATCTAGGCCCACCCCTGCCCCACCCTGACCCCTGGCTCTGCCCTTGGCAAGGTCTCTTTGGGTCTTTGGGTGGCATCATGCTATTTGGTTCCCCGCCTTTGACCTGGAGTTCATTCTAAGGCCTTCACCACACTCCCATCTGATTGAATTACTAATAGCATTGGACGGATGACAGGTCCCAGTCTCTAAGACTTAAGCCAAGAGCCCCGGAGCTGTGCAGGGACAGAGCCGGGATCCATCCCAGCTCTGTCCAACTCCATTCCAGCCTCTCTGTGTCCTGGGTCAGCAGAAGGATTCTGCTGTGTTTGTGCAGTTCCCCAGAGGTACAGGAAAAGGGCCCCAGACAGCATCTCCAGGAACACACACTGATCAGGTCAAGATTTTTCTGACTTTTCCCAAAGAAAGTCCTGCTGGGCTTCCATCTCTAAGAAAAAGACTTTTGGCTCTGATCTCTTCCCAGGAAGTTTTGTAAAAGGTAACATGAACTGAGCACCTACCATGTGTCAGTCATTATGCTAAATACTTTACATGCATTATCTTACTTTTCTCACAATAAAGCTCAATGGATGAAGAAAGGAAAGCAGAAAGTAGTCAAGTAGATTGCAAAGCTCCCATCACCAGTAGATGGCAGAACTGATCCTGCCCTTCTGGGCTTCCTCCCCCCTCAGCCTGAGGCCACTCACTGCCAGCAAAGGACATGGAGGAAATATTCCTTCTGGGCTGCTGAGAGGGATGTCCTCAAGCCCAGCAGAAGGAGCTGCCTGGAGGAGGTGTGCCTGCCAGAGAAAACTAGCCCAGGGGAGATCTGGGTGGCATCACTGGGGCGCCCCATGGAGGTTACCTGGGCAATTCAGCCACAGCTACCAATCTCTTCCAGGCTTCATCGTCAGTCAGCAGGATTTTCAGATGCCCTGGGCTAACATTCTTCTGGAAGTATTCGGTGACTTTTTCAGTGAAGCATTTCTTTTCTAGTTGGAAACAAAAAGGATAAGACAGGAGGAAAGTGTTCTACCACATAAATGGCCCTGAATATAAGGTGGTTCGATGTTAATCCTCCTGACCAGCTGTCACATGGGGTAGTTTTGATGGAGGCACCAGTGCTATAGAGTGAATTGTGTGCCCCCCAAATTCATATACTGAGGCCCTAAACTTCAGTGACTATATTTGGAGATCGAGCCTTTAAGGAAGTCATTAATTTAAAGGCAGTCATAAGGATAGGGCCCTAATCCTATAGGACTGGTGTCCAATTAAAAGAAAAAAAGAGACAGAGGATCTCTCTCTCTCTTTCTCTCTCTCTCTCTCTCTCTCTCTCTCTCACACACACACACACACACACACTGGGAAGGCCATGTGAGGACACAGCACTGAGGCAGCCTCTGCAAGCCAGGAGCAGAGCCCTCCCCAGACATCAACCCTGCTGGCACCTTCACCTTGGACTTCTTGCCTCCAGAACTGTGAGAAAATAAGTCAGTTGTTGAAGCCACCCAGCCTGTGGCATTTTACTGAGGCATCCTGAGAAGAGTGATTCAGCAGGAAAGTGGCACGGTGCTTTGTGGAGCAACCCATCTATTTCAGCTGAGAATCACCAGAAAGTAAGAGCTTTCCACCACGTTTCCTCCCCATGTAAGGGAAATCTTCCAAGATGGCTTCCTTCTGCTGTGTACCTATTGTCAAACACTTTAAACCAGTGTCTTCAAAATCTGAGTTTCGACCCGTCAGTGGGTTATTACAATAGTTCATGTGTCAAAAGCAGCATTTTAAAAAGAAAAGAGCATTGAAAATATCAGAGTGTATTGAACATAGCAAGAGTGAGTATTCTTTTGTAAGATATTATATGTGTGTGTGTGTGTGTGTGTGTGTGTGTATTTCTGGGATCTGGATGTGTTTAGCACGGCAGCATTTTCAATCTTTTAGAAGTGACACAGGGTGCATACGCTGTATCACTGACCACTCGCAGAGTGGTCAACGGTACAAATGTTTTAACCTTGTAATCAAAGGTACGAGTGTTTCAACAGAGAAACCAATGAATATTCACCTTAAATGAGATACATAATATTACTGCTACAAAGCATCTTAGTACACAGCAGGATTACTGCCCAGATGAGTTGCCCAAAAAATGTGTGGTTTGCAGGGATTTAGAAATAACGGAACTGCAGAGAAGGGACTGGGAAGCAATATGTATTTATGTATGCACTGGGGCATGATGTAAAATTGTTTCCTGCCCTGGAGGCACTTGCAAGGCCTCGTTCTCATTTCACAGAAGGAGAAATTGAGACCCAGACAGTGAGAGACACCTCCCAACCCAGCAAGCAGAAAGCTCAGGATTTGACTCCCAGGCCAGCGTTCCCTTGCCATTGCTTTGAAGACTCCATATATTTTTTAAATGCCTGTGGTTTCTGCATTCTCCCCTGTAGTATACCTGTGGAGTTTTAAACATTTTATTTGCATTCTCCCCTGTAGTATACCTGTGGAGTTTTAAACATTTTATTTGCATTCTCCCCTGTAGTATACCTGTGGAGCTTTAAACATTTTATTTGCACAGAATTTAAACATTTTATTTATTTAAACATTTTATTTTAAACATTTTATTCCTCCTGCGGGTCATGGGGGCTCTCAGGCGGGCAGTGGAGGGGGTTCTTTAGGTGGGCAGGGGGGCGGGACCCTCAGCACTGATCCTTGTGGCCCCTCTGTGTTGCCTCTGTCCCCTGCAGGCTGGTCTCAGGGTACACGGCTCCCCATTATCACCTCTGAGCCCAGCTGGCCCCGTTATTAAACAAGAGATCATCTTGTTTCGGAGGGGGAGTTTCTTCCTTGGCCCCCAGCCTAGCCCTTCCTAAGGATTCCAGGGTCGGCTGGGAGCTCCTGGCTTCTAATCTTCTCCACCCTCCCCTGGTCTTGGACAGGACTCAGCACAGGCCAGTTTGCTGTCCAGGGCAGCTCCTGAGCAGAGCTGACTTGGTTGCCACTGCAACTCTGTAAGGGGAGGAAGCCGTCCTGAGGAAATGGGGCTTAGGGAAATGAACGCAGTGCTGACTCGGCTGGGCGAGGGCTTGTCTTGTTTTTTCTCTTTCCTTCTTCACCAAAAGGAGGAAGGAAACCCAGGGTTGGATGGAAGGAACCTCCAGCACTAAATTTGTGTTTTATTGATGGGGTGGGGATGGTGAATATTAAAGCAAAATTAAAATAAAAACCAAGCCTGAAACATTCCTGGGCAAACAAAACCAACCAGACCTTGAGAACGGCTGTAATCCCCGCTTCAACTGCAAGCTGTGGGAAACTGAACTGGGGTCATATCAGATGGCCGCTTCTGTTAGACACAAACAAAACTTAACCTCGGCCAGTCACAAGCAGCCAGCTGACAGAGGGCCATGCTGAGATGGGAATACTGGGAGGTCACAGAAGAAACAAGAACTCCAGGCAGCAGGTTCACATGACGGACACAGAAGGAGCTGCTGAAACCAGCGGCAGGGACAGGGGGAGGCGACGGGCCCACAGGACCCTGACGAACAGGAAGTGGCCAATCCGGCTAAGACCAGTAAGATCTAACTCAGTGCTGGGTCTGACCCACTTTTCACCCCAGACTCAATCATACCCTCCTTGTCCCATACCCACCCGCGCCACAGCAGTTCCATTCTTGCTGCAAAACTGCGTGGCCCCCCAGTTCCAAGAAATCTCTGCCTCTTCCCATAGATCCTTATGCTTACTCTGCCCATTAGCTTAGTAAACCCACAAAAACAAAAACACCAAACCCCACTGGGCCCGACTGGCTCTTCTGAGTCCGCCTGCACTCCCACCCCCGAGGCTGCGCTTCCGCTTTGCAATAAAAGCTGATTTGCTTTGGCTTTGACTCAAATTTTTTCTCTCTTCGGTGTCAGAAACTGGACAAGGCTAAGGTCCGGTCTCACCTGCATTCAGAGACCTCCCTAAACCCACCGGCATCAACGTGACCAGGAATTTTCCAACAAGGTAAACCAAAACAAGAAGTTTTATAACTGGAACTAATCAAATAATGTCCTTATTGCACTTCCATATTCACCCGATAAACACTTGTCTCCCACACTTTTTCATCATAACACGAAACCTCCTCCAGTTTGGTTTTCCTAATTCATGAACTCCTTCTTATTCAGATAAATGTGATTGTGCCTCAGACGTTTCTTTGACAAGGGGTATGTTAGATGATTGGACTCAGCCCTGGTAAAGAGATGCTTGTGATGGGCAGCTCAGGGCAGGTGCCCCTAACACAGCTGGGGAAGGGGATGGTTTCCCCTTAGAATCAACAGGGGTCAGGTGGAGGGGATGGGAACCAGCTCTTAGGGAGGCCGTAGTTTGTGGCAGGCACTGGCTGGTCCAGGTACCCATGTAATGTTTGATCCTCATGACAACGTGGGCAAATATCCTGGTGGTGCAGTTGAGGACGACTAAGGAGCTCCAGGTCACACAGAAGGCACATGGCCAAGACCACAATGGGGTCCAGTTCACTGGAAAGCTGGATCACTCTACCCACAGGGCCACTCAAAGCAGACGGACTGGTGTGGGGCAAGAGCTGGAGAAAGGGGACCAGCCTCTCCTGGAAACACCCCAGGGTCAGCCAGGAGCAGAGTAGGAGGTAAGAGGTCAGGGCTGCTGGTCAACCTCCTCTCCCACCTCTCCCCTACTTCTGGCCCCTGCTCTCCCCCCGCAAAACCCAACCCTGCTGTTTCCCCTTCCCCAAGGCCGTCCTGCCCCACTTGAGTCATTTGCTAGGTGCCAGGGTAGGGAGGAGGTGGGCACCTGGGCCATGCCCCCCCTGAGGAGAGGTCAGGATGCAGATGCCCCCCCAGACCCCTGGTTCGGGGGACTCCACATGGCCTCTCTTGGGGCTCAGGGCAGACTCATCGGCCACCTCCATCTGGGCTCTGTTGGGGCTTACTCAGCCTTGGAGACACCACCCTCCATTGTAGCTGTGGGTACGAAACAGCCAGGGAAGAGGAGGCAAGCTTACCAGCAGCCAGGTCACTGAGAGGCTTACCATGGAATTGCCCAGCCATTGTCCTGCCTGGATGGTTTTGCTGCATCCTTGAGGAGGAGAAAACAAATTGTGGGATTGACTGTGAGGCACCTGTGGACAGAGGGAGGCTTGAGTAGTTGGGGCTCTGCAGATCCCTCTGAGGTGGCAGCAAATGCCAAGACCAACCTAACCCAGATTGTTTCTCTATCATCGAGTCCCCATCATCTGCTGTTTACAGACACTTAACTCCCTCCAGCTCCCTCTGCCCTCACTCCCACAGCAAGGAAAAGTCCACTTGTCCTGTTGGAGAATGAAGAGAAGATAATCAGAGGAGGGGCAGCCATCTGATCATTACAGAAACTATGGAGTCCATACACAGGAATAGAGTTGGGGAGGAAGGTTCTGACAATGACCTGGGCCTGGGAACATGTGTGATAACTAGTTGATGATAGCCAGTGTGTATTGCGTGTCTGTGATGTGCAGGGCTTCTTTTTAAATTTTTATTTATTTGTTTTTCTTGAGATGGAGTCTCGCTCTGTCACCCAGGTAGAGTGCAGTGGTGCAATCTCAGCTCACTGCAAGCTCCGCCTCCTGAGTTCATGCCATTCTCCTGCCTCAGCCTACCGAGTAGCTGGGACTACAGGTGCCCGCCACCACACCCGGCTAATTTTTTATATTTTTAGTAGAAACAGAGTTTCACCGTGTTAGCCAGAAGGGTCTCGATCTCCTGACCTCGTGATCCGCCCGCCTTGGCCTCCCAAAGTGCTGGGATTACAGGTGTGAGCCACCGCGCCTAGCCTGTAATGTGCAGGGCTCCTTACACGTGTCTCATTCGATGATCACACACAGCCCGGGAGATGGGTACCACATTCCCATTCAAACACAGAGGAATCCACAAAAGTTAGGGAACTTGCCCGTGTTTTCACAATAGTGCTAGAGCCAGGACTTCTGCTTCAATCCCATGTCTTCAATGACTGTGCTCTACTCCCTTCAATATACAATATTGAGTCATGTATACACGCTCATGGGAAATGACTCCTCATTGCAAATCCGTGTCTCACACTCTGTGCTCAACTCTTCGTCTTGGTGAATTCACTGCTGCTGCAGCGGACAGCCTGTGTCCCCGTCGCTTCTCTAAGGTCCTCTGTCCCACAAAGACCTGGATCCTGCCAGATGCCGGCGCAGCCCCTGCTGTGGCTGACGAGCCCTCCTGGTGCTGCCCTGTCCCCTCTGCTGTCCCCTGCTAGCTGATGGACATAGGGTGTTTCTAATTCTTCATGTAAATTATGCTACAAAGAACATCCTCCTTCAAGTAAAACTGCCCACATTTGATTTTATTTCCTTAAGATATTCGTAGGAGTAGAATGACTAGGTCAGAGGCTATCAACATCTCAAAATGTTTTATACCTAGAGCCACACTGCATGCAAGTTGTACCAATTCACACTCGAACTAGCAGTACATGAAGATGCCCATTCTCTCAGTCTCACTGGCTCTCAGTAGTCTCTTCTTTAGGACAAACAACCATATACACAACATGTAAATGTGAGAACTAAATATACTTCTTACCAATACCAATTAGTACAAAATTTAAAGCACAAAGGTAGCAGTTGGGATGTGAAACACTGAACGAAGCAGAAGGAGGATTAATATTGTCATTTTTTGAAGAAGGAAGTTAAGAAATACTGGGTACAACTGACGATATAAGAAAGTTGTAAGTAAATTGTTTACAGCTGCAAAGTTGCTAATGGAAGACGTAAAACTGGTGATACAATATTAGGAAAAGGTGGAGAGGAGAGATGGAGGGTACAAATAAGATGAAAATGACTAATAATGATACTATAATTACTACTAATAATACGGCATCAGGCCCATCGCAGTCACGGGCGGCTCCAGGCATTACCATTTCTCTTTTCTCACCGTGTGTCTCTGCTCACTCCCTGGCACACCCACTTCCAGCAGCTGGTCTTTGTTTGCAGCCTTTATTTTCACAGCTCAGTGGTTTCCGGGCCCCCTGATGGGGTTCCACCCTCCAGCTCTCATACAAAAGCCCCCTCCTCAAAAGCCACTCGCCTCCCTCTTTCCCCTTCCTGCCTTTGTCCCAGGGTTCAGGCACCCAGATGTCTGTCTTCTGGGGCCCCCCTGCAGCAAGGGTAAAAGGGGGACCCAGTCCTGGGCAGCAGTTCACCAAGGGAGTACGCAGAGGGGCATCTGGGCACTTCTTGCTGTAAGGGACACGGGTGACAGGAGAGGGGCATCCCTTCCCCTTGTTCCTGCTTTGTTCACTGTGAGAGCCCTTAGGCCAGGGCAGCCATCTCAACACCATGAGCCATGAGGACCAGGAGGACCAAAAGAGAGCAGAGGAGCAGGAGGGCAGAGAGAGCTGGGGCCTCAGACTCGTCCAACACTTGTGAGGAGCTGCACCCAGGATCCCATCCTCCTTGGTCATTGTTGGCCTGGCTCAGACCCTGATCTGGGGTCTCTACTGAATGTTGAGGCTAGATACTGACTGTTAGCCTCAAGTAGGACACAACACGTCCTCCCTGGGCGAGTCTGCCAGTTGGTCAATTCCCGGAAGTGACTTTGGTTCCTAGAAAAAGCCCAGATGGCGCCTGGCCCAGTCCAACCCCTCCCCAATTGTGCAGCCCAGACAGGGAGCCCTCCATCCTGCCTCAGGGCTCTGAGCCAAGCTCACCAGATGCAGAGGACAAAGACTCTCAGCAAAGAGGCTCCCTCCACGTCACGGGCTCCAGGGCCTCCTCCTTGGGCAGGAAAAGAGGAGTTGAGAAGTGTGCTCCTCCTGAGAAATCACCATTTTCATTTCATTTTTGAGAAACGGTTTTGCTCTGTCGCCCAGGCTGCAGGGCTTTGGTGCCATCATAGCTCGTTGCAGCCTTGATCTGCTGGGCTCAAGTGATCCTCCTCCTTCAACCTCCTGAGTAGCTGGGACTACAGGTGCACGCCACCATGCTGGGCTAATTTGTTCATTTTTGATTTCATAGAGACAGCATCTCCTGTGTTGCCCAGGCTGTCTTGAACTCCTGGCCTCTAGTGATCCTCCTGCCTCTGCCTCCCACAGCACTGGGGTTACAGGCTTCAGCATCTCTTTTTGGTGAAGAACAAATAAGACCGTGACTCAGATTTCACAGAAATTTCCCCCCTGGGCCGGGCGCGGTGGCTCACGCCTGTAATCCCAGCACTTTGGGAGGCCGAGGCGGGCGGGGTCAGGAGATCGAGACCAGCCTGGCTAACACGGTGAAACCCCGTCTCTACTTTAAAAATACAAAAAACTAGCCGGGCGAGGTGGCGGCGCCTGTAGTCCCAGCTACTAGGGAGGCTGAGGCAGGAGAATGGCGTGAACCTGGGGGACGGAGCTTGCAGTGAGCTGAGATATGGCCACTGCGCTCCAGCCTGGGCGACAGAGCGAGACTCCGTCTCAAAAAAAAAAAAAAAAAAAAAAAGAAATTTCCCCCCTGATTTCATGTAATTTTGGCAGCTCTATCAGGATTTCAAGAGGGGAAAATCTCAGGCTGGGAGCGGAGGTGACTTGCCCAGAGTCACACAGCTCTTGGAGGGCAGAGGGGAGGCCAACATCTGGCCTTGTGACTCTGATATGGAAGCAAAAATGGGTGATTTTAGTAGTCCAAAAATGTCCAGGTTTGATTCTACTTCTACAAACACAGAGATCTAAGCTCACACTCCTGTGGTTATGATCACAGTTCCACAGTGTGGCTTTTGAATCTCATGATTGCAAAGCTGGCATCACGCCACAGGCACCATTCTGCAAGGCGCCCTGCTCACTCCCCTGTCTCAGCCATGTTTCCCATTAGGGACACAGCACAGCCTGTTTCTTCTCCATCCCCCCAGAGGTCTGAACAGAGGGACAGCGGTGAGGGCCAGTGATGTGGAGTCCTATGAGCTACCTGCTCAACCTCCTGACACTGGACCCTGGGCAAGTCAGTCCCCTCCCAGGGCCTCAGTTTCCCCACAGGGCCTGGTACAAGGTGGTGCTCAGACTCAAGGGGGGTGAGATGACCTCTAGGTTCCTTGTATCTCAAAAGAAATCTTTCCCCATCGGGCCTCAGCAGCAGCACCCTGGGGCCAGCCTGGGTGTGGCCACGCCACAAGGACAGGCCGGACTCCAGGTCACATCCCCACCTCCACCTTCTCTGATTCCTTCAAATTTCCCAAAGAGACAGGCACCCCCAACACAAACCTTCCTTCTGGGGTCCCCCAGCCATGTCTCCGCAGTCTAAACCAGAGCTGAACCCAGGGAGCTTTGTGAACCCATCTGAGCTGTTTCCCGGCCTCTCTCTGCTGTTTAAGGGCACAGCAGGAGGGAGGGAGCATCAGACTCAAGCCTGGGTGCAAATCCAGGCTCTGCCACTGCTTTCCTGTCTGATCTGAGCCAGTTACTAACCTCTCTGAGCTTATCTACAAAAGCGGAATGATCCTTCCCTCATGGAGCTATTGTGAGAATAAGGAGATGGGGACAGGTCAATGGTCCCCGACTTACCGAGGAATCTTCCCCCGACAGAGACTGAGCAAGATCCAGCTGTTCTGAGCTGCGTGGATCCCACCTCCAGTTATGCATCTGTGTAATAAACAGACACGTCCTCCCACCCCTAAGATGTACCCAGGAATTCCAAAGGGAAAGTGAAAGTCACAACTTCCCAGCAGCTGGTGATCAAGTGTAGCAAACAGGCTGCTCCCCAGCACCACCTTCAGTCCATCCCCGCCCTCCTTGCTGCTGCACTTACAGGAGCAGCCCCAGACCAGACATCCAGGTCTCTTTCATCCAACCCACCTGCCTCGCATCCTCAGGGTTGGGGGTCTGCTATGGTCTCAGGAAGAAAGACCTGCCACTGACAGACTGTGAGACCCTCCAGATTACTCCCCATCCTCCCGTGCACCCACACTCCCCAGATGCCTGCCTTCCGCCCGCCTGTGCCACCAGCATTTGCACAATCTCCCACACATACCAAGTGGATGCTTATTGTATATTTGTTGTAATGCTGTTGGGGGTTATTTTGTTTATGTTTTTGAGACAGGGTCTCACTCTGTAGCCAAGGCTGAAGTGCAGTGCCACAATCACAGCGAACTACAGCTTCCAACTCCTGGGCTCAAGCCATCCTCCTACCTCAGCCTCCTGAGTAGCTGGTTCTACAGCCGTCAGCCAACCGCCCAGCTAATTTTTAAATAAAATTATATTAGAGATGGTGTATCACTATATTGACTGGGCTACTCTTGAATTCCAGGCCTCAAGTGAGCCTCCCACCTTGGCATGAGCCACCGCCCCAGGCCTGCTCTTGTTGAAGGCCATGCCTTGTGGCTTTTACACATTTGCTTATGTGGGATCTTCTGCCAGGAGCACCGGCTTCCACCATCTGGAAAAATCATGCTCATCCTTCAATGACAAAATCAGGCATTGCCTCCTTTCAGAGAACCCCCAGCATCCTCCCCTGCAGAGGCCACCGCCCCATGTTCCACTCCCGAGGCACACTGGGTGGAGGGACTAGAGACCACTGCTCACCACACTTCCATGGCTAAGAAGTCAGGCAACCAGATTGCTGCTGGACTTTTGTGCTTTGCCCCAGGCAGAAGGGCCTCAGAGGCAGCTAAACCACAGAAGCCAAACTGACCCTTCCATGGAAGCCTATTTCATCCTCAGCAAACATCTCTGGGGACATCGTGGCCACCTCTTCCCACCCACACACCCACACACACACACACACACACACACACACACACACACACACCAGTTTCTGAGGGAGGAATAGAAAGGTGATTACACAGGGACTGCACAATATACTTTGCAATACATTCCATTTGCAAATACTTCTCCATTTGATTGAATTTTATAATCATCCCCTCAATGGGCCAGGATTATGATCTGAGTTTTCAGATGAGGAAACTGAGGCAAGAAGAGAGGAAGTTGCTTTCATCCAGCAACTCAGGGAGGAGGCAAGACTTGTAAACCAAAGAGGGTCTAAGACACATCTCAGTCAGTTTAGAGGTTTACTCTGCCAAGGTTGAGGATGCACCCAGGAAAAAGACACACAAGTCACAGGAGGATCTGGGGCCCACTCACTATTCACAGGGCCTTCTGAGGGCTTCAACATTTAAATGTGTAAAATCAGGCAGGAGTGGTAGGAGGAAAGGAAAAAAGACAGGATAGGTAATGAACTGAGTGGTCACATTTTTGTGAGGCTTTGATTGACCCTCCCTGAATCCACAGGTTCCATGTGAAAGGGGGTTAGAGGAACAGTCCATTATTCATTCATCTCATGCACAGTTAATCTACATTTTCTATTAGATAAAAATAAACAGAAACTAGAGGAAGTAGGCATATGTGCATTTGTCTGAGGGTGGGCAGAAGGGTCACTTCCGGTCTTGTCATCGTTATGTACCAGTCCAGATAAGTTGCCAATTTGCATTGTCACAGTGAAATTATACAAAGTCTGTCTCAGGGTAAAAATTTGGGGACTTACAGGGATTTTCCTTGTGAGGAATTTGTGAGGCAGGCCAACTGAGATATATGTTGCCTTCCATCTTTGCAAATATCTGTTTAGAAACCAAAACAAAGGCAGATTTTGGAGTGGCTCTGTTTCCGAGCTTAACTGGCTGCACTGGCATAGTGAGTTTGGGGCCCCGAGATTTGATTTTCCTTTCACATTTTCTTTGTTCTTCAACATCTTTTGGAGAAAACAGTGTAGAAGCAAATGAATCTCCAGTCATGGCGTTGGTCTGAATTTTGTAACACAAAGTATTCCACCTTCCGTTTGCAGGGCTTAGAAAAAGACAGTTTTGATTTCTGGTGATGCCAAGTCAGAAAAATGAGAGAAAAACAAAAGGAAAATGTTAGTTTGGAGACTTGTAGCCAGGAAAGAATTCAGTATCTAGTCCAGATAAATTGTAGACAAGTAATAAAGCTGGAAAACAATGGACAAAGCTAGAATCTCATAACAGATGTTTTATAGTTTCTTTTAAAAGATATCTTTTCTCTCTCTAGTCCTCTATTTCTACCAAAGACAAATCAGAGTAGGATGAATTTATTCGCAAAATAAGTTTTGGTCTTATAATACTTGACCTGATTATTTGCATAAAGTACAGAAGAATAATTATGTGGCATATGGAGTCTTTTTTAAAATTTGACTTTGCTAAACCATTTTCGTATTCATAAGCCATTTCAGAGTAGGCCTTTTATAATCTTGAGCTCAGCCATGAATTTATGTTTGCCTGCAGATACCTGTATGAATTGGATGAGTTCCTTTCTTTTCGAGGCTCCATCATCACTTGGGCTTCCCGGGCCTGTTAGAAAGTGATTTTCTTTATTTACCACAGTTCAGGAACCCTGTAAAGGAACTCTATAGGCAAAAGAATTAATAAAGGACTGAAATTTATTTTCAGTCGTTTCAGACAGAGCAGAATGTCGCTGTCTCCCAGGCTGGAGTGCAATGGCGCAATCTTGGCTCACAGTAAGCTCTGCCTCCCAGGTTCACGCCATTCTCCTGCCTCAGCCTCCCGAGTAGCTGGGACTATAGGCACCCGCTGCCACACCAGCTAATTTTTTGTATTTTTAGTAGAGACGGGGTTTCACTGTGTTAGCCAGGATGGTCTCAATCTCCTGACCTTGTGATCCCGCCTCGGCCTCCCAAAGTGCTGGGATTACAGGCGTGAGACACCGCACCCGGCCACATCAGCTTTTCAATTAGAGTTCTGAAAGTTTTTTTTCTTAGTCCAGTGGCACAGTCTCTAACTGATCAGAAATTGGTTTTTTAGAAGTAAAGTAAAACACTTCTTGCAGATAACAAAAGTATTAAAACAGCATTGGTAAAGACACAATTGACAAGGAAATTAGGTTATTCCTGTGGCATATAACCACTTAAGATTCATAATTACTTCTGATCACATATGCTAAGACATCTTAGACTTATAGAAATCTCATAGGATGTTGGAACACATATTAATAACACATTTACATAAATATAACCCAAAGAATGTTAAACACCATTTTATATTTGTCATGCTGGACCCCTGTGCTAGTGAGCTGAGAGGGCACAACCTTGAAGAGACAGAAGAAAAGACCTGGAGACAGCAGGACAGACATAACCTTTATTCAGGGAACTTACGTACAGGGAGCCCAGGAGCAGCAGGCGAGACAAGAAATCCCCTCCTGTTTGTCAAATGCATGCAGGTTATATGATATTTTTCCCAGAGCAACCTCCACTTAGCAACCTCTGCCAGGAAACCTTCACCTAGCCCAAAACAAAAGAGCTTGGTTCCTTGCATGGCCTCTGATCCAAGGAATGTGCCAGGGCTGAAGTGTTCTTTTTTTCTTTTTCTTTATCTTTTTCTTTTTTTAGACGGAGTCTCACTCTGTCGCCAAGGCTGGAATGCAATGGCACGATCTCAGTTCACTGCCACCTCCGCATCCCAGGTTCACATGATTCTCCTGCCGCAGCCTTCTGAGTAGCTCGAATTACAGCGTGCACTACCACCCCTGGCCAATTTTTGTATATTTAGTAGAGATGGGGTTTCACCATGTTGGTCAGGCTGTTCTGTAACTCCTGACCTCGTGATCTGCCCGCCTCAGCCTCCCAAATACTGGGAGTGTTCACCATAGGTATGATGTAAACATCTGGATAAGCCTTTTTGTTCAGCCGGGAACCCTGAACAAAAATTCACCAAGGAATGTGCGGTCATTCTCAGAAGATGCTTGAGTTATAGCTGCCTGACAGGACATGCCAAACGTGCGCTCCACCCCAGCATACCTTTGAATGGCCCTCAAATTCTCACCACACTGTTTTTCTGTGGTTTCCCTAGGGCCAGCTTTGTGGAAGAGCATTGCTGCCAAACAACCCAGCAGCAATATAAGTGCAACAAAGGATTGTGAACACAATTGCAATTACACTAGATACACAGCTCCTCCAGTGTCTGGGAGTTGATTAAACCATGAGATGATAGGACCATAAGACAAAGACTCAATGGCTGGACTCTGGGTTTCTAATGCCAGCAAAGCCTGTGTTATGTTATGAGAGTAATGAGGGCGACATACACAACATTTTGTTTTAATTAATGCACAAGTTCCACCCTGGGCAGCAGGTATATGGTTTCAGGTTATGTCCCGGATCACACAATTTTGCAGAAGAACACGCCCGACTGGGTGGTTTCTTCATTGAGAAGAATAAAAGGATGATGAGTATCATTGAAGGCTGCAGCCATGTGTTTAGCCAGGGCATCAATTGCCACTCTGCAATTACGGTTGCCACTTCAGATGTAAACATGGCCAAAGGGTAGAACCACCAGGATGCATGTTTCTGGTGATGTCTAGCTTCTACCGTTTCCCAATAATTGAGGGTTGTGTCTAAATGGGGCACTTTACACTCTAGCCATTCAGGATGCCACCAGGTGCACCTGCCAGTCCAACTGAATGGCAAGTAGGGCCAGGCATGGGTGCCACATGCCTATGACGATCCAATGGGGAGAGGTAGGCACCCACATGTAGCTACTTAGTCTACATTCCAGCTGTCATTGCTTTAGCCAAGGACTTGGTGAAATTGTTGTACAGGTAGCCACCCCACATTGTGGGTATTAGCCAACAGCGTGCTGCCATTTATCGATTAATACAAAGTTACACAACCAACTGCCTGTATTTGTACTGCAGTCAGCAGATGCCTAGCCCATCACATACAGCATACCTGACGTGACATTTACCTGTTCACAAATTGAACTGAAAACTTTCTGTGACTGGGCATAGTGGCTCACGCCTCTAATCCCAGCAATTTGGAAGGCCAAGGTGGGTGGATCACCTGAGGTCAGGAGTTCAATTCTAGCCTGGCCAACATGGTGAAACCCTGTCCCTACTAAAAATACAAAAATTAACCAGGCATGGTGGTGGTGCATGCCTGTAATCCCAGCCACTCAGGAGGCTGAGACAGGAGAATTGCTTGATCCTGGGAAGCAGAAGCTACAGTGAGCTACAGTGTTTTGTTTCATTTTCTGGACCATCCTGTTTCCCGTAAAGGAAGTGATTTCCTGAAATCTCTCAAGTGTTCTGAAAATGTGATTTTCTTCTTCACTTTCTCCCTGTTGGCTCAAGATGAATCACAAAACTCCAAATACCATCAGCATGTGTTGCCCAAGTCCCACCTGTTCTATGGCTGATAGCCACAGGGAGCTGGGTCTGGTGAGGCCGGTGATGACCGACTGTAACCCACATCAAGGACTAACACGCTCCCGAAACAGACCCCATGTCTGAGAATTTGCAAAAGCTGCCCTGAAATGTTGTCATCACAGAGAGTGCCCCAGTGTCCTGTCCAGATATCCCTCCCTCCCATGAGCTGGAGAGGATATTTGGCATCAGACCGCTGGTAATCACTTTCCCTAGTTTTTGGCTTCATGACTCAGTTTTCTTGCTTGTAGAATAAAGCTCATCATAGAATTTACCTCTCAGAATTCCTAAGAGAATAAATTCAGGCGGGGTGGGGAATATGCGTGGCATATAGTAGATGCTCAGTAAACAAGAATCAATTTTTCTGAGTACTCACTCTGTATACAGGGCAGTGAGCAATCACGGTGTCTGCATTATCTCCATTTGTAACTGCAGAAAACTTCAGCTGCTCACTGCTTGCAAAGGCAAATGAACAAGGATGAGAAACAGTGAAAGGAAAGTGACTTCATTCCAAAAGCCCGTATCGGGGAATGAGGTCAAGCTAGTGTCTTAAAGAAACCATTTCAGATTTTGAGCTGAGGGCAGAGGTTTCAAAAGGGAAACTTGATACGAAAGCCATGCAAAAGTAGTGAAGAGGTGCCAGTGTACGTGACTTGTCCAATGACCATCTTGAGTTACTGCCCCATCTGGAGTGTGGACTGGGGGCATCTCCGGGACAGCCAGGTTGAAAATTCACTGTGGCCTTGAGGTAATTCCACAGCTTCCTGGATGGTTTCAAGATTTCTTCTTTGGGGGAATTTCAATGTATGGTTTTTCTATTTTCCATAAGTGTTGGCCGGCTAAGAAGTAAAGAGAGACAGTACAAAGAGAGGAATTTTACAGCTGGGCTGCCAGGGGTGACATCACATATCAGCAGGATCATGATGTCTGCCTGAGTCTCAGACCAGCAAGTTTTTATTCAGGGTTTTTAAAAGTGGAGGGGATGTAAGAACAGGGAGTAGGTACAAAGATCACATACTTCAAAGGGCAAAAAGCAGAACTACTAATAAGGATCTAACAAACATCACATGCTTCTGAAGGAGCAGGAAAAAGGGCAAAAGCAGAGCTACTGATAAGGGTCTACGTTCAGCGGTGCACATATTGTCTTGATAAACATCTTAAACAACAGAAAACAGGTTTGAGAGCAGAGAACCAGTCTGACCACAAATTTACCAGGGCAGAGTTTTTCCCCACCCTAATAAGCCTGAGGGTACTGCAGGAGACCAGGGCGTATATCTCAGTCCTTATCTCAACTGCATAAGACAGACATTCCCAGAGCAGCTATTTATAGACCTCCCCCCAGGAATGCATTCCTTTCCCAGGGTATCAATATTAATATTCCTTGCTAGGAAAAGAATTTGGCAATATCTTCCCTACTTACATGTCCATTTATAGGCTCTCTGCAAGAAGAAAAATATGGTTCTTTTTGCCCGACCCCACAGGCAGTCAGACCTTATGGTTATCTTCCCTTGTTCCCTAAAATCACTGTTATTCTGTTCTTTTTCAAGGTGCACTGATTTCACATGGTTCAACCACACATGTTTTACAATCAATTTGTACAGTTAACACAATTATCACAGTGGTCCTGAGGTGATGTACATCCTCAGCTTAAGAAGATAACAGGATTAAGAGATTAAAGTAAAGACAGGCATAAGAAATTATAAAAGCATTATTTAGGAACTGATAAATGTCCTTGAAATTTCCACAATTTATGTTCCTCTGCTGCGGCTCCAGCCGATCCCTCCATGTGGGGTCCCTGACTTTCCACAACATCACACCCGGAATTTCCAAGAAATTGCATGATTAAATAAAATACAGTGCATGGGAGGGGAGATCCTGCTAGAAAAGGAGAACAAAGATTCACACATTACTAAAAGCAAAAGAAGAATTGGACAAAGAGAGGAGACCAAAAACAAACAAAAATAAATCAACTCTTAAAATGGGATACTTGGTTACATTTTCATCTTCTCTGTGCACTCTCTACTACTCTTGATGTTTCTCCTGTGCCCATGTACAGCTCAGAAACAGACTTAGACAATGAAATAATTTCCCCAAGGCCACACAACTGGCCATGGCTTCCCTTTTTGTTAGAGACAGGATCTCACTCTGTTGCCCAGGCTGGAGTGCAGCAGCAGAATCAAACGTCTGGGCTCAAGTGATCCCCCCACTTCAGGAGCCCAAGCAGCTGAAACTACAGGCATGTGCCACCATGTCTGGCTAATTTTTTAACTTTCTTGGTAGAGATGAGGTCTCATGATGTTGCCCAGGCTGGTCTTAAACTCCTAGCCTCAAGTAACCCTTCTGCTTCAGCCTCCCAATGCACTGGAGTTGTAACTGAGTATCCCAGCATTGAAATGTACTTTAACATTATTTTTCTTTCTGTCTTCGTCTCACAATGTAGCCTTAAAATGTACTTCAAAACTCCTTTTCCCTCCCTTTCCCACCAAGTTCTCTTGTGCACAGTGTTCACTTACCTAATGATGTGGGTGCATAGAAATTCAAAGAGCTAATTTTGAAAAAACCAGGCAGAGATAACTGAACAATGAGATTGGGAAGGGGAACATCATACACTGGGGCCTATCATGGGGAGGGGGGAGTGGGGAGGGATTGCATTGGGAGTTATACCTGATGTAAATGACGAGTTGATGGGTGCTGACGGGTTGATGGATGCAGCACGCCAACGTGGCACAAGTATACATATGTAACAAACCTGCACATTATGCACATGTACCCTAGAACTTAAAGTATAATATAATAAAGGAAAAAAAGTGGGCAAGTCAAACTTCTTTTTAAATCACTGTATTTCATCATGAAGTCTATAAAAGCAACATCAGAAGAAAAAAAAGAAAAAAAAAAAAAAAGAAAAAACCAGGAAGAGAAACCCAGCTGCAAAATTCTCTGGCTTAGGGGAGGTTACCAACAATTAATCACCACCAACAGGGTAAAGTCCAAATGATGCCAGTTGGACCTCCTGACGGGCTATTTCTCAAGACAGCCATTGGAACAAGACACAGACCTGCACCCTCCTGCACCACTCCCACACACCTCCGATTCCAGTGTTCCCTTTCTAAACTCCTCTCTCCAGCCTAAAGTAGAAATGATCTTTTAAGAGCATGAGCCTGACCGTTCCACCGCTGTGAGCACTTGAATGAAACTGCTTTCCCTTCACCACAACTCACTTCTTGTGTTTTTGGCCACTGAGTGGTGAGCAGCTGGACTTGAGCCAGTTACAGCATTAAAGGAGGGAGCCAACCCACCTAGCCTGGTGGTTGGTGGTTTTTCATCTATTGATCCTCACGATTCAGTGCTTAAATTACAGACACGTTTTTATTTCTAAGACAGATGATGATAGACTCACAAGACAAAACAGCACAGCTGGAAAAATTGTTGCAAAACTAGCAGAGAGAAGCCCCACAGACTCTTTGCCCAGTTTCCCCTGATGGTCCTCCAGTTCATCTGATGTAGGAGCTGGACTGGGCTTGTCTGGAAACTCAGTCTCGGCTGCCTGAAGTAGTCACTTATTCATGCGCTCCCTTAGAAGGGATGACAAGGCCTTAGGAGAAGTCAACATCAAAGCCACCTCCAAGTCATGGTCAGCCCAAAGGAGATGGTCACAAGCAGAATTCAGAAGGAGGAAGAGACTTAGAGCCAAGGGTGGAGATGGAACTGAGGGGTGGGCCTTGAGTTAGTTAGGTTGCCAGTGTCAGGCTGCCATAACAAAGAGCTCCCAAATACCAATATCTTCAATCAACGATATAGGAGATTGCCGAACTGAGACATTCACACCAACGTTGCTAGGAAGTTTCAGTGGCAGGTGGTTTTGCTCCCAAAGGTCGATCAGGGGTCGCCATTCAGAGGGAGTTGCTGTTTTCCACGTGGAAGCTGGTGCCCACCCACACATCCCAGCCCCAAGAACAGAAGAGAACACGGAGCACAAGAATCTTCCCCTTAAGAGAAACACCTACAGGTTTCAGACATCACTGCCCTCACCTTCCATTAGCCACAGTTTAGGAAGAAGGCCCCATGGAGTTGGCAGGGAGACTGGGCAGTCCTGCGCCCTGTGGAAACTCAGCAGCTTGATGATCAAAGACGAAAAAAAAGAGAAAGGAAATAAAAATGGGTAAGATGCTCAATTTTATAACTTTTAAATTTTCATCTTTTGCCACATGGAGAAACTGAAACAGAAACCAAAAGTCACAACTTCTCAGCAGCTCGTGATCACGCAAACCCACTAAAGACACTGCTCGCCAGCACCACCTTCAGCCCAGTCCCACCCTCCTTGCTGCTGCTCCTTGCGGGAGCAACCCCAGACCCGACATTCCAGAACCTTCTCAGTCAACCCACCTGCCTCGCATCCTCAGGGGGGTTTGCTATGGTCTTCAGGAAGAAACATCTGTCACTGACAGGCTGTGGGACCCCCCAGTTACCCCCCTCTTCCAGTGTCACCCACACTCCCAGCATGCCTGCTTTACTCGCCCCCGTGCTATCGGCATTAGCACAATCTCTCAGACATACCAGATGCTTACAGAATACTGAACTCTATGACTGTTTTTCAACGCCATGCCCATGTGACTTCTGGACATTTGCTTATGTGGGTTCTTCTGTCTGGAGTACTGGCTTCCACCATCTGAAAAATCATATTCATCCTTCAGAACTCAAGTGTGGCATTGCCTCCTTTAAGAAGACTTTCAGTATCCTCCCCTGCAGAGTCCACTGCCCCATGCCCCACTCCCATGACACCTCAATAGGAGGGACCTAAGTCCACTGCTTGGCCACAGTCTCACAGCTGAGAAGTCATGCAGCTGGATTGCTGTCAAACGGTTCTGCTTTGTCCGAGGCAGAAGGGCTGGAGTGGGGCTGGACAACGGAGGTCAACCTGGCCCTTCCAGGGGGTCCTAGTTCATCCAGGACAAATGTCCATGGGACATCCTGGCCACCACCCTGTACACACACACCAGCTTTTGAGGGAGGAACAAAAGGTGATCGCACAGGAACTGCTCGCTGTAGCTTGCAATGCATTTATTTACTTCCCCATTTGGATTGCAGTTTTATGATCATCCCCTCAGTAAACCAGGATCATGATCTGAGTTTGCAGGTGAGGAAACTGAGGCAAGGGGGCAGGGCAGTGGCTTTCATCCATCAACTCATGGAGAAGCCAAGACTTGTAAACCAGTTCTCAATTGGTTTAGAGGTTTATTCGGCCAAGGTTGAAGATGCACCTGGGAGAAACAGACACAAGTCACTGTAGGATGTGGGGCCCACGCTTTTTCCAAAGAGAATGTTGAGTCCTTCAGTATTTAAAGGGGAAAAATTGGGCAGGAGGGGACAGAGGGAAGAAAGCAAGAGGGAGGGAAGGTAGTGAGATAAGCAGTCCCACATTTCTTCTGAGGCTGTCACTGGGCAGGTTGAGGTTCTTGACTTCGCTGCCCAAATGTATTTGAGAGCATGTCCAAGAATAGGCAAAGAGGTTTACTGCAACGTGAGAGTGTGCTCTGAGAGGCAGAGCAGCTGCTAAATGTGAAACACAGCCCCTAGTACCTTAAGTGGAATTCCCTTTATAGGAGCTGGGCATGCATATTCATAAGGTACTGGTGAGGTCAAGTGTGCAAAGGTAGACCTGGGATTGGCGCCTGTGATCAGCGTCTCTCTGCTCCAATATGCATTGCAAGTATCATTACCCCATACAATCTCCACCTAGGGGTGTGTTTTGTACTATTAAAGTGAGGAAAACATCAGTAGAAACTAAACCTTGAGCCTCATTGCACAGGCAGGGCCAGGGAGAAGTCCCTAGCTCCCCCAAGGCAGGAATTGGTAGCTAATAGCTTCTTGGGCTTTTGGTGCTGATTGGCTGGTGACAGGGAATCTACAACTTGAATAAGGGGCTTCCTTCTCTCTGTCAGGCATTGTAGGTGTCAGGAACTTGGAACCATCGGGCAGTCTGCTGGCATCCTGTAGGACCACGTGTTTTGCAGAAAAAAATTAGGAGCTGATGCAGGAGGGTGCAAGGGATGTGAAAGGAAACTGTGGGGAGACACACAAGGGGACAAGTCAGTGCAGCCTCCTGACCTTACTTATTCTGCCTCAAGACTTTGATGAGCACTTCCTCAATGCACCTATTGCATGGGAAAGTTTGGGATAGAGGATCAGTCCATCATGCATTTCTACAAGAACAGCTCTTAGGTCACCTGAGATAGAATATTTATGTTTTAAAAGTACAGAGCTAAGCCAGCAGGCCTAAGTATTGTACTTTCATTTGCTCTAACCAAGGGGAAAAATGGTCTTTGTCAAGACAATCAGGAAAAGTAGTTTGAACAGCGTCATGACTTATGTATTTAAAGCAAAATGGTAAGAGTCCCTAATGTTCACAGGCAGATACCCTTACAGAACAAGGTTCCCTTGAAGATGTACATTTATCTTACGAAAGAGTTTTAAGAAGACCAACTAACTACTAGGAAGCTATGTTTTGGCTTTCTAACTTATCTTAATTAAATTCCTGGCTTTAGAGTGGAGCCCTTTAAGGAACAGGGTCAGTAAAGTGTGTGTGTGTGTGTGTGTGTGTGTGTGTGTGTGTGTGTGTGTGTGTGTTTGTGTGTGTTTAGTTCCTCAACCAGGTTTATTTAAAAATCTAAAACTGCGAAAAAATAAAATAAAATAAAAAACATACAACAGTCAGCGCCCTCTGGAGATAATTATTCACTGTAAGCAACTGCCGTGATCCATTTTTAACAACGCATTTCTCCCCTAAGTATTACACTCACCAAGGGTATTTTCTCGTGATGCAAAGTGATTTCTGATATACACCCAAAAGCCAAAAGATCAGGTAACACAATAGAAAAAAGAGAAGAGGTTTTAGACCTGACTGAATCTGTCCACTGACCACTGCTGGGATCCCATGAGGAAACACGGGATCCCCTCGTGAAAGGAAAACAAAATCTCAGGAATCCAAACTCACGACGAAAAAGTGACACTTGGAAACTGAGTCACACAACACACTGCCTTTCCTTTCCATCCTAAACCGATAGACAGGTGTTAGACAGAAGGCCATGTGTCTCCCCAGGTGGCCACCCTCACCCTGACACTGTAAAGTCAAAGTTCATCTTCACAAGTACGTGACACAAGACGACACTGGAGACCATCCCGCCACCCACCCTGACACAAATGCATATGTCACTGCTTCCTGGACTCTATGTTGACTTACTGCATCCTGTGCTGTATGTTGACTTTATCTCCTGTGGATGCGGATGGACCGGGTATGAGACGAATGCAGAACTGACTGTTCCTCTGCCCCCTCCTTCCCCATGCAGCAGGTGGATTTAGGGAGCGCTAATCAAACCCTCACAAGACTGTGACCACTCACCCACTACGTGCCCTCCTCTCTTTTTATTCTTTCCTCTTTCTCCTCCTGCCCACTGTTCTCCCTTTAAATATTGAAGCCCTCAAAACCCTCTTAGGAAAAAGTGCAAGCCTCAGAACCTAAGGTCCCTCGTGTCTCTTCTACCCAGGCTCATTCTCAATCGTGGCTAAATAAACCTCTAAATTGCTGGAGACCTGCCTCAGACACATTTTGGGTTTACAATTGGGCAACTGCAAAGAGGTTCTGAGTGGAAGTTGCCCTTGATATGGGCAAATCTCCTGTAGGTGCCTGATATTGGCTTGGACTATCTTTAATCTCTCAAGCAAATAGGATGATTTGCTGGCATCTGGGAGCTTTTCTTTCCAGAGATCCCTGATATCTCATGTATACGCCTTCAATAAATTTGCTAGCCGTTTTTGCCATGAATTAATCAACCTCAGGCCAATGCTTTTTCCACAGTGGTCAGAGCTGCTCCTGTCTCCCAGAAGTCACAGTGATGAGAACCCAGGCACCTGATCCGCCAGCTAGAGGGTAGGAATTTTCTACCAGCCAGGCTTCTGGCCTCTCTCTGTGCACTCCAGGTGAGCAGATGGTAAAAATCACTGTTGGCCTCATCTGCAAGGTTTTGATTTATGGGAGTGGGAGCAGGGAAGGTTTATGTGCGACTCATCTTGGTCTAGCCAAGATGAGTCATTCTCTGGTGAACATTTGGTACTTTATGGTCTATTGGAATAAAGGACACCAGGACAAATTCTAATCATTAATGTTCATAAGATAGACAAAAATGATTTTCTAAACAACTGATGAAAAACTCAACATTGAAAAAGCACACATAGTGTCACAGCTAGTTTTGAGAAATCGAATCCGAAAAATCTCACGTAAAAATTAACATCCCTGCAGGATGCAGTGGGTTATGCCTGTAATCCCAGCACTTTGGGAGGCCGAGGCAGGCAGATCATTTGATGTCAGGAGTTCAAAAACTGGCCTGGACAACATGGTGAAACCCCGTATCTACTAAAAATATAAAAATTAGCTGGGTGTGGTGGTCTGTGCCTATAATCCCAGCTACTTGCGAGGCTGAACCAGGGGAACTGCTTGAGCCTGGGAAGCAGTGATTGCAGTAAGCATAAATCCTGGCATTGCACTCCAGCCTGGGAGACAGAGAGAAACTCCACCTCAAACAAACAAACAAAAAAACAGAAAAAAAAACCAACAGTCATTAAAATCTAGTGCAGGTTTTACCACCTGCTCTGGATTCTGGTTTGATATGTGTGTGATTTTGCCTTTCACTGATCCTTCTCCCCTCCATGGATAGCTATTGATTCTGTCTTCTTTCTGTGGGGGACATACGGGGAATTTTTGTCTCTGTGTATAGGAGATCAACTATTCTGTATCTTAAAAACAAACAGAAAGACACGTCCCTGCCACCTCCTGGAAGACACCTCGGGCACCCATGGTTAAGTCACAACCTTACTTCAGGCTTATTGGTTTCACTCGGGAGGTTGCCTTCGGTAAGAAGTTCAAACACCAGAAATATCACCTCATGTCCTGGCTAACATCTGGTAGTAAGAGGTTTGAAAGGAGTTTTTCAGAGCTCTAAAGTCACAAGTCAACTTCACTGAAACTGATATTGAGGCTGTGTATGTATGTATGTATGTATGTATGTATCTATCTATCTATCTATCTATCTATCGAGAGAGACAGAGAGAGAGAGAGAGAGAGAGAGAGAGAGAGTAGTTATGGCCATTATTCTCTCTCTGTAAAAAGGTCTCGGTCACCTAAATTCTGTCTGTTTCTCTGTTTACTTCTTTCTTTCCCTCCTTCCTCTTGCCACCCTCAAAGCAATCATGAGACGACCTACAGTAGTTTCTAACATCTGAGATCCCTTGGGAAAAACAGAAAAAAAAGCACCAGAGTGCCTGCTGGGGAGGAACCTCTGTTTTCCTCATGCAACCTCAACAGTTCGAAGTGGACAGATTCTTGTCAAATTCAAAAACGTTCTCTTCTATCCTAAGGCATATCTCTGTTTAAAGGGCTTTTCCTGGATGCCTTAACTCAAATTTGCTTATATCGCTTTGTAATCAGGCAGCTTAACTTCAAAATGCATTTGGAACTGGTTTTTCCTTCTTCTATGGTTTCAAGATTTAACTTTGAAGCAAACTGCAGAAGCCTTTTTTCTTAGCCTTAAAATAGAGTCCATGCTCCTCCCTTTCTCACCATATATACCCCCTATGTTTATCTGACTGTGTGCTAGTGTCTAATCATATGCTCTCTCAGAAGCTCCATAGGCTAATCTTGAGACACACACGCCAAGCCTGGAGATTCAGCTACAAAATTCCAGAGAGTACTCAAGGCAGCTAGTTAGCAATCCAGCCATCACTGAGATGACGCCAGCCCAAGATCCAGGTGGACTGGGACCCACGAGAGCCACCGGGACAGGACGTACACATGTTGTACTCAGCACAATTCTAGCCTGCCATCCTTATCAAGCTTTCCTTTTTAAGGCCCGGCCTTTACCCAACAACATCTAACTGGCGTCTTTCTTTCTTTTCTTCTTTCCTTCCTTCTTTCCTTCCTTCCTTCCTTCCTTCCTTCCTTCCTTCCTTCCTTCCTTCCTTCCTTCCTTCCTTCCTCCCTCCCTCCCTCCCTCCCTCCCTCCCTCCCTCTCTCTCTCTCTCTTTCTTTCTTTCTCTCTCTCTCTCTCTCTCTCTCTCTTTCTTTCTTTCGTTTTTCCAATGAAAAGTTTCATTTTTTCCTTCAGCTGTTATTTTAGGATCCGGGTACATGTGTGGGATGCGGGTAAACGTGTGTCATGGTCCTTTGCTGCACAGATCAACCCATCACCTGGGTATTAAGCCTGGCATCCATTAGCTCTTCTTCCCGCTGCTCTCCCTCCCCCTGCACCAACAGGCCCCAGTGTGTGTTGTTTCCCCCTGATGTGTCCCTGCATTTTCATCATTCAGCTCTCACTTATCAGTGAGAACATACGGTATTTGATTTTCCATTCCTGTGTTAGTTTGCTGAGGATGACAGCTTCTGGCTCCATCCATGTCCCTGCAAAAGACATGGTTTCATTCCTTTTTATGGCTGCAGAGTATTCCGTGGTATATACGTACCATATTTGCTTTATGCAGTCTATCACCGATGAGCATTTGGGTTGATTCCATGTCTTTGCTATTGTGAATAGTGCTGTAGTGAACGTACGTGTGCTTGTATCTTTACAACAGAGTGATTTATATTCCTTTGGGTATATACACAGCAGTGGAATTGCTGGGTCAAATGGGTTTCTTGGACAAATTGCCACCCTGTCTTCCACAATGGTTGAACTAATTTACACTCCCACCAACAATGTAAAAGTGTTTCTTTTGCTGGGCGCGGTGGCTCACGCCTGTAATCCCAGCACTTTGGGAGGCTGAGGCTGATGGATCATGAGGTCAGGAGATTGAGACCATCCTGGCTAACAGGGTGAAACCCCGTCTCTACTAAAACTACAAAAAAATTGGCCAGGCGTGATGGCAGGTGCCTGTAGTCCCAGCTACTCGGGAGACTGAGGCAGGAGAATGGTGTGAACCCGGGAGGCAGAGCTTGCAGTGAGCCGAGATTGCGTCACTGCACTCCAGCCTGGGCAAGAGAGTGAGACTCTGACTCAAAAAAAAAAAAAAAAAAAGGTGTTTCTTTTTCTCTACAACCTCGCCAGCATCAGTTGTTTCTTGACTTCTTAATGATCACCATTCTGACAGGCATGAAATAGTATCTCATTGTGGTTTTGATTTGCATTTCTCTACTGCTCAGTGACGTCGAGCTTTTTTTCATGTTTGTTGGCCATATGAATGCCTTATTTTGAGAACTGTCTGTTCATGTCCTTTGTCCACTTTAGAATGGAGTTGTTTGGGTTTTTTTTCTTGCTAATTTGCTTAAGATCCTTGTAGACTCTCAATATTAGACCTTTGTCAGATGGAGAGATTCTAAAAGTGATTGGTTTCCAAGGGAATCCGGCCATTTCCCCTTCACTAATTTGGTTAGTAAAGTCACTTTCTTTCTAGCAGACCTCGCTTTTGTTAATTGGATGCTGCAGGTGATGAGCATCAAGACCTGCATTCAGTTCCAATTGTTTATCTTTCCTTGGTTTAAGCAAATGATGAAACAATATTTAGGCCTAACATTTTAGTTCTTCTTTGAGATGTAAAATCTCTATCTGATTTCACCTAACAGTTGTTCCTTCAGAGCATAAATTTTGGGCCATCTGGCTGACAATTGCTGAGGGCAATAAAACAGGTTATCGAGAAATTGGTGGGCCTGGTGCGGTGGCTCACGCCTGTAATCCCAGCACCTTGGAAGGCCAAGGCGGGCACATCATGAGGTCAGGAGATGGAGACCATCCTGGCTAACACAGTGAAATGCCGTCTCTACTAAAAATACAAAAAATTAGCCAGGCGTGGTGGTGGGCGCCTGTGGTCCCAGCTACTCCGGAGGCTGAGGCAGGAGAATGGGGTGAACCCAGGAGGCGGAGCTTGCAGTGAGCCGAGATGGTGCCACTGCACTTTAGACAGCCTGGGCAACAGGGCGAGACTCCGACACACACACACACACACAAAGAAATTAGTAATCTAAAGTGGGGGAGAAAAATTTGGAAAAGTGACAAATGAAAAACCTTACAAATCTACGGGATCTGGGTCTGTCTGCATGTCGGTGTGTCTATGTATTAAGTGTGTTATAGGTACATATCATTTCCCCACCAAAATGTATAGAAGAGTTCTAATTAATTGGCTTGCCAAAAAAAATAAATAAAAGCACTTAAATCTAATATTTTATCAGAAAAATAGAAACTTTAATGTGAATAGCCTTTACTTCATGTAACTTTAATAATCTTTGCTAGAGACAGTTTAAAAATTATTGGTAAAATAGAAATGTCTTGAAAACTTTATTTAGATATCTGGGCTGAATTAGTCACACAGATCAGATACTCTTGTCGGCCAGATGTATTAGGATATAAAAATTTGCTTCTGTAGTACTTTTAATGCTTGCTTATCTTGTCTGTAAACCTACATGTCTTGAGAATTGAGCCTTTGGCTTAGCCTCAGGCATCGTCCTTCGTCCTGGGGTATGCATCTGGTGCGTAACTAAAATTGCTTACCTCTGAGATTCTTCAATAAAATTAAGAGTTACCAGGAGTTCACATCACAATTAATGTGTGTAATTTAAACATTACATCTTTTGTTGCCTAGACCACCTTCTGGTTACACACAAAGTATATTGTAATGGTTAATACGAGGTGTGAACATCACTAGACCGAGGAATCCCTAGATGGCTGGTAAAGGATTGTTTCTGGGCAAGTCTGTGAGGGTGTTGCCAAAGGAGATTGACATTTGAGTCCGTGAACTAAGAGAGAAAGACACACCTTGAATGTAGGCAGCACCGTCCAATCAGCTGCCAGTGAGGCCAGAACAAAGCAAGCAGGAGAGAAAGGGGTGAGCAGCCTGCTCATCACGCTCCCTGTCTCTCTTCCCACGCTGGATGCTCCTTTCCTCTCCTCCTGCCCTGGGACATCAGACTTCATGGTCTTTGGCCTTTGGACTCTGGGACTTGCACCAGCGGCCTCCTGGAGGATTACAAGACTTCATTCTAAGACCGAGGACTACGCAGTCGGCTTCCCTGGTTTTGAGGCTTTTGGATTTGGACTGAGCCATGCTACTGGCTTCTGTCTTTCCCCAGCTTGCTGACGGCCTATTGTAGGATTTCTGCTCGTAATCATGTGAGCCAATTCTCCCTAATAAACTCACTTCTGTGTGTACTTCTGTGTGTACATATATTCTATTGACCGTGTCACTCTGGAGAACCCTGACTAATGCACGTATTAAAGAGACAGGATGTGTTTTGATAAAAGGGTTGAAAGAGGGCATGGGGCTGTGGTTCTTTTTAAGAAAACATCATTTCACCTAGTTGAGAGGTTTTAAGGATCATTTCAAGTGAAAAGAAAGATGGCAAAAAAGAAATTTTAAGCAAGTTGTAGTAGGTTTGTGGAAGATTGATCTCATCACAGAAATTATGTGTGATGAAGTTTGGCTAAAATCTAAAAGAACTTACTTAGTTTTTCTATAAATTGAACATGAACATAAACAGCACATGGATGCTGGGCCAGCCTCTGAGCCTCTGTGTCAAAGTCATGGGGAGTACTCTGTATACTGATCCACTGTTTAACAGAAAATCTTAACAGTTATAAAAGATTTGTGGCAATTTTACCTCACAATCAAACCGATTAAAATTTGATAGATTTGTTTATAGGATTGTGTACAATGAGCTTCAGCATTACTAGTCCATTAATACAAAGGTAAAATTTAGTTTTTCTCTTTGGAACAAGATTTTTATGTAATATCAAAACACAGTAGAAGACTTTTGTTTGCCTGTTGAGCAAACTATAAAAGAGAAAGGAATGCGAGAGACAAACAGCTTCAGTTGGCCTCATGTTGTCTGTATGAGGTCTTATTCTTTGGGAAAATGAGTCTTCTGTCTATCATCGACAAAAGGTTTCTGCTTTTTTGAAATCTTTAATTCTGTGACCTTTCTCTCTAGATCATTCTAAGACATACTTCTACCCTTCAGTTAGCCAGAGGATGTTTAAGTCTAATTTGTTTTTGTTCTTGCATTTGCTTTTGTCTTGGTTTTGCTTTGCTGTGTGCTGCTTGCATCCGAAGGATCTTGACTGATTAAAAAAACATTGGTACCAATGAGCTGGTTGTAGATAACAGACCCTCAGGATGATTGGTATTTGTGGAATTCGTGTTCAGGCTGAGAGGGAGGCAGAGCAACAGTGAAACTCCCCACGTAGACTAGCATAGCACCTGCTGCCACCTGAGACAAGGAATGCTGGGACCTGAAGCTGGACCCACACTTCAAACAAACACCTGGCTTTGAAATGTTTCCTGAAAGCATCAGATAAATTGTGGCTGTTGATGTTGTTGGCTGACTCTCCTGTGAAAAGCAAATTCGGAGACTGATTCTGTAGGTTTTGTTGTCACTGAGGAAGATATAGAGAAACGCCACACTCTGAGACTCATTCAGGAGTCCTTTATTAGCCGGCGACCGAGAGACGGCTAGCGCTCAAAATTCTCTCAGCCTGAAAGAAGGGGCTAGATTTTATTTTATGCTTTGGTTTAGAGAGAGGAGGGGGAGCCTAGCTGTAACAATCTTACAGAAGTAAAACAGGCAAAAAAAAGTTAAAAAGACAAATGGTTAGAGGAAGACAAACAATTCCAGGTGCAGGGGCTTTAAATTCATCACAAGTTGATAGGTGCGGGGGCTTTGGGTGTTATATACTGGACACAAACGCAGAGGCTTTAGGTTACTATCTCCTGAGTGAATTCCTGGGAACTTCAGACATAGCTAGCCAAGGTACCTTTATCAGTTAATTACACTCTGATACGCTGAGAGTCAGCTTGCACAAGTTAAGTCCTTGAGGAAGGGGGTGGGTAAGGAGCCCTTGATGTGCAGATGAAGGAGCCAAATGGAGTCTATCTGGCTCTCTCAGCTAAGGGAGAGTCAATTCAGGTTAAAACAAGATCGGATCCTTCCTGCCACACTGTGTCCCAGTTTCTGGTTGCATGATAAATTTCATCCTCGCCAGATCTTCCAAGTGCAGATGAGGGCCCTGATGGGGAGAGAGTGGTGTGTTCGTTCCTCCCCTGCTGTAACAAAGCACCACTGACCTGGTGCCCACACTCTCTTTTCTTCTGGCCATGACCTGCCTCTCCCAGAGTTGGCCTCTTGGAATTTCTCCTAAAGAGACCAGGGTCCCAGCCCGTCCCCAATTTCAGAGAGTTCCTGGTTATCCAATGATTCTTTGTGTTCACTTAAACCAACACAAAGTTGTTTTCTTGCAGTTCCGGAGGTCAGAATTCTTAAAATCAAGACGTGGGGCAGGGCTGCGTTCCTTCTGGAGGCTCTGGGAGAAGCCATTCCCTTGCCTTTTCCAGCTATTAGAGACACCTGCTGGCCTTGGCTCCTGGCTCCTGCCTTCATCTTCAAAGCCAGCCTTGTAGCGTCCTCTCATCTCTCTCAGTCTCTCTCCCCTTCTTTCATCACATCTCCTTTTCTCCCTCTCACCCTACTGTCTCTGCCTTATAAGGACCCTTAGGGATGCCTTGGGCCCAGATAATCCCAGATAACCTCCCGTCTCCAGATCTGTGACTGGATCACATCGGCAAGGTCCCTTTTATGATGGAAGGTGACATAATCACGAGTTCCAGCATCAGGACATGCACATCTGTGGGGAGCTATTATTCAGCCTAACAGAAGATGTATCCAGAAAATTGCAATAGGGATGTCTGAGGGGGATTGAAGAATCTCAACTCCAAACCACATCTAAAGACCCTTCTGAGGTGCAGCCCCTGATGGAGGAAGATGCTCCACCTCTGTTTCTGTCTGCCCCCGTCCCCCTGTCTGTTTCTAGACGGCCAGTGTTCAAGTCAGTGTGGCCTGACAGTGAACTGCAGAATGGAAAGGAGTGAGACGCTGCAGTGGGAGAAGGAGCTCAACATCAAAGTCCAGAAAGCTGGGGACATCTGTGGGGTGGAGTCTGAGAAAGGTCGGCAAGGAAGGGGAAACATCATTTGGGTTCCTTACCATAGTCATCCTCAGCTGGCACAGTTTGCTCCAGCAGCAGTCTGGGATGCCAGCTGTGCCCAGGGTTGGATGAGCCACCCTCAAGTAAATGCTGGCCACTTCGTTGTGACACCAAAAAGTCAGAAACGACTTGGCATGACGAAGAAGAAGGAGGACTCAACGTGCATAGGAGACTGCAAGGTTAGATTGGATTCCTTGGGTCCTTCCTGCCCACACTGTATCCTGTCAAGGCTCAGGAGATTTCCCTCTCCTTTGGTGAGAATAATCAATGGATAACCAGGAACTCTCTGGAATGGGGGAGGGGCTGGGACCCTGGTCTCTTCAGGGCAGAAGAAATTCCAAGAGGCCAACTCTGGGTCACAGCCAGAAGAAAAGAGAATGTGGGCACCAGGTCAGGCAGCAGGGAGGGCGCCATTATCAGGGCACAGGGAAATTCCCAGGCACAGGGTCCCAAAATAGAGCTGGCGGAGAGTCCACTGATTTGCAAAACCCCCAACCTGGTAGGCAGGCACCTGTCACAGGACATCATGCTGGATGGGCCCTGCTTGTCACCCAATTCTCAGGCCTGACTCATAGGACAGACCCAGAGCCCTTGAAGGAAAGGGAGGCCAGGAGTCTGCCAAGGGCCCCATCATTCCCTGTAAGTGCGGCCTATGAGCATTCCTCCTGCCTGTTCTCCCTGGACCTGGAGCGTCCCCTCAGATAACAGGGGAATGCTTCAAGGAAACTCATCCCCAGGATTGCTTGATCCTGGCCAGACTGACACCAACTCCTGGGACCCATAATGACCCAGTGTGCCACTGTGGCCTTCCGGTCAGAGGAGGAGGTTACAAGGGGACAAGTAATGAGTGAATATCTGATTTCCGTTTGCCTTTCAGTAAATCCATCAGGACCCTCCCCTCACCTGGTCATCATGTTTTCAGTTCCTGGATGGGTAACTGGAGTGTGTGTTCTTGGAAGCTGCAGATTGTTCACCCAGACCTCCTGAGCTAGGAAGAGGAGAATGGATGCTGTTCTCTCCCATGAAACAACTTTGTTCCATCCCTGGGCCCTAAATGCTGACATCTTTGATTGTAGAAAGCAGACATCTACCCCTAGTTTGCAAAAACTACATAGAGACAAATGACTAACAGCAGTGAAAAGACCATGAGGTCTGACTTCAGGTGCTTACAGCGAGTCATCACTGTAAGATTCAGCATCTCTCAAATTCTGCTGTGCTTTCTGTCCAACCCACCTGCTCCAGCCAGACCTGGACTGCTGTGGAACGCCTCTCAAGGATGATTCCTGAAGAGCAATGGAACACACTTCACAGTCCAGGCTGCCTGGAAAGGGCGGAGTCCTCGGATCAGGATCTGCATTGTTTGCTGGGAAAGAGCTGAGGATTTGGCTGGAAGTACAGCATTTTAGAAGGAATGCATCTGCTGGCTTGGTGACAAAGATATTTGGGGAAGACAAATATAATTGGAGCTCTCAGAATGAGCTGAAAATACCCTGTTCCACGTGAATGCTCACTAGGAGGTCTCTACCATGAGAGAGTCTTTATAAACAGGGGAAGAAGGGACCTTTGTGGCTGCAAGTCTCCTCTATTCCCAGGGCAGCCTGGCGTTTTCAGAATGGGCTCCGTAACCATGTACCTGATGTGGAGCTCTGTGTAACCACGCAACACGGAACCTGTCATCAAGGCTGACCACCTGGCGCCCGGTGAAACTCACCCCCGGAAGTGACAGCCTTAGATCCCATGGAAATGGCCCAAAGGGGACTCAGCTCCGTGTCAGAGGCTGGGAGCTGCCTTTAGAATGTGCTATGCTCTGAATCCATACCTAGAATTGACCTCATTTCCTGTGATAGCCAGAATTTATAAACCTGGGCAGTAAGCGGTTACGATGAGGGTGATAACTCTATGGTTACATACAATGAATCACTTCCAAAAGTTTTGTTTTCAATACCTGTGACTCTGGGATTTTGGTTCCAGGAATTTTAGTAGCTGAGAATGCCCCCCTCAGGGCTGACAACAGTGGTTTTGAATCTGACCACACCTGGCTTCTCAGGCTACTTGATGTGAAGATAGCACTGAGGTCACCGGGTTGGATTTATTTATTTGATTATTGAGAGAACTTCGTGTTGTTGTGACACACAGGACAGGAGGATCGAGGTTTGCTTCTCGTAATACTCTAACAAGTAGTAAAAGTTGATAGAAAATCTCACAACCTTACTGAGGCAGGACCACCAAGGAGTTCAGACAGCACAAGGATGAATTTGCCCATCAGTAAGGGGAAGTTTGAGTGGAAAAACCAGTCAAAGGTTTATAATAGTGGCAGCAATGGTCAGTGGTGGTTGTAGCCTCAACCCCACCTCTTCATTTCCTGCAAATATACACACACAAAAGACTGACTGGAAGCTGCAGATTGTTCACCCCAACCTCCTGAACTAGGAAGAGGAGAACGGATGTTGAATAGTTAGTTCTCTCTCATGAAAGAATTTTGTTCCATCCCTGGGCCCTAAATGCTGACATCTTTGACTGTAGAAAGCAGACATCTACCTCTAGTTTTCTATTCCCAGGGCAGCCTGGGTTTTCATCATGGGCTTTCAGAATTGGGATAGGAGCTCCCAATGGACCAAGAGAAAAATGGACAGCGTGCTGGGTCCCTCCTCTCCATGACAGAAGTTGAGGATGCAGGAGGTGGAGGCAATGTGGGCGTGGCTCCAGCTGGAGAAGTGACAGGTGCATTTGCTGTCGTCCTTGGGGTAATTGGATCCATAACAGGTGAAGAGAGTAATTTTTGTTTCTATGAGAAGAGGACATGTGTGTGCCGTATCTAGGGGTTGAGTGTATACAGTAGGCACAAATTCAGGTGGCTGCTTGACCCAAGACTTCTCTCTAGGGTTTGTGTTTCTATTACCCAGCCCCCTTCCAGATGCCCTGACCTGAATGGTTGGTCCAGGTATACAGTCACTGACCACGCTATTCATCTTTTGGGAATGTGAAACTTTAATCAGAGACACTAGGACTCACAGTGTGTGGACTTAAGGTAGCTGGTGGCAGAGGCCTCAAGGGTCAAACCACATTTTCCTAATATTGAACATTTCCCTGGTTACTGTCCTTCCTGAATTGTGTAGATTTTGTCTTTCCTTCTATCCCCTGAATTGCCCTAGTTTGCACCTACTGGATCTTCTTTCCTGTTCAAGCCAACCAGACTCCGTTTCTGTGCTTTGCAACTAAAAGAATATCGAGTGACATGGGCATTACAGTGGGATGGCATCAAATGCAGCTAGCATGATGGACTTTCAACCATAAGAGCTCAGGGGCAGAGGGGTGGATGGATCGCTGAACAAGTCACTTAGTGTTTGTACCCTCAATGCCCAAGAAAAATCTATGAAAAAATGTGAATAATCCAAGATTTGATGAAGCATTGACAAAAAAGTAAAACACACGGTTCGGGTGCCAGCAAGTGGGTGGCCGTGGCTCTGCTGACTTCTTCAGGAAGAAGTAGATGAGTCAATCGAAGGTCAAGGAAACCTTGGCTGATGGAGAGTTAGAGGGACTGAGGCAAACATTCTGCAGGATGCTACACAGAAAGGACTCGGTAGGCCCCGGATGCACGTTATGAGTGACTTAGGGGAGTTTCTGGGGTGATTTTGTACATCCCATTTGTCTCTTGCTCCTGCTCTGGGCTCCAGCTGAGGTGCCCGCAGGCTCCACCACAGGGAAATACTGACAATTAATGTCCCCTGAGTCAAGTCCATGGGGATAGCAGCAGTGGATAAAGGCCTTCCTCTCTCCTCCCTGGAGACAAAGATTCTGAGGACGCTTCTTGAAGGCACCTCAGAAGGTCTCATTGCCCACATACATGGCCCATTCAAAAACCTCTCCTTGTGTCAACTTTTCCTCCTTCCCTCCTGGATCCTCAGTTCTGCTCCTAGAATCACTTCCCACACAAACCCTCTGCACCAGAACGTTGCCTCTGGCTCTTCCTTCACAGGACCCCAGGCCACAACAGGCTACTTTAGGCAGCATCATGGCCTCCATCTTTGTGCTAAGAGTATTGGGAAGCCATTGGAGCGTTGGAAGCAGGTGCTCGATCAAATCTATGTTCTTAGGTGGGCACGGTGGCTCATGCCTGTAATTGCAGCCCATTGGAAGGCCAAGGTGAACAGATCACTCAAGCTGAGGAGTTTGATACCAGCCTGGGCAAGATGGGGAAACCCTCTCTCTACAAAAAACAAAAACAAAATTAGCGAGGCATTGGGGCACACACGGATGGTTCCAATTGCTCAGGGAGTCAAGGTGGAAGGATAGTTTGAGGCCAGGAGGTCCAAGATGCGGTGAGCCATGATCATGCCATGGTATGTCAGCCTTGCAACAGAGTGAGGGTATATGAAAAAAAAGAAACTATATTGTTAAAGCCCAACCTGGCCCAGTGTGGAGCATGGTCCAGGACATGGGAGGGACAGGGGCAGGGGCACAGAGAAGACCATTCTGGAAGTTCTTGCCAGAGTCTGGGCAAAATGTGAGGACAGACTGAATGGGGGTGTTTGCTGTCTGGATGTCTCTCTTTGTCCATTGTTCACTGATCCTCTCCCAATCTGCACACAGTCCCCTCTGACACTAGGCAGCCTCAAGTGTCCCGTGTCAATCCCAGGCTCTGACTCACAGATGGAAACCATGCCTGTGCTCAGCCTGAGACAGACATGTACAAGCTTTCCGTGGGTGCCCCAGTGGGCTTGGGGTTTTGAGGTCTCAGGGAAATGACCAGCTGGGAAAGTGAGAGTCCAGTGAGTGAGCAGGAGGGGCCATGGAAGCCTCGCTCCTGAGACCCTGGAAGAAGGATCATGAGGAAGGGAAGTCAGGCACCCAGAGCCCAGGGGAGCCTCCATCAGCACCACAAAGGCACAGCCATCAGTGTTGATTGGATCCAAGTCTCCAGAATACAAGACGGGGAGAGCCGGGTGGACCTGAGATATCACCTTGTCCAGCCCCCTTCTATAGCTGATGAGGAAACTGAGGCTCAGAGAGGCGAGGTCTGGTGACCACAAGTGGGATTGAACTGGACACACCTCAAGGTTCCTTGACCTGTTCCTGGCATCTCCTTTCGTTTTTTTGTTTCTTCCCAAATTAACTTCTTTCCAACACAGCATTTCGAGTTCCCCTGGAACTTCATCGGTCCATCAGTGTCCCCTGGTCTGGAAGATCACTGGCTACTTGCCAATGCCCCCACGACTCTGCTGCCGTCACAACCACCATCACCACCGTTACGAGAAAAACTTGAGACTGATGGCCCCCAAAACTTGGAAGGAGCTGCGAGACCAAAGAATTGACTCGAACAAGTCCAGCTTGGTGAGTAGGTGAGTTTATTAGGACTTACACACAGGTCACTCCTGGGCGGTGGCAGGACAGCTCTAGAGATCTGCGCTTCCTCCCAATGCTAAGCTGCTTTCACGCTAATTTTCTAACTGTTTACTTATCGGGTAAGAGCGATGGGACTGTTTTCATTGATTGGTTCTCAGATACTCTCTGGGAAGTTTGAGTTCTCAGGGACACCTGCTCCTCAGCTGGGGACCATGGCCATGGCCCACCACCTGCCCTTCAGGGTTCAAGCAGGGGACATACACTCTTTAGTAACCTAGAGGGGACCCATCACACAACAACCACCCCAACAACCATCATCAAGAAGCCACTGGCTGACTGAGATACAGCCCCGGAAGGACAAGGGAGAGTGGATGCTGGAAAGACAGAGTGAGAGACCATCACCAGGGAAAGACTTCATTCTTGGAAGGACATCAAACCTGGGGGTGGGTCTGTAGCGGGGCTGCTGTTTCTTCTCCTGTATCCAACAGTTCTAACTCTTTGACTTTCTGCATTTTTGGTTCTTTTCCTGGCCTTCTCATTGCTGGTTCCTGCACACCTCCCCTCTATTCCTCCCCCAATATATTCTTCAGTCTAAAGTAAACTGCTTCTTCCCATTCACCACACTCTCCAGTTCCCTTTCCTTCTTTATTCCTGGCTCCAGTGTTCCTGCCTTCTCCTTGGTGCACTTACCATCTGCATTAACCACTCCCCTGCTGTGCTCAGCTACAGAAATGCCAAAGTCACTAACACTCACTTCCATAAACTATACCTTGCCCTCCTTATGCCCCTAATAAAATGTCTGCATTTTGTCCTGGCCTGTGCCAGGCACACTTTCCCTGGTGGCTGACCTGCTCTGGGGTCACTGGTCTTGGCCCTACTGCAACATCTCATGGATCTTGATGAGAACGTTGAGCTTCCCCTCCAGGTCCTGAGCTTGTTTCTTCAGCTCCTCAGCTAACTCTGACTTTGCCCCCTGAAGCAAGTGCTTTGTCTCATACACAGTGTTGACCACATCCAGCAGAAGCAAGATGGCTCCAGTGGCTGCACCCACGGTCATGGCTCCTCTGCTCATTGCCAGGGCGGGGCCTTCAGCAACCCTCTCAACCTGTTCACCACCTTCAACTGAGATTCGCCCAATGACCTGGGGGGGTGGGCCATATGCTCCTAACTGAGGGTTGACTCTGCCTTGTCTGATGGCACGGATGTCCCTCCCAATGCGTTGTGTGAAGGTGGAATAACTGTCAACTAAGGTAAGAAAGTTGGGTGTGTTCCCACCCACAAACTCCTTCACCACTTTCACTGCATCGGTGCTGCTTTGGTCCAAGCTGCGAGCTTGGTTTCGTGCCTGCAATTGCTTTACTAGTTCCACGACACTGCTGGTAATCCCAGTCACGGCAGATGCTGCTCCTAGACCCGCTCCAGTGCCCATGAGCAAAAGACTGAGTCCTTCAGAGAAGGGTGCCAGACCCAGGCCAAGGAGGCTCAGGGCACCAGAGGTAGTGCTAATAGAGTTGGCCACCACATTGGTAATGGTGGTGCCTCTGTGGACCCGCTGAACCTGGTTTGCGAGGGAACGGAGCATCTTTATGTGATCCTCAAGCTCCTTTTTCAAGCGAGGAAACTCTTTCAAAAACCACTCCCTGTGCTGCTGGTCTTTATCATGGCGGTTTTTGTCCTTCGTGACCATGTGACTTACAAGCTTGTTCAGAGCTTTACGGAGCACATCTGCCTCATCCCTGCACAAAGAAAGGTTAAAGGATTAAGGAATGCAGTTTCCCTGTCTGTGAAATGAGTTCCATGCGATCTTTATCCTGTGTGAAGTGCAGAGCTTTCACTATCAATCAAATAGAAACAAATTTTACAAATGGAAAGAATTTTCTTCCAAACTCAAACATGCTTTGTTCATCATAGATACCCCTCAGTACTTATTCCATATGGAAATAAATATCTTAAAGTCATCTCAGATGCTCTTTCGTGGTAGGTGTTTGATAAAGGTGCCTCCTCACTCAAGGGCAGGTCAACACCGTGACTGCCAAAGTGTTTGGAGAGGGGAAAACTCGGTAGATGAACAAAGTCGTGAGAGTGGGACAAAGACACCTTATTCCCAGGATGGTAGCAAAGTGAAGCATGAACTTTTTTCCCAAAGAGAGACCTTCCCTTTGTCCTCAGCTCCTGGGAAGTGATCTCCAGGCTCCTGGAGTGTCCTGCCTGGTAGGAACATCTTTCTTTGTCTGGTGATTTGGCCATGGGACAGTGTAGCAATGTGATGGATGATGGGATTTGGTGCTGTTTGGTGTCTTTCCTAACTTCCAGAGGACCTGGGGACTAAAGGTGTGAGACCTCAGGGAGGGGCTGGAGACTACAGGTCAGTCATGAGGGCAGCTTGTGATCCAACCCCAGCAAATATTCTGGACACTAAGACATGGGTTAAGAAAGACTTTCTCCTTGACCAACTCCAGCGGGGCTCTTCAGAGCTTCTTCTCCACTAGGCGCCGACCTTGGCCTTCCACACCCACCCACTGCTTTCTGGACTTGCACCACCCCGGCTCAGCAAGAATCGCTCCAAATCAGTTTAGGGAGGGTCCTCCCTGCTTGCTGTCTGAGCACTCTTTGCTATCTGATCATGCTCCTCACCCCTAAAATTGATGGGTGAGGGTCTGACCTGCCTTTAGCAAGAATCCTGTTAGGCCAGTTTAGCAGGAACCCCCTACTCTGGTGTCTCCTGTCAGAACTGTTCCATCTCCTGCCCCTCACCCTGGTGTTGGCTGTGACTCCCTCTCTGTCTTTACTGTATTTGGAGCTGGGCTCAGTCTCCTTTCCCTGTAACAACCATCCTGAATAAAGGCTTCCTTCCTGATTTAATGTGATTCACGGGAATGTTTCCTTAACTGGGTGAGCTTCCCTGGTTGGCAGCACCCCATGTGTCTTGTCCCACATTGACACAGGATATCACAGCGTCCTGAGGACAATGAAGCTTCACACCTGAAGCCCTCCCAGACTCTGCCCTGTGTGTCTCTTCCTTAGGCTGATTTTAATCTGTGTTCTTTCCCTGTGATAAGCCACAATCGTGAAATAGCAGTTTTCAGTGAGTTATATGAATCCTTCTAGTGAATTATAAAATCTAAAGATGACTTTAGGAGTCCCCATTAATTTGCAGGTGGCGTCAAAGCTAAGGTGCCCTCAGACATTGCCGTCTGGCTACCTCTGAGTACTTTGAATTCAAACGAAACCAAACCTCAGAGAGACAGGAGCTCACTTTGCCTGGCATGTGCTCCCTTCCAAGGCCTCATGCCCTTTCACCTTGCTGAAGGCTACTGGGTCCGGGCACTGCCCCAGTTGACCGGAGTGGGAGATCTGGGTATTCATTCTGGCTCCACATGGACTCTCCAGCCACCTTACCGCCTCCTGACCTGCCCCCTGCACCCCCAACCTTCCAGGTCTCACTCGCAGATGTCACCAGCCTAACTGATGCCTTAGCAGTGACAGCTTCACCTGTGCGCACGCCAAGGCCATGTGCAATTTTATGGAACCTCTAGAAGACTCAGGACACTTTCAGAACCATCTATATAAATTGCTAATGCTGAAAAGGCCTGAATTTGGACAAGATGTTAGAAGAAGTGTTTTCCCTCTTGGTTGGGGATTTGTCAGTCTACTCAGTACCCTTGAAATTACATAAATTGGCAGCAACTCATTCTACTATGGAGATGGTCACTAAGGCATACTGCTTGCCATTGTCAGGGGCTTCTCTGTGTAGAAGAGAAGAAGGTCCCAAAGGGTAGCCCAGAACTTGCCAGTTCCAAGGCAGGGTGTGAGAGACACAGGCAACCATGACCCTCTATGTCCATGAGTGTTGGGATCATCCAGACAGAGAAGAAATATTCCTCTCCCAGACAGAGAAGAAATATTCCTCTCCCACTCACATGTCCTCTGCAAGTTCATGACCTCCTTAAGTTTCAAGCCCTTGGTGCCTCTCTTGCCACACCCTAGTCCCAGCCCTGGTGTTCCAGCCTTCCTATTTGTCCTACAAAAACAAGGTTGACTCTTGCTGCATCCTGACCCCAGGCTCTGACACTGGTCCTGGTCTCTCTTGGCCTTTGGGCAGAATCTTGGTCTTGGTTCCCCACCTTTGACCTGGAGTTCACTCTAAGGCCTTCCCCACACTCCTATCACATTGACTTGCTATTCCTGTTGGACAGATGACTGTTCCCAGTCTCCATGACATAAGCTTAGAGTCCAGGGACAAGGCACAGACAGAGCCGGGAGGAAACCCAGTGCTGTCCAAGTCCACTCCAGCCTCTCAGCATCCTGGACCAGCAGAAGGGTCCTGCCGTGTTTATGGAATTCCTCAAATGAGAAAAAATGGTCCCAGCCAGCATCCCCAGGAACATGCATTGGTTAGGTCAGGATTTTTCTGACTTGTCCCAAAGGAAGTCCTGCTGGGCTCCCATCTTCAAGAAGAAGACCCTTAACCCTGGTCTATTTTCACCAAGGTTGTTAGATGTTAACGTTAACTGTGCACCTACTATGTGTCAGTCATTATGCTAAGCACTTTACATGCATGCTCTCATTTTTCTCACAATCGAACTCCATGGATGAAGAAAGGCTGAAAGTGAGAAAGTAACTTGCAAAGTTCCCATCACCAGCAGATGGCAGAAGTGACCCTGTCCTTGTGGGCTTCCTGTCCCCTCAGCCTGAGGCTACTCACTGCCAGCGAAGGACATGGAGAAAATACTCTTCCTGGACTGCTGAGAAGGTCATCCTCAAGCCCAGCAGTGGGGCCTGCCTGGAGGAGGTGTGCATGTCAGGGAAAACTAGCCCAAGGGAGATCTGGGTGGCATCACCGGGGCTCCCCCCAGAGGTAAGCCAGTGGAGGTTACCTGGACAGTCCAGCAGCAACCAGGAATTCGTTCCAGGCTCTACCGTCAGTCAGCAGTTGTAGCAGATTCTCTCTGCTCACTCGGTCTTGGAAATACTTAAGGGAATCCTCAATAAAGGTGCTACTCTCTAGTTGGAAAGAAGAAAGGATAAGGTTGGAGAAAAGTGTAGGGGAGCGTAACAACCATTGCATGTAAGTTGGTAACATGTTAATTTTTCCTGCACAGCTGTGAAGTGGGACATCTTTGATGGAGTCATCAGTGCTATAGAGGGATTGTGGGCCCCCAAAATTCATATACTGAAGCCCTAAACTCGAGTGACTATATTTGGAGATTGGGCCTTTAAGGAAACATTTAAGACTGAATGAGATCACAAAGGTAGGGCTCTAATCCTATTAGAGGGCTAGTGTCCTATTGTAAGAAGAGAAAGATACACAAGAAGACCAGGTGAGCATACAGCACAAAGGCAGCCTCCTCAAGCTAGCAAGAGAGCCCTCCCCAGACTCCAACCCCTTAATTTAGTAAACCATTAAAGACAGAAACCCCAAACCCCACTGTGTCCGACTGGCTCTTCTGAGTCCGCCTGCACTCCCACCCCTAAGCCTGTGCTTCCGCTTTGCGATAAAAACTGATTTGCTTTTTCTTTGACTCAAATTGTTTCTCTCAAAGGAGTCAAAAACCAGGACAAGGCTAAGGTCTGCTCTCACCTGGATTTGGAGACTTTCGTAAACCCACCAGCACCAATGTGACCAGGAATTTTCCAAAAAGGTAAACCAAAACAGGCAATTTTGTAACTGCAACCAAATAATGTCCTTTTGCAGTTTCATATTCACCTGATCAACATTGTCTCCCACATTTTTTCACCAGAGCACGAAGCCTCCTCCAGTTTGGTTTTCTCAATTCATGAATTCTTACTCAAATAAATGTTACTATGCCTCAGATTTTTCTTTGACAAGGGGTATCTGAGATCATGGGAATGAGGCCCTGCCCGGGGCAGTCATCCCTGGTCAGCAGGTGCTTGTGATGGGCAGGGCAGGGCAGCTGCCCTAACATAGCTTGGGGGACTGGGTGGCTTCCACCTGGAATCAACAGGGACAGGTAGAGGGGATGGAAACTAACCCTTAGAGAGGCCCTACTGTGTGGCAGGCTCTGGCCAGGCCAGGTACCTTTGTAATATTTGATCTCCATGAAAACGTGGGGAAACATTATTCTCGTGCAGGAGAGGGGAGGTAAGGAGCGCCAGGTCACACAGTAGAGATGTGGTAAAGGCCAGACCGAGGTCCAGTTAAGTTGGAAGCTGGGTCAAGCATGATACATTCTCACAAGGCCACTCGAAACAGAGGGGCTGGTGCAGAGCAAGAGCTGGAGGGAGGGGACCAGCCTCTGCTGGAAACAACCCAGGGTCAGCCAGGAGCAGAATGGGAGGTGAGAGATCAGGGCAACAGGTCAACCTCCTCTCCCACCCCTCCCCTCCTCCTGGACCCTGCTCTTCCCCCATTCCCCTCCCCTGCTGATTCCACTTCCTCATGGCTGTCCTGCCCCACTTGAGTCATTTGGTAGGTGCCAGGGTAGGGAGGAAGTTGGCACCTGGGCCGTGCCCTCCTGAGGAGAAGTCAGGACACAGATGCCCTCAGAGACCCCTGAGTCCGGGGACTCCACGTGACCTCTCTTGAGCTCAGGGCAGACTCATCGGCCTCGTTCTCCATCTGGGTTCCTCTGGGGCTCACTCAGCTCTGGAGGCACCACCCTCCATTCTAGGTGCATGTAGGAACCAGCCGGGGAAGAGGGAGTGAGCCTACCTGGGTTCATGGTGCCAGCGGCCGGGTTACCAAGGGGTTTTCCTTGGAGCTCTCCGGTCACTGTTCAGACTGGAAGGTTTTTCTTAACCCTAGAGGAGGAGAAAACAAATTGTGGGATCGAACATAAGCCACCTCTGTGCAGAGGGAGGTTGGAGGGGCTGGGTCTTTGCAGAGCCCTCTGTGGTAGCAGCAAATGTCCAAAGTGTTTCTCTATCTCCTGGGGCCCTGCCAGCTAATGTTTACAAAAACTCCCCTCGTTCCAGCTCCCTCTGCCCTCACTCTCACACCAAGGCAGGGTCATCTTGTCCTGTTGGGGTATGAGGAGAAGATAATCAGAGGAGGGGCAGCCATCTGATCCTTACAGAAACTGTGGAGTCTATACACAGGAATAGAGATGGGGAGGAAGGTTCTGACAATGACCCGGGCCTGGGAACATATGTGATAACTGGTTGATGATAGCCAGTGTGTGTTGCGTGTCTGTGATGTGCAGGGTTCCTTACATGTGTCTCATTCGATGATCACACACAGCCCGGGAGACGGGTACCACCTTCCCTTTCAAACACAGAGGAATCCACAAAAGTTAGGGAACCTGCCCGTGTTTTCACAATAGTGCTAGAGCCAGGACCTCTGCTTCAACCCCATGTCTTCAATGACTGTGCTCTACTCCCTTCAATATACAATATTGAGTCATGTATACACGCTCATGGGAAATGACTCCTCATTGCAAATCCGTGTCTCACACTCTGTGCTCAACTCTTCGTCTTGGTGAATTCACTGCTGCTGCAGCGGACAGCCTGTGTCCCCGTCGCTTCTCTAAGGTCCTCTGTCCCACAAAGACCTGGATCCTGCCAGATGCCGGCGCAGCCCCTGCTGTGGCTGCCGAGCCCTCCTGGTGCTGTCCTGTCCCCTCTGCTGTCCTCCCTGGCTGATGGACCTTAGGGTGCTTCTAATTCTTCATATAAATTATGCTACAATGAATATCCTCCTTCATATAAAACTGCCCACATTTGAGATTATTTCCTTTAGATATTTGTAGGAGTAGAATGACTAGGTCAGAAGCTATTAACATCTCAAAGTTTTTCTACCTAGAGCCACTCTGTATGCAAATTGTACCAATTCACACTCAAACTAGCAGTACATGAAGATGCCCATTCTCTCAGTCTTCCTGGCTCTCAGTAGTCTCTTCTTTAAGAAAAACAAAACAAAACAAAACAAAAACACACCTTTATTCTTTGAGACAAGGTCTTGCTCCTGGTATGTAGCCCAGGGCAGAGAGAGCTGGGGCCTCGGACACGCCCGATACTTGTGAGGAGCTGCACCCAGGATCCCATCCTCCTTGGTCCTTGTTGGCCTGGCTCCCACCCCTGTCTGGAGCCTCTGCTGGGCAGTTGAGGCCGGATACTGCCCCTCAGGCTTGACTAGGACACAGTGTGTACTCCATGGGTGAGCCTGCAGGTTGGTCAATTCCAGGAAGGGATTTTATTCCTGGAAGACACCCCAAAGGCGCCTGGCCCAGCCCAAGCCCTGCCCAACTGAGAGACCTGGAAGGGGAGCCCTCCCTCCCACCTCAGCTCTGAGCCAAGCTCTCCAGATTCAGAGGACAGAGACTCTCAGCAAAGCATCTCCCTCCAAGTGGGTGTAGGGCATCCTCCTTGGGCAGGGAGAGAGGAGTTGAAATGATTTCCTGAGAAATCGTCATTTTCCATTTTAGTTTTGAGAAACTGTCTTGCTCCATCACCCAGGCTGGAGAGCTTTAGGGCTATCATAGCTCACTGCAGCCTAGAGCCCCTGGGCTCAAGTGATCCTCCTGCCTCAGTCTTCCGAGTAGCTGGGACTACAGGCACACACCACAATGCAGGACTAATTTGTTAATTTTTAATTTCAGAGAGACAGCATCTCCTGTGTTGCCCAGGCTGTCTTGAACTCCTAGCCTCAGGTGATCCTCCCGCCTCTGCCTCCCACAGCACTGGATTGCAGCCCTCAGCCGTGGCACTGCACCCTTCTGAGGATCTTCAATGAAAAGCCAGGGTCAAGTTCAAACCCCATAGCGGGGCACACAGGCCCTCTGATGCTCTGACTCCCACCTTCCTCACTGTTAGGCCGGAATCTAGACCCAACATGGCGGTATCACCCGGCATGGCAGGCCCTTTGTTAGGACTTCCCGTCCTTCACTTCCTGCTAAGATTCTCAGCACGTGAAAAAAGCCCGTGCCCGCCAAAGAACCCCTGCTCTGCGCAAGCTCCTGGACATATCATTCCCCAGAAATCAAAACCTAACTCAGGAAAACCAAAACCTACAAACCCTGCCTACCTCGCCCTATAAAAGGCCCCCGGATACCCGCCCCGAACGCAACTTCCTCGGCCCTCCCCTTAGAGGACCGGTAAACCTCGCCCACGAGCCCAATAAAGGCTACCTTTGTTCTCATCTGCCTTGTGTCTTCTTGCTCGGCTCCCCATTTACATTACATTGGTGCCGAAACCCGGGAGGAGACCCCTTCCCGGACCCCTGAAGGTTTGGGCAGGCTCTCCTCTCTCGACCCAGGACCTCCTCTCCAAGCCGGGAGCCGTTTCACCAAATCCGAGACTCAATTCGATCACTGCTGGGTAAGATTTCCCCCATCCTGCAGGCTCCGGGAATCCCTGCCTGAGAGGCGCGGCTGCGCGGCCGTGTCAGGGCTTCCCCCGCCCGTCACTTCTGACTCTGGCACCAGGGACTAGGAGGCGTCCGACCTCCCCAGAAGCCACCCTACCCCGCACTCCGCGTGGCAGTGGGAAGACGCTCCCGTTGCCTCCGGACTGCCTGCCTCAGGACCATGGGGGCTGCCCAGCCCCAACCAGACCCAAAATCCCCTTTGTGGTGCCTCTTGGCTAATTTCCAGACTTTAGGTCTCAGCCAAGCCCGAAAACGAAAGAGGCTTATTTTCTTCTGCACAGTGGCATGGCCGTAGTATAAATTAGATAATCAGTCTCAGAGGCCTGCAGAGGGCGCTCTAGACTTTAACATTCTCGCGAATCTGACCAACTTCCGCAAGAGACTAGGCAGATGGTCCGAGGTACCCTATGTTCAGGCCTTTTAGGACTTGTGTTCCCACCGGGATGGATGTCTGTGCCGGATGTTCATTGGCCCAGGTCTTGCTCGGGAAATCTCCTCCCTCAAGCAAGGAGAAGGACAATTCTCCCTCTTTCTCTGAGCCTCCTGATACTCTTTCCCTGCACCCCCTTCGGTCCCCGCTGAAACTTCCACCTATCAATCTCTTCCCACACAAGGCAAATAGTTCTTAGACCAAGGAAATTATCTCCTTCCAGCCTCACAGGCCCATTCTATTCTGTCATCATTTCATAACCTCTTCCATGTAAGTTACAAGCCGCTAGCCCGTCTCTTAGAACCTCTCATTTCCTTTCCATCATGGAAATCTATCCTAAAGGAGATCACTTCTCAGTATTCCATCTGCTATTCTACTACCCCTCAGGGATGGTTCAGGCCCCCTCCCTTTCCTACACATCAAGCTCGAGGATTTGCCCCTGCCCAGGACTGGCACATTGACTTTACTCACATGCCCCAAGTCATAAAACTAAAATCTCTCTTAGTCTAGGTAGATACTTTCACTGGATGGGCAGAGACCTTTCCCACAGGGTCTGAGAAGGCCACCATGGTCATTCCTTTCCTTCTGTCAGACATAATTCCTCAGTTTGGCCTTCCTACCTCTATACAGTCTGATAACAGACCAGCCTTTAATAGTCAAATCATCCAAGCAGTTTCTCAGGCTCTTAGTATTCAGTAAAACCTTTATATCCTTTACCATCCTCAATCTTCAGGAAAGGTAGAATGGACTAATGGTCTTTTAAAAACACACCTCACCAAGCTCAGTCACCAACTTAAAAAGGACTAGACAACACTTTAACCACTTTCCTTTCTCAGAATTCAGGCCTGTCCTCGGAATGCTACAGGTGACAGCCCATTTGAGCTCCTGTGTGACCAACGTGGACTGCACCCCAAAAAAACTTTCATCCCTACTGTCTTCCGTCTAGTCATACTCCTATTCACCGTTCTCAACTACTCATAAACGCCCTGCTCATGTTTACACTGCCAGTTTACACTGTTTCTCCAAGCCATCACAGCTGATATCTCCTAGTGCTATCCCAAACTGCCACTCTAAATTCCCTCTTAAAGTAAATAAATAATCTTTGCTAGCAAGGCTATGCTGAGCCTCCTTAAGCACTCTCTAATTAGATGTCCTAGGTCCTCCCAGTTCTTAGTCCTTTAATACCTGTTTTCTCTCCTTTACTTATTCAGACCTTGTGTCTTCTGTTTAGTTTGTTAATTCATACAAAACCACATCCAGGTGATCACCAATCATTCAATATGACAAATGTTTCTTCCATTGGCCCCACACTTATCTCCCTTTGCTGACTCTCGTTTCGGACTCAGCCCGCCTGCACCCAGGTGAAATAAACAGCCATGTTGCTCACACAAAGCCTGTTTGGTGGTCTCTTCACACCGACGCGCACGACATTTTGGTGCCGTGACTCCAAATAGCCAGAAAACTGCACGTTCGATTTTTTCCATCCTACAAGAGCTAAATAATTCTTGTCATAAAGTAGGCAAACGGTCTGAGGTGCCTGGCGTCCAGGCATTCTTTTACACATCAGTCCCTCCCTAGTCTCTGTTCCCAATGCAACTCATCCCAAATCTTCCTTCTTTCCCTCCCGCCTGCCCCTCAGTCCCAACCCCAAGCGTTGCTGAGTCTTTCTAATCTTCCTTTTCTACAGACCCATCTGACCTCTTCCCTCCTCGCCAGGCCGAGCTAGGTCCCAATTTTTCCTCAGCCTCTGCTCCCCTACCCTGTAATCCTTTTATCACCTCCCCTCCTCACACCTGGTCTGGCTTACAGTTTCCTTTCTCGACTAGCCCTCCCCCACCTGCCCAGCAATTTCCTCTTAAAAAAGTGGCTACAGCTAAAGGCATAGTCAAGGTTAATGTTCCTTTTTCTTTATCCGACCTCTCCCACATCAGTTAGCGTTTAGGCTGTTTTTCATCAAATATGCAAAACTTAGCCCAGTTCATGGCCTATTTAGCAGCGACCCTGAGACGCTTTTCAGCCCTAGACCCTGAAAGGTCAGAAGGCCGTCTTATTCTTAACATGCATTTTATTTTATTACCCAATCTGCTCCCCACATTAAATAAAGCTCCAAAAATTAAAGTCCGGCCCTCAAACCCCATAACAGGACTTAATGAACCTCGCCTTAAAAGTGTACAATAATAGAGTAGAGGCAGTCAAGTAGCAACTTATTTCTGAGTTGCAATTCCTTGCCTCCACTGTGAGACACACCCCAGCCACATCTTCAGCACACAACTGCAAACGCCTGAACCGCAGCTGCCAGGGGTTCCTCCAGAACCTCCTCCCCCAGGAGCTTGCTACAAGTGCCAGAAATCTGGCCACTGGGCCAAGGAATGCCCGCAGCCCGGGATTCCTCCTAAGCCGTGTCCCATCTGTGCGGGACCCCACTGGAAATCGGACTGTTCAACTCGCCCGGCAGCCACTCCCAGAGCCCCTAATGCTCTGGCCCAAGGCTCTCTGACTGACTCCTTGCCAGATCTTCTCAGCTTAGCGGCTGAAGACTGACGCTGCCCCATCGCCTCAGAAGCCTCCTGGACCATCACAGACGCTTCAGGTAACTCTAACAGTGGAGGGTAAGTCCATCCCCTTCTTAATCAATAAGGAGGCTACCCACTCCACATTACCTTCTTTTCAAAGGCCTGTTTCCCTTGCCTCCATAACTGTTGTAGGTATTGTCGGCCAGGCTGCTAAACCTCTCAAAACTCCCCAACTCTAGTGCCAACTTAGGAAACATTCTTTTTTGCATTCTTTTTTAGTTATCCCCACCTGCCCAGTTCCCTTATTAGGCCAAGACATTTTAACTAAATTATCTGCTTCCCTGTCTATTCCTAGGCTACAGCCACACCTCATTGCTGCCTTTTCCCACAGTTCAAAGCCTTCTTCACATCCTCCCCTGGTATCCCCCCACCTTAACCCACAAGTATAGGACACCTCTACTCTCTTCTTGGCGACTGATCATGCACCCTTCACCATCTCATTAAAACCTAATCACCCTTACCCCACTCAATGCCAATATCCCATCCTGCAGCACGCTTTAAAAGGATTAAAGCCTATTATCACTCGTCTGCTACAGCATGGGCTTTAAAAACCTATAAACTCTCCTTTCAATTCCCCCATTTTACCTGTCCTAAAACCAGACAGGGCTTACAGGTTAGTTCAAGATCTGCACCTTACCAACCAAATTGCTTTGCCTATCCACCCCGTGGTGCCAAAGCCATATACTCTCCTATCCTCAATACCTCCCTCCACAACCCATTATTCTGTTCTAGATCTCAAACATACTTTCTTTACTATTCCTTTACACCCTTCATCCCAGCCTATCTTTTGCTTTCACTTAGACTGACCCTGACACCCATCAGGCTCAGCAAATTACCTAGGCTCTACTGCCGCAAGGCTTCACAGGCAGCCCCCCATTACTTCAGTCAAGCCCAAATTTCTTCCTCATTTGTTACCTATCTCGGCATAATTCTCATAAATACTCTCCCTGCTGATCGTGTTTGGCTAATCTCCCAAACCCCAATCCCTTCTACAAAACAACTCCTTTCCTTCCTAGGCATAGTTAGTGCAGACAGAATTCTTACACAAAAGCTAGGACCGCGTCCTATAGCCTTTCTGTCCAAATGACCTTACTGTTTTAGCCTAGCCCTCATGTCTGCACGCAGTGGCTGCCACCGCTTTAATACTCTTAAAGGCCCTAAAAATCACAAACTATGCTCAAGTCTCTACAGTTCTCATAACTTCCAAAATCTACTTTTCTTCCTCCAACCTTTGCTGAAGACAATGCTTATGCTGATAAGGTAGCTAAAAAAGCAGCCATCAAAAGGCATCAGATCCCATCGCTCAGGACAATGCCTATGCTGCTAAGTTAGCTAAAAAAGCAGCTGGCTTTCAACTTCTATCCCACACGGCAGTTTTCCTCCTTCACATCGGCCACACCCACCTGCTCCCCCGCAGGAGGAACCGTCTTGGCTACGTACTTTATTTCTCAGTCGGCTCCAGATATCCGAAAAAATTAAAAATGGTGGAGGACAGCCCTCAAACTCCCATCCAGGATCTAGTCAAACTGGCCTTCAAGGTCTACAACTCCAGGGAGGAAGCTGCTGAGGCTCAGCGACAGGCGAGGCTAAAACAGAAGGTAGACCTCCAAACCCAGGCCTTGGTAGCAGCCCTGAGGCCAGCCGGCTCCAGGAGCTCTCCGAAAGGAGGTACTCCCCAAGTGCCACCTGGTGCCTGCTTCAAGTAGGGCAGCAAAGGCCACTGGGCCAGGCAGTGCCCCAACCCTGAGGAGTCAACTCGCCCCTGTCCGAACTGTCAGCAGATAGGCCACTGGAAGTCGGACTGCCCCAACCTGAGGACGGTCGCTACGCCTCCACGTGACAACCCTCCTCCACGTACTGGAGGCACCTTCCAGCTCCTCGACACTGATGACTATTAAAAGGCCCAGGCTGGAAAATCCCTCCTACTGTGGGCCCAGGCTGGAAAGTCCCTCCTACTCTCACTGAGCCCAGGGTTATGCTCCAGGCAGCGGGTAAGTCCATATCCTTCCTTATGGACACAGGAGGCTACCTACTCTGTTTTGCCTTCCTCCACTGGCCCCAGCCATCCCTCCGCTGTCACTGTCATAGGAATTGATGGCACTCCCTCCACCTACCGCCAGACTCCTCTTCTGTCTTGCCGCCTGGATGGCTCCCTCTTCTCACACTCATTTCTTATCATTCCTTCATGCCCAGTCCCCTTGTTAGGACCAGACCTCCTCTCCAAGCTAAAGGCCTCAGTTCACCTCTGGCCCAACCCCTCCTCGCACCTTGTGCTCCTCTTTCCTCTCCTCTCACCTAATAAACCCCACCAGGCTGATACCTCACTCCTGGTTTTCGGTCCCCAAGACTCCACCAGAGAAACCTCAGATCAGGGCCCTCACTTAGGTGGTGGCAGTCATCTATGGCCGGTTAGGTCCTACCCTTTCTAAGCCCCTTACTAATCATTGGCTTCTTGCTACTCATAGCTCCCTGTGTCCTCTGCTTCATCCAGGACTGCATGAAAGAAGTCTCCCGAGTCACTGTCAATCAGATGCTACTCCACCCCTATACCCAAGTTCCGACCTCTGAAGGACCCCACAAAGACCTATACCAGCAGGAAGCAGCCAGATGAACACGTCGCCCCTTTTTCTTATTAGAAAGAGGTCGGAATGTTAGGCAGGAATCTAGACCCAACATGGCGGTATCACCCGGCATGGCAGGCCCTTTGTTAGGACTTCCCACCCTTCACTTCCTGCTAAGACTCTCAGCGCCGGAAAAAAGCCCGGGCCTGCCCAAGAACCCCTGCTCTGCGCAAGCTCCTGGACGCGTCATTCCCCAGAAATCAAAACCTAACTCAGGAAAACCGAAACCTACAAACCCCACCTACCTCGCCCTATAAAAGGCCCCGATACCTTGGCCTTCCCCCTAGAGGACCGGTGAACCTCGCCTGCGAGCCCAGTAAAGGCTACCTATGTTCTCATCTGCCTCGGGTCTCCTTGCTCGGCTCCCCATTTACATTACACTCACCACTCCCTGCCGCCACAGTCACCTTGGGTCCAGGCACCCACTGATGCCCTGCTTCAATGCCTCCTGGACCCATCTACTCCTCCCAACCCCAGCCTCAGGCCTTCGCTCAGCTGCTCCCTCGCCCTGGAATGCTTCCCCCACTGTCCCCACCATGCTCAAGTCACCCGTCCTCAGAGACCCAGCCAAAGCTACCTGGTCCCTGTGCCATCCCCCAATCCTCCTCAGGCTCCCTGAGCACTCTGCTTTCCGGAGGCAGCTCTACCTGTGTGTGGCTCTTTGGGCCTCTGTCTCCCCTTTAGACTGAGCATCCAACGGGGACCCTGTTGTGTTCCCAGCTGCATCCCCTACGACTGACTGGGATGCCCTCCACCCTCCCTGGCACAGCCTGGAGGAAATCCCAGGTGCAGGAGGCATTACTTGAACTAAAAGCATCCAGCCTTTGGATGACATGGCCCAGCTTCGGTTTCACTTTCAGCTGAGGAATTGAATTGAATTTTTCTTTCTATCTTGATGGGCATCTCTTTTTGGTGAAGAACAAATAAGACCATGACTCAGATTTCACAGAAATTTCCCCCCTGATTTCATGTATTTTGGCAGCTCTATCAGGTTTTCAAGAGGGGAAAATCTCAGGCTGGCAGAGGAGGTGACTTTCCCAGAGTCACAGAACTCTTGGAGGGTGGACAGAAGGCCAACATCTGCCCTTGTGACTCTGATACTGAAGCAAAAAGGAGTGATTTCAATAATCCAAAAGTTTCCAGGTTTGAGTCTGCTTCTACAAACACAGAGATCTAAGCTGTCACTCCTGTAGTTATACTCACAATTCCAGTGTGGTTTTTGAATCTCATGATTGCAAAGCTGGCATCATGCCACAGACACCATTCTACAAGGCGACCTTCTCACTTCCCCTGTCTCAGCCATGTTTCCCATTAGGGACACAGCACAGCCTGTTTCTTCTCCATCCCCCCAGAGGTCTGAACAGAGGGACAGAGGTGAGGGCCAGAGACATGAAGTCCTATGAGCCACCTGCTCAGCCTCCTGACATGGGACCCTCAGCAAGTCCCCTCCCAGGGCCTCAGTTTCCCCACAGGGCCTGGCACAAGTAGGTGTTCCGACTCAGGGTGGGTGAGACAACCTCTGGGTTCCTTGTTATATCAAAAGAAATATATTGTCCCCATTGGGCCTCAGCAGCAGCATTCTCTGGCCAGCCTGGGTGTGGCCAGGCCACAAAGATACCCCGGGCTCCGGGTCACCTCCCCTCCTCCACCTTCTTTGATTCCTTCAAATTTCCCAAAGAGATGGGCACCTCCAACACCCACCTTTCTTCTGGGGTCACCTGGCCATGTCTCAGGCAGTCAGAACCAGAGCTTAGCCCAGGGAGCTTTGTGAACCCATCTGAGCTGCTTTTCCCACCTCTCTTTAAGGGCACAGCAGGAGGGAGGGAGCAATCAGACTCAAGCCTGGGTGCAAATCCAGGCTCTGACACTGCTTTCCTGTCTGATCTGAGCCAGTTACCTAATCTTTCTGAGCTTATCTACAAAAGGTGAATGATTCTTCCCTCCTGCAGCTATTGTGAGAATAAGGAGATTGGGAGAGGTCACACCATCCCCAACTTACCAAGGAATCTTCTTCCTCTGACAGAGACAGAGCAAGATCCAGCTGTTCTGAGCTGTGTGGATCCCACCTCCAGCTGTGCACCTGTGTAATAACCAGACACATTCTCCGGCCTCCCAGATATACCCAGGAATTCGAAAGGGAAAGTGAAAGTCACAACTTCCCAGCAGCTTGTCATCAAGCACAGCAAACAGGCTGCTCGCCAGCACCATTTGCAGTCCAAGTCCAGCCTTCTTGCTGCTGCACTTAGAGGAGCAGCCCCAGACCAGACATCCAGCGCCCTCTCTTCCAACCCACCTGCCTCGCATCCTCAGGGTTCAGGATCTCTTGTGTCACCTGCCCATGTCTCAGGCAGTCAGAACCAGCGTTGAGCCCAGGGAGTTTTTTGAACCCATCTGAGCCACTTCCCCCTCCCTCTCTGCAGTTTATGGGCACAGCAGGAGGGAGAGAGAAATCAGACTTAAGCCTGGATGCAAATCCAGGCTCTGCCCCTGCTTTCCTTTCTAATCTGAACTAGTTACCTAACCTCTCTGAGCTCAAGAAAGACCCGTCACTGACTGACTGTGGGAGCCTCCAGATTACTCCCCGTCCTTCTGTGCCCCCACACTCCTCAGATGTCTGCCTTACTCCCACATATGCCATCAGCATTAGCACAGTCTCCCACATGTGCTGGGTAGATGCTTATTGCATATTTATTGCAATGCTGCTGGGGTTATTTTTTGTTAAGTTTTTGATACAGAGTCTCTCTCTGTAACCCATGCTGGAGAGCAGTGGCCCCATCATAGCTCACCACAGCTTCAAACCCCGGGGCTCAAGCCATCCTCCCACCTCAGCCTCTGAGTTGCTGGGATTACAGGTGCCCACCACTACACCCAGCTAATTTTTTGTATTTTTAGTAGAGATGGGGTTTCACCATTTTGGCTAGGCTGGCCTGGAACTCCTGACCTCAAGTGATCCACCTGCTTGGCCTCCCAAAGCACTGGGGTTACAGATGTGAGCCACCACGCCCAGCGCATTGTGTCCTTCTTATGACTTTGTGTCTTCATAGCTTAGCTCCTACTAATAAATGAGAACATTTACAGGGCTCTTCCCACTTCTGCTTCTACTTTTACAGTTTACAAAATTAGCTGGGTGTGGGGGTGCGTGCCTGTAGTCCTAGCTACTTGGGAGGCTGAGGCAGGAGAATCACTTGAACCCAGGAAGTGGAGGTTGCAGTGAGCCGAGATCACGCCACTGCACTCCAGCCTGGTGACAGAGTCTCAAAAAAAAAAAAAAAATATATATATATATATATACACACACACACACACACACGTATATATATATATAGCTGAAGAACAAGGAGAAAACGTGAAAGGAAATGTATATCTCTATATATATCTATATATCTGTGTGTGTATATATATATGAACAAGGAGAAAACATGAAAGGAAATGTATATCTATATCTATATATCTATGTATCTGTGTGTGTGTGTATATATATATATATGAACAAGGAGAAAACGTGAAAGGAAAGTCAAATCTTGGGACCCCAAACTCACTGGAAACAGTTGAGCTTAGAAATGGAGCCACTCCAAAACCTGCCTTTGTTTTTGTTTCTAAGCAGATATTTGCAAACACAAAAGGCAACATATTCTCCAGGTGGCCTCCTTCACAAATTGCTCACAAGGAAATTCCTTCTGCCTCCCGAAAATTTTTACCCTGAGGCAGACTTTGTGTAATTTCATGGTGGCAATGTAAATTAGCAACTTACCTTGACTGGTACGTGGCAAATAGCAAGACTTCTGCCCATCCTCAGAAAAATACACATATGCCTACTTCCTCCACTCTATGTTTATTTTTATCTTATAGAAAATGTAGATTAACTGTGCATGAGATGAATGAATAATTGACTGTTCCTCTACCCCCTCCTTTCATAGAGAACCTGTGGATTCAGGGAGGGCTAATCAAAGCCTCACAGGAATGTGACCACTCACCTCATTACCTATCCTGTTGTTTTTCCTTTCCTCTTTCTACTGCTGCCTGACTTTACACATTTAAATACTGAAGCCCTCAAAACCCTCTGTGAAAAATGAGTGGGCCCCAGATCCTCCTGTGACTTGTGTGGCTTTTTCCTGGGTGCATCCTCAACCTTGGCAGAGTAAACCTGTAAACTGACTGAGATGTGTCCCAGACTTCCTCTCCCCTTGCCTCAGTTTCCTCATCTGCAAAATCAGATCATAATCCCGGCCCATTGAGGGGATGACTATAAAACTCAATCAAATGGAGAAGTATTTGCAAATGGAATGTATTGCAAAATGTGTTGTGCAGTCCCTGTGCAGTTGGTTGTAGTTTTGTTTAGTGTGCTCTTTTCTCAAATGCTGATTATGCTAGCGGTGAAGTTGTCATGTGGAGAGACTGAGGACCTCTGCTTAGTCAGGATGTGGCGAGCAGTGGTATTAGCTGTTGTTTTCTCTTTCCTGGAAATAGGGTTATTCTGTCCTGCCTCACCTTTCTGTTCCTGCCTCACAAGCTGGTGTGTGTGTGTGTGTGTGTGTGTGTGTATGGGTAGGGAGAGGTGGCCATGATGTCCCCAGAGATGTTTGCTGAGGATGAAATAGGCTTCCATGGAAGGGTCAGGTTGGCTTTTGTGGTTTAGCTGCCTCTGAGGCCCTTCTGCCTGGGGCAAAGCACAAAAGTCCAACAGCAATCTGGTTGCCTGACTTCTTAGCCATGGAAGTGTGGTGAGCAGTGGTCTCTAGTCCCTCCACCCAGTGTGCCTCGGGAGTGGAACATGGGGCGGTGGCCTCTGCTGGGGAGGATGCTGGGGGTTCTCTGAAAGGAGGCAATGCCTGATTTTGTCATTGAAGGATGAGCATGATTTTTCCAGGTGGTGGAAGCAGGTGCTCCTGACAGAAGATCCCACATAAGCAAATATCTAGAAGCCACAAGGCATGGCCTTCAACAAGAGCAGGCCTGGTACGGTGGCTCATGCCAAGGTGGGAGGATCGCTTGAGGCCTGGAGTTCAAGAGTAGCCCAGTCAATATAGTGAGATCCCATCTCTAATATTTACATATTTTTTTAATTAGCTAGGTTGTTTCATGCCTATAGAACCAGCTATGCCTGGTTCTATTGGCTCATGCCTATAGAACCCTGAGGTGGGAGGATGGCTTAAGCCCAGAGGTCTGAAGCTGCCACGCGCTATGATTGTGGCAGTGCACTTCAGTCTTGGTGACAGACTGAGACCCTGTCTCAAAAACATAACCAAAATAACCCCAACAGCATTACAATAAGTATACAACAAGCATCCACGTGGCATGTGTGGGAGATTGCGCTTATGCTGATGGCATGGGCGGGAGGAAGGCAGGCATCTGGGGAGTGTGGGGGCACGGGAGGATGGGGAGTAATCTGGAGGGTCTCACAGTCTGTCAGTGGCAGGTCTTTCTTCCTGAGACCACTGCAGACCCACAACCCTGAGGATGCGAGGCAGGTGGGTTGGATGAGAGGGATCTGGATGTCTGGTCTCAGGCTGCTCCTCTAAGTGCAGCAGCAAGAAGGGCAGGGCTGGACTGAAGATGGTGCTGGGGAGTAGCCTGTTTGCTGTGCTTGATCACCAGCTGCTGGGAAGTTGTGACTTTCACTTTCCCTTTTGAATTCCTGGGTATGTCTGGGAGGCTGGAGGATGTGTCTGGTTATTACACAGACTCATAACTGTAGGTGGGATCCACACAGCTCAGAACAGCTGGATCATGCTCAGTCTATCAGGGGAAGGTTCCTTGGTAAGTTGGTGACAGTTGACCTGCCCCCATCTCCTTATTCTCACAGCTTTTGCAGAGAAGCTCAGAGAGGTTAGGTAACTGGTTCAGATCAGACACGAAAGTAGTGTCAGAGCCTGGATTTGCACCCAGACTTGAGTCTGATGTTTCCCCCCTCCTGCTATGCCCTTAAACTATACAGGGTGGGGGAAACAGCTCAGATGGGTTCACAAAGCTCCCTGGGCTCAGCTCTGTTTGGACTGCTGAGACACAGCTGGGTGACCCCAGAAGGAAGGTTTGTGTTGGGGGTGCCTGTCTCTTTGGGACATTTGAAGGAACCAAAGAAGGTGGAGGAGAAGAGGTGACCCGGAGTCTGGTCTGTCTTTATGGCCTGGCCACACCCAGTAGGGCCCCAGGGTGCTGCTGCTGAGGCCCAAAGGGGACAACAGATTTTTTTTCAGGTACAAGGAACTCAGAGGTCGTCTCATCAACCCTGAGTCTGAGCACCACCTTGTGCCAGGCCCTGTGGGGAAACTGAGGCCCTGGGAGGGGGGTGACTTGCCGAGGGTCCAGCGTCAGGAGGCTGAGCGGGTAGATCATAGGACTCCACGTCTCTGGCCCTCACCGCTGTCCCTCTATTCAGACCTCTGGGGGGATGGAGAAGAAACAGGTTGTACTGTGTCTCTAATGGGAAACATGGCTGAGACAGGGGAGTGAGCAGGGCGCCTTGCAGAATGGTGCCTGTGGCGTGATGCCAGCTTTGCAATCATGAGATTCAAAAGCCACACTGTGGAACTGTGATCATAACCACAGGAGTGTAAGTTTAGATCTCTGTGTTTGTAGAAGTAGAATCAAACCTGGACATTTTTGGATTACTAAAATCACCCATTTTTGCTTCAATATCAGAGTCACAAGGCCAGATGTTGGCCTCCCCTCTGTCCTCCAAGAGCTGTGTGACTCTGGGCAAGTCACCTCCGCTCTCAGCCTGAGATTTTCCCCTCTTGAAATCCTGATAGAGCTGCCAAAAGACATGAAATCAGGGGGGAAATTTCTGTGAAATCTGAGTCACGGTCTTATTTGTTCTTCACCAAAAAGAGATGCTGAAGCCTGTAACCCCAGTGCTGTGGGAGGCAGAGGCAGGAGGATCACTAGAGGCCAGGAGTTCAAGACAGCCTGGGCAACACAGGAGACGCTGTGTCTATGAAATCAAAAATGAACAAATTAGCCCAGCATGGTGGCGTGCACCTGTAGTCCCAGCTACTCAGGAGGTTGAAGGAGGAGGATCACTTGAGCCCAGGAGCTCTAGGCTGCAACAAGCTATGATGGCACCAAAGCCCTGAGCCTGGGCGACAGAGCACAACCGTCTCTCAAAAATGAAATGAAAATGGTGATTTCTCAAGAGGAGCACACGTCTCAACTCCTCTTTTCCCGCCCAAGGAGGAGGCCCTGGAGCCCGCAACAATGAGGGAAACGCTTTGCTGAGAGTCTTTGTCCTCTGCATCTGGTGAGCTTGGCTCAGAGCCCTGAGGCAGGAGGGAGGGCTCCCTGTCTGGCCTGCACAATTGGGGAGGGCTTGAGCTGGGCCAGGGCCATCTGGGCTTCTTCTAGGAACCAAAGCCATTTCCCGGAATAGACCAACCAGCAGACTCGCCCGGGGAGGACCTGCTGTGTCCTAGTCAAGCCTGAGGGGCAATATCCAGCCTCGGTATTCAGCAGAGGCCCCAGGTCAGGGTTTGAGCCATTCCAACAATGACCAAGGAGGATGGGATCCTGGGTGCAGCTCCTCACAAGTGTTGGGCGAGTCTGAGGCCGCAGCTCTCTCTGCCCTCCTGCTCCTCTGCTCTCTCCTGGTCCTCCTGTGTCCTCATGGATCATGAGATGGTGTTGAAATGGCTGTCCTGGCTCAGGGGGTCATACAGTGAGCAAAGCAGGAACAAGGGGAAGGGAACCCCCTCTCCTGTCACCCCTGTCTCTTATAGCAAGAAGCACCCAGACACCCCTCTGCATACTGCCCTGGTGAGCTGCTGCCCAGGACTGGGTCCCCCTTCTACCCTTGCTGCGTGGGGTCCCAGAAGACAGACATCTGTGTGTCTGAACCCTGGGATAAAGGCAGGAAGGGGAAAGAGGGAGGCGGGTGGCTTTTGAGAGGGGGCTTTTGTATGAGAGCTGGAGGATGGAACCCCATCAGGGGGCCCGGAAACCACTGAGCTGTTAAAATAAAGGCTGCAAACAAAGACCAGCTGCTGGAAGTGGGTGTGCCAGGGAGGGAGCAGAGACACACGGTGAGAAAAGAGAAATGGTAATGCCTGGAGCCGCCCGTGACTGCGATGGGCCTGAAGCCGTATTATTAGTAGTAATTATAGTATCATTATTAGTCATTTCGTCTTATTTGTACCCTCCATCTCTCCTCTCCACCTTTTCCTAACATTCTATCGCCAGATTTTTGTCTTGCATTAGCAACTTTGTAGCTGTAAACAATTTACCTACAACTTTCTCATGCCCTCAGTTGTACCCAGTATTTCTTACCTTCCCTCTTTAAAAAATGACAATATTAATCCTCCTTTCTCCTTCGTTCAGTGCTTCACATCCCAACTGCTACCTTTGTGCTTTAAATTTTGTACTAATTGGTATTGATAACAAGTATATTTAGTTTCCATATTTATATGTTGTGTATATGTTTGTTTGTTTGTCCTAAAGAAGAGACTACTGAGAACCAGTGAGACTGAGAGAATGGGCATCTTCACGTACTGCTAGTTCGAGTGTGAATTGGTACAACTTGCATGCAGTGTGGCTCTAGGTATAAAACATTTTGAGATGTTGATAGCCTCTGACCTAGTCATTCTACTCCTACGAATATCTTAAGGAAATAAAATCAAATGTGGACAAAGGTTTACGCGAAGGAGGATGTTCTTTGTAGCATAATTTATATGAAGAATTAGAAACACCCTAAGGTCCATCAGCTAGCAGGGGACAGCAGAGGGGACAGGGCAGTGCCAGGAGGGCTCGGCAGCCACAGCAGGGGCTGCGCCGGCATCTGGCAGCATCCAGGTCTTTGTGGGACAGAGGACCTTAGAGAAGCGACGGGGACACAGGCTGTCCGCTGCAGCAGCAGTGAATTCACCAAGACGAAGAGTTGAGCACAGAGTGTGAGACACGGATTTGCAGTGAGGAGTCATTTCCCATGAGCGTGTATACATGACTCAATATAGTATATTGAAGGGAGTAGAGCACAGTCATTGAAGACATGGGGTTGAAGCAGAAGTCCTGGCTCTAGCACTATTGTGAAAACACGGGCAAGTTCCCTAACTTTTGTGGATTCCTCTGTGTTTGAATGAGAAGTTGGTACCCATCTCCCGGGCTGTGTGTGATCATCGAATGAGACACATGTAAGGAGCCCTGCACATCACAGACACGCAACACACACTGGCTATCATCAGCCAGTTATCACACGTGTTCCCAGGCCCAGGTCATTGTCAGAACCTTCCTCCCCATCTCTATTCCTGTGTATGGACTCTGTAGTTTTCTGTAATGATCAGGTGGCTGCCCCTCCTCTGATTATCTTCTCCTCATACCCCAACAGGACAAGTGCACTTTTCCTTGCTGTGGGAGTAGGGCAGAGGAAGCTGCAGTGAGGTCCCCGAATGCAGGTGAGACCGGACCTTAGCCTTGCCCAGGTATTTGACATCGAAGAGAGAAAAAGGTTAAGTCCAAGCAAAAGCAAAAGCAAAAGCAAATCAGCTTTTATTGCAAAGCGAAAGCTCAGGCTCGGGGGTGGGAGTGCAGGCGGACTCAGAAGAGCCAGTCGGGCCCAGTGTGGTTTGGGGTTTCTGCCTTTGCTGGTTTATTAAATTAAGGGGTGGAGTAAGCATAAGGATTTCTGGGAAGAGGTGGGAATTTCCTGGAACTTGAATGGGGTGGGTAACACGCAGTTTTGTACCAAACACGGGCATACATGGAACTGCTGTGGCGCGGGTGGGAGTGGGGTTTAGTGAGACAAGGAGGGTATGATTGAGTGTGAGGTGAATGTGAGTCCGACCCAGCACTGAGTTGGATCTTACTGGTCTTAGCTGGATTGGCCACTTCCTGTTTGTCAGGGTCCTGTGGGCCTGTCGCCTCCCCCTGTCCCTGCAGCTGGTTTCAGCAGCTCCTTCTGTGTCTGTCATGTGAACCAGCTGCCTGGAGTTCTTGTTTCCTCTGTGACCTCCCAGTATTCCCATCTCAGCATGGCCCGCTGTCAGCTGGCTGCTCGTGACTGGCCGAGGTTAAGTTTGTTTGTATCTAACAGAAGCGCTCATCTGATGTGACCCCAGTTCAGTTTCCCACAGCTTGCAGTTTAAGGGGGGTGACAGCCGTTCTCAAGGCCTCGTAGGTATTGTTTGCCCAGGAATGTTTCAGAGCTGGATTTTGTTTTAATTTTGCTTTTATATCCACCAGCCCCACCCCATCAAGAAATACACACATTTAGTGCTGGAGGTTCCTTCCATCCAACCCCGGGTTTCCTTCTTCCTTTTGGTGAAGAAGGAAAAAGAAAAAACAAGACAGGCCCTCGCCCAGCCGAGTCAGCACTGCGTTCATTTCCCTAAGCCCCATTTCCTCAGGACGGATTCCTCCCCTTACAGAGTTGCAGGGGCAACCAAGTCAGCTCTGCTCAGGAGCCGCCGTGGACAGCAAACTGGCCCGTGCTAAGTCCTGTCCAAGACCAGGGGAGGGCGGGGAAGATTAGAAGCAGAGAGCTCTCAGCCCACCCCGGAATCCTTAGGAAGAGCTGGGCTGGGGGACCGAAGAAAAACTCTCCCCGCAAAACAAAGATAATCTGTGGTTTAATAACAGGCCTAGCTGGGTTCAGAGGTGACAGTGGGGAGCCGTGTACCCTGAGACCAGCCTGCAGAGGACAGAGGCAACATGGAGGTGCCTCAAGGATCTGCGCTGAGGGTCCCGCCCCCGTGCCCCGTCAAAGAACCTCCTCCACTGCCCATCTGAGAATGCCCAAGACTAGCATGCCCCTTTGCATGGTAGTTGTACTCAATGCTGTGGAGTTTGAGACATTATTTTTAAACTTTAAATAGACCCACAGGTAAGCTATAAGGGAGAATGCAGAAACCACGGGCATTTTTAAAACATAAGGAGTTTTAATGTTAAGGAGTTGAAGGAGCAATGTCAAAGAAACGTTGGCCTTGGAGTCAAATCCTGAGCTTCCTGCTTGATGGTTTTGGGCAACTCTCACTGTCTGGATTTTACTTTCTTCTTCTGTGAATTAAGAATGAGGTGGCCGGGGCACGGTGGCTCACGCCTATAATCCCAGCGTGAGCTGAGGCGGAGGCTGAGGCGGGTGGATCACGAGGTCAGGAGATTGAGACTATCCTGGCTGACACGGTGAAACCCCATCTCTACTAAAAAAAAAAAAAAAAAAAAATAGCTGGGCGTGGTGGCGGGTGCCTGTAGTCCCAGCTACTCGGGACGCGGAGGCAGGAGAATGGCATGAACCCAGGAGGCGGAGCTTGCAGTGAGCCAAGATCGTGCCACTGCACTCCAGCCTGGGCGAAAGAGCGAGCCTCTGTCTCAAAAAAAAAAAAAAGAAGGAGGTCTCTTTTGTGTCCACAGCAAGGAACAATTTTACATCATGTCTCAGTGCACACACAAATACATACCGGTCCCGAGTTCCTTATCTGCCATTCCATAATTTCCAGATCCCTGCAAACCACATATTTTGGGGGTAGCTGACTTTGAGAGTAATCCTGCTCTGTACTGATTTGAGTTCTTTATAGGCCTACCATTATTTTTTACATTTAATGTGAATATTTGCTTGTTTCACTATTGAAACATGCATGGGTTTGATTACAGGGAGCAGTCCAGCCTCTGCTGGGAATGGTCAGGAATATACCATATGCACCCCATGTCCTTTCTAAAATAGTGAAAATTCGGAATGCCTAAACACATCTGGATTCCAGGAATTTACCTTAAGGGATATGTATTTGAAATAACTCACAAAAGCAATACTCACCCCTGCTATGCTTGGTACGCTCTGATATTTTCAAATTGATTTTCTTTTTAACATGCTGCTCTTGAACCAATGATTTCATAACCCAATGATGTGTTGAAACTCACATTTTGAAGACACAGGTATAAAGTGTTTGACACCCAACAGGCACGTGGCAGATAGAAGTGATCACTAGGATGTTTCCTCTTCCTTCGCCTGGAAGGCTCACTTTGTGTTGGTGCTGAGCTGAAAGGGATTCATTCCTCCCCAAAGCACCGTGGCACTCCCCTGGTGTTTCAGTGTTCTCAGGCTGCCATGGTAAAATATCACAGGCTGGATGACTTCAACATCTGGCTTTTCTTTTCTCACAGATCCAGAGGCAAGAAGTCCAAGGTGAAAGTGCCAGCAGGGTTGGAGTCTGGGGAGGACTCTCTTGCTGGGTTGTGGAGGCTGCCTTTGTGCTGTGTGCTCACGTGGCCTTCTTGTGTCTCTTTCTCTTCTTATAATAGGACACTAGCCCTCTAATAGAATTAGAGCCCTACCTTTGTGATCTCATTCAGTCTTAATTGCTTCCTTAAAGACCAGATCTCCAAATGTAGTGACCCGAGTTTAGGGCTTCAGCATATGAATTTTGGGGGCACACAATTCCCTTGATAGCACTGATGACTCCATCAAACATATCCCACACCACAGCTGTCCAGGAAAATTAACATGTAACCACCTTTTATGCAATGGCTGTTATGCACTCCCACACTTTCCTCCAACCTTATCCTTTCTTCTTTCCAACTAGAGAGCAGCATCTTTATTGAGGATGCCATTAAATATTTCCAGGACAAAGTGAGCACACAGAGTCTGATACTCCTGGTGACTAATGATGAAGCCTGGAATGAATTCGTGGCTACTGCTGAACTAACCAGGTAACCTCCATGGGGTTACCTCCATTGGACACCCCAGTGATGCCACCCAGATGTCCCCTGGGCTAGCTTTCCCTGACAGACACACCTCCTCCAGGCAGCACCCTCTGCTGGGCGTGAGGATGACCTCGGCACTCCAGGAGAAACATTTCCTCCCTGTCCTTCGCTGGCAGTGCGTAGCCTCAGGCTGAGGGGACAAGAAGCCCACAGGGACAGGGTCATTTCTGTCATCTGCTGGTCATGGGAACTTTGTGAGTTACTTTCTCACTTTCAGCCTTTCTTCATCCATGAAGTTTTATTGTGAGAAAAATGAGATCATGCATGTAAAGTGCTTAGCATAATGACTAACACATAGTAGGTGCACAGTTAACATTAATATCTAACAACCCTGGTGGAAATAGAACAGGGTTAAGGGTCTTCTTCCTGAAGATGGGAGCTCAGCAGGACTTCCTTTAGGACAGTTCAGAAAAATCTTGACCTAACCAATGCGTGTTCCTGGGGATGCTGGCTGGGGCCCTTTTTCTCATCTAAAGAATTCCATAAACACGGCAAGACCTTTCTGCTGGTCCAGGATGCTGAGAGGCTGGAGTGGAGTTGCACAGGGCTGGGTCTCTTTCCGGTTCTGTGCCCAGTCCCTGGGCTCTAGGCTTATGTCATGCAGACTGAGAACTGTCATGTGTCTGATAGGAATAGCAATTCAATGTGATAGGAGTATAGTGAAGGCCTTAGAGTAAACTCCAGGTCAAAGGTGGGGAACCAAGACCAAGATCCTGTCCAAAGGCCCAGAGAGACCAGAGCCAGGAGTCAGGATGCAGCAAGAGTCAGCCTTGATTGTAGAACAAGTGGGAAGTTTGGGGCACCAGGGCTGGGACTAGGCAAGAGAGGCACCAAGGGCTTGAAACTTAAGAAGGTCATGAACTTGCAGAGGACATGTGAGTGGGAGAGGAATATTTCTTCTCTGTCTAGATGATCCCAACACTCATGGACATAGAGGGTCATGGCTGCCTGTGTCTCTCACACCCTGCCTGGGAACTGGCAAGTTCCGGGCTACCGTTTGAGACCTTCTTCTCTTCTACACAGAGAAACCCCTGACAATGGCAAGCAGTATGCCTTAGTGACCATCTCCATAGTAGAATGAGTTGCTGCCAATTTATGTAATTTCAAGGGTACTGAGTAGACTGACAAATCCCCAACCAAGAAGGAAAACACTTCTTCTAACATCTTGTCCAAATTCAGGTCTTTTCAGTATTAACAATTTATATAGATGGTTCTGAAAGTGTCCTGAGTCTTCTAGAGGTGCCATAAAATTGCACACGGCCTTGGCGTGCGCACAGGTGAAGCTGTCACTGCTAAGGCATCAGTTAGGCTGGTGACATCTGCGAGTGAGACCTGGAAGGTTGGGGGTGCAGGGGGCAGGTCAGGAGGCGGTAAGGTGGCTGGAGAGTCCATGTGGAGCCAGAATGAATACCCAGATCTCCCACTCCGGTCAACTGGGGCAGTGCCCGGACCCAGTAGCCTTCAGCCAGAAAGTGAAAGGGCATGAGGCCTTGGAAGGGAGCACATGCCAGGCAAAGTGAGCTCCTGTCTCTCTGAGGTTTGGTTTCGTTTGAATTCAAAGTACTCAGAGGTAGCCAGACGGCAATGTCTGAGGGCACCTTACCTTTGACACCACCTGAACATTAATGGGGATTCCTAAAATCATCTTTAGATTTTATAATTCACTAGAAGGATTCATATAACTCACTAAAAACTGCTATTTCACGATCGTGGTTTATCACACAGAAAGAACACAGATTAAAATCAGCCTAAGGAAGAGACACACAGGGCAGAGTCTGGGAGGGTTTCAGGTGTGAAGCTTCATTGTCCTCAGGACGCTGTGATCTCCTGTGTCAATGTGGGACAAGACACATGGGGTGCTGCCAACCAGGGAAGCTCACCCAGTTAAGGAAACATTCCTGTGAATCACATGAAATCAGGAAGGAAGCCTTTATTCAGGATGGTTGTTACAGGGAAGGGAGACTGAGCCCAGCTCCAAATACAGTAAAGACAGAGAGGGAGTCACAGCCAACACCAGGGTGAGGGGCAGGAGATGGAACAGTTCTGATAGGAGACAACAGAGTGGGATGTTCCTGCCAAACTGGCCTAACAGGATTCTCGCTAAAGGCAGGTCAGACACTCACCCATCAATGGTGGGAGTGAAGAGCATGATCAGATAGCAAAGAGTGCTCAGACAGCAAGCAGGGAGGACCCTCCCTACACTGACAGGGCGATTCTTGCTGAACTGGGTGATGTAGGACCAGAAAGCAGTGGGTGGGTGTGAAAGGCCAAGGTCGGCGCCTAGTGAAGAGGCTCAGAAGAGCCCAGCTGGAGTTTGGTCAAACAGAAAGTCTTTCTCAACCCATGCCTTAGTGTTCAGAGCATTTGCTGGGGCTGGATCACAAGCTGCCCTCATGGCTGACCTGGAGTCTCCAGTCCCTCCCTGAGGTCTAACCCCTTTAGTACACATGTCCTCTGCAGGTCAGAAAAGACACCAAATAGCGCCAAACTCCATCATCCGTCACATTGCTATACTGTCCCATGGCCAAATCATCAGGGAAATAAAGATGTTCCTACCAGGCAGGACACTCCAAAAGCCTGGACCCAGGAGCTGAGGACAAAGGGAAGGTCTCTCTTTGGGAAAAGTTCATGCTTCACTTTGCTGCCATCCTGGGAATAAGGTGTCTTTGTCCCACTCTCACGGCTCTTTGTTCCTCTGCAGAGTTTTCCCCTCTCCAAACACTTTGGCAGTCATGGTGTTGACCTGCCCTTGAGTGAGGAGGCGTCTTTATCAAACACCTACCACGAAAGAGCATCTGAGATGCCTTTAAGATATTTATTTCCATATGGAATAAGTACTGAGGAGTGTCTATAATGAACAAAACATATTTGAGCTTAAATTCTCTTCATTTGTAAAATTTGTTTCTATTTGATGATAATGAAAGCTCTGCAATTTACACAGGATAGGGATCTCATGGAGCTCATTTCACAGACAGGGAAACTGCATTTCTTAATCCTTTAACCTTTCCTTGTGCAGGGATGAGGCAGATGAGTTCCGTAAAGCTCTGAACAAGCTTGCAGAACACGTGATCAGGAAGGACAAAAACTGGCAAGATAAAGACCAGCAGCACAGAAAGTGGTTTTTGAAAGAGTTTCCTCACTTGAAAAGGGACCTTCAGGATCACATAATAAAGCTCTATATCCTTGCAGACGGGGGCGAGCAGGTCCACAGAGGCACCACCATCACCAACGTGGTGTCCAGCACTGCCGACGTTATCTCTGACATCCTGACCCTCCTCGGCCTGGGTCTGGCACCCCTCACAGATGGAGTCAGCCTTGTGCTCTCAGAAACTGGGATGGGGACAGGAATAGTGGCCGCTGTGACCGGGATTACCAGCAGTATCGTGGAACAAGCAAAGAAGTTGTCAGTACAACGCCAAGCCGGAAACTTAGACCAAAGAGACCCCGATGTAGCGAAAGTGATGAAGGAATTAATGAGTGAGAACACACCCAACTTTCTTTCCTTAGCTGACAATTCTTACCAAGTCATACAAGGCATTGGGAAGGACATCCGTGCCATCAGAGAAGCCAGAGCCAACTCTCAATTGGTACCATCTGCCAGACCCCTTGAGATCATTGGAATCTCAGCTGAAAGCGATGAAGAGGTGGAGAGAGTTACTGAAATCCCCGCCCTGGAAATGAGCAGAGGAAACAAGGCTCTGGGTGTGGCCACTGGAGGCATCTTGCTTGTGCTGGATGTGGTCAGCCTTGTATACGAGTCAAAGCACTTGCAAGAGGGGGCAAAGTCAGAGTTAGCTGAGGAGCTGAAGAAGCGAGCTCAGGAGCTGGAGGGGAAGCTCAACATTCTCACCAAGATCCAGGAGATTCTGCAGGCGGACCAAGAACTGTGACCCCAGAGCAGGGCAGCCACCAGGGGAAGTGTGCCTGGCACAGGCCAGGACAAAATGCAAACTTTTTTTTTTTTTTTTTGAGATGGAGTCTCACTCTATCGCCAGGCTGGAGTGCAGTGGTGCGCTCTCGGCTCACTGCAAGCTCCACCTCCGAGGTTCAAGCCATTCTCCTGCCTCAGCCTCCCGAGTAACTGGGACTACAGGCGAGCGCCACCATACCCAGCTACTTTTTGTATTTTTAGTAGAGATGGGGTTTCACCATGTTGGCCAGGATGGTCTCGATCTCTTGACCTCATGGTCCGCCTGCCTTGGACTCTCAAAGTGCTGGGATTACAGGTGTTAGCCACCACGCCAGCCAAAATGCAAACATCGTATTAGGTGGATAAACAGGGTGAGGTAAAGTTTATGGAACTGAGTGTTAGTGACTTTGGCATATCTGCAGCTGAGCACAGCAGGGGAGGGGTTAATGCAGATGGCAAGTGCACCAAGGAGAAGGCAGGAACACTGGAGCCAGGAATAAAGAAGGAAAGGGGACTGGAGAGTGCGGGGAATGGGAAGAAGCAGTTTACTTTAGACTGAAGAATATATTGGGGGAGGAATACAGGGGAGGTGTGCAGGAACCAGCAATGAGGCCAGGAAAAGAACCAAAAACGCAGAAAGTCAAAGAGTTAGAACTGTTGAATACAGGAGAAGAAACAGCGGCCCCGCTACAGACCCACCCCCAGGTTTGACGTCCTTCCAAGAATGAAGTCTTTCCCTGGTGATGGTCACTCTGTCTTTCCAGCATCCTCTCTCCCTTGTCCTTCAGGGCGTGTATCTCAGTCAGCCAGTGGCTTCTTGATGATGGTTGTTGGGGTGGTTGTTGTGTGACAGTCCTCTCTAGGTTACTAAAGGGTGTATGTCCCCTGCTTGAGCCCTGAAGGGCAGGAGGTGGGCCATGGCCATGGTCCCCAGCTGAGGAGCAGGTGTCCCTGAGAGCTCAAACTTCCCAGAGAGTATCTGAGAACCAATCAATGAAAACAGTCCCATCGCTATTACCCGATAAGTAAACAGTCAGAAAATTAGCGTGAAAGCAGCTTAGCACTGGGAGGAAGCGCAGATCTCTAGAGCTGTCCTGCCGCTGCTCAGGAGTGACCTGTGTGTGAGTCCTAATAAACTCACCTACTCACCAAGCTGGACTTGTTCGAGTCAATTCTTTGGTCTCGCAGCTCCTTCCAAGCTTTGGGGGCCATCAGTCTCAAGTTTTTCTCATAACACTGGTGAGGGTGGTTGTGACGGCAGCAGAGTCGTGGGGGCTTTGGCAAGTAGCCGGTGATCTTCCAGACCAGGGGACACTGAAGGACCGATGAAGTTCCAGGGGAACTCGAAATGCTGTGTTGGAAAGAGGTTAATTGGGGAAGAAACAAAAAAACGAAAGGAGATGCCAAGAACAGGTCAAGGAACGTTGAGGTGTGTCCAGGAGTTGAATCCCACTTGTGGTCACCAGACCTCGCTTCTCTGAGCCTCAGTTTCCTCATCAGCTATAGAAGGGGGCTGGACAAGGTGATATCTCAGGTCCACCCGGCTCTCCCCGTCTTGTATTCTGGAGACTTGGGTCCAATCAACACTGATGGCTGTGCCTTTGTGGTGCTGATGGAGGCTCCCCTGGGCTCTGGGTGCCTGACTTCCCTTCCTCATGATCCTTCTTCCAGGGTCTCAGGAGCGAGGCTTGCATGGCCCCTCCTGCTCACTCACTGGACTTTCACTTTCCCAGCTGGTCATTTCCCTGAGACCTCAAAACCCCAAGCCCACTGGGGCACCTGGGGAAAGCTTGTACATGTCTGTCTCAGGCTGAGCACAGGCATGGTTTCCATTTTCGAGTCAGAGCCTGGGATTGACACGGGACACTTGAGGCTGCCTAGTGTCAGAGGGGACTGTGTGCAGATTGCGAGAGGATCAGCGAACAATGGACAAAGAGAGACATCCAGACAGCAAACACCCCCATCCAGTCTGTCCTCACATTTTGCCCAGACTCTGGCAAGAACTTCCAGAATGGTCTTCTCTGTGCCCCTGCCCCTGTCCCTCCCATGTCCTGGACCATGCTCCACACTGGGCCAGGTTGGGCTTTAACAATATAGTTTCTTTTTTTTCATATACCCTCACTCTGTTGCAAGGCTGGCATACCATGGCATGATCATGGCTCACCGCATCTTGGACCTCCTGGCCTCAAACTATCCTTCCACCTTGACTCCCTGAGGAATTGGAACCATCCGTTTGTGCCCCAATGCCTCGCTAATTTTGGTTTTTTTTTTTTTTTTTTGTAGAGAGAGGGTTTCCCCATCTTGCCCAGGCTGGTATCAAACTCCTCAGCTCGAGTGATCTGTTCACCTTGGCCTTCCAATGGGCTGCAATTACAGGCATGAGCCACCGTGCCCACCTAAGAACACAGATTTGATCGAGCACCTGCTTCCAACCCTCCAATGACTTCCCAATACTCTTAGCACAAAGATGGAGGCCATGATGCTGCCTAAAGTAGCCTGTTGTGGCCTGGGGTCCTGTGAAGGAAGAGCCAGAGGCAACGTTCTGGTGCAGAGGGTTTGTGTGGGAAGTGATTCTAGGAGCAGAACTGTGGATCCAGGAGGGAAGGAGGAAAAGTTGACACAAGGAGAGGTTTTTGAATAGGTCATGCATGTGGGCAACGAGACCTTCTGAGGTGCCTTCAAGAAGCGTCCTCAGAATCTTTGTCTCCAGGGAGGAGAGAGGAAGGCCTTTATCCACTGCTGCTATCCCCATGGACTTGACTCAGGGGACATTAATTGTCAGTATTTCCCTGTGGTGGAGCCTGCGGGCACCTCAGCTGGAGCCCAGAGCAGGAGCAAGAGACAAACGGGATGTACAAAATCACCCCAGAAACTCCCCTAAGTCACTCATAACGTGCATCCGGGGCCTACCGAGTCCTTTCTGTGTAGCATCCTGCAGAATGTTTGCCTCAGTCCCTCTAACTCTCCATCAGCCAAGGTTTCCTTGACCTTTGATTGACTCATCTACTTCTTCCTGAAGAAGTCAGCAGAGCCACGGCCACCCACTTGCTGGCACCCGAACCGTGTGTTTTACTTTTTTGTCAATGCTTCATCAAATCTTGGATTATTCACATTTTTTCATAGATTTTTCTTGGGCATTGAGGGTACAAACACTAAGTGACTTGTTCAGCGATCCATCCACCCCTCTGCCCCTGAGCTCTTATGGTTGAAAGTCCATCATGCTAGCTGCATTTGATGCCATCCCACTGTAATGCCCATGTCACTCGATATTCTTTTAGTTGCAAAGCACAGAAACGGAGTCTGGTTGGCTTGAACAGGAAAGAAGATCCAGTAGGTGCAAACTAGGGCAATTCAGGGGATAGAAGGAAAGATAAAATCTACACAATTCAGGAAGGACAGTAACCAGGGAAATGTCCAATATTAGGAAAATGTGGTTTGACCCTTGAGGCCTCTGCCACCAGCTACCTTAAGTCCACACACTGTGAGTCCTAGTGTCTCTGATTAAAGTTTCACATTCCCAAAAGATGAATAGCGTGGTCAGTGACTGTATACCTGGACCAACCATTCAGGTCAGGGTATCTGGAAGGGGGCTGGGTAATAGAAACACAAACCCTAGAGAGAAGTCTTGGGTCAAGCAGCCACCTGAATTTGTGCCTACTGTATACACTCAACCCCTAGATACGGCACACACATGTCCTCTTCTCATAGAAACAAAAATGACTCTCTTCACCTGTTACGGATCCAATTACCCCAAGGACGACAGCAAATGCACCTGTCACTTCTCCAGCTGGAGCCACGCCCACAGCCTCCACCTCCTGCATCCTCAACTTCTGTCATGGAGAGGAGGGACCCAGCACGCTGTCCATTTTTCTCTTGGTCCACTGGGGGCTCGTATCCCAATTCTGAAAGCCCATTCTGAAAAGCCAGGCTGCCCTGGGAATAGAAAACTAGAGGTAGATGTCTGCTTTCTACAGTCAAAGATGTCAGCATTTAAGGCCCAGAGATGGAACAAAATTCTTTCATGAGAGAACTAACTATTCAACATCTGTTCTCCTCTTCCTAGTTCAGGAGGTTGGGGTGAACAATCTGCAGCTTCCAGTCAGTCTTTTGTGTGTGTATATTTGCAGGAAATGAAGAGGTGGGGTTGAGGCTACAACCCCCACTGACCATTGCTGCCACTATTACAAACCTTTGACTGGTTTTTTCACTCAAACTTCCCCTTACTGATCGGCAAATTCATCCTTGTGCTGTCTGAACTCCTTGGTGGTCCTGCCTCAGTAAGGTTGTGGGATTTTCTATCAACTTGTACTACTTGTTAGAGTATTATGAGAAGCAAACCTCGATCCTCCTGTCCTGTGTGTCACAACAACACGAAGTTCTCTCGATAATCAAATAAATAAATCCAACCCGGTGACCTCAGTGCTATCTTCACATCAAGTAGCCTGAGAAGCCAGGTGTGGTCAGGTTCAAAACCACTGTTGTCAGCCCTGAGGGGGGCATTCTCAGCTACTAAAATTCCTGGAACCAAAAACCCAGAGTCATAGGTACTGAAAACAAAACTTTTGAAAGTGATTCATTGTATGTAACCATAGAGTTATCACCCTCATCGTAACTGCTTACTGCCCAGGTTTATAAATTCTGGCTATCACAGGAAATGAGGTCAATTCTAGGTATGGATTCAGAGCATAGCACATTCTAAAGGCAGCTCCCAGCCTCTGACACGGAGTTGAGTCCCCTTTGGGCCATTTCCATGGGATCTAAGGCTGTCACTTCCGGGGGTGAGATTCACCAGGAGCCAAGTGGTCAGCCTTGATGACGAGTTCCAGCCAATCAGCACCAAAAGCTCAGGAAGCTACTAGCTACAGATTCCTGCCTTGTGGGAGCTAGGCACTTCTCCCGGGTCCTGCCTGCGCAATGAGGTTAACCGTTTAGCTTCTACAGATGTTTTCCTCACTTTAATAGTAAAAACACACCCCTAGGTGGAGATTTTATATGGCAATAATACGTGTAATATGTGTTAGAGCAGAGAGATGCTAATCGCATGTGCCAATCCCAGGTCCACCTTTGCACACTTGACCTGACTGGTACCTTATGAATATGCATGCCCAGCTCCCATAAAGGGAATTCCCCACAGGCACTAGGGGCCTTTGAGCAGCCGCTCTGCCTCTCAGAGCACACTTTCACTTTGCAGTAAACTTCTTTGCCTACTCTTGGACATGCTCTCAAATACTTTTGTGCAGCAAAGTCAAGAACCTCAACTTACCCAGCAACAACAGCCTCAGAAGAAATGTGGGACTGCTTATCTCACTACCTTCCCTCTCTCTTGCTTTCTTTCCTCTGTCCCCTCCTGCCCAATTTTTCTCCTTTAAATACTGAGGGACTCAAGACCCTCTTTGGAAAAAGCGTGGGCCCCACATCCTACAGTGACTTGTGTCTCTTTCTCCCAGGTGCATCCTCAACCTTGGCCGAATAAACCTCTAAACCAATTGAGAACTGTCTCGAACGCTTTTTGGTTTACAAGTCTTGGCTCCTCTCTGAGTTGATGGATGAAAGCCACTGCCCTGCCCCCTTGTCTCAGTTTCCTCACCTGCAAACTCAGATCATGATCCTGGTTTATTGAGGGGATGATCATAAGACTGCAATCAAATGGGGAAGTAAATAAATGCATTGCAAGCTACAGTGAGCAGTTCCTGTGTGATCACCTTCTGTTCCTCCCTCAAAAGCTGGTGTGTGTGTATAGGGTGGTGGCCAGGATGTCCCATGGACATTTGTCCTGGATGAACTAGGACCCCCTGGAAGGGCCAGGTTGACCTCTGTTGTCCAGCCCCACTCCAGCCCTTCTGCCTCGGACAAAGCAGAACCGTTTGACAGCAATCCAGCTGCGTGACTTCTCAGCTGTGAGACTGTGGCCAAGCAGTGGACTTAGGCCCCTCCCTTCGAGGTGTCATGGGAGTGGGGCACAGGGCAGTGGACTCCACAGGGACAGATGCTGGGAGACTTCTCAGAGGAGGCAATGCCGTAATTGAGCTCTGAAGGATAAGCCTGATTTTTCAGATGGTGGAAGCCAGTGCTCCAGATAGAGGAACCCACATAAGCAAATGTCCAGAAGCCACATGGGCATGGCATTGAAAAACAGTCATAGAGTTCAGTATTCAGTAAGCACCTGGTAGGTCTGAGAGGTTGTGCTAATACTGATAGCACGGGGGTGAGTAAAGCAGGCACGCTGGGAGTGTGGGGGGCACTGGAAGGGGGGGTAACTGGAGGGTCCCACAGCCTGTCAGTGACAGATGTTTCTTCCTGAAGATCATAGCAAACCCCCCTGAGGATGCGAGGCAGGTGGGTTGATGAGAAGGTCCTGGAATGTCGGGTCTGGGGTTGCTCCTGTAAGTGCAGCAGCAAGGAGGGTGGGACTGGGCTGAAGGTGGGGCTGGGGAGCAGTGTCTTTAGTGGGTTTGCGTGATCACGAGCTGCTGAGAAGTTGTGACTTGGTTTCCATTTCAGGCTCTCCAGGTGGAAAAGATGAAACTTTTAAAGTTATAAAATTGGGCATTTTACCCATTTTTATTTCCTTTCTTTTTTTTTTTTCATCTTTGATCATCAAGCTGCTGAGTTTCCACAGGGCACAGGACTGCCCAGTCTCCCTGCCAACTCCTTGGGGCCTTCTTCCTAAACTGTGGCTAATGGAAGGTGAGGGCAGTGATGTCTGAAACCTGTAGGTGTTTCTCTTAAGGGGAAGATTCTTGTGCTCCGTGTCCTCTTCTGTTCTTGGGGCTGGGATGTGTGGGTGGGCACCAGCTTCCACGTGGAAAACAGCAACTCCCTCTGAATGGCAACCCCTGGTCGACCTTTGGGAGCAAAACCACCTGCCACTGAAACTTCCTAGCAACGTTGGTGTGAATGTCTCAGTTCGGCAATCTCCTATATCGTTGATTGAAGATATTGGTATTTCGGAGCTCTTTGTTATGGCAGCCTGACATTGGCAACCTAACTAACTCAAGGCCCACCCCTCGGTTCCATCTCCACCCTTGGCTCTGAGCCTCTTCCTCCTTCCGAATTCTGCCTTTGTGACCATCTCCTTTGGGCTGGTCAAAGGGCATCATTTGGACTACACCGTGTTGGTGGTGGATTAATTGTTGGTAACTTCCCCTAAGCAGGAGGATTTTGCAGCTGGGTTTCTCTGCCTGGTGGTTTTCAAAATTAGCTCCTGGAATTTCTAAGCACCCACATCATTGTTAACTGAGCGCTGTGCATGGAAGAGCCTGGTGGGAAAGGGAGGGGAATAGAGTTTTGAAGTACATTTTAAGACTACATTGTGAGATGAAGACAGAAAGAAAAATAATGTTTAAGTCCATTTCAATGCTGGGATACTCGGTTACAACTCCAGTACATTGGGAGGCTGAAGCAGAAGGGTTACTTGAGGCTAGGAGTTTACGACCAGCCTGGGCAACATAGTGAGACCTCATCTCTACCAAGAAAGTTAAAAAATTAGCCAGACATGGTGGCACATGCCTGTAGTTTCCGCTGCTGGGGCTCCTGAAGTGGGGGGATTGCTTGAGTTGCAGAAGTTTGAGGCTATAGTGAGCCATGATCCTGCCGCTGTACTCCAGCCTGGGAAACAGAGCGAGATCCTGTCTCTTAAAAAAAGTGGGAGGCAGGGCACGTTGACTCACGCCTGTAATCCCCGAGGCAGGCAGATCATGAGGTCAGGAGATCGAGACCATCCCGGCTAACACAATGAAACTCCATCTCTACTAAAAATACAGAAAAAATTAGCCGGGTATGGTGGCGGGTGCCTGTAGTCCCAGCTACTCTGGAGGCTGAGGCAGGAGAATGGCGTGAACCTGGGAGGCGGAGCTTGCAGTGAGCCGAGATTGTGCCACTGCACTCCAGCCTGGGTGACAGAGTGAGACTCTGTCTCAAATAATAATAATAATAATAATAATAATGATGGAAGCCATGGCCTGTTGTGTGGCCTAGGGGAAATGATTTCATTTTCTAAGTCTGTTTCTGGTCTGTACATGGGGATAGGAGAAACATCAAGAATACTAGAGGGTGCACGGAGAAGATGAAAATGTAACCAAGAATCGCATTTTAAGAGTTTATTTATTTTTTTGTTTTTGGTCTTCTCTCTTTGTCCATTTCTTGTTTTGCTTTCAGTAATGTGTGAATCTTTGCTCTCCTTTTCTATGAGGAACTCCCCTTCCATGCACTGTATTTTATTTAATCATGTGATTGCTTAGAAATTCCAGGGAAGAAATCTTGAAATCATCCAGGAAGCTACGGAATTACCTCACGGCTACAGTGAATTTCCAACCCGGCTGTCCTGGAGATGCCCCCAGTCCGTACACCAGATGGGGCAATAACTCGAGATGGTCATTGGACAAGTCGCTGGCACCTCTTCACCCCTCTTGCATGGCTTTCATATCAAGTTTCCCTTTTGAAACCCCTGCCCTCAGCTCAAAATCTGAAATGGTTTCTTTAAGACACTAGCCTGACCTCATTCCCCGATGTGGGCTTTTGGAATGAAGTCACTTTCCTTTCACTGTTTCTCATCCTTGTTCATTTGCCTTTGCAAGCAGTGAGCAGCTGAAGTTTTCTGCAGTTACAAATGGAGATAATGCAGACACCGTGATTGCTCACTGCCCTGTATACAGAGTGAGTGCTCAGAAAAATGGATTCTTGTTTACTGAGCATCTACTATATGCCATGCATATTCCCCACCCTGCCTGAATTTATTCTCTTAGAAATTCTGAGAGATAAATTCTATGATGAGCTTTATTCTACAAGCAAGAAAACTGAGTCATGAAGCCAAAAACTGGGGCAAATTCCAGCTGTCTGATGCCAAATATCCTCTCCAGGTCATGGGAGGGAGGGATATCTGGACAGGACACTGGGACACTCTCTGTGATGACAACATTTCAGGGCAGCTTTTGCAAATTGTTGGACGTGGGGTCTGTTTCGGGAGCATGTTAGTCCTTGATGTGGGTTACAGTCGGTCATCACCGGCCCAGCCAGACCCAGCTCCCTGTGCCCATCAGCCATAGAACAGGTGGGACTTGGGCAGCATATTCTGGTGGTATTTAGAGTTTTGTGATTCATCTTGAGCCAACAGGGAGAAAGTGAGGAAGAAAATTACATTTTCAGAACACTTGAGAGATTTTGGGAAGTCACTTGCTTTGGGGGAAACAGGATGGTCCAGAAAACAGAACAAAACAAGAACCAGAAAGGCCTGGCTAAAGCCCAGCTCTGCCTCTTTCTGGGTAAGTCATTTCACTGCACTTGAACTTTCGATTTTTCTTCCGGGAAACCAGGTTAGTAAATATTTTCATGACAGGGCTCTTGAAACTCGTATAATTATGTGAGTAAAAATGTTTAGCAAACCTAAAAAGGCTCCGGTGCTATTACTTTTTTTCTGCAAAGGTTGTGTTTGAAAGAACTTTTAATTTTTTAAATTGTGATAAAATATTCCTAACCTAAAATTGATCATATTAACCATTTTTAAGTGTACAGTTCAGTGGAATTACATTCACTGTTGTGCAACCATCATCCACATAACTCTTTTCTTCTTGCAAAATGGAAACTTTGTATCCAGTGAGCAATAACACCTCATTCTCCGTCCCCCAGGCCCTGGCAGCAAAACTGAAACTTTGTATTTACTAAACAAGAACTCCTCATTCTAAACTCCTCATTCTCCACCCGGCCCCTGGTCCCTGGCAACCACCTCCCCGCCAAGGACAAAGGGAAGACCTCTCTTTGAGTAAAGTTAATTCTTCACAGAATAAGGTCTTTTGGATCCAGTCCCACTTCTTTTTGTTCATCTACTGGGTTTCTACTCCACTAATACTTTGCAAGTGATGGTGGTGACCTGCCCTTGAGTGAGGTACATCTTTATCAAATGCCTGCCACTAACGAGCGTCTGAGATGACTTTAACTCACGTGCTCCTGGAATGAAGAAGTAATGCAGCGGATCTATGATGTACAAAACATATTTAATGTTGGCAGAAAAGTGTTTGCATTTGTAAAACAGCTTTCCATTTGATTTCTAGTTTTTACTCTCAAACTATATGATTTCCACAGGAGAGATCTAATTGAGCCCATTTTACACATGAGTAAACTGCCGTTCTTAATCGTCTGACTTTATTGGTAAGGGGATGACGCACATGTGCTCCCTAAAGCTCTGAATAAGCTTACCGCACACAAGGCCATAAAGAACAAAGACATGCTGCAAAACGATGGGCAGCACCGGGAGTGGTATTGAAAGACTTTCCTCGGTTGAGAAGGAAGCTTGAGGAGCATATAAGAAAGCTCTGTGCACTTGCAGACAGGATTGAGCAGGTCCACAGAGGCTGCACCATCCCCAGTGTGGTGTTCAGTACTGCAGGTGCTGCTTCTGACGTCCTGACCATCCTGGCCTGGCTCTGGCACCCATGACAGAAGGAGCTAGTCTGATGCTCTTGAAAACTGGCATAGTGCTGGGAACAGCGGTTTCTGTAAGTGGTATTAACACCAGCATCATAGAACACTCAGTGACATTTTCTGAAGCATCCAAAGCCATCAGCCTGGTCATAGGCAACACTGGCCTAGTGAAGGGGATGCAGGAGTTTGTAGGTGAGAACATCCTTGACTTTGTTTCCTTATCTGACCATGTGTACCAAGTTGCAGAAGACATTGGGAGGGCCATCCGAGCCATCAGACGAGCCAGAGTCATCCCTCCCTTAGTGGCCAATGCCATGCACCCTTTGGCAACTTGACGAGTCTCAGCTGGAACTGGTGCACAGGTGGAGAGAGCTGCTGAAGGCACTGCTCTTGCAATGAGCAGATGAGCCTGGGTCAGGGGTGCAGCCACCAGAGGTGCCTTCCTTCTACTGGATATGGTCAGCCTTGTGTGTGAGTCAAAGCACTTTAATGAAGGGGCAAAGTCTGAGTCGGCTGAGGAGCTGAGGTGACAGGCTCAGGAACTGGAGGGGAGGTTAAGGAACGCCTGGGCGACAAGAGCAAAACTCTATATTAAAAAAATAATAGATAGATAGATAGATAGATAGATAGATAGATAGATAGATAGATAGATAGATAGAGATACAGATACATATACATATACCTGAGGCTGGGTAATTTATTTTAAAACATGATTTAATTGGCTCATAGTTCTGCAGGCTTCATAAGCATGGCTCCAGCATCTGCTTCTGGTGAGGGCGTCAGGAAGCTCACAATCATGCCAGCAGGGAAGGGGAGCTGGCATGTCAATGGTAAGCATGGGAGCAAGAGGAGGGAGGCAGAGCTCTCACACTCTTTTAAACAATCAGATGTTGCATGAATTGAGTCAAAACTCACTCAGCTCCAAGGGGATGACACTCAGCCATTCATGAGGAATCTGCCCCCATGATCCAATACCTCCCACTAGGCCCCCTTCCAATGCTGGAAGGTCACATTTCCTCATGAAGTTTGAAGGGGACACATATTCAAATCATATCATTCAACACAACCCCCCCATCACATGTTCTTCTCACATTGCAAAACACAGTCATCCCTTCCCAGGGGTCTCCCAAAGTCATAATTTGTTCCAACCTCAAGTCCAAAGTTCTAAATCACATGCAAAGACCCCTCCTTCCAGCTAGGGGCCTGTAAAATCAAAACAAGTTACTCCAGGATAAAATGGTGGCATAGACATTGCATAAACACTCCCATTCCAAAAGAAAGAAGTCGGCCAAAAGAAAGAGGCAACATGCCCCCATGCAAGTCCCAAACCCAGCAGGGCAGACGTGAAACTTTAACTCTCCAGAACAATCTTTGAATCCATGTCCCATACCTAGGGCACGCTGGCACAAGTGTTGGTCCCCCGAGGCTTTGAGCAGCTCTGCCCCTGTGGCTTTTCAGGGGGCAGCTGCTGTGGCTGCTGCTACAGATGGATTACAGTTGAGTGCATGTGGCCTTTCCAGGCTCAGGATGGAAGCTACTCGTGGCTCTAAAATTACGGGATCTGGAGGGTGACTGCCCTCTTCCCACAGCCTCACTAGGTAGTGCCCTGGTGGGGACTCTGTGTAGGCGCTCCTACCCTACCTTTCCCCTCAGCACTGTCCTAGTAGATTATCTCTGTGGGGAATTTGTCCTGCTGCAGGCTTCTACCTGGGCACCCAGGCTTTTCCACAAACCCTCTGAAATCTAGATAGAAGCTACCAAGTCTCCTTCACTCTTGCATTCTGCACACCTGAAGACCTAAACCATATACGGAAGCTGCCAAGGTGGCTTGCACCCTCTGGGGCGGTGTCCCAAGCCACCTTTAAACTGAGGGTGTAACTGGAGCAACCAGTAGGTGAGGAGCAGGGTCCTGAGGCTGAGAAGGGGACCAACATCCCAAATCTGGGCCCTTAAATCATTTTTCCTCCCTGAGTTGTTGGATGAAAGCAACTTCCTCTCCTTTTGCTTCGGTTTCCTCATCAGCAAAATCAGATCATAATCCTGGCCCATTGAGGGGATGATTATAAAACTCAATCAAATGGAGAAGTATTTGCAAATGGAATGTATTGCAACGTGTATTATGCAGTCCCTGTGTAATCACCTTTTTGTTCCTGCCTCACAAGCTGGGTTATGTGTGTAGGGGTGGGGGGAGGTGGCCACGATGCCCCCAGAGATGTTTGCTGAGGATGAAATAGGCTTCCATGGAAGGGTCAGGTTGGCTTCTGTGGTTCAGCTGTCTTTGAGGCCCTTCTGCCTGGGGCAAAGCACAAAAGTCCAACAGCAATCTGGTTGCCTGACTTCTTAGCCATGGAAGTGTGGTGAGCAGTGGTCTCTAGTCCCTCCACCCAGTGTGCCTCGGGAGTGGAACATGGGGCGGTGGCCTCTGCTGGGGAGGATGCTGGGGGTTCTCTGAAAGGAGGCAATGCCTGATTTTGTCATTGAAGGATGAGCATGATTTTTCCAGATGGTGGAAGCAGGTGCTTCTGGCAGAAGACCCCACACAAGCAAATGTGTAAAATCCACAAGGCATGGCCTTCAACAAGAGCAGGTCTGGGGCGGTGGCTCATGTCAAGGTGGGAGGCTCACTTGAGGCCAGGAGTTCAAGAGTAGCCCAGTCAATATAGTGAGATCCCATCTCTAACATATTTTTTCAAAAAATTAGCTGGGTGGCTGGATCATGCCTGTAGAACCAGCTACTCAGGAGGCTGAGGTGGGAGGATGGCTTGAGCCCAGGAGTTTGAAGCTGTAGTTCACTGTGATTGTGGCACTGCACTTCAGCCTTGGCTACAGAGTGAGACCCTGTCTCCAAAACATAAACAAAATAACCCCAACAGCATTACAATAAATATACAATAAGCATCCACACGGCACGTGTGGGAGACTGTGCTTATGCTGATGGCATGGGCAGGAGGAAGGCAGGCATCTGGGGAGTGTGGGTGCACGGGAGGACAGGGAGGGTCCCACAGGCTGTCAGTGGCAGGTCTTTCTTCCTGAAGACCACTGCAGACCCCCAACCCTGAGGATGCGAGGCAGGTGGGTTGGATGAGAGGGACCTGGGTGTTTCGTCTGCGGCTGCTCCTCTAAGTACAACAGCAAAAAGGGTGGGCCTGGACTGAAGGTGGTGCTGGGGAGCAGCCTGTTTGCTGTGCTTGATCACGAGTTGCTGGGAAGTTGTGACATTCACCTTCCCTTTCCAATTTCCTAGTTATCTGGGAGGCCAGAGGACGTGTCTGGTTATTACACAGGTGCACACCTGGAGATGGGATCCACACAGCTCGGAACAGCTGGATCTTGCTCAGTCTCTGTCAGGGGAAGATTCCTCGGTAAGTCGGGGACCGTTGACCTGCCCCCATCTCCTTATTCTCAACAATAGCTCCATGAAGGAAGGATCATTCCGCTTTTGTAGATAAGTTCAGAGACGTTAGTAACTGGTTCAGATCAGACAGGAAAGCAGTAGCAGAGCCGGGATTTGCACCCAGGCTTGAGTCTGATGCTCCCTCCCTCCTGCTGTGCCCTTAAACAGCAGAGAGAGGCCGGGAAACAGCTCAGATGGGTTCACAAAGCTCCCTGGGCTCAGCTCTGGTTTAGACTGTGGAGACACAGCTGGGAGACCCCAGAAGGAAGGTCTGTGTTGGGGGTGCCTGTCTCTTTGGGAAATTTGAAGGAACCAAAAAAGGTGGAGGTGGGGAGGTGACCCGGACTCTGGTCTGTCCTTATGGCCTGGAAACACCCAGGCTGGCCCCAGGGTGCTGCTGCTGAGGCCCAATGGGAACGACAAATTTATTTTGAGATACAAGGAACCTAGAGGTCATCTCACCACCCCCCCCAAGTCTGAGCACCAACTTGTGCCAGGCCCTGTGGGGAAACTGAGGCCCTGGGAGGGGAGTGACTTGCCCAGGGTCCTGTGTCTGGAGGCTGAGCAGGTAGCTCGTAGGACTCCACGTCTCTGGCCCTCACCTCTGTCCCTCTCTTCAGACCTCTGGGGGGATGGAGAAGAAACAGGCTGTGCTGTGTCCCTAATGGGAAACGTGGCTGAGACAGGGGAGTGAGAAGGGCATGTTGTGGAATAGTGTCTGTGGCATGATGCCAGCTTTGCAATCAAGAGATTCAAGAACCACACTGTGGAATTGTGGATATAACTACAGGAGTGACAGCTTAGATCTCTGTGTTTGTAGAAGCAGAATCAAACCTGGAAACTCTTGGATTATCAAAATTACACATTTTTGCTTCTATATCAGAGTCACAAGGCCAGATGTTGGCCTCCCCTCTGCCCTCCAAGAGCTGTGTGACTCTGGGCAAGTCACCTCCGCTCTCAGCCTGAGTATTCTCCCCTCTCAAAAACCTGATAGAGCTGCCAAAAGTACATGAAATCGGGGGGAAATTTCTGTGAAATCTGAGTCATGGTCTTCTTTTTCTTCACTAAGAAGAGATGCCCGTCAAGATAGAAAGCACTATGGCTGTGGCTTGTAACCCCAGTGCTGTGGGAGGTAGAGGCGGGAGGATCACTAGAGGCTGGGAGTTCAAGACAGCCTGGAAAACACAGGAGATGCTGTCTCTATGAAATTAAAAATGAACAAATTAGCCCAGCATGGTGGCGTGCACCTGTAGTCCCAGCTACTCAGAAGGTTGAAGGAGGAGGATCTCTTGAGCCCAGTAGATCTAGGCTGCAATGAGCTAGGATGGCGCCAAAGCACTCCAGCCTGGGTGACAGAGCAAAACCGTTTCTCAAAAATGAAATGAAAATGGTGATTTCTCAGGAGGACCACACTGTGTCGACCCTCTATTCCTGCCCAAGGAGGAGGCCCCGCAGTGACATGGAGGGAGCTGCTTTGCTGAGACTCTTTGTCCTCTGCATCTGGTGAGCTTGGCTTAGAGTGCTGAGGTGGGAGGGAGGTCCCTGGTCTGGGCTGCACAGTTGGGCAGGGCTTGGGCTGGGCCTGGGCCATCTGGGTTTCTTTCAGGAACCAAAGTCCCTTCCCAGAATTGACCAACCAGCAGACTCGCCCAGGGAGAACCTGCTGTATCCTAGTCAAGGCTAACGGGCAATATCCAGCCTCAATTCTCAGCAGAGGCCCCAGATCAGGGTCTGAGCCAGGCCAACAATGACCAAAGAGGATGGGATCCTGGGTGCAGCTCCTCACAAGTGTCGGGCGAGTCTGAGGCCTCAGCTCTCTCTGCCCTCCTGCTCCTCTGCTCTCTCCTGGTCCTCCTGTGTCCTCATGGATCATGAGATGGCTGTCCTGGCCCAGGGGGTCATACAGTGAGCAAAGCAGGAACAAGGGGAAGGGAACCCCCTCTCCTGTCACCCCTGTCCCTTATAGCAAGAAGCACCCAGACACCCCTCTGCATACTGCCCTGGTGAACTGCTGCCCAGGACTGGGTCCCCCTTCTACCCTTGCTGCGTGGGGTCCCAGAAGACAGACATCTGTGTGTCTGAACCCTGGGGTAAAGGCAGGAAGGGGAAAGAGGGAGGTGGGTGGCTTTTGAGAGGGGGCTTTTGTATGAGAGCTGGAGGATGGAACCCCATCAGGGGGCCCGGAAACCACTGAGCTGTTAAAATAAAGGCTGCAAACAAAGACCAGCTGCTGGAAGTGGGTGTGCCAGGGAGTGAGCAGAGACACACGGTGAGAAAAGAGAAATGGTAATGCCTGGAGCCGCCCCTGACTTCGATGGGCCTGAAGCCGTATTATTAGTAGTAATTATAGTATCATTATTAGTCATTTCGTCTTATTTGTATCCTCCCTCTATCTCTCCTCTCCACCTTTTCCTAACATTATATCACCAGTTTTATGTCTTCCATTAGCAACTTTGTAGCTGTAAACAGTTTACTTACAACTTTCTCATGCCCTCAGTAGTACCCAGTATTTCTTGACTTCTCTCTTTAAAAAATGACGATATTAGTCTTCCTTCTCCTTCCTTCAGTGTTTCACATCCCAACTGCTACCTTTGTGCTTTAAATTTTGTACTAATTGGTATTAGTAACAAGTATATTTAGTTCTCACATTTACATGTTGTGTATATGGTTTTTTGTCCTAAAGAAGAGACTACTGAGAGCTGGTGAGACTGAGAGAATGGGCATCTTCACGTACTGCTAGTTCGAGTGTGAATTTGGTACAATGTGCATACAGTGTGGCTGTAGGTATAAAACCTAATTCTACTCCTACGAATATCTTAAGGAAATAATCTCAAATGTGAGCAAAGTTTTAGGAGAAGGAGGATGTTCTTTGTAGCATAAATTACATGAAGAATTAGAAATACCCTAAGGTCCATCAGCCAGAGAGGACAGCAGAGGGGACAGGGCAGCACCAGGAGGGCTCGGCAGCCACAGCAGGGGCTGCGCCGGCATCTGGCAGGATCCAGGTCTTTGTGGGACAGAGGACCTTAGAGAAGCGACGGGGACACAGGCTGTCCGCTGCAGCAGCAGTGAATTCACCAAGACGAAGAGTTGAGCACAGAGTGTGAGACACGGATTTGCAATGAGGAGTCATTTCCCATGAGCGTGTATACAAGACTGAATATTGTATATTGAAGGGAGTAGAGCACAGTCATTGAAGACATGGGGTTGAAGCAGAAGTCCTGGCTCTAGCACTATTGTGAAAACACGGGCAGGTTCCCTAACTTTTGTGGATTCCTCTGTGTTTGAAAGGGAAGGTGGTACCCGTCTCCCGGGCTGTGTGTGATCATCGAATGAGACACATGTAAGGAGCCCTGCACATCACAGACACTCAACACACACTGGCTATCATCAGCCAGTTATCACACATGTTCCCAGGCCCAGGTCATTGTCAGAACCTTCCTCCCCATCTCTATTCCTGTGTATGGACTCTGTAGTTTTCTGTAATGATCAGGTGGCTGCCCCTCCTCTGATTATCTTCTCCTCATACCCCAACAGGACAAGCGGACTTTTCCTTGGTGTGGGAGTGAGGGCAGAGGAAGCTGGAGCGAGGTGAGTGTCTGTAAATAGCAGGTGATGGGGACTCGGTGACAGAGAAACAATCTGGGTTAGGTTGGTCTCAACATTTGCTGCCACCCTAGAAGGATGTGCAGAGCCCCGGCTGCTCAAGCCTCCCTCTGTCCACAGGTGGCTCACATTCAATCCCACAATTTGTTTTCTCCTCCTCAAGGGTGCAGCAAAACCATCCAGGTGGGACAGATACAGGAGATCCTCAAGGTAAGCCCCTCAGTGACCGGGCTGCTGGCACCATGGACCCAGGTAGGCTCGCCTCCTCTTCCCTGGCTGGTTCCCACTCGCACCTAGCACGGAGGGTGGTGCCTCCACAGCTGAGTGAGCCCCAGAGGAACCCAGATGGACAAGGAGGCCAATGAGTCTGCTCCAAGCCCCAAGAGAAGCCGCATAGAGTCCCCCGACCCAGGGGTCTGTGGGGCCATCTGCATCCTGACTTCTCCTCAGGGGGGGCATGACCCAGGAGCCCACTTCCTCTCTACCCTGGCACTAGCAAATGTCTCAAGTGGGGCAGGACGGCCTTGGGGAAATGGAACCAGCAGGGGAGGGGAGTGGGGGGAGAGCAGGGTCCAGGAGGGGAGGGCTGGGAGAGCAGGTTGACCAGCAGCCCCGACCTGTCACCTCCCGCTCTGCTCCCAGCTGACCCTGGGTGTTTCTAGCCGAGGCTGGTCCCCTCCCTCCAGCTCTTGCCCTGCACCAGCCCCTCTGCTCTGAGTGGCCTTGTGGGAATGTATCAGGCCTGATCCAGCTTCCAACTTAACTGGACCCCGGTCTGGCCTTTGCCACGTCCCCTCTGTGTGACCTGGCGCTCCTTACCTCCCCTCTCCTGTACCATGAGAATAATATTTCCCCATGTTGTCTTGAGGATCAAATATGACACAGCTATCTGGCCTGGCCGGTGCCTGCCACACGGTAGGGCCTCCCTAAGGGCTGCTTCCCATCCCCTCTACCTGTCCCCTGTTGATTCCAGGTGGAAGGCACCCAGTCCTCCCAGCTGTGTTAGGGGCACCCGCCCTGCCCTGCCCACCACAAGCGCCTGCTGACCAGGGATGACTGCCCCGGGCAGGGGTTGAGTCCAGTCATCTAAAATACCCCTGGTCAAAGAAAAATCTGAGGCCCAGTAGAATTTTAAAGAGTTTATTTGAGTAAGAAAGAATTCTTGAATTGGGAAACAGCAAACTGGAGGAGGCTTCGTGCTATGGTGAAAAAGTGTGGGAGACAATGTTTAGCGGGTGAATATGAAACTGCAATAAGGACATGACTTGATTGGTTGCACTTACAAAACTTCCTGTTTTGGTTTACTTTGTTGGAAAATCCCTGGTCACATTGGTGTTGGTGAGTTTAGGGAGGTCTCCGAATGCAGGTGAGACCGGACCTTAGCCTTGCCCAGGTTTTTGACATCCAAGAGAGAAAAAGGTTAAGTCCAAGCAAAGGCAAAAGCAAAAGCAAAAGCAAACCAGCTTTTATTGCAAAGCGGACGCTCAGGCTCGGGGGTGGGAGTGCAGGCGGACTCAGAAGAGCCAGTCGGGCCCAGTGTGGTTTGGGGTTTCTGCCTTTGCTGGTGTATTAAATTAAGGGGTGGAGTAAGCATAAGGATTTCTGGGAAGAGGTGGGGATTTCTTGGAACTTGGCGGGGAGGGGTGGGTACCACGCAGTTTTGTACCAAACACAGGCATACATGGAACTGCTGTGGCGCGGGTGGGGGTGGGGTTTAGTGAGACAAGGAGGGTATGATTGAGTGTGAGGCGAATCGTGAGTCCGACCCAGCACTGAGTTGGATCTTACTGGTCTTCGCCGGATTGGCCACTTCCTGTTTGTCAGGGTCCTGTAGGCCCGTCGCCTCCCCCTGTCCCTGCAGCTGGTTTCAGCAGCTCCTTCTGTGTCTGTCATGGGAACCAGCTGCCTGGAGTTCTTGTTTCTTCTATGACCTCCCAGTATTCCCATCTCAGCATGGCCCGCTGTCAGCTGGCTGCTCATGACTGGCCGAGGTTAAGTTTTGTTTGTGTCTAACAGAAGCGCCCATCTGATGTGACCCCAGTTCAGTTTCCCACAGCTTGCAGTTTAAGGGGGGTGACAGCCGTTCTCAAGGCGTCGTAGGTATTGTTTGCCCAGGAATGTTTCAGAGCTGGATTTTGTTTTAATTTTGCTTTTATATCCACCAGCCCCACCCCACCAAGAAATATACAGATTTAGTGCTGGAGGTTCCTTCCATCCAACCCTGGGTTTCCTTCTTCCTTTTGGTGAAGAAGGAAAAAGAAAAAACAAGACAAGTCCTCGCCCGGCCGAGTCAGCACTGCGTTCATTTCCCTAAGCCCCATTTCCTCAGGATGGCTTCCTCCCCTCACTGAGTTGCAGTGGCAACCAAGTCAGCTCTGCTCAGGAGCCGCCCTGGACAGCAAACTGGGCTGTGCTGAATCCTGTCCAAGACCAGGGGAGGGCAGGGAAGATTAGAAGCCAGGAGCTCCTAGGCCACCCCGGATTCCTGGGCTGGGCTGGGCTAGGGGGCCAAGGAAGAAACTGTCCCTCCCAAACAGGATGATCTGTGGTTTAATACCAAATCACAGGCATTTTTAAAACACAAGGAGTCTTCGAAGCAATGTCAAGGAAACGTTGGCCTTGGAGTCAAATCCTGAGCTTCCTGCTTGCTGGTTTTGGGCGGTGACTCTCGCTGTCTGGATTTTACTTTCTTCTTCTGTGAATTAAGAATGAGGCCCCTTGTGTGTCCACAGCAGGAAACAATTTTACATCATGTCTCGGTGCACACACAAATACATACTGGTCCCCAGTCCATTATCTGTAATTCCATAATTTCCAGATCCCTGCAAACCACACATTTTGGGGGCAGCTGACTTCAGGAGTAATCCTGCTCTGTACTGACTCGAGTTCTTTGTAGGCCTACCATTATTTACCCCATTTAATGTGAATATTTGCTTGTTTCACTGTTGAAACATGTGTGGGTTTGATTACGGGGAGCAGTCTAGCCTCTGCTGGGAATGGTCAGGAATATACCATATGCACCCCGTGTCCTTTCTAAAATAGTGAAAATTCGGAATGCCTAAACACATCTGGATTCCAGGAATTTACATTAAGGGATATATATTTGAAATAACTCACAAAAAACAATACTCACCCCTGCTGTGATTGCTATATTCTGATATTTTCAAATCGATTTTCTTTTCAAAATGCTGCTCTTGAACCAATAAACTAATTTCATAACCCAATGATGTGTTGAAACTCACATTTTGAAGACACAGGTATAAAGTGTTTGACACCCAACAGGCACGTGGCAGATAGAAGTGATCACTAGGATGTTTCCTCTTCCTTCGCCTGGAAGGCTCACTTTGTGTTGGTTCTGAGCTGAAAAGGATTCATTCCTCCCCAAAGCACCGTGGCACTCCCCTGGTGTTTCAATATTCTCAGGCTGCCATGGTAAAATATCACAGGCTGGGTGACTTCAACATCTGGTTTTTCTTTTCTCACACTTCCAGAGGCAAGAAGTCCAAGGTGAAGGTGCCGGCAGGGTTGGAGTCTGGGGAGGACCCTCTTGCTGGCTTGTGGAGGCTGCCTTTGTGCTGTGTGATCACGTGGCTTGCTTGTGTCTCTTTCACTTCCTACAATAGGACACTAGCCCTCTAACAGGATTAGAGTCCTACCCTTGTGATCTCATTCAGTCTTAATTGCTTCCTTAAAGGCCTGATCTCCAAATATAGTCACCTGACTTTAGGGCTTCAGCATATGAATTTTGGGGGCATACAATTCCCTTGATAGCACTGATGACTCCATCAAACGTATCCCACACCACAGCTGTCCTGGAAAATTAACACGTAACCATCTTTTACACAATGGCTGTTATCTCCTTTACACTTTCCTCCAACCTGATCCTTTTTTCTTTCCAACTAGAGAGCAACATTTCTCTTGAGGATTACCTTAATTATTTCCAGAAAAACGTGAGCCCACAGGAGCTGCTACTCCTGCTGAGTGACCATAAAGCCTGGGAGAGAGTGGTGGCTACTGCTGAACTGCCCAGGTAACCTCCATGGGGTTATCTCCATTGGGAACCCTGGTGATGCCACCCAGATCTCCCTTGGGCTAGTTTTCCCTGACAGACACACCTCCTCCAGGCAGGCCCCTCTGCTGGGCTTGAGGATGACCTTCTCGGCAGTCCAGGAGGAACATTTCCTCCCAGTCCTTCGCTGGCAGTGAGTAGCCTCAGGCTGAGGGGACAGGAAGCCCACAGGGACAGGGTCATTTCTGCCATCTGCTGGTGATGGGAAATTTGCGAGTTACTTTCCCACTTTCAGCCTTTCTTCATCCATGGAGTTTTACTGTGAGAAAAATGAGATCATGCATGTAAAGTACTCAGCATAATGACTGACACATAGTAGGTGCACAGTTAACGTTAACATCTTACAAGTTTGGTGGAAATAGACCAGGGTCAAGGGTCTTCCTCTTGAAGTCCAGCAGCACTTCCTTTGGGACAAGTCCGAAAAATCCTGACTTAATTGATGTGTGTTCCTGGGGATGCTGGCTGGGGCCGTTTTTCTCATCTGAGGAATTCCATAAACACGGCAGGACCCTTCTGCTGGTCCAGGATGCTGAGAGGCTGGAGTGGAGTTGGACAGCGATGGGTCTCTTTCCGGCTCTGTCTGTGCCCAGTCCCTGGGCTCTAAGCTTATGTCATGGAGACTGGGAACTGTCATCTGTCCAATAGAAATAGCAAGTCAATGTCATAGGAGTATGGTGAAGGCCTTAGAGTGAACTCCAGGTCAAAGGTGGGGAACCAAGACCAAGATCCTGGCCAAAGGCCAAGAGAGACCAAGACCAGTGTCAAAGCCTGGGGTCAGGATGGAGCAAGAGTCAGCCTTGGTTGTAGGACAAGTAGGAAGGTTGAGGCACCAGGGCTGGGACTAGGGTGTGGCAAGAGAGGCACCAAGGGCTTGAAACTTAAGGAGGTCATGAACTTGCAGAGGATATGTGAGTGGGAGAGGAATATTTCTTCTCTGTCGGGATGATCCCAACACTCATGGACATAGAGGGTCATGGTTGCCTGTGTCTCTCACACCCTGCCTGGGAACTGGCAAGTTCTGGGCTACCCTTTGGGATCTTCTTCTCTTCTACACAAAGAAGCCCCTGACGATGGCAAGCAGTATGACTTAGTGACCATCTCCATAGTAGAATGAGTTGCTGTCAATGTATATAATTTCAGGGGTACTGAGCAGACTCACAAGTCCCCAACCAAGAAGGAAAACACTTCCTCTACCATCTTGTCCAAATTCAGGTCTTTTCAGTGTTAGCAATTTATATAGATGGTTCTGAAAGTGTCCCGAGTCTTCTAGAGGTGCCATAAAATTGCACACGGCCTTGGCGTACACACAGGTGAAGCTGTCACTGCTAAGGCATCAGTTAGGCTGGTGACATCTGCGAGTGAGACCTGGAAGGTTGGGGGTGCAGGGGGCAGGTCAGGAGGTGGTAAGGTGGCTGGAGAGTCCATGTGGAGCCAGAATGAATACCCAGATCTCCCACTCCGGTCAACTGGGGCAGTGCCCGGACCCAGTAGCCTTCAGCCAGGTGAAAGGGCATGAGGCCTTGGAAGGGAGCACATGCCAGGCAAAGTGATCTCCTGTCTCTCTGAGGTTTGGTTTCGTTTGAATTCAAAGTACTCAGAGGTAGCCAGACTGCAATGTCTGAGGGCACCTTACCTTTGACGCCACCTGAACATTAATGGGGATTCCTAAAATCATCTTTAGATTTTATAATTCACTAGAAGGATTCATATAACTCACTAAAAACTGCTATTTCACGATCGTGGTTTATCACACAGAAAGAACACAGATTAAAATCAGCCTAAGGAAGAGACACACAGGGCAGAGTCTGGGAGGGTTTCAGGTGTGAAGCTTCATTGTCCTCAGGACGCTGTGATCTCCTGTGTCAATGTGGGACAAGACACATGGGGTGCTGCCAACCAGGGAAGCTCACCCAGTTAAGGAAACATTCCAGTGAATCGCATTAAATCAGGAAGGAAGCCTTTATTCAGGATGGTTGTTACAGGGAAAGGAGACTGAGCCCAGCTCCAAATACAGTAAAGACAGAGCGGGAGTCACAGCCAACACCAGGGTGAGGGGCAGGAGATGGAACAGGACTAACAGGAGACACCAGAGTGGGATGTTCCTGCCAAACTGGCCTAACAGGATTCTCGCTAAAGGCAGGTCAGACACTCACCCATCAACGGTGGGAGTGAGGAGCATGATCAGATAGCAAAGAGTGCTCAGACAGCAAGCAGGGAGGACTCTCCCTAAACCGACTTGGGGAGATTCTTGCTGAGCTGGGCAGTGCAAGTCCAGCAAGCAGTGGGTGGGTGTGGAAGGCCAAGGTCGGCGCCTAGTGGAGAAGAAGCTCTGAAGCGCCCCGCTGGAGCTGGTCAAGCAGAAAGTCTTTCTCAACCCATGTCTTAGTGTCCAGAATATTTGCTGGGGTTGGATCACAAGCTGCCCTCATGACTGACCTGTAGTCTCCAGCCCCTCCCTGAGGTCTCATACCTTTAGTCCCCAGGTCCTCTGGAAGTCAGGAAAGACACCAAATAGCACCAAACCCCATCATCCATCACATTGCTGTACTGTCCCGTGGCCAAACCACCAGGCAAAGAAAGATGTTCCTACCAGGCAGGACACTCCAGGAGCCTGGAGATCACTTCCCAGGAGCTGAGGACAAAGGGAAGGTCTCTCTTTGGGAAAAGTTCATGCTTCACTTTGCTGCCATCCTGGGAATAAGGTGTCTTTGTCCCACTCTCACGGCTCTTTGTTCCTCTGCAGAGTTTTCCCCTCTCCAAACACTGTGGCAGTCACGGTGTTGTCCTGCCCTTGAGTGAGGAGGCACCTTTATCAAACACCTACCATGAAAGAGCATCTGAGATGCCTTTAAGATATTTATTTCCATATGGAATAAGTACTGAGGGGTATCTATGATGAACAAAGCATGTTTGAGCTTAAATTCTCTTCATTTGTAAAATTTGTTTCTATTTGATTGATAGTGAGAGCTCTGCAATTTACACAGGATAGAGATCGCATGGAGCCCATTTCACAGACAGGGAAACTGCATTTCTTAATCCTTTAAACTTTCCTTGTGCAGGGATGAGGCAGATGAGCTCTATAAAGCTCTGAACAAGCTTATAAGACACATGGTCATGAAAGACAAAAACTGGCTCGAAGAAGTCCAGCAGCACAGAAAGCGGTTTTTGGGAGTTTCCATGGTTGGAAAGGGAGCTTCAGGATAAAATAAGAAGGCTCTGCGACCTTGCAGGTGAGGTTCAGAAGGTCCACAAAGGCGCCACCATCGCCAATGCGTTCTCCAGCACTCTCGGCGTTGCCTCTGGTGTCCTGACCTTCCTCGGCCTGGGTCTGGCACCCTTCACAGCGGGGAGCAGCCTTGTGCTCTTGGAACCTGTGACGGGGTTGGGAATCGCAGCCGCCTTGACCGGGATTACCAGCGGTAGCGTGGAATACGCAAAGAAGCGGTCGGCACAAGCCGAAGCCCATGAACTGGTCAACAAAAGCCTTGACACCGTGGAGGAGATGAACGAGTTTCTGTATCACAACATACCCAACTTTATTTCCTTACGTGTCAATCTTGTCAAATTCACAGAAGACACTGGGAAGGCCATCCGTGCCATCAGGCAAGCTAGAGCCAACCCTCACTCAGTACCGCATGTCCCAGCCTCACTCCACCGGGTCACTGAGCCAGTCTCAGCTACAAGCTTTGAAGAGATGGAGAGAGTTGGAGAAATGGAGAGAGTTGGAGAGATGGAGAGAGTTGCTGAATCCCGCACCACGGAGGTGATCAGAGGAGCCAAGATCGTTGATAAGGTCTTTGAAGGCGCCCTTTTCGTGCTGGACGTAGTCAGCCTCGTGTGCCAGTTAAAGCACTTACATGAGGGGACAAAGTCAAAGACAGCTGAGGAGCTGAAGAAGGTGGCTCAAGAGCTGGAGAAGAAGCTAAACATTCTCAACAAGAAGTATGAGACTCTGAGCCAAGAACCGTGACCACAGGGCAGGGCAACCACCAGGGGAGATATGCCTGGGACGGGCCAAGACAAAATGCAAACTTTTTTTTTTTTTTTTTTTTTGAGCCATAGTCTTGCTCTGTCGCCAAGTTGGAGTGCAATGGTGCGATCTCAGCTCACTGCAACCTCCGCCTCCTGTGTTCAAGCAATTCTCCTGCCTTGGCCTCCCAAGTAGCTGGGACTACAGGTGCCCACCACCATGCCCAGCTAATTTTTGTATTTTTAATAGAGATGGGGTTTCACCATGTTAGCCAGGATGGTCTCTATCTCCTGACGTCTTGATCCACCTACCTCAGCCTCCCAAAGTACTGGGATTACAGGCGTGAGCCACCGCCTTTGGCCCAAACCCAAACATTTTATTAGGGGGATAAAGAGGGTGAGGTAAAGTTTATGGAACTGAGTGTCAGTGACTTTGGCATTTCTGCAGCTGAGCACAGCAGGGGAGGGGTTAATGCAGATGGCAAGTGCGGCAAGGAGAAGGCAGGAATTCTGGAGCCTGAAATAAGGGAAAAGTGGGAACGGGAAAGTGTGGGGAATGGGAAGAAACAGTTTACTTTAGACTAAAGAATATATTGGGGGACCCAGCATGGTGGCTCATGCCTGTAATCCCAGCACTTTGGGAGGCTGAGGCGGGCAGATCAAGAGGTCAGGAGATCAAGACCATCCTGGCTAACACGGTGAAACCCCGTCTCTACTAAAAATACAAAAAATTAGCCGAGCATGGTGGTGGGTGCCTGTAGTCCCAGCTACTCGAGAGTCTGAGGCAGGAGAATGACGTGAACCCGGGAGGTGGACCTTGCAGTGAGCCGAGATCACACCATTGCACTCCAGGCTGGGTGACAGAGCGAGACTCCGTCTCAAGAAAAAAAAAATAAAAAATAAAAAAAAAGAATATATTGAGGGAAGAATAGAGGGGAGGTGTGCAGGAACCAGCAATGAGAAGGCCAGGAAAAGAAAGAGCTGAAAATAGAGAAAGCCAAAGAGTTAGAACTGTTGGATACAGGAGAAGAAACAGCGGCCCCGCTACAGACCCACCCCCAGGTTTGATGTCCTTCCAAGAATGAAGTCTTTCCCTGGTGATGGTCGCTCACTCTGACTTTCCAGCATCCTCTCTCCCTTGTCCTTCCAGGCGTGTATCTCAGTCAGCCAGTGGCTTCTTGATGATGGTTGTTGGGGTGGTTGTTGTGTGACGGTCCTATCTAGGTTACTAAAGGGTGTATGTCCCCTGCTTGAACCCTGAAGGGCAGGTGGTGGGCCATGGCCATGGTCCCCAGCTGAGGAGCAGGTGTCCCTGAGAACTCAAACTTCCCAGAGAGTATCTGAGAACCAATCAATGAAAACAGTCCCATCTCTCTTACCCGGTAAGTAAACAGTCAGAAAATTAGCGTGAAAGCAGCTTAGCACTGGGAGGAAGCGCAGATCTCTAGAGCTGTCCTGCCGCCGCCCAGGAGTGCCCTGTGTGTGAGTCCTAATAAACTCACCTACTCACCAAGCTGGACTTGTTCGAGTCAATTCTTTGGTCTCGCAGCTCCTTCCAAGCTTTGGGGGCCATCAGTCTCAAGTTTTTCTCGTAATGGTGGTGATGGTGGTTGTGACGGCAGCAGAGTCGTGGGGGCCTTGGCAAGTAGCCAGTGATCTTCCAGACCAGGGGACACTGATGGACCAATGAAGTTCCAGGGGAACTCGAAATGCTGTGTTGGAAAGAGGTTAGTTTGGGAAGAAATAAAAAAATGAAAGGAGATGCCAGGAACAGGTCAAGGAACCTTGAGGTGTGTCCAGGAGTTGAATCCCACGTGTGGTCACCAGACCTCGCTTCTCTGAGCCTCAGTTTCCTCATCAGCTATAGAAGGGGGCTGGACAAGGTGATATCTCAGGTCCACCTGGCTCTCTCCATCTTGTATTCTGGAGACTTGGGTCCAATCAACATGAATGGCTGTGCCTTTGTGGTTCTGATGGAGGCTACCCTGGGCTCTGACCCCCTCAGTAACTGGGACCATCCTTGTGTGTCGCATTGTCCAGGCTGGTATCAAACTCCTCAGTTCGAGTGATCTGTTCACCTTGGCCTTCCAATGGGCTGCAATTACAGGCATGAGCCACCATGCCCACCTAAGAACATAGATTTGATCGAGCACCTGCTTCCAACCCTCCAATGGCTTCCCATTACTCTTAACACAAAGATGTAGGTCATCATGCTGCCTAAAGTAGCCTGTTGTGGCCTGGGGTCCTGTGAAGGAAGAGCCAGAGGCAACGTTCTGGTGCAGAGGGTTTGTGTGGGAATTGATTCTAGGAGCAGAACTGAGGATCCATGAGGGAAGGAGGAAAAGTTGATACAAGGAGAGGTTTTTGAATGGGCCATGCATGTGGGCAATGAGACCTTCTGAGGTGCCTTCAAGAAGCGTCCTCAGAATCTTTGTCTCCAGGGAGGAGACATGGAGGCCTTTACATGTCCCAGAGGTTCTGGCACATTGTCTCTTTGTTCTCATTGGTTTCAAAGAACCTCTTGATTTCTGCCTTAATTTCGTTATTTACCCAGTAATCATTCAGGAGCAGGTTGTTCAGTTTCCACGAGTTGTGCGGTTTTAGTGAGTTTCTTAATCCTGAGTTCTAATTTGATTGCACTGTGGTCTGAGAGACTCTTTGTTATGATTTCCATTCTTCTGCATTTGCTGAGGAATATTTTACTTCCAATTATGTGGTCGACCTTAGAATAAGTGTTATATAGCGCTGAGAAGAACGTATATTCTGTTGATTTGGGGTGGAGAGTTCTATAGATGTCTATTAGGTCCACTTGGTCCAGAGCTGAGTTCAAGTCCTGAATATCCTTGTTAATTTTCTGTCTCCTTGATCTGTCTAATATTGGCAGTGGGGTGTTAAAGTCTCCCACTGTTACTGTGTGGGAGTCTAAGTCTCTTTGTAGGTCTCTAAGAACTTGTTTTATGAATCTGGGTGCTCCCGTATTGGGCACATAAATATTTAGGATAGTTAGCTCTTCTTGTTGCATTGATCTTTGTTGGTTTAAAAGATCTTTTTTGATCTTTGCTGGTTTAAAGTCTGTTTTATCAGAGACTAGGATTGCAACCCCTGCTTTTTTTTTTCTTTTTTTTCTTTCCATTTGCTTGGTCAATATTCCTACATCCTTTTATTTTCAGCCTATGAGTGTCTTTGCACGTGAGATGGGTCTCCTGAATACAGTACATCAACGGGTCTTGACTCTTTATCCAATTTGCCAGTCTGTGTCTTTTAATTGGGGCATTTAGCCCATTTACATTTAAGGTTCATATTGTTATGTGTGAATTTGATCCTGTCATCATGATGCTAGCTGGTTATTTTGCGCATTAGTTGATGCAGTTTCTTCATGGTATCATTGGTCTTTACATTTTGGTGTATTTTTGCGGTGGCTGGTACTGGTTTTCCCTTTCCATATTTAGTGCTTCCTTCAGGAGCTCATGTAAGGCAGGCCTGGTGGTGACAAAATCCCTCAGCATTTGCTTGTCTGGAAAGGATTTTATTTATCCTTTGCTTATGAAACTTAGTTTGGCTGGATATGAAATTCTGGGTTGAAAATTCTTTAAGAATGTTGAGTATCGGCCCCCACTCTCTTCCAGCTTGTAGAGTTTCTGCAGAGAGATCTGCTGTTAGTCCCTTTGTAGGTAACGTGACCTTTCTCTCTGGCTACCCTTAACATTTTTTCCTTCGTTTCAACCTTGGAGAATCTGACAATTATGTGCCTTGGGGTTACTCTTCTCGAAGAGTATCTTAGTGGTGTTCTCTGTATTTCCTGAATGTGAATGTTGGCCTGGCTTGCTCGTTGGGGAAGTTCTCCTGGATAATATGCTAAAGTGTGTTTTCCAGCTTGGCTCCATTCTCCCTGTCACTTTCAGGTACACCAATCAATTGTAGGTTTAATCTTTTCACACAGTCCCATATTTCTTGGAGGCTTTGTTTGTTCCACTGTCATTCTTTTTTCTGTAATCTTGTCTTCATGTATTCTTTCAATAAGTTGATCTTCAATCTCTGATCATCTTTCTTCTGCTTGATCAATTTGGCTATTGATACTTGTGTATGCTTCACGAAGTTCTCATGCTGTGTTTTTCAACTCCATCAGATCATTTATTTTCTTCTCTAAACTGGTTATTCCAGTTAGCAGCTCCTGTAACATTTCATTAAGGTTCTTAGCTTCCTTGCATTGGGTTAGAACATGCTCCTTTAGCTCAGAGGAGTTTCTCATTACCCACCTTCTGAAGCCTACTTCTGTCAGTTCGTCAAACTCATTCTCCATCCAGTTTTGTGCCCTTGCTGGGAGACGAGTTGCAATCATTTGGAGGAGACGAGGCATTCTGGTCTTTGGAATTTTCAGCATTTTTGTGCTGGTTTTTCCTTGTTTTCTTGAATTTATCTGTCTTTGATCTTTGAGGCTGATGACCTTCAGATGGGCTTTTGGGGAGGGGAGGTCCTTTTAGTTGATCTTGATGTTATTGCTTTCTGTTTGTTAGTTTTTCTTCTAACAGTCAGGCCCCTCTGCTGCAGGTCTGCTGCAGTTTGTTGGAGATCCACTCCAGACCTTTTTTGCCTGGGTATCACCAGCAGAGGTTACAGAACAGCAAAGATAGCTGCCTGTTCCTTCCTCTGGAGGCTTTGTTCCAGAGGGGCACTGACCTGATATCAGCCAGAGCTCTCCTGTATGAGGTGTCTCCCAGTCAGGAGGCATGAGGGTCAGGGATCGACTTGAGGAGGCAGTCTGTCCCTTAGCAGTGCTCGAGCACTGTGCTGGGAGATCTGCTGCTCTCTTCAGAGCCAGCAGGCAGGAACCTTTAAGTCCACTGAAGTTGCACCCACAGCTGCCCCTTCCCCCGGGTGCTCTCTCTGTCCCGGGGAGATGGGAGTTTTATCTATAAGCCCCTGACTGGGGCTGCTGCCTTTCTTTCGGAGATGCCCCCACAGTGAGGAGGAATCTAGAGAGGCAGTCTGGCCACAGCCGCTTTGCCGTGCTGTGGTGAGTTCTGCCCAGTCCGAACTCCCTAGCCTCCTTAGCACTGTCAGGGAAAAACTGCCTACTCAAGCCTCAGTAATGGCGGATGCTCCTCCCCCTACCAAGCTCTAGTGGCCCAGGTCAACTTCAGACTGCTGTGCTGGTGTTGAGACTTTCAAGTCAGTGGTTCTGAGCTTGCTGGGGTCCATGGGAGTGGGACCTGCTAAGCAAGACCACTTGGCTCCCTGGCTTCAGCCCTGTTTCCAGGAGATTGAACAGTTCTGTCTTGCTGGGGCTCCAGGCACCACTGGGGTACCAAAAAAAAAAAACTCCTGCAGCTAGCTCAGTGTCTTTCCTAAACAGCCACCCAGTTTTGTGCTTGACACCCAGGGCCTTGGTGGTGTAGGCACATGAGGGAATCTCCTGGTCTGTGGATTGCAAAAACTGGAAAATGCATAGTGTCTGGGCTGGATAGCACAGTCCCTCATGGCTTCCCTTGGCTGGTGGAGGGAGGCCCCCGGCTCCTTGCACTTCCTGGATGAGGCAATGCCCCACCCTGATTCTGCTTGCCCTCCGTGGTCTGTACCCACTGCCTAACCAGTCCTAGTGAGATGAACTGGGTACCTCCATTGGAAATGCAGAAATCACCTGCCTTCTGCATTGGTCTTGCTGGGAGCTGCAGACTGGAACTGTTCCTATTCAGCCATCTTGCCAGATCTTCCCCTATCTTCTTTTTTTGTTTGTTTGTTTTTGTTTTTTGAGACGGAATCTCACTCTGTCTCCCAGGCTGGAGTGCAGTATCACAATCTTGGCTCACTGCAAGCTCCGCCTCCCAGGTTCATGCCATTTTCCTACCTCAGCCTCCTGAGTAGCTGGGACTACAGGCGCCTGGCTATTTTTTTTTTTTTTTGTATTTTTAGTAGAGATGGGGTTTCACCATGTTAGACAGGATGATCTCGATCTCCTGACCTCATGATCCACCTGCCTCAGCCTTCCAAAGTCCTGGAATTACAGGCGTGAGCCACCATGTCCTACCGATCTCCCCCTATCTTAAGCTTTTCTAGAAATAGAATGACTAGGTCAGAGGGTATTAATATCTAAAAACGTTTTCATACCTAGAACCACACTGTTATGCAAATAAATTGTATCAATTTACACTCACACCCACTTTACAGGAGGGTGCTCTTTCTTTCAGTCTTAAGAGTTCTCAGTAGTCTTTCTCTTTAAAAAGAAAAACAGATCTTTACATAGAGAAAAGTTTTTCAAGTTCAGCTTGTGATTATCCTGCCTTCAGAGATGAGGGAAAAGAGCGAAAGTGGATCCTGTTTAGGCATTACTTTAAGAAGACAAAAGAGCATTTTTCAACCACCCCTTCTGAGACCAGACTAAAGTGACAGTCAAGGCACTTATAGCTATAATAGCAGCGGATATGGTTTTGGGCTGGGTCCCTGCCCAAGTCTCACATCAAATTGTAATCCCCAGCATTGACTGTGATGCCTGGTGGAAGGCGACTGGGTCATGGGAGTGGATTTCCCCTTTGATGCTGTTCTCTTGATAGTGAGTTTCCTTCGTCTTCTGCCGTGACTGGAAGTTCTCTGAGGCCTCCCTGGAAGCCAATACCACCATGCTTGCTGTGGAGCCTGCAGAACTGTGAGCCAATTAAGCCTCCTTTCTTTATAAATTACCCAGTCTGAGGTATTTCTTTTCAGTAGTGTGAGAATGGACTAATACAGCAACTAATGCTAAGAGTGGCAAACGTGTGGACTTTACTATGCACCACTAACTGCTCTAAGATGTTAGAAAAAAAAAACTCACTGTACTCTTTCAAGAACCTTTGAAGCGTGTATCATTTGTATCACCGTTAACAGATAAGGAAACTGAAACAGATGTTCAGTGACTCGGCCAAGGTCAGAAATCTATTGATGGCTAAAGACTGTGTTCCAACCCAGTCATATGGATTCCAGAGCCCACACACTGCCTCTGCACCCTCTCTGCTGACAATAGAAAACTTGAATGAGACCAACAGGAGATCAGAGATTTCAACAGATATTTGGAAGACAGAACTGGCTGAAGAAGTGACAACCGAATAGAGATGGGTGAAGGGAGCTGCGATCCACAGCACCACCGAGAGGACATCCAGCCAAGAAGAATCGCCTACTAGGCAGAGCCTCAGAGAGAGAGAGAAGTTCAACAGCCCCACGACCCATACAGGATTCAAGGCAGCCTCGAGTCTACACCGGTGAAAAAAATCAGAGAGTTCATGACTCAATCAAAAAACCCCAGAAATAATATCTTTGTATTCTGACACTTTAGGGGGTTCCCATCCAATCACCTGACAGGTAAGCCTACTAGTGGACTTATCTTCCTCCTACATAAGAATGGACTTAGGATCAGACACATGAGAAAGACAAAATGAGGAAAAGAGACCAAGACTAACAAATGTGAAATGAGCCCAGAAGAAACGAATAATTTTGAAAACGGGCAATAATTTTGAAAAACTCAAACTCATGTCCTTGCAGAGTTTTAAACTCATGCTGGCCGGGCGCAGTGACTCACACCTGTAATCCCAGCACTTTGGGAGGCCAACGCAGGCAGATCACCTGAGGTCGGGAGTTTGAGACCAGCCTGACCAACATGGGGAAACCCCTGTCTCTACTAAAAATACAAAATTAGCCGGGCATGGCGGCACGTGCCTGTAATCCTAGCAACTGGGGAGGCTGAGGCAGAAGAATCACTTGAACCCGGGAGGCAGAGATTGCAGTGAGCTGAGATCGTGCCATTGCACTCCAGCCTGGGCAACAAGAGTGAAACTCTGTTTCAAAATAAAATAAAGTAAAATGTTATGCCTAACATGAGAACTAGATGTACTGAAAAGGTGGGGAAAACAATAGAACAAAAAAAAATTCTTGGGAATTAAATGATTGACAAAATAAACAACTCAAGAGAGGGTTGAAAAAGTCTAGAAGGCCGGGCGCGGTGGCTCAAGCCTGTAATCCCAGCACTTTGGGAGGCCGAGACGGGCGGATCACGAGGTCAGGAGATCGAGACCATCCTGGCTAACATGGTGAAACCCCGTCTCTACTAAAAAATACAAAAAAAAACTAGCCGGGCGAGGTGGCAGGCGCCTGTAGTCCCAGCTACTCGGGAGGCTGAGGCAGGAGAATGGCGTGAACCCGGGAGGGCGGAGCTTGCAGTGAGCTGAGATCCGGCCACTGCACTCCAGCCTGGGCGACAGAGCGAGACTTCGTCTCAAAAAAAAAAAAAAAAAAAAAAAAAAAAAGAAAAAGTCTAGAAAAGCTTCCAGAAAATAAATCAGAAAGATGACAGGAGAAATGAAGCTAAAGTGGAACTGAAATGTTACCATACATCATGATTTCCTGGAAAGCTACTTGAAAAAGAGCTGTAGGGGGAGTGGGAAGGACGTGCGTGTGTGCACGTGTGTGCACCCGTGGTGAGGCAGTAGAGATAACCAAGAGAGAAAAAGACATGGGATCCAGGAAACAGGAAAATCAGCCCAGTGAGAAGGGAATCTAAGGATCGCGGCTGAGCATGCAGCAGGCCTACAGAACAACCAGTCCAGGACGGAATAAGAAGGGAAGGGTTCTGTAGGGACTTCACAGAATACCTCATAGGATTCACAATTTGAGGGAAACTGAGGAAATCATGAAGGCAAACAGTGCAAGGGGCGGGGGGAAACAAAGGCAATTAGAAACATCAGGAAAAACTAAGGCTGTGCCACAAAGCATGTGCAGCCATATTGTACAACTCAGCTCTATAGTAACAGTATTTAAAACGTCACAAAAATGTAAACAAACACGCTTGTTTGATTTTTAACTTTGAGCACAAAACAACATTTAAACATGAGAACCAAATAAACTTGTTGCCAATCAGTACCAAAATTAAAGTACAATGGTAGTGGTTGGGAAGTGAGGCACTGAAAAAGAAGGAAGATTAATATCCTCATTTTATAAAATGGAGAGTGAAAAAACACTGGCCATAGTGAGGGCATAAGAAAAACATTGTAAGTAAACTGTTTACAGCGACAAAGTTTCTAACGGAGATTATAAAATTAGGGATGTAATATTAGAAGGTGGGGAGGGGAGTTAGAAGTGTAAAGATAACTTAATAATAATAAATAACAATAAGTAATGAATAAAAATATTAATAAACTATCCTAATAGGAAGCAAATAAATAGTGAAGTCTAAATTTCAAAATGGAGAAAAATAAAAATGCAGTAGCTTATATTTATTGACCATCTGCTTTGCACCAGGAACCTTCTAAGTGCTTTGCAAGCATTAACTTGTTTTTGGTTATCACAACAACCTTGTTAGAAAGATACTATTATCACCTGCACATTTCAGATGAGTAAATTGAAACTCAGAGCAGTTAAGCTAGTGACAGCACCTGGTTAGTGACACCCAGAATGCAAACTCAGGCTTCCTATCTCCAGGGCACCCACTCTCACTATTTCATGTCCCAGCATCAGGACATTATTTAAATCTATTTATTTACTCCCTAAAGAAAAAGCTAGGGTTGGACATGGTGGCTCACGCCTATAATCCTAGCACTTTGGGAGGCTGAGGTGGGTGGATCACCTGAGGTCAGGAGTTCAAGACCAGCCTGGGCAATATGGTGAAACCCGTCTCTCCTAAAAATACAAAAATTAGCTGGGCGCAGTGGCGGGTGCCCGTAATCCCAGCTACTCGGGAGGCTGAGGCAGGAGAATCATTTGAGCCTGGGAGGCGGAGGTTGCAGTGAGCTGGGATTGTGCCACTGCACTGCAGCCTGGGTGACAGAGCAAGACTCCATCTCAAAAAAAAAAGAAAAGAAAAGAAAGAAAAGAAAAAAAAGAAAAAGCTAAAATTGGGACTAATTGCTCTTAATTAGGGTAAGTAGAGCCCTCTGTACTAATTGACTGATCGATTGGGAAGGGGTGGGTAGAGCCCTCTGTACTAATGATTGATTGGGAAGGGGTGAGTAGAGCCCTCTGTACTAATTGATTGATTGATTGGGAAGGGGTGGGTAGAGCCCTCTGTACTAATGATTGATTGGGAAGGGGTGAGTAGAGCCCTCTGTGCTAATTGATTGATCGATTGGGAAGGGGTGGGTAAAGCCCTCTGTACTAATTGATTGATCGATTGGGAAGGGGTGAGTAGAGCCCTCTGTACTAATTGATTGATCGATTGGGAAGGGGTGAGTAGAGCCCTCTGTGCTAATTGATTGATCGATTGGGAAGGGGTGGGTAGAGCCCTCTGTACTAATTGATTGATTGATTGGGAAGGGGTGAGTAGAGCCCTCTGTACTAATTGATTGATTGATTGGGAAGGGGTGGGTAGAGCCCTCTGTACTAATTGATCGATTGGGAAGGGGTGGGTAGAGCCCTCTGTACTAATTGATTGATCGATTGGGAAGGGGTGGGTAGAGCCCTCTGTACTAATTGATTGATTGGGAAGGGGTGGGTAGAGTCCTCTGTACTAATTGATTGATCGATTGGGAAGGGGTGAGTAGAGTCCTCTGTACTAATTGATCGATTGGGAAGGGGTGAGTAGAGCCCTCTGTACTAATTGATCGATTGGGAAGGGGTGAGTAGAGCCCTCTGTACTAATTGATCGATTGGGAAGGGGTGAGTAGAGCCCTCTGTACTAATTGATCTATTGGGAAGGGGTGAGTAGAGTCCTCTGTACTAATTGATTGATCGATTGGGAAGGGGTGAGTAGAGCCCTCTGTACTAATTGATCGATTGGGAAGGGGTGAGTAGAGCCCTCTGTACTAATTGATCGATTGGGAAGGGGTGAGTAGAGCCCTCTGTACTAATTGATCGATTGTGAAGGGGTGAGTAGAGTCCTCTGTACTAATTGATTGATCGATTGGGAAGGGGTGAGTAGAGCCCTCTGTACTAATTGATCGATTGGGAAGGGGTGAGTAGAGCCCTCTGTACTAATTGATCGATTGGGAAGGGGTGAGTAGAGCCCTCTGTACTAATTGATCGATTGGGAAGGGGTGAGTAGAGCCCTCTGTACTAATTGATTGATTGATTGGGAAGGGGTGGGTAGAGCCCTCTGTACTAATTGATTGATTGATTGATTGGGAAGGGGTGGGTAGAGCCCTCTGTACTAATTGATCGATTGGGAAGGGGTGGGTAGAGCCCTCTGTACTAATTGATTGATTGATTGGGAAGGGGTGGGTAGAGTCCTCTGTACTAATTGCTTGGTCTTATCCATCTGCTGCACTCACTTATTACTTTATTTTTTTAATTTAGGAGGACAGAAGTCACTTTATAGTAGTTAGTAACTGCTAACCTCAATAGCGAGTTGGGTTCTGGTGTCACTTTCCTTAAATGTGATGGAGCAATGTGAGAGCATGTGCCAATGAGAAATAAGCCTGCCTCTGATACAGAAGTGCTGGGAAGGGAAGAGTATAGTCCCTTTAAATGATATGGAAGAGGGAAGCTGAGCGCAGTGGCTCACGCCTGTAATCCCAGCACTTTGGGAGGCCAAGGCGGGCAGAGCACAAGGTCAGGAGTTTGAGACCAGCCTGGCCAATATGGTGAAACCCCATCTCTACTAAAAATACAAAAATTAGCTGGGTGTGGTGGCAGGTGCCTGTCGTCCCAGCTACTCGGGAGGCTGAGGCAGGAGAATCGCTTGAGCCTGGGAGGCAGAGGTTGCAGTGAGCCATGATTATACCACTGCACTCCAGCCTGGTGACAGAGCCAGACTTCGTCTCAAAGGAAAAAAAAAAAGAAGTGGGGGGCCTCACACACAGTTTCCGGGATAACAGGAACTATTGTAAGAGATCTCAGCAAACCACGACCATGCACAAAGAATCACAGCCCTGCACAAAGGCCACCTCTATGAGGACATCTGCGCAACAAGTGTCTGTTCAACCTTGAGCTAAGGTGACCCTTGTTATTAATTATTGTACCTAGGGATCATTATTTAAAATAACTTACATAAGTCTCCTCATTTTTCCTTTAAAAACCTCTGCTTTCAGCAGGGCGCGGTGGCTCACACCTGTAATCCCAGCATTTTGGGAGGCTGAGGCGGGTGGATCCCCTGAGGTCAGGAGTTCGAAACCAACCTGCCCAACATGGAGAAACCCCATCTCTACTAAAAGTACAAAATTAGCCAGGTGTGGTGGCACATTCCTGTATTTCCAGCTACTTGGGAGGCTGAGGCAGGAGAACTGCTGGAACCTGGGAGGCAGAAGTTGCAGTGAGCCAACATTGCGCCATTGCACTCCAGCCTGGCGACAGAGTGAGACTCGGGGGGCGGGGGAGGAGGAAATAAAAACCCTCTGTTTTCCTTTGTCTCCCCGAGTCTGCCTGTGGTCCCACCATGGGGTGTCTTCACACATCATGTATTCCTGGATTTACAAATCCTTCTGCTCATTCTAGAATAAACTCGTTATCTTCGGAGACTCCCTCTCTGCTGTTATTTTAGGTTGACAATAGACTCCCTGAACGTAATCTCAGAGTGGAGCAACCAGAATGGGGACTGCAGACTCAAATCCAGGTGAGAAACAGGTGTCTCTTAACTCCAGGGACGTGGGACGTGAGCAGAGACCATCCATCTGGAGATTCCAAGGATCTAGTGACTACAAATAGGGCTCAGCTTCACCATCGACACTACAGGAAAAGTCACCCTGGATGTCTGCAGCTCCAGAGGAGGGGGCTTGGGCCAAAATCTTGGGTCCAGACAAAATTTCAGCCACTGAGAAAGCAAACCCAACTTCAGCCACTGAGAAGAAGGCAAACCCTGAAATTGCTTTGGAAGAGGTATGGTGATATCACTACCACCATCTAGTGGAAGCTGGAAGTGTCGACAGCCAAAGGCTCCCAGCCACCACCCCCACCCTGCCCTGCCCAGCCAATGGAGAGGTGTGCTTGGCCAGGTCATGCCAGATGTCATTGTCTGTGTGCACCATGACAGGGACCCCAGCGCCCTGTTCTGCTCTCTTTTTCCAGGGACCCTGGAAGCAGGTGGCGAGCTTCAAGCTGGGCATTTGACAATGGGGGCTTCTGAAGGCATCAGTGGCTAGCGGAGACAAACAGCCTAGGACTGCAAAGTGCAGGGGAAGGGAATTGTGTTTCATGCCCACAGCCCCTGGGGACCCCATAGGAGGCTGAGGGAGCAGCCACTGGTCCTGGCCACTCACAGCCCGGCCACTAGCAGCATCTCATGGACAATCCTTTTTGTCTTTCCTCAGATGGAAAAATTGGGCTCTGAGTAACAGGTGTCAGCTTCAGGGAGGTTTAGAAGTAGGTATCAAAATGACAGACACAGTCAAGCTCATAATATTTTCCCGCTGAAGTCAAGACAAATGTGTGTTTCCTTGTGATGCACATATAACATTTAAGAGAACTGGATTCATTCACAGAGTTAACAGAGTTTTTGGATTCAAATTTGAAATAGGTCACTGAGTAATTGATTTAAATGCAGGATTTCAGGCTGAACTCCTCTCTGAGGGTGCTGCAAATAAGCGTTAGCCCAGGGAGAGGGAGAAGCCTCTAGCTCGGTGGATGTCAAACAGGAGAAGTGAGGAGTGGAAGGTGGGGAGGGTGCTGTGAGCACCCACAGCACCAGGATCTCTGGAACATGCACCAAGGAGCACCACCAACCTCTATCCCCTTCCCTCCAGCAGCCAGGAGACAAAGGAGACTCTTGTCTGGAGTCATTGCTGTGCCAAAACATGACCTTAAACATAATAGCATCTTGGCTGAGCGCGGTGGCTCACACCAGTAATCCCAGCACTTTGGGAGGCCAAGGCGGGAGGATCACCTGAGGCCAGGAGTTTGAGACCAGCCTGGCCAACATGGTGAAACCCTGTCTCTACTAAAAACACAAAAATTAGCCGGGCATGGTGGTGCGCACCTGTAGTCCCAGCTACTTGGGAGTCTGAGGCAGGAGAATCATTTGAACCTGGATGGCAGAGGTTGCAGTGAGCTGAAATCACGCCACTGCACTCCAGCCTGGGCGACAGAGCGAGACTCCATCTCAAATTAATTAATTAATTAATAGCACTTAGCTGCTGTGGAAAACCATATGGCAGTTCTTTGAAAACTTAAACATGGAATTACCATAGGATCCCTCAATTCCACTTCTGGGGATACACCCGACAGCATGAAAACAGGGACCTGACCAGATGTTTGTACAGCCACGCTCATAGCAACATCGTTCACCATAGCCAAAAGGGGGAGGCAACCCAGGTGTCCATTGACAGATGAATGGATAAGCAAAATGCGACGTGTACACACAGGGAATATTATTCAGCCTTAAAGAGGAAGGAAACTCTGACCCATGCTACAACAGGGCTGAACCTTAAGGACATTCTGCTAAGTGAAATAAGCCCGTCACAAAAGGACACATGCTGTAGGATTCCATTCATGTGAGGTTCTTACGGTGGTCAAATGTATAAAGATAGGGAACAGAGTGGTGGTTGTCAGGGGCTGGGGGAGGGAGAATGAGGAGTTAATGTTTACTGGGTACAAAGTGTCAGTTTCGCAAGAGAAGAGTTCTGTCGGTGATGGTAGTTGCGCAACAATGTGAATGTAATTCCACTGTATACTTAAAACTGTATACTTAAAAATGGTTAAAAAGGCAAATTTTAGGTTATAAATATTTTACCACAATTAAAATATTTTAAAATCCTTTCAAAGCCCAACCTTTGCAGAATAATAATAATAATAATAATAATAGCACCTGAGTCCTTTTTGGTTTGCAAAACATTTTCACACACATAGTCATACATGCTTCAACAACGGCCCTGTGATAAAAACATTTATTAATTTGGCTTCCCAGAGGAGAAAACTAAGGTTCAAATGGGGTGAAATGGCCAGGTGCGGTGGCTCATGCCTGTAATCCCAGCATTTTGGGAAGCCCAGGCAGGTGGATCTCCTGAGGTCAGGAGTTCAAGACCAGCCTGGCCAACATGGCAAAACCCCGTCTCAACTAAAAATACGAAAATTAGCCAGGTGTGGTAGAGTGCACCTGTAGCCGCAGCTACTCAGGAGGCTGAGGCACGAGAATCACTTGAACCTGGGTGGCACAGGTCGCAGTGAGTCAAGATCGCACCACTGCTCTCCAGCCTGGGTGACAGGGACTCTGTCTCAAAAAAAAAAAAAAAAAAAAAAGGCCAGGTGCAGTGGCTCACGCCTGTAATCCCAACTTTGGAGGTCAGGAGTTTGAGATCAGCCCGACCAACATGGTGAAACCCATCTCTACTAAAAATACAAAAATATTAGTCGGGCGTGGTGGTGTGCACCTGTAGTCCCAGCTACTCAGGAGGCTGAAGCAGAAGAATCACTTGAACCTGGGAGGCGGAGGTTGCAGTGAACTGAGATTGCGCCACTGCATTCCAGCCTGGGTGACAGAGTGAGATTCCATCTCGGGGGAGGGAGAGAAAAAAAAAAAGATTCTGACAAAATGCCGTGAAGATCATCTGTAGATCTTGTTAAAGTGGAGTCACATTCAGAGGGTTGGGGGCGGGGTCTGAAATAGTCTCTAAGCAGGTTCCACATGGAGCCAATGCTGTCGGTGCAAGGACCGCCATCCAGCAGCAAAGATCCAGTGTACTTTACTTAATAGACAAGGAAGCTAACCGGGAAGGGAGTGACTTGTCCAGGGTGACAGGCCAGGGTGGCACATAGGAAGCTAATGGCCAGGGAATGTGCATGCAGCTGTTTTGCCAAAAATTAGCCACCTCCTTAAGCTGACCCAGATAGTGTCCACCTTTTTAAAATTATTATTTATTTTTTTGAGACAGAGTCTCACTCTGTCACCCAGGCTGCAGTGCAGTGGCGCAGATCTCCGCTCACTGCAACCTCTGCCTCCCGGGTTCAAGCGATTCTCCTGCCTCGGCCTCCAGAGTAGTTGGGATTACAGGCACACACCACCCCGCCCGGCTAATTTTTTTGTATTTTTAGTAGAGATGGGATTTCGCCATGGTCTTGAACTCCTGATCTCAGGTGATCCCTCTGCCTCGGCCTCCCAAGTGCTGGGATTACAGGCGTGAGCCACCGTACCCAGCCTTGAACCAAGGTTTCTAAGATGCTCTCAGCCTCCTTGGATCTGGCCTAGCACACCTTTCCATCTTATCTTTTCTGCACAACCGCCCACAGCTAGCCCAGCCTACGCCTCAGCCAGTCTGGCTCCCTGACGATGCAGAGCCGGCACCGGCTGCAGGAGCCAGGCCCAGTCCTGTCCAGGGCCCCCTGGCCGCAGACAAACGCTACAGACACGGCTGGTAGCACATGGTTCTCTTTATTGTGACGCTCCATGGAAAACATCCGTAAACCAGCTTACTGTAGTGGTGACAGCCGCAACACATGCTAAGGCACTTTTATTATATAAAAAAGGGGTGGGGTGAGAGTTTCACTCACTCCTTTGTGACAGCAACTGGGACCTGAATTCAGAGCTTTGTAGGCATTACACAGCTTTTATATCGCTTCGTGATTTGAGAGTTTGTTTCCTTTTAAAAAAAAAAATGCCTTCTTGCCATAAGTCTCAATGCAGCATATACAAAAGTTAGAAATACAAGTAAATTCGGCAACCAGTGTAGACCAGTGAGGACGAGCTAACTCTCTTATAAACAAAGGCAGTGAGAAAGACTCGGAATTTTATCATTTATTACGAGAAAGGGGAAAAAAAGAAAACCTTGTTTTGCTTTCAAAAATATCTGTGCAGGTGGCAGATTTTTAAACTATACGAGTCAACGGTGCAGGTAAAGGACCCTCGGGCCCAGTCCTAGAGTAGACACGAGATCGCCTGGCAGGGCTGCTGGCCCCTCTAACGCTCTGGCTGTCATACTTGGGACAAGTCCCTTAACCATTAAATATATTTGGTCCCCAAAAGTGTTGGGAGAAGCCACTGGAAGGCTGCTGGCCTTCCCTGCTTGACCCCGGCAGCCTTGCTGTGGCAGAGGCAGGCTGTCCTCGGTAAAGGAGGGGAGGGGGCATTGCACTTGAGACATTTTAGAATCAGAAGGGAGACAGTGGACAGGGGCGCTGCCTGGGACAGGGTGGGGAGGAATCCACTCCTCCCCCCACCCCAGCATTCTGTGCCCTGCACAGAGGTGGAGCCCCAGAGCCTGCTCCTTCCGGACCGCCCAGAGCCACGGGAGTGGGAGGCCCAAGGGGCAGAGGTGTGTGAGGTCACCACGTGTGATTGCCAACAGCAAAGAAAGGAGGAGTGGGGGCGCTGGTGGCAGAGGTCAGGGAGGCTGACAACTGCGGGGGTTCCGACTACCAAAACACCTTCAGTCTGAAGAAAAATAGATTCATAGAAACTCTGGCCCCTCCCCGGGGGCCTGCCCTCCTCGCCTCAACATCTTGTGCTTTTTGGCAAGAGGGGGATGAGGAGCCTGCTGGTCGCTCTCTGCCTGGGCCCGGGCCCTGTCTCTTTGGTATCAGATTCTGAGCGGGGGAGGGAGCTGGAAGGGGATGCAGCAGAGGAAGCCAAATGCCCTCAACAACGCCTGGAGGGAAACAGGATGGGGGCACGGGGCTGAGGGCAGGGGGAGGCGCGTTCACAGCAGTCCCAAGAAGGTGGGGAGAGGCCTGCTGCAGGGTCTGGGAAGGGGAGGCTGTGGTGTCCGTCTGTCCATCCATCTCAGGCTGCAGGAGAAGAGGCTTATTCGGCAGGTTTGGCCTCAGCCCCATCCGCTTTGCCATCCACCTCCTCGTCGGAACCATCGCCAGCGCCTTTCCGGGCCATTCGGCGGGGCATGACAAACGGCAGGTCCCCGCGCCTGGGGGCAGAGGCAGAGGCAGAGGGTCAGTGGGCACAGACAGGCCAGGGGTGGCCGCAGCACAGCACACACATCTCAAAGTGAATTCGAGAGGGAAACCAGGCGCCTGGCTGCTCCCACCAGGAAGAAGCAAGGCGGAGCCTTGGGAGCCACAGGTGAGCTGGACAGGACCGCTCTCAGGAAAGCAGGCAAAGCTTCCCGCAAAATGTTTCGGTGTCAGACATCTTCACACACAACCATAGCACAAAAACAGTTCAGGCAAACAGGACCAATTACAACAGGAAAGGCACAGAAGTAAGTGTAAAATGCCACCCTCTGTTGCAACTCCTATAAAACCGGTGAAACCAAGACAGGTAAACAGGTGTGCTTGTTCACACAGAGTACAAAGCCGGGCACCCTCTTTCTACCACACGGCAGAAAATTCATATCCAATACTGACTCCTTATGCTTAAAAAAAGAGCACCATGAAGGCCTGGCACAGTGGCTCACGCTTGTAATTTCAGCACTTTGAGAGGCCGAAGTGGGTGGGTCACCTGAGGTCAGGAGTTTGAGACCAGCCTGACCAACATGGTGAAACCCCATCTCTACTAAAAATACAAAAATCAGCTGGGCATAGTGGTGCATGCCTGTAATCCCAGCTACTCCAGAGGCTGAGGGAGGACAATCACTTGAACCCGGGAGGAGGTTGCAGTGAGCTGAGACTGCACCATTGCACTCCAGTCTGGGCAACAAGAGTGAAAATCCATCTCAAACAAACAAACAAACAAACAAACAAGACCCCCATGAAAAAGAGGTAAGAAATGAAAATCTCAGAGAATAAGATCCTCTGCTTCAAACATTCACTACTTGTTGAGTGTTAACACTCCCTGGGAAATGCAAAGGAGCCTTTTTAACCTCTGTAGACATTGTTTGAGGCCCGTATTCATTTTGTAGATATTTATGAGGCACCTAATATGTGCCAGGACTGGGCCAGGTGGCCTCAAGCAACTTCTAATTCAAAAGACAACAGACTTTTAGGACAGGCTAGGAATAAACTACCTAGAGTTTACTGTGTGTTGAAAACACTAAGCTGAAGCCTCAAAGGCAAGAAGTCAGAAGGGGCAGAGATTGCTTTGTGCAGTCCTTTCTTGGTGTCATTTGTGGTTTGCTTGTGGGCTGTGATTGAGGAACAAGCTACCTTTTGAGAGAAGTGCCGAGGCAAAGGGGTGGGTTGGGCGGTGGGGGCTCACCTGAGCTTGTTCTTGAGGGAGCTGACCTCGCGGTTCATGGCATCGGCCGTCTCGGTGGCGTCCTCCAGCTCGCGCTGCAGTTTCCGGCGGGAGGCGTTGGCCCGCTGGGCCTCCTCTTCCGCCTCCTCCAGCTGCCGCTTGAGCTGCTTCAGGCGGGTGGATGCCTTGTCGGCCTGTGGAGATGGACGTGTGGCCCGTGGCCCTGGTTAGGGGCTCTGGGCGTGCAGCCAGCCAGCCTCACTGCCCTGCCTGTTGCCCCATCTGCTGCCCAGCCCGGCTGCCCTTCTCACTGCCCCACCAGCGCCCGCACCTGGTCCTTGTACTGCTCGGCGTTCCTCCGCTCATCATCCACCTGCAGCAGCACATCCTTCAGCTTCTTCTCCGTCCGACGCACCTGTTTGCAGGCTGCCTGGCGCTCCCTGCATGACAGACAAGGTGGCTCAGAGGGAACACCCTCCTTCAGAGGGTCCAGCCAACAAACCCTAACATGGACCACCCGTTCCCCGGGGCTCGCTGGCATCTAGGGATCACCTAGGGAGGCCTTTGCTGGACACCTATGTGTGCCTGGCTTCTTGTGATGGGCACTGCAAAAAGCCCCATTTACAGATGGGGAAACGGGCGCAGGTAAGGGAAGTGACACACCTCAAAGGGCATCTGTGTAACTGGAAAGGAGGTTTGGGGGCCTACTGTAACCCCCATTCCCTCCAAGGAAGTCTCAGTCCTGCTGAGCCCACAGAACAACTGCCCGGGTGGGCAGGACCCCCCTCTACCTCCTGCTCTGATTCACCCTCGGAGACAGCCACCGAAGCTCCTGGCTTTAGAGGTGGAACAGAGAATCCCGTTCAAACCCCACAAACTCCCCCAACCACCCAACTGCGGAAGGGATGTGGGCCCCATCAGGAGGGAGGGAAACAGCCCCCAGCACTCAGGAGACAGAGAGCTGGTTGTGGCCCAGATTTGGGCAGGACTGCAAGGGGGCTGGAGTTTTTGCCAGGACGGCTGGAGTTGGGCGGGGTCAGGGGCACGTACTTGGTCTCGTTGTCCAGCTGCTCCTCCAGCTGTGCGATCTTGGCCTCGAGGGCAGTGATGGAGGCCTTGTACTTGGACTTGACAGTGCCCTCCATCTCCTGCAGCTTGACCTTGAGCTCCTTGTTCTGGCGCTCCAGCTGCTGCCGAGCATTCTCGTTCTTCTGGGCGTGGCTGCGCTCCAGGTTCAGGTCGGTGTTGATCTGGTCGATCTACAGAAGGAGGGCCAGTGACCTCGGGAAGGGCTGGGGCCCTGGCTGGAGGGCACGAGCAGGGCCGGAGGAAGGTGGCAGCAGGATCTCACCAAACCCTTGGGGTCCAGAGTCGTGGGTCTCCCAGAAAAGGGAGGATTAGAAACTTCTGAACACCCAACACAGAAGCCAGAGGGGACTCTTTCATGTCCAGGTGCCTGGACATGTTCCCGTAAGCACCTGGGGAGCAGCTGGCACTTGGCCTGTGCTTCTGCCGGCTGGGTCTGAGGCCAGCTCTGCCGTGGTGGCTCCAGAGCCCAGGGTGGGAGAAGGCCTGGCACCCACCTGCAGGTTGGCCTTCTTCAGCCGGTCGTTGATCAGCTCCGTGTTGCCCTGCTCCTCCTCCAGCTCCTCCTCCAGCTGGGCGATGCGGGCCTCCAGACGCCGCTTCTCCTCCAACGCCAGGGCTCTGTGGGGTGGGTGGGAAAAGTGAGGGGCCTACCCCGGGGGCACAGCTGGTCCCCCTCAACTCTGTCCCCTCACTCAGCTCACCCTTTGCCACTGCTGTTGGCGATCTCATCAGCCAGCTCATCCCGCTCCTGCTGGGCCTGGCGCTTGGCACGCTCCGCGGCTGCCAGTTCCTGCCACAAAGACCCAGAGTGTGACCTGAAGGCAGCCACAGCCCTGCAAGACCATCCTTCCCAGCCCCGGGCACCCTCCTCTCAAGCCCTTCCCCAGGCCCACCTCCCCCAGGAAGCCCTTCCTCCAGAAACCCTCTAGCTCACAGGCTGGTGCCCCCTGCAGTCATAGCTTAAGCACCACATGTTTCTAAAACTCTTACATTTAAGTGCTAGGAATCAAGCCAGGTGCCAGGGTGTGGCGATAAGAAGTGTCCTGGCCTAACCAGGGAGACCATGTGGACAGAGCTACTCAGTGCGGCCCCTCCCTATTTGGGTGAGCCAGAGCCCGGAGTCAGCTCCGGAGGCCACAGGCAGATGGCTACACCCTGGTCGCACTCGCAGCCAGCACATCACACTGCAGGGCACCCTCCAGAGCCAGGAAACACTTCAGGACAGGCTCAGGTGAGACGGGTAGGGTGGCCTCCCAGACCCCTTCTCACCAGGCACCATTCATAGCAGGAGGTGGTGGCAGCCACAAAGCCTCATCTCATGTGAGGCATGCCAGTTTCACACACACACACTCTCATCATACCAGGGAGCCCCGCCATGTAACGGAACCCTGGAGGGAATCGTTTGTAACATGAGAGCCATCCCCAGCCAAATCCTGGAGCCCAGTCGGGACCCTAGCCCTGTCCTCAACTGAAGGCCCTACGCTGCCACCTGCTGGCTGCAGGGCAGCGGTGCCGCTCTCCACTGCAGCCCCACCCACCTCCTGCAACTGGATCATCTCGGCCTCCATGCTCTTCAGCTTCTTCTCGTTCTCTTTGGCCTGGGCCAGGATCTCCTCACGGGAGGCGCGGGTGTCATCCAGCTCGCGCATGCAGTCCTTCATCTGGGCCTGGGGTGGGGACAGAGGCTTGGCACCCCACCCAGCTCCCTGGCCCTCCACCCCTACCCTCGTGGGTCACCTCGCCAGCAGGGCTCATGGCTGGTGCTCCGCTCGATGCTTTATTTAACCAACTAACCGTGGTGACAGGGCGAAAAGGCAACTAAAGGCAAACACCTCTGTGACCCACCCCATCATGCACACTTTGACAGTGCTGGTCACCGTGGACGTGAGCCCAAGCTGAGCTTCATGTCCTACTTTCTGTCCCCTCCTGTGGGCCGGAAGCCGGTGCCCACGGTGCCACCCCTAATGTGCACCTGCCCCTCAAAACCAGTGCCCAGCCTGCCGGGCCGTCCTCACCACAGGCAGGAAACACCTTTCCTTTTGTTATTCTCCTGTTATTTGTTTGAACACTAAAGATCTTTGCAGATAAATCCTAAATTGAGATTCCCCAAACCAAAGAGCATGACTGGCTGTGTACAGCTCAACCACACCAGTAAAAAAATGCCACCAGCAATCACAGTAGCTATGCCCACAAACTTGACCACAGAGAGGTTTTAAAGTTTTTGTGGGTTTTTTTTTTACACTTAAAAAAATTTTTTTTAAACTAAGGTTATTCTTGTTACATGATATGGTGTATCAGAGCTGTTTTTACGTGGTAATTATTCTTTAATTATTGGTGAGGTAAAGATTTCCAAGTACGTGTCCCGCACTCTGGGCTGCTGCTCAGAACCATCACCCCAGAGCCCAGAAGGCTGGAGGGTGTCAGCACCCGGCTGATTCTGGAAATCTGCATTAAGTGAGACCTTCTCGAACTCCACCCATGTCTAGGCTTGTACTTGTTTGCTTCTGTGTTTTATGTACTCAGTCATTCACCGTTTTGCAAGTCTGCTGTTGGACTATCATGTTTCCACTCACCTCCGAGCCTCTGAGTCTCTGTCAGTGAGATGGGGCTGGAAGCACCCAGGACCTTCCCAGGAGGTGCCACCCTGCCAGGTTCCTGCCCCGGGCCCGGCACCTTCACATGTAGTTGGCTGGCTTGGGCCCCGCCCGCCCTCACCTGGGCCCCGCCCGCCCTCACCTGCAGCTTCCGCAGCTGTTTGATGGCTTCCTCCCGGTTCTTGTTGGCTGAGTCGATGTGAGCCTCCAGGTCCTTCAGGTCCATCTCCAGCTTCTTCCGGGCAGCCACTGCCATCGAGCGCTGCTTCCTCTCATCCTCCAGCTCTGCCTCCATCTCCCGCACCTGGGGGAAGGGAAATCAACAGCTTGGGAAGCTGGACCCACTCAGAGACCCTGCCCTAGCTCTGAACTCAGGAGCCTCAGGCCAGTTCTGCAGGATCCATGGGGCCTTGGGGGGCCAGTGGGGATTACTGACCATAAGAACTCTAAGAAGGTGAGTCACTGAACCCTGAGACAGGGGGCTGGAAAGGAGGGATATGGGAGGGGAGGCGTGGTCAAGGGGCCCTAACATAATCCAAGTGGAAGGAGAGAACAGAAGCCTGCGTGAAGCCAGGGCAGCCTTGGGCACTCGTGGGGAAGCAGGAGGCCATGCACACCTGTCTGACCAGCTGCTTCTTCTTCTCCTCGCTCTGCTCATCCCGGCCCTGCAGATCCCGCTCGAACTGGGCCTTCATGGCCTGCAGGTTGACCTCCAGCCGCAGTTTGGCGTCTTCAGTGGCCTGCAGCTCGTCCTCCAGCTCTTCCAGCTGCGTCTTCATCTCCTCCACCTGCTGCTCCAGGGCCCGCTTGGACTTCTCCAGCTCGTGGACCTGAGCCCCAGAGAGCCCAAGTCAGGAGCAAAGGGACTGGCAGGTACCGGGGTCTGCGAGACCCGGAGTCTGTGCACACAGCGACCCTCTGTGATGACCCCCCTCGGGCCCCTCCCAAGAGCCTGCTGCCAGGTCCAGCACTCACGCTCTTGCCCACGTCGTCCTTGGAGCTCATGAGGTCCTCCATCTCCGTGCGGAACTGCTTGTTGAGCCGCTCCAGCTCCGCCTTCTGCTCCATGGCTTCCTCCAGGGCCCGGGCCAGCGACAGCGCCTTGGTCTCCTTCTCTCGGGCCTCCGCCTCAGCCCGGTCGCGCTCCTCTGCGTACTTGGCAGAGATGGTCTTCTCCTCTGCCAGGAGCTGGGAGAGAGGTGGGCACCATGAGGCTGAGCACCACAGGCTCAGAGCTACGGCCCCCGGCGGGGCAGAGCAGCTGGGCCTAAGCTCCCTGGGGAACGCGGAGCCCAGAGGCCACGGCGGAGAGGAGCAGATCTAGGAAGCACAGGCCCAGGGCTGTGCCCGGGACAACACACACAGTCCTGTGCATCCTCATGACGGGATGACTGCCGACTGGGGCAGGCACTGCTGCGAACGCCATGTCGTAACATCTGTTTAATTTTCATCACTTACTAATCGTAACCCTTTATGGCATGCTGCCCCTTCCATGAGAGCCCTCCAAACCTGTAAGAGCTTTGGTTCTCCTGAACCAAAGTTGGCATTTGGTTGGCATTTTTCACGGAGTGAATGCCAAGCTGGCTACCAGGAAGCCTGAACCCCATTTGTGGTCTCCTCTAACGAAAGCTTCTGTCCCCTGGCATCTGTTCTCTGTGTGCACCCACCTGGCTCTATCCTATTTCCCCAGCTTCCCTTCCTTTTGGCCCAAACCTTAATTATTCCATGGGTGGCTGACCACTTCCTAAAGGGCCAGATAGTGTATTCTTTAGAGTACGCAGGCCCTACGGTCTCTGCAGCAATGGCTCAACCCCACTACCACAGCTCAAAGCAACCAAAGACAACGCGAGAACGACGGAGTGTGGCTGCGTTCACTCCATCTTTCCCCACGAAACGCAGTGGGCTGGACCCGACTGCCGCAGTCAGTGGCCCGGTGTCTTCTACTGTTCTGTCCCGCCCCTGAGTCCGCATCCCCCTCAGCTGCCCTCTGACATTTTGGAAAAGGAAGCGATATGAGGGCATAAATAAATCGTTTAAAAGACAGTCAAACCACTTAATTCCAGAAAATCTGAAAAATGTAAAAAACCAGAAAGGAAAAGTCACTCCTCAACCCACTGCATGAAGACACCCTCTTCCACTGGCCTTCCCCCTGGGCCCCTCGACAAGCCAGAGACGGGGGGGCCTCCAAGCGCTGCCCCGCACGGCCCTCCCGGGCAAGACCTTGAGGGAGCCTAGGCTTTCTCTGACGGGCCCTTCGCCTTGGACTCAGTGCTTGAAGAAGAAATACAAAGGATGGAGCCAGTGGCCACACACCTGGTCAAACTTCTTCTGCTTCTTCTCCAGGTTGCACGCGCTCTGGCGTTGATGGTCCAGGTCCACCAGCAGGTCATCCAGCTCCTGCTGCAGTCGCGTCTTGGTCTTCTCCAGCTTGTCGTAGGCGGCCACCTTCTCCTCGTGCCGCTGGCTCAGGCCCTCCAGGTCCTTCTGGAGCTTCCTCTTCACCTCCTCAGCGGTTTCCAGGCACCCCACACTGTCCTCCATCTTCTTCTTCATGTCGGCCACCTGGGCAGGAGCCAGGAGTAAGCAGACGCCCGAGATGGCACCTGCTCAGGTGGCACACCCGTCCCTGGGGCAGCTGGGAGCCTGCCTGCCACACCGTGGAAGGGGCACCAGGGATCCGCCCAGTTATGAAACCGCCTCCCCCAGTCACTTCCCTCTCCACGGGGGCGAGACAAATGGAGCTTCTGCAAAGGGGCATCCGTCTACCGTGTGAAGCCCGGGGGAGGTTGACCCTCAGGCCCACTGTGGGGGCTCCCAGCCCTCATCCACACCAAGCCTCTTGCTCTACGGAGACCGCTCCCAGAGAGCAGGGCCAGTGCCCTGTAGGGATGTCTGCGGGGTCCCCATCACCCAGCCCCATCCTTGCACTTGGAGATAAACCTGCAATCACGCACACTCACGGGCTGCTCCCACCCTGACTGCGGAACAGACTCCCAGCCCATCCCGAGGTGGCTCAGGCCTTCTGGCCTGGCATATGGAGGCCCAAGATAGGATCTAGAGCAGGAGCTCTGAATATATATTAGGCTACGGACCCCTTGGCAGTCTAGAGAGGCCTAGGGACTCCTTCTCATGACAATGTTTTAACAGGCATTAAATAAACATATGGGATCACCAAGGCAACCAGTACAGAAAAATGCAGTGTTCACACATTCTAAAACACCGTGGCTCAGGAAGCCACGTGCTGCTAGGTAGCACATCAGACAGCAAACTCGGCGCAGGCCCGGGAACCACGAGGCCAAGGAGCTCGGCCGCAACCCTGACAGGGTAACTGGCCATTTCTACAGATGACGAGGGTGCAGTGACTGCCACCACTGTGGCTTGCTGCCTACATCCATCATGGAAGCAATGCTGAATTTCAGCTAAAGACTGGTGAAAATAAAGGTGTAAAATAGTGAAAATAGTGGTGTCCCCCATCTAAGTCCACAGACCCCTGGATTCCTCTCCTAGGGACTCAGGCTGAAAGCCCTGATGTGGGAGAGCAGGGTGGGCTTCCCTGGGGGAGAGCAGCAATGGGCTGGCCCAGTGGGCAGGGCTGTCCTGCAGTGCCCAGGCCAGTGCCCGGCCAGCAGCTCCCCAGCCTGCAGAGTCAGGCCGGTTCCCCAGGCCTCCAAACCTGGGCATGGAGGGTGGCGATCTGCTTCTCCAGGTTGTGCTTGGCCTCCTCCTCCTCCTCCAGCTGCTCCCGGAAGGAATTCTTCTCGTCCTCCACCTGCTTGAGCTTGGTGCTCAGGCTCAGCTTCTGCCGGTTCTCCTCCTGCAGCAGCTCCTACTCGCAGGTTGAGAGGGGTGTGGGCGCTCAGGAGAGCGGTGTCTGAAACCCAGGAACTCCACACCCTTGAGGAGAGAGAGGAGCTGGTCCTGCTGATTTAGGGGATGGCCACGTAAAGACCTGATGGGAGCTAGGAGGACGCAGAGACCCACCCACGGGATGAAGGAGATGAAGGAGAGGACGGGCAGTCCGATGGGTTCTGGAGCTAATGTCGTGGACACAGGGGCCTTCCTGGAGGAGTTCACCTTCTGGGAACCTGGCACCACCCTTACCTGAGTGTCCTGCAGCTGGGACTCCAGCGCGGAGAAGTCCTTGGTGAGCTTGCTGGACTTGCTGTCGGACTGGCTGAGAAGCCCGGTCACGTTGTCCAGCTCCACCTGCACGGGGCGGGGAGACGCAAAGGACCATGGACCCAGCCCCACCGCTCCTGCCCCACCTCAGCTCCTTTACGTAAAGCTGGACCTGAGTCACAAGCTGAAGCGTGAGGGTCTGAGGAGCCGGTTTGAGAAGAGAGAGAGACACAGAGCACACATGCACCCGGGGGTCTGGGCCACCACTGCTGCTGGCACCCACTGCCCGCGCCAGGATCCCGGCGGAGGCCTCACCTGCAGCTTGGTGACCTTGTCGACCAGCTCCGTGCGCACGCGCTCTCCCTCGTTGAACTTGACCTGCAGCTCCTGCAGCTGCGCCTCCACTTTCTTGCGCTTGTGCTCCGAGTCCCCTTTGCCCTGCAGCAGCACCTTCACCTCATTGGCCAGCTCCCCCCGCTCATTCTCCAGGGTCTGCTTTGCCTTCTCGAGGTTGGCTTTTACCTGGCGGGGAAGAAAGCAAAGATGTGAGTGGCGGCCTCCTGACACAAGGCTGGCTGGTCTGTCATCACTGGACTCGAGATCCAGACATCGCTGCTGCTGCAGCCCTGACGACGGTGCGCCTGAGTCCTGGACTCAGAAGGCTCAGGCCTCATCTGTCCTGTCCTCTTCTCTCTTGGCTGGTGGGTGACACTTGGCTCCTGTCTTCACTGCTTGGGACCTCAGCTTCCCCATCTCTAAAATAATACCTGCCCAGCCTTCTACCCTGGGTAGAGGCCAGGTTCTAGGGCACGGCACTGGTGTTGCAGATGTTAGCAATATTTATAATGCAATGAGGGGAACTGTAATTGTTTGTAGTTAAGACTTCCAGTAAAGCCTGTCTGAAGCCTGATGTTCAAAGTAACGAAGTAATGTTTTCACCCTCACATAACCACATGAGACAGACCTATCATAATCTTCCCTTGTGAACAGGGAAACTGAGGCCCAAGTCACAAAGCCCCTTAGAGGGGGAGCCTGGCCTCAGAACCAGGCAGTTGAGTTGGATCCTGCAGCTGCTCTGCAGGACTGATTCGGATTCTGTGGGCCCAGCACGGGGAACCCTGCCTTCCTGCTGCGGTCTCAGGGAGGCTCCGCACCCGCTTCGTCTGCTCCAGCTGCTCCGCCAGCTCCTCCACGGCCTGCGAGTGCTTCTGTCTCATCTCCTGGATCTGGGCCTCGTGGGTCTTGGCCTCCTCCTCCAAGGTCTTCTTCAGGATGTTCACCTCCTGCTCACGTTTCGACCTGGACAGAGAAATCCCCTCAGAGTGGAGGCTGGGAGCACTGGAGCAAGGCTGTCCCTGGAGCTCTTCCCTGACCAAAGAGAGGCCTGACCAGGGCACAGGCACTCCAGGCAGCTTCTCTACCCATCAGCCCCTCCTGACCATCTATCCCATGGGCCAGCCTGAAAGACGCACTGTGAAAGGCTTCTGTAGCCTTTCAGCTTTAAAGCCCACCCTTGCCTCACCCCCAACTTTGAGTCAGGTTCTTCAACAGGCTTTCTACTCTGTAGACAGAAACCGCTGAGGAACCAGCAGCTTCCATGCCTGCTGGCGCATAACAGGGCCACGGGGCGTGCGCGCGCGCGCGTGTGTGTGTGTGAGAATGCGCGTGTGCACAGAGGCCCAGGGTCCATGTCTCCAAGCCAAGACCCCCGTGGCTGCCCTCCCCATCCCCAGGGACTTGGTCCCAGGGCACACCTGAGCTCCTGCTGGGCAGCTGTGGTATCCAGCGTGTCCTCCAACTCTGTTTTCAGCGCCTCTAGCTCTTCCCCAAGGTCCCGTTTCTGCTTCTCAGCTTTATTTCTGGAAGCACGTTCTGACTCCAGGTCTTCCTGGAGTTCCGAGATCTGAGATTCCAGCTCCCGGATCTTCTTAAGGGCCATGTTCTTCTGGGCAGCTTCCTCTTCCACTCTGCCAAAGCGACCAGCAACATCAGTATAAGGTCAGTTTCACCTCCAAGGAGCAGAGTTTGCGGGACAGGCCTGAGAGAGGTGCGGCAGCCAAAGCTGCCTCTGGTGGTCACAATCATGGCACTTAGGGTGGCTCTCAGTAGAAACAACATCTGAGGCAACCAGACTGAAGGGCAACACCCCTCTGAGAACTAGAAAACCTCATAGAGGAATCCTTTCAATTTCCAAAGTAAGATTCACTGCTTCAAATATTTTTAAAAGTCAAATGATTTGTGGCCGGGCGCGGTGGCTCACACCTGTAATCCCAGCACTTTGGGAGGCCGAGGCGGGCAGATCACGAGGTCAGGAGATCGAGACCATCCTGGCTAACACTGCAAAACCCCGTCTCTACTAGAAACACAAAAAAATTAGCCGGGAGTGGTGGCGGGCGCCTGTAGTCCCAGCTACTCTGGAGGCTGAGGCAGGAGAATGGCGTGAACCCGGGAGGCAGAGTTTGCAGTGAGCCGAGATTGCGCCACTGCACTCCAGCCTGGGCGACAGAGCGAGACTCTGTCTCAAAAAAAAAAAAAAAAAAAAAAAAAAAGTCAAATGATTTGTTAAATGGGAAGAAAAGGAAATAAAATATTACACCACAGGATGACTGTAACTCAGTAAAAATATGAAAGTGCTATGGACTTTAGATGGTTGTGAGGAGTCAACGTAGGTTCACCAATTAGAACAAACACACCACTGCACTGGGGGGTGTTGGCAGCTGGGGAAGCGGTGCGTGAGTGGGGCAGCGGAAGATGGAGAAACTTCTGCTGATTCCTGCTGTGAATCTAAAACTACTCTACAAAATAAAGTCGCTTTCTTTTTTTTTTTTTTTTTTTTAAAAACAGAGTCTCGCTCTGTCACCTAGGCTGGGGTGCAGTGGCGCGATCTTGGCTGACTGCAACCTCTGCCTCCTGGGTTCAAGGGATTCTCCTGCCTCAGGCTCCTGAGTAGCTGAGATTACAGTCGTGTGCCACCACCCTGGCGAATTTTTTATATTTTTGGTAGGGATGGGGGCTTCACCATGTTGGCCAGGCTGGTCTCGAACTCCTGACCTCAAGTGATCCATCCAGCTTGGCCTCCCAAAGTGCTGGGATCACAGACATGAGCCAACATGCCTGGCCAAGTCTTTTTTTTTTAAGTGTACCTATAGCAAGAAATTAGCAAAGGACTATTGTAGGTGGGTGATAGAGTTGTGGATGACTTTTTTTCAAATTACAAACAAATAAACAAAAGACAAATGAGGCCCCTCACTGTGCCCTGAGTGCACAAGAACTGCTTTGCTATGAAATAAATGGCTCTTCTAAGACAACAGTGGAAAGAATGCTCACAGCTCTCTGGTGCAGAGAACTAGGCCCAGCAGCAAGCAGAAAGGGCTGGCCCAGGCCACCTGGCCTCAGGCGGGGTCCTCACCTGGCCAGGGCGGCCTGGAGCTCCTCCTCTTTCTTGGCCAGCTGCATCTTGAGCTCCGCAATCTGCGCCTGGAGCTCGGCGATCTGGTCGCTGAGGTCCGTGGAGTCTCCCTCCAGCTTCCGGCGGGTCTTCTCCAGCTCCTGTCGCTGCTTCTCCTCCCTGCGGAGGCGCTCTGCAAGGAGCGGGGAGCCCACATAGCCCTCAGTGCCGTGGGTTCTGTCTCCGTGTCAATTACTTATACAAAATACCGAGCACTCGTTATGAAACGTGTGTCAGGCTGAAAGCATCACAAATACACAGACACTCACACCCAACTCCTGCACGCAGGAAGAGGACATCACCGCAAACTGCCAGCCCCTGGCGTGTCTCTCTCCAACTCACCCCTCGTCCTTCCCTGCCAGGAGTTAAGTACTCTCCTAAAGCTGGTGTTCGTAACCCCCTTGGTTCCCTTGAAGGTTGTACCATGTCTGTATCTCTAAAAAACATGTTCAATTTTGTGCGAATCTCAACTTTTAAGATGGAACTGCCTTGTGTGAATTCCACAGTTGGAATCACAGAGTCAGGGCTCGGTGTCTAGCTTTATAACTCTGTGATGTCACTAGGGAAAGCTACTTTCTATACCTCGTCTGAATAACAAACAAAAGGAGACGGCCTACTTCATTAGGATGGTGTGAGGGGCCAATGAGTTACTATCTTAAAAAGCACCTAGAACAGTGCCTGGCTGGTGATGTTTATTCCCTGCCATGCCTTTGCCACCCCATCCCATGGTCTTGAGATGTAGCCCGTGAAGTTTTGCTGGAATAGATGTGTATGGACATTTATCTAGCATTCCATGATGTGAATACACCACAACTTATTTATGTACCCGTCCTGCAGCTGGCAGGCATGGGGCTGTGTTCATCGCACACTCTGATACACAACGCTGCTGCAAGCATCCTGCTCACTCTCAGCGCAGACGGCTGAGTGATGGATGGAACGGCCGGGTCACCAGCATGCCAAGCTTCAACCTCACTAGGACCGCTGGATCGTTCTCTAACGCCGTCTACCAGTCTGCAGTCCCAGCAGCAGCGTGTGTGTGCTCTGACGGCTCCGTGTCTGTGTTAGCGCTTATTAGTGTCAACCTTTCATGTCTGTCCACCTGGTGGGCGCCACCCCTAGACCTCCTGGATGACCAAGTCTTCCGCGCTCCTCCCAGGTGAGGCAGGGTATCTGTGGGCTAAGAGATCTCTCTAGTGTCCAGACCTCTCTTCCGCTGGACCTGACTCACCTCATCCCCTGCAGATGTGAGGGGGCTGGACAAGGCTGTGACACCAAGCCGGGGAAAATCCTCCCGGCAGTCAGGCTGTGGCCTCCCTCCCCTGGGTATGAGCTCAGAGTTCCCACAATAGTCAGGGTTCTCCTGTTCCCCCAGTTGTCAACTCCTCTCAAGGGGCAGGGCCGGGGGTCCTCAGACAACCACGGACCTGTGTTCTACCCCAGCGCCCCTCCCTGCCACAGATCCCCGGGGCACACAGAGACAAGGCAGGATCTGTCACCCTGCCCCAAATGAGCTTCCGCAGTAACTGTCAAGGACTTTACGGTACATACGTGTTCACATGTATTTAATGAAATTTTCACAGTACCCTAGCACTGTGTCCCCTTTTTAGGTAAAACTAAAGCTCATGGAGCTTAAGTCACAGGTGTAAGATGAGCCAGCTAGTCAGTGACAGAGCTAGTGAGTCCTGTGGGCCAAACCCAGAGCCTCCTAGGCAGTCTCAGAAGCTTCCAAAACCCACGGCACACGACAACAGGGCAGCGCCAAAGCTCTCCTTTAAACACACTTCATGCAGGGGGGCAACTAGCCACAGAACAACAGGGGCCTGGAGGCTCAGGCTCCCGCAGGCACCAGACACGGCTCCCCTCGACCTGTGACCTCAGGTCTGAAGGGCAGCAGCCAGTGCTGTAGTGTGGCCCAGGCTCACCCGTGAGCTGAGGAGGCCTCCGTGTTCCGGTCAGACAGGCCAGCCCCTGCCCGCCAGCCCCTGCCCATCACCTCCTGCCCGTCACCCTCTCACCTTCCAAGTCGGTGATCATTGCCTCATGCTTGTTCTTGAGCTTGGCGAGGCTCTTAGATTTCTCCTCCTCTTCCGTGAGGTTGGTGGTGAACTCAGCTATCCTGTCTTCCAGCAGTTTCTTTTCCTGGGGAGAGGGGAGTAGGCCGGCATTTAGTGTCCGTTGAGCAGAGAACACTAGCCTCAAAGCATGACTCGCCCGGAAATTTGGGGCTGAATGGAGAGGGCTTTAGACACTTGATCAAGTTCATGAGGATTTTCCTGGATCAAAGGATAATTTTGAAAGGTCACCAGCTTCCCTGAAACAGTGAGGTATATGCTTCCTCAGGATCGAAAAATGTGGGTGCCCAAGCCCTTCCCCTTCCCCTGTGGGCTTGGGTGAGAAAGGCTTCCAGGTGACAGCTAGTGTCAGCAGGGACAGATGGCTCCACTCCTTCAGGAGGCTGCCATACGGCGCTCACCTGCGCCACCAGGCCACCTTCTCCGTGCCCCTCTCTCACCTGCCAGGGGGGCCACAGCCCCTCCCCCTCTTTAGCCCCGCGGTACCCCGGGCTGCTCTCCTTGCTTTCTGTTCTGTGTGGCCCCCACAACACCCCTGCCCAGGGGCCAGAGCTTGGCACAAGCGCCTCAGTCCTCTCATCCCAGTCCCGGGCGGACGTCCTGCCACCTCAGCCTTTGGAGCTCCCGTGGTCTGAGGAGCCCCAAAAGGTGGGGAGGCTGCCTTCTCCTCTATCTGGTTCCCCGGCTGCTATCTGCTCCCTGGGCAGACACTGACAGGGACCAGCTCATTCTCAGGAGGAACGGCTGCCGCCCAGGGACAGTGGAGGAGTACCCCACATCTCAATATAGAGCCACCAAAGTGTCCCCAACCCCACAGTGACCAACGCCTGCAATGCTGCACAGATGGCCACCTTTACAAAGGCTTGGGTCTCACGGGTGGCAAAGAAGAGCTTTCCAGAGGGGAAAGGACAAACCCTTCCCCAGGGCCCCTTCGTTTATGAGGAAATCCCTCAACGATGGCCCATGGGACCTCCAGGGAGCACCTGCAGCGAGGCAGAAACCCTCGTGCTGCCGGCGGAAGAGCCAGGAAGCAGCAGCGGCAGGGCTGGGGTCCGGCCCGGCAAGGGTGACCACACTCTCCCATCCACGGCCTCCCTGGAGCAGCTGCAGGCGGCAGCCGCGGGCCTCACCTTGGCCAGCTTGCAGTTCTGGTCCTCCAGGATGATCTGCTCCTCCTCCAGCTTCTTCAGCTTCGCCTCAGTGGTCACCTTCTCCAGCTGCAGCTTCTGCCGGGCGCTCTCCTCCTCCTCCAGCTGCTCCTCAAGCTCCTGCCGGGGGCCAGAGACACGGTGAGGACAGCAGGCCCAGGGTCATGGCCAAGGTGAAGACAGCAAGGTCCGAAGGCCAGGTCCGAACACCAAGGAGAGGATACGAAGGTCTGTGAGCCCAGGGTCATGGCTGAGGTGGGGACAGCAAGGTCTGCAAGCCCAGGGCCACACCCGAGGCAGGGCCCAAGCCCTATTTGTAGGATTCCAGATTTCAAACTGGGACACAGGGCCAGAACACCGGTGCAATGTTCTGAAGGGTTTCCTGCAGCAAGCTCCCACCCATGAAACAGGCAGGATGCAGAGCTGCTGGCCCTGTGCCTCTCTGGCTAGCCAGGGCCAGGGCTAATGGCAGGGAAATCAAACTGGCCTTGATGCTGGCCCAGGCAGTACTCATGGAGAGATCTCAGATGCACATGTCACAAACTACCAGCCCAAAGGGAACACCTCTCACTGAGTGCCCCAAGCACACAGCGTGAGGAGCGGCCTCCTCAGACCCTAATTCCATGTTCTCCCAGCTCCTGGTCCCTGCTTCTCTGCCCCGCCCTGCCCCTCCAGTCCCACTCCTCCCCGGGTGCAACAGGCAGGAACCTGGATGTTCTGCTGCATCTTCTTCTTCTCTGTCTGCAGGTGCTGGCAGCGCTCCTCCTCCTCCTCCACCCTGGCCTCCAGGTCATGGCAGATCTCTTCTAGTTCCTGCTTCTTGGCGGTCAGGCGGGCCCGGAGCTCCTCAGCCTCGGCACACAGCTCGGTTTCTGCCTGGAGCTGCTCCTGCAGCTGTAATTTCTCTGCCATGAGCTGCAAACAGCAAGTGGAAAACACAAGCTCCTCGCAACACCCGCAAGTCACTCCATCCTCAAAAGATGGACGCCGTGGCTCAGGATCCCAGCAGGAAAGGAACATGCGGACAAGAGTAGCTTTCATCTGGAGAGCTCTGAAGCTTCCAGGCACCTTCCAGACATCGTGTCCTTGATTTTTCACTACCCCATGAGCTCCACAGCAAGGTCCCGGGAAACGGGCTCAGGTCATGTGGTAGAGCTGAGGTTTGAACCCAACACTGGTGAACGTTCCATTCTATTAGGTGGCCTCCCTACATCACATAACCCCAAATCCAGTCTGCAGAGACTGATCACTGTTCCCACAGTAATAGGAAACTCAGTCGTAGGAAACCCCTATAGTAACAGAAGAGGCCAGCATGCCGTGCCTACCGATGGCCAGCAGGTGGCAGCACCGGGCAGGTCACGCAACCTGGACGGAGCCTGCGCTGACACCCACCTGCGACTGCAGTGTCTCCATCTCCGTGAGCCTGTTCTCCGCAGCCAGCTGCTTCTCTCGGACCTTCACCAGCTCCTCCTCCTTGGCCATCATCTCCTCCTCCTGCCGGCTCACCTGCAGCAGCGGCTTGACCTGGGAGAGGAGATGGAGGTAGAGACATGCTTGGCTGGAAGATGCCCGCCTCTGCCAACAAGTTTGAGGCCTCTCCCTCACCTCTGGAAACATGAAAGTGAGGGGCAAGAAGACATGCTGTGGAGGGGGCTACAGCCTTCCTGGAAATCCATCTGGTGCTCTGTACCACGGGCCTCTGACCTGCTAACTACATTCCAGGGAAACTATCCCTGCGTGCGTGTGAAGATGTTCACCTCGGCATTGTTTATAACAGCAAGAAAATGAGGAAGGACCCATCTCTGAAAAAGTACCCAGATAATGACGTGGCCCCTAGGGAACAGTACGCTACCTCTAAAAAAACGATGCTTATGAAGGAATCGTAAATGGAACGTACACACTACAATACTGTTTATACGAGTCAAACTCAGCTATGGAAGAATGCATACTGTTTACATAGCTGAGGTTTTATAGGCAGTGAGAAAAAGAGCGAGAGAATAAACACTAAAATAGCTGCTGCTGCTGGTTTAGGGTAAGGGTTTATGTGTGAATTTTTATTTAATTCTTTAGACTTTTTGTTAGTTGGCTTTTTGCCATTACCATAAATTATGGATTATACACAAAAGCAGCCCGGACAAGTTTAAAAATAACGAGTTGTTTTTTTTTAAAGGCCAGGAAGGCCAGCCTGGGCAAGATAGTGAGACCTTGTCTCTACCAAAAATCAAAAAGGGCCGGGCACAGTGGCTCATGCCTGTAATTCCAGCACTTTGGGTGGCTGAGGTAGGAGGACTGCTGGAGCCCAAGAGTTTGTGACCAACCTGGGCAACATAGTGAGACCACACCTCTACAAAAATTACAAAACATTAGCCAGGTATGTATGGTGCTGTGCACCTGTAGTCCCAGCTACTCAGGAGGCCTTTCTACCACGCACCTTGGTGAAGAGCCGCCACCACTGCCAGTTCCGCAGCTTGAGGTAGGCAGCGCAGTTCCGCTGGAGGACCTTCATGGCGGTCAGCTGCTGCTGCCGCTTGGCAAACGCTCTGTGGGGTGAGGAACATGGTCAGTGCGGGGCAGTGGACAGCAGACCCGACCTAACAGTCCTGGCCTTGTCCTCAAGGCTTTTCTGGGGGTCTACCCTTGCCTGGGGTACCTCAAGACAGAAATTCAGGGAAGTGGCCTGGCCCTGGGGTTGAGATATATTTCTCCCACTTACAGGCTGTGTGACCCCATGAGGCTCTAATCTTACAGTGGGTGAAGGACCTAAGTCACCAGACTACCCCTCCACTGAGGAGCCCACGGGGTGAAGGCTCCTGTGAAGTAACCACAGATCTCACTCAGCGTGGGGACTGAGCATGACCCTTGGTCATTAAGCCGACTGGCCCTGGGTGACTCTGGACTTCAGCTTCCCACCCTTCGTGCTGTTCCTTATCTGAGCTTTTGTTTGGTGGGAGAAAGTCAGGAGCTGATGTTCTGTGAAGGTGGGCTGCGGGTGTCAGCGGGAGGGCTTTTGGATAAACAAGCCTCCATCTGTGCAAATGCCACACGCTCGGGCTTCATCTCCCAGAGCTCGGCGCTCCTGCTAGGACCCTCAGCCCCGAGCACCAGGGGACGAGTGTGCAGTGCCCACACCTGCTGTCCTGCAGCAGGGGAGCCCTCACTCCCCAGGGAGTCAAGGATGAGTCTGGACTCAAGGATGGTCTGCTCCCCTGGAATCACAGGGTTCTTTAGGGCAGGCTCTGGGTGCTGTCCCCACAAGGGTCACACGGTGAGGAGTCCTGGTAAGCAGGATCTTTCAGGCAGGCAAATCCAAGCAGAGTCAGCCTCTTCCCAACCATCACTCTAAACCTCAATTGGAAATGCCCGATTCAGCCAGGCACAGTGGCTCGTGCCTGTAATCCCAGCACTTTGGGAGGCTGAGGTGGGTGGATCACTTGAGGTCAGGAATTTGAGACCAGCCTGGCCAACATGGCGAAACCCTGTCTCTACTAAAAACACAAAAATAGGCCGGGCGTGGTGGTGTGCACCTGTAACCTCAGCTACTAGTGAGGCTGAGGCAGGAGAATCACTTGAACCTGGGAGGTGGAGGTTGCAGTGAGCTGAGAATATGCCACAGCACTCCAGCCTGGGCAGCAGGGTGAGACTCCATCTCAAAAAAAAAAAAAGAAAAGAAAAAAGAACTGCCCGATTCTACTCTTCAAAGGTAGAAATCCAGGAACGGGGTCAGGAAGAGCCACGTGGGCCTCCCTGACAGGCATGTGACCAGCTGCAGTGGGGTGTCCTAGACCACAGCCTGCTAAGTGCTCTTTGGCAACAAAGGGCGTGGCAAGGCCTGGCGTGTGGGGCAGGAGTATCTCCCGGGACTCACTTCCTGGCCAGGTAGCCCCTGCAGCAGGCCTGGAACCCTATGATGACGTCAGTGATCTTCAGGTCCCGCTCCTCTTCCAGGTGGGCCAGCACGCCGGCGCGGAAGAAGACTTTGCTCTGGCCAATGCGGTACAGGTTGCTGTCGAGCTCCAAGGCTTTTATCTAGGTGGGAGGAGTAGGCTGTTTGCCTGGCCAGCAACTGGCCACGGCTCCGTGAAAGGGTGGCCCAGGCACAGCTGGAGGCGTGTCCTTCACCCTTCTTGCTACTGGCTGACGAGCATCTGGAGAGCAGAAAGCCATCTCCTCTCCCTCCTTCTTCCTGTTCCCCATCTCCCCGTCACCAAATGCAGGTTTTGCACACAGTAGATGTTGAATTTTTCCTTCTCTTTTCCCCCCACCAACTCCCCACTCTGCAGCCAACGCTTTCTGATTCTTTAGAAAGAACGTGAAGTAAAACGAGGCCAAAGGTAGCGGCTGTTAACCTGGACACGCCAGAAACAGGATGCTGGGAAAGGGAAAACAGGAGCAGGGTGGGATTTAGCCCTGACTTGGTACTGAGTCACTGCAGGGCCTTCATTCAACCGGAATTCAAAGCATGCGCACAGCACATCCAGCACTGTGCTAGGACTGGGAGTGGGGAGGGAGGCAGGAGAAGCCCAGATCATGGCGCACCAGGCCAGCTGCCCTGGCTGTGAGCTGCCCTGCTCACCACAATGGGCGTGGAGTCAGACCCGTGAGCAAGAAAGCAGGAGAATGTCCCCCAAATGAAAGAGGCCATCATCTTACATCAGAGCCTGGCCATGGCTACAGTTCTTGTCTCCTCCACACCACCCTGGTGCCAAACACCATCCCTGGCTATCTGAGGTCAAGGGGCTGCTGCAAAGGGCGCCCAGCAGAGTCAGACGCAGAGCATCAGAAGGGACACAGCCTGGGCACCCACGACCACTGACACAGCAAGGCGGGCCCTGGCCATGCGGGCACTCCCCAAACAAGGGGCTGCCCATCCAGAGAGGCAGGGACAGCAGCTCAACTCACCATGAGCACGCACGCCTGCTTCCCATCCATGAAGCCCTTGGGAATGGAGTTTGGAGTCAGGATCTCATATCTAAGGAAGGAAAGAGAAGCCTGGTCATTTTACCCATTGCCTTGATTCCACGTGCCTGGAATATAGGCAAGAGATTAAGATCATTTTTACAGTGCAACAGACACAGAATTCTTTACACAAACTCTCCTAAGGAAAGAAGACACAGGCACATCCCACCCCACTCTTTTCTTCGGCTGAATGACACAAGGAAGGCTTAATGTTTTCCGGAAAGTGAATAGAAACTCGTGTAGGACTGTTTCAATCACTCGAGGGTGTGCTTCAGGTTGGGCTCACTAACTGCTAATTGCCTGGGATCCTCATCTGTCACCCACGGACAGCCATGCTCACATAGCTTCCCTGGGATGCTGCAGGGAGCTGATAATAAACAGAGATGCCCCAAGAAATAAAGGGCTGCATGCCGACAGCAACTGACACTCAGCACAGTCATTAGAGAAATAGGAAGATGTCGCCATCTTTGCACATAGCAACGCACGGCCGTGTTTTATGACTTTCATTTCTACAAAGTTCCTGTAATATCCCAGGTCTCTGGCTGATTCTTTCACATTTCTTTTCATAGCTCCTCTAACTGTAGCGAATAGCACCAGGGCCGGCAGTGACTAAGAGCAAAAGTCAACAGGATGATGATGACCTGCATTTCGGTATTAAAATGGGGAAGTCTCCTTTCCTGCAAATGGTGGAAAAGAGAAGGCGGTGGGGAAGAGCTGGCCAGACTCAGTTCTACGTGGATGGAGGATGTCGTTCCTTCACGACAGGACCCGGCCAGGGATCAGCAGCCCACCTCTGGGACTCACTGCGCGCACAGCCGGGTCCAGGAGAAGCGGGCTCCGGGCCCTGGCTCACCTCTGCCGAAACTCCTGGAAGACCACCCTGTTGGGGAAGCCCTGGCGGCAGATGCGGATGCCCTCGAGGACGCCGTTGCAGCGCAGCTGGTCCAGCACAAGATGCGGGTCCAGCTTGCCGGCCTGGGGAAGAAAACACACGCATGCGGTCTCACTTCTGTGCCTAAAACAGTCAGAGAAAGGTCGGGGAACCCCTAGGAACCTGACAGGGCAAGAGCCTAAGGGAGGGGGTCGCTGCAGCCCACAGGTTTTGACAGTGAAGTCAAAGGATCCAGGTCTGGGAGGGGCCGGTGTCACCAAGAGGAAGTGTGGGTTGTGAATGGAGAGTATCTCCTAATCGAGCCAAGGCCCTCCCTGCAGAGAAACGACGGAGGGCTTTGTGCATGCTCCAGCTGGGGGGCTGGAGGGGTGCTTTTGTTGGGGAGACAGACGGGCTGAGCGCCCCACAGCATGGTGCCCCGCCCGGGCCACCCCACCAGGCGGCCGCACCTTCTTCTCGTGGTTGGGGATGATGCAGCGGACGAAGTTGGGGTTGGTGTTCCTGAGCGTGGCCATCAGCTTGGCCAGCTGCTCCTTGTAAAGCTGCCCCACGGTACGGAACATGCCCTTCCGTGTCTTGAAGGCCCCGGGCAGCGCCGTCTCCGACATGCCGGCCACCTGGTCCAGGCCAATGATGCGGTCCACTGTGGAGACCACAGAGACCAAATAAGTGCCCCCGCAGCTGCACCCAGAGGAGGGGGAGCACGCAGGAGAAACAGGCACACATGGGACAGGAAAAGAGGAGACAGAATGAAACAACAGGACCCTTTCCACTTGGAGCCTACACAGGGTGCTAAGGTCATCCCCAAACACAGCAGAAAGCCGAGAGGGTTACAAAGGCACTGGGCTTGTCTCTCAGGGAGCCATGCGTCTGCCACGGCCACCTCACCTTCCCATCACCTACCTTCCGCCACTCTCGAAGCTCTTATTTCCAAAAAGACTCAATGAAGCTAGTCAAGTATTTTGGAACAGTGAGAATTCTACTAGCCTGTCTCTAAGGAGGGGTGTGAAAACCTGGCTTACGGAATCCTGCTGTCCTACGGTCACAGTTAGAAAACAAAAATCAGTATCTTGAATTCTCACTGACCCTGTCGTAAAAGCACCAGGCTAGGAGTCAGGAGGCGGAGATTGGAGCCACCCTGTCACTGTCTGCAGAACTCAGCAGGGTCCCCTCTATGTCTACGCAGACATCTCAGGAAGAGAGAGCTCCAAAGAACCGCTCTTGATCATAAATACTCCAAAGTTTAGGGATCTCTTCACGTCCTTGTATTTCATTTTGTCTCCTGGTGCACGAGTCTTTCTCATGTAAACCGACCCTCAAGGGAAGCAGCCCCTAGCACTGGAACTCATGCCCAGCAGCAATTAAACCAACTGCATCCCCCAAGGTAAAAAACAAACAAGCCAAACCAAAGTGGCCAGTGATTTGAGATCAGTTTAAGCAAGAGCTAATGTTAAATGTGAAGTCTTCCATTACTGGATGTAAAAGTGAAGAATACTGACGAAGCCCGTTTCGTATTCCTTCACGGCCAGATTACTATTATTTACTTGAAGACAGCAAAAAGGATGCTTGCTTAAGACAGAAGCCAGAAGTGTGGATGGAGCCTACAAACCAGTCAATTAAAATGGGAGGTGGCTGGGAGTGGTGGCTCGTGCCTGTAATCCCAGCACTTTGGGAGGCTGAGGCAGGTGGATCACCTGAAGTAAGGAGTTCGAGACCAGCCAGGCCAACATGGTGAAACCCCATTTCTACTAAAAATACAAAAATTAGCTGGGCGTGGTGGCAGGCGCCTGTAATCCTAGCTACTTGGGAGGCTGAGGCAGGAGAACTGCTTGAACCCAGGAGGTGGAGGTTGCAGTGAGCCAAGATTGCACCTCTCTACTCCAGCCTGGGTGACAAGAACAAAACTCTGTCTCAAAAAAAAAAAAAAAAAAAAAAACGAAAAAACAGGAGTCATCTTTGATCTTACGTACCCACCACAGGGCCAATATTCCTGGCTACCACAGGTTTCCTGGGTGTGGCAACTTGCAAAAGCCACTCAAGTTGTCCAGAGAAAGGTTAATACGGCCTCACCATAACTGGCCCTTTTAGCTGAGTGTGTCCTGCCCCACGCAGGCCCCACCCACATGGAGCAGACCTTGCTGAGCAACTGTTGAATGAACACACAGCTGCCACTTCAGCTTTCAGGTGCACAGACACACACAGTGTGCATACCTGAGCCTCATGCTGAGACACTCGCAGCCATTCAAGCAGTTTAAGGCACTGTCTTTAGGGATGAAGCTCTAAGGAGGATACAAATTTTTAAACAGTTTTTGCTGTTTTAGGATTTTTTTTCTTTCTTTTTTTGAGGCAGGGTCTCACTCTGTCACCCAGGCTGGAGTACAGTGGTGTGATCACAGCTCACTGCAGCCTTGACCTCCTGTGCTCAAGTGATCCTCCCGCCTCAGCCACCTGAGGAACTGGGACTACAGGCATGCACCATCACACCTGGCTGATTTTTTCTTTTAATTTTTTTGTAGAGATGGGGGTATCCCTATGTTGCCCAGAATGGTCTCAAACTCCTGGACTCAAGCGATCCTCCTGCCTCAGCCTCCCAAAGTGCTGGGATTACAGTGTTTTAAGATTTGAATGTGACATCTCCAAATTCCAGACATAGCCCCTCATTTGCCCAGTTTGCTACTACAGGCCAGCAATAGGCACAGTGCGGGGAGCCTGCCCAGGAGCCCAGGGCCAGATCAGGGAACTGGGGTGTAAGCAGGCAGGAGAAGCCAAGGGGCAGCGGGGGCGGGAAAACCTAGGCAGAAGCATTTCTTGCACAGCTCTGGACGCACCACACACACAAGAGACACCACTCGGGCGGCCAGTCACCTGGTTCTAGGTGGAGAATAGGAAAGCGATGATAGAAATAGGCTCTCTGAGTGCTCTGCATCTCTGCAACAGAGAGGTTAAAGCAAAACCCAGGCAAAGGAAAAGGAGAAACCAACAGAAAGAATTAAAAAGAACCACTCAAAGCAACCAGCCTACCAAGGAGTAGAGGCGGGAATGCGACATGGCGCGGGGCTGGGAGCCTAGGCTGCAAGGCTTGGGGCCGCCTTGGACTTTCCCACACGCAGAAAGCGTTCCGCCCAAGAGGACCCGGCCGCGGTGTGGGCTCGAGGGCGGCGGCCTCCTGTTTCAGTCCGAGGAGCCCTCTCTCATGGGAGCCACAGAGGGCGGAGACCACCTGGCCTATGTCAGGGGGACGTGTGCACCCCTTGTTTGGCGGCTCGGCCCACTGTGGAGGTGGGAAGATGACCAGCCGCAGCCAAGAGGAGGCAGGGGGCGAAGGGCAAAGGGCGTACCATCCTTCCACAGCTCCGAGACAAACTTGTCAGAGGACTGGTGGAGCAGCGTGGCGATGTTGTCATTCAGGGGGTCCATGTTCTTCATCAGCCACTCGTCAGCTTTGTAATCCACCTGGCAGGGTCAGAGATGCAGGAGTCACAAGCTGCGCTGGGGACACGCGTGCTCACAGGCTCTCCAGAGCACAGGCTGACCTCAAGCGTGGCAAAGTCAGAAAACGTGGAAACCCTTTGACCCAGCATCTCCACCCCTAAGAAGGAAGTGATGAGGATAAGCGGCACAAGGCCTCAAGACATTCCCTGCAGCATCTCGTGCAGAGCCAAAGCCTCAAAGCAAGGCATGGCCAACAACGGGAGCCTGGCTCTAGACATGGCATGGTGGTCACACAGTACCGTGCCGGGTTTCAGTTTTTAAAAAAATTTTTAGGTAATATGAACAAAGAAAAACAATCCTGGAAGGACGACAAAATGTTACTATTTCTTTTTAGTCATAAGACAAGTCATTTTTGTTTTTTCTTTGTCTTTTTAGAATGTTCACATTTTCTCTGAGTATGTGTCAGTTTTATCTTTTTGGAAATATATTCTGTTTTCAAATATATTTTTTTAATCGGGCAGCCTCCTAAACCAGAGGGTTCAGAGAGACTCCCAGAAAGAGATTCATTTTTTCTCATTTTTAAATAGAGTTAGGGGCTGGGCGCGGTGGCTCACGTCTGTAATCCCAGCACTTTGGGAGGCCGAGGCGGGTGGATCACCTGAGGTCAGGAGTTCGAGACCAGCCTGACCAACATGGCGAAACCCCATCTCTACTAAAAATACAAAAATTAGCCAGGCGTGGTGGCACGTGCCTGTAATCCCAGCTACTGGGGGGCTGAGGCAGGAGGATCGCTTGAACCTGGGAGACGGAGGTTGCAGTGAGCCAAGAGCGTGCCACTGCACTCCAGCCTGGGGAACAGAACGAGACTCCATCTCAAAAACAAACAAACAAAACAAAACAGAGATAGGGTCTATGTTGCCCAGGCTGGTCTCAAACTTCTGGGCTCAAACTGTCTTCTTGCCTTGGCCTCCCAAAGTGTTGGGATTACAGGCATGAGCCCCTGTGCTCCGCTAAAATATGTACTTAACAAAACAAGTAATACACCATGATATTTTCATTGCAAAAGGGCCCAGAACAATACCCAGAGAGCAGCAGGGACCTGCGCCTCCCTCTTCGCCACACAAACTGCAACCCAGAGGTGCTGCCCTCAGTATGCAGGCGAATGCGTGCTGCTGTTTATCATGAGGTAGGTGATGCCAGTTTCCTTTCCCCAGGCTCAGACCCTCCCACCCAGGCCAACATCCTTGTCCTTTTAGCTGCCACGGCACAGCCCACAGAAAGACGTATCACAGCTGATGCCATCGCACAGGCCCCTTGGTGGGCTCTAGGGTGTTCCTAATTGTTCAGCATTACAAACAATCCCACAGCAAAAGCACTCCTGGAAGCTTCTGCACTGATGAGCGTGTGCGTTTCCCAAAGGTGAGCATGGAAAGGAGGCTCGGGAAACATTCCTTGGTTAATGGTGTAAATCGCTTTTTTGGCTTTATTATTTTTTTCATGGGTAGTTTAAGACAGTTGCTTCTGCAGCCCCAGGAACCAGCCAAGCTAAGTAGAAGAGGCGGGCAGTGGGGAGCCATGGCCTAGAACCAGGCCTGGGCTCCTTGTGGCTTGGGAGCAGACCTGTGAAAGCTCCCAGATCTCACCAGTCACCACCAACTAGTCACCACCAACTAGGAGATGGCGAAGCTCCTGCCTAATCACAGCAATTAACTGATAGGGTCTTTGTGCTGAGTAAAACCAGCTTTTGTCTAAGCATGCACCTGTATGGACTAAGCTGGGTCTAAGCCCCAGTCACATGCAGACTGGGAAGATGTCTGCTAGGTAAGTGTTGAGGGCAGGTCCACCACTGACTGACTGTGGCAGACTTGGCAACAGCAGCTGTCACCCACAGCAGTGGCAATTCCCCGCCCCGCCCTCCCCCAAACTAGGACATGTTTGGCGATGTCCGGAGACATTTTGGGTTGTCACAACTAAGGACGGTGCTCCTAACACTAATGGGTAGCTGCTAAACATCCTAGCATACACAGGAGGGCCCCACAGTAAAGAATGACCCAGCCCACAATACCAGGAATGCCAAGGTTGAGGAGCTCTGCCCCGTAGCACCGATCCGTGCCACGTGTTGGGCCTCAAGAGCTCGTTTAATCCTCATGATCCTGTATGGTGGGTGGTCATTCTCATTTTCCAGATGAGGAAACCAAGGATCAGAGAGGTTAAGTAACTGACCTGAAGTCAAACAGCTTGAGTGGCAGAGCTCTATTCAAACTCTGAGCCCATGCCTTTAGCCAAATCTCTGCACCTGGCAGACAGGCCCAACAGTAATGCATGACAGCGTGACGACAACCAGCCTGGGCCCCGCAGTGCAGTGTTGCAGGCTTCTAACAGCACGGACCAGGTGAGGGGGCTCTGCAGGCTGTGTAAATGCAATGCTGATGCTGTCACCAGCCACATTACTGGGTGAGTCACTGGGCAAGAACTGTACTCAGGCCACACCCCCGCATCCTCAGGAGGTGCCCGGCTCCTGGTCCTAAAGAGCCTTGACTCCACCTCTCCTGTGAAGGTCTGGCCGGCACCTCCCCATGAGTGCTCCTCACCTTGCCGGCGTAGTGGATAATGCAGAAATCAGCTTTGTCCTTCAGCTGCTTGGGCTTCTGGAACTTGGGGTGGGTGCCCTGCTCCTGCATCACCTTCTCCACGAAGCTCTTGTCTGTGGCTTTGGGGAACCAGCACTCCTCGTCCAGCAGGGCCAGGATGCCCGGGGGGCCTGCCTGGAGGAAGCACAGCATCAGCACAGGTGAGCACACCCTGGGAGGGGCACCCCTTCCTTCAAGAAGCCAAAGCCCGGACATCAGAATCCACTGAATCCCACAGAGGGTGGGCAATGCGCTCCCCAGGAGGACCATTGAATATTTCTCGTTTATAAAGAAAGAGGCCCAGGCTGCAGCTGAGACCTTTTCCCAAGGATCCATCACGGTGGTTCTCCAGCGTTAGTGAAACCCCCAGTGGGTGTGAGGAAAAGTGCAGATCCACTGACCCGCGGGGCCCGAGTCTGACTTCACCGTGTACTGGGGTCTGCCCAGGAGGCTGCCCTCAACAAGTACCCTGTGATCCTGCCACAGGAGATACCACCACACACGCTTTGCGTCTGCACGTCTATGATGAGATGGGATACACAAGAGGAGCCCCTTGAGGAAGAGAGTCCCAAGGACCCAACAGCCTTCTGCACACTGAGTTTACAAGACAAGAAAGCAGATTTGGACACTGCAGAGAGGCTGTCTGACAAAACTTGAAGCCTGGTGGGTTCTTATTAGTTGGAAAATTCAATTGATTAAAGAAAAAAGCTCATTACAAAAGTAAATTGTTCGCCAGGCGCAGTGGCTCACGCCTGTAAGCCCAGCACTTTGGGAGGCCGAGGTGGGCGGATCACCTAAGGTCAGGAGCTCAAGACCAGCCTGGCCAACATGGTGAAACCCCAAGTCTACTAATAATACAAAAATAAGCCTGTAATCCCAGCCACTCAGGAGGCTGAGGCAGGAGAATCGCTTGAATCAGTGAGGCAGAGGTTGCAGCGAGCCGAGATCACGCCATTGCACTCCAGCCTGGGCGACAAGAGCAAAACTCCATCTCAAAAACAAAAGGAAATTTTTTCAAACTGAAAAAATTTTGTCCTAGGCCTTCTGATTAATTAACTATAATCAAAAGAAAATCCAGAGACAGAAACAGCTCAGGCTTCATTACAGATCACACCCCCAACAAGCCTGAAACACAAACAGGCGACCCAACCTCCACCTGGCAAGAGGTTTAAGTATGAACTCGCTGGAAAAGGTTCCTCTTTTCCATCTTCACACAGCTAATGCTGGTGATAAAAGCACTGCTGCTGTGCTGGTTTTATGGAGGGATGAGCTGAGCTTTGGTACATGTAAACCTGGGCAGAGCACTCAATGCCCAGCGTCTGCACAGTTCCATGCTACAGTGAAGGCAGCCCGCGACAGGGCCTTACTACATCCATGCATGGCTGTTTCTTTAAGACAAAGAAATGCTTATCGAGCCTAGCCTTCAGGAGCATACTGGGCGGTCTTCTGGGACTGAAAACAGGATGCTAGGGCCCCAGCCACATCCGCACCTGGTCCGGCAGCTGGGAGAAGCCCAGCCCACAGCTGCAGCACAGAGCATCTCCTCTAATGGAGGCACCCACCCAGGCCTCCAAGGCACCGGATCTCAGCCTCGGGGCTTCGTCCTCCAGGTGGCACCAAAAGGAAGGGGCGTTAAGACACCTCCACAACCAACACAGAGCTGAGGGGAGGAGCGGGTGCCCCGGAAGGGAAAAGCCAGAGGCAGGTGTGAGGTCAAAGCACGCCTGGCACTCACTGGCTTCTCAATGAGGTCGATGCAGGGCTGCAGGTCGAGGCCGAAGTCGATGAAGTTCCACTCGATGCCCTCGCGCTGGTACTCCTCTTGCTCCAGGATGAACATGGTGTGGTTGAAGAGCTGCTGCAGCTTCTCATTGGTGTAATTGATGCACAGCTGCTCAAAGGAGTTCAGCTGCAAGGAAAGAAAACAATGTCAGAGAGACGCCAATCCTGCACTAAGAGGCCCGGACACCCCTTGAGAAGGAGGGCAGGGTAGGGATACAGGAAGGGCCTCCTTGGGCACCTCCATGCTGCTGCCTTTAGAGCCAGGATGCTCGTGGCCTTCCCTTTATCCACCCAGCAGTGGGCGACATTTACTCTTTGGAGCCGGGAACCGCGGGCAGTCTGGTAAAGCCTTTTCAGAATAGTGTTTTAAATTGCATCCCATAGATTACAAATAAAGTAGTTAGGCTGAACTATAAACATCAAAATATTGTGATCGCGTAATACATTGTGCTTCCTTGTTTTTTATTTTTATTTTCTATTTTTTGAGACAGAGTCTCATTCTGTCACCCAGGCTGGAATACAATGGTGCAAACTCAGCTCACTGCAGCCTCTGCTTCCTGGACTCAAGTGATCCTCCCAGCTTAGCCTCCCTAGTAGCTGGGGTCCAGGCACACACTACCGTACATGGCTAATATTCATATTTTTTGTAGAAATGGGGTTTCAACGTGTTGCTCGGGGTGGTCTTGAACCCCTGAGCTCAAGCAATTCTTCTGCCTCAGCCTCTCAAAGTGCTGGGATTACAGGCGTGAGCCACTGCACCAGGCCTTTCTATGTTTTCATTGAAGAGATGGGGCCTTGCTTTGTTGCCCAGGCTGGTCTCGAACTCCTGACTTCAATTCTCTTGCCTCAGCCTTCCAAAGTGCTGGCATTACAGGCATGAGCCACTGCACCCAGCCTCTGTGCTTCCTTATTAACAAGAACTAGCCATGGGCTTAATAACTTCCAAAACTGTGAGGTAGTGATGCATAAATGACACTACCAGATCTCCGCAACAACCGGAATGTGACATGAAAACATCTGATTTCTATTGGTGACAGATCACAAGCACTGCTAATACAACTGTGGTTTGTATAGTTTGTTCAATTCACAACTGGAAAAAAATACATGATTTCAATGAGACGTTAGTAAAAAATAAAGATGTAATTTTCTCATCCCAGCTCCATGGCTCCTCTCAAACCTCCCATGGACTCCAGGTTAAGAACCTCTAATCTACTATAAGTATCAGTTTCCCTACTAGACCTCAAAGTCGTCACAGGCCAGGAAAATGCCTAATCCCGCTGCTCAGGGAATATTTGCTGGAAGAATAAACAGGAAGCACCTGCCCAGGAAGCCTCCAAGAATGTGACCTAAAAGGTCCCATCCTCCCAGCCTGGGCAACATGGCGAAACCCCATCCCTACAAAAAATACAAAAATTAGCCAGGTGTCATGGCACATGCCTGCAGTACCAGCTACTCGGGAAGCTGAGGTGGGAGGATGGCTTATGCCCGGGAGAGCGAAGTTGCAGTGAGCCATGTTCACACCACTGCACTCCAGCCTGGGTGACAGAGCAAGACCCTGCCTCAAAAAAAATAAAGAAACCAAAAGTCTCATTTCTCCAGTATTTCCGATTGAAAATGAGCACTTCTGTTTAGCTTAAAACACATCTAACTGAGCCTGGGCCACACCGTGAGGCCCTCTCTCTACAAAAAATTTTAAAATTAGCTGGGAGTGGTGGTGTGTGCCTATAGTTCCAGCTACTAGGGGGCTGAGGTGGGAGGATCGGTTAAGCCCAGGAGATAAAGGCTGCAGTGAGCTATGACTGTACCTCTGTACTCCAGCCTGAGTGACAAAACGAGACCCTGTCTTTTTTTTTTTTTTTGAGATAGAGAGTTTTACTCTTATTGCCCAGGCTGCAGTGCAACGGTGCGATCTCAGCTCACTGCAACCTCCGCCTCCCGGGTTCAAGTAATTCTCCTGCCTCAGCCTCCTGAGTAGCTGGCATTACAGGCATGCACCACTATGCCCGGCTAACGTATTTTTAGTAGACACAAGGTTTCTCCATGTTGGTCAGGCTGGTCTCAAACTCCCGACCTCAGGTGATCTGCCGGCCTCAGTCTCCCTAAGTGTTGGGATTATGAGCAACCATGCCCAGCCAAGACCTGTCTTTTAAAAAAGAAAAAAAAAAAAAAAACCACACCCAACCAAAGTCTCCATGCAAATGAGATGGCCAACTCCGATCGGTGCGGGCCCATGAGAAGCAGGGTTCTTAGCCAAGGAGAAGGCAACCAAGAGGCCAAGAAGGCAGCGGGGTGGGTAATGAAGGGCGAGGCTCACATCAAAGATCTCGAAGCCGGCGATGTCCAGGATCCCGATGAAGGAGGCGCCCTGCCTCTTGGTCTTGTCCAAAGCCTTGTTGATGCGCAGCACCAGCCAGCGGAACATCCGCTCGTAGGTCGCCTTGGCCAAGGCTTCGATGGCAAAGTCAGCCTGCGGGGCACACCGGGGGAGCGTGGCGTCAGATACAAAGAATCTGAAAACCCTCATACCCTTTGCCCCAGTAATTTTAGAGTCCTCCCCCTAGAGGAACAGCTCTAAGTATGTGGGGGGGAAAAAAAGTCTTTCATGTACAAATACGTTCACTGTGGTGTTATTTAAAATGTTGAAAAGTAGAAACAACCTAATATCTAACCATATGGGGACAATAAACTTAGATCTTTCCAAATAAAATGGGGACACACTAAAGGATTTATAGAAGAAGTGATGCTTCAAAATAAGGCAGCGGTCTACAGTCATACCACCCTAAATGCGCCTGATCTCATCAACATAAAGCAGTGGGCAGAGGGGGCAGAGGGAGATAAGACAAAAGATGAGCCGAGACTCGCCATGAGTTAGTAACTGCTGAAGCCACCTACGTGATGGGCACGTGAGGCTCTTTACACTCTCCCCCTTCTCTGTTTTGCACATGTTTGAAAAGCTCTGTAATTAAAAGCCAGAACAAGAACTAAGTTTAACTCTTTTTTTTTAAGTCTTGTAGGAAATAGCTGCCCAACGATATTCATCATGGGGAATTGTTTTCCTTCTCTCGATTTTTCTGTATTAAGAGTCATGTAGTATTTTTGTAATAGAAAATGGAGGTTTCTCCTTAATTGTCAGGGAAACGAACAGGTGGCAATAGTAATACGCAATGTCTTTTGAAAACGGTCTTGTCTTTCATGCAATGCTTCTGCACAGAAACAGCCGTGAGCTGTCAGTGTACGGCGAATGGGAGAAGGACTAACAAAATGAGCTTCCAAGTATCTTTGAGAGATGGGTTTGGCACCCTAAAAACAACCCTGGCCAGCACCATAAAATAAACTAGAAACCCCTGAGAGAGGCAGAAAACGGTCCGCACGGGGAGGGACGTCCACTCTGGGGGCAGGCAGGCACATCAGTCTGGCAGGAAGGAGCAAGCACTGCTGCTCATCTCTCAGCACATGTGGCAAGCCCAAGGCAGCAGGTGGTAGAGAAACAGCCGCTTGGCACAGGCTTGAGGACGGCGGGAGCCGCCACCCTGGCACCAGAAGGAGTTGAGCTACAGTGGCATCAAGTTCCTGCTTTACACCAGAGAGGACATGCCTATATCCTTGATGACCAATCAGTCAAAATACCGTCTCAATGTAAAGAGGCACAGTGCAGCCTCAGGATGGCACTTCCTAGGCGTGAAGCCTGGGCGCGCCATGAAGCTTCTCCAGTGCTCTAGATGGAGTGATGCCACCTCTCTCAGGGTTGCTGTGACGACTGCATCAGGGAGTCATGAGAAAGTGCCAGGACGGCCCGGAACAGCCTCAACTGTGCTGCTGCAGGGACATTCACCCAGGAGGCAGCGGCTGCCCTGGCCCCAGAGGACATACCTGCTCTTTAGTCTGCGCCTTCTGGACGTAATCCCGTCCCACCTTGATGCGCGGGGTGAGGATTCCTCTGGTGAAATCGGTCACATTGATACCCAAGAGATGGGACACCTTTTGGGCAGCTACAATTTTTCAGAGAATAAGGGAGAGACAGAAAGTCCTAATTAGACCCAAGAGAACAAGTCCCTCTGCTTGACCTGGGAGCAGAGAGGAAGAAAGCCACAGGGTGAATGAGCAACTGTTACCAGGACAACCGCATCTGGGCCCTTCTTTAGCAGGGCCACCGACACCCAACACCCCCCCGACTCGGCAGCCGCATGCAGGTCAGTGGGCAGGGCAGCTGTACTTCCCCCACGGGGCGGAGAGGAAGGCATCCTGACTGGAGGCCCCAGTGGCGACAGTGGTTCCTCTGTCCACTCTCAGCCGCACACCTTGGAGTGTAAAAGCAGGTCCCTACCCACCAACGCGACTGAGAGGAGCAGGCCGGCCTGGTGTTGGGGCACGGAACAGCACAGGATCCCACAGGAGTGTCTTTTTTTGTTTGTTTTTTGAGACGGAGTCTTGCTCTTATTGCTCAGGCTGGAGTGCAGGGGCTCGATGTCGGCTCACTGCAACCCCCACCTCCCGGCTTCAAGCAATTCTCCTGCCTCCGCCTCCCGAGTAGCTGGGATTACAGGCGCACGCCACCATGCCCGGCTAATTTTTGTATTTTTAATAGAGATGGGGTTTCACCATGTTGGCCAGGCTGGTCTCTAACTCCTGACCTTGTGATCTGCCTGCCTTAGCCTCCCCAAAGTGCTGGAATTACCGGCGTGAGCCACCGCGCCGGGCCAGGAGTGTCTTTTCCAATCCACACACCCATGCATTACATCTTTAGAGAGACCCTAAGGAAGGCACGTTAAGACTGAATAACTTGTATGGGGTCATTTGCTGCAACCCTAACAAAGGGGATGAGTCGGGTGCGGCAAGCACATAATTTCAAGATCCCGACATAGTCACAGGCAAGGCTCCCATTAAGGTGGACCTACAGCAGAAATCATTAGTGTCCTGACAAACGGTGTGGTCTCAGGAATGAATGAGGGAAGCCCTGGTCCACGTGATCACAAGTTGAAGTTATTCTGAAACGCTTACTTGGTGAGAAAAAAAGCAGGGTCGTGTTGACGTGTGTTTTACATCTGTATAGAAAATACCGACAGATATACGGCCATAAACACACCTAACATTAGAAAGAACGGTGTCTGGAATTTCCGCAAGACCTTCCCTCCTGGGCAAATCCACGGCCAAGCACCTGCCCCGTTATTTCCGGCGAGAGGCCCCGGGTGTTACCTGTGTTGTCGGGCATGGACGCCTGGTCAGTGTTCCGCTCCTTCTTGAAGACGATGTTGCCGAGCTGAAGAACCCCTGAGATGACCCGCAGCAGGCCTTTGGGTGCAATCAGAGGCGGCTCAGAAGCACACATGGGTCATGGTGATTCCCGGGGGTGGGGGTCACTCGCCCAGGGATCCTCAAGCGAGACAAGCCAAGCAGGGACACCCCCCAACTCCCTGGGGCCACAGGGGCGCCAGGTCTGGGTCTAACAGTGTGTAGTGGGCCCAGCCACCCTAGAGGGCTCACCCGCTCCCGGCCAGCATGGCCTGTCCACACTGCCATTCATGCCGGGCTTCCCCGGCACACAGCACCCACCCATCCCCAGCTTCTCCCACACTCCCCGAGACAGGACATGAATATTCTACTTTCAGCAAATGGCAAGGGCTGTGCAGTGGACCCGGGCCCTGGGCAGTTAAGGACATGTCCTTTGCACCCTTTCTGTGTAAATGCCTGGGGTACCACCAGGAACAAATAACCCTGAACCTCAAATCTGAGAAACCATTTTCCCACACACTGCAGGCCTTCCCCTCCCCCTGGCCTCTAGCAGGCTCCCCAGGCCCATCGGCTGCCCTGATGCCCCTGAGAGCATGGGTACCAGCCTTCCCCCACTCCACCCTCCCCCACAGGAAGGCCAGCCCTGTACCCATTTGCTCCTCTTCTGGGATGCCCATAATCCTCATGGCCTCCATGGTCTCCTGGAACATGTCCTTGTCCTGCTGCCCGGGGATGGTGACGTGCCCATTGGACAGGAAGCGGTATTTGTTGTACGGTTCCAACAGGAGATCGGCTGTAAGGGGTGGAGGGCAAGGGCACCTCAGCGAGGTGCTGAAAGCAGAGGCTCCATCAGTGCTGTGACCTCGAAGGTTGGAGGGACTGGGACAGACCCTGAGCCCTGACGCGCCCTGAAAACCGCAGAGTAGCCAGCGACGTTCAGCTTTCCTCAGTGTCTGAGACTCTGACACTCACATCTCCCGGCCCAGAAGAGCGCCAGGGCCCTGTGATTTGCAGCTACATGTGCAACCCACCCTAGCTTTTCTCTGGCATGGTCAGAAACAGAAGACCAAGTCCTTAGGATGGCGCAGAGAAAGAAGTCGCTCTCACTTCTCCCTGCTAAACCCAAGGCCAAAAGTTTTCATTTCCCAAATGATGTCTATGACCCAATTCTGGCAAGAGGCCCAGAGCCTGGCAGCCCCGGTGTCAGGCTGCAGGCCGACTACTCACTCTTCAGGTGCTCTCCAGCCCCAGACAGGAGATAATAGAAGATGTGGAAGGTCCGTTCTTCCTTGGCTTGGCGGATAGCACGAGATTTCTCCAAAAGATCTTTGCAAACATTAAGGAAGCAACACAAGCTGGGGGGAAGGCAAGTCCTCCACTCTCCTCTTTTTTTTTTTTTTTTTTTTTTTTTGAGACAGAGTCTCACTCTGCTGCCCAGGCTGGAGTGCAGTAGCAAAATCTCGGCAGAGTAGCACAATCACTCCGCCTCCTGGATTCAGGAGGAGTTGATCCTCCTGCCTCAGCCTCCCAAGTTGCTGGGATTACAGGCGCGTGCCACCACACCTGGCTAATTTTGGTATTTTTAGTAGAGACAGGGTTTTGCCATGTTGGCCAGGCTGGTCTTGAACTCCCGACCCTCAGGTGATCCACCTGCCTTAGCCTCCCAAAGTGTTGGGATTACAGGCGTGAGCCACTGTGCCTGGCCAGCCTTCCATTGTCCTCTTATTCTCGTCCAAAGGAACTGAACTTCACAAGGAAGGAAGAATGGCACAAAACGGCAAAACACAGCAAAAGCAAACTACCTGGGTTCTCACCTTCAAGGGTCATGCTGTGTCCAAGAGGAGCTCACACCCTCGGGAGCCTTGTCTCATTCTTACAGGTAATGGGAACGAGAACATTCCCACATGCAAAGGCTAAACGCTGGCACGCGGGAGAGATAAAGTAGCATCCCCCAAACGCCCACCTCTGGGAGCCACACTAGACGGCTTTCAACAGCTCCATCCCATTCAAGCAGGTGGTTATCCTGCCCGTAAAGAAAGCAAGCCCTAAGCTCTGTGTTGAGTTTGCACTGAGCCAATCCTGAATGTCCCCCCAGCTCCACAGACAAGGTGTCATAACAGGCCCACAGGGGGAAAGTGCTGGAATCAGGAGGCAGCTTCTTCTCTATAGAGGTCATGCCTCCCCTCCGGATCCAGAACTCTTATCCCCATGAACCACAAGGATACAAGTCTCAATGTTGGCTCCAACAATGTAGCCGTTGACATCAAAGTTGATGCGAATGAATTTACCCTAAGTAAAAAAAGATAGCAAGAGATCAGGGGTGCCCCTGACATGGGGAGCTAGAGAGCAAGGGGGAGACCAGAGGCCCCCACGCCCCCTCCGGTGGGCACAGCTTGGAGGGAGAAAATCCAGAGACAGGACCCATGTGCCAGGCCAGGGGCTCCCTATGCCCGTACCGCACGGGCCCTCAGGACTCAGGTGCCACACTGCCTGAGGCCACGAGCCTAAGACAAGCCGATCCCACACCCAGGTTCCTCGCAGAGGGGGAAAGAGACCAGTTATCTGGAAGTGTTCCTCTCTGCCTGACCCGGGAACTAACTGGCTACTGGTGACAGAAGAGCACTCTGGGGCAGAGTCGGCAGTGCCCTCACTGGCCTTTCCACCTCTCATGGGGGAGGCTGAAGAAGCTACTCGTGGCCTTCTTCCTTAAGAGGGGCAGGGCAGGTCCACACCAGCTGGCATTCGGTCTGTCCTAGTCCACACAACAGGCCAGATAGCACTGAGTCTGAACCGTCCTCGGTTTTGAGGGGAGCGCACCCAGGAGAAGGCAGCATGAGCCAAAGCTCCGGGCAGGGCCCTCTGTCCCCAGAGCCGGTCGCCACCGCACTACTCACGAAGCGGGAAGAGTTGTCATTCTTCACGGTCTTGGCGTTCCCGAAGGCCTCCAGAATGGGGTTGGCCTGCAGCAGCTGCCGCTCCAGCTCACCCTGCAAGGAACCCAGGGGCACAGTGAAGGCCGGGCAGCGACCTGGGCTACCGAGCCTGCCCTGCCTGGAAGGGGGACGATGGCAGAGCCGTGTCAGCATGTCCAACATGCCAGAAACAGAGGTTTCCGGGTGGGCGCCAGTGTGCCACTCCAGCCAAAGCCAGGTCCCGGTATCACCCAAGTGTGGCCTTCCCGCCAGGCTTTGGAAACCTTGGTCAGTTTGAACTTACTTCCGTGGCCCTGGAAACGGCAGGCAGGAAGCTCCCTCAGCTCTAGGAATCTGGCCCTGGAGGACCTATGTGAAAGCAGCACCCAAACTAGCGAGCTGGCGGCACAGACACCCTGGGACAGTGTCTCCACCCCGTATACACCAGCTTCCCTCTACCTCCTTGCCTCTAATCTTCACATTTTTATTCCTTTTCATAGGAAAAGCAAATGAGGGGATTGGATCTGGAAAATATACACGCTCATCTAATCTGTGTCCTGATAAATGCTTCACTTTCTGTATCAGCCCCTCCACTGCTGCACCCAAAACCCACCACGGCAGGCAATGAGCACGGGATCCATGAGGCCCACTTTGGGCTGCAAGCTGTTTACTGAGAATGTCACTAAATCCTGCTGTGCACTCCAGGGGTGCTTTGTGGTAGACAAAATGCACCCTTGTGCCTTCTTATCCCTACACCCTCACCATACTCAGGGGGCAGGACAGAGCGGCCCCATTTCACAGAAGAGGAAGCTGAGGCCAAGGGAGAGGAATGACGTGCTCAAGGTCATCCAGCTGTCAATCAGCAGAGCGGGCTGGCAGAACTCCAGTCCCCTACCTAACCCGTCGGCCACTGCCCTGTCTTCGCACCTGTGCAGCAGGCCCATGCAACCAGGGAATAACTAATGCTGACTGAGGAAACTAGGGAGCTGGTTCCCCTTAATGCCTGAGTGCCCTCTGGGGGAAAGAACATCACACAAGGGCCAGGCCAGGCTTTGTATTTATTAAAGACTGGAGTCAAGCCAGGGTTTTCCGGGAACAGCAGCCGCCTGTGAGTGATGACAAGGAAAACTGGGAGGAATAGGAGCTCCCAGGACAGCCACGGACCCTGGCCTTACAAGCACACCTGCCATAGACGAGACTCATCTGCAGAGCACCGGGGACACTCTGGAGTCTAGCCAAGCCAGACTGGAAGCCCACCTGAGACCACAAGGGACAGAGTAGAGCCTCCTCCTCTGGCAGTCCTCCTAGGCCAGGACCCCCCAACCCAGGGCTAGGAAGCCTTCTGCTTGTGAACCATCCAGACAAGTGAGGGCATTGCCCTAGTGCCCGCCCCTGAAGGAGGGTCAGCGGGGCCAGGTCAGAGGGCAGGGGTCAAGCCCACAGAGCAGGCTCTACATGTGCGCTGGGCACCAGTGGTAACTGGACACCGGGTTTCCACCCACAGGCCTCGGGCGGGCCTAGGAAGTCGGCTGAGGCAGCCCACGGAGCCAGATTTGGATGAGAATGGCTCCCACACCCACTACGCCGTTCCTCTCACAGCACAGGCCAGGCTGCCAGGCTGGCTGAACCGCTCCCGTTCCCGCAGACAGAAGGGAGCGCGGCCCCCTCCAGGGCCTGTGCTTGCCCTGGCTTGGAGGCAAACTGAGGCCTCTGTTTGGGACCACACGCTGTTGCCGTGGAAAGTGGGGCCGCAGGGCCAAGTCGGGAGCAGCCACTTCAGATTCCAGAGCCGTGTTCCCTGCTGACAACAGTGATGACTAACCTATGGCTTTTCCTCTACTGACATCTAATTGGGCACAGAAGAGATTTTAATTTTTCAATGAAATCTGCATAACATGAAGTGACATGGTACTGTCTAAGGTTAGGGGTTACCCATTGGTTTCTGAAGGGCTTCACTGGGTGGTGTTTCTGCCAGTGAGCCCCAACAAGAACACAAATAACAGACCAGGGAGAGGCAAAGGTCACCATTTAGGCTCCGGGCATCTGCCCGGAAAGCTCCTTGGACCAAGCTCTGCTTTGCCAACCCGCAGCCCAGGCCAAACCTGGCCTCCCCACAGCAAGGTGAGGTCTGGAACAACCCCTCTGCTGGTATTGGGAGGGTCAACTTGGCCACTGCAAGCGAGAGACTGCTGGCTCCCAAACCAAGTTCAAGGGTGTTCCATGCTCCGGCTGCCTGTGGAAAATCACAGCACAGCTTCAGGCAAGGAAATCAACCAAACCGGCCAATGGCCTTTCACACTAACAGCCTGAGCTGTGACTGGAACCCTGGGGCAACCTATTCCCTCATTCTAGTGGGCTCAGGGCAGGGACAGGGTGCCTAGCAAAGTCTGCATTTTGACAGCATGGCTCCCACTGTCACCCCCAACCCCAGCCTGCTGTCTTTGCTGAGTGCTGCCTTCCCCTCTACAACAGGAACCCCCGATGTAAGGCATATGAGCTATTTCACTGCTCTCTGTGTCCTGTCTTCTGTCTTCCAGGACAGGGACTCCAGTGTCACCCTCCCAAGAACCAGTCATGTACTAGGCAGTCAATAAATACTCGGGAAAAGGATTTTACTGCAAATTCGGAGATGGAAAACCACGGCTAGAGAACTCCTAACCTCACAGCTTTGTTTTTAAAATAGGCCTCCTAAAAAGAATGCAAAATGGGGGGTAGGGGAGGGAGACAGGGAGAGAGGGAGATACGGAGACAGGGGGAGAGGGAGAGAGAAGAAAAGAAACTTTATTAGTTTCTAAATATAACTCCTGACACCCCATGGAAAAAGATTCCAAATGTCTTGAGAAGCTTGGCACATGAAAAGTTACTTTTGGTTGGGTTCCAGAAGACTGTACTCATTAGGCCATTCTGCAGGCCACACCCCAGACCTGCATGCAGACTCACACCCCTCCTTACTTACGAACGCCGCACACGGCACGCCAGTAAGGTGGAGCCGCCGCTGGGAGCGACCAAGCTCCCCCTGACGGCTTCAAGGAACACCACTGGCACTTAGGTTTCACAGGGGAGTTTAAGAGTGTGCTTGAGAGACAGCGTCCCACAGCCATGCTTGTCTGATCACCCCAACCTCTGAAAAACTCCAACATGAGAACTCCCCAGCACTGCTTCTGACTGGCACGGCGGTGGCGGGCGAGGGCCGCCGGCCATCTGCATCTGGTCTGGACCACAGAGCATGGAGGGCTCCGTGAGAGCGGAGTCCCCGCCCACCGTGCCGGGGTCAAGTTCTGCATGGGACATGACAGCTATAGTGCGCTGTGGGGAAATCTGGGCGTGACTGGAGTTTCTGAGAACAACTAGGTGTGAGGCCCATCTCCATTCTGCAGGGACTGTCACTTCAGAGTGCACAGGAGGTCACTGTGTGCCACACCCAGCCCCTCCTCCCAAGACAGTCAGTGAGCTGAGCCTAAAAGAAGAGCTCTAGCTGCAGAAAGTGACAAGTGTGGGGTGAAAAGCTGCTTAGAACAAAATACAGAATTCAAGGGCACACGATGGGCAGAACACGCATTCCCAGTGCAGAACGTGCAGTAAAACGTGCAGCTCACCTAGCGAGGACGCTGCTGGTTCAACCATAATCCATCAAAAGGGAGAGGAAAAAAATGGAGGTGAGATGACTTTCCAATTGCCCTTTCTCTCTTCGCTGGGGTGGTGGGGTTGGGTGGCTGTCTGCCCAGAGGCATTTCTTTTTTTTTTTTTTTTGAGACGGGGTCTCACTCTGTCACCCAGGCTGGAGTGCAATGGCGTGATCTGGGCTCGCTGCAAGCTCCGCCTCCCGGGTTCACGCCATTCTCCTGCCTCAGCCTCCCGAGTAGCTGGGACTACAGGCGCCCGCCACCACGCCCGGCTAATTTTTTGTATTTTTAGTAGAGACGGGGTTTCAACATGTTGGCCAGGATGGTCTCGATCTCCTGACCTTGTGATCCGCCCACCTCGGCCTCCCAAAGTGCTGGGATTACAGGTGTGAGCCACCGCGCCCGGCCCACCCAGAGGCATTTCAACATCAGGGGAAAGAAATGGATTCAAACACAGCCTCCATCAACTTGAGGACCAAGTCTTGGAATCTGCCTTCCAGCCTCAGAAGCGGGGGGACACACAGCAATGAGCTGCAAACGCCAAGAGGGCTGCTACGCAAACTCCAGGACCTCATCAGTTTCCACAGCAACTCAGAAGGCTAGGAGGCCAAGGACAGAATGGGCTTGCTATCGCCGGACCACTCCCAGGACAGGCCATGCCATCGCCTCAATGGAAATGGGCCCAGCCTCTGCTTCATTCCCCAAAGCATCCTCATGTAAAGCTGAAGCCACGACCACTAAGTGCTCTTCCTCCATCATCCCACCAAGGCCCAGCAAGTGGCCGCGGGGACGAGGACCACAGCGCTCACCTGGTCCTTCTTGCTCTTGTGCGAGGACGCCACGTACGCCAGATACTGGATGACCTTCTTGGTGTTCTCTGTCTTGCCAGCTCCAGATTCACCCCTACCAAGAGAGGCAAGGAAGTCTCAGGCTTAGGCATGGCCAAGTCCTTGACCTCTGTCCCTTCCCACTGCACACTCCACTGCTTCACATTCTGTCAGGTGCCCATGAAGGACCCAACGTGTGGCAGAAAAAGGAATTGCCACATAAACGCTCTGGAATCCTCATGCAGTCCACTTCCCATGGCTCTCCAGGGGCTGGATAGAAGTAAACTGAAATCCACTGCCTGCCCTGGTCACTTGGCAGCCTTCACATCCAAGTGTTTTAAAAATCAGTTTTAGGCAGCTGTGGACTTAGGGGTCAAAGGCACTTGTACATGTTCCTTTGAAACGTCACTTGAAGGAACGTTCTGTGCCATTAACTCTCTCAGCAATGGGGTTTATGGATCTCCTTGTTAAGTTAAAAGGTGAGAGGCCCCAGTGTCTACTTCAATCCAGGTAAAGAAAAGCCACCATCCAGAGCAAGAAGGAATGCCTTCCGCCCAGAAGTTACGGAGGAGCTGGTTCCCAGCCGGATTGGGGGGAAATCTTGCTTTTCCTTTCTGCCATAAGCGCCACCTTCCTTCCCACTGGCTCCTGGAGGAAGGATGATTCAGACTGAACTCATCCATGCGGTGGGATCGCTGAGTAGCAAACATACAAACTGAAGTCCTGTCCCATGGAGAAGCGGAGGAGGGGGCCTTGACTTGGGAATCGGGGACTCCACCACCCCCAGCTGTGGTTTCGGTAGGAGTCCTCAAGAATGAGAACAGATTGGGGTGAAACGAACCACTACCCAGACGGAGAAATACTTACGTGCACAGGATGGATTGATCTTCTCGGTCTGAAACAAAGGAGACATCAGATTAACTCCCACCAGATACAAAAGCCTCCCCCGCTTGCTCCCGAAGAGCTGCCCGTTGCCCAGACGGAGTACAGTGCCGCAGATGCTGTCTTTGCGGGGATCTCGCAGCCCGCCCTCACACCTGGCTGGGAGGAGCATTTGCGGGGGAGAGTGCCATTGGGCAGCTGCTCCTGCCACCCAGGAGCTCAGACTGCCCACCCACACTGTCCAGCCCCCACCAGAAAACCAGAAATAGTTCTGCGTCTCCCACCTTAGAGGAACGAGTGTGTGGAAAGCTCTCCAGGAGTCCACTTTCCTGGGAGCTGAGTGGGACCTGCCCTGTGTGTTTATAATTGGGGGCTGAGATTGTTAGAAATAAGCCCACTGCAGGTGCTCTAAATACCACCCCCATGGAAGGAAGGAGCACCGTTGAAGAGGCTGGAGGAGGAGGGGTGATGAGGCCTGGCTTTGCAACGGGACAGCCCTGGGATAAGATGCCGCCTCACAGCCTGAGACCCGGGACAGGTGCGCAGGCTTCTCGGAGCCCCAGCTCCCTCCTCCGCAGCGTGGGATAACAGTACTTGTGTCCACAAGACATGTGAACGTACCAGCATGGCGTCTGGCAAGTGGAAGGCGTGCAATGATGTCACTTTAGAGGTAGCTTGTAAAGAATGACAGCTTCTGATGGGTTTCTGTGACAACCTGTTCTCTAGCCGGGTGTCAGGAACTTTCAGCAACTATCAACAGCTCTATGAACTGCTCAGCAGGAAGGTTATAAATACCCACCCTCCCCCGGCACAGGAGGGGCAGTAATGCCCACACTCTGAAAGCTAAGTTTGCCAGCAGCACTAAGGCATCCTGGCTGTTCAGCACTGCGTATTCAATCTTAAGCAACAGCTGAAGATACAAACTCATTTCTTTCCGTTTTATCCCACCCCATCTAATGGCCTCACCGTCCTTGAAGTCAAATTGGCCTGAATCCAGCATCAGGCTGCTTACAAATATTTGAGCTGCAGTAAGGTATTTAATTCTGAGTCTCAGTTTCTACATCCACAAAGTAGATCTGCTACTAACTCCCTTGCAGGATTAGTTGGAAAAATAGAAATAACACATAAAAAGGACCTGCCGCAGTCCCTGTAAAGAGAGTAAGCTCCACAAATGGTTGCTGTCTATACTGACTTCCCCACGGCGACGTCGCCACGATGGGTGGCAGTGGTGTTGTCAGGGCAGCGGGAGCATCCGTGGCCGTTGGTACAGTGTCGGCACTGAGTGGAAACACGGATTCAGTGACGTGTGAAGGACACACTGAGTGGCTCGCACCGCCTGGTCAGGGCCCTGCATGACCAGGCACTGGGAGAATGACTCATGGCTTTCCACACGCATGGCCTCAGGAGACACATTTAACCGTTCAACACCAGCCGACACCGACCCGCTAGGCTGCCTGCCTCTTCCGAGGTGAGCTTTCTAGCGTGTCCGACCTCAGCAGCTGGTGGGGCTGGGCACTGCCTCCAATCTCTTCTTCTGCCTACTGGTCATTCAGGAGGGCAAAGGAAGCCCAGACAGAAAGAAGAAAAAACAAACCTCACACCCAACACCAAAGGCAGCTACCCCTGGGCGGCAGCTTCCTCCCAGCCCCCTGAGCATCAACAGGGTGGGGGCGCAGAGGGGCTGGGTCACTCCCATTCACAAACACACCCCACACTCTGCTCTCTGATGTGGAAACTGCTCAGGAGGCAAGCTCGAGGGGGGCCTTACTCCCCCTCGCCTGTCTCAAAAAACACAGAGTCCTTCAAGCCTGCACAGCAAGGACAGAGATTAGAGACCTGCATCCTTGACAAGACAGACGGGAAGACAGAAGGGAGGGAGGCGGCAGGAACGACAGCCTGGGGAAGACAAAGCAATTTCATTGCTGGCCCCGAACAACAGTGTGGCAACCGATAAGGGTTTGGAACAAACATTTTTGTCGTCCCAGCCCCTTGCCCTCCCCCACTGCATCTCCCTGTGGTCTGCCCCAGCTGTGGGCATGTTTAGTCACCGGCTCTGCTAGCAGGCAAGAATGTACCTGCGAGTGCTGGCAAGTCGTGAGCAGCAACGGCCCAATGCTACCATAAAAGGAAACATTCCCCAACCCTTCCAGAGGAACCGTTTTCCCAGGGCTGTCCCTAGGATGGCTGGAATTCCTCTAATTGTGTGAGGAGGAGTCAGAGGCTCCGCTGCTGAACAACAGGAAGCAGAGCCCCCAAGCACACTCGAGGGCATGCACACACAGGCACATGCACGCACAAGGACACGGACGCACACACAGACACACAACCATCTGTGCCTACACAGTCACATATGGAGGCAGGTGTACAGAGGTACGTGTGCACAGAAATACATGCGTGCACACGTGTGCAAAGCCATATACATAGATCCACACATGGGCGCACACAAGGCACACAGCTGCACACGCATTCACAGACGCATATCCACAAGCACAAGTGCAAACACAGGCACCCAAGGCACATGTATTCACAGGTGAATGTGAACATACATGTATGTACATAGCCATGCACACACACGGACGTATGCACAGGCACACGCACTTCAAATCCCGAAACCCTAGTGCCAAACTCAGTGTCTCCTCTCCATCCACCCCAGCATCCCCAGCTCTCCCACTTCTCCAGCCTTCCCCCTCCAATTTCTGAAGCCAGTTTACCACTGTCAACACAGCCTAACCATCCCTTAAAGAAATCTGGATTTGTTCTGCCAGGAACATTCATTTGGACAAATGCTTTCTGAAAGGCAAACGACCGGGAGGCCTCCCCATTGCTTCACCTCTTGCCGCACTGCTTAGTATCCCAAATCCACCTGCCCTATGCACCACGAATCGTACCATGTGCCCATGCAACCGGAAAGGTCTTTCCAATGCTCAGGAAGGGTATTGGTCTGTTATCTTGTGTGGCCTCCAATAACCTTACAAGGTATTATATTATAATGTACAAAGCAGGTATTATCGTCATTGTTTTGCAATCTTTCCACACAGCGGTTCTTCTGGATTTGTTCCTGATCTCAGAGGCATCTCCTCTGGGCAGTGGGGTGGTTAGAATTCTTAGTAACCAGTGGGCTCTTGGCCTGACTCAGTTTACTCTGCAGCCCACCTCCCCACCCTGTGCATTCTGGTGGAGACCGCCAGTGGCGCCCACCCCATCAACCCTTCCCCGCACTGTCATCTCACAGGATGAGCACATTCAGAGTCCGGCCCAACCCGCTTGTTTTGGCTCAAGTCCTTATTTGGCCTGTTAGGACTGAAGGCTTATTTGAAAACGCCCTTCCTTCCTCTACACGGGAGGAGGCCGCCAGGGACAAGCCTCTTCTGGGACACGAGGCCCCTGCCAGATGAAAGTCTAGCCGTGGTAGGCGCCTGTTCCGAACCCCCTGCCCCAGCCCCTCTCTTGGTTAGGATGGGGTACAGACTGGGTCATGAGTCACTCTGCAGTAGTTTTCAGACTTTTCAAAAAGCAGTGGCAGTCCTTCCTCAGACAAAATCTTCCCAAATCCCTGAGCAAAGGACAGTGGGTGGTGGAGACTGTGTTCCTCAGAGCACAGTTTGACAACCACTGGTCCATGTGTCTGGAGCAGCTCTGCAAAGGAGGAAGCCACAGCCGAGAGTGCTACGGCCCTGGGTTCTGCTCTTCCCCACGCAGTGCCTGGCCCCTTGACCTCTCTGGGAATGAAGGGACTGCTCTGACGATGGAAGGAAATGGTGTCCTGTCATACACGGTGTGAGGCAGGCGCCCAGACATGCTGTGCTCACCTGCCTGCTGTCTCGGAGCTCCCAACTGAGCAATTCCTTGGCACCGCCACAAGTAAGTCTTTTATAAAAGTTACAAATTCAGGAACCAGGTCATTTTCTCCCTGGATTTCACTTTAAACCTGAAATGTCCTGAGGCCAGGCCCATGCAGTGAGGGCACCTGAGCTGATGTGGCCATCTACCTGTGGACAAGTGTTTCCAGCCAGCTTAGCACGCTGGGCCCAGGAGGGAGGAAGCGGGAACCTGACCACAGGTATTTCATCCCAGGTGCAGACTTCTGCGGGGGGCTTAAGGCTCACTTCCTCTGTGAGAGGAGCTGCAGCTCACTCTTGTCCATAAAAGGCCACGAGGCTCGCAGAGTGGTGACATCAGCCTGACAGGAAGCACAGAGGAAGGGGCCTGCTTCACCAGCAGCCACTGCTGGGACTGACTCATCACCCCGCTCCCAAGATCACACCTCCCAAGGTTCCAGCATGGAGCAGCTCTTTTGGGTTCCACCTGGGAGACACCCCATCTTCGGCTCCGCTGGGCTTCTTGAGAAATGGGTATGGGCCAAGAAAGAAAGACAGGAAAAAGGGCAGTTTTAGGTTGGACAATATGCCCACATTGGGTGAGACTGATGGGATAATCTGAGACAAATGGGACCAAAACTTTCCACCACCAGGGAACCTTCTGCTTTCAGGGAAACTCCAGAGTGGCCCCTGGGGGTGGCTCGCTATATGTGTTGGCACTGTGAGCCCTGCCCTGTGGGGCCAGGATGGGCGTCTCAGGCTGTCCTGGGCAGAGTCCTAGACCCAGAGTCACTTCTCCCCAAGACCCTCATGTGGACAGCATCTGGGTCTCAGTTGGTCAAAGCACAAAGCACCTGTAGGGCTGAAGCTTGGAACTTAGGGGCTTGGGAAGGCCTTGTAGAGGACCTAATTCAACTTGACCCCAAGATCAGGGCATCATTCTTCTTTCCTCAGAAACCCAATGACTTGATCAGAGTTGCACGAATGGGGCTGAGAACTCAGGCCTCTGGAGGCCTCACCCACCCCCGGACTCCCCTCCATCGAATGACCCTATGGGCCCAGCACTCAGCACCTCCCGCAGGCCTGCCTCAGTGCTGCAAAGAAAGGGCCGCGACACTCTCATGACGGGAAGCTCTGCTTCTCCACAGCCAGCTCAATTCACAAGCTTGGGTTACAAGTCTTTGGGAGGCAAACAGAGAGGTGAAGAAAAGCAAGTGCAAAATGATGCTTCATATTAGCAGAGGCTGCAGATCTGTGCCGAGTGGGGTGGAGCTTCCTGGCAGCCTGCCTGCCTAGCAATCCGCCAGCAAAGGAGGGAGCCCCTGCCGTGGCTCCCAGGCACACAGTGCGGTCATGGGCAAGTGTGCCCTCCAGGCCCCCACGGTAGGCCCAGACCAAGGGACATGCCTGCTCAGCAGCATCCACGCCAGAAGCCAGTTCGACCTGGCCCAGTGCCTCTGCCCACAGCCCCTGTGTTCCCCCAGGTGGAACCTTGGTTTGAACCTGCTGAGACCCAAGTCCCCAGTCACAGGAGGCAGAGAATGGGTAGCCCTCCCGTTCCAGGCACCCTGGATAATTAAAAAAAAAAAAAAAACCTTGAGGGATTGCTCTTAACTTTCATTAATGTCAGAGACCAAGCGAGGCCCCAAACAAGCCTTCTCTTGGCCAAAATGCATTAGGAAAACACAGGTAAGTTCCCAGCACACAGGCAAATCTGCCAGAAACAGCACTGCTGGGCATTTCTCTGCCCTTCCCGTGGGCGGGGCCAGGAGGGGGAACCTTCTCCTTCTGGGGTTGTTGCCAAGGCAGCTCCAACAGGTTTGTCAGACTGGAGGGAAATTCAAAAGCCACACATGAGTGCTGACCACCCACAGCACATGCCACCAGGACACTCCCAGTCCAGTTCTGCCTTGCTCCTACCTAACATTCCCCTTGGGAAAAGGAAAGACAAGGCAGGAGGGGCCCCTGTTGAGTTCTGCAGCGGGCTGGAGCAACAGGGAATAAGAGGGAAGGAGCCAGGACACACACAGGGAGCATGGCAGACACAGCCAGGCACTGCTCGTGACCAACTCGGCTCCCTGTTGGGGCACAAACAGGCCTGCAAAGACAGCAACCGGCTTTGTGAAACTCCCTTGGATGAGTCAAACGTGCCTGAGAGCACCAGGGACATCAATGGTAGGAGGTGAACAGTAACAGCGCGTGAACATGCCGCCTTGGAGGAGCGGTCAGTGGAAGGAAAGGCGTGTCGGTGACTGCTAGGCCAGGATTTGCTCCTGGAGCAAGGCTCACACTTCCTCTCCTTTCAGCTTAGACCTGTGCCCTGTTGTATCTGTGGACCAGCTCATGTGGAAGAAACAAGATCTTCAGGAAGAATCCTGATACCAGGTGGGAATGACATCCTGAGCCCCCATCAGCTCTGTCTGTTTGCCAAAAGAACAGCTTGGGTCCTCGAGAATTTATCGTCAAGGTCCACACGGGGCTGACGGCCTTGGTCAAGACGAAACAAATTTGACAGAAGCCATTTGCAGAATCTCAACTTTTATACCTGCAGACTTTCAGCTCACTTATCTTTCTTTAGTACGTAGGGAATTACTTTGGTTCTCAACTGATACCGTCATTCCGGAAATCAGGTAGGTAAAGGAAAGCAGTGCCTTTCTCTGAACACACTGTTGTTCAGCCCTGACAAATTGGGACACAGTTCAACCGAAGTCTCAGAGCCGGAGCTGGAGAGAACAGGAAAAACGGGCTAGTAGGTGACACTCACCAGGCAGCAAGAGAACTCATCACAGGAGGCCAAAAGCACAAAGTGGCTTAGTGATGAGGGATTTGATGTGAGTTTTTGTTGTTGGTTTGTTTCAGGGGATGGGGAACAGAAACAAAAACACTGGGCAAAGCTTCCAAACACCGCCACCCAAAGTTTCAGGTTCTAAGAGGGCACTTGCTTCTTATCTCCCGCTCAGTGGGCCCAGAGCAAAGCATGGTGGGCCTGTTTGGTTGGATTTACAAAAAAAAAAAAAAGTAAGCCTAACGCTGAATCCTTGAAAAGGGCCCGTTAACCACAGATTCCTCTTCTAGAGAGAAGACGTTCTAGAAATGAGACTGACAGGCAGGACCATGGGTAGTTCAGCAGCCTCATGCTGGGGCCCGGCTTTCCTTCCTGGGGGAGGAGCACGAAGCAGCCAGCTCACATCAGCTCGAGGACAGCGCCTCCCGGCTGCAGCCATGGTGTTGGGTGGCGGCCCAGGGCCTGCCTCCCACAGCACCTCTCTGGTCCACCAGCAGCCCAGGGAACAGAAAAGCATTTCAGGGCTGCAGAAGAACCAACTCTGGATCAAGCACATCTCCTAAAGCTCCGCTGAGGCTACATCAGCCCCAGGCCCCAGCTCAGCTCTGCGTGGACCAGACCAGACAAGCCAGAGACCGCGTCTGCTATCGCGTTCCAGTGTGTGGCACGGTCGCTGCAGGGGAAGCGGCTGTGACAACTCACTTCCTGTGCCTGGACTCTCGGGGGAGTCTTTTAGGGGAGATTCAAATGGCTGCCTGCAAGACGCATTTGGCCATCACCTTCATTAAGCAAGCAGGAGTGTGGATGGAAGGAATGAGCGATTTGAAGGCTCCGTGGAAGGCGGGGCAGTTCAGTTGAGAAGTGTTTAGACTCCTACTGCCAGCTCTAAAAGGTACTTATCGCAGGCATCACACACACGGCGTCTTACTTCTTACCATGGCCCTGCCAGGGAGTGGTATGAAGCCCAAGAGGAGGACAAGAGAACGAAGGCTCAATCAGAGTGAGCTGATTTGCTCCAGCCAGGTTGCAGTTAGGAAGTGAAAGAGGCAGATTGCTGCTCTGTCTAGTCCAAAGCCCACAGTCTCTCCTCCACAACACACTTCCTCTTGCTCAAAGGCAATACATGGCACTTTTCCCAAATCTAAGGCTGAGACAGGCCCAGCAGCCCCGTTTTGGTGCCCTATAGAAGTGCTGTGTCATCTATCAAAGGCCCGTACCCACCCCAGCAGCTCTCGAGGCTCAGTGGGGCGCCCCTCCTCTGTGCTGGTCTCTCGCTGTCATCTTGAAGCTGATTTGCCTGTCTCTGGGCACAAGTCAGTCACCTCCTCCAGGCAGGCCCCAGTCTGCTGTGTGTACACTCTCTGCAGAGTGCCCGGCACACACACAGTAGGTGTTCAGCCAGCACAGGAAGACCAGCGGGTGCAGACACAGAACGCCCCATCTTGGAGAGCCCGCGCTGCCTCCACAGGCACATTTGGGTGCACAAGGCCTGCTCACGACCTCCCCAGCAGACAGCGAGGCCTTTGTGTGCTGACGGCTGGCAGGGCTGGCGGCCTCCCGGCTGGGTGCATTCCTGCTTCAGCAGAGTCATCCCATCTGTGGCTTCCACGACGCTCCTTCCTCAGCTGCCTGTCCCGGTGAGTCGATTCAAACGGAGCTTTTCTGCCCCCTTGAAGCATTTTCCTGAGCCTCTGCCGAACATGGCATTTTTCCTCAGAAAGACCTTGGAAAGCAGACGGTTCCACAGGAGACACAACTAGCGGGGCAGGGAGAATGTGGAGAGAAGGAAAGAGAGGGCCCCTCCTCCCCAAGTGCCCCCCAACCACTGAGCCGGAGATAAGAATTCCTTCAAGACCCACCAGAGAAAATGAGGGGCACCAAGGCCCCGCGGGCCTGTCCCGGGGTAACGGGGACCAGGACAGGAAATCAGGAGACTGCTTTCTGGCGTTGCCTCTCTGTGGGCTTTCGACAAGTCAGTTAACACATCTGTGCCTGCCTCTTTACGTATGAATTTGAAGAGCCATGCTCAGACGTGAAGATACACAAAATTTCTACCCCTCATAGTTTACAGAAAAAGGTCAGACACCGAGGGGCATGTGCACACTCACTGGCACTGAGCGGCTGCTGGGTGACCAACCACTTCTGGTGCAGCTTCCACTAAGAACCAGAGATTGGGTGGGAGGGAGACTGGCACAGAGCAAAGGGTTAAATGCTCTCAGACAAGTTTAGGCCTAGAATGAAAGCAGATCTGCTTCCCCCAAAATGCTGGGAACTCATTAAAATATTAATACCATAAAGTCACCGAAAGTGAACCAAACCTGGCATTCTACCTAATTCACACAGAAGGGGCTTTTTCTACCCACTGGGGAGATAACTGGGCTCATGTCAAATTCCTCAACTAGAGAGTTCTCCTGTAGAGATATACATATCTTTCCCCACAGGGGAGACCCCAGAGGGTCTGGCCCGGGATCCAGAAGCGCCATTTCCTAGGTGAGGCAGACCTTTTGCCCACCACAGCTGTTTCCGCCTGAACTCTGCAGCAGACATTGTGCCTGCCCTGGGACACAGCCCCACCCACCCCTGCCTGGCAAGGGCCAGCAACACAACATTTATGCTCTCTCACTCTCCTGGCCTTGGCCAGTTCAAAGGCTTCAGTGCCATCACAGAGTTCCGAGGAACAGTCCAATCCCCAAGGCAGGAAGACCCAGGAACGGCCATGACAATGAATTAACAACATGGGAAAGCCAGGGGCAGGAGGGTGAGGCCATGCTGGGCACGTCTGGGATGCCCTGTAACTACTTACTGACTGACACACACCACTGCCTTTCTGTAAGATCCGACCACCCCAGGCCTCACCGCCACACCTGACAAAACTCCCAGGACAGTTGACACTGGCTTGGTCGTGCTGGCGCAGGTGTAGGCAGCAAATGTCTTGTTTTGTAGCTAGGGCCACAAATCTCTGTCTATAAACATGCCTTGTCTCTCCACCTGGACCGCCAGGGCATCCAGTAACAGGATAATGTCAAAACCTCCTGGCATTCTGGCACCTTCTGTCACCTACCTCCACGGCCTAATCCAAGGCACTACATGCTGTCATGCCCCACCCGTGCCCACGGTAGACAGCACTAATCCATCTCAGAATTCCCACATCGAGTCTCAAATCCTTGCCAGCACAGGGCTCCAGGCAGCCACTACTGATCGATCAGAGATGACACTCAAAGTAAAACTAATCTGCAATGCTTAGTCCAGTAGTTCTTAACAGGGAATAATCTTGACCCCCACGGAATATCTGATGGCAATGTCTGAGAATATTTTTGGTTGTCACAACTGGAGAGGGAAGGTGTGGCTGGCATCAAGTGAACAGAGGCCAGGATGCTGCTAAAAATCCTGCAGTGATCAGGAAAATCCCCCACCCCCAACAGAGAATCATCCAACCTCAAATATCACTAGTGCCAAGTGTGAGAAACCCTGGCTTAGTCTGACAATAAGTGAGTGACATATAATTTATCCTCCAAACTGGGGTGCTTCTGAAAGTGAAAGAGAGTGCTATTAATAATAACTGTGGAACAACAGGCATAAATCAGGACTGTACAGGCAAACCAGCACACTGAACAGATAAAGGCAGAGGCAGGTCCCCAGGAAGGGTCAAAGAGCTCCTCTCCCACAAGTCCCCAGACAGAGCCACCAACTGCCCTATTTGGCAGAATAAATGCTAGTATGTCACAAGCCACAGTCGGCTCAGGAAGGAAATCTTTGTCTAGTTCTTGTTTAAAGGAAAAGCAGAAAAGGAACTTTCCGACTGTGCCTTTTAAGATGTAAGTGGCAGAGAACAAACCTGTTTCCCCCAAAGCCAGGTAGGCGGCATGCACTAAGACTTCACTCCAAAAGACAGGGGCAGATTTTAACAGCCTGCAGACCCTGAGGCTCCACGGGTGACACCTGACCCAGGGCAAGAACCAAAGGTTCCTCTGGACATTTTTCTTTTACTAGTGAACCAGCCTGTCATAACATGGACAACTTCTGTTACTAACTTCCTCCCTGCTGCAAGAACAAGAAACCTATTACTAATTGCTCTGCAGGTCAGCTATACACAAAAAGAAGGAACTTCCTTTTCTTTCTTTTTTTTTTTTTTTATCTCGGCTCACTGCAAGCTCTGCCTCCCGGGTTTACGCCATTCTCCTGCCTCAGCCTCCCGAGTAGCTGGGACTACAGGCGCCCGCCACCTTGCCTGGCTAGTTTTTTTGTATTTTTTAGTAGAGATGGGGTTTCACTGTGTTAGCCAGGATGGTCTCGATCTCCTGACCTCGTGATCTGCCCACCTCGGCCTCCCAAAGTGCTGGGATTACAGGCTTGAGCCACCGCGCCCGGCCTTTTTTTTTTTAAATTGAGACAGAGTCTCGCTCTGTTGCCCAGGCTGGAGTCCAATGACGCAATCTCGGCTCACTGCAACCTCTGCCACCGGGTTCAAGCAATTCTCGTGCCTCAGCCTCCTGAGTAGTTGGGACTACAGGCGTGTGCCACAATGCCTGGCTAATTGTTTTGTATTTTTAGTAAAGACAGGGTTTCGCCATGTTGGCCAGGCTGGTCTCGAACTCCTGACCTCAGGTGATCCACCTGCCTTGGCCTCCCAAAGTGCTGGGATTACAGGCGTGAGCCACCACGCCCAGCCGAAGAAGAAGGAAAATAGCCTAGAAATGTCCTCCGTCAGTCAACGTGGGAGCTCAAGAGCTGCAGCAAGTCCAACGCTAGGCAGAAGGCAAAGTGAAAACCTCTCAGACTGAGGGTTAGAAAACACATGGACCCAATTCCTGCACAGACTGCTTTAAAGGAGGCACCAACAATGCAGGTTTCCCATGCTCACAAATGTATTTCCTATCCCTGGTCTCCAAAAGATGAAATCGCCCACCTGGCTGGGTGCAGTGGCTCACGCCTGTAATCTCAGCACTTAGGGAGGCCGAGGTGGGTGGATCGTGAGGTGAGGAGTTCAAGACCAGTCTGATCAACATGGTGAAACCCCATCTCTACTAAAAATACCAAAAAAAAATTAGTCGGGCATGGTGGCATGCGCCTGTAATCCCAGCTACTTGGGAGGCTGAGGCAGGAAAATCGCTTGAACCCAGGAGGCAGAGGCTACATACAGTAAGCCGAGATCACGCCACTGCACTCCAGCCTGCGTGACAGAGCGAGACTCCATCTCAAAAAAAAATAAAAGAAATCGCCCACCTACCTGCCCTCATAATTTGCAAATCTGATCAAACCAATTGATTCAGAATCTTGACAAATCATGAAGAGACTCTTCATTGCACAGATGCATGAGGGCAGCCCCTAAGTTCCTATTAAGGCCATTTGGTTATGGCCAAGACAAAGGAAAGCTCTGGTTCTCTGCATCCTTTTTTTTGTTTCCCAATTACTTTCAATATATGGAGCTTTCAGGCCATTCCCACCAAATTTTTGTTGTTGTTGAACAAATAAATATTGAATGAATCTCTTGGAGAAGGAGTCCCACAGGTTAACTGAAGACAGTCTGAAGTCCAGACCTAAAGACTCTCTCTCCTGCCTCCTCAGTACATATTACTCAGTCTTAATGTCTTGCCTAAAAGCAAAATTGCCCAGTTGCTAGATAACCATCCCAATCCAGGATCCAAGTGTGAGAACAGGCCCTTACTTAGTAGCTCAGATCTCAAGATGACTCCGGAATACACTTCTTGCACTAGGCCAGTTAAGAGAGCTGGGAGCAAACTGACTCATAACCTCTAGAGACAAAGACTCAGACTTTTCTGGAATCCCACAGAATGTTTTTCCACCAGGCTGTTCTAGTTAACATTTTGAAACTTCAGAACTGAAGGGCTGACTTCTTCAAGGAATTTTGATAGACGTGAACATAAGCCAAAGACTCAGCCAAACTTGAGCATCCTACATAATGCATCAAGCTCAACAGTGAAATGCCTGCTTCACAGCACGGCGCGGGTGGTGGGAGACAGGCCGCGGGCTGCCACTCTAAACCACTACACCAGGGACAAAGTGGTTAACCCAACAAGATGCATTACCACCACTGTCTAGATAGACTGCAAAGTTTAAAGAAAAAAGGATCCTTATATAATGGGACATAACAAACCACTATCCATACAAGATAGGAGAACACAGCCCTGCCTGAAATTGGGTTTCAGTCAGGATTACATATGCCAGGTACTTGGCTAAGCTCTGAGAATATAAAGGCAACATGGGCCCTGTGTATATCTAGAGGAGAAAAAGAAATGTCTAAACACTGCAGTCAAATAAAGCATCACCAGGGCTCTGATGCAAATCTAGCCCAGATATTCTCTTTGGAGGCCCTAATGCTTCAGTCATGTTTTTAAAAAAAAGAGTAGGGATTTGCCAGGCATTGCAGGCAGATGGAGCAGGTAGGGTGTTTTGAAGCAGAAAGAGCTTTTAGGGAAATGTAAGGAGTTCCACATAGCTGGGAAGGTGGAGAGGCAGGCAAGGGGCCAATTTTGAAGGGCATTGTACACTACCACAGAGTCTCAGTGTTATTAGGCTGGTGCAAAAGTCATCACAGTCTTTGCCATTACTTTTAATGGCAAAAACCGCGATTACTTTTGCAGCAACTTAATAGCCCTGGGGGAATGAGGAGCCTTTCTATGATTTGTCAAGATTTCAAATCAAGTGATTTGATCACATTTACATCCCAGAAAGATGACCAGCTGGTGGAAGCACAGGGTGAGGGACTCTATTAAGAGTGAAGTTGGCCGGGTACAGTGGCTCACGCCTGTAATCCCAGCACTTTCAGAGGCCGAAGCGGGTGGATCACCTGAGGTCAGGAGTTCGAGACCAGTCTGGCCAACATGGCAAAACACTGTCTCTACTGAAAATACAAAAATTAGCCGGGCATGGTGGCACGTGCCTATAATCCCAGCTACTAGGGGGACTGAGGCAGGAGAATCACTTGAACCTGGGAGGCGGAGGTTGCAGTGAGCTGAGATCATGCCACTGCATACTCCAGCCTAGGTGACAGAGCGAGATTGTCTCAAATTAAAAAAAAAAAAAAAAAGAAATAAAGGGAGTGGTAGAGACTGTCCGATGCTGGGGAGAGGTGAGGTAGGAACTCCCGAGAGCCATGGACTTAGCAACATACAGGTCATAGGTGACCTCTGTCGGCCAGTCTGGAGAAGGGGTGGAGAGAGACAGCCAAGGTGAGGGGAATGACCATGAGGTGGGGATGGAGGCAGTGAGCACAGACATTTCCTCCACAAAGCTTCACTGCAATGGAACAGAAGGGGCACAGAAGCCAGAGTGACAGCGGGGCAGAAGCCACCCGAGGCTCTGCATCTGTTTGTGTAGAGATGGGAATAACTCAAATGTGTTTCTAGACTGTGGGGAAGGAGCAAGAGAGGAAGAGGGAAAAACACAAAGGGAAGGGAAGAACAGGAAGAAGAAGGGGCCTAAAAGAAAGCAGAGGGGACAGGCACAAGAGCTCTTGAAAAGTATGAGAAATTAGGAGAAAAATTAGGAAATGTATATTTTAAAGCTTCTAGAACATTCTATCAACATGTAAACATGTCCTCTGGATAGCCATTGGCCCTGGCTCTCATACAGAGGTCTACAGACCTCCATGATGCACTGCCCATCACCAGCCACTAGATCGATGTGGCACCAAATGTGACTTAGCACCTGTGGAGGTGTCGATGAGGCCCCAGGTGAAGAAGACTCAGCCCCAGGTGGGCTCACACTGCGTCACCCACCTTGCATCATACTCCTGTAGGCGGTGTCTGTGATGGCATAGATGTGAGGGGGCATCTCGTGCCTCTTCTTGCCCTTGTACATTTCCACAATCTCTTCAGAGTAGATGGGCAGGTTCTTGTAAGGATTGATGACCACACAGAACAGGCCTGAATAGGTCTAAAGAAAAGAGCGGCAGATAGGAACGGGTTAGGAAGTCTGATTCTCACTAGTGTACAAACTTCGCAGCAAAATATCTGCGGCTTCAAAGGACCTGAGTCAGCCTGACGTGAAGGCAGTCCCTGATGGCCCTTGCTCCCAGTGGCCCAGCTCCCACAGCCCTGTTGCAGGTGTGGAGCACCGGCATCCTCCTTCTGCCCTGTAAGTGAAGATCCTCCCTCTCCACTGCAGGAGTGCTCCAGCCTCATAGGTCATTGAGTGTGTGTATCCACCAGGCAAGGTCTGTGCCCAACGGACAGCAGAAGTCCAGTTACAAAACTCAGATCCGAGGACAATGAGAGATGTGTTTGTCATCGTGAGAGAGGCATAAACAGAAGAGGGCTCAGCTGCAGTGCAGCAAACTGCAGAAACCCAAATCATTCCACACTGAAGGACACTGAGAGATAGTGAAGCTTACATCTTTCTAGCACTGGAAAAACGCACTGTGTCCTAAACCAATTAGATCTTTTGTGGGATACTGGGAACCAGACAGACACCTCTTTCTCTGGAATCTTCTAGAGACATTCACATGCAAATCCCTCAAAAACTTTAAGACTATTTCACGTTCCCTGTGAGCTTTCTCCAAGACTTCTTCTCTGGAGGGGAACACAATTAATCAACATCCAGGCCGGGCGCGGTGGCTCAAGCCTGTAATCCCAGCACTTTGGGAGGTTGAGATGGGCGGATCACAAGGTCAGGAGATCGAGACTATCCTGGCTAACACGGTCAAACCCTGTCTCTACTAAAAAATACAAAAAAATAGCCGGGCGAGGTGGCGGGCCCCTGTAGTCCCAGCTACTCGGGAGGCTGAGGCAGGAGAATGGCATGAACTCAGGAGGCGGAGCTTGCAGTGAGCCAAGATCCGGCCACTGCACTCCAGCCTGGGTGACAGAGCGAGACTCCGTCTCAAAAAAAAAAAAAAAAAAATTAATCAACATCCTTAATGTGAGGTACCTAAAATACACCCAATACTCCAAGTGTGACTTAATCAATTTCAAATAAGACCCCCCAGAGTCAGATATCCTGAGTTCAAATCTCAGCAAGGGTAAGGTTCTTAACCTCTCTCTCCCTCCATTTCTTGATGTGAAAAACGGGGACAGGCAGAGCTCTAGACCTCATTGGGTGGTTAAGAGGATTAAATGAAGCGCTTACACAGCAGGCAGCACAGCCTTGGAGAGTAGCTCTGGGCAGGTCAGGAGAATCATTTCCAACAGCAACAGTTTACACACATCTGTCCTTCCTCATCTTCAGGTAAATACACCTTACCTTGTGACTGCCTCCGTGTCTTCAGGTAAATATACTTTACCTTGTGACTACTAATTCTTTTTCTAATAAACTTCCTGTTATTTTTTTCTCCCAAGATCCCTCTCCCCCATCAAAAAAAAAAAAAAAAAGACAGAGACTCCTAATAGCTGCGCAAGACTCCCAAGACCACCCAGGTGGTAGGTGCTCAGTTGGGGGACGCAACTCTCTTTAAGAAGCTGGAGCAACCCAAGTACCCTCTTCCTAAGAAAATGGGCCTGAGGGACCCAGCGAAGTGAGGCCAGGGCTCCACGCACCACGTCAACTGCGGCCCTGCCTCTGTGAAGTGACGATGGAAGGTCACAAGGCATTGGGCAGAGCTGGGAGCAGACTCGGGTCTCCAATGCCAACCTCCTTGGTCATGGAGGCCGGTTCTCCAAGCTCCTTCCAACCCTCTGTTTTCTCCATCACAAGTGGCCTGCACCTTGATTGTTCATGAAGCAGCCACCAGTCTATGCACTATGGGGTCAACCCAGCCCCCTTGACCTGTGCCCTTTCCAGTCACTCCAAAACTGGGGATGGATCTTGTGGCTGAACCCAAAGACAGGGTCCACACAGGAACCAGTCATGAAGAGAAGGCTCTTCTCAGGCACTGGCCAAAGGCTATTGGCACAGGGAACTTCCAGGCAGCAATTAGACTAAAGGCAGAATGCAGAGGGCCCCACCAACCACACAATGGTATGTATTCAAAACAGCAGAGGCCAGATACAGGGGCTCACACCTGGAATCCCGGCACTTGGGGAGGCCAGGGTGAGAGGATCGTTTGAGGCCAGGAGTTCAAGACCAGCCTGGGCAACAAAGCAAGTCTCCATCGCTACAAAAAATTAAAAAATAATTAGGTGGGTGTGGTGGCATGCACCTGTAGTCCCAGCTACTCAAGAGGCTGAGATGAGAGGATCACTTGAGGCCAGGAGTTCGAGGTTGCAATAAGCCATGATGGCAATGCTGTGCTCCAGCCTGGGTGACAGAGGGAGACCCTGTCTCTTAAAAAGAAAAGAGCAGCTGAGCTTAAAAATGGACAAACATGTTTGGCTGCTTAGAAAAAGGGATGCAGGGCCCTTGATTTCCTTTCTTCCTGGGATAATTAGTCACTTGTTTTCCCTCCAACTATTCTTTTCACAAGAGACCAGGAAAGCTCTGAGGCAAAGAAATGCAAACACGGTATTGGCAACCTACGGGCCCGGGCATTTCAGGAGGAAGAGAAGCGGGAGCCTATTCTGGTTTTCCCTCTGCGTGAATGTTGAATGGGGACAAGATAGAAGGCCAGGGAACAGCAAGGTCACCCCAGGAGCTCAGAAACAATCAAGCTTTGTTCCTGGACTTTGAGAAAACCCACACTCTAGGAAATCCAGCCCAGGAAAATCAAGGACACGTGGTCGCACACTAAGGGAGTGCCATGGAGCCAGATGTTTGGAAACAGCTGGTGCTGACAGCAGAAGGGGACTGTGGGTCATTAGGACAAGTCTTTCTGACAGCTGGGTGGGCAGATGGTCCTGTGGAGTGGTCTACGGGAGCTCCAAGTTCTCTGGGCTAATCCCATCAAATCAGTGATGATGGAGCTAAGCCCTGTGGAATGAGCACTGAGGCTCAGGTGGGAGGAAGGAGATTCACTGGATGCTCGTGGAGGCAAGACATCGAGCAAAGTGGCTTTGCTCCCACGCGGCGCGGCCACGCCATGGTGCTGCTCCATTCACAGGCCACAGAGGCTCTTTGTGCCCATCCGCCCCCATCCCAGGGCCTCACCCCCTGAAGAAAAAGACAGAGCAGCTGTGGCTCAGAATTAGCCACGCCGCCCACAATGCTGGGCAAACAGGCTGCACGAAGGCTCCTGAGGTCATGATTTGGAAGCTTGATGGAGAGATAGACCGTGAATGAGGCAGCACCTCCTGCCCAGGCGGCCCCGCCCAGGGGCGCTGACATCTTAATAGCTCTGCACCTGCTGGGGTCTCCACTACAGTGACTGCAGAGGCCATCAATGGGCCTCTTAGTGATGATGCTTAGAAGAAGGCTGGTAAGAGGCAGGAACAACTGCACACCAGAGGTGACAGCAAGGAAGCGAAAATGAGAGTTAATGCCTCCAGCCAGAGTCCTGGAGAAAAGGCGTAGGCACTACCCACCACGCCCACCCACAGTAAAATCTCCGCGTGTGACTTGCAGAGGAAAGACGCAGCCACTAACACTGAATATATCTGAATAATGACTGTTCCCTTTTGTGGGAGGGAAAGGCTCTGTGCAGGCTCAGGCAGGCTCAGGTGCTCCGCTTGTTTTAATTCATATCCAGTGGATCCCAAAAGAGACTCAAGTTAAAAAGGCACCAATAAAGAGCTAAGCAGAGGAACAGGAGTTACTTTCACTTATAACACACATCAGCAGCCTGAGTCCAGGCCCCCAGGCCCTGCCCCGAGCCAGGTGCTGGCTGGGCGCTTTAGAAAGTTCCCGTGGAATCCTTGCAGATGAGAAAGTGAGACTCCATGTAGCTATGTCTCATGGTCAGTACGGGGCAGAACTGGGATTTGAACCAGGTCCTGGAGGCTCCAACTGTGGCACTTAAGGGCTCTGCTTTACCGAGCAGAGGCCGTCTTAGCTTAGTGGCACAGCAGAGTGGGGGTGACATAAGCTATAAAGCCTGCCAAGAGGAGCACCTCTCAATCCCAGACAATGAGGCTGCGGCTCCCATGTCACCGCCACAGACACTGTGCTTCCTTAAAGCACAGTCTGTCATTCATTTATTTGCAAGTCACTAAGTCTGAATTTCAGTGGTTAATACTCCTTAGGGACAGGGGCTTTTAATTTGGTCCACATGATAATCTCATCAAGAAACAGATGAGACATAATTGGGCTGAAAATCAGGAACCCAAGTTCCAGTCTCAGCCTGGCCAACACCTGGCTGTGTGACCCTGCTTAAGTTCCTTGCTATCGGCCGGGTACAGTGGCTCACGCCGGTAATCCCAGCACTTTGGGAGGCCGAGACGGGCGGATCACGAGGTCAGGAGATCGAGACCATCCTGGCTAACATGGTGAAACCCCGTCTCTACTAAAAAATACAAAAAAAAAAAAAAAGCTAGCCGGGCGAGGTGGCGGGCGTCTGTAGTCCCAGCTACTCGGGAGGCTGAGGCAGGAGAATGGCGTAAACCTGGGAGGCGGAGCTTGCAGTGAGCTGAGATCCGGCCACTGCGCTCCAGCCTGGGCGACAGAGAGAGACTCCGTCTCAAAAAAAAAAAAAAAAAAAAGAAGGCTGGGCTTTAAAGGAGACTGTTCCACATATCTACTTGTTGATAGGTCCTTGATGAGCCAGGCTCATCCCCAAAGGGTGGGCATCAATGGCAGAAAACAAGGACCTCGTTGTCACAGACTGACACAGACTGATTTAGCAATCAACAAGGAAATGCAGTCCTTGTCAGGAATTCCGGGCAAATAAAATGCCCCATGGCTCCACTGAAGGCTTTAGCACATTGCAGCGCACTCAGAAGCATGAGTCTACCTCGTAGAAATGTGCTTAAGTCTTTTTGAAATCATACAGAAAATTAAACAGCTGACCCTTTGAGAGCTGCTATCTCTGTAATGGAATGAGCCTGCCACCACCTCCTTTTATTACACATGTGATCGTGAGCAAAATCCCTCAGTCTGAAAGTTGGTCTTCCCATCTATAAAGTGGGAAGGCCATAATAGTCTTTTCTCTTTTTTTTATTTGAGACTCTGTTACCCAGGCTGGTGTGCAGTGGTGCAATCTCAGCTGACTGCACCCTTGACCTCCCAGGCTCAAGTGATCCTCCCACCTCAGCCTCTAGCAAGTAGCTGGGACTATAGGCATGCCACACTATGCCCAGCTAATTTTTCTATTTTTTGTAGAGATGGGGTTTCGCCATGTTGCTCAGGCTGGTCTCAAACTCCTGAGCTCAAGCAATCCTCTCGTCTTGGCCTCCCAAGGTCCTGGGATTGCAGGCATGCACCACCATGCCCAGCCTATAATAACCTCTTCATGGCTTTTTTCCTCTAGGTCAAAAACATTTTGAGGACTGTTTTATTCAGCCCAAAGTTCAAGGTGGCTAGAGCAGCATAAAGAAATAAAGAGCTATTTTAGGAATAATAACAAGCAGATATTTCTTTCCCACTGGAGACAAAACCAGAAGGAAATATCTTTGAGTTGAACAGAGGAATTTGAGGTTGATATTGGACAGGACTTTGTGATCCCAGAGCCTGTTGCCTCCAGGATACATAAATGCTCATCTCCCTGTCTCCTAACTTGGTGATGGGCTGTCTTTCTGCATTTCTTTCTTGCCAGAAGAAAGAAAATGACACCCCTGATCTGCTGCATGTGCTGGCCCTTTGCACATGCTGGACTCTCAATACACTCCCCCTTGGTCAAGCCTGGCAAGGGACCAGCACTCAAGTGCTGGACAGAGTCCCGGAGCAAGTCTTACTCTTGGTGGCTCACCTCCGCTCAAAGTATACTCCCTAGTGAAGTAAGCCACACCAACATGCATCCATAAAGAACAAGATGGGCCAGGCACAGTGGCTCACGCCTGTAATCCGAGCACTTTGGGAGGCCCAAGCAGAAGAATCACTTGCGCACAGGAGTTCAAGACCTGCCCTAGGCAACATAATGAGACCCTGTCTCTAATAAAAATATAAAAAATTAGCCAGGCGTGGTGGCACAGGCCTGTAGTCCCAGCTACCAGAGAGGCTGAGGTGGCAGGATCGCTTGAGCCTAAGAGTTTGAGGCTGCAGTGAGCTGTGATCATGCCACTGCACTCCAGTCTGGGCAACAGAGCAAGACCCTGTCTCAAAAAAAAAAAAAGATGGCAGAGATACCAAAAACGGGCTTGGGGCAAACGGTGAAGGGAGAGGGGATCTGGTGGCGCAAGAGGAACAAAGCAGGAAACCAGGAGATGGCACTCCCTACTTTAGAAGGAATCTACTACATTTTTAGAGTGCAAAAGGCTTATTGGAAAGAAATCAAAGAGATAAAGCTATTTTTTAAAATATTTTTAAAAATAACATATTTTATCTTAAAAAATATTTTAAATGAGATATTTTATTTTAAAATATATATATATATCTTTTTTTTTTTTTAGATAGGGTCTTGCTCTGTTGCCCAGGCTGGAGTGCAGTGGCGTGATTTCGGCTCATTGCAAGCTCCGCCTCCCAGGTTCACGCCATTCTCCTGCCTCAGCCTCCTGAGTAGCTGGGACTACAGGCGCCCGCCACCATGCCCGGCTAATTTCTTTTTGTATTTTTAGTAGAGACGGGGTTTCACCATGTTAGCCAGGATAGTCTCAATCTCCTGACCTTGAGATCTGCCCAGCTCGGCCTCCCAAAGTGCTGAGATTACAGGTGTGAGCCACCGCGCCCGGCCATAAAAAATATTTTTAAAGATATTTTTTAAAATAATTAAAATTTTAAAAGATATTTTTTAAGATATTATTAAAAATAATTAAAATTTTTAAAAAGAGGCTGGGAGCGGTGGCTCAGGCCTGTAATCCCAGCACTTTGGGAGGCCAAGGTGGGTGGATCACCTGAGGTCAGGCATTCAAGACCAGCCTGGTGAAACCCCATCTCTATTAAAAATACAAAAATTAGCCAGGCATTATGGCAGGTGCCTGTAATTCCAGCTACTTGGGAGGCTGAGGCAGGAAAATCACTTGAACCCGGGAGATGGAGGTTACAGTGAGCCAAGATCACGCCATTGCACTCCAGCATGGGCAACAGAGCAAGACTCTGTCTCAAAAAAAAAAAAAAAAAAATTAAAAAATTAAAAAAGAGAAGGAATCTACAACATTGACCTGAACCTTCATATCTCCACCAAAACTTGAGGACAAAGGCCAGTGGGTGGGCATCCCTCAGACAGGGCCATATTCTTCTCCCTACATATGTTCTAAAACACGCTTCCTGTTTTGTTTTTGGCTGCAAAGGGAAAAGAATAATGTTATGGGAACATCCCACTAGGATGTTCAGATGTCAAAGTCCAAGGATGTCACCCCAGCACTCCTTCCAGACCCCTTCTCCACCAGAGAGCCAGGGCCCAGGCATGTGAGGGTGATGGGAAGACCTGGCCCGCCCCCACTTGGAGTCCTCAGACCCATCCTGCAGGGTGCCAGGGCAGCCACTTACGTAGATAAGCCCTGAGTAGTAACGCTCCTTGAGGTTGTGCAGCACTGAGGCTTCGTTGAGGCACGTGAGCTCCGCCATATCCTCCACCTTGGAGAACTTGGGCGGGTTCATCTTCTGGATGTCATCCTTGTTCACCTTCACCTTCTTCCCGTTCTCCACCAGCTCCACGATGGCCTCTTCGCCCACCTCCTCCTTGAGGCTGGCTGGCTCGAAGCCACTCTTGTCGGAAGGCACCCATACCAGCTTCTTGGCAGCCCAGTCGGCCTGGGCCAGCGGGTTATTGATGAAGTTTTTATCCACATAGAGATACTTATCGGCAGCTTGCTGTGCCATGGTGACTTACAGCCAGGACCTAAGGGGGAGGAAAAAGACAACACATTACATACAACTACATCAGCCACACGAGATCACTCATACGCACACCTCTTCTCTTTGCAAACTGTATAGGATTAAGACGCAGTAAAACTCTGTATAACCAGGCTGTACAATTTTCTTGCTCCACACTTTTGGGATAAAGATGTGCATCACTGAAAAAATAAGTTGGGTCCAGGACAGTGGCTCATGCCTTTAATCCCAGCACTTTGGGAGGCCAAGGCAGGCGGATCACCTGAGGTCAGGAGTTCAAGACAAGCCTGGCCAACATGGCGAAACCCCATCTCTACTAAAAATACAAAAATTAACCAGGTGTGGTGGTGCACACCTGTCATCCTAGCTACTCGGGAGGTTAAGGCAGGAGAATCGCTTGAACCCAGGAGGCGGAGGTTGCAGTAAGCTGGCTCACATCACTGCACTCCAGCCTGGGCAACAGAGAAACAGGCTGATAGCAGGGATTTTGTTAGCAATTAAAGGTAAGGTGTATCACCCTAGGGTCAATACACAATCAAACAAATCCATCAAGAAAACTATCGTGCCAAATGAACGTAACAAGAGTCTCCAGGACAGATGCAATTCAAGTCGCTATGCTACACATACAAAGGTAGCAAAGTAGCCACACAGTTTAGGAGAATTTCCAACAAAAACAGGTTTCTAATCAGCCAAAAAAACGCAACTGACTACAACCCCATATGGCAGAAGTTTCCAGTTTAAAAAACTTGTTCTTATTTCATGAAGTCAACTAAGACAAGAGAAGAAAATAAAACACCAATATATGTTACCACCAGATTTGAATTCCATCTTGATAAGACAGCCCAAAAAAAAGCAAAGAGAAAAGATGCCAGGTTCCAAGAAACATGTAGAATGCTAAGAGTGCTTCCCTCTGGGGACACTAAGGTCAAAAGTGACCCTCACAATTCATGGGCCAAGAGAACTTAAGTTCATGTGTGTTTGCTTTTTTCAAAACTCATCAGCAAAATGAAGATATAAAATAGGCCGGGGACGCTGGCTCAGGCCCGTAATCCCAGCACTTTGGGAGGCCAAGACGGGCGGATCACCTGAGGTCGGGAGTTCAAGACCAGCCTGATCAACATGGAGGAACCCCATCTCTACTAAAAATACAAAATTAGCCAGGCATGGTGGCGCACGCCTGTAATCCTAGCTGCTCGGGAGGCTGAGGCAGGAGAATCACTTGAACCTGGGAGGCGAGGGTTGTGGTGAGCCGAGATTGTGCCATGGCACTCCAGCCTGGGCAACAAGAGCAAAACTCCGTCTCAAAAAAAAGACATAAAATAATAATGCCGTATAGATCTGTGTGGTTTTATACTTTATGAAATGCTTTCACACATATTTCGCTATCTCGAAAGGTCTTTGTCATAACAACTCTGTAAACCAGGTAAGGTATATATTATTATCACCAATTTACAGATGAGGAAACAAGTTCCCTGGATGTAACGGGCTTTTCCATAGTCATTCAGTCCTGTGGCCTTTCCACGGCTAACACAGTCGTTTTTCCTGCTCAGAGGCGCAGGCTGGGATCACCTGAGGTGGCTACCATGGTGTAAAACAGACTCAGCTCGTGGCCACCAGAGGAGGCAGCCCAGAAGCTCACTGCCCAGCTCCCGCCGGGAAATCAAGAAAGATCAGGAAGGTGCTTTTTTTCCCTCTGAGATCAAGCCCCCTCCCCTCAGGCCCTTGCAATTCAGAAAGTCCCCAGATCCAAATACGGAATACCATGGGCTTTCGTGCTTCCAGATTCCAAGAGGGTCTTGGATCCCAAGGAGGCTAGGGGCATGGGAGGGAAAGAACAAAAGGAAAAGTCTAGGCTGCCCAGAACTTTTCATCTGGGCTCATTAGCGGTTTTCAGTCAAGGCCGAGGGGCTCCCCTGGACTCACTCCAGGAGGGGCTGTTTTCCAGGAAAAAACCCTGTTTGCTGGCTCCCTTTTGCCAGAAGGGATGCAAGTCCCAGGAACAGAGCTTGGCGGCGACACCAGCTACCCCGGCCGGTGGCTCTGTTGACATTCCCAACACAGGCAAACCCCACAGACCCTTGTGGGGACCAGGGGGTTACATCCACTCTGCAAGGACCACCCTGAGACCAGGCCAGGCTCAGAGAAAGTCAGAGCAAACAAGACAGGAACAGTGGCTGTGAACTGCCTGGCCGCCCCGTCTTTGCTGCGGGTCTGAGGTCTAGGGTCTACGCCAGGAGCAGTCCCCAGGGCACCACCAGCTTTTTTTCAGCTGTCTGCACTTCCACCCTGGCCAGTCCATTCAAGCAAATCCAAGGTTTCTCCCCACCAGGTAAATCCTAGTTGTTCTTTGCCTCCCTACCATGTGTCTGACCACCAACTAGTCAATAGGCACCCCTAGCGTCCCAGCACCCAGGCTCCCCAAAGTCTCCCCATCGCGTCCCTGCCTGCTCAAGACCTTGCAGCAATCACAGAACACAGGTCTCAGGGGCTGCTGGTTCTCAGCCTTTTCATAGACCCCAAACCCACGAAGGATAACTCCATGAATAGCAGAGAGAGACTCACTTGAACCCCATGCCCCAAAATCCTAAGTATGCTGCTGACCCCACCAATGAAGGCATCTGAGGACGTCAGTGCCCCTCATGAGACTCCTACCAAGAGCAGAAGGGGCAGGGGACAGTTACTAAGTACCTCCCAGCACCAAGCTCCGTTTATTCACCACCTCACCTAACTGGTAACCATCCTGGGAAAGAGCTGTCTCAAGATTCATAATTCATAAACTAGGAAACAGATTCCCCAATTCATAAACTAGGAAAAAGACTCAGAAAGGGCAAGTCACTTGTCCAGAGTTGCCCAGCCCAGGCATGGAGTGGGATGCTAACCCAGGGACACCTGGCCCCTGTGCCTGGCCTCCTCCCAGAACACTTGTGCCTGGGGTCCCTTGGAAGCCAGGCCGGCACTGGAGCTGGGCCCTAACTGTCCCTATGAGCTGAGTGTGATGTGGGGGGTGGAGAGGAATGCATTCCAGAGTGTTCAACAAATATTTACCGGATGTTATCGGGCAGGCAGGAAGGCTGAGTGAGCCTTCCCAGTGTGGACCACGTGGTCCATCAAAAAGCAGGCACGTTACAACTCAAGATTCACTCCTTCAGCCCGCTACTGTCGGCAGCAAGCTTGCAGCCCATCAGCAATGGCAGAATGAGCTCTGACCCTCCTCAAACTCTGCTTCACCCCAGCAATGCCAACCCTAACAGCAAAGAACCCATCTGGTAGTCTGGCTTCTCGGCAGCCCATGGCCTCCCTCGGGCTGCAGGGCCCAGGCACTCAGACTGCCCTGGAAATCTGCACTGGAGGGTCACACACATCACACCAGCTGGCGGGGAGGAACTCCACCCAACCAACCGCCCTCAGAGCCTCACCCTGCCCAACTTTCGGGCCTTGGTGGGAGGGCAGGGGACAGTCACAGGTCAGTGGTGTCCACGCGAAGGCTAGCAGAGGCCTGGCCACCAAGCCATAGTTCTTGCAAGAGAGAATGCATCCTGCCAGGGATACCCCCCGCCTCCAAAGACCAAGGCTCCAGCTGAAGGTCACAGCCCCTGCTTGCATGGGCACCTCCCTCCCAGAACTTTTCATTAAGCAAGGCTGGGCTCTGCTCAGCCTGGCCAAGGACAGGGCTATTTGGTTTCAGCGATTCTGCTAGAATGACGTGGGTTAGCAGCAGCGCCAAGATCAATACACGGGTTAGACCAGCAGGAAGAGCCGCAAAGGTCAGGATAAATAGTGGAGTTTCTATGAAAGTCCCCTCACCCACCTGGGCAGGATTAGCCGCATTCAATGATGGGGAGCCACAGGGCTGCAGCAGAGCTGCTGTTTCCATCCGTATCCGATGAGGAGGTTCCTGTGCCCCTGGGGACGTGGGGGGTGTGTGTGTGTATTAAGTGTGTTCGGTCAGGTTAATACTCAGACCTCTCCAGGAGGCATGTGAGTTAAACCACCTTATCTATAATCCATATGCCTCATTTATGAATGGAGGATAGTAAAGAGCTGCTAAAAATTCAGTAAGGGTCACGACAGCAGGATATCCAGGAGGCAGTCTATCAAACACAGCAGCCAGCGTGCAGCCACTCCTCCCTACTCTGTCCTGTGCTAAATGGCTGTGCTAAATGGCCTCTTTGAAACTTTTTTTGAGACAGAGTCTCGCTCTGTCGCCCAGGCTGTAGTGCAGTGGCGAGATCTCAGCTCACTGCAACCCCAGCCTCCCAAGTAGCTGGGACTACAGGCGCCCACCACCATAGCCGGCTAATTTTTGTATTTTTCGTAGATGCGGGGTTTTAGGTCAGGCTGGTCTTTAACTCTTGATCTCAGGTGATCCGCCCACCTTGGACTCCCAAAGTGCTGGGATTACACTCATGAGCCACTAGCCCGGCCAAAACTTTTTAAAACTGCCCATAATATAAAGGTTTTTGAAAACAAAAGAAAAATATTCCCCTAAATTCCTAAACTCCCCCTACCACCCTTCCCCTCCTTGCAAAATCAGTTTTCTCTTTCTCTGCGTGGTCCTTTCTGGACCTGGTTCGTGGAAACACTTGATTTTTAACTATCAGGCAGAGGACAGAGTTTCAGATTTTGTATTTTCCTTACTTATTATGACTGTTTTCCTGTAGGGCGAGGATTTGCTTGGTTTTTGTTTTTTTGAGATGAAGTCTTGCTCTGTCACCCAGGCTGGAGTGCAATGGTACGATCTCGGCTCACTGCAACCTCCGCCTCCTGGGTTCAAGCGATTCTCCCACCTCAGCCTCCCAAGTAGCTGGGACTACAGGCGTGTGCCACCACGCCAGGCTAATTTTTTTGTATTTTTAGTAGAGACAGGATTTCACCATATTGGCCAGGCTGGTCTCGAACCCCTGACTTCAGGTGATTCGCCCACCTTGGCCTCCCAAAGTGCTAGGATTACAGGTGTGAGCCACCACACCCAGCCTCAGATTTGCTTGTTAATCAATTTTATCCAACCCATTTTACAGGTGATGATGCAGCAGTGGCCCTGAGAGAAAGCAACTCTACTCAGTCACACAAGCTGGGGGAATGAGGACCTGAACACAGAACTCCTGACTCCAAGGCCTCAATGTCCATCATTTAATAGCTGCATCATATTCTCAAGTGTGTTTTTTTTTAAGGACCACTTACAAGGTTTTTTCACCACCACGCCCAGCTAATTTTTGTAGTTTTAGTAGAAATGGGGTTTCACCATGTTGGCCAGGCTGGTCTTGAACTCCTGACCTCCGGTGATCTGCCTGCCTTGGCCTCCCAAAGTGCTGGGCTTACAGGCGTGAGCCACCACGGCCGGCCTTAGTGTACCATCACCTTCAGACACATTCCCAGAAGTGGAGTTACAGGAGCAAAGAACATACAAACATTTCTACAGTCCTGGGATGTCCCATCCAGTTGTTTTCGAAAAGGGTTGAATCGATGTGCACTGCCATTTGAGCAGGATGTACATGTGAAAGCAACCAACCAGCATCCTCAACCACTAAAACACACACACACACACACACACACACACACACACACACACACACACACACAGAGGAAAGATCTCCAGGGCTCAGAAAGTCCCGAGCTCCTGTGGGAATGGGCAGGCCAGCAAGAGGTTCAGAAGGAAGCAAGCAGCTCTCGCCCCTGGAGATGAGACTGGATCTGGCTGAGGCCATCCCCCAGCGCTTTCCTTCCTGCCGGCTTCCTGCGGGTGCCAGTCCAACTCCAAGAAACCCAAGCAGTTGCCTTTTTAGGCCATAATCGAGCAGGACACAACCAGAGGCTAAATCAGGACTCTCAGGAAATGATGAAACTGAAAGTAAATAGGTTGACCAAAAACATCTTCTTTCAACCCAAAATGTAATGCCTCAATTATTTGCCTTCTCCCCTTCCCCGCAAACATCCATATGGATCTTTTATTTCTCCCTGTTTTCCCAGAGAATCCTCTCCCTCCCTCTCTCCCTCCGTTTCTCTTTTTACTTATTTGTGGGTTTGTCTGGAAAATGAACAGCTAGCACCTTAAAGACAGAATTTATTCTACTCTCGGATCTTTGGTCGAAACGTTGAGAGCATTTCCACTCCCAGACAATGAGGGCTGATGTAAACCTTTCCATGGGCCAAGTTCTAGGCTGGGAGCGTCCAAGTCATCACCTTCATCACAAAGCTGCATAGACCGAGGGCCTGCTAGTAAGCGCTGTGTGTTCTCACTCAATCCTTGCAATAATTTCATGAGGCACATATATACTCATTTTACAGGTGGGGGAAATGGGGCTCAGACAAGGCACAAAACCTAGGGTCAGACTCAGCCCCGTGTGGCTTCAATTCCCTGCTCCATTTCCCCTTTAGCTGCCTTCCTGGTGAGGTCAAGGGGGCTACAAGAAGCAAACAGAGAACCCCCCTTATTAATTAAGCAGACTTTAATAATGCCACCTCAAAGCTGTAAACCCCATCTTCCCATGCTGGCTTGCACAAGGGACTCCATCCTTCCAACCTAAATTGCTGGGGGCTAAGAAGGTGGGGGTGTGACCTTGGGTGAGCCATTTGAGTTCTCTGTGCCCAGTCTGCCGGGAGTTAACCTAACCAATCTCCAATGGCCCTGGGCATGCCAAGGTTTCAGTTCAGACACCCCAGCGGCCTCAGCCCAGACACTGAAAGCCCTATTCCAGCCTCACCACTGATGTACGCAAGCAGCCCCTCTGTTTGTTTGTTTCCCTCCCCACTCCCATCCTGGAGAACACAGCTGAACATGTCCTTTCTCTTTCTCCTTGCAGCCGCTGGTTTTCAGTTAAATAAAACTGTCAAAATAGCTGGCTTCCATTGTTAAGAAAGATTCTTTGGGCCAGGCGTGGTGGCTCATGCCTGTAATCCCTGCACTTTGGGAGGCTGAGGCAAGTGGATCACCTGAGGTCAGGAGTTTGAGACCAGCCTCGTCAAAATAGTGAAACCCTAGCCGGGCGCGGTGGCTCAAGCCTGTAATCCCAGCACTTTGGGAGGCTGAGACGGGCGGATCACAAGGTCAGGAGATCGAGACCATCCTGGCTGACACGGTGAAACCCCGTCTCTACTAAAGAAAAATACAAAAAACTAGCCGGGCGAGGTGGCGGGCGCCTGTGGTCCCAGCTACTCGGGAGGCTGAGGCAGGAGAATGGCGTAAACCCGGGAGGCGGAGCTTGCAGTGAGCTGAGATCCGGCCACTGCACTCCAGCCTGGGCGACAGAGCCAGACTCAGTCTCAAAAAAAAAAAAAAAAAATAGTGAAACCCTGTCTCTACTAAAGATACAAAACTTAGCCAGGCGTGGTGGCACGTGCCTGTAATCTCAGCTACCAGGGAGGCTGAGGCACGAGAATCGCTTGAACCCAGGAGGCAGAGGTTGCAGTGAGCCGAGATCATGCCACTGCACTCCAGCCTGGGCAACAGAGTGAGACTCCATCTCAAAAAAAAAAAAAGAGAGATTCTTTGAAAGCAGCTGCTATAATAATGTAGATTTTTTCAAGCTCATTTGATTCACTTATTCAATCAACTAATACATAGAGAATCCACATGCAAAAAGATCATGACAAAGGCATAAAGATCCCAAGGGGTTTCTAATGAGGTCACGCAGCAGGACGGGCATGCACACGTCTAGGTAACTAGATGCAGTGTCCACCTGGGCAATGTGGTAGAGGAGACAGAAAGCAAGTTCCTTGGCTTCCTTCTGTCCTGTTCACCGCTGAATCCAACACCCAAAGGCAGTAAGCACCCGCTAGACGGATCTGCCGTGTGGATGAAAGCCGAAACTCCTTGCTCTGTGGCCTTGGGCCGGTGCCACCTCTCTGGCCTCAACTGTAAATGCAGATAATATTTTCTGCTGCCTTCCCTGCCTCACAGGGCTGCTTAATGCAGCATGTATTCCTTAAACGCACATAACGACAAGACAGGACGCCTACCACTGTGGAACATTCATGCAGAGAGGAAGACCCACGCCAACAACCAGCTCCACCACAGACTCAGTGAAGAAGAGGAGGGGAACACGCAATTTGCCGTGGGAACAAAGCGAAAAGGACAATTCCTTGGACGCTCAAGCGAGAGTGTCGTGGAGGATGTGACATTTAAACTGTGTCCTGGAGGATGGGTAAGATATTGACGGGGAAAGGAAGAGATGGTGGAAAAGTATTCCGGGCTGAGGGAGAAAAGCAAGAGCCAACGGGCCGGGCGCGGTGGCTCATGCCTGTAATCCCAGCACTTTGGGAGGCCGAGACGGGCGGATCACGAGGTCAGGAGATCGAGACCATCCTGGCTAACACGGTGAAACCCCGTCTCTACTAAAAAAAATACAAAAAACGAGCCAGGCGAGGCGGCGGGCGCCTGTAGTCCCAGCTCCTCGGGAGGCTGAGGCAGGAGAATGGCGTAAACCCGGGAGGCAGAGCTTGCAGTGAGCGGAGATCCAGCCACTGCACTCCAGCCTGGGCGACAGAGCAAGACTCTGTCTCAAAAAAAAAAAAGGGGGCCAACGTACAGAAAGAAGGCACGGTCGCTCACTAACCACATACAAAACAATGCCACAGCACTACGGCTATCTAGGGCCAGAGAATCCTTTGTGGTGGGGCTGTCCTGTGCCTTGTGCGGTATTCAGCAGCAGAGCAGCACCCCGGCCTCTACCCACTAGATGCCAGTCGCACCCTGTCCCCAGTTGTGACAACCAAATATGTCTCCAGACATCACCAAAGGTGGAAGTTGAGGGTTGCGGGGGAAGACAAATTGCCCCCAGTTGAGCCCACTGATTGAAGGGGTTTGTATAAGCAAACGCTGCACTATGAAGCCAGACCTCTCAGTCGTCATCCTCCCCCATCTCTTAAGTGCACGGGCCAAATCTCCTTAACAAAACAGAAGTCCTCAGGGCAAAATGATTCCCAGGACCCCATAAAAATGGCCATTACGGATGGCATTGTCACCAAGGAATGACAGCCCTTGTAACATGATGTATTCTAAGAGATCTGACCTAGATTCACCTGCTGGACTGTGCTTTAAAGATCCTGAATAGCCAATTTAAAAGTAAACCCATCAACCAGGCAGAAGAGACTGATGTGCCTCCCCAGGCAGGCAAGAAGCACCTTCAGAACCTCCAACACGGCAGCTCAGCCTGCGACTCGTAAGCAAAGTCACCAGCATCAAAGGATCCAGATGATTAACGGAAGACAAGCAGAAGCCACATTTTGGAGGTCGGGGGTGGGAGTTGTTGACATGGCTGTGCCAGCTCACCCCACCCTGGGAATCCCACCAAATGCTTTTTTTTTTTTTGAGACAGAGTCTCTCTCTGTTGCCCAGGCTGGAGTGCAGTGGCATGATCTCGGTTCACTGCAACCTCCACCTCCCGGGTTCAAGCAATTCTCCTGCCTCAGCCTCCCGAGTAGCTGGGATGACAGGTGCACACCACCGCGCCCGGCTAATTTTTTGTATTTTAGTAGAGATGGGGTTTCGCCATATTGGCCAGGCTGGCCTTGAACTCCTGAGCTCAGGCAATCCACCCACCTCGACCTCCCAAAGTGGTAGGATTATAGGTGTGAGCCACCGCACCAAGCCCAAATGCTATTTGTTGAATACTTTTGGCAAATCAATCTGGATTAGACCCAGGAAATCCATGGCTTCCACTACTGGGATACCCGGATTATTTCCCGCCCAGAGCTCTCCCCCACTCCCCTTCATATATTAATAAATATATTTAAACACCTACCAACGAGCCATCTCCACCTGGAGGACACACCGTCACACCTGAACTCCCCCACCTTCTCTCCCCAGACCCATACCCTCTTCTGGGTGTCCATCTCTGGGAGACACTGTCCATCTGGCCACCCAAGACAGTCATCGTAAACTCCTCCCTAGCCCGCTGCCAACACTACGGCCCGTGCCCTGTTCCAGTCCAGGCCCACAAGCCCTCCCTTCTGGGCTGCTCCCAGTGCCTCCCTCCTAGCCTCCCCTGCCACTTCTACAGAACTCCTTTCTGATGACTCACAAATTCAAATTCCTATTTATGTGACTTCCTATTTCATCGATATTACTTGGTCAGTTCAGAATGGTTCAACAGCTCCACACCTTCTCCAGAATAAAGTCTAATCTTCTCTGCATGGTAAGCAAGCCCTCTAGGACCCCACCTGTTCATCTTACCCCTGCCCTTCCTTTCTGCCACAGTTGTCCCCAGCGGCATATAATCAATTCCATTCACATTACACTCCGCTCAGGCCTCCAGGCCTTCAAAGAAGCCAGAGAAGTGTCCTTTGTACTAGGAACCCTCTCGGAGATCTCAGCTCAAACACTCCCTTCTCTAAAGACTTTTTGCAGCAGAAAGACGTGTCATTTATATGTCCCTCTCATCTGTGCTCTGTACTTGTTCCACCGTAACCAAACAGCTAAATACTCACTATTTGTAGTTTTATTTGAGGACAGGAAATTGGTCTCATTCATCAATTCCAAATGTCTAGCACAATGCGGGGCCCAGAGCAGGTGCTCAGTTAAAGTGTCCTGAATGAATGGATGAGGAACAAGGCCAAAATGAGCAAGAAAGACTTAACGGGGAAGGTCCCAAGAGGCTGGAAAATCCCCTTGGGCTGTGGCTGTGCAAAGAGGGCCAGGGCTGGAGAGCTGAAGGTAACAGGAGAGCCAAGTTGAAACCACACACACATGAGGGTTACGGCCACCTAATTTGTTACAAACACCAAACCATTTACGAACTAATTTTTATATCCTCAAAACAAAAAGGGAAAGAATGCATATTGGAGCTTTCAATCTACAAACAGAAATAGGACTGAAGATAATTTATTGGTTTTGCATATACTTCAACCATCTCTGTTTTCTAGAACCTTCTAGCACCCCCTGATTAAATGTAGAGGCACCTACCGCCTACTACCAGTCCAACAAACCAGAAAGAATCTTGGCTGGCATGGCCCCTGCTCTTGATAGGATGCCATGAGAAGGTCGTGTGCCCTCCTGGAAGGCTACGCCTCCATCTATCAAGTAGGTGCTGGCAACATCGACCTTTGGTATCAACTCAGAACTGAGAGACGGAAGGGTGGAAAAACCACAGCCATGTGAGGTCCTGGTTCTGCAAATCTCAAGATAAATGCTTGTAATGCACCATGATGGGGTTTATGGCTTTGGGGCCAGACAGACCTGAGTTGGAGTCCCAGGTCCCCTACTCACAATTCCTGTGACCTTGAAGCTGTCAGCACCTCAATTTCCTAGCTTTAGAATGAAGGGGGAAAAAAAAAGAGTTGTAGCTCGAGTTCCCAGCGGAGAATGGCATGATAGGAATTCCCCTCCCAATTCCTCTATCTTGTGATCCTGAGCTATTTAATCCCCACTCTTCCTAGGAATGACACCTGGGCCCTCTGCAAATCAGTTTCCAGGAGTCTAGTGACTCTTTCTGCAGGTTATGTCCATCCATAGAGGACAGCTCTCAGGGACGGTGACTATAAAGACAGCAATCTGCAGAGGGAAGACAGTTTCATGGCCGAGTAAGGATGGAATGCTGCCTCCCTATGGCCCTCTTGCAATCACGATATGCACAAAAGGTTGTAGGAAGCAGCCTGCAAAAAGAAATCTGCTTAACTTCGGCCGGGCGCGGTGGCTCACACCTGTAATCCCAGCACTTTGGGAGGCCGAGGTAGGCGGATCACGAGGTCAGGAGACAGAGACCGTCCTGGCTAATGAGGTGAAACCCCGTCTCTACTAAAAAATACAAAAAAATTAGCCAGACGTGGTGGTGAGCGCCTGTAGTCCCAGCTACTCAGGAGGCTGAGGCAGGAGAATGGCGTAAACCCGGGAGGCAAAGCTTGCAGTGGTGCACTCCAGCCGGGGCAGCAGTATGAGACTCTGTCTCCAAAAAAAAAAAAAAGAAAAAAAGAAATCTGCTTAACTCCATCCCAGGAATATCCTGCAGGAAAAATCTCTCTCCATGCTGGTCTGGGAAATGCTGGTCTGGTGAGATGGGTACAAAGCCTGTGGCAGAAGAGCTGGATTTGAGTCTGGCGAGGCGCTGACCAGCTGTGCAATCCTGCAGGCACCACCCAGGCCTCACTTTCCCACCTGCAACATGTCCTGTCTGCTCACAGGTATGCACAAGCCCACTCTCTGCAATACACACCAGGGCTGTCAGAGCAGTTATCTACAGGCTAGGTCAGCAAAGTGGCTCCTCTGTCACTCAGGGCTAACCTACAGCAGCCTCGACCTAGGCCCTCACTCTCCCTAGGCTAACAAGGGGTGAGGGGCTCCTCCCAGCTGCCCAGGGCCCAGGAGGTAGGAGCTGAGGACTGCGGGTGGGCCCCCCTTCCCTTCCCACCTCAGGAATGCTGTTTGCTTACAGAAGAAGCTGGAACTTGTTTCCATTAGCAGTATTCCAACCCAAGCCTGTGCTGATGCTTAGCAGATAAGAAAACCAGAGAGGGACTTAGTGCCCGGGCCTCAGAGCCTGCCCTGTCTGCCAGCTCTGCCTTTGCCTCCTCGAAGTGGGCACGGAGGGGGGCTCAGGTGATTGCTGAAAGTCCAGGGAACACTGAAAGATGACAGCATTTGCCTGTCCAAGGGAGGGCCTGTGGTCACTTTCACTTTGCCTGGTACCCAAGGAAACACAGACTACCAAAAATACCACCAGTATGTATTTCAAATCATGTTGTACACGATGGATATAAACAATTTTTGTCACCTTAAAAATTAAATGAACAATTTATTTTTTAAAAAATGACACCAGACACCAGAAGGTGGTACATAGATTCCCTCTTCCTGCATGGGAAAGGGTGGGGGCAGTAGCCTGGGACAGGCTGGAGGGGATAAACTGGGGCAGCTAACCCAGGATCTTATCGGCCATTTAGGAATGTGGACTTTATTCTAGGGATAGTGGGGGAGGAGCAGAGGTGACATCATCAGATTTGTATTTTCAAGTAATTGGTTGGGCGCGGTGGCTCATGCCTATAATCCCAGAACTTTGGGAGGCCGAGGCGGGTGGATCACGAGGTCAGGAGATAGAGACCATCCTGGCTAACACGGTGAAACCCCATCTCTACTAAACAAAATACAAAAAATTAGCCAGGCGTGGTGGCGGGCGCCTGTAGTCCTAGCTACTCAGGAGGCTGAGGCAGGAGAATGGCGAGAACTCAGGTGGAGCTTGCAGTTAGCCGAGATCACACCACTGCACTCCAGCCTGGGCGACAGCGCGAGACTCCGTCTCAAAATAAATAAATAAATAAAGTAATTGGCTGTGGGTGCACAGTGGCTCACACCTGTAATCCCAGCACTTTGGGAGGGCAAGGCAGGTAGATCACGAGGGCAGGAGTTTAAGACCAGCCTGGCCAAGATGGTGAAACCCTATCTCTACTAAAAATACAAAAATTAGCCGGGCATGGTGGTGGGCGCCTATAATCTCAGCTACTCGGGAGGCTGAGGCTGAGAATTGCTTGAACCCAGGAGGCGGAGGTTGCAGTGAGCCAAGATCGTGCCACTGCACTCCAGCCTGGGGGACAGAGCAAGACTCCACCTCAAAAATAAAAAAAAAAGAAATCATCCTCCCTTACCTGCACGGAGGGGGCAGTGAGAAGTCAGTGGTTAGAAAGTACTGGGGACTTGCAATAAGGGAGCTTCCAATCTAAGAGAAGAAAAGACAGTTCCCTGACCAGGCTAGATGGAGAGTGATTAAATGACACGAGAGGGACAAGTGCAGACACAGATTTCACCCTCTCATCTCCTACTCCAAAGAGCCTGGCTCGAGGAGAGTCCTGAAATCACCGTCCTACAACAGTGAGAAGTAGCCCAGGAATCCCAGGAGCTACAGGGCCAGCGTTTCCAAAGCATCTTGGGCACAGATCTCATGCAGGATGTGTCACATAGACTACACAATAAAGTGTCCAACTGGGTGTCCTCCAGTAAGATACCAACCTCAGGACCACAGAGACATAGCTTTGGGTCCTCAGCACAGAAACCATTTCTGAGTCGCTCTGTTGCCCGGGCTGGAGTGCAGTGGCACGATCTTGGCTCACTGCACCTCTGCCTCCTGGATTCAAGTGATTTTCCCGCCTCAGCTGGGACTACAGGCGTGTGCCAGCACGCTCGGCTAATTTTTGTATTTGTAGTAGAGACGGGGTTTCACCATGTTGGCCAGGATGGTCTTGAACTCCTGACCTCAAGTGATCCAGCTGCCTCAGCCTCCCAAAGTGCTGGGATTACAGGCGTGGGCCACCACACCCGGCCTGAAACCATTTCTTTTTTTTTTTTTTTTTTTTTTTTTTGAGACGGAGTCTGGCTCTGTCACCCAGGCTGGAGTGCAGTGGCGTGATCTCGGCTCACTGCAAGCTCCGCCTCCCGGGTTTACGCCATTCTCCTGTCTCAGCCTCCCGAGTAGCTGGGACTACAGGCGCCCGCCACCTCGCCCGGCTAGTTTTTTGTATTTTTTAGTAGAGACGGGGTTTCACCGTGTTAGCCAGGATGGTCTCGATCTCCTGACCTCGTGATCCGCCCGTCTCGGCCTCCCAAAGTGCTGGGATTACAGGCTTGAGCCACCGCGCCCGGCCCTGAAACCATTTCTTAATGAATAAGTCAATCAACCAGTGAGCCAGGGCAGAAAGCAGCAAAAGCTTGAGGCCAGCCCTGCCATCACCCCAGAATGACAGCCCACCCAGCATGGATAGAAACGTGCCTCCCACAGCATTTATAACCCCACCCCAACTCCTTCCACCAGTGCCTCTCGACCATCTTTCCAGCCACACCTCTCTTGTCCCCTGCTAGAACCCTCCGTTCCAGTCACCAGAGCACACTCCCCAGAGCAGCCTTTGCTTCAGCTGTCACCCAGAGACAAGCTGGAGGGCCCATCTCCCTAATTCTCCACAGACTGAGAGTCCCCAAAACCAAGTGGACATGCCATCTCCCCCAGGCAGCCTCTCCTAGTATGAATTTCTCACAGTATGAATTACCCTAGTATGAATTACTCATCCTTCTCCCTCCTCCCCGACAGGCCCAGCACAATCTGCCTTACACCAGAACCATGGCTTCACTGCCCGTGTCCTCCAATGTCTCTTAGAACTCTTTAGAGGTGGCCAGGTGCGGTGGCTCAGGCCTGTAATCCCAGCACTTTGGGAGGCCGAGGCAGGTGGATCACAAGGTCAGAGGTTCGAGACCAGCCTGACCAACGTGGTAAAACCCATCTCTACTAAAAATACAAAAATTAGCTGGGCGTGGTGGCAGGCGCCTGTAATCCCAGCTACTCAGGAGACTGAGGCAGCAGAATTGCTTAAACCCAGGAGGCAGAGGTTGTAGTGAGCCGAGATCGCACCACTGCACTCCAGCTGGGCGACAGAGCGAGACTCCATCTCAAAAAAAAAAAAAAAAAAAAAAAAAAAGAACTCTCTAGAGGCAGGGACTGTCTCCCCACCCCTCTTGCTCTTGCCCAGGGTGCTGCAGAGGAGCATCAATGCTTGTTGAAAATAACTGAATTGCTCAAAATGCTTACAAGTATTTTCTGGGAACCTGGCAGTCCAAGAGAATGACCACTCCAAGGGTAGCTGGAGGGAGAGACGGAGGGAGGGAGGGAAGAAGGAGGAAAGAAGGGAAGGAAGGAAAGAGAGGAGGAAACAGGTTAAGCAGCTTTTGCCCCACGTTAAGAGGTCAGGCAGACAGACCTGGGGCTGGATCTACAGATAAGTCATCTACACTGGGCCCTTGGCTTTGCTTTTAATTGGTTCAATATTTGCACAGTGACATCACGCCTGTGCCTTACCTACTCAATAATGAGCTTTCTCTCAGCCACCCAGGAGAAACTGCAAAGAAAAGCAAATTGTTTCAGGTACGGTGGGGGCGTCCCCTCCTAAACAGTGAGGGGCAGATGATCCCCTCTGACTCGCCCCCAGGTTGGAAATGGCTGACAGGGGAAGGGTTTGGTTGAGTTCACCGAGCACACCAAGTGGGTCCCCCTCCAGATGGTATCTCCCCAGCTGGCTGGAGGCTTCCCACACCCCCAGGAGGGGCAACTTGAACCCTTCAGATTCCTGCAGCAAAGTTATTCCTTCCCTTAGCTTCTGCTGATAGAATGGTTTTTCTTTCCTCAAGCATGTGAGCACAGTTTGCCGAAACCCAATGCAGAAAAATAACCATACTCAGAAGATGTAATTATATGGCCCCCGTCTCAGTGGGAAAGTGCAGCATGAGGGCTTTCTGAGTCCACATCACGACTGCTGAGAAGTGCAACCGGAGACCAGAAACAGAAGACCCCTTTTGAAGGTCGCCCAGCCTAGAACCCGTCAGATCTTCAGCAGCTTGTTATCCTCTGAGTGATATTTAAATAACACAAAAAAAGTGAATGAGAAGCCACTTCCCTCCAGTAGCCATTTCACCTCTAGTCCTGCGGGGCTGAGGGCTCCAAGGCAGAGATCGGGTCACCACTGCATCCCCAGTGCCCCACATATGGGAGGTGCTGAAGTAAAGTCATGGGAGAGGTTCCCATCTTCCCAAAGGTCCAGTCTCCAGGGACCAAGTCCAGTCAAATCTGTGTCACTCATTCTTAAGTGCCTGATGTTAAGTCCAATATCGTCTTCCATCTTATTGTCCAAATAGAGGCATGACTATCGTGTGGCTCAGGTCTCCCCTGAGGACAGACAACAAGGGCCACCCACAACAGGCCATAGCTTCTCTGTAGCCATCCAGGGCCCTCACCCTCCGTCCCATCATCTGCCTCACTGATAACTATATCTGCCGTACACTAATCTTGATTTTGTTTCCGAGAGACACATCATTGGCCAGGGATCAGCAACAATCTTCCTGAATTGATCAAGTGGTCATTGCAGTGGACTCTGATCATGGACTTCAAAAGGAGAGGGACCTGCTAATGGTGATTATTCACTTACAACCTTCACAGAAGACATCTGAGGACGAGCCGCAGCCAGGAGGTAGACGGGCTGCATGTGCAAGGCAAGAGCCACCACTTAACTAACAAACTTTGCCAGCTTGACTTGGGCCCCAAGCCTCAGTTTCTCCACCTGTAAAATGGAGCTGATCCCAGCTACCCCCACGGACAGCTACAGGGAGCCCCAGCGGGTCTAGCTGACAGCCCCCACCCCCACCCCCACCCCATCAGCCCCTTCTGCATTGGATCAGAGTACCGTCTAACTCACAGAGCCACTGTGAGGACAAAATAAGCTCCCAGAGCTGGGCTCGGGGCAGCCCCGCACACCAGCCCCTCCCCCGTGATCTTTGCGTCCTCTCAAGACAGCTTGTGTCGCCACTGAGCTCACAATGAGTCAGTTACAGACGCTGCCCTCACACAGCTGCCCTCACACAGCCCACTTCGAGGGTTTGAAGTCACATCCTGCCTAACCCAACTCGACATGATTTATTCCACCCCAGGAATGTAGCTCATTTCCCAGAATTTTGTTAAGCCCTTTAGTTAAAGAGTCTGATCTGGCAAGGGGCTCCCTTTACAGCCCTGGCTGAACACGCAGCTCAGCTCAGGCCTGGAGGCAGGAACCACCCTAAGTCAGGGCTGCCAGAGGCGCCAGGGCATCTCATGCTTGGGGCCCCAACATTCATCTCAAGCTATAATTTTTATTTTTATTTTATTTTATTTTTTTTGAGACAGAGTCTCACTGTCGCCCAGGCTGGAGTGTGGTGGCACGACCTTGGCTCACTGCAACCTCCACCTCCTGGGTTCAAGCATTTCTCCTGCCTCAGCCTCCCAAGTAGCTGGGATTACAGGCATGTGCCACCGCACCCAGCTAATTTTTGTATTTTTAGTAGAGACGGAGTTTCACCACGCTGGCCAGGCTAGTCTCGAACCCCTGACCTCAAGTGATTTGCCCACCTCGGCCTTCCAAAATAAGCCACTGCACCCGGCCTTTTTTTTTAACTTTAATTCAAAAACTTTTTGTCACAAATACAAACATGTCCAACAAAACTGTCACAATGTGACATACACATGCTATTCACTCTGACTCTTTTCCATTCAAGTCTAAACATACTGGTTGCCGGCCGGGAATGGTGGCTCACGCCTGTAATTCCAGCACTTTGGGAGGCCAAGGCGGGTGGATCACCTGAGGTCAGGAGTTCAAGACAGCCTGGCCAACATGGCAAAACCCCGTTTCTACTAAAAATACAAAAATTAGCCAGGCGTGGTGGTGGGCACCTGTAATCCCAGCTATTTGGGAGGCTGAGGCAAAAGAATCACTTGAACCCAGGAGGCGGAATTTGCAATGAGCCAAGATCCTCCACTGCACTCCAGCCTGGGTGACAGAGCGAGACTCCATCTCAAAAATAAATAAACAAACAAACAAACTGGTTGCCACTCACTTCACCAATGAATCTCACTTGAAAGTTTTTGAAAAGCACCACCCTGACTTATCTACGCTAGGAAGCGGAGGCTCAAACAATCTGCCCAAGATCACACAGTCAGGCCAAGCAGAAACTCAAGTCCAAAGCCAAAGGGAAACTCAGTGAGGGGTGGGGGGTCGGGGGGAGCATCCTACTCCAGGCAGGTGAGAGGCAGCTGTAGCTACCCGATCACCTGACACATTCATCTCGTGACACTGACATCATTTGATCCCGCCATCCTCAGCAAAGTGAAGGGTCATGCTGCCCCTCCCCCTAAAAAAGGAGAGCACCTCAGAGGCTCAGGGAGGCTAAGTGACTTGCCTAGGTACAGGGCTTCCCAGGAACATCCTTGCCGACGTGCAGGTGCAAGAGCACAAGAACGAAAGAAGAGCCCACCTTCCTCAGCATCCAAAGTAACAAGAGATCAAGTCTGGCATCAGAAACATCGCCCCTCCCATCTCCAGGCCCAGCCCCACACGGAAGAAATACCCAGAAGAGATGGTGTTCTAAAGGCTTACATGCAAGAAGGATCATCAGGGAGGGGAAGGCCACTGTGCTGGAGCTACAGTGATGAGCCCCAGGAAGGTGATCCCCACATACTCCTACCCCTGGGGTGGCACAGCCTAGACTAGAACAAACTCTCGTCCTGATCCTAACGGCCCCCGGGCTGCATCTGTTACGCGACACTCACACGTGTGCGCACTCTACAGATGGAAAACCCAAAGCTTCTATTTGTCTAGGTCAGTGGTCAAGGACCCCTTTGAGAACTTGTGAGAGGTGGTGAATGCCTTGCATACCACGGTAGGGGGCTCGCAGAGACTCTGCAGTGCGGTGCACGGACTTCTAGGAGTCCCCTGGTCACAAGCTCAAAGGTAACGGGGCACTAGAGTGGCCTCCTTTTCTACCAAGGCAACATGAACAAAGACTTGAGGCGAGATCTCTTCGTCACCCTCCGGAGGGTTAAGGAGGATCTCACTGAGGAAGCAAAGCTGTGGGCAGAATAGCCCAATAGTGAGAGTCCACGTGGCACGGGAGGGAGGCTGACTCTTCTGCGCTGCTCTAGGGTGCCCTGGACTCCAGGAACAAGAAGCCCAAAACTGAAGGGTGAACGGTCTCTCCTCCCTACATTTCCATCCCTTAGTCCGGTTCTCGGCTGAGCCAGCACACAGCCAGCCCTGGGCACATAGAAGGCATGGCAGGCAGTGCCAAGCTTTCCAGAGAAGCATCCCAGAGCCTCTTGCATTCCCCGGGGGAAATGATCAAATACAAGTGAGGATGAAATCCACTTATTTCATACTTTACAGAAAAATTAACTTATCACTCCTAGACTGGGTTACAGCAGCACCCTTGTCTGAAAGGCTGGCCAACCCCAGTGTCCTTGAGCAGAGAGCCTGGCCGGCAGGACGACCTTACCACGTCCTTCCCCAGAAACGTGACTACCGCTTACCTTACCACCCACCAAGCAGCGCTCCTTTGCCCAGGCCACAGTCTGGTTTGAAAGTGGCCAAAGCTGTTAGCTGCATATGAGAGAAGGAAGCAGCAGTAGCCCCTGCCCTAGAGAGCTGCCAGATTTGGGCCACGCCATCCTGCCCTGGACACAGCCCCAGGCACCCTCCTCCCCTTCCCACTCCAAGATGTGTGCATAGAGACTTGCACACACACAGATACACGTGCACACAGACACGTGCAAAGATCTGTGCACACAGAGGTGCAGAGACACGCACACAGAGACCTGTGCACACAGACAGGCACATATACAAACACACACCCACAGATGCCTGCACACAGGCACCCCAGAGGATGCTGGGATATGGCCGAATGTGATACTCCAGAGTCAGGCCAACCTGGAGGTAAGCACTGGATTCTCCTCACTGGTTCAGGAAATCTGGCAAATTACTTAAATGTCCTGAACCTCCCTTTCTTCATCTGTACAATGGGAATGAAAAAGCCCACCTCCCAGGACCCTGCTGGCAATTAAATAATGGTCACTTGCACTTTATTCTGAGTGCTTTTCACCAGGAATCTCACTGTACCGCACAGCATCCTTGTGAGGTAGGTTCTACTGGTATCCTGTTTTGCAGATTGGGAAAGTGAAGGCCAGAAGGCTTACTTGCTGAAGGGCACACAGGTAGGAGCTGCTGGTGTCTGTACCCTGCAGGTCTCACTTGGGGCTCTGGGTCTTCCATGCCTAACCACTCTGCTCCACTGCCTCTAGGGGTGCAATAAGGCAGCGAATGCACCCAGAGCATCCGGCAAGGCTCCACGTAGGACCTTGTCAACAGCAGTTGCTCCAGGATCAGGAAGGGAAAGCGCAGAGGCGGACCCGCAAGCTTTCCAGTCGCCCAGGGCCAAAGCAGCAGTATCTGCCCTCCTGGCTGCTACCAACCCTCTCCAGCAGACTCACTTTTAACCCATTTTCTCTAAGATAACAGTGCCGGGAGGTGGAAGAGTGTTATCTCCCCACCCTTACCCCTCCCAGCTGTCTAGATCGCCCTAAACAGCCAGGAATTTAATGAGCCTGGAGTTGTCTCTGACTCCCAACCACAACCAATTCGGAACGCCCCAGGTCCTGCAGCACAACAAAGGCTGCCCTGCAAAGCCCCGGAAGGGCCTGCGAAGCCTGCCCGGTCCGCAATAGAGCATCACATTCTTCAGATTCTTGTGTAAAAGCCAGAAGTAAGGCAAGGGGGTGGGGGTGGGGGCTCTAATTTCAACCTGAGGGTCATTAAAGCCTGTGACTTGTATTAAAAGGGAAGAGACCTATCCCTCTGTACTATGCTGGTCCTCCAAGGTGTATGATACTGCACAGGTCTGCACACCCGGACCTCACAACCCAGAAGCGCCCTCAGCCTAGCGTCCCCCCTTTGAGGACATCAAGGCTCCAGGACACACAGCTGGTCAATGGCAGGAGGGATTCTGCCAGACTGATCTCCAGCATCGTACTGGTGGCCACTATGTCTTTCTGTCTAACATAGGTTTAAAGTTCTAGCCAGAGAGTCCGCAGAACTAACTCCCGGTAGAGTTCAGGGGAGACGTCAAGGTGCTGATGGAGACTTGTGAATTCCACAGTGCTCAGCAGCAAGTAATTAATCTCATGACGAGGCGTTTTTCATGAGCACTTGGCATTATATACCCACCTCCCCCTCGCCCTGGCAAAGGCAGGAAACAGTGGGTGGCAGGCCGGCTCTGGGCAGAAGGCGGGCTGAGAACGGCATGCTGGTGGGCCAGGAAGGTACGAGGGGGTGGTATCCATTCTTCAGAGGGAGAACAGCAAAAATCCAGGTTCCCCACAAGGACCAGGCTGACCAGACCTCACACCAGCCTGTCAGCCCTCACCTGCTGTCTACCCAACAGGTCTCTTAGGATGGCACAGGGAAGGCTGTAATTTACACCTGGTGCCATAAAGCCAACTAGGTAATGCAACCACTGCTGTGTGGCTATGCATGGAAGTCTACAAAAACCCAGTTTCACAACTATTGTCCATAAAGGGGTTGAAGTGGGATAAGAAGGCAGGAGAGGCGATGGAAGTAGATATGGAAAATAACTGGCCTGAAAATGAGGCGCTGGGAGAGGATCTTAGATCACTCACTTTGCTACCTGGGGCCAGTCACGTAGGTTTTCTTGGAGTCTCAACATTCCCAGCTACAAAATAGGAACACTAATACCGCCACCCTCATGGGATTGAGAGACTCTTGTTGCGGTATCCCGAAAGTGACTTTAACCTTTACAACGTGATAGAAACATTAGACTGAAAATTGTAAACGGATAAAAATATATAACCTGGCACGGTGCCGGATAAACTGTGGACAGATAAAACATATAAACAATAAAGTTAAACTTTATTGAGCGTCAAAATCCTCTGTGGCATTTCTTATTTTCCTCATTCCACAGATAAGGAAAACTGAGGTACAGAAAGACGGCATGACTCACTCAAGGTCCAAGGGCCTGCAAGTGCGAGAACCAGGATTAGGGCAGACGGTCTGAGTCCAAAGCGCCTGCCTATTTACCTAAGCACCAGACCCACGCCCATCATGCTGGCGAGGCTCAGAAGCCAAAGAAATAAAGCCACCTACCCAGGGCACATCAGGGTCTGTGCCCCCCGCATTCTGGTATGAATATCCTCACCGTTTATGAATATCCTCACCTGTCTCTCAAGCAGGTATCAAGTACTCACCATGGGGAAGGCACCATGCTAGGGTCCTGGCGGCAAGGCCTCTAAAAGGGGAAGCGACGGCCGGGCGCGGTGGCTCAAGCCTGTAATCCCAGCACTTTGGGAGGCCGAGACGGGCGGATCACGAGGTCAGGAGATCGAGACCATCCTGGCTAACACAATGAAACCCCGTCTCCACTAAAAATACAAAAAAATTAGCCGGGCGTGGTGGCGGCGCCTGTAGTCCCAGCTACTCGGGAGGCTGAGGCAGGAGAATGGCGGGAACCCGGGAGGCGGAGCTTGCAGTGAGCCGAGATCGCGCCACTGCACTCCAGCCTGGGCGACAGAGCGAGACTCCGCCTCAAAAAAAAAAAAAAAAAAAAAGGGGGAAGCGAGACCAGCACATAAGCCAGCACAGAGAATTGCTAAGACATGAAGTAGTCCGCTGGGAACAGTGGCATAAGCGAAGTATTCAGCAATGCACACTCGAACCATAGCCATCCAACACTCGGGCCAGCAACTGGGAGTTTAGGTTAGAGTCCTGCACCAGCTTTCTACAACTGTTCCTCTTTACCGCTGTCAAAAGGGCTTATGACGTAACAGAGGGGAGGAGCCACCTCCAAGAACAATTGGCCCACAGGCACCGGGCAGGGGGCAGGGGGCAGCCCCTGGTACTCAAGCGTTTTGATCAGAAGTAGAACCCCGGAGCAGAGAGTAAAGTGGGACAAAAGGAAAAAGCGCTGGTGAACGAGGGGTGGGGAGTGAGGGGGCGGGAAGCAGGGCGGGAGGGGCATTAATACTTATTGGGAGTCCATCATGAACTAGACACTGCTGAGAGCATTTCATACTTCAGCTACCCAGAGAACACGGACAGATAGTTCTATGAACCAGAGTTTACAGATGCAGAAACTGGAGCTCAAAGCACTTAAACAACTGGTAAAGTACCGTCCTGGAGGGCTCGTCCCCTGGACCTGAAGGCATCAACAGAATGTCCCTGGATCAGAGAACCCTCTGCTGACACAAACCCACTCCTCTACTCTCTTCTTCCCTGTGATGGATTGAATTGTGTCCCTACCAAAAATATCCATCATGTTGGAGCCCTAACTCCCAGTACCGCAGAATGTGACTGTGGTATTTGAGGACAGGGCCTTGGAAGAGGTAATTAAGTTAAAATGAGGTCCTTCGGGTAGGCCCTAATCCCATGGCTGGTGTCCTTATAATACAAGGAAGAGACAGGCGTGTGCGTGCACAGAGGGAAGACCATGTGAGGACACAATGAGAGGACGGCCACCTACAAGCCAAGGAGAGAGGGCTCAAAGGAAACCAAGCCTGTCCACACCATCGTGGACTTCCAGTCTCCAGAACTGAGAGAATAAATGTCTGCTGCTTAACCACACAGTCTGGCACTTCATCATAGCAGCCTGAGCAATTTATTTTTTTTATTTATATTTTTATTTTGAGACAGGGTTTCACTCTTGTTGCCCAGGCTGGAGTGCAATGGTGCCATCTCGGCTCACCACAGCCTCCGCCTCCCAGGTTTGCGCAATTCTTGCAGCCTCAGCCTCCTGAGTAGCTGGGATTACAGGTGCCCGCCACCACGCCTAGCTAATTTTTGTATTTTTAGTAGAGACAGGGTTTCACCATGTTGGCCAGGCTGGTCTCGAACTCCTGACCTCAGGTGATCCGCCCGCCTTGGCCTCCCAAAGTGCTGGGATTACAGGCGTAAGCCACCATGCCCGGCTGCCTGGGCAATTTATTACCTCTCACCATACCCCTCACCTGACTTGGGCTCTCTACAGCTCTTACTGTCTTGACCTACCTAGTAAGCGTGTTTGATTATTGTCTGTTTCCGCCACTAGAGAGGAAACTGCAGGGACTTCAGTTGCCTTATTCAATGACATGTCCCCGGAACCTAGAACAGTCTCTAGCAATTGATACGTATTTAATGAATAAATAAATTGAATGAAAATGGGATGTAAACCCACCTGCTGCTTCTGAAGTCACTCACTCCCTGTCCCACACCCCACTTCCTGCTGCTTTCTCTATTCCTTGCATCCACCTCTACTTCCTCCAATATAACAGCTACTAAATAATTTTAAATAGTATAAATTCAGACTGCGCGCAGTGGCTCGTGTCTGTAATCCTAGCACTTTGGGAGGTCGGGGTAGGAGGATCACTTGAACCCAGGTGTTTGAGACCAGCCTGGGTAACATAGCAAGACCCCATCTCTACCAAAAAATTTTAAAATCAGCCAGGTGTGGTGGCGTGCACCTATAGTCCCAGTTACTTGGGAGGCTGAGGTGGGAGGATCACTTGAGCCCAGGAGGTTGAGGCTGCAATAAGCTATGACTGTGCCACTGCACTCCAGCCTGGGCAAAAGAGTGAGACCCTGTCTCTTAAAAAAAAAAAAAAAATTGACAGGTAATAAAAAAAAAAAGTTAGGTTAAGATTTAGGTTGTGTTTTTGAGTTCGTATTTAACCATGGGAGGGTATTAAGGACTGACAGAGCTGTCCCAGTGAAACCTCAGGCCTAGTGCTGATCCAGGTCCCAAGAGCAGGCTGGAGAGGGGATGAAAGGAGCTCAGAAAATCTGCAAACACACAAGGGCAGCAGTGGCCACCATGACCACCGTGACCACCTGGGCCCCCAGCCCTGTTTGTGCCCTTAGTGGGGTGGGGAGCAACAAGACTTTGGAACCTTTCCCATGAGGAAACGACTTCTCTCCCGCTGTCTAGGAAGACAGCAGAATTCAGGTCAGCTGGATTTGAGTGGGGAACCGGGGTTAGGAAACGTGGGTCTTGGACACCGAAAGAGGCAGCCACAACACCTGGCAGAGGAAGCCTTTCTCTGGAATGAAAGGAAATACCAGAGCAAAGGCAACTCTTGCATTCCAATTTCTAGCCCCTTGACCACCCATCTTCTCCCCTTAGGCCCACCTCCAAATACTCTCTTTCTATAAGCATCTGTCTGCTCAAAAGTAGCCACTAGGATTCTGAAACTTCCTCTTTACAACAAAACTAAACTGTTGCAACTTGTTGCTACCATTCTCACACCATCCTGGAAAACGCGGGGCCTCAGCAGAGCCCAAGACGCCTGCCAATGGCCTTCCGACTTTGGAAGACCACTCCACCCCACTATCCTCCCCTGCCCCTGCCCCTGCCCTCAGCTGCCCCTGCCCCTGCCCTCAGCTGCCCCTGCTCCACTGCCACCCTCGGTAGGGTCTCTCTCAGTAGGGCCAGGGGCTATTTCCTAAGCCTCCCTGTTGTCAAGGTCTCTTGGAGACTTTTTCTCTCCCTCACTTCCTCCCAGTGGGTTTTCTGGCCAGGGGCCTTGGAAGTGACAGGCACAGTGGAGGCGGGGTGAACAGGTTGAAGAGCTTCCTCCAAAAGCCCAGAAAGATCTCCCAGCTCCCTTGTTCCTAAGCTTTCTCACCACTAATGACAAAGTGGTTTTACCTGTTTTCCATCGGCTGGAATCGACCGGAATTGGGCATCCAAGCAGGCGCCACCTCCTCAGTCCCCTCAATCACAGCCACACCAGAGTGAAGTGGCATGCTTCCTAGGTCTACACTGCGAGCCCCTCCAGGACAGGGCCTGGAACCTCACATTCATCTGCATCCTGACCAGCGGGCCGTTTCTGGCCTAGATCTAGAACAGATGTACTGGATACGTTTGCTGAATGAATTTCCAAGAGTCAATAAAACCCATGGAACTTTCTGGCAACATGAAACACGGCCCCTCCCCTCAGTGGACATAAGTGGGTCATTAAATTATGAATTGTGGAGACCAATGCAACATAGGAACTTCACATTATAGTACTAAGTAACTCAGAACACACACAGTCTCTGTTCTGCTTACAATTTTGTAAAATACATGTGTCTATGGACAGGAAACCCAGAAAAATGCAAAACAGTGGATGAGGTGCGGGGCAAATCTGCTCATTGCCAGCTTTGTTGCAATAATGCTTGTGGAATAAACACCACACACACACACCCTTATTTCTTTTTTACTTTAACAAGAGAAGAACTGGCTGGGTGTGGTGGCTCACACCTGTAATCCTAGCGCTTTGGGAGGCCGAGGCAAGTGGATCACCTGAAGTCAGGAGTTCAAGACCAGCCCGGTCAACATGGCAAAACCCTATCTCTACTAAAAATACAAAAATTAGCCAGGTGTGGGTAGTTCATACCTGTAACCCCAGCACTTTGGGAGGCCAAGATAGGCGGACCACCTGAGGTCAGGAGTTTTTGAGACCAGCCCAGCCAACATGACAAAACCCCATCTCTACTAAAAATACAAAAATTAGCCAGGCATGGTGGCACGTGCTTGTAATCCCAGCTACTCGGGAGGCTGAAGCAGGAGGATTGCTTGAACCCGGGAGGCGGAGGTTGCAGTGAGCCAAGATTGCGCCAGTACACTCCAACCTGGGCGACAGACTGAGACTCTGTTTCAAAAAATAATAATAAAAACAGAAGAACTGATTCTAATAACAATTAAGTCTCCCTCAATATTCCATGAAAAATCTCATGCCAAGACCTTTTTGGCTGGAAAAACGTGCTGGCCACACAACCAGAGGACGCAGGCGGCATTCCCAGCATCCACCCCGAGGTGAGTGACCCGGGGGTGGAATCCTGCCCTCCCACATTTCCTGGGAAATGGGGCAAGGAAGCAAGCCTTCACGGGCCGCCTTGGCTTATGAAGAGGCTGGGTCTTGGCCGAAGGAGGAGAGGAAGCATTTCACCAGCCCCAGGTGACTCACAGGGCCTTCGCCAACCTGAATCACCTCTGAACAAAGATCTGCCTGAGTCTGGGCAACTGAACGAGGTCCCACCCCTGCTCCCTGGACTTGCCACACCATGTCTCTACTTTACAATCTCAAAGCCTGCCTCCTTCAGGAAGCCTTCTCAGACTCCCCCATGCCTTCTCCCTGGGTTCCCAGCATCTGTATCTGGTGGGAGGCCATCAGCAACCAGAAAGAAGGGCCCATGTTTCCTTTCCCTCAGTATTCCCAGCACCCAACCAGTGCCTTGTACCTAGAATCAGTTCCAAGGAGTCACTACTGAATGACTATGGATCTGACGGGTGGATAGATGAGGGACGAACAGAACCCAATGGTTTCAAGTGGGCTGATGTCAAGAGCCCACGACGCAATATGATGGCAGGTCGTCTGGCTAGCTGGTTCCCCAGAGGGCACTACTCAGACAGGCACAGCAGTGCCTGGATTCACGCTAGGACCAGGGTCTTCCCACCTGCTCTCCCTTAGGTCCAACCACATTCATTTGAAAAATGGCCAGTGGGGTTAAAGGTGAAGTCAGTAGCCAAGGCATCACTGCTGACCTGGCAACCCCGCTGTGGGTTGCCATCTGCTGTATGAGAGATCCCATTCTGCCGCAGCCCAACATTCTCTCTGCACATTGAATGAATGCTCAGCCACTGGCGAGGGTGGAGGCCTCAAGGACCAGCCCAGCCGCTCACCGCCAAATGAGGAAACACAAGTCCAGGAGTGCAGGGCGTCTCCAAGGCCACAGAGAGTCAGGAGCTGGAGCACCCAAGTTTGAATCCCTGCACAGTATCCCCATCTGCAAAATGAGGATAAGTCCCTACCTTATGGAAACAAGGGAAGAATTAAATGAGATAATCCATGTAAAAGCCCTAGCAATGGCCAGGTGTAGGTGCGGTGGAGGCTCATGCCTATAATCCCAGCACATTGAGAGGCCAAGGCAGGAGGATCACTTGAGGCCAGAAACTTGAGACCAACCTGGACGACACAGTGAGACCCCATTTCCATTTTTTAAAATATAAGTTAAATTTTTTTAAATAAAAGATAATAAATTTTTTAAAGCATCAGCATGGTACCTAGTACATACAAGTGCTCAATAATTTCTTTTTTTTTTTTTTTTGAGACAGAGTTTTGCTCTTGTTGCCCAGGCTACAGTGCAATGATGAAATCTCAGCTCACTGCAACCTCTGCCTCCCAAGTTCAAGCAATTCTCCTGCCTCAGCCACTCCAGTAGCAGGGATTACAGGCATGCACCACCACACCTGGCTAATGTTGTAATTTTAGTAGAAATGGGGTTTCACCATGTTGGCCAGGCTGGTCTCGAACTCCTGACCTCAGGTAATCCACCCACCTCAGCCTCCCAAAGTGCTGGGATTACAGGCATGAGCCACCACACCCGGCCAATAAAGTTTAATAATTATAATTAATAGCAAGGCTGTGATGTGACCCAGACAGCAGCTCTTCCTCCCTTCCATGCCCACCTTCCCATTCTCCCTCCTCCTCTCAGGCAATCCTAGCCTCCAGAAACTTGGCTCAAGATGCTCAGATGTCTCTAGTGACTCAGGGTAGCATGGGCTTCCCTCAGTATCCCAACTCCCTGTTGGAGGATAAGGCTGCTTGGTGACAGGGACAGTCTGTCAGTCCTCCATCCCTGCTGAGCCCCACCAAGACAGCACAGTGCAGACCACATAACTGGAGCTTAGGGAGTCTCTGCGGACTGATTTGGCAAAGGACAACTCCCTTATACCCAATACTTGGTTCTTAAATATAAAAATAAAAACTCGAAAATGCCTCCCTACCACCTTTCTCCTCCTAGGGATTCCCCCATCAGCGTTCTGTAAAACGAAGAGGTCACTAAATGGCATTCAAAAGCTTTTGGCTGTCTAGGCCTCCCTGTCACAGGCTTAGAAGTGAAGACACCAGCCAGGCACAGTGGCTCACGCCTGTAATCCTGGCATTTTGGGAGGCCGAGGCAGGTGGATCACCTGAGGTCTAGAGTTTGAGACCAGCCTAGGCAGCATGGTGAAACCCGTCTCTACTAAAAATATAAAAATTAGCTGGGCATGGTGGTGCACGCCTGTAATCCCAGCTACTCGGGAGGCTGAGGCAGGAGAATCGCCTGAACCCGGGAGGCGGAGGTTGCAGTGAGCCAAGATTGTGCCACCACACTCCAGTCTAGGCGAAAGAGCGAGACTCTACCTCAAAAAAAAAAAAAAAAGTGAAGACACCAATGAGACCTGAACCCCATTTGTGCAACAAGGACTAGGAGCTGATTCTAACTGTCCCAAACATGGAGTTACAGCCTGGGGACAGAAATGAAAGAAGACCCCGCCTTTGACCTCCTCGTCCGCATAGGACAGTGAGTTCTCAAATCTTCTCCCCCATTCTGGCCCAGTTAGATTAAGTCACCCAAACTGTCCCAAATGTCTCGTTCTTTATGTTTATCAGACAGGAAGCTGCCTCCTCTAGCTCAGTGACTTAATGTGAAACACAGGAAACGCAGTGGCTTTTGAACATAGACAACTCTAAATAAAGGTGCCTCTATTGCTTTGTAACAGGCTTTCTAAAAAAAAAAAAAAAAAAAATACTTAACCCTCAGATCAGTGTAACGAGATGAACTGTACTGTATGGGAAAAGGATGCAAAAGTTGCAGGCATCAGAAACCCCAGCATCAATGCCGGGGGTGGGTTCCAGCAGTTTCCTTAGTCATCTTAATCGTCACACCTTGTTATCAAGGGACAGGCTTGTTGGATAAATATGAAATCTTTAAAACTTGAACCTGGCCGGGCACGGTGGCTCACGCCTGTAATTCCAGCACTTTGGGAGGCCAAGGCAGGTAGACTGCTTGAGCTCAGGAGTTTGAGATGAATTTGGGCAACATGGCAAAACCTCATCTCTACAAAAAAAAAAATTAACCAGGCGTGGTGGTGTACGCCTGTGGTCTCAGCTACTTAGGAGGCTGAGGTGGGAGGAATGCTTGAGACGGAGGCTGAGGCTGTAGTGAGTTTTTATCGCACCACCACATTCCAGCGTGGGCAACAGAGAAACATGCTGTCTCAAAAAAAAAAAGGAAAGATGAAGAGGAGGAAGAGGAGGACCAGACCACTTCACATCCATTTATAATGCTAAGAAAGAGGCTTCTCCATGGTGCAGATGGGAAAACTAAGGCAAGCAGCAGGAGAAAAGGCGGGGGGTCTGGTCCTAGCTCTGCCTGATCCCACAACTTTGTTTTGTTCCTTCTCCCATGCATTTTGTGTTGAAAACACAACAAATTATCACCCAAGACATTAAGTGACCTAAAGTTACTAGAAATCAGGGCTGGCTGAGGACAGTGGGCAGCGGTGTGGCTTTCTGAATGGCCCACCCTGCTGCCTGGCACCACCCCATGTGAAATATTGATTTTTCGAGCTGTGGGAACTTTCAGTTCAAGTGGCCACGTCCAGCTGGAAGAAGTTCAGAGAAACCCAAAACACTTCCCACCCCATTCCTTAACCCTAGTGTCCCCCGCCAAAAAACAACAACAAAGACGAAGGGAGTAGAAGAATAGACTCTTAAGGAAAGATTAAAGGAGCTAAGTATGTATTGCTTGGCTAAACAGGGAATAAACATCAAAAAAAAAAAAAAAAAAGGGAGAGTCACCATTTAGAAAACACGTTTAAATGAAGCCTCCTGATTTGGAAAGGCACTGGGATGAGTGAAACCAGGGGCCGAGGTTTTCTACTGACTCACAGAATGAGCTTGGGCAAATCACTTTTTCTCTAATTAGGAAAAAAAAAGAAATGTTATTTTAATTATTCCCAACATCTCTTCCAGCCAGGCATTCTATAATTCTAAACTCAGTAGGGAGGGCTTTCATTGTTGTTGCTGATTTTTCTTTTAAGCAGGGGATCATTTCAAATTAGAGATAAAATGAAAGAAGAAAGGCTCTTCTTTCTAAGGCCCACGTTCCCAAAATGATGTAAACGTCCTTCTGATGAGTGGCAACCTACTCAAGGAGATTAGCTTCGAGCTCCCCAACACATTAAAAATTGTACAGAGAGGCCAGGCGCGGTGGCTCACGCCTGTAATCCCAGCACTTTGGGAGGCCGAGGTGGGCGGATCACAAGGTCAGGAGATGGAGACCATCCTGGCTAACGTGGTGAAACCCTGTCTCTACTAAAAATACAAAAAAATTAGCTGGGTGTGGTGGCAGGTGCCTGTAGTCCCAGCTACTCAGGAGGCTGAGGCAGGAGGGGGGCGTGAACCCGGGAGACGGAGCTTACAGTAAGCCAAGATAGCACCACTGCACTCCAGCCTGGGCAACAGAGCAAGACTCTGTATTAGAAAAAAAAAAAAAAAATTGTACAGACAGACATCATGCTTGGTCCAAGAAGGGGAGAGAGGGACCTCCCTGAGAAGCCCCCTTTCTCCTCTGGGACATACCATAAGGATGATAAGGGCCTCTGAGTGGTACCAAGGAAGTGACTCGAGGGTGGGGGAGATCAACTACCTGTAACCCCACTACAGGCCTCAGCCCAACCTGCGTGGCAGGAAGCCACACCTTTCGGGAAGGCCATGCAAGGCTCCCTCCAGCCACAGCAGGAGGGTCCCGGGCTAGAGATGCAGACAGCCACTGAGGGACTCCCAGCTGCTCCGGTGCTCGGCAGAAGTCCAGCCAAGGGCTTTCTCTGGGGACACCTGCCCGGTTGCTGAATCATCTCAGGCTCAAGAAGCTAATCGTGGGAATGGGAACCTGAGTAATTCCAACAGAAGCCTGCCTAGGTTACTTTTTAAAGAGACATGCATCAGACCGAGTAGGCAGCTCCCCTCCTGCCTCCCAAATATTTGGTGCCATCTAAGCACAAGGGACGGGGGCTGGGTACAGATACAGGCCACCTGCCCGTGCAGTGGCAGTCCCATTTTAGAGCCAGGCTCATAGTGTGTACTCACGTGTGACTCACACCATTCTCCCAGGAGGCCCGGAGGCTGCCTTGCAGGACCTCAGGACCCTGACGGGGTCTTCCAGACCTTGATCAGGAAAGGAGTCAACCAGGCACAACAGCAGCACCGGCAGCTCCTCCCAGGGCCCACACCATCCAAGGTGAAAGACAGCCGTCCTTGAGAAGAGGGGCAGTGCCCTCCGATTCAAAACACCCCTCTGATCACATCTTCTCAAGAATTTGGGCTTTTCCAGTATTGTTATACATAAAAACCACAGGCCAGATGTCTCAGGGGAAACTGGGGACAGAGTGGGAAGGGACATAATAGTGGATGCAACGACCCCAAGTTAAAAAAGAAGGCCGGGTGGCCGGCTGCAGTGGCTCACACCTGTAATCCCAGCACTTTGGGAGGCTGAGGCGGGTGGATCACCTGAGGTCAGGAGTTCGAGACCAGCCTGGCCAACATGGTGAAACCCTGTCTCTACTAAAAATACAAAAATTAGCCGGGCGTGGTGACAGGTGACTGTAATCCCAGCTACTTGGGAGGCTGAGGCAGTAGAATCGCTTGAACCTGGGAGGCGGAGGTTGCAGTCAGCAGAGATCACACCATTGCACTCCAGCCTGGGCAACAGAGTGACACTCCGTCTCAAAAAAAAAAAAAAAAAAGCAAGCCAGGTATGTGAGGGCCTGGGTTGGGCTCCAGGTTGGGGTGGGTTCCCTAGGGCAGGACAGCTTATGATTTGGAGCCAAGCGAATTATGGAAACCTTGCAAGAGGGATCCCAAAACGCTCTCCACACACATGCAGGCTTTCTCTTCTCATACAGCAAAGAAAAATCAATCATCTACCATTTCCCAGAATATGAAGAAGTGGATCAGAAGGCACTTCTGTTTAAGGGGTTACTCTAGTGATGTGACATCATGGGAAGAAAACAGGACCCTAAGGTTTCAAGCACAAAGACCCTTCCCTCCTTCCTTGTACAAGGTAGGCATTCCGTTTGCACCATGGAACCTAAAGCAATGCACTTTAAAGTTGAGACCTACAGCTTGGCCAGCTGGACCTCTTATTTTTATAGTTAAGAAAAATGAGAAATAGCTGAATTTTGGATTCTTTAAGGACAATATGGCCAGGCGCAGTGGCTCATGCCTGTAATCCCAGCACTTTGGGGAGAAGAAGCGGATGGATCACCTGAAGTCAGGAGTTTGGGACTAACCTGGGCAACATGGTGAAACCCCATCTCTAATAAAAATACCAAAAAATTAGCTGGGCGTAGTGGCGCACGCCTCTAATCCCAGCTACTCAGAAGGCTGAGGCAGGAGAATCGCATGAACCCGGGAGGTGGAGGTTGCAGTGAGCAGAGATCGATCATGCCACTCCAGCCTGGGCAATAGAGCGAGACTCCATCTCAAAAAAAAAAAGTATTCAGTGAAATGTACTGCTCAATCCCTGTTGCCTATGCAACCACCATTATCAGGGTCTCAATATCTTTCCAGAAATACTGCATGCACAGAGCGGAGTTTACATACCATGTTTTACACAAAACGAAGCACCATTTACACTACGTTGCGTCTGGTGTTTTTCACTTGCAACATAGCTTGCAGAGCACGCCCTATCAGTATATATGGATTGACCTCATTTTTCAAAGGGCTGCAAGGATTTCCACTGTACAGCTGTACCATGATTTAGTTGACCTTTTTAATAGACAGCTTGTTTCCTGTCATTTTCTATGTCAGTGTGAAGATGAAGATTCTCAGATACTCCCTTTAGCACATCTGAGTTTATCTGTGAGATAAATTCCTAGAATGCACTCAGAAGGAGTATGCTTTGACAGATACTGCCGAACAACTTTCTTTTTTTATTGTTGTTCTTTAATGTAATAGAGACAGAGTCTCCCTATGTTGCCCAGGCTGGTCTAGAACTCCTGGGCTCAAGGAATCCTCCCCTCTTGGCCTCCCAAAGTGCTGGGATTACAGATGTGAGCCAACATGCCCAGCCCCAAACGACCTTCTAAAAAGAGGATTGTACAATATACACTCTCATCAATAAGGTACCAGAGTGCTGGCCAGGTGCAGTGGCTCACGTCTGTAATCCCAGCACTCTGGGAGGCCAAGGCGGATGGATCACCTGAGGTCAGGAGTTCGAGACCAGCCTGGCCAACTTGGTGAAACCCTGTCTCTATTAAAAATCCAAAAATTAGCTGGGCGCGGTGGCAGGCGCCTATAATCCCAGCTACTCGGGAAGCTGAGGCAGGAGAATGGCGTGAACCCGGGAGGCGGAAGTTGCAGTGAGCTGAGATCATGCCACTGCACTCCAGCCTGGGCAACAAAGGAAGACTCCATCTCAAAAAACAAAAAATAAAAGAGTGCCTAGGAAATTAAAATTACTTGATTTTGCTGGGCGTGGTGGCTCATACCTATAATCCTAGCACTTTGGGAGGCCAAGGCAGGTGGATCACCTGAGGTCAGGAGTTCGAGACCAGCCTGGCCAACATGGTAAAACCCCATCTCTACTAAAAATGCAAAAACTAGCTGGGTGTGGTGGTGCACCCCTGTAATCCCAGCTACTCGGGAGGCTGAGGTGAGAAAATTGCTTGAACCCAGGAGGTGGAGACTGCAGTGAGCCAAGATCGCGCCATTGCACTCCAGCCTGGGCAACAGAGTAAGAACCCATCTCAAATAAATAAATAAATAAATAAAATTACTTAATTTTTCAGTTTCTCAGGCACTCCCATGCATAATTTGTGGGCACATAAACTGGTATGATGTCTTTGTAGGGAGACATGGCACCTCCTAGGAAATCAAACCTGGCCAGGCACAATATTTCACACCTGTAACCCCAGCACTCTGGGAGGCTGAGGCAGGAGGGTTGCTTGAGCCCAGGAGTTTGAGACTAGCCTGGGCAACACAGCAAGATCCCATCCCTACAAAAAACACAAAAATTAGCCGGGTGTAGCGGTATGCACTTGTAATCCTGGCTAGTCAGGAGGCCGAGGCAAAGAATTGCTTGAGCCCAGGAATTTGAGGCTGCAATGAGCTATGATCATGCTACTGCACTACAGCCTGGGCAGCAGAGCAAGACCCTGCTTCAAAACAAAATAAAAAAAACACAAAGGAAATCAAACCTCCCCTTGCCCAGAGCCAGGGTTGGAAGCAAGGTCTCCAGTCACCCAAGTCCAGTGCTCTTCCTATATCACCCTTTGGCTGTCTCCCAGACCACGGGAAACCACGTGTTTGAATTAAAACCACAGTCTGCACACCTTCTGTCCCAGCCAGGACCCTGTGAAGAGATTACTCAGCACAAACTCATCACCAAGTGCATTCAAAAGCATCAGCAGATGGGCCTCATAGCCACTTGCCTATTCACCATTCGGGCATCACAGTCCACAGCCACAATACACGCATACCTTATTGTGCATAGAGGCAGAAAGAACATGGAGCTAGAAGCCAGGAAAACAATCTATCCTCCACCCTCATCCCCGCCCCCTCAACCTGATAACCCAGGGAGTTAAGACTGATCATTTATACTAAAAAAAAAAAAATGTGGGCGGGGGGCCGGGTGCAGTAGCTCACGTCTGTAATCCTAACACTTCGGGAGGCCGAGGCGGGTAGATCACCTGAGGTCAAAAGCTCAAGACCAGCCTGGCCAACATGGTGAAACCCTGTCTCTACTAAAAATACAAAAAAATTAGCCAGGTGTGGTGGCGGGCACCTGTAATCCCAGCTATTCGGGAGGTTGAGGCATGAGAATTGCTTGAACCCAGGAGGTGGAGGTTGCAGTGAGCCAAGATCGTGCCACTGCACTCCAGCCTGGGTGACAGAGACCTTGTCTCAAAAAAAAAAAAAAAAAGTGGGGGAGGGGGTGCTGGGCATAGTGGCTCACGCCTATAATCCTAGCACTCTGGGAGGCTGAGGCAGGTGGATCACTTGAGGTCAGAAGTTCCAGACCAGCCTAGTCAAAATGGCAAAATCCCATCTCTACTAAAAATACAAAAATTAGCCAGGTGTGGTGGCAGGCACCTGTAATCCCAGCTACTTGGGAGGCTGAGGCAGAAGAATCGCTTAAACCTGTGGGCAGAGGTTGCAGTGAGCGGAGATTATGCCACTGCGCTCTAGCCTGGGCGAGAGTGAGACTCATCTCAAAAAAATAAAAAAAATTTTAAAAAATCACATACAAGCCGAGGACGGTGGCTCACACCTATAATCCCAGCACTGTGGCAGAGGCCAAGATGGGCAGATCACCTGAAGTCAGGAGTTCGAGACCAGCCTGGCCAACATGGTGAAACCTCGTCTCAACTACAAATACAAAAACTAGCGGGGTGTGGTGGTAGGCACCTGTAATCCCAGCTACTCAGGAGGCTGAGGCAGGATAATTGCTTGAACCCAGGAGAAGGAGGTTGCAGTGAGCCAAGGTCGCGCCATTGCACTCTAGCCTGGGCGACAGAGCAAGACTCTGTCTCAAAAAAAAAAAAAATATTGGCCGGGCGCAGTGGCTCAAGCCTGTAATCCCAGCACTTTGGGAGGCCGAGACGGGTGGATCACGAGGTCAGGAGATCGAGACCATCCTGGCTAACACGGTGAAACCCCATCTCTACTAAAAAATACAAAAAACTAGCTGGGCGAGGTGGCGGGCGCCTGTAGTCCCAGCTACTCAGGAGGCTGAGGCAGGAGAATGGCGTAAACCCGGAGGTGGAGCTTGCAGTGAGCTGAGATCCGGCCACTGCACCCCAGCCTGGGCGACAGAGCAAGACTCCGTCTCAAAAAAAAAAAAAAAAATACACACACACACACAGCCACTACATAATAGGCCATGTACATACTTTATTTCTTTCAGTTCACGCATCTTACCCCACAGGGTAGGATCTTGATTCCCGTATTACATATGAGCACATCCAGGCTGTGAGGCTAAGTGACTTGCCTAAGGTCACAAAGCTAGTAAGCGGCAGGGTCAGGATTTGAACTCGGCCTGTTTCCAAAGCTCACGTTCTTTCCACTATCGCACTCTTCTCAGCTCTAAAAGTGGGATTCAGTAAGCCACAGGAGCAGCACTGCCAGGGCTCCATTCTTTTGTCAGCAGAGGACTCCAGCCCAGGGTCTCAGCACACCAAGGGTTAAGGCTGAGAGGCAGTGACTCTCTGGGGCTGCACAAAGGGAAATGCACTTCCTGCCCCAGCAGGCAGAGATGCTGTTTTATGCTCAGTAAATTAGGACGTTTGTTTAATTAAGAGGACACACAGATTTTGTTATTCTAAATATTTTTGGAACATAATGCTTGGGAGGAAGCTGTCAAGGCATGGGTTTTTTCGGTTTGTTTTTTTTTTTTTTTTTCTCTTCTTCCTTTGCTTTGGGTTTCTCTTTCTCCCCCTCCAAGAGAAGAAGGGTACGGCTCGGAGGAAAACGACAGCCAACCCCTCCTCTCCTTTTGAAATAAAGATGTCAAGCTGGTAAGGGCTGTCTTAAGTACTTTATTGAAGAATTAGCTAGAAGAGGAAGTAAAGGAAGAACAGCCAAGCTGATTTCTAGCAATACCCTACCAGGCTACATAACAATGCTGCATTTTTTGAGTGTGTTTTTCTTCTTTTAAAGCGCTAACAGATCCTTGTTTTGTTTTTTCTGGAGCAAGAGCGGGCAAAAGGCAGGCTGTGATTAACATGCGTCCTTCATCCTACAAGAGAGAAGTTGTCCCATCTCCAACCCCTTAGGTTAAAAAGTTTAAAAATAAAAGCAAGAAAGCCAGGGCCCTGATCTTCTCTTTCCTCTACCCTGCTGAACCTTTCAGATGAGCAGCCTCACAGAATGCTGCTCTTTTCTCCCGGACTGGAGAGCTCCCCAAACGGAACCTGCCAATGCCGGCTCTCCAGACACCTGGATCTGCCCACCTGCGCTGCCAGGGCTTGCTGAGTATGAAGACTGAAGTTCTTTGGTGTCACCCCACAGTCATCTAGGGCGCAGTGGCTCTCAAATTACACTAAGCAATCTCTCCATGTTTTTAATTACCCTCCAATTACCCACAAAAAGGCTCCTCACTTTCCAGCACCGCGTGCTTGCCTCAGTTTGCCAAACCTGCAATGTGCTTCTCCCTCGTAGCAGCTCCCTCCTTGTCCCAGAGAAGTGGCCCCTCTCAGCCTTGAAATTCCTCGAGTCCTTTGTCTATGGCATACTTGGGACACACATCACAGGCTGCCTTTGTATTTCACTCGTTCTGCCACTTTCCCCTTGAGGACTGTAAACTCCCCAAGGGCAGAGGCAGGGCCCGGGATTTCACAGGGCAGTCTGGCTCCCTTCTCCCAATCTCCATGACTCACAGTACCTTTCCGGGGTCCCTGTCATCTCCACCTCACGTTAGACTCATCTACGGATTTGTCTCAGTTCTCCCCTAAGTGCCCATGGGCACGGGCCAGGTCTTACTCAACTCCCATCCCCCACCACCTGCCAGAGTCCCTGGCACAGAGAGGGCAGTTAAATATTTGCTCAATTACACATCTGTGTCCCCTTCCCCCCACATAGCAGCCTTGTATACAAACTGACTATTATTAATTGAGTGATTGTCTCAAAAGGCCTCCCTCCTTACCAAAAAGGAACTCCTAAGCCATCAGGTGAGCCAAACACTGGCCCAGACAGTGGAGTTAGAATGGCCACAGTGTTGCGCCGCATAGAGAAGGAGCCAAGGTTCTCTTCCCTTTCCACAGTTACTCAACAGTTACTTTGAAATCCTGTTAAACCCAGAAAAGGGCGCAGTGAACCGAAAAGTGGCTGGGCCTCTCAACTGCCCGGTGGAGAGAGCGCCTGCCTCCACGACCTGGGACTTCCCAAGGAGTCTGCTCTCCACACCGGCTGGGTGGGGCCGAACGTTCACCCTGCCCCCCACCTCAGGACAGCCGGCAAGCTAGTGCTGGGGGTGCTGCCTCTCAGTTTGAAACAGCGGGGCTTTCCTGGAGGAATGAGGATGCCGCCGTCCTATCTCCTGCGCGTGGCCCCAGAACAGGATGGGGTGGGGACTCCAGCACAGGGAAGCGGGTGCGGGGAGTGGAGAATAGAAAACTCCGATCTGGCTCAAACAGGAAAGATGCAATCGCCCAGGCCTGGTCGTAACGGCAGAGCCAGCTGCCGCCGCGCCCCGCCCGGGCAGGATGGCCCCTGGGTGCGGTGGAATCAGGTGCACGCCTGGGCGGCCCCGACGGCTGCTGCATTCCGGGCCTCCCTCCCCCGGGGAACAGAAGTCGGAGGTCGAGGGCTGGAGCAGGGGCTGGGGGTGGCCCTTCCTGCCTCGCGCCCAGGTCCCCGCCGGGTCCTCCTTGTCCGGGCAGCCGCCGCACCTCCCCCGGGCCCTCCTCGGCCAGCCTGACGGCAGCGGGCGAATGAGGAAGTCGGCCGCGGAGGCGGAAACCGGGCCGGGTGCAAGGTCTGCAGCGGGACGGTCCGACTCTGACTCAGGAGGACGCCCTGACAGCTGCCAAACGGTGCCCGCTGCCCGTTACCTCCGTGCCTCAGACGCCAGGAACTTCCACCGGAGCGGCTGCCCCGGGCTCCCAACCCGTGAGGCTGGGTCCCAGGGGCCGCGGCTCCCGGAAGGGGTTAAAAAGTTTGCCAGAGTCGGGCCTGGGCGAGGCGAGGCGAGGGCGGGGCGCGTGCCCCAGCGGCAGGGGGAGGTCGGCTCCGGTGCCCAGTCCTGGGACCGCACCGGGGAACACGAGGGGCGCAGGGGAGCGCGGGTCCCGAGGCCGCCCCTGCACCCCGAGGCCTCGCTGCCGCCGGCCCCCTCCCCGAGTTCCCGCGCGGGGGTCCCGGTCCCCCTGGGAAGGATGCGGTGCCGGGCACCGGGCCGCCGGCGTCCGCGCCTGCCCGCGCGGGTGGCGGGCCGCACCGAGCCCAAGAACCACAAGTCGGCCCGGCGGCCGCGCGTCTCGCCCCCGCCCGCCCGCCGCCGCCTGCCCGGGGCGGGACCGCGGTGGGGCTCGCTCACCTGAACCTGGATCTGCCCCGGGAACAGGAGCTGGTCTCCCGAGAGGACTTTCTCGAGCGCTCGGGCGGCGGCCGGGTGGGGCGAGCGCACGAGGCGGGAGCTGCAGCAGGTCAGCCTTGCTCAGCCTTCAGTGCCCTGCCCAGGAACCGCGGTGATCTGCGCGCCTCACCGCACCCAGCTCGGCTCCTCGCCGCCTTCCCGCCCCGCCCTCGGAGTCGCGGGCCCATTCCCAGCCCGGAGCCGGCTCCGGGGCGGAGCCTGGAGGCACAATCCCGCCCCCCTTCCTGCTTCACCCACTGCAGGCCGCGCCTGGCTTTGATGGGCAGACGTGTTGGCCTCTGGAAAGGGGAGTGGGCGGAGCCTCTGCGGCCAGATGGGTGGGGATTCATCCTCCTCTTTCGCCCCCACCTCACCACCCGCTCGACCTTCCTCCGCTTCCTAGGCGGGAGCCCCGCCCTCTAGGGCGGGTCCAACGGACAGCCAGGTTCTAGGATAGGATTGACACAGAGGGAATCCAATCAGGAGGCGGCAACTCGGGGCGCGGAGGGCTCCGGGCCGGGATTTTGGTGCCTTGCCTGGGCCGGGGCGAGGCCCGCCGGGAGCCGACAGGGAAGGTCTGGAACTCCCCGCCCCGCAAGCCGACTGGGAAGGTCTGGATACCCCGCCCCGCGAGCTGTGCTCTCAGTCTCCTGTCATCCCACCAGTAGGACAGATATTAAGTACCATATATGGGAAAAATGCTATTTTACATAATTATGATCCCTGTGGGGGCGGGCATGGACTCAACCCTGGATTCCATTGTGGGCGTCTTGAGTTCGATTCCTGACCCTGCCTCTTTAGAGACCGCACGTTGCTGCCTTTCAGCCTCCAAACCTTTGCTCTGGCCGTTCTTTCAGCCTGGAATACCCTTCGGAGCCTCTCTTCACCTCCATGTCATTAACTCGCATACATCCTTTCAGATGCTTGTTACAAATTGCACTTTTTTTTGTTGTTACTGTCCACTACAAGAGGATAAAAAATGTTTTCATTTTTAAATGAAAAATCTTTTGATCCATCTGGAATTTATTTTTGGGGTGAGGAAGAAACCTGACATAATTTTTGTAAAAGCCACTTGTCCAGACACTATTTTCTCCACTGATTTTAGTTGGCACCTTCATCGCCTATTCAACTATTTTATACTTTAAGCTGTTTCTGACTTGTATACATTGATCTTTCTGTGTGCACCTGTGCCAATCCTTCAATGCTTTAATGATGATACCTTTATAATACATTCTATATCTATGAGGGTAAATTTCTCATCCTTACTCTTTCTTACTGGAATGTTCTTCCTATCATGACTAAACTGTTCTTCCAAATTAACTTCAGAAAAAAAACTATGTTCTAAAGGCAAAAAAAAGCTGGGAAAAAAAAGATTTTGCAACTCTGTGACAAAGAATTACTATCAGCAGTATATAAAGATCTCTTCCCAGTTGATAAGAAAAACCTCAGCGGGGCACGGTGGCTCACGCCTGTAATCACAACACTTTGGGAGGCCGAGGCAGGCGGATCACCTGAGGTTGGGAGTTCAAGACCAGCCTGACCAACATGGAGAAACCCCGTCTCTACTAAAAATGCAAAAAAATTAGCCAGGCATGGTGGCCCATGCTTGTAATCCCAGCTACTCAGGAGGCTGAGGCAGGAGAATCGCTTGAACCCAGGAGGCGGAGGTTGCAGTGAAAAGAGATCATGCCATTGCACTCCAGCCTGGACAACAAGAGCGAAACTGCGTCTCAAAAAACACGAAAAAAGAAAGTAAGAAAAAGAAAAACCTCAAAGACTCCAAAATAAAAATGGCCAAAAACAGGAACAGGTGATTTTAAAGAAGAATTATAAATGGCCAATAATTATTTTTTAAAAGTCATCAGAGGGGCCGGGCGCGGTGGCTCAAGCCTGTAATCCCAGCACTTTGGGAGGCCGAGACGGGCGGATCACGAGGTCAGGAGATCGAGACCATCCTGACTAACACGGTGAAACCCCATCTCTACTAAAAAAAATACAAAAAACTAGCCGGGCGTGGTGGCGGGCGCCTGTAGTCCCAGCTACTCGGGAGGCTGAGGCAGGAGAATGGCGTCAACCCGGGAGGCGGAGCTTGCAGTGAGCTGAGATCCGGCCACTGCACTCCAGACTGAAGGGCAGAGCGAGACTCCGTCTCAAAAAAAAAAAAAAAAAAAAAAAAAAAAAAGTCATCAGAGGCCGGGCACAGTGGCTCACACCTGTAATCCCAGCACTTTGGGAGGCTGAGGTGGGCGGATCACGAGGTCAGCAGATCAAGACCATCCTGGCTAACATGGTGAAACCCCGTCTCCACTAAAAATACAAAAAATTAGCTGGGCATGGTGGCACACGCCTGTAGTCCCAGCTATTCAGGAGGCTGAGGCAGGAGAATGGTGTGAACCCGGGAGGCGGAGCTTGCAGTGAGCCGAGACAGAGTGAGACTGTCTCCAGACATACAGAGCCTGGGCGACAGAGTGAGACTCCATCTCAAAAAAAAAAAAAAAAAAAAAAAAAAAAGTCATCAGAAATGCAAACAAAACAACATAGCATGCCATTTTCACCTAATTCAAAAAAATAAAAATAAAAATGCTCAATATTGGTCAGGTTTATAGATACAGATGAGAAAGTAAATTGATCAATTATATGTGAGAATTCATCCTTAAAGGCATTAGAAAAGTACACAGAGGCCAGGTGCGGTGGCTCACTCCTGTAATCCCAGCACTTTAGGAGGCCGAGGCGTGCGGATCACCTGAGGTCGGGAGTTCAAAACCAGCCTGACCAACATGGAGAAACCCCATCTCTACTGAAAATACAAAATTAGCCTGGATGGCGGCGCATGCCTGTAATCCGGCTTCTCAGGAGGCTGAGGCAGGAGAATCGCTTGAACCCAGGAGGCAGAGGTTGCGGTGAGCCGAGATCGTGCCATTGCACTCCAGCCTGGGCAACAAGAGCAAAACTCCGTCTCAAAAAAAAAAAAAAAAGAAAGAAAAGTACACAGATATGAACTTTTTTTTTTTTTTTTTTTGAGACGGAGTCTCGCTCTGTCGCCCAGGCTGGAGTGCAGTGGCCGGATCTCAGCTCACTGCAAGCCCCGCATCCCGGGTTCACGCCATTCTCCTGCCTCAGCCTCCCGAGTAGCTGGGACTACAGGCGCCCGCCACCTCGCCCGGCTAATTTTTTTTGTATTTTAGTAGAGACAGGGTTTCACTGTGTTAGCCAGGATGGTCTTGATCTCCTGACCTCATGATCCGCCCGTCTCGGCCTCCCAAAGTGCTGGGATTACAGGCTTGAGCCACTGCGCCCGGCCTATGAACTTTAAAGTTCTTTGCAACATTGTTTATAGTCACACAATGTTAGAAATAAATGTACAATATATTACAAGATTGAATACATTGTGATATATTCATATGTCAAAAAGTACAAAAAAGTCATTAAAATTTTTATGTAGATTTGTATTTGCCGACTGAAAATATACTAAGTGGCCAGATGCAGTGTCTTATGCCTGTAGTCCCAGCACTTTGGGAGGTCAAGGTGGAAGGATTGCTTGAGCCCAGGAGTTCAAGACCAGCCTGGGTAACATGGCAAAATCCCATCTCTACAAAAAAATACAAAAACTAGACGGGCATGGTGGCGCACATCTGCATTCCCAGCTACCCAGGAGGCTTAGGTGGGAGGATTGCTTGAGCCTGGGAGGTTAAGACTGCAGTGAGCCTTGATCGTCCACTGCACTCCAGCCTGGGCAACAGAGTAAGACCCTGTCTCAAAACAGAAAAGAAAAAGAAAATCTGGCCGGGTGCGGTGGCTCACGCCTATAATCCTAGCACTTTGGGAGGCCGAGACAGGCGGATCACGAGGTCAGGAGATCGAGTCCATCCTGGCTAAACAGTGAAACCCTGCTTCTACTAAAAATACAAAAAAATTAGCCAGGTGTGGTGGCAGGTGCCTGTAGTCCCAGCTACTCGGGAGGCTGAGGCAGGAGAATGGTGTGAACCTGGGAGGTGGGGGTTGCAATGAGCCGAGATCGCGCCACCATACTCCAGCCTGGGTGACAAGACAGGGACTCTGTCAAAAAAAAAAAAAAAAGAAAGAAAGAAAGAAAAAGAAAATCTACTAAGTGAGGAGGAGCAAATTTATAGAATACTGTTACAACATGATTTTGTCCTAGTGTGGTCGTTCACACCTGTAATCCCAGCACTTTGGGATGCCAGGCAGCTGGATTGCTTGAACTCAGGAGTCGGAGACCAGCCTAGGCAACATAGCAAGACCTCATCTCTACTAAAAACAAACAAACAAAAAAAAGAAAACTTAGTTGGGCATGGTAGTACTTCCCCGCAGTCCTAGCTACTCAGGAGGCTGAGGTGGGAGGATTGCTTGAGCCCAGGAGTTTGAGGCTGCAATGAGCTGTGAGCATGCCACTGCACTCCAGCCTGGGCAACAGAGCAAGACCCTGTTTCTGGAAAAAATAAAAATAAAAAAGAAGAAGAAAGAAAAAATACAAAAATTAAAAGATTCATTTCATGCCGGGCACGGTAGCTCACGCCTATTATCCCAGCACTTTGGGAGGCTGAGGCGGGCGAATCACCTGACGTCAGGAGTTGGCCAACATGGTGAAACCCCATCTTTACTAAAAATACAAAAGTTAGCTGGATGTGGTGATGTGCAGCAGTTATCCCAGTTACTCAGGAGGCTGAGGCAGGAGAATCGCTTGAACCCAGGAAGCGGAGGTTGCAGTGAGCTGAGATTGCGCCTCTGTATTCCAGCCTAGGCAACAGAGCGAGACTTCTTCTAAAAAAATTAAAAAATAAAAAGACTCAGGCCGGGCGCGGTGGCTCAAGCCTGTAATCCCAGCACTTTGGGAGGCCGAGACGGGTGGATCACGAGGTCAGGAGATCGAGACCATCCTGGCTAACACGGTGAAACCCCATCTCTACTAAAAAATACAAAAAAAAAAAACTAGCCGGGCGAGGTGGCGGGCGCCTGTAGTCCCAGCTACTCGGGAGGCTGAGGCAGGAGAATGGCATAAACCCGGGAGGCGGAGCTTGCAGTGAGCTGAGATCCGGCCACCACACTCCAGCCTGGGTGACAGAGCGAGACTCCGTCTCCAAAAAAAAAAATAAAAATAAAAATAAAAAGACTCATTTCAATGTCACCACTTCTAAAACATCTTTCCTAACTGTCAAGACCTGTTAGGAGCTCCTCCTCTGTGCTCCATTCTCTTGTATCCATTCTCTCGTTGTACTTACACACTGAGTTTTAATTGTTCATTTACTTTCTGCTTTTCCTGCCCAGGCTGGAAGCTGCCTGTGGACAGTCAGGGACTGAGCCCTATTTGTCTCTCTGGGCCCAGAACTAGCACAAGGCCTGAATTAAAATGACCTTTAGTGAATGCTTAAGCAGGACTCAGCCTGTTTCCTTATCTGCAAAATGAGTGTGATCACTGTGCCTGGCCCAGCCCACAGGACTGTTGGGAGGAACACAGGAGACTATGGACCTGAAAGTGTTTTATAAACCACTAAGCAATGCGCACTTACAAAAGAGCATAATTGGTAATGATTATTTCCACTTTCCTCATGCCCCGGCCTCCTAGCATCACCCTCTCCAGGGAAAACTTAAGGTCACTAAGAAGACAAAAGGCCTCCATCAGGCAGGCCCTGAATTCTTTCCTCCCCATCCGCTAGGCTACATGGGTCCTTATAGCTAAAGTAGCTCTCTCACTTGCATAAAGCCTAACCCCTTTTCCATCCTGTAAAGACCTGCACCCTTAATAGTTTCTACTCCTGTAGATTTTGAAAAATATTTCTTCATTTTGTCTGAGTATTAATATTACAAAAAAAAAAAAAAAGAAAATACAAAAAAAAAAAAAAAGAAAAGAAAAATCACCCATAACCTTAAAACCTCAACACAACTACTATTAACAAGTTTCCTAGGCCAGACGCAGTGGCTCACGCCTGTAATCCCAGCACTTTGAGAGGCAGAGGCGGGCAGATCACCTGAGGTCAGGAGTTCGAAACCAGCCTGACCAATATCATGAAACCCCGTCTCTACCAAAACACAAAAATTAGCCGGGTGTGGTGGCAGGCACCTGTAATCCCAGCTACTCTGGAGGCTGAGGCAGGAGAATTGCTTCAACCCGGGAGGCAGAGCTTGCAGTGAGCCAAGATCACGCCATTGCACTCCAGCCTGGCAACAAGAGCAAAATTCCATCTCAAAAAAAAAAAGCATAGGAGAATATCTTCATGACCTTCAAGTAGACCAAACTTTCTTAAGACACACAAAAAAGTATAAGCCATAAGAAATGGATGATTATTAAATTGAACCTCATTATTATTAATATCTTCTGTTCATCAAAAGACACATTTAAAAGAGTGAAATATCAAATCATAGACTGGTAGAAAATATTTATAATACGTATATCTAACAAAGAATATGTACCCAGAAGTTACGAAGAACATCTACGTTAAGAAAAAAGGGGCTGGGCTCGGTGGCTCACGCCTGTAATCCCAGCACTTTGGGAGGCCGAGGTGGGCAGATTGCCTGAGCTCAGGAGTTCGAGACCAGTCTGAGCAACATGGTGAAACCCCGTCTCTACTACAATACAAAAAATTAGCCGGGGTGGTGGCAGGCACCTGTAATCCCAGCTACTCAGGAGGCTGAGGCAGGAAAATCACTTAAACCCAGGAGACAGAGGCTGCTGTGAGCCACGATCTCACCACTGCACTCCAGCCGGGGCCACACAGTGAGACTCCCGTCTCAAAAAAAAAAAAAAAAAGAAAAAGAAAAAAGGGCAGGGTGCAGTGGCTCATGCCTGTAATCCCAGCATTTTGGGAGGCCAGGGGTGGGGGTATCACTTGAGTCCAGGAGACCAGCCCAGGCAACATGGCAAAATCCTGTCTCTACAAAAAAATACAAAAATTATCCAGGCAGAGTGGTGCATAACGGTAGTTCCAGCTACTCCGGAGGCTGAGGTGGAAGGATCGCTTGAACCCAGGAGGTCAAGGCTGCAGTGAGCTCTGTGTTGTCCAGGCTGGAGTTGCAGTGGCCTGATCACGGCTCACTCTTACTGCAGCCTCAACCTCCTGGACTCAAGCAATCTCCCACCTCAGCATCTCAAGTAGCTGGGACTACAGGCACTCACCACCATGCCCCACTAATTTTTTTTTCTTATTTTGTTTGTTCTTTTGTTTTATTTTTCTTTTTTTCCCCCCCCACTACTGGCCTCGCAGAGCAGGGCTACTCTATAGGCAGTGTGCCCAGAGTAGCACCTGGCCAATTTTTGTATTTTATTGTAGAGATGGGAGGTCTCACTTTTTTGCCCAGGCTGGTCTTGAACTCCTGGGCTTAAGTCATCCATCCACCTCGGCCCTCCAAAGTGCTGGGGATTATAGGCATAAGCCACTACACCCGGCTGGATTGCCTATTAAAGTAAATCCATTTTTAATGTGATAAACTATGCTATAAATTCAAATATGGGTACAAAAGAATACAGGCTCATTTTAAAAGTTAGAAAACATAAAAAAGAATAAGAAAACACCTTCGTTAACTGTAGCTCTACTCTCAAGTCCAAGATTCTTGGCGTGTTTCCCTATTGTTTAACTGCTTTCTCCTTAAATCCAGCACACAGTGTCTAACCCGGCTCCCACCATCCTGGTTCTTGCCAAACCTGTCCGCATGCCTGACTTCCTGCTCTGCTCAGGTTTCCAGCCTCTGTCTGTCAACCACACTCATGCGCAGTCCTTCTCCTTCCTCTTCCCTGGCTCCCAAGACCCATCACTCCTCCTGACCATCTTACCCAGCCGTCCTCTCCTCCCCAGCACTCTTGTCCCACTCTGATAATGGCCCTTCTTTCCTCCCCTCCACACCATGACCTTAGCTTCCCAACATGGCCCTCCCCCATTGTCTCTTCCAACTGCCATCTGTATCTTCTGCATCCTCAGTTAATGGTCCTGAAGCCCAGCTGTAAGCATCAGCTCGGCACAAACTTATGGAGTTCTTTTCTTTTCTTTTTTTATTTTTATTTATTTATTATTTTTTTATTTTTTTATTTTTTTATTTTTTTTGAGACAAAGTCTGGCTCTGTCGCCCAGGCTGGAGTGCAGTGGCACGATCTCGGCTCACTGCAACCTCCGCCTCCTGGCTTCACACCATTCTCCTGCCTCAGTCTCCTGAGTAGCTGGGACTATAGGGGCCCGCCACCACGCCCGGCTAATTTTTTGTATTTTTAATAGAGACGGGGTTTCACTGTGTTAGCCAGGGTGGTCTCGATCTCCTGACCTTGTGATCCACCCGCCTCGGCCTCCCAAAGTGCTGGGATTACAGGCATGAGCCACCGCGCCCGGCCTATTTTTATTTTTTGAGACAGAGTTTCGCTTTTGTCTCCCAGGCTGGAGTCCAGTGGTGTGATCTCGGCTCACTGCAACGTCTGCTTCCTGGATTCAAGCAATTCTCCTGTCTCAGCCTCCCAAGTAGCTGGGATTACGGGCATGAGCCACCACGCCCGGCTAATTTTTGTATATTTAGTAGAGATGGGGTTTCTCCATGTTGGTGACGCTGGTCTCCAACTCCCGCCCTCAGGTGATCCACCCACCTCGGCCTCCCAAAGTGCTGGGATTACAGGCGTGAGCCACCGCACCCTGCCACGGAGTTCTTATATCCCAGGCATGGTGCTAAGCGTTTGGCATATATATTAGTTTATTAAAGCCCTTCCTCAGTATCCACAGGGTGTTGGTTTCATGATGCCCCTGCCCCCCACCGAGGATACCAAAATTCACAGATGCTCAATCAAGTACCTTGTATAAAATGACAGTATTTGCTAAATAACCTATGTAACCATCCTTCCATATACTTTAAATCATGTCTAGATTACTTATAATCCCTAATACACTGTAGAATGTAAATGCTAGGTAGTTATTAAAATGTTTTGGCATTTTTTAAACCACAATCAGAGGTTTTTTCATTTGTATTATTATTATTATTATTTGAGACGGAGTCTTGATCTGTGGCCCAGGCTGGAGTGCAGTGACGCAATCTCAACTCACTGCAACCTCTGCCTCCCGGGTTCAAGCGATTCTTCTACCTCAGCTGGGATTCTCCTACCTAGCAGCTGGGATTACAAGCCCGTGCCACCACACCTGGCTAATTTTTGTATTTTTAGTACAGACAGAGTTTTGCCATGTTAGCCAGGCTGGTCTTGAACTCCTGACCTCAGGAATCGGGGGTTGCAATGAGCCAAGATCCAGCCTGGGCAACAGAGTGAGACTCCATCTCAAACAATTAATTAATTAATTACAATAAAATAAGGTTGATGATAATCCCTACAAAACTGGGTTGTTGTGAAAATTAAATGACTTAACTAAATGTCAAGCACCAACAACAGGGCCAGCACAGAGTAAGTGCCAAGTGGTATTTGCTATGATGATGATGTCATGATGATTATGCATCTTCATATCTTATCTCCTCTCAGAGGTTCATTTTTCATTCTCCAAATATTTCCTGAGGGCTTGTGATTTGCCAGATCCTGTACCAGGTGCTGGAACTCGGTATTAGACAATCCACAGTCTCTGCTCTCAAGACATCCATGCGGGTACCTATTAGTAACAGGTCAGCCTGGTAAGTCCTGCAAAGGCTTCAGCACAGGGTGCTGTTGGGGAAAGAGGAGGTGGGGTGTGTAGGGTAAAGGGAAATAGCAGCTCATTCTAGTGTAGCCCAGAGGGGAGAAGACAGTCTGTGCACAAGCTCAGTGTAAAGGGAGGGAATGTCAAGAAGGCAGCAGGGTTTGGAAGGGGCAAGGCCCTGCAGCAGATATGGGGTCCTGGGAACCTCAGCATAACAGCATCAACCTCACCTGGAGCCTTTAGAAATGCAGTCTCAACTGGGTGTGGTGGCTCATGCCTGTAATTCCAGCACTTTGGGAGGCCAAGGCGGGCGGATCACGAGGTCAGGAGTTCGAGACCAGCCTGGCCAATATGGTGAAACCCTGTCTCTACTAAAAATACAAAAGAATTAGCTGGGTGTGGTGGCGTGCACTTGTAGTCCCAGCTACTCGGGAGGCTGAGGCAGGCAAATTGCTTGAACCCAGGAGGCAGAGGTTGCAGTGAGCCGAGATTGTGCCACTGCACCCCAGCCTAGGTGTTAGAGGGAGACTCCATCTCAAAAGAAGGAAGGAAGGAAGGAAGGAAGGAAGGAAGGAAGGAAGGAAGGAAGGAAGGAAGGAAAGGAAAGGAGAAAAAAAAGAAATGCAGAGTTTTAGGCCAGGAACAATGGTTCACACCTGTAGTCACAGCACTTTGGGAGGCTCAGGAGGGAGGATCGTTTGAGCCCAGGAATTCAAGACTAGCCTGGGCAACATGGCAAAACCCTATCTCTATGAAAACTGCAAAAATTATCTGCCGGGCACAGTGGCTGACACCTGTAATCCCAGCACTTTGGGAGGCTGAGGTGGGCAGATCACCTGAGGTCAGGAGTTTGAGACCAGCCTGACCAACTTGGAGAAAACCTGTCTCTACTAAAAATACAAAATTAGCCAAGCGTGGTGGTGCATGCCTGTAATCCCAGCTACTCGGGAGGCTGAGGCAGGAGAATCGCTTGAACCCGGGAGGTGGAGGTTGCGGTGAGCCGAGATTGCGCCATTGCACTCCAGCCTGGGCAACAAGAGCAAAACTCTGTCTCAAAAAAAAAAGAAAAAAAAAAAAGGCCGGGCGCGGTGGCTCACGACTGTAATCCCAGCTCTTTGGGAGGCCGAGGCGGGCGGATCACCATGTCAGGAAATCAAGACCATCCTGGCTAACATGGTGAAACCCCGTCTCTACTAAAAATACAAAAAAAAAAAAAAAAAAAAAAGAGGGGTGTGGTGGTGGGCGCCTGTAGTCCCAGCTACTCGGGAGGCTGAGGCAGGAGAATGGCGTGAACCCGGGAGGCGGAGCTTGCAGTGAGCCGAGATCAGACCACTGCACTCCAGCCTGGGCAACAGAGTGAGACTCTGTCTCAAAAAAAATACAAATTCCCAGCACTTTGGGAGGCCGAGACGGGTGGATCACGAGGTCAGGAGATCGAGACCATCCTGGCTAACACGGTGAAACCCCGTCTCTACTAAAAATACAAAACATTAGCCGGGCGAGGTGGCGGGCGCCTGTAGTTCCAGCTACTCGGGAGGCTGAGGCAGGAGAATGGCGTGAACCCGGGAGGCGGAGCTTGCAGTGAGCTGAGATCCGGCCATTGCACTCCAGCCTGGGCGGCAGAGCCAGACTCTGTCTCAAAAAAAAAAAAAAAAAAATACAAATTATCCAGGCATGGTGGTGGCACATGCCTATAGTCCCAGCTACTCAGAAAGCTAAGGTGGAAGGACCACCTGAGCCTGAGAGATTGAGGCTGCAGTAAGCCAGATCAGGCCATTGCACTGTCAAAAAAAGAAAAAAAGAAGAAGAAGAGAGAGAGAGAGAGAGAGAGAGTAAAAGAACAGAAGGCAAATGCAGAGTCTGAGGATCCAGCCCAGACCCACTGAATCTGAATCTGCATGTTAACAAGCCCCCAAGGGGCTGGCATCGTATTAAAGTGCGCAAAGCACTGGCTTAATCAGGAAGTGTCTTGTGGTTGTGCTGGGGAGTTTTTAATCCGTCAGACATCAGAATCTCTAGGGAGTTTTTTGTTTTTTGTTTTTTTGGTTTTGGTTTTATTTTAAGAGACAGGGTCCCACTCCGTCGCCCAGGTTGGAGTGCAGTGACGCAATCATAGTGCACTGCAAGCTTAAATTCCTGAGCTCAAGGAGTCCTCCCACCTCAGCCTCCTAGGAAGCTAGGACTACAGGCACATGCCATCATACCCAGCTCATTGTTTTATTTTTTTTGTAGAGAATGAGTCTTGCTTTGTGGCCTGGTCTGGTCTCAAACTCCTGGGCTCAAGCAATCCCTCTCCCTCAGCCTCCTAAATTGCTGGGATTACACACGAGCCACCGTGCCCAACCACCTAGAGAGATTTTAATTAAACCAGTATCTCAGGTGGTGAGTCCTGAACACCCACATTTTATACCATTCATTCAGCAAATGATCACTGAGCACCAGCTCTGGGACCTCCATCTGAAGGACCACACCTCCTCCTTCCCTGGATCCGTGCTCAGGGCCCCTCTCTAGTGTGCACTCAACAAACATTCCGGGAATCTGATGCAATGGTTCCTGTGCCTGATTCGCAACACTGTCCATCTAGGGCTCACCCTGGTCTGCATACCATTAACACTTCCCCACTGCCCCTTGAGTCTCTGAGTGTGGTAACTCCTTCCAGAGGCCTCACTGGATCCTCCTGCCTGGCATGGATGTTCTCCTCTGTGCTCCCGTTGTACTTGGGGTTGCTTCTGTTTTATGGTTTTTTTTTGAGACAGGGTCTCACTCTCTTGCCCAGGCTGGAGTGTAGTCACGTGATCTTGGCTCACTGCAGCCTTAACCTCCCAGGTTCAAGTGATCCTCTTGCCTCAGATGGGGTCTTATGACCCAGCTAATTTATTTTTCGTAGAGATGGGGTCTTTCTATATTGCCCAGGCTGATCTCAAACTCTTAGCCTCAAACAATCTTCCCACCTCAGCCTCCAAAAGTGCCTGGATTAGAGTCAAGAACCACCCCACCTGGCCTTAGGTTGCTTCTGTTATAGCATTCTCGTGCTGTCAGCTTGCCTACCTCTGGACAAGGAGGTCATGAGCTTCCTAAAGACAGACGAGTGCTTTATGCTTATATCCCAAGTACATGGCACGGAACCTAGCACTCTGCAAGACCCTCAATAAATGTCCATGGCGTGAATAAACAAATAAGCTAACAAATTGAAATAAGAATATATGTGGCCCAGGAGCAGTGGCTCATGCCTGTAATCCCAGCACTTTGGGAGGCCAAGGCAGGCGGATCATTTGCTCCCGAGTAGCTGGGACTACAGGCGTCCGCCACCACGCCCGGCTAGTTTTTTGTATTTTTTTTTTTTTTTTTTTTTTTTTTTTTTTTTTTTTTTGAGACGGAGTCTCACGCTGTTGCCCAGGCTGGAGTGCAGTGGCGCGATCTCGGCTCACTGCAAGCTCCGCCTCCCGGGTTCCCGCCATTCTCCTGCCTCAGCCTCCTGAGTAGCTGGGACTACAGGCGCCCGCCACCGCGCCCGGCTAATTTTTTGTATTTTTAGTAGAGACGGGGTTTCACTGTGGTCTCGATCTCCTGACCTTGTGATCCGCCCGCCTCGGCCTCCCAAAGTGCTGGGATTACAGGCTTGAGCCACCGCGCCCGGCCGTTTTTTGTATTTTTTAGTAGAGACGGGCTTTCACCGTGTTAGCCAGGATGGTCTCGATCTCCTGACCTCATGATCCTCTCGCCTTGGCCTCCCAAAGTGCCAGGATTACAGGCGGGAGCCACCACGCCCGGCCCATGCTTCTGTTTTTTAAACAGCGTTGTCAGGATAAAATTCACATACCTTGCAACTCAGTTGTTTTTAGTATATTCACAGAGCTGTGCAACCATGACCAGTAATTCCTGAACATTTTCATCACCCTAAAGAAACTCCATATCCATGAACAGTCACTTCCTGTTTTCCCCCAACCTCCTCCCCCAGCCCTAGGCAACCACTAATCTACCTTCTGACTCTATAGATTTGCCTATTGTGGACATTCCATATAAATGGAATCATACAATATGTTGTCTTTTGTGTCTGGCTTCTTTGACCTAGCATGATGATTTCAGGGTTCATCGTGTCGTGGCATCTATCAGTATTTCATTCCTTTCTATTGCCGAATGCTACTTCATTGTATGAATGCGCCACATTTCATTGATTCATTCATCAGATAATAACGAACCTTCCCACAGGTGGACAGCATTTGGCTTTTGCAATAGCATTTTCACGCCACCTTGCTTCATCTTGATGTTCACTGTTTGAGGAGGCTTGTGTTTAGCCCCATTTTGCAGATGAGTGAACCGAGGCCAGAGTGAGCCGTTGTGACTTGCCACAGAGATCACAGGCTATTAAATGGCAGAGTCATAACTCAGAGCCCTTTTCTCTGTGCCATTCTGCTTCCCTCCCCAATCCAACTCATGCCACATGTCTCTAATCCCCTCATACACCCACTCTTCACGGTGTCCACAGTGCCCTCTGGCCACCTAGACTTGGATACACAGAGGTTTGGGTGTGTGCTCTGGGAGGGTGCCAATCCCTTATCGGATCTGGATTTCTAGGCCAAAGGTCAGCCTTCCTTCCAGCCTGAGTGCATGCAGGCCACTTCTGGGTCCCAGATGTGGGTAGGTGGGGTATAGCCAAGAGGAACCCCACAGCTCATGAATCCATCAGACCTCACCATCCACTCTGCAGAAAAGGGACCTCTCCCACCTGCCCGAGCGCCACCCGCCTCTTCCCATCGCCACTTCCTTCTGCTTAACCCTTCTTGCCACGCCCTTTCCTCTCCAACCACAGAGAACTTTAAACACACTTCTTTTATGGCACTTGCCATACTGGGGCACAGTTATGTTTTTATATATCTGATCCCCCAACCTGTGAGCTGCAAACCTCAGGAGTCCCAACCATCTTTGTATCACAGGAACTGGCACTTAATAGGAACTTGGTCAATAGTGGTGGAATGAATAGATCTTCCTGTATTTTAATAATAACATCTACTGGCCAGGCACAGTGGCTCACACCTGTAATCTCAGCACTTCGGGAGGCTGAGGCTGGTGGATCACCTGAGGTCAGGAGTTCGAGACCAGCCTGGTCAACCTGGTGAAAGCCCATCTCTACTAAAAATACAAAAATTAGCTGGGCGTAGTGGCAGTTGCCTGTAATCCCAGCTACTCGGGAGGCTGAGGCAAGAGAATCACTTGAACCCAGAAGGAGGTTGCAGTGAGCCCAGATCACGCCATTGCACTCCAGTCTGGGTGACAGAGTGAGACTCCATCTCAAAATAAATAAATAAATAAAATAATAATAATAATAACGGCCAGGCGCGGTGACTCACGCCTGTAATACTAGCACTTTGGTAGGCCAAGGCAGGTGGATTACAAGGTCAGGAGTTCAGGAGCAGCCTGGCCAAGATGGTGGAACCCCGTCTCTACTAAAAATACAAAAATTAGCCAGGCGTGCTGGCAGGCACCTGTAATCCCAGCTACTCGGGAGGCTGATGAAGAGAATTGCTTGAGCCTGGGAGGTGGAGGTTGCAGTGAGCTGAATCATGCCACTGAACTCCAGCCTGGGCAACAGAGCGAGACTCCGTCTCAAAAAAAAAAAAAAAAAAAAAAGGCCCAGCGCAGTGGCTCACGCCTATAATCCCAGCGCTTTGAGAGGCCGAGGCGGGCAGATCACGAGGTCAGGAGATTGAGACCATCCTGGCTAACACCGTGAAACCCCGTCTCTACTAAAAAAAAATACAAAAAATTAGCTGGGCATGGTGGCAGGCACCTGTAGTCCCAGCTACATGGGAGGCTGAGGCAGGAGAATGGCGTGAACTCGGGAGGCAGAGCTTGCAGTGAGCTGAGATCGCACCACTGCATTCCAGCCTGGGCGACAGAGCGAGACTCTGCCTCAAAAATAAATAAACAAATAAATAATAATAACATCTACCATTTATTGCATGTTCGCCATCTCATGGTGACAATAACTCCGTGATGTGATGTCTAATCTCCTTCATATAGAAGAAGAATCAAAGACACAGAAAGGCAAAGTTTACAAGCCTAAGCCATCTCAGACAATAAGAGATGGAGTAGATGACTTAAAAAAAATAAATAAATAAAGCCGGGTGCTGTGGCTCACACCTGTGATCCCAGAAAGTTGGGAGGCTGAGGCGGGTGGATCACCTGAAGTCAGGAGTTTGAGACCAGCCTGGCCAACATGGTGAAACCTCATCTCTACAAAAAATACAAAAATTAGCTGGGCGTGGTGATGCACACCTGTAATCCCAGCTACTGAGGAGGCTGAGGCAGGAGAATCACTTGAACCCGGGAGGCGGAGGTTGCAGTGAACCAAGATCACGCCACTGCACTCCAGCCTGGGCAACAGAGTGAGACTCCGTCTCAAAAAAAAAAAAAAAAGGAAACGCCTAAAGTATCATTAGAAGTGAAAAAAAGAAGAAAACGGAAAAGGAGGCCAAGAGCCCAAAACTTTTCAAACTTTACTGTCCTGTGATCTCTATTATTAGATCTCACTTTAGGTCTCGAGAGAAAACTGGCTCAGAGAGGTTAAGTGATTCCCAAGGACCCTTGGGATGGGCCAGCCTCTGTTTCCAAGGGTCCAAGGAGAGACTTGCTTGAACACATCACCATCACTGCATTTTTTTTTTTTTTGAGATGGAGTCTTGCTCTGTTGCCCAGGCTGGAGTGCAATGGCATATTCTTGGCTCACTGCAACCTCTGCCTGCTGGGTTCAAGTGATTCTCCTGCCTTAGCCTCCTGAGTAGCTGGGATTACAGACGCATGCCACCACACCCGGCTAATTTTTTTTTTTGGGGGGGGGGTTGGAGTCTGGCTCTGTAGCCCAGGTTGGAGTGCAGTGGCACCATCTCGGCTCACTGCAAGCTCCACCTCCTGGGTTCACGCCATTCTTCTGCCTCAGCCTCCTGAGTAGCTGGGACTACAGGTGCCCGCCACCACGCCTGGCTAATTTTTTGTATTTTTAGTAGAGATGGGGTTTCACCGTGTTAACCAGGATGGTCTCAATCTCCCAACCTCGTGATTGGTCCACCTCAGCCTCCCAAAGTGCTGGGATTATAGGCGTGAGCCACCGCGCCCAGCCAATTTTTATATTTTTAGTAGAGACGGGGTTTCACCATGTTGGTCAGGCTGGTCTCGAACTCCTGACCTCATGATCCTCCCGCCTTGGCCTCCCAAAGTGCTGGGATTACAGGCGTAAGCCACCACGCCTGGCCAATCATTGGATATTTTGTTCACCTTGCATTGCTCAAGTGGGAGTTTCAGTTTCCACTGGGAAGCTTTAACAGGAAATGGGTAAATCAAAACGGTGGAGATATTGGAACACTCATATATTGCTGGTGGGATTGTAAAAAAGTGCAGCCACTTTGGAAAACACTGTGGCAGTTCCTGAAAATATTAAACATAGAGGCCAGTTGGGCGTGGTGGCTCATGCCTGTAATCCCAGCACTTTGGGAGGCCGAGGTGGGTGGATCACTTGAGGTCAGGAGTTCAAGACTAGCCTGGTCAACATTGTGAAACGCTGTCTCTACTAAAAATAGAAAAATTAGCCAGGCTTGGTGGTGCAACCTCAGTTACTCGAGAGGCTGAGGTGGGAGGATCACCTGAACACCAGATGTGGAGGTTGCAGTGAGCTGTGATCTTGCTGCTTCACTCCAGCCTGGGCGACAAAGCGAGACTCTCTCTAGAAAAAACAAAAACAAAAACAACAACAACAACAAAAATTTAAACATAGAGTTACCTTATCACCTAGAAATTCTTTTCTTTTTTTATTTTTTCGAGACGGAGTCTCGCTCTTGTTACCCAGGCTGCAGTGCAATGGCCTGATCTCAGCTCACTGCAACCGCTGCCTCCTGAGTTCAAGCGATTCTCTTGCCTTAGCCTCCCGAGTAGCTGGGATTACAGGTGCCCGCCATCATGCCCAGCTAATTTTTTGTATTTTTAGTGGAGATAAGGTTTCACTATGTTGGCCAGACTGGTCTCGAACTACTAATCTCAGGTGATCCACCCACCTTGGCCTCAAAAGGCTGGGATCACAGGCGTGAGCCACCATGCCCCGCTGACTTCTTTTTTTGAGACAGAGTGGGCTCTGTCGCTCAGGCTAGAGTGCAGTGGTGCAATCTTGGTTCACTGCAACCTCCGCCTCCAAGGTTCACGCCATTCTCCTGCCTCAGCCTCCGGAGTAGCTGAGACTACAGGTGCCCGCTACCACGCCTGTTCTTGCCTGGCTAAGTTTTGTATTTTTGGTAGAGATGGGGTTTCCCCATATGGGCCAGGCTGGTCTCAAACTCCTGACCTTGTGATCCTCCTGCCTTGGCCTCCCAAAGTGGTGGGATTACAGGCGTGAGCCACCACACCCGGCAGTGCCTAGCTAACTTTTTCTGAGTTTTTCATAGAGACAAGGTTTCTCCATGTTAGCCAGGCTGGTCTCAAACTCTTTGCCCTCCCAAAGTGCTGGGATTACAGGTGTGAACCATCGCACTTGGCCTTATCACCTAGAAATTCCTACTCCTAGGTAGAAGAATCTGCCAAAGAGAGATGGAACCATATGCCCACAAAAAACTTATATATAAATGTATATGAATGAATGTTCACAGCAGTGTTCTTCGTAATAGTGAAAACAAGGAAAACAATGTCCATGAAGTGAAGAATGCATAAACAAAATGTGTCATATCCATACAATGGAGTATTATTTGACAATAAAAAAGAATGAAGTGGGCCGGGCGCAGTGGCTCATGCCTGTAATCCCAGCACTTTGGGAGGCCGAGGCGGGTGGATCACGAGGTCAGGAGATCAAGACCATCCTGGCTAACACAGTGAAACCCCGTCTCTACTAAAAACACGAAAAAAAATTAGCCGGGCGTGGTGGCGGGCACCTGTAGTCCCAGCTACTCAGGAGGCTGAGGCAGGAGAATGGCGGGAACCCGGGAGGCGGAGCTTGCAGTGAGCGGAGATCGCACCACTGCACTCCAGTCTGGGCGACAGAGCGAGACTCCGTCTCAAAAAAAAAAAAAAAAAAAGAAAAGAATGAAGTGATTATACATGGTAATACATACATGAACCTTGAAAACATCATACTAAGTGGAAGAAGTCAGGCTGGGTGCGGTGGCTCAGGCCTGTAATTCTAGCACTTTGGGAGGCTGAGGTGGGCAGATCACCTGAGGTCAGGAGTTCAAGACCACCCTGGCCAACACGGTGCAATCCCATCTCTACTATAAATACAAAAATTAGCCAGGCATGGTGGTGCGTGCCTGTAGTTCCAACTACTCGGGAGGCTGAGGTATGAGCAGTGCTTGAACTGGGGAGGTAGAGATTGCAGTGAGCTGAGATTGTACCACTGCACTCCAGCCTGGGCAACACAGTGAGACACTGTCTCAAAAAAAAAAAAAAAAAAAGTGGAAGAAGTCAGCCGCAAAACGCCACGTATTGTATAATTCTATTTATTTATTTATTTATTTATTTATTTATTTATTTATTTATTTTTGAGATGGAGAAGTCTCCCTCTGTTGCCCAGGCTGGAGTGCAATGGTGCAATCTCAGCTCACTGCAACCTCCACCTCCCCGGTCCAAGCCATTCTCCTGCTTCAGCCTCATGAGTAGCTGGGATTACAGGCACTCATCACCATGTCCAGCTAATTTTTGTAATTTTAGTAGAGACAGGGTTTCACCATGTTGGCCAGGCTAGTCTCAAACTCCTGACTTCAGGTGATCCATCTGCCTCAGCCTCCCAAAGCGCTGGGATTACAGGCGTGAGCCACTGTGCCCAGCCTGAACACAGCCTCATCTCAGTGTGGCCCAGCACGGCACCCACAGCCAAGCTTGGCATGTTTGACTTGGTGTGGGAGTGTCTCTCAGACTCTTTTCTTCAAGGTGGTGTTTTTAACATTTGGCCTCATATTACTTCTGTGTGGCAAAGGATTTTATGATCATAATATAGCCCTTGCTGGGAGGTCAGGCCATGTGGTGTTAAATTCATTCTGAGATAGGGAAGCCAACATCCAAAGCTGTTTCAGCAGCCCAGCCCAGCTGGGTACTAATGGAATCAGGGTGACATCACAGGATTTCAGCAATTTAGAGCAAATGCAATTTGACTCCCCAGTACAAAGCAGTTGGGATAGAAGGGTATGCATCCTGGGTCTGGTACCCAAACACCTGGGTTTGAATCTTAGTTCCACTACCTACTAGCTGAGTGAAAACGAAAGATTACATCTTTTAAAACCTAGCACAGTGGCCGGGCACGGTGGCTCACGCCTGTAATCCCAGCACTTTGGGAGGCTGAGGTGGGCGGATCATAAGGTCAGGAGATCGAGAACATCTTGGCCAACATGATGAAACCTCATCTGTACTAAAAATACAAAAATTAGCCGGGTGTGGTGGCATGCACCTGTAGTCCCAGCTACTCGGGAGGTTGAGGCAGGAGAATGGCGTGAACCTGGGAGGCGGAGGTTGCAGTGAGCCAAGATTGCGCCACTGCACTCTAGCCTGGGCTACAAAGGCAAAACTCCATCTCAAAAAAACAAAACAAAACAAAACCCCTAGCACAAAATCAGGGCTATACATACAGATATTATTGGGGCAGGGTGGGGGGGCGTTGTTTGGTTGGTTATTTTGGTTTTGCAATGGCGTCTCACTCTGTCGCCCAGGCTGGAGTGCGGTGGTGTGGTCACAGCTCCCTGCAGCCTCAACCTCCTGGGCTCAACCAATCTTCCCACCTCAGCTTCCTGAGTAGCTGGGACTATAGGTGCATGTCACCACGCCCAGCTTACTTTATTTTATTGTTATAGTGACAGGGTCTCCCTGTGTCGCTCAGGCTGGATGGTGTTTTATTGTTGGATAGAAAAGAGGGCTGGACTGGGGTCCCAGCTTTGCTGTTTCCTTGCTGTGTGATCTTAAACTAGTCATTTCTCATCTCCGGGCCTGTTTCCTTATCAGTCAAAAGACAATAATGTGATAGGCCCCATCTAACTAACAAGGTTGGTTTGATGAGGCTTATCTGGCAAAATGTGTGGGGAAAACACTAGAGAAACCCGAGAGGCCTACACGGTTATGTTGGGCAACGTGGAAAGAGTGACTTGCAAGATTCTGGAGATGAGAGAAGGCTCTGAGCAATGCTGAGGTGCCCGACAGAGGGGCAAAGACCCCAGAGGCAGAGTATTGAGGAAGCACTGCTGTTGCCCAAGAGAAACCCCTCCACCTCAAAGTCATTCAACCAAAGGAAATGGAGACAAAACCGCAAAGCACCGTTGGGCAAGACAGGGAGGTGCCAGCAAGTGGGGCAAGAGGCTCACAGCTGAGTGCCTCCTGGTAAACAGGCTGCAAAGGGGTCATGCTGCTGGAGGTAAGATGCAGGGGATAGAGGTAGCCCTACTGTCACTGCTGATGCCCAGGTTTAAGGTGGCTCCCAGGGGGCTAGGGATTCCTACTGTGCTTACCTTCCTCCTTCAGTGGCTTCCCATGGTCTTCAAGAAGGACAATAGCAGCTAACATTTATATAGCACCTAGGATGTCCCAGGCACTTTCTGAAAACACTTCCATCTATTCACTCCTGTAATCCTTGCAACAACCCTATGAGGTAGGACTTAGATTCTCCATGTTACAAATGAGGTCACTGACACACAGAGAGGCTGAGTGACTTGCACAAGATCACAGAGCTTGTAAGTGGTAGAGCCAGGCTTCAAGCCAAGGCCATCTGGCTCCAGGACCCACTTTTTCATTTTTTTTTTTTTTTTTTTTTTTTTTTTTTTTTTTTTTTTGAGACGGAGTCTCGCTCTGTCACCCAGGCTGGAGTGCAGTGGCCGGATCTCAGCTCACTGCAAGCTCCGCCTCCCGGGTTCACGCCATTCTCCTGCCTCAGCCTCCCGAGTAGCTGGGACTACAGGCGCCTGCCACCTCGCCCGGCTAAGTTTTTGTATTTTTAGTAGAGACGGGGTTTCACTGTGTTACCCAGGATGGTCTCGATCTCCTGACCTCGTGATCCGCCCGTCTCGGCCTCCCAAAGTGCTGGGATTACAGGCTTGAGCCACCGCGCCCGGCCAACACTTTTTCATTTTTTGAGATGAAATCTCATTCTGTTGCCAAGGCTGCAGTGCATGATCTCAGCTCACTGCAACCTCCACCTCCTGGGCTCCAGCGATTCTCCCACCTCAGCCTCCCAAGTAGCTGAGATTACAAGCGCCCACTGCCACACCTGGCTAATTTTTGTTTTTTTAGTAGAGACGAGGTTTCACTACCTTGGCCAGGCTGGTCCCGAACTCCTGACCTCTGGTAATCCACCCACCTCGGCCTCCCAAAGTGCTGGGATTACAGGCCTGAGCCACTGCACCCAGTTCCCAGGACCCACTTTCTTAGCAACTCCTCTGCTTTTTAGCTTTGAGATGGGGATGACTGGCCTGACAGCCAAATAGCAAAGGGATTAGGGCTCGGTGTGGTTTTTAGGACCTTAATAATAATAATAATAATAATAGTCATAGACATAAGAACTACTAATCCAGCTGTCCTTGTCGATGGCATCAGTCCAGCATGGGCACTGGAGGTCTGAGGGCTCAGGGCCACCCAGCGATTCCCTGTGTGCAGCCTAATTAGTTACATTCCAATAGCAACCCTCAGGGCAAACCACTCGTGCCAGACTCTGTAGTGGGTGCTTTACCCATAGCAGTGTCAAAAACAGTATTTTGGCCGGGCATGGTGGCTCACGCCTGTGATCCCAGCATTTTAGGAGGCTGAGGCTGGCAGATCACTTGAGGTCAGGAGTTCAAGACCAGCCTGGCAAATGTGGTAAAATCCATCTCTACTAAAAGTACAAAAATTAGCCGGGCGTGGTGGTGCACACCTGTAATCCCAACACTTTGAGAGGCTGAGGCAGTCAGATCACCTGAGGTTAGGAGTTTGAGACCAGCCTGGCCAACATGGTGAAACCCTGTCTCTACTAAAAATACAGAGATTAGCTGGGCATGGTAGTCTGTGCCTCTAATTCCAGCTACTCAGGAGGTTGAGGCCCAATAATCACTTGAACCTAGAGGAGGCAGAGGCTGCAGTGAGCCAAGATCATGCCACTGTACTCTAGCCTGGGCGACAGAGTGAGACTCTGCCTCAAATAATAATAATAATAATGGGCTGGGCATAGTGGCTCATACCTATAATCCCAGCACTTCGGGAGGCAGAGGCGGGCAGATCATCTGAGCTCAGGAGTTCAAGACGACCAGCCTGACAAACATGGTGAAACCCCATCTCTACTAAAAATACAAAAATTAGCCAGGCATGGTGGCACATGCCTGTAATTCCAGCTACTTGGGAGGCTGAGGCAGGAAAATTGCTTGAACCTGAGAGGTGGAGGTTGCAGTGAGCTGGGATCGTGCCACTGTACTCTAGCCTGGGCAACAAGAGTGATACTCTGTCTCAAAAAAGAGAGAGAGAGAGAGAGAGAGAGAAAGAAAAAGAAAGAAGGAAGGAAGGAAGGAAGGAAGGAAGGAAGGAAGGAAGGAAGGAAGGAAGGAAGGAAGGAAGGAAGGAAGGAAAGACAAAGAGAAAGAAAGGGTGGCTCTTAATATCATTGTCCCTACAACACACCAGCAAGCTGGGCTTTATAACCCTACTAAAAGGGTAGAAACTGAGATTCACAGAAATGAAGTGGTTCCTAAAGTCACAATGACAGGGACCAAAACTGGGACCAGAACCCACAGCCAGGTTCTCTTCCCTGCAATCCCCCACTGTCTCCCTAGAGAACTCTAGCTCACTGGATGTGGCTTGTAAACCTTTTGCTAACTGGTTACAGCGCAGTCACCTGGGTAGAGGCCAGGCTGGCCACTCCTAGAGAATCTAAGACGTCTGGACCAGTGACCATCTCCTCTCCCCTCCTCCACTGTCCAATTTAATTTCATGTCCATTTTCTGGACACTGAGTAGGCACATGGCTATTCCTCCTGCTCTCCCTCAAGCAGGAGCACAGTTGTCCCAGATACTACATGGCACCCTCCCTTATTTCACTGAGGACAATCTTAAAATGTCACCTCCACAAAGACACCATCACTAAAGCCCTATTCCAAATGAAAACCAATGTCGGCCAGGCGCGGTGGCTCAAGCCTGTAATCCCAGCACTCTGGGAGGCCGAGACAGGCAGATCACGAGGTCAGGAGATCGAGAGCATCCTGGCTAACACGGTGAAACCCCGTCTCTACTAAAAAGTACAAAAAACTAGCCGGGCGTGGTGGCGGGCGCCTGTAGTCCCAGTTACTCGGGAGGCTGAGGCAGGAGAACGGTGTAAACCCGGGAGGCGGAGCTTGCAGTGAGCTGAGATCCGGCCACTACACTCCAACCTGGGCGACAGAGCGAGACTCTGTCTCAAAAAAAAAAAAAAAGAAAACCAATGTCACTCTCTAGAGCTGCCCCCTTCCCCTGTTTTTTTTCTTCTTCTTCTTCTTTTTTTTTTTTTGTTGTTGTTTGTTTTGTTTTGTTTTTTTCAGTTGGAGTCTCACTCTTGTTGCCCAGGCTAGAGTGCAGTGGCGAGATCTTGGCTCACTGCAACCTCTGCCTCCCGGGTCTAGTCAATTCTCCTGCCTCAGCCTCCTGAGTAGCTGGGATTACAGGCGCCTGCCACCAGGCCTGGCTAATTTTTGTATTTTTAGTAAAGACAAAGTTTCACCATGTTGGCCAGGCTGGTCTCAAATTCCTGACCTCAGGTGATCTGCCTCCTCAGTGTCCCAAAGTGCTGGGATTACATGTGTGAGCCAATGCACCCGGCCCCTTCCCCTGCTTTAGTTTTCTTCATGTCCTTGCCACGGCCTGACAAATTGCACACTGTGTTGTTTTATCCATTTACTCTTTGTCTTCACTAAAACATAAACTCCAGGAGGGCAGGAACTTTTAGGGTTAGTCCCCTGCCCTATCTCCAGTGCCTGGAACAGCCCTGCATTTAATAAATGCTTGTTGATGGGCTGGGCGCGGTGGTTCATGCCTGTAATCCCAGCACTTTGGGAGGCCGAGGCCGGTGGATCACGAAGTCAGGAGATCGAGACCATCCTGGCTAACATAGTGAAACCCCATCTCTACTAAAAATTAAAAAAAAAAAAAAATTTAAAAAAATTAAAAAATGTTTGTTGAATCAATAAATGATACTGAGCCAAGGCTATGAAGTTGTGCTGATGAACCATCTGGGACCATAGGGGACTATGTTGGTGACATTCTAAGAAGTACTCTTTTTTTTTTTTTTTTTTTTTTCCGAGACGGAGTCTTGCTCTGTCGCCCAGGCTGGAGTGCAGTGGCGGGATCTCGGCTCACTGCAAGCTCCGCCTCCCGGGTTCACGCCATTCTCCTGCCTCAGCCTCCCGAGTAGCTGGGACTACAGGCGCCCGCCACCTCGCCCGGCTAGTTTTTTTGTATTTTTTTAGTAGAGACGGGGTTTCACCGTGTTAGCCAGGATGGTCTCGATCTCCTGACCTTGTGATCCACCCGTCTCGGCCTCCCAAAGTGCTGGGATTACAGGCTTGAGCCACCGCGCCCGGCCAGAAGTACTCTTACACAAGTACAAATTAATTGTCCTGGAAGTACAGGGAAGGCAGAGATCAGTTCTGACCTGCAGGCAGGGACGAGGAGGCCTCTGAGTGATCCCTTTAGGCTGGGTGAAACTTCAAAGGTGGCACTGTAATGAGAGAGAGAATCTCATGTGGAAGGAATGGCAAGGGCAGTCAAGGGCAAAGCTGTTTCCAGGGGCAGGAAACCAGGTTAGGGAGACAAATCCATGTGGCTTTGGGTTTAGGGTTGATGAGCAGGTGAGAAGGAGGCTAGGGCAGGTTGCAGAGGGCTTCGAATGCCAGGCTGTTGGGAGTTTACAGGTCTCTGATGGTGTCCTAAGAAGAGCAATCTGTATCTATAGCATCAATATATCTATCTATCCATATACACATATGAATATATGCACACGTGTGTTTATTTATTTATTTATTTATTTGAGATAGGGTCTCACTCTATTGCCCAGGCTGGAGTGCAGTGGTGCAATCTCAGCTCACTGCAACCTCCGCCTCCCAAGTTCAAGCGATTCTCGCCTCAGCCGCCCAAGCAGCTGGGATTAGAGGCGCGCACCACCACACCCGGCTAATTTTTTTTAGTAGAGACGGGGGTTCGCTATGTTGGCCAGGCTGGTCTCGAACTCCTGGTCTCAAGTGATCCGCCAGCCTCGGCCTCCCAGAGTGCTGGGATTACAGGCGTGAGCCACCGCGCCCGGCCTTTTTTATTTATTTATTTTATTTATTTACTTTTTTTTTTTTTTTTTTGAGAAGGAGTCTCATGCTGTCACCCAGGCTGGAGTGCAGTGGCCGGATTTCGGCTCACTGCAAGCTCCGCCTCCCGGGTTTACGCCATTCTCCTGCCTCAGCCTCCCCAGTAGCTGGGAGGCTACTCCCCGCTACCTCGCCCGGCTAGTTTTTTTTTTTTTTTTTTTTTTTTGATTTTTTAGTAGAGACGGGGTTTCACCGTGTTAGCCAGGATGGTCTCGATCTTCTGACCTCGTGATCCGCCCGTCTCGGCCTCCCAAAGTGCTGGGATTACAGGCTTGAGCCACCGCGCCCGGCCTGCGCCCGGCCTTTTAATGGATAATACCCTTTGAATAGGCTCCCAAGACTCAGTTTGGGCATAAAAAGTTTTACAATGAAAATCTCCTTTTCACTTGTATTCCCACGGCCCCCGCCAGGGAAATTTGCCCACCCAGACAAGTAACCAACGTCGTTATGTTTTGTGTCCTGCTCCAGCCGATTCATGTTTACAGCGAGTCCCTCACATCCGCCGTTTCAGGTTACACAGGCGCAGTGGCGAAGAAGTTTCAGGCCCCCGCCCAGCCCCACTCGCCGCAGCCAGGTAGCCCCTCCACCCTTCCTGCCCGGAAGTCCTGCTCGCTCCACCCAAGGACAGGTGAGTTCGCCAGGGCACGCCCACTTCCGTCTCATTAGCCTATCGAATATGTTATGCAAATTGACACACGTCCCCGCGCCTCACGACAACCAATGGTTGCGGAGGCGCCGCAGGTCGCCCAGGTTCCAGTTCTCAAGATGCTCGGGGAGGTCTGCCACGTTTCTAATGCGGCAGGAAGAACCGAAATTGCAAGAGCCCGAGAAACAAGCAGCTATCAAGACTGCTGAAGCGAGGCCTGCGGCCCTGTAATCACACAAGCTCAAGCTTCACGGAAACTGGAGGCCATGTCGCCTGATCCCCGGGCTGACCCCTTCCCTCCCTCCGCGTAATTCCTGCCAAGCGCCAGGTGCCCGGTGCCCACGTAGTCTCGGTGAACACAGAAATCACTGCAGATGTAGCCACGCTACTCTGAGTTAAGGACACGGCGTCCGCAGGAGAGCCAAGGCCTCGCTGCTGGGGTTCAGAGCCTCTCAGAAAACAACAGGCAAATTCAAGTTCCGCCTCCACCACTTGTTAGCTATGCGACTTTGGGCAATCCTCGTCACCTTTCTAAGCCTCATTTTCCTTATCTGGAAAATGGGAATAATAACACTGCCTCCCAGCTACGATATGAGGACCAATGGCTAGTCAAATGGAAAGCAAGAGGGTCTTTGCCAGCCGTTGTGCTTGGTGGTTAAGAGTATCACTTGGGTCAGACAGATTTGAATTCAAATCCTGCTTTTCCCAGTTACTTGTGTTCCAACCTTAGGCAAATCACTGACTTTATCCTCTGATTCTCACTTTCTTCAACTGTAAAGAATTCCATGGGCTGTTGTTAGGATTAAATGAGTTAAGGTTTATTGATTGAGATAGGATCTCTGTCACCTAGGCTGGAGTGCAGTGGCACAAACACTGTTCACTGCAGCCTCAACCTCCCAAGCTCAAGCGATCCTCCTGCCTCAACCTCCCAAGAAGCTGGAACTACAGGCGTGCACCACCACACCTGGTTAATTTTTTTTCTTATTTTTGTAGAAATGGGGTCTTACTGTGTTGCCCAGACTGGTCTTCAACTCCTGGGTTGAAGCAATCCTCCCACCTGAGCCCCACAAAGTACTGGGATTACAAGTGTGAGTCACTGTGCCCAGCCCGAGTTAAGGTTTTCAAGGCACTTGGCACAGAGCCAGGCCACGTGTGGTTTCAGAACTGTGGCACCTCCTGGAGCCTGGTTTAATCTCATCAGCTGTCTTCTGGATACGATAATGTTTGCCCTGCCTGCCACATAGGATCGTCATGAGTCGTAAATGACTTATGACACATTTATAAACAGAAAAATATTATACCAATGTTAGTTAGTGGTATGGTGAGGCAGCCAGCACACTGAAAAAGCATGAGCTCGGCCCTGGCTGGGCCTTTTATTTACTGTGTGACCTTGGACAGATGATTTCACCTGCTGAATTTTTATCATGAGAATATATTCTTTTTTACCTAGCCTGAGCAGCAAAGCAAGACTTTGTCTCTACCAAAAATTTTTTTTTTTTTTTTTGAGACGGAGTCTCGCTCTGTCGCCCAGGCTGGAGTGCAGTGGCCAGATCTCAGCTCACTGCAAGCTCCGCCTCCCGGGTTCACGCCATTCTCCTGCCTCAGCCTCCCAAGTAGCTGGGACTACAGGCGCCCGCCACCTCGCCCAGCTAGTTTTTTGTACTTTTTAGTAGAGACGGGGTTTCACCGTATTAACCAGGATGGTCTCGATCTCCTGACCTCGTGATCCGCCCGTCTCGGCCTCCCAAAGTGCTGGGATTACAGGCTTGAGCCACTGCGCCCGGCCTATACCAAAAAATTTTTTAAAAATTAGCTGGGCATGGTGGCATGCACCTGTAGTCCCAGGTACTCGGGAGGCTGAGGTGGGAGGATCACTTGAGCCCGGGAGTTGGAAGCTGCAGTGAGCTATAATCACACCCCTGCACACCAGTCTGAGTGAGAGTGAGACCTTGGTCTCAAAATACATATATATATACACACACATACACACATCACATATATATATACATATATACATATATATTCTTTTTAGAGATATTAAATTTAAATATAATACATTATTTAAAACATAATAAGTAATAAAAGGCTGGGCACAGTTGCTCACACCTGTAATCCCAGCACTTTGGGAGGCTGAGGTGGGCGGATCACAAGGTCAGGAAATCAAGACCATCCTGGCCAACAGGGTGAAACCCTGTCTCTACTAAAAATACAAAAATTAGCCAGGCATGGTGGTGGGCGCCTATAGTCCCAACTACTCGGGAGGCTGAGACAGGGGAATCGCTTGAACCCAGGAGGGGGAGGTTGCAGTGAGCTGAGATCGTGCCACCACACTCCAGCCTGGTGACAGTGGAAGACTCCATCTCAAAAAAAAAAAAAAAAAAAAAGTAATAAAAATATATAATCTGAAATTATTTTTCAACTTCATAGGTCGAGGCCTCCTCCCCTGGGGTAAGGAGAAGTCCAGATGCGAAGTTTACCCTGTTGTCTACATGCTAGAATTTACCATGGAAAACCAGAGTCATGGTTTAATGGGGAAAATGTCCAAACCCTAACAAGGGTCACCTCTGAATGGAGTGGCCACTCATTGCTGTCAGCATTCTCAAAGCCGCTCTGAAGTCATAGTCTATGGAGGGAAATGACCTCGGTTTGGAAGCCCTCGGGCTGGAGTTCCCTCAGCATCAGAGGTGTCCAGGGACTCTGGGTGAATCACTCCTCCCTAATGGACTTGCCCTTCAACCTTGATGAGGATGAACACCTCATTAAGGAACAATAGCTCTCCCCTCACCTTAATGCCTTACATGGGGATGGAGTAGCCCAGGGTCATCCTGCCAATCCATTGTGAGGCTTCTCCAGCTGTCCTAGGATGCCTCTGGCCTTGGACAGCCTTCCTGTTCTTCCTCCTCTGGGGCCCACAGTCTTGATGAGTGTGGCTTATTGGACTCCCAGCATTCTTCAGTGCAGACTCTTATCCAGCTGGAGAAAGGAGGGGTGGGAGAATGCCAAGGCCCAAGCCCACTTTCTCTGCTGTGCCCACTGTCACATCTTCGCTGTGTGTGGTAAGTGCCCCTGCAGTACAGGGCCTGCTGTACAAATCGTTCATCAAGGCAGGAGAGAGAGAGAGAGACTGACATCTGGGGTATAGGCTTTTAACTACCTCATTCTGGAAGTGACATTTGTCACTTTCACTGCCATATCATTGGCCAGCCCTAACCACAGGCCCACCCGAAGGCAAGGATACAGGGGCCAGGCGAAGTGCCTCATGCCTATAATCCCAGCATTTTCGGAGGCAGAGGCTGGCGGATCACCCGAGGTCGGGAGTTTGAAACCAGCATGACCAACATGGCAAAAACCCATCTCTACTAAATATACAAAAATCAACCAGGGTGGTGGCAGGCGCCTGTAATCCCAGCCACTTGGGAGGCTGAGGCAGGAGAATCACTTCAACCCAGCAGGTGGAGGTTGCAGTGAGTTGAGATTGCACCATTGCACTCCAGCCCAGGCAACAAAAGCGAGACTCCATCTCAAAAAAAGAGAGAAAAAAAAAAAAAAAAAGGCCAGGCCCGGTGGCTTATGCCTGTAATCCCAGCACTTTGGGAGTCCAAGGCAGGCAGATTACAAGGTCAAGAGATCGAGACCATCCTGGCCAACATGGTGAAACCCCACCTCTACTAAAAATACAAAAATTAGCTGGGCGTGGTGGCATGTGCCTGTATTCCCAGCTACCTGGGAGGCTGAGGCAGGAGAATCACTTGAACCTGGGAAGGGAAGGTTGCAGTGAGCCGAGATCATGCCATTGCACTCTAGCCTGGTGACAGAGTGAGACTCTGTTTCAAAAAAAAAAAAAAAAAAAGCTAGGCGCAATGGCTCATGCCTGTAATCCCAGCACTTTGCGAGGCCGAGACGGGCAGATCACGAGATCAGCAAATCGAGACCATCCTGGCTAACACAGTGAAACCCTGTCTCTACTAAAAATACAGAAAATTAGCCGGGCGTGGTGGCGGGCCCCTGTAGTCCCAGCTACTATTCGGGAGGCTGAGGCAGGAGAATGGCGTGAACCCGGGAGGCGGAGCTTGCAGTGAGCCAAGATCACGCCACTGCACTCCAGCCTGGACAACAGAGTGAGACTCCATTTAAAAAAAAAAAGAAAAAAAAGAGAAAAAAAGCAAGGATACAGGGCAGGGCTGGGCATTTCGTGAGCACTGTTGTCTGGTTGTCTCAGTTGAGATCTTTTTTTTTTTTTTTCAAGATGGAGTCTCGCTCTGTCGCCCAGGCTGGAGTGCAGTGACAAGATCTCAGCTCACTGCAAGCTCCACCTCCTTAGTTAAGTGATCCTCTTGTCTCAGCCTCCTAAGTAGCTGGGATTACAGGCATGTATCACCACACCCGGTGAATTTTTTTTATTTTTAGTGGAGACAGGGTTTTGCCATGATAGCCATGGTTGAACATCTCAAACTTCTGACCTCAAGTGATCCACCCACCTTGGCCTCCCGAAGTGTCAGGATTACAGGTGTGAACCACCGCACTCGGCCAATAGTCAGGATCTTTCTGCTCAGCCTTTCAGCCAACATTAATTTACTCCAGAATTAGAGGCCATTAGAGTGGGAGGGACCTTGGGAACCATCTCAGCCAGTGAACTCCAAAATTAAAATCACATCAGGCTGGGCACGGTGGCTAATGCCTGTAATGCCAGCACTTTGGGAGGCCGAAGTGGGCAGATCACCGGAGGTCGGGAGTTTGAAACCAGCCTGGCCAACATGGTGAAAGCCCGTCTCTACTAAAAATATAAAAAATTAGCTGGGCATGGTGGCAGGCGCCTGTAATCCCAGTTACTCAGGAGGCTGAGGCAGGAGAATCGCTTGAGTCTGGGAAGCAGAGGTCACGCCACTGAGCCGAGATCACGCCACTGCACTCCAGCTTGGGCGACAGAGTGATCATCTTAAAAAAAAAAAAGAAAAAAGAAAAAAAGAAAAAAAAACACAGCAACAAACAAACACATCAGAATCCTCTGGGGTTGTTGTCAAAAATACAGAGTCCTTGGTCCTACCGCAGACCACCTGAATCAAAATGTCTAGGATGGGACCAGGGAATTAACTTTTTTTTTTTTTTGTAGAGGAGAGATCTCACTATGTTGCCGAGGCTGGTCTTGAACTCCCAGACTTGAGGGATCCTCCTGCATGGGCCTCCCAGAGTGCTAGGATTACAGATGTGAGCCACCACACCTGGCTGAATTTACATTTTTAAAAGCTCACCAGGCGATTTTAGCAACAGCTTGGTTTGGGATCCACTGATAGAGTCAAACCCTCTTTTACAGATGAGAAAACCAAAGCTCAGAAAGGGTCAGTGACTTCCTCAAGACCACGAAGAGAGTAAATGATGGAGCTTGGATCACAGTCCCAGCTTCCTGTCCTGGCCTGGGCTTATAACACCTGTAGCTGTCACCTGTTGCCTCTGCCTACCCAGTGTCATACCCGTCTCCTGACAACAGCATGTCCGCTTTCCCTTCGGGAAGTCACCAGCCTCCCATTCTCAACCCCCGTGAGTCAAGTTGGCCTGATCCTTTTTCTCAAGTCTGGAGTGGGCACATGACTTCGACCTAACCAATCATGATCCTGGGAATATGTTCCAGGATGGTCTTGAGATCAAATCCAGAGATAGAAGTAGCCGCAGGCTGTTTGCTGGAACAAGTTAAAGAAGCTCTTTCTTTTTTTTTCTTTTTTTTTTTTTTGAGACAGAGTTTCACTCTTGTTGCCCAGGATGGAGTGCAATGGTGCGACCTCTGCTCACCGCAACCTCTGCCTCCCGAGTTCAAGCAATTCTCTTGCCTCAGCTTCCCGAGTAGCCGGGATTACAGGCATGCACCACCACGCCCGGCTAATTTTGTATTTTTAGTAGAGACGGGGTTTCTCCATGTTGGTCAGGTTTGTCTCAAACTCCCGACCTCAGGTGATCCACCCTCCTCGGCCTCCCAAAGTGCTAGGATTATAGGTGTGAGCCACTGTGCCCAGTCCTTTTTCTTTTTGTTCTTTTTCTTTTTCTTTTTGTTTTTGAGACGGAGTCTTGCACTGTTGCCTGGGCTGGAGTGCAGTGGCGTGATCTCGGCTCTCTGCAACCTCCGCCTCTCGGGTTCAAGTGATTCTCCTGCCTCAGCCTCCCGAGTAGCTGGGATTACAGGTGCCTGTCAGCATGCCCAGCTAATTTTTCTGTATTTTTAGTATAGATGGGGTTTTGCTATGTTGGCCAGGCTGATCTTGAACTCCTGACCTCGTGATTCGCTCACCTCGGCCTCCCAAAGTGCTGGGATTACAGACATGAGCCACCGTGCCTGGCCAAGATTTCTTCTTTTTCTTTTTGAGATGGAGCCTTGCTCTGTCACCTAGGCGGGAGTGCAATGGCACGATCTCAGCCTCACTGCAACCTCTGCCTCCTGGGTTCAAGCAATTCTTTCATCTCAGGCTCCCGAGTAGCTGGGATACAGGCACCCACCATCAAGCCCGGTTAATTTTTGTATTTTTGTAGAGATGGGGTTTCACCACGTTGGCCAGGCTGGTCTTGAACTCCTGACCTCAGGTGATCCGCCCTCCTCGGCCTTCCAAAGTACTGGGATTACAGGAGTGAGCCACCTCACCTGGCCAGAAGCTCTCTTTCCCTTAAGGTTGCTAATTGGCCCGATGTGAGCCTGGACAGAGCAGGTGGTGGTCTTTGCCGTCATGTTGGGAGAGTCTGCCTGAAAATAAACCCTGCACAGAGGAGAACAGGGCTGAGGGACAGAGTCCTGACAGCATCATCTGGACTCCTGCACCCAGCTCCACCTGGATTTTATTTGTGATTATTATTTATTGCCAACCAATACATTCCCTTTCAGTTCCCCCATGTTGGGGTTTTGCCCTTGCAACATCAAACAGCTGGGGACAGAGTGCTGGGGTTCAGAGCAGCACCGGTCAGACACCAGGTGTCCATTGAGGGGCTGCGGGGAAAAATTGAGTGCAAAATGCTGATTCCGCCTTTCACAAGCCAGGGACACAGGCAGCAAGGGGTGCCTAGGACAATGTTCTAGAGCAGCATCGTAGACATCCAGGCTCTCATTTGATCTCCTCCCCAAAAAATAAGCAGAGGAAGCATAATCATCTCGGAATGATGAGGAATCCATGGCTCAGAGAGATGAGGTCACTTGCCCAAGGCCGCACAGGAAGTGGCAGAGCTGAGGTTTAGCCCAGGTGTTTTCAAGTCTCAGCCAGGATGCTTGGTGTTCCTTTGGCCACTCCCTATGGGGCTGGGTTCTGCCTGGAATCACAGCCAATGTCTGCTGAGTGCCCGCCATGTGCCGGGAACTACTGTAAGCACTTACATGTTTTTTGTTTGTTCATTTTGTTTTTTTGAGACAGAGTCTCACTCTGTTGCCCAGGCTGGAGTACAATGGCACGATCTCGGCTCACTGCAACCTCTGCCTCCCGGATTCAAGCAGTTCTCCTGTCTCAGCCTCCCCAGTAGCTGGAATTATAGGCACCCACCACCATGCCCGGCTAATTTTTGTATTTTTAGTAGAGGTGGAGTTTCACCATGCTGCCCAGGCTGAGGCAGGAGAATAGCTTGAACCCGGGAGGCGGAGGTTGCAGTGAGCCGAGATGATACCACTGCACTTCAGCCTGGGCGACAGAGCGAGTCTCTGTCTCAAAAAAAAAAAAAAGGAAAAGAAAAGGAAGAACAGAAGAAAAGAGCACCCCACACATATCCATTCCTCTCTTCCTCCATTAAACCGGAGCCAGGGGCTGGGGCTGGGTGTGTGTGCTCCTCCCTTCCCAGGCTCTTGCTGGTTTTCAAAGGACCAGAGAAATGTCTCGAGGACTGCCGCTTCAGTCCACGTGACCAGGATGAAAGTCATTAACAAAAGGCCAATGTTTGGGGAAGAGCCTTTGCCCTCCTTTCAGGGCCTCAGCTGGGGGTCAGGGAGATAAGGCAGGAGCAAAAATAAAACTGAAAATGTGTTTACTCTGAGATGAAAGTGCATTGCTAAACGCTAACCGCAAGGACTTGTATACAAAAACCACATGTCTGGGGCTGTTCTGGAATGTCACAAACTGCAATGGCAAGAAAAGGCAGCAGGCAGGACCAGGACACCGCTCCGTGGGAGCCCCCTCTGGTGCCCTGGCTCTGTCAGCCCCTAGGGTCTGTGATCTTTCAAACCAGACCTCAGCCTGAGCAGCCCACCCAGCCACGTGAGCCACCATGCCCAGCCTAATTTCTTTTCTTTTCTTTCATTTTTTAAACAGAGGCCAGCAGGCCAGGTGCTGTGATTCATGCCTGTAATCCCAGCAGTTTGGGAGGTTGAGGCAGGTGGATCACCTGAGGTCAGGAGTTCCACACCAGCCTGGCCAAGATGGTGAAACCCCGTCTCTACCAAAAATACAAAAAATTAGCTGGGTGTGGTGGCAGGTACTTGTAATCCCAGCTACTTGGGAGGCTGAGGCAGGAGAATGGCTTGAACCCGGGAGGCAGAGGTCCCAGTAAGCCGAGACAGCGCCACTGCACTCCAGCCTGGGCAACAGAGTGAGACTCCGCCTCAAAACAAAAAACAAAAAACAAAAAAATTAGCCAGGTGTAGTGGCGGACGCCTGTAATCTCAGCTACTCCAGAGTCTGGGGGCAGAGAATTGCTTGAACCCGGGAGGTGGAGGTTGCAGTGAGCCAAGATCGTGCCATTGCACTCCAGCCTGGGCAACAGGCAATACTTCATCTCAAAAAAAAAAAAAAAAAAGACCAGGCGCGGTGGCTCATGCCTGTAATCCCAGCACTTTGGGAGGCCGAGACAGGAGGATCATGAGGTCAGGAGATCGAGATCATCCTGGCTAACACAGTGAAACCCCGCCTCTACTAAAAATACAAAAAATTAGCGGGCGCGGTGGCGGACGCCTGTAGTCCCAGCTACACGGGAGGCTGAGGCAGGAGAATGGCGTAAACCCGGGAGGCAGAGCTTGCAGTGAGCCGAGATCGCACCACTGTACTCCAGCCTGGGCGACAGAGCGAGACTCCGTCTCAAAAAAAAAAAGAAAAAAAAAAGAAAAAAACAAAACAAAACATGAATGAGTTACTCTTGTGAGCAGCCCTCTGGAGCTGGAGTTTGACTCCTGGGAGACGAGATGCCACTGTGACTGAGCAAACAGGAATAGCTGTTCCACTAAAGTCTCACAAAGGCCCTGGCTGGAGGAATTTCTCTAGGAACTCCCGGGAGCAGCTGAGGAAATATGACGGGGTGGACATTCCCACAAGCCAAAGAAAAGTCGTTTGGTTACAGAGACCGGTGTCTGTATTCTTCTAGAAAACATGGGCTCTGCGGAAATCAGGGAAGACTCTGACAGGAGCCACCAGGCAGAATCCTCCAGACAGACTAGAATGAGTGCAAAGGAGCACAGAACAGCTGTCACTGGGTGGTTGGACTGAACAGACCTTTCTCACGTGTTGTTATTATTTTTATTTTTATTTATTTATTTGGAGAGAGTCTTGCTCTGTTGCCCAGGCTATAGTACAGTGGTGAGAACTTGGTTCACTGAAACCTCCACCTCCTGAGTTCAAGCTATTCTCCTGCTTCAGCTTCCTGCGTAGCTGGGATTACAGGAGTGAGCTACCATATCTGGCTAATTTTTGTATTTTCAGCAGAGACGGGGTTTCAGCATGTTGGCCAGGCAGGTCTCAAGCTTCTGGCCTCAAGGGATCCACCCGCCTCAGCCTCCCACAGTGCTGGAATTATAGGCATGAACCACCACACCCAGCCTGTTATTATTATTATTTTTAATTTGAGATAAAACAGAAGCCATGTACTTTTGAATTATTCTAACCAAAAGTCTCCTGTTGGGGCTTACACTGTCAACGGTCTGAAGATGTTTTTCTGCTGCAAGCCTCAGCTTCCTCATGTGTAAAGTGGGGAAAATAATAGTACCTGCCTCCTAGGACTTAAAGTTATCTATGAGAAATGCTTAGTGCTGGGCATGGTGGCTCATGCCTCTAATCCCAGGGCTTTGGGAGGCCAAGGTGGGAGGATTGCTTGAGGCCAGGATTTTGAGACCAGCCTGAGAAACATAATGAGACCCTATCTCTACAAATTTTTTTTTCTATGAGGCATTTTATTTGTAAATATATGTATTACATCCCTAGAAAAAAAATCACAGGATTTTCCCTCCTGTGTGTTTTCTTTTTTTTTTTTTTGAGACGGAGTCCCACTCTGTCGCCCAGGCTGGAGTGCAGTGGCCGGATCTCAGCTCACTGCAAGCTCCGCCTCCTGGGTTTACACCATTCTCCTGCCTCAGCCTCCTGAGTAGCTGGGACTACAGGCGCCCGCCACCTCGCCCGGCTAGTTTTTTGTATTTTTTAGTAGAGACGGGGTTTCACTGTGTTAGCCAGGATGGTCTCAATCTCCTGACCTCGTGATCCGCCCGTCTCGGCCTCCCAAAGTGCTGGGATTACAGGCTTGAGCCACCATGCCCGGCCTCCTGTTTTCTTTTCTTTTTTTTTTTTTTGAGATGGAGTCTCACTCTGGCACCCAGACTGGAGTGCAGTGGTATGACCTCAGCTCACTGTGGCCTCCGCCTGCTGGGTTCCAGCAATTCTCCTGCCTCAGCCTCCCGAGTAGCTGGGACTACAGGTGCACACCACTATGCCTGGCTAATTTTTTGTATTTTTAGTAGACACAGGGTTTCACCGTGCTGGCCAGGCTCATCTGGAACTCCTGACCTCATGATCCGCCCACCTCAGCCTCCCAAAGTGCTGGGATTACAGGTGTGAGCCACCGCGCCCGGCTTCCTGTGTGTTTTTGTCTTGCTTCTTCATGGTCCATGATGCCAGTTGAGGTTGTGAGTACAATGAAACCAAACTGGCAGGATGGGAACAGATTATTCTGCCATTTTTCTAGATCTTTGGGTTGTACATCAAATCTGGTATTGATCACTCCACACTTGTTTAGCCTGCCTGTGAGGTTCACAACAATTTTCCCAGCTCTGTGATCATCAATGATTTCAAATTCGCCAATGTAACCATGCATGCTTCATCATCACAGAGAGAAACCGGACGATGACTTTGAAGCACAGACTAATAAGCACCTGGCATTTGCCTCCCTTTTCGGCATTGTTGATGCTCTTGAGAGCATCAGCTAGGGGCCGGGTGCGGTGGCTCACGCCTGTAATCCCAGCACTTTGGGAGACCGAGGCGGGTGGATCACCTGAGGTCAGGAGATGGCCAACATGGTGAAACCCCATCTCTACTAAAAAAAATACAAAAATTAGCCGGGCGTCATGGCAGCCGCCTGTAATCTTAGCTACTTGGGAGGTTGAGGCATGAGAGTCCCTTGAACTCGGGAGGCAGAGGTTGCAGTGAGCCAAGATCACGCCACTGCACTCTACCCTGGGTGACAGAGTGAGACTGTCTCAAAAAAAAAAAAAGAGAGAGAGCATCAGCCAGGACATTCATGGCACCATTGTGGCGGCATGGAAAGATGGTGGAAAGAGGACCACAAATTTGTTTTAAGACAGAGTTTCACTCTTGTTGCCCAGGCTGGAGTGCAATGGTACGATCTTGGCTCACTGCAACCTCTGCCTCCTGAGTTCAAGCGATTCTCCTGCCTCAGCCTCCCAAGTAGCTGGGATTACAGGCATACGACACCACATTCAGCTAATTTTTGTGTTTTTAGTAGAGATGGGGTTTCTCCATGTTGGTCAGGCTGGTCTCAAACTCCCGACCTCAGGGGATCTGCCCACCTTGGCCTCTCAAAGTGCTGGGATTACAGGAGTGAGCCATTGTGCCTGGCAAAAAAAAAAAAAAAATCATTTTAAATTAGCCAGGCAGAGTGGTGTGCACCTGTAGTCCCAGCTACTTGGGAGGCAGAGACAGGAGGATCGTTTGGGCCTGGGGTTTGGGTCTACAGTGAGCTGTGATTGCACCACTGCACTTTAGCCTGGGTGACACATCGAGGCCCTGTCTGTAAAAAAAAAAAAAAAAAAAAAAAAGAGAGAGAAAAGAAAAAGGCTTAGGATGTCACCTAAGTATGTCATAAGCACTCAGTGAACACTGGCATCAAGAGGCTTCTCTAAGGCTCAGTTTGGCACCAGTGAGGGCCAGGAGCCTGGTGGGGGCAGGGAACCTGGCCTTCCTTGGGTGAGAAAGGTGCCTCATTCTTCCCATGGCCTCACTTTTCTGGCTTCCATAGGACCCTCTTGTGATTTAGTTACCAACATGCCCTCATTCATTCAGTCAAAACACTTTTATAACAAGCTCTGAGGACACAGTGACAAACCAGACGAAGCCCCTGCTCACAAGCCCCTGAGGGATGCAGACACTGGGTAGAGTGATGAGGCTGTGATGGGGGAAATCGTGAGCCACCCAGGGAGCAGAGGTGACCATTGGCCCCACACATCCTCCCTGCTGCCTCTCACCTATCGGCTCTGCTTGGTCTGATTTCTTCTTCTGGAAAATGAAATTCTCAGGGTTGTTTTCAGGGTTCAAACAAAAAGCTGGACTGGTGGGAAAGAACTTTCTAGACCTCAGTGTACACGTAGGCAGATGACCAGGACTACATGAGGAAAAAGCGGAAACTGACTGACGGAGGGACGCTAGTGGTTAGCGGGCTCTCTCCCAGGGCAGTTACAACCACTCGGTATTAAGAAGCTTTAAAGTAAAGGGATGATCCTCTTAATGGCCCATCCTCTCTGGGCAGGAAAAAGGATAGGGGCATTTGGGAGATGAGGGAGGGAGCTGAAATTTGGTTGCTTACCCTGTTGTCTAGAATATCAGGGCCTGGCTGAGCGATGGGAGGGTCAGGAGCAGAAGCTGATGGAGCCCAGTTACCACCTTGTTCTCACCCAGAGCACAGACCTAGAGGTCAAGGAGCTGAGGGGCTGGGGAGCCCAAGCTCACGGCATCAGCAAAGGGACTGCATCAGTTAGAGGACGGGCTAGGCTGCTGTAACAAGTGTGGACAGTGTCACTGCTTCCATAAGACAGAGATGTATTTCTTCCCCATGTAACAGTCGTAGGTGCTCGAGGGCTGGCACGGCAGCTCAGCAGTGCCAGAAACCCACACTCCTTCTATTTTATTGCCATCCCTAGAGGGTTGCCCTTCTTCACATGCTCTCAAGCCACAAAATGGCAATCCACCTGTCATGCCGGGGGAAGGGGAGAGGAGACAGAGAAGGGGCTGGCACGTTCCTTTGCTATTAAGGGTGTGTGATAGCCAGCCTACAAGATTATTCCCAGTGAACCTCGAATCCTGGCATGTGCGCCCTTGTGTAGACCCCTCCCATGTTGAATAGGGATGAGCTGGGTAACCAACAGGGTATTTCAGGAAAATAGAGTGTGACTTCTGAGGCTAGGTTGGAAGTTGCCTGGGATCACAATCCAAATCAACCACGTGTACTCAAATTTTTGTCTCTGATCTGCTTCTGCTTCAAACCAAGTTAGGATCCCCCAGTGCAAGAGGCTCTCTCTTGGGCCACCCACTGTGGGGGAAGCCAGCTGCCATATCATGAGGACACTCAAGCAGCCCTGTGGAGAGGTCCAATGGCAGGGAACTGAGGCCTCCTGCCCACAGCCAGCATCAAGTTACCGGCCATGTAAGTGAGGTATCTTGGAAGCAGATCCTCCAGCCTGAGTCAACCTGCAGATAACTGCAGACCCAGCTGACATCTTTTTTTTTTTTTTTTTTTTTGAGACAGGGAAGGTCTAGCTCTATTGCCCCGGCTGGAGTGCAATGGCATGATCACAGCTCACTGCAGCCTCGACCTCCCAGGCTAAAGTGATCCTCTCACCTCAGCCTCTCAAGGAGCTGGGATCACAGGCATGTACCACTACACCCACACCCAGCCAATTATTGTTTTTTGTTTTTGTTTTTGTTTTTGAGACGGAGTCTTGCTCTGTCACCTTGGCTGGAGTGCAGTGGCACGATCTCAGCTCACTGCAAGCTCCGCCTCCCGGGTTCACGCCATTCTCCTGCCTCAGCCTCCCGAGTAGCTGGGACTACAGGCGCCCACCACCGCGCCCGGCTAGTTTTTTTTTGTATTTTTAGTAGAGATGGGGTTTCACCATATTAGCCAGGATGGTCTCGATCTCCTGACCTTGTGATCTGCCCGCCTCGGCCTCCCAATGTGCTGGAATTACAGGTGTGAGCCACTGCGCCCGGCCCCCCCCTTTTTTTTTTTTTTTAAAGATGGGGTCTCACTGTGTTGCCCAGGCTGATCCCAAACTCCTGGGCTCAAGCAATCCTCCCACCTCAGCCTCCCAAAGTGCTGGACATGTGTGAGCCACCATGCCCAGCCTCCAGCCAACATCTTGACAGCAACTTCATAAGAGATGCTGAGTCAGAACCACCCAGCTAAACCACTCCTAAATTCTTGACCCACTGGAACTGTGCAAGATAATAAATATCTATGGTTGTTTCAAGTTGCTAAGCATTTCAAATCTTAGCAGCTTGAAACAACCATAGATATTTGGGGAAATCTGTTAGACAGTAACAACTAACACAGGTCACCATTCAAAAGTTGCAGTTGGCCGGGTACAGTGGCTCACACCTGTAATCCCAGCACTTTGGGAGGCCAGGGTGGGTGGATCACCTGAGTTCGGGAGTTCGAGACCAGCCTGGTCAGCATGGAGAAACCCTGTCTCTACTAAAAATGCAAAAAATTAGCCAGGCATGGTGGTGCATGCCTGTAATCCCAGTTACTTGGGAGCCTGAGGCAGGAGAATCGCTTGAACCTTGGAGGCGGGGATTGCCGTGAGCCAAGATTGCGCCACTGTACTTCAGCCTGGGCAACAAGAGTGAAACTCTGTCTCAATAAATAAATAAATAAATAAATAAAAATAATAAGTAATAAAAATGTGCCGGACACCCAGACTGCAGATCTGGTTTCTGGCTTCTACTCTTAATTCTTTTCTTAACTGGCAAGCCTGAGGCAAATCCCTGTCATCTCTAGGATTCTATCAGCACATCTGCGAAATGGGGGTTGTTGCCTTATGACATAGGTTTTCAAATCTGTATATTTCACAGTGAAACCCTTTGTGCAAAAAAAAATCTTACGCTAGAAGCCGGCACTGTTAGGACTCCAGTGTTGTGAACCCCGGTGGGACTTACATCTGCCAGCACCTGTGACACTCTGCTGAAGGGCTCGACCCGAGCTCAGAAGGCTGCAGGTGCTGAGAACTTAATGCTCTTTGGGAGCAGCTCTCAACTTCGCCTGTGCTTCCTCAACGCTTGGGCAAATAACTGGGAGGTCCTGTTCACTTGCTAGAAAACATCTGCTTCCCTTCTCTGTCTCTCTCCCACTGCCTTACCTAAGTTGCCTGGGATCACCATCCAAATCAACCACGTGTACTCAAATTTTTGTCTCCGATCTGCTTCTGCTTCAAACCAAGTTAAGATCCCCAAATGCAAAACAAGTACCAGCTATGGTCCCAGGAGGCAGGCGGGTCAGTGAGGGCTGAGCTGTGCAGGGGCCTTCCCCAGGGCTGGGCCTGCACATGGGCCTTGAGCGATAGATTACTTTATTTACTTATTTACTTATTTATTTTTTGAGACAGAGTTTCGCTCTTATTACCCAAGTTGAAGTGCAATGCTGCGATCTCGGCTCACTGCAACTTCCGCCTCCCGGAGTCAGGCAATTCTCCTGCCTCAGTCTCCCAAGTAGCTGGAATTATAGGCATGTGCCACCACACCCAGCTAATTTTGTGTTTTTAGTAGAGACAAGGTTTCACCATGTTGGTCATGGCTGGTCTCGAACTCCTGACCTCAGGTGATCCACCCGCCTCGGCCTCCCAAAGTGAGCCACGGCACCTGGCCTCAATAGGATACTTTAACAAGGACGGGATTGATCAAAACGTGGTTAGGTTGGCCGAGTGGGGTGGGGAAGGAAGGGAGTAAATAGAAAAGCCCAACTAGGGAGGGAAGCTCATGAACTGAGACACCAGGTGTTGGGACCCTGACGTGACAGTGCTCTGTCCCATCCTCCATGGTGACCAAGTTGCTCAGTGGCAGTTCTCTCCGTATCTTCCCTTTTCACCCAAGACCATGTTCCTCTTTTGACCAAGAAAGTAACCCAAAAGGGATTGTGGTCGCTTTCTTATCATGCCTGTGGTGGAGGCAGAGGATACACGTCAGGCCCTTCTCAGGCCCATGGCCCCAAGCAACTCCTCCAAGGATGACATCCCAGCTACGCCAGGGCCACTGCAGGACACCTTCCAAACTGAGCCGGAGGAGGGAAGGAGCTCCATGCAGTGTCCTGCGATTCAGGCCCGAAGCACGGTGGGCAGCGTGTTCCTAGGGAGTGAGCACTGGGAAGGGAGTCCAGCTGCTGACTTACGGCATGGTCTCACCCAAGAGTCTTTATCCTGAACTTCTTCAGAATTTCCTCCTGAGTTTCTTCAACAACATCCACACACCAAGATCATGGGACAGGATATGTGAAAGGGCTTCACGAACCACAAACCATCAACAATCGTGCAGTTCAGCTGCAAGTTATTATTCCAGTGGCTTCTGGGGGGCAAAGCCCTGTCCTTATTCCACATTGTGTCCCAGAGCCTGGCACAGGGCCTGATGAATGGCAGGAGCTCAGTCATTGCTTGTTGAATGAATGAATGAGGGAATGAATGAGAGAGTGGATATGTCATCCAGTTTGACAATTCAATTCAACCAACTATCGCTGGGGGCCTACTATGTGCAGGAGCTGGGCTGAGCACTGAGGAAAATCACAAAAAACAGATGGGTTTTGTTTTGTTTTGTTTTGAGATGGAGTTTCGCTCTTGTCGCCCAGGCTGGAGTGCAGTGGTGCAATCTCAGCTCACAGCAACCTACACCTCCCGGGTTCAAGTGATTTTCCTGCCTCAGCCTTCCCAGTAGCTGGGATTACAGGCTCCCGCCACCATGCCTGGCTAATTTTTGTATTTTCAGTAGAGACGAGGGTTCGACATGTTGGCCAGGCTGGTCTCGAACTCCTGACCTCAGGTGATCCACCCGCCTCAGACTCCCAAAGTGCTGGGATTACAGGCGTGAACCATCGTGCCCGGCTTAAATTCCAGTTTCTTTAAGCCAAATGAGTCAAGTCTCTGTCATCTGCAAAAGATAAAGTCCTGATTAATACACTTAAGTTTACAGATGTAATTCAATAATACCCCTTCTCAGGGATGCCTGCCCTGAACACCACGTGGCTCCTCCCTGCTCCAGCACGCTGTCCTCCGACCATTTGGTTTCATCCTCTCCTTGTTCCTTAGCATCTTGCGTGTGAATTGTGCCACTCCATTGACATTTGAGGCACTGTTTAAAAAAATTTTTTTTGGCCATGTGCAGTGGCTCATGCCTGTAAACTCAGCGCATTGGGAGGCCAAAGCAGCAGGATCCCTTCAACCCAGGAGTTTGATACCAGCCTGGGCAACATGGCGAGACCCTGTCTCTACAAAAAAAAAAAAAAAAAAAAAATTAGCTGGGTGTGGTGGAGCATGCCTGTGGTCCCAGCTATTCAGGAAGTTAAGATGGGAGAATTGCTTCAGCCCAGGAGGTTGAGGCAAGGCTACAGTGAGCTATGATCACACCACTGCACTCCAGCCTGGGCGACAGAGCAAGACTCTATCCAAAAAAGAAAGAAAAAAGGAAGAAAGGAGGGAGGGAGGGAGGGAGAGAGAGAGAGAGATTGATTCACAAGGCAAAGAAAAGAAAAAGAAAGGAAGGAAGGAAGGAAGGAAGGAAGGAAGGAAGGAAGGAAGGAAGGAAGGAAGGAAGGAAGGAAGGAAAGGGAGAGAGAGGGAAAAAGAGGAAGAAAGAGAAAGAAAGAGAGAAATAAAGATTCAGAAGACTCTAAGGCCGGGCGCGGTGGCTCACGCCTGTAATCCCAACACTTTAGGAGGCCGAGGCGGGTGGATGACGAGGTCAGGAGATCGAGACCAACCTGGCTAACACAGTGAAACCCCATCTCTACTAAAGAATACAAAAAATTAACCGGGCGTAGTGGGGAGCACCTATAGTCCCAGCTACTTGGGAGGCCGAGGCAGGAGAATGGCGTGAACCCAGGAGGCAGAGGTTGCAGTAAGCTGAGATTGCGTCACTGCACTCCAGCCTGGGCAACAGAGCAAGACACCATCTCAAAAAAAAAAAAAAAAAGAAAAAAAAGAGAAGACTCTACCATAACAAAAAAAAAAAGAAGAAGAAGAAGAAAGAAAAACAGAGAGAAAGAGACAAAAAGAGAAAGAAAGCGAGAGAAAGAAAAAGAAAGAGAAAAACAGAGAAAGAAAGGTGGTTAAAGAAAGCTCAGGTGTGGGGCCAGGTGTTGGGGCTCACGCCTGTAATCCCAGCACTTTGGGAGGCAGAGGTGGGCAGACCACAAGGTCAGGAGTCCAAGAGCAGTCCAGTCAATATAGTGAAACCCCGTCTCTACTAAAAATACAAAAAATTAGCTGGGCGTGGTGGCACGAGCCTGTAGTCCCAGCTACTCAGGAGGCTGAGGCAGGAGAATCGCTTAAACCCAGGGGGCAGAGGTTTCAGTGAGCCAAGATCATACCACTGTGCTCCAGCCTGGGTGACAGAACGAGACTCTGTCTCAACAAAACAAAACAAACAACAAGAAAAGAAAGCTCAGGTGTTTTTTTCAATTTCTTCTTCTTTTTCCCCAGAGACAGCATCTCACACTGTTGCCCAGGCTGGTCTTGAACTCCTGGCCTTAAGCAATCCTCCTGCCTCAGCCTCTCAAAGTGCTGGGATTACAGGAGAGGTACCGCACCGGCCTCAGGTGTTTTCTGGGCTTCTGTGCATTTCTGCTTCTCTCTGCGTTTCTGCTTATCTCTGACTCTCCCTGTCTGTGTCTCTCTCTTTCTCCCATACTCTTGCCACCTTTCTCTGTGTAGTAACTTACTTTCCCCCTCTGTTTCCTTTTCTCCTGCCTCTGCCTCTATGCCTCTGACCGCTCATTTTCTGTTACCTTCTGTCTCTGGTTCTCTCCTCTCTCTCATTGTATTTTTTTTTCTTTCTCTCCCAGGCTCTTCCAACTCGTTCTGCCCCTTTCCCTTCCTCCTCCTCCTCCTCCTTTCTCCTCCCACCTCTTTCCCTGCCCTGTCTACCCCCTGGAGCTCCCGCACAGGGACCCAGCTGGCCTCTCAGAGAGAAGAGGCTCCCTGGGGGCCCAGCAGGAAGTGCAGTTTCCCCTTTGACCTGTCAGTTGGCCACTGGGAACACAGCTTCCCTCCCACTACTGTCCACCCAGGCAGCCCGTGCAGGCTCCCTGGAGCTCGGGATAGAGTTTTGAATCTCGCATTTGAGGGGCTCTGAAGACAGGCTTTAGCCGGAGTGGGAGAGAAGGGGACTGGGCTCCAGGGGAGGAGAACCCCATTTTCACGGGGCACCTCCTGGGTGCTGGCTCCCCACCAGGTCCTGGGGAGAGAGATTGTCAAAGGCCACAGTCCCTTTCTGGGAGACAGAAAGACACAAAAGGGAAAGAGCTGGGGGATGGGGGGCAAGAGAGGTCTCTGTGGAGGTGGGGCTTCCGGGCCAGCCTGGGTGAAAAGAACCACCCCCACACATTGCAGGGCTCCTAAGATATTTTTACAGGGACTGATGACCCTTAGGAGGGGCGGTGTGGTGTCAGAAAGCGTCCAGGAGTCGGAGTCAGAGGTCCGGCTTCCGAGTGCATATCCACCATGCTGTGTGCAACCTTGGCCATCTGGGGTAACCTCTCCCTGCCCGTTTGTGTCAGAGGCATTGGAAACACAGCAACTCCATCTTGAATAGGAGCTGGGTAAAATGAGGCTGAGACCTACTGGGCTGCATTCCCAGATGGTTAAAACATTCTAAGTCACAGGATGAGCTAGGAGGTCAGCACAAGACACAGGTCATAAAGACTTTGCTGATCAAACAGGTTGCAATAAAGAAGCTGGCCCAAGGCCGAGCACGGGGGCTCACTCCTGTAATCCCAGCACTTTGGGAGGTTGAGGCGGGCAAATCACCTGAGGTCGGGAGTTTGAGACCAGCCTGACCAATGTGGAGAAACCCCGTCTCTACTAAAAATACATAATTAGCTGGGCATGGTGGCGCATGCTTGTAATCCCAGCTACTCAGGAGGCTGAGGCAGGAGAATCACTTGAACCTGGGAGGCGGAGGTTGCAGTGAGCCAAGATTGCGCCATTGCGCTCCAGCCTGGGCAACAAGAGCGAAACTCTGTCTCAAACAAACAAACAAACAAACAAACAAAAATAAACTGGCTCAAACCCACCAAAATGGCAACAACAGTGACCTCTGGCCATCCTCACTGCTACACTCCCATCAGCACTATGACAGTTTACAAATGCCATGGCAATATCAGCAAGTCACCCTATATGGTCTAAAAAGGGGAGGTATGAATAATCTACTCCTTGTTTAGCATATAATCAAGAAATAACCATAAAAATGGGCAACCAGCGACCCTCAGGGCTGCTCTGTCTATGGAGTAGCCATTCTTATATTTCTTTACTTTCCTAATAAACTTGCTTTCACTTTACTCTATGGATTCGCCCTGAATTATTTCTTGCCTGAGATCCAAGAACCCTCTGTTGGGTCTGGATCAGGACCCCTTTCTGGTAACATTTCTTCATGTATAAAATAGGTGTAAGTGACCTGCTTATTATAAAGTGGTACAGAGTCCAGGGAGGGAGGCATTAAAGGAGCCAGAGGTAGCAGAGGGAACCCAAGCTGACTGACCTGCAGTGGCTATAAAAACTGCCATAACGGGTGGATCACCTGAGGTCGGGAGTTTGAGACCAGCCTGGCCAACATGGAGAAACTCCGTCTCTATTAAAAATACAAAATTAGGCCAGGTGCGGTGGCTCAAGCCTGTAATCCCAGCACTTTGGGAGTCCGAGAGGGGTGGATCACGAGGTCAGGAGATCGAGAGCATCCTGGCTAACACGGTGAAACCCCGTCTCTACTAAAAAAATACAAAAAACTAGCCGGGCGAGGTGGCGGGCGCCTGTAGTCCCAGCTACTCCGGAGGCTGAGGCAGGAGAATGGCGTGAACCCGGGAGGCGGAGCTTGCAGTGAGCTGAGATCTGGCCACTGCACTCCAGCCTGGGCGACAGAGTGAGACTCCGTCTCAAAAAAAAAAAAAAAAAAAAAAAAAACAAAATTAGCCGGGTGTGGTGACGTGCGCCTGTAATCCCAGCTACTTGGGAGGCTGAGGTAAGAGAATTGCTTGAGCCTGGGAGGCGGAGGTTGCAGTGAGCCCATATCACTCCACTGCACTCCAGCCTGGGTAACAAGAGTGAAACTCCATCTCAAAACAAAAAACAAAAAACAACGCCATAAACTGGGTGGCATCAAACAACACAAATGCGTCCTCTTACGGTTCTGGAGGTGGAAAGTCCATCAAGAGCCTCCCCAGGCCCGAGTCAAGTCAGCAGGGCCTTGATCCTCCTGGAGGCGCTGGAGAGAATCCACTTCCTGGCCATTTCTAGCTTCTAGGGCCATTCACCTTCCTTGGCTCTGATCTCCTTCCTCCCGGCTTCAAAGCCAGATGCCACACCCCCTCTCCCTCTCTTTTCCTCCCTCTTCCACATTTAATGACGCTATGACGACACTGGGCCAACCCAGGTAATCTAGGAAAATTTTCCTATTTAATGTCAGCAACCTTGATTTCACCTACAGCCCTAATTTCCCTCTGCTCTGCAACCTAATCACAGTTTCCAGGGACCAGAACCTGGACAATTTTCTGCCTACCATGCCTTTCAAAGGTGGAAGGTTTTATAGGCCTGACTCAGTTTAATCTTCCCAACAAGCAGAGGTGTGTGTGGGGGCGGGGGAATGTGGTGTTTAGTGCTGTTAACCCATTTTACAGATGAGGAGATGAAGGTTAAGATCACACCGTCATTAAGTGTTGGAGCTGAAATTCGAATCCCGGTCTGACCTCACATTCCATGCTCTTCCCACCCGCAGATTTTCTTTGAAACTTAAGGACTGTAGAAAAGCGAAACATTATTTAATTAACTCAGTAAATTTGTGAGCCAGGTGCAGTGGCTTATGCCTGTAATCCCAGCACTTTGGGAGGCCAAGGTGGGCGGACCACCTGAGGTCAGGAGTTTGAGACCAGCCTGACCAACATGGAGAAACCCCATCTCCACTAAAAATACAAAATTAGCCAGGCGTGGTGGCATATGCCTGTAATCCCAGCTACTTGGGAGACTGAGGCAGGAGAATCGCTTGAACCTGGGAGGCAGAGGTTGTGGTGAGCCGCGATGGCGCCATTGCACTCCAGCCTGGGCAAGAAGAGCAAAACTCCGTCTCAAAAATAAATAAATAAAAATAATAAAGAAATAAATTTGTGGAGCCCTCATACTATTCGTAAAGCAAAATGCTGAGTGTGGAGGGATATACAGAGACTGAAAATGTGGGCTCTTAGGTCGAGTGCAGTAGCTCACGCCTGTAATCCTAGCACTTTGGGAGGCTGAGGTGGGAGATTATTTGAGGTCAGGAGTTCGAAACCAGCCTGGCCAACATGGTGAAACCCTGTCTTTACTAAACAACAAACAAAACAGCTCAGTGAAGGTAGCTATTGTCATTACTACTATTTTAATTCTTTTTAAAAAAATTTTCCCCATTTTTAAAAATTCTCCATTCATGGCAAACTATTTGAATTATTATTATTATTATTTTTTTAAGATGGAGTCTTGGTCTGTTGCCCAGGCTGGAGTGCAGTGGTGCAATCTTGGTTCACTGCAACCTCTGTCTCCTGGTTCAAGCAATCCTCCTGCTTCAGCCTCCCAAGTAGCTGGGATCACAGGTGCGCACCACCACACCCGGCTAATTTTTGTATTTTTAGTAGAGATGGGGTTTTGCGGTGTTGGCCAGGCTGGTCTCAAACTCCTGACCTCAGGTGATCCACCCACCTCAGCTTCCCAAAGTGCTGGGATTACAGGTGTGAACCACCGCACCCGGCTGGCCAACTATTTGAATTCTGATCAGGATTCTGGGATAAGACAGCAAGATGAATGGTGTTGGATGCTTATAAATGTATTCTTTTGCAGGGGGGTGTAATAAAAGTACTGAACAGGGTGTCAAAAACCCAAATTGAAGGTCTTTGTTGTTCCCTAAAGATCAATGAATCTTGAGCAACCCACTCCTTTACTTGCCTTGGCTTCTTCAATCCCAGCACTTTGGGAGGCCGAGACGGGCGGATCACGAGGTCAGGAGATCAAGACCATCCTGGCTAACACGGTGAAACCCCGTCTCTACTAAAAAATACAAAAAACTAGCCGGGCGACATGGCGGGCGCCTGTAGTCCCAGCTACTCGGGAGGCTGAGGCAGGAGAATGGCGGGAACCCGGGAGGCGGAGCTTGCAGTGAGCTGAGATCCGGCCACTGCACTCCAGCCTGGGCGTCAGAGCGAGACTCTGTCTCAAAAAAGAAAAAAAAAATTATTTTTATGTATTTATTTATTATAGTTTATTTTATTTTTTGAGACAGAATTTCACTCTTGTTGCCCAGGCTGGAGTGCAATGGCACGATCTTGGCTTACCGCAACCTCTGCCTCCTGGGTTCAAGCGATTCTCCTGCCTCAGCCTCCCGAGTAGGTGGGATTACAGGCATGCACCAGCACACCCCGCTAATTTTGTATTTTTAGTGGAGACGGGGTTTCTTCATGTTGGTCAGGCTGGTCTCGAACTTCTGACCTCAGGTGATCCTCTCATCTCGGCCTCCCAAAGTGCTGGGATTACAGGCATGAGCCTGTATTGAATTAGGTCGCTAAGTGCCTTTTGCAGGTTGTAAAGAGCCATTCGGATATAAAGGCTCAGTTTGTCCTCACCATCTTCCCAGGAAGCATCTGCTAAATGGGGTGACCAGTAGGTCACTGGGATGAGTCACCGAGGTAACACACTAGCAGTGCCAAATAAACAGCCGCTGTCAAATTGACCCACTAAAACGCCAGGTGGACGGAGGATTATCATTGGAGGCCCAGAGTGCTTAGGTGACGTGCCCAGGGTCTCACTGTTACAGAGGGGGCTTAGGGATAGGGCCAGGATTCCCCAACTCCCTGTGTCCTTGCTGCTCCCCCACCCTGCCTATTCCAATCAAAGGTAAACTGAGCCAGTGGTCCTCCATTTCAGAGCAGGCCTGAGCGCCTGCTGACCCCAGGCCAGATGCAAGTGTCACCCTAAAATCTTACTGCCCTAAGGGCTTTACAAGTTGGCTAGTCCTGGGGTCTTTCCATGTAGCTATATGTAGCAAACCATGTCTCCCTCGGACATCCTACCTGGAACTCCCATGGGCAGGACAGAGAAACTAGAGTCCTGGGTCCCACGGTTACCCACCGCACCAGCTCCGCAGCCTTGGTGTTTTTGTCTGTTTGTTTTTGAGACGGGGTCTCACTCTGTCACCTAGGCTGGAGTGCAGTGGCATGATCATGGCTCACTGCAGCCTCAACCTCCCGGGCTCAAGTGATCCTCCTGCCTCAGCCTCCTGAGTAGCTGGACCCTAGGCATGTACCACCACACCCCGCTAATTTTTTCTATTTTTTGGTAGAGATGGGGGTCTCACTATGTTGCCCTGGCTGGTCCCAAACTTCTGGGCTCAAGTGATCCTCCTGCCTCAGCCTCCCAAAGTGCTGGGATTACAGACGTTGAGTCATCACCGATACCTGGCCCCTCGGGCCTTCTTATTTTTCTCAAGTATCTCATGTTTACTGCCTCTCTCCCAGGCCTTTACTTCTCCTCCTCCCTCTCCAGAGGCAATGTGCAATTAAAAGCAGGGACTCCCGGCTGGGTGCAGAGGCCATGCATCTAGTCCCAGCAACTCAGGAGGCTGAAGCGGGAGGACTGATTTAGGCCAGGAGTTGGAAACCAGCCTGGGCAACCTAGTGAGACTCATCTCTACAAAACAAAAAAGCAGGAACTCTGGAGTCCAAATACTGGTCCCTGCACTTATCTGCTGTGTGTCCTTGGACAAGTTACTTACCCTTTCTGAGCTCTGGCCCCTTCATCTGTGATATGGGGATATCGCGGTAGCACAATCACAGCGCTGTGTGAGGAATAAATGGGAGTCCTCACATCCGGCCTGCAGCAGCGCCTGACTCCCAGCGCACACCCCACAGTCTCACTGTTTACTTCACACAGCATTGATGTGGGCCCTCCCGGAGGCCATTTCTGATACCCTACATCCTACTCCCCCACCTGCATCCATTCCATAAACACTCATGGAGTGCTCTCTGGTGCCAGGCTGGGCTGGGCATGACGGGGAGACTAGTAGGAACCAGGCAAGGTCTCTTCTGGGAGCTCTGAGACAGGAGCCCCGAACCCTGTGCGGGAAGCCCCAGGAACTTGCTCTTGAACATTCTCGGGCTCCCCAAGGCCTCCTTCCCTGGGAGCTGAATGAATTGGCCTCACCCGCCAGTCCCCAGGTGACCCCGGGGGGGAGCTGAGAGCCTGGGACGGGTGCTGGGTTCCTCCATTTTGTTCCTCGGAGTCTGTGCCTGTGCTGAGAAGAATGGCCCCTGGCCCTCTTAACCCTGGAATGCTGAGCATTTCTTAACACCACTAAGGAGGAAGGGGTGGAGGCTTCCTCCCCCAAGCTCTAGAAGGATCCAAATTATTTGCTAAAACCACAGTCCAGGCGAGGTCTGGGCAGATGGGGGTCTCAGGAACCAGGCCGAGATTCTGGCTCTGTTACTCTGTGGGGAGTGGGAAGAGCAGCTGTCCCTAAAAAGGAAAATTAGCCATGCCTGGGGGTGGATGGATGGAGGGGAGACAGGAAAAGAACTCTTCCCCCATGGGGCTGCAGGGCTGCGGGGCTGCCCTGGACGTGCGTGGGCAGCCTGTTCTCCCAGCCCAAGTCCCTTCTCATCCCACTCCCTACTCCGAGTCTCCACCAGGTCATCCTTTTCTCTCTTCCCAGGCCTTATTTGTCAAACGCCTCTTTCTAGGGCCTCTGTTGGCTGGAGTCTAGTCTCAGATCATTCATTCCAGAGCTATTTACTATGTACCAGGAGCTGCACTTACTGGGGGTCCAGGCAGCTCAGGGAGGGGGACAGTGTGCTCCATGTGGGCAGGGGCTATGTCGTGTCTTCCATGGTGTCCCCAGTGCCTGGCTCAGCCTGGCCACAGGCTAGACGCTGGAGCAGGTTTTGGCAGGGCTGGCCCAGCTTTCCCAGCACCTCCAAGCCCACTCTTCGTCCTCGCCTGCATCCCACGGCTCCTTTCTCTCCCCGTCCCTTCCCCAGCTCTGCTCCCCTAGCCCCCACTGCCCTGTTTGCTCAGCTGCCTATGGGGGCCTGCACTCCACCTCCACTGGGCCCACAGCCAAGGTCAACAGGGCCAGCCTCCTGGCCCTGGAGATGTGGGTGCAACACAGGCTCCAACTGAGGGGCACCAGACCTCCCGGACTATTCCTAGGCCGGCTCTCCGCTACCCACCTCGGCCACATTCTGAGTGGTCTCCCAAATTCAGACCCAAGAGGCCAATTTCCTGGGCTCCTGTATCAGTCAGGCCTTGACCAGAAAAACAGAACCTGGAGGAAATACAGAGGCAGAGATAAAGATGGACAGATGGATTGCAAGGAATTGGCACACGTGATTGTGAGGCTGACTGGGAAAGGCTGACAGGTGCAGGCAGGCCGGTGGCAGGGGTGGGCTGGGGCTCAGGCAGGGACTGAAGCCACTGGCCGCAGGTGGAATTTCTTCCCATCTCCAGATTCCTAACTCCATCACCTCTGCAAAGTACCTTTTGCCATGTAAATCCACATTTGCAGGTTTGGGGGATCAGGACGTGGACATCTTCGGGGTCATTATCTGGCTCACCACAACCCCCAAGGGCCTACTGCCCTTCCATGTATTCATTCACTCATGTCTTTCTTTCTTTTTTTTTTTTTTTTTGAAATGGAGTCTTGCTCTGTTGCCCAGGCTGGAGTACAGTGGCACAGTCTTGGCTCACTGCAACCTCCGCCTCTCGGCTTCAAGCGATTCTCCTCCCTCAACCTCCCGAGCAGCTGAAATTACAAACATGAGTCACCACGCCCGGCTGGTTCTTGTATTTTTAGTAGAGATGGGATTTCACCATGTTGGCCAGGCTGGTCTCGAACTCCTGGCCTCAAGGGATCTGCCCACTTTGACCTCCCAAAGTGCTGGGATTACAAGTGTGAGCCACCACACCCGGCCTCATTCACTTATCTCTTTTCCCAGGGTCCACCTACCCAGGTTAGACCTGCTGGCTGAGGACACCGAGGGAGGCAGACCATGACCCTGCCCACCATAATTAAGTATTGGAGGCCACCGTCTAGTGGCAGAGGCAGCCACAGAAACAGATAGAGATACAGAGAAACAGGTGACTCAGGGAGGTCAGGGCACAGGACCTTTATGACATGTGGGGAGGGTGAGGTCTGAGAATGGAGGAGGGAAAGACCGGCTGTTGGAGGGAAGGGGTGCCTGTGGGGCCTCTCCCCTGGAGCCCTGGGACCCTGCTGTGCTCGGGGTACAGAGTCTGCACCGAGCGACAATGCACAGTTAGGCAGGCTCTGTGCAGTCAGTTTTACTCCAACCCTTTGTTGGTAAGAAGGGAGGGAATGGGTTATGTTAAAACAAACACAGAGAGCAGGGAGTGGAAGGCCACATTCACAGGGTTCCTTCAGTAAACAATAAAGACCTGGAGGAACTGTCGAGTGGGCCTGTAGTTCAGTTCCTTGACCTGCCTTTTCCCTCCCCGCTTTCTCCTCCTGTATCCCACTAGCTCCTCTTGCAATGAGGCACTGCTGTGGGTTTGAGAAGCGCTGAACGGCCCAGAGCTCAGCCTGGACTAGAAAGACTCAGGCGCACCGGGCGTAGTGGCTCACACCTGTAATCCCAGCACTTTGGGAGGCCGAGGCAGGCCTGAGGTCAGGAGTTCGACACCAGGCTGACCAACATAGAGAAACCCTGTTTCTATTAAAAATACAAAATTAGCCAGGCGTGGTGGCGCATGCCTGTAATCCCAGCTACTCAGGAGGCTGAGGTGGAGAATTGCTTGAACCCGGGAGGTGGAGGTTGCAGTGAGCTGGGGTCACACCGCTGCACTCCAGCCTGGGCGACAACAGTACAACTCCATCTCAAAAAAAAAAAGAAAGATTCAAGTCCTCCTTCATTGATCCACAGACAGTGCACAGAGATGCCCAGCCAGGTTCTTCCTGCCAACACACATCTGAGGAAGGGACCTGGCCAAGGGCTGGCTGGTCAATAAAAGTCCCCTCCATTCACAGCCTTCCCTGTCCCCATCCCCCAACCTCTGGCTTTCACCAGCTTCCTCTAGCTTCTTTTCAATACAGCTTTCACTGCTGGCCGCCTCTGTGTCTTTGGTATCCCACTAGGTGCCGGGCTCTCTGCTCAGCAGTGCGGATGCAAGAGGAAACCAGGGTGGCCTATCAAAGCAGCGCCTGGGTTTGAATTCTGGCCTCACCGCTTAAAGCCGAGTGGGGTAAGTTTCCTTTCCTTTTCTGTCAAATTAGGGTATTTCCCCACCCTCACACCTGGCTTAAGGCACTCATCTTCAGCTCAGGAGGAATCCTGCCCACAGTTACAAAGGCCCAGTTACTCAATCTCCTGCTGCAATAGACCGCACCCTCCACTGCAAGAACAGTCCCTAGAAAAGCAGCCACTGTGACTACCGGGTTCACCACAGCGTCGCCAATGTCTCTCACCGGGTGTGCCACGTGGCAGGGGCACAATAAATGTCCCCCTTCCTTCAGCTAATGCATATTAATCAGCAGACAGGTGCTAAGCTAAGACTTAGGCATATCTTTTCTCATTTTCCAGCTGAGTAAAGTGAGACTCAGAGACGTCAAGTGGCTTGCCCATGGTCACAAAGCACAGAAGTGACTAAGCTGATATTTAGAACTAGTTCTTCCACCAGACTTTTTCCACTTCACCCAAAGTGTCAAAGCGTAGAAGTGTGGATGCAAGGAAAGGTGTGGCCTTTTGGGGAGACGACCAGAACAACAGATGAGAAATGGGCTGGGGCAGGTTCCCTATGGGCATTGAAGATCAAGTGGGGGACAGGAAGGCTTAGGCTTTTATCTTATATGCTACAGGACTGGAGGTTTGTTCCTGCTTTGGGCCCTTGTGAAACTAACGTAGAGGCCGGGCACGGTGGCTCACGCCTATAATCCCAGCACTCTGGGAGACCGAGGTGGGCAGATCACCTGAGGTTGGGAGTTCGAGACCAGCCTGACCAACATGGAGAAACCCCATCTCTACTAAAAATACAAAATTAGCCGGGCGTGGTGATGCATGCCTGTAATTCCAGCTACTCGGGAGGCTGAGGCAGGAGAATTGCTTGAACCCAGGAGGCAGAGGTTGTGATGAACCAAGATCATGCCATTGCACTGCAGCCTGGGCAACAAGAGCGAAACTCCGTCTCAAACAAACAAACAAACAAACAAACAAACAAACTAAAGTGGTCACAGGCAGAGGACTTATCACAGTACTCAGTTTTCTTACCTGAAAACATAGCACAGATAAACTGATAAGGGTTAATAATCCCAGTGGAGAGAGTTTGAGCCTTAGCGTCAAATATATCTGGGTTAAAATTCCAGCACTACCACTTCCTGGTTGGGGGATCTCGGCAAACAAAATTTTTACCCTTCTGCGTCTCAGTGTCCAGCTCAGGAGGATAGGCCTGATCTTTTTTTTGAGATGGAGTCTCGCTCTGTTGCCCAGGCTAGAGTGTAGTGGCACAATCTTGACTCACCGCAACCTCTGCCTCCTGGGTTCAAACGATTCTTCTGCCTCAGCTTCACGAGTAGCTGGTACTACAGGTGTGCGCCACCACGCCCGGCTAATTTTTGTGTTTATTTATTTATTTATCGTTTTAGTAGAGATGAGGTTTCACCATGTTGGCCAGGCTGGTCTCGAACTCCTGACCTTAAGTGATCCACCCACCTCAGCCTCCCAAAGTGCTGGGATTACAGGCGTGAGCCACCGTGCCCTGCCTGATTTTTTTTTCCAAGACAGAGTCCTGCTATATCACCCAGGCTGGAGTGCAGTGGCTCGATCTTGGCTCACTGCAACCTCTACCTCCTGAGTTCAAGCGATTCTCCTGGCCCATCCTCCTGAGTAGCTAGGATTACAGGCACGTGCCACCACGCCCAGCTAATTTTGTATTTTTAGTAGAGACAGGGTTTCACTATGTTGGCCAGGCTGTCTCAAACTCCTGACCTCAGGTGATCCACCCACCTCGGCCTCCCAAAGTGCTGTGACTACAGGCATGAGCCATGACGCCTGGTCACTCTACGGGCTTTTCATTTCTTTCTTTCTTTCTTTCTTTTTTTTTTTTTTTTGAGACAAGGGCTCTCTCTCTCAGCCAGGCTAGACTGCAGTGACGCAATCACAGCTCACTGTAGCCTCGACCTTCCAGGCTCGAGCCATCCTCCCATCTCAGCCTCCCAAGTAGCTGGGACCTCAGGCTCATGCCACCAAGCCTGGCTAGTTTTGATTTATTTTTTGTGGAGATGAGGTCTCACTTTGTTACCCAGGCTGATCTCGAGCTCCTGGACTCAAGCATCTTCCTGCTTCGGCCATCCAAAGTACTGGGATTACAGGTGTAAGCCATGGTGCCTGGCCTCTTTTTCTTTCCTTTCTTTCCTTTCTTTCCTTTCCTTCCTTCCTTTCCTTCCTTTCCTTCCTTTCCTTCCTTTCCTTCTTTCTTTCCTTCCTTCCTTCCTTCCTTCCTTCCTTCCTTCCTTCCTTCCTTTCCTTCCTTCCTTCCTTCCTTCCTTCCTTCCTTCCTTCCTTCCTTCCTTCCTTCCTTCCTTCCTTCTTTCTTTCTTTCTTTCTTTCTTTCTTTCTTTCTTTCTTTCTTAAGAGTCAGGGTCTCAGGCCGGGTGTGGTGGCTTATGCCTGTAATCCCAACACTTTGGGAGACTGGAGTGGGTGAATCACTTGAGGTCAGGAGTTCGAGACCAGCCTGGTCAACATGGCGAAACTCCATCTCTACTAAAAATATAAAAATTAGCCAGGCATGGTGGTGCGTGCCTGTAATCCCAGCTACAGGGAGGCTGAGGCAGGATAATTGCTTGCACCTGGGAGGTGGAGGTTTCAGTGAGCCGAGACTGAGCCACTGCACTCCAGCCTGGACGACAGGGCAAGGCTATGTCTCAAGAAAAAAAAAAAGAGTCAGGATCTCACTTTGTCACCCAGGCTAGAGTGCAATGGCACGATCATACCTCACTGCAACCTCCAATTTCTGGGTTCAAGTGATCCTCCCACCTCACCCTCCCAAATTGCTGAGATTACAAGTGTGAACCACCACACCTGGATAATTTTAAAAATTTTTTTGTAGAGATGGGAATCTCACTATATTGCCAGGTCTGGTCTCGAACTCCTGGCCTCAAGGGATCCTCCCACCTCCCAAAGTACAAAGATTACAAGCATGAGCCACCACACCCAGCTAATTTCTTATTTCAGTAAATGGGGCCTGGAGGTGGAAATTCAGCACTGGACGCAAACCGTGGAGTCTCTAAAGCCTAATTCAGAATACGGTCAGAGAGTGGACACCCACCAGGTCCAGGCACCTGGTTCCTGAAGCCCCCAAGGATTTAAAATAAGGAGTTCCCATATAAGGTAACAAGGGTGGCCAGATTTAACAAATACAAATACGAAACATCTGGCTTCAATTTCGGATAAATAAATAACTTTTTAGCATAAGTACGTCCCAAATATTATATGGGACAAACTTACACTAAAAAATTCTTTTACTGGGCCGGGCGCGGTGGCTCAAGCCTGTAATCCCAGCACTATGGGAGGCCGAGACGGGCGGATCACGAGGTCAGGAGATCGAGACCATCCTGGCTAACTCGGTGAAACCCCGTCTCTACTAAAAAAAAAAATACCTCGCCGGGCGAGGTGGCAGGCGCCTGTAGTCCCAGCTACTCCGGAGGCTGAGGCAGGAGAATGGCGTAAACCCGGGAGGCAGAGCTTGCAGTGAGCTGAGATCTGGCCATTGCACTCCAGCCTGGGCGACAGAGCGAGACTCCGTCTCAAAAAAAAAAAAAAAAAAAAAAAAATTCTGTTACTGTATTGGAAATGCAAATAATTCAAATTTAAGTAGGCATCTTGTAGTTTACCTGGCAACCCTAAACACAGTCAAAGAAAAAAAATGAGACAGTTCTGTATGTGCTGATATGAAATGCTGTCTGTTTGGGCTGTTGTAATAAAATACCTTAGACATGGGTAATTTATAGATGATAGAAATTTATTAGCCAAGTGCTGTGTCTCACACCTGTAATTGTAGCCCTTTGGGAGGCTGAGGCAGGTGGATCATCTGAGGTCAGGAGTTCGAGACCCACCTGGCCAACATGGTGAACCCCTGCCTCTACTAAAAATACAAATAAAAAAATTAGTCAGGCCTGGTGGCACGTGTCTGTAATCCCAGTTACTCGGGAGACTGAGATGGGAGAATCGCTTGAACCCGGGAGGCGGAGGTTGCAGTGAGCAGAGATTGTGCCATTACACTCCAGCCTGGGCAACAAGAGTGAAACTCCATCTAAAAAAAAAAAAAAAAAAAAAAAAAAGCCTGGCACGGTGGCTCACGTCTGTAATCCCAGCACTTTGGGAGACCGAGGCAGGCGGATCACGAGGTCAAGAGATTGAGACCATCCTGGCTAACATGGTGAAACTCTGTCTCTACTAAAACTACAAAAATTAGCTGGGTGTGGTGGCGTGTGCCTGTAATCCCAGCTACTAGGGAGGCTGAGGCAAGACAATTGCTTGAACCAGGGAGTCGGAGGTTGCAGTGAGCCGAGATCACGTCACTGCACTCCAGCCTGGGTGACAGAGCAAGACTCTGTCTCAAAAAAAAAAAAGAAAGAAAAGAGTATAGGAAGTACGTTAAGTATAAGCAACTGGAAGAGTGGGCTGCTTCTTGAAAGAGAACCTAGGTGGTAGGAACAAGACAGGGTAGAAGAATTTGCCCACTTTGTACCCTTTGAATTTGTACCATGTGACTATTTCATGCAGGCAAAAAGATAAATAACATGATGAGGCTGTTTTGCCCTGACCCCACTCCCTGAATACTTAACCTCCTGCATTCTAGAAATACTCCAGAGCTTGTCTTATTCTTACCAAAATTCCTGTAGGCCTTTGACTCCTGACTCACCCTGTCTGCAGTGTCCCCCAGGCTGCAGGGGGAGCTGAGTCACAGCCACCCTCAGCCACCAGCTGTTTTCCATCTGCCAGCCTTCCTGGGGAAGAGCCCCTTCCAGCTGTAGCCCCTGTCGATTGAAAAAGTCTCATGTCCTTTCCATCTCTCCCCGCTGCACACTGTCTCTAGCCCTAGACTGTAGTTCAAGTGAATTTGACCTCCATTTATTGGACATGCCAGGTACTGTGCCAGGAACAATGAAAACCATCAGACAAATCTGAAAGGGAGGGATCACTAGACTAAGAGGGAGAAACGTGTAGATGGGAGTAACTTTCTGCGTGTCTTTGCAGGAGGTGGCATGTGGGAAGACTTCTTGGAAGAGGTGGCACCTGAGCTGTGGAGGGAACAGCACTCCAAAGGGTACTCCAGAGGGACCAGCGTGAGCAAAAGCCTAGAATAAGAAAGAAAGATGAGGTTGGGGCCGGGTGTGATGGCTCATGCCTGTAATTCCAGCACTTTGGGAATCTGAGGCGGGTGGATCACTTGAGGTCAGGAGTTCGAGACCAGTCTGGCTGCAATGGTGAAACCTCATATCTACTAAAAATACAAAATTAGCCAGGTGTGGTTGTGCATGCCTGTGATCCCAGCTACTAGGAGAGTAGGCTGAGGCAGGAGAATCTCCTGAACCCGGGAGGCGGAGTTTGCAGATCACGAGATCATGCCACTGCACTCCAACCTGGGCAACACAGTGAAACTCCATCTCAAAAAAAAAAAAAAAACACAAAAAACAAAAATGAGGCCGGGCGCGGTGGCTCAAGCCTGTAATCCCAGCACTTTGGGAGGCCGAGACGGGCGGATCACGAGGTCAGGAGATCGAGACCATCCTGGCTAACACGGTGAAACCCCGTCTCTACTAAAAAATACAAAAAACTAGCCGGGCGAGGTGGCGGGCGCCTGTAGTCCCGGCTACTCGGGAGGCTGAGGCAGGAGAATGGCGTAAACCCGGGAGGAGGAGCTTGCAGTGAGCTGAGATCCGGCCACTGCACTCCAGCCTGGGCGACAGAGCGAGACTCCGTCTCAAAACAACAAAAAAACAAAAAAACAAAAATGAAAACAAAAAAGAAAGATGCAGTTGGAAAGGTGACTGAGGCCAGATTCATAGGGCTTGATGACTGACAGGGTGAATCTGATGCTGGCTGAGGAGAAGGTTGGACAGAGAGACATGTTCTAGAAAGCTGGCTCTGTCCTCTCCTTGAAGTTTCTTTTCTAAAATTTTTTTTTTTTTTTTTTTTGAGACGGAGTCTCGTTCTGTCCCAGGCTGGAGTGCAGTGGCGGGAGCTTGGCTCACTGCAATCTCCGCCTCCCGGGTTCAAACGATTCTTCTGCCTCAGCCTCCCAAGTAGCTGGGATTACAGGCGCATACCACCATCCCCAGCTAACTTTTGTATTTTTAGTAGAGACGAGGTTTCACCATGTTGGCCAGGCTGCTCTCGAACTCCTGGCCTTGTGATCCGCCCGCCACAGCCTCCCAAAGTGCTGGGATTACAGGTATGAGCCACCACGCCTGGCCTCTAAAAATGTTTTATGCCAGTTAAGGTTAGCAGTGGAGGGTTGGGAGGGTTGTGTACCAACTTTAGTGACACAAATGTGAGTAAGTTCTGATAACCTACTGCCATCGGGCCAGCCTTCCTTGAAGTTTCTCTTGCTGGGCCTATGGTGTTCACTCAGTGGAGACAGTGTTTGAGAGTTGTAAGAAAAACATTCCTCGGGACTTCAGGAATTTATCAGCAAGTCTTTATTGAGCACCGTGATGTGTACAGCTCAGCACTAAGCACAGGGCAGAAGGCAGGAAAAGCAAACACAGACACAGGGGCTTGCCCTCAAAGAACTTACTACAGTCACAGGGAGGAAAACAGCACATCTTTGTTTGTTTGTTTTTGAGATGGAGTCTCTCTCTGTTGCCCAGGCTGGAGTGCAGTGGAGCGATCTCGGCTCACTGCAACTTCCACCTCCTGGGTTCAAGCAATTCTCCTGCCTCAGCCTCCCAAATAGCTGGGATTACCGGCACGTGCCACCACGCCCAGAAAATTTTTTGTATTTTTAGTAGAGAAGGGGTTTTGCCATGTTGGCCAGGCTGGTCTTGAACCCCTGACCTCAAGTGACCTGCCCGCCTCGGCCTCCCAAAGTGCTGGGATTACAGGCGTGAGCCACCGGGCCCTTCCTAGTTTAGTGCTCTCTACACAGCGTCCACTGCCTCCCATGGGGCTGGGAGCTCAGGGCTGACATCGGGGAGGGCTTCTATTAGCAGGGCCTTGTCAGCACTGGATCCCAGGCAGTCCCATGCGGGTGGCACACATGGGTGCTGCTCCAGGAAAGACACAGGCTTTCCCCTGGACCTCCCTACTCTGTAACCTGGGTGACTCTGTCCTGGTTGGGCTTGGCTCTCAGCAGCTAGCCAGGGTGATCTGGGAAGAAAACCACGATTTCCACATAATTATCGCCATCAAGGCTGGTCCGGTGGCTCACACCTGTAATCCCAGCACTTTGGGAGGCCAAGGTGGGCAGATCACCTGAGGCCAGGAGTTGGAGACCAGCTTGGCCAACATGGCAAAACCCTGTCTCTATTTAAAATAAATACAGAAATAAAAATTAGCTAGGCATGGTGGCACACACCTGTAGTCCCAGCTTCTCAGAAGGATGAGGCATGAGACTCGCTTGAACCCAGGAGGCAGAGGTTGCAGTGAGCTGAGATTGTGCTGCTGCACTCCAGCCTGGGTGACAGAGCAAGACTGTCTCCAAAAAAAAAAAAAAAAAAAAAAGCGACCGGGCGTGGTGGCTTACACCTGTAACCCCAGTACTTTGGGAGGCCAAGGTGGGCAGATCACCTGAGGTCAGGAGTTTGAGACCAGCCTGACCAACATGGAGAAACCCCATCTCTACTAAAAATACAAAAAATTAGCCAGGCGTGGTGGCACATGCCTGTCGTCCCAGCAACTCGGGAGGCTGAGGTAGGAGAATTGCTTGAACCTGGGAGGCAGAGGTTGCAGTGAGCAGAGATCGCGCCATTGCACTCCAGCTTGGGGGATAAGAGCGAGACTTCATCTCAAAAAAAAAAAAAAAAAGAAAAAAAAAGAAATGTGGACAGCCTTTAGATTGTGTTGGTAAAGGCAGGGAAACGGATCCTCACCTGGAGCCTCTATAAAGAATATCACCCTGGCCTGGTGCAGTGGTTCATGCCTGTGATCCCAGCACTTTGGGAGGCCGAGGTGGGTGGATCACCTGAGGTCAGGAGTTCGAGACCAGCCTGACCAACATGGAGAAACCCTGTCTGTACTTAAAATGCAAAATTAGCTGGGCGTGGTGGCGCATGCCTGTAATCCCAGCTACTCAGGAGGCTGAGGCAGGATAATCCCTGGAACCCAGGAGGCGGAGGTTGTGGTGAGCCAAGATCACACTACTACAATCCAGCCTGGGCAACAAGAGCGAAACTCTATCTCAAAAAAAAAGAGAACATCACCCTGCTGACATCTTTTTTTTTTTTTTTTTTTTTTTTTTGAGACGGAGTCTCGCTGTGTCTCCCAGGCTGGAGTGCAGTGGCGTGATCTCGGCTCACTGCAAGCTCCGCCTCCCAGGTTCACGCCATTCTCCCGCCTCAGCCTCCCAGGTAGCTGAGACTACAGGCGCCCGCCACCACGCCCGGCTAGTTTTTTGTATTTTTAGTAGAGACGGGGTTTCACCATGTTAGCCAGGATAGTCTCGATCTCCTGACCTCGTGATCCACCCGCCTCGGCCTCCCAAAGTGCTGGGATTACAGGCTTGAGCCACCGCGCCCGGCCTCCCTGCTGACATCTTGATTCCAGGCCTGTAAGATTCATTTTGGGCCAGGCGCGGTGGCTTATGCCTATAATTTCAGCACTTTGGGAGGCTGAGGCACTAGAATCGCTTGAACCCGAATGGTGGAGGTTGCAGTGAGCCAAGACCAAGCCACTGCACTCCAGCCTGGGCAACAGAGAGAGACTCTGTCTCAGGTGGATCACGTGTGGTCAGGAGTTCAAGACCAGTGTGACCAACATGGTGAAACCCCGTCTCTACTAAAAATACAAAAATTAGCCGGGCGTGGTGGCACATGCCTGTAATCCCAGCTACTTGGGAGGCTGAGGCAGCAGAATTACTTGAACCTGGGAGGTGGAGGTTGCAGGGAGCCAAGATCGCGCCACTGTACTCCAGCCTGGGTGACAGAGTGAGACTCCATCTCACAAAAAAGGAAAATTAAAAAATAAAAGTAAATTAAAAATTTTTGAAAGATTCATTTTGGACTTTTAATCTCTGGAATTGTAAGCTAATGGATTTGTTTTATTTTAAGCCTTAATTTTTTTGCAGTAATTTGTTACAGTGACTATAGAAAATTCATCCTAACCCCGAGACTCAGAAACGCAAATGTGGTCTTTCTGTCTGCAGAAATGGGACTCAAGACTCAACCGCAAGTTGACTCAACAGCTGACCAGGGTCAGGGGTTGAAAGTACCAATAATGCCAAATTTCTTTTCCCGGGGATGAGTGTTGGGGAATTCTGCTGTTTTTAAATGTCAGAATTGTTATGGGAAGCAGGAATGGTTTTGGCCAGGCAGAGCAAAGAGTTTCCAAATTTTGGACCAACTCCAATTGATAAGAACTGGCTGCGCAGAGCTCTGTGAAGCGGGAGCAAAGTCTTGAGGCTGAGCCCAGGCTCCCAGGGAAAGGGTGCAGGGATCGACTGGCAGTGTCTGCTCTGGGTGTTCCATGGGAGAGGAGCTGTGTCTGCTGTTCTGGATTAGATGAGTTTCTCCTTCGCTGGCACTGGGTCTGACTCTTCTTCCCTGGGCTTATTAGTACGCCCGAAACAGAGCAAACAATTAATTAGTGAGGGAGGGAGGAAAGAGGAAGGAAGGCAGGAGGAACACAGCGAAATCGAAGTTTGTATTCAGGGAAGCCAGGACCAGAACAGATGGGTGGCCTTCTGGGGTGGGGAGCTTCTGATTGGCCTTTCCAGCATCTCTCACTTCCCTTTTCTGGTCATGGCAACCCCGGTCTTTGAGGATCATCTTAATCTATTCAGGATGCTTATAAACAACAGAAATTTACTTCTCACGATTCACAGTTCTGGAGGCTGGAAATCCAAAGTCAAGATGTTGGCAGATTCAGGGTCTTAAAGACGGTGCTTTCCTCACTGTGTCCTCATATAGCATAAGAGGCAAGAGAGCTCTCTTGGGTCTCTTTTATTTTTCTTATTTTACCTGTATTTATTTATTTATTCTATTTTTTAAATTTATTTAATAGAGATGGGGTCTCGCCATGTTGCCCAGGCTGGTCTCAAATTCCTGAACTCAAGCGATTCCCCGACCTTGGCCTCCCAAAGTGCTGGGATTACAGGGATGAGTCACCGTGCCCAGTCAATTTCTTTTACATGCCTGTTTGTGCACTGTCTTTTATTTTTATTTATTTGTTTTTTGTTTTTGAGACAGAGTCTCGCTCTGTCACCCAGGCTGGAGTGCAGTGGCACCATTTCTGCTCACTACAACCTTGGCCTCCTGGGTTCAAGTGATTCTCCTGCCTTAGCCTCCTGAGTAGCTGGGACTACAGGCATGTGCCACCATGCCTGGCTAACTTTTGTATTTTTGTAAAGACGGGGTCTCACTGTGTTGCCCAGGCTGGTCTCAAACTTGTAGGCTCAGGGGATCTGCCCACGTTGGCTTCCCACGGTGCAGGGATTACAGGCATGAGCCATGGCGCCCAGCCTGAGTCTTTTTTATAAGGGCACTAATCCGGCCGGGTGCCGTGGCTCACGCCTATAATCCCAGCACTTTGGGAGGCTGAGGCGGGTGGATCAACTGAAGTCAGGAGTTCGAGACCAGCCTGGCCAACATGGTGAAACACCATCTCTACTAAAAATACAAAAATTAGCTGGGCGTAGTGGTGGGCGCCTGTAATCCCAGCTACTTGGGAGGCTGAGGCAGAAGAATCACTTGAACCCGAGAGGCAGAGGTTGCAGCGAGCCAAGATTGTACCACTGTACTCCAGCTTGGGTGACAAGAGCGAAACTCCGTTTCAAAAATAAATAAATAAATAAGGGCACTAATCCCACTCATGAGAGCTCCACCCTCATGACCTAATCACAAGGCCCCACTTCCTAACACCATCACCTTGGGGGTTAGGATTTCAATCTATGAACTTGGTGGGCAGTGAGCACAAACTCCGTTCATGGCAAGGATCTGCCCCTCCACCATCCATTTGGTGACGGTGAAACTGCCAAACACAGGGTCCTGTCCCCTCTTCTCAGAGGCAGGCCTGTGACCCGAGCTAGGCAACCTGGCTCTCTTTCCCAGAAATTGTCCCTCTTTTTTTTTTCTTTTTTTTTTTTTTTGGAGATAGGGTCTCACTCTCTCACTCGGGCTGGAATGCAGTGGTGCAATCATGGCTCACTGCAACCTCTGCCTCCTGGGTTTCAAGTGATCCTCCCACCTCAGCCTCCTGAGTAGCTGAGACTACAGGTACACACCACCACAACCAGCCAATCTCTAACAATTTTTTGTAGAGACGGGGATCTCAGCTGGGCGTGGTGGTTCACGCCTGTAATCCCAGCACTTTGGGAGGCCGAGACTGGTGGATCACTTGAGGTCAGGAGTTTGAGACCAGCCTGGCCAACATGGTAAAACCCCGTCTCTACTAAAAATACAAAAATTAGCCAAGCATTGCGGTGAGCACCTATAATCCCAGCTACTCAGGAGGCTAAGGCAGGAGAATCACTGGAACCTGGGAGGCGGAGTTTACAGTGAGCCGAGATCATGCCACTACACTCCAGCCTGGGCACCAGAGAGAGACTACATCTCAAATAAAAGAGAGATGGGTATCTCACTTTGTTGCCCAGGCTAGTCTTGAACTGCTGCACTCAAGTGATCCTCCTGCCTCAGCCTCCCGAAGTGCTGGGATCACAGGTAAGAGACACCACACCCAGCCAAAAATTGAACCTTGAGGAGAGACACTCAGAGGGGAAGGGCGAGACTGGGAGTTAGGAGTTACAGCATCTGAAGGCCACATCCTGGCAAGATGGCCACAGATTCAGCCAGTGAAGAGGAAGTGGTGGGGCTGGGGCCAGAACCCTGTCTGTGTGACCCCTGAGACTGAGCTCAGACACCCCTAACCCTGAAGGCACCTCTTTCAGGACCAACAGCCAAAGGCACAGAAGCCACTGGCCTGGGAGAGACTGTCACTGGGAATGTCCCTGCTCTCTGAGGGCCGGGCATCCGGCCTCCCTCCTCTCTAGCTCCTCTGTGGTTGAATTCCAATCAAAACCTCCACCTCCATTTCTATTCTAATTAGTCATTTTCCATGGCTGGAAACCGTAAAACTCCATTGATATTAAATCATCTCAGTAGAAGGAAGAACAGGCCAATCATCAGAGATGTTCAATTTCAGAAAGTCTCTTTTTTTGGGGGGCGGGACAGGGTCTCACTATGTTGCCCAGGCTGGAGTGCAGTGATGTGATCTCAGCTCACTGGAACCTCTGCCTCCTGGGTTCAAGCGATCCTCCTGCCTCAGCCTCCTGAGTAGCTGAGATTACAGGTGTGTGCCACCTCGCCTGGCTAATTTTTGTATTTTTAGTAGAGATGGGGTTTCACCATGTTGGCCAGACTGGTCTTGAACTCCTGACCTCGTGATCCACCCACCTCAGCCTCTCAAAGTGCTTGGATTACAAGCGTGAGCCACCGTGCCTGGCCCAGAAAATCTCTTTTTTTTTTTTTTTTTTGAGACGGAGTCTCGCTCTGTCGCCCAGGCTGGAGCGCAGTAGCCGGATCTCAGCTCACTGCAAGCTCCGCCTCCCGGGTTTACGCCTCCTGCCTCAGACTCCCGAGTAATTGGGACTACAGGCGCCCGCCACCTCGCCCGGCTAGTTTTTTGTATTTTTTAGTAGAGACGGGGTTTCACCGTGTTAGCCAGGATGGTCTCGATGTCCTGACCTCGTGATCCGCCCGTCTCGGCCTCCCAAAGTGCTGGGATTACAGGCTTGAGCCACCGCGCCCGGCCAGAAAATCTCTTTAGTCGGGACTTGAGAAAGGGACTGAGGTCCATCTGGTGGGAATGGGAGGGGCGTTCAGGGCCTGCTGCCAGTGAGACCTGGGTTTGTTCCCTCCCGCCAGGCTGGGACCAAGGCAAGTCCCTTCATTCTTTGAGCTTCAGTGTCCTGTCTGTGAAACAGGCAACGAGCACATTTATCTCACAGGGTCCCTGCGAGGCACATTGGGATAACATAGGTGAAGGCCTTAGCACAGTTCAGGGCAAAGCAACGTGACTTCTCTCCTCCCCAGGGGCACTTGTACCATGTTGAGAGAAACTAGGTTAATACATCCCTGCCACACATAACTACCGAGTGCCTGCTCTGTGCTGACCACAACACTAAGAGCCCTACATGGGGCCGGGCGCGGTGGCTCACGCCTGTAATCCCAGCACTTTGGGAGGCCAAAGCGGGCGCATCACAATGTCAGGAGATCGAGACCATGCTGGCTGACATGGTGAAACCCCGTCTCTACCAGAAAAGACAAAAAAATTAGCCGGGCGTGGTGGCGGGCGACTGTAGTCCCAGCTACTCGGGAGGCTGAGGCAGGAGAATGGCGTGAACCCGGGAGGCGGAGCTTGCAGGGAGCCGAGATCGCGCCACTGCACTCCAGCCTGGGCGACAGAGTGAGACTCCATCTCAAAAAAAAAAAAAAAAAAAAAGAGCCTTACATGTAGTCCTTTATTTAATTTTCACAGTGATGATGATGATTCTCAGTGCACAGATGGAGACTCTGAGCCCAGACAGGCTAAATAAACTGCTCTCAAGGACACCAGCACTTTCTGCAAAGAGCCCCAGATCCTAACTAGGACTTATGTTGCCTGTGCTGGGAAGAGACCCTGATGCCTCCCTGCTGCAGGAGTCCTGACTGCAGACGTAGGGTCTCAGTCCCCGCCCCAAGAAGCTGTAGGTCCAGTTGGAGGAGAGACACCCACAAGGAACATTGAACTGAGAAGGAAATTGGACTGAGGAAATTGAACTGAGCAGGCAAAGTGGGGCCTCTGCTATATCCAGGGTCTCCAGAGAAAGGACTAGAAGCCACTATCCCAATTCTGAAGCCTCAAGGAAGCAGCAAGTTCCTGGGAGGAAACAGTATCCCACGGGTTTCATCCTCCTCCTGTCACTCTTCTAGGTGGGGAGGGAGGGCTCCCCCATGTCCCACACAAACACACAGAAAGGAGAGGCCATGGCAGCACAGGCTCAGAACCTGAAGGGCGTGGGGACATCGCCAGCCCCATACCCTCGTTTTATACACCAGGTAGGGCAGGAACTATGGCAGGTCCACAGAAAGGGGCCAGCAGAAGCATAGCCAGGATGCAGACCTCCTGGGCTGCCCAGTTTCTCCTGGACAGAACATTTCCCTTCCCTAGCAGCTCCCAACGTGGAGCACTGGATTTGGAGTCAGGAGACCTGTGTCTTCTGCCCTCACTCTGAGACCAGCTCCTGTGTAATCATGAGTGAGTGTCTTCCCATCTCTGGGCCTCGGCTTCCACCTCTCTAGAATGAAAGGGTTGGACTCCATCCAATGTTATAAGAGCCAAAGGTTATGAGTTGGTGGCGCCCCCACCACTCTAAGTTTCTTCAATCTCTCCAGGGGCCTCAGAGACCCCAGACAGAAGAGAAACTTGGACAGAGGCTTGGGCGGGGGTGGAGGTGGGGATTCTGAGCCCTGGATCCACCATCTGCTGAGTGCCGGGCCTACAGGTGGGCAGTCAGAGCAGGCAAGAGCCATCCTCTACCCAGAGGCAATTGGCCTCTCGTGGATGGACAGAGGCCAGAACCCAGCTGGGGTCTCAACCACCCTTCTTTCCTCCACAACCCCATCCCAGGAATGGTGGCATCCGAAGCCAGCCTGGCAAGGGAACTGGTTGTCAAGTGGAGACTTCCTGGAGCTGGGGGCGATGGGAAGCAGGGTGACGGGAAACGTCCTGAGGTTGCTTCCTCCCCTTTTGTTTGGATCTCAGACTGACCTGGGAACCAAATGGGCAGCCATAGGGTATTCTGATTGGGGGGAGTTGGAGGCAGAGAAAGGACCCATCCCATCCCCTTAGGCTGCTTTGCAAGTTAAAATGGCTGTGAAGATCTGTCTCCCAGAATTCTAAAAGCTAAAATACTTTATGAACCACCACCAGACCATTGTGCCTGGAGTGGAAGAATCCCTTTTTTTTTTTTTTTGAGACGGAGTCTTGCTCCATCACTCAGGCTGGAGTGCAGTGGCGCTATCTCGGCTCACAGCAACCTACACTTCCCAGGTTCAAGCAATTCTCCTGCTTTAGCCTCTGGAGGAGCTGGGATTACAGGGGTGCACCACCACACCCGGCTAATTTTTCTATTTTTTAGAAAAGACGAGGTTTCACCATGTTGGCCAGGCTGGTCTTGAACTCCTGACCTCAAATGATGCACCTGCCTCAGCCTCCCAACATGCGAGATTACACGCATGAGCCACCGCGCCCATCTCGAATCCCTTTTTTAAACTGCAGGTATGGTTGAGTGCGGTGGCTTATGTCTGTAATCCCAGCACTATGCGAGGCTGAGTCGTGAGGATCATTTGAGCCCAGGAGTTCGAGACCAGCCTGGGCAACATAGGAGACCTCGTCTCTATTTAAAAAAAAAAATACCAAAAACCAAAAAGTTGTGTCATGACCCACTGGTGGATCTCAAAATTAATTAAGTCAGTACTCTGAGTAAATCAGAATTTTTTTTTGAGTTGGAGTCTTGCTCTGTCGCCCAGGCTGGTGTAATCTTGGCTCACTGCAACCTCTGCCTCCCTGGATCAAGCAATTCTCTTGCCTCAGCCTCCCAAGTAGCTGTGACTACAGGCGTACACCGCCATGCCTGGCTAAGTTTTTGTATTTTAGGACAGACAGGGTTTCACCGTGTTGCCTAGGCAGGTCTCAAACTCCTGAGCCCTGGCAATCTGCCCACCTTGGCCTCCCAAAGTGCTGGGATTATAGGCGTGAGCCACCGTGCCCAGCCGTAAATCAGAATGTAATAATGATATGATAACATAAAAGAGAAAATATCAGAACGCACCTGGGTACTAATAGTAAACTGTCTTGGCTGTGCTCATGCCTCTAATCCCAGCATTTTAGGAGGCCAAGGCAGGAGGACTGCTTGAGGCTAGGAGTTAAAATTGGCTTAGGCAACACAGTGAGACCCCATTCCTACAAAAAAAAAAAAAAAAAGAGAAAGAAAAAATTAGCCGGGTGTGGTGGTGTGTGCCTGTAGTCCTAGCTACTCCAGAGGCTAAGGTGGGAGGATCGCTTGAGCCCAGGAGTTCAAGGCAGCAATGAGCCGTGATTGTGCCATGGTACTGCAGCCTGGGCGACAGAGTGAGGCCCCAACTCTGAAAAACAAAATAAATATAACAAAATAAAATGGTCAAAATGGCCTGATGCAGTGGCTGGAGCCTGCAATCACAGCTACTTGAGAGGTTGAGGCAGGAGAATCACTTGAGCCCAGGAGGTCGAGGCACCACTGAATTCCAGCCTGGGTGACAGGGTGAGATCCTGTCTCTTTAAAAAAGGAAAAAAAAAAAAAAAGCAAACTGTCTCATGTTGTGTGTTCTGCCAGGTTGTGATGTAATGTATTTCTTACTCTGGGTCACAGTCACAAAACCTTGAAATGTCACTCACTGGCTTGGCTCATGCCTTTAAGCCTTTGTTCACCAACAGGGGAAAGTGAACCAGCACACAAGGCCCTTCCGGTCCTGCGGAGCTCACTGCCTTCCTCAGCTCCTGGCCCACACTTCCGACCACACACTCGGGCCACACCCTTGGGGGCCCCACCCCAGCAGCTGCCCATGTTCACACCTCTTCGGTTATTTCAAATTCCTCCTCTCTCGGCTTGATGCCCAACACTTCCTTCACCCAAAGAGGTCCTGTTCAAACGTCACTTCTGGCCGGGTGTGGTGGCTCACGTCTGTAATCCCAGCACTATGGGAGGCCCTGAGGCAGGCGGATCACCTGAGGTCAGGAGTTTGAGACCAGCCTGACCAACAGGTGAAACCCATTTCAACTAAAAATACAAAAAATGAACCGGGTGTGGTGGCACGTGCCTGTAGTCCCAGTTACTTGGGAGGCTGAGGCAGGAGAATTGCTTGAATCCGGGAAGCGGAGGTTGCAGTGAGCCAAGATTGAGCCACTGCACTGAAGCGTGGGTGACAGAGGTAGACTGTGTCTAAAAAAAAAAAAAAAAAAAAAAAAAAAAAAAGGCCAGGCGCGGTGGCTCATGCCTGTAATCCCAGCACTTTGGGAGGCCGAGGCAGGAGGATCACGAGGTCAGGAGATCGAGACCATCCTGGCGAACACGGTGAAACCCCCGTCTCTACTAAAAATACAAAAAAAAAAAAAAATTAGCTAGGCGTGGTGGCGGGCGCCTGTAGTCCCAGCTTTTCAGGAGGCTGAGGCAGGAGAATGGGGTGAACCTGGGAGGCGGCGGAGCTTGCAGTGAGCGGATCGCACCACTGCACTCCCGCCTGGGCGACAGAGCGAGACTCCATCTCAAAAAAAAAAAAAAGTCATTTCCTCTGCCAATCATACCTTCTCCAACCCTGAGGGACCAGGCACGATGACCCCTTTACCCTCTGAAACAATTGGTCTGTATCAGGGTCTGGCAGAGGGAGGGGAAGTTGGCCCCTCTGATTTAATGGATGAATCAAGAAAACGTGTGAATGAGCCATGGATTCATGCGGATGGGGCCTGCAGCAGAGGCTTGCTGTGCACCTACTAGGCGCTGTGTACCTCACAAGCCACTGGGGACATCATACCACGAGAATAAGGCCACTTTCCCGAATAAGGCCACTTTCCCCAAGGAAAGTGGTCAAATGTGGGAGCCAGGTGTGCAAATTCCCACCCCAGGGTGATAACAGCCCCAATAAAGGCACATGCAAGAAGGCCCTTCGGAGCTGGATAACACTGTTATAACAGTGTCACCAAGCAAAGGTCTAGAGCAGGGCTGAGTGAGGTGGGGGGGGGTCTTCCAGGCAAAAGGCAAAAACTCTCTTGGTACTGTGTAGGTCTTCCATAGCACGTGCCACATTAAAAGAAACATTTGCCTGGTGAGTGGCTCGAGTCTATAATCCCAGCACTTTGGGAGGCTGAGGTAGGTGGATCGCTTGATCCAAAGAGTTCGAGACCAGCCTGGACAAAATGGCAAACCCCGTCTCTACCAAAAAAAAATACAAAAATTAGCCAGGTGTGGTAACCCATGCCTGTGGTCCCAGCTACTCGGGAGGCTGAGGTGGGAGGATTGCTTAAGCCTAGGAGGTCAAGGCTGCAGTGAGCCATGATTGTGCCACTACACTCCAGCCTCAGTGACAGAGTGAGATCCTGTCTGGAAAAAAAAAAAGAAGAGACAAAGGAAAAATTTTATTTTACATTTATGTATTGAGGGCAAGGACCATACCTGCTGGGCTGCTCACCATTGCTGAGCAGGATTCCTGGTGTGGCATCCCAACACAATAAATATTTACTGAATGGACACCCAGGAAACTGCAAAGGGTTCAGGCTGGCCTGAGAGTAAAGTGAAAGAAGGAAGTGGTAGAAGACCCCAGAGGTCTGTGGCCCCAGAACCTGGAGGGCACCTGTGGGCTGGATCTTTCTTCTGCAGGCACTGGGGAAAAGTAGGAGAGTTTATTTTATTTAACTATTAATTAATTTTTTGAGATGGAGTCTCACTCTGTCACCCAAGCTGGAGTGCAGTGGTGCAATCTCAGCTCACTGCAACCTCTGCTCACTGGGTTCAAGCGATTCTCCTGCCTCAGCCTCCCGAGTAGCTGGGATTACAGGCATTCGCCACCACGCCCAGCTAATTTTTGTATTTTTAGTAGAGACGGGGTTTCATCAGGTTGGCCAAGCTGGTCTCGAACTCCTGACCTCAAATGATCCGCCTGCCTCGGCCTCCCAAAGTGCTGGGATTACAGGTGTGAGCCACCGCACCAGGCCGGTAGGAGAGTTTAAACAGGAAAGAGACAAGCAGTCAGATTCATAGTTTAGAAAATCCTCAGGCCAGAACTGGTGTTTGGGTGGATGCCTGGGGTGGGCATCTGGAAATCAGGGACAGGGGGCAGTAATAACCCAGGCGAGGATACTTGAGTCTAGAGGCAGCCAAGTGGGGCGCTCTGGCGTGGAGGAATTCATGTGCTGCAGGTGTGTGCCGCCGAGGCAGAGCTAGGCTCTGGAGCTGCCAGAGGCTCAGAAGCCTCCTTCTCAGATCTCTCCCCTTCTGGCCACAGATGGGAAGGAGAGAGGCACTCACCCGATCCAGCGTGGCAGTACAGTACCTGCCTAACCTGTCACTGTTGGGCGTGGTGGCGTATACCTCTAGTTCCAGCTACTGGGGAGGCTGAGATGGGAGCAGCACTTGAGCCCAGGAGTTGGAGGCTGCAGTGAGCTGACAGCGCCACTGAACTCTAGCTTGGGCGACAGAGCGAGACCCTGTCTCTAAAAAAAGAAAAGAAAAATTACAGGCCGGGCATAGTGGCTCACACCTGTAATCCCAGCACTTTGGGAGGCCGAGGAGGGTGGATCACGAGGTCAGGAGTTCCAGACCAGCCTGGCCAATATGATGAAACCCCGTCTCTACTAAAAATACAAAAATTAGCCGGGCATGGTGGTGTGCGCCTGTAGTCCCAGCTACTTGGGAGGCTGAGGCAGGAGAATAGCTTGAACCCGGGAGGCGGTGGTTGCAGTGAGCCGAGATCACACCACCGCACTCCAGCCTGGCAACAGAGCGAGACTCCGTCGCAAAAAAAAAAAAAAAGAAGATAAGAAGAATTACATAACAGTAAGCAACCTAGCTAGATTTGAACCAGGCCATGCAGCTCTAAAGCACTGACTTTTGCGGAGCTGCACTCCGCATTGTGGCATAGATTTCTTTTCTAAAGGTGAGTTCAACGCTGGGCACTTAGCAGGCGCCCAGTGGGCTGCGCCCTCCTGGAGGAAGGCTGATTCCTCCAACCCCAACTCCTGGCTTGTGGGTGGGTAATCCAGCACATTCTACCCACCCTGGCAACCAAACTTTGTGGCCGAACAAGCCGTCCGCGGCTTGTTCCGCTGGTCCCAGGCTCCTGCGCATCCGGACGCGATGAGGAGCAGGTGCGCGGGGCCGGGGTGTGTTCGAGGGGGTCGTGTGTGCCTGGGCGGCCTCCCCGCGGACGGCGGACTGGGCCAGGGCGGCACTTCCTGGCAGAGAGGCGCGGAGGGGCGTGGCTCTGGAGAGGTGCCCTGGCGGGCTGGCGGGCTGCGGTGAAAGGCGGGCGGACGCAGGTGACGACAACCGCTCCATAAAGGGCGCAGCAGCCCGACGCTCGCCTTATATGGGCAGGCTCGGCGCGGGAGGGGCGGGGCCGGGCGGGCCGAGGGCGGGGCGTCCCACCCAACGGGCCCCGCCCCTAGGCCCGGCCGAACACCCGCAGGGGAAACTTCTCTGCGAGGGTGGAGCCTCCCCAGCGGCGTCCCCAGGTCCCGAGAGGGGTCCCTACCTAGGCTAAGACGAACGACGGGCTCCACGCTGCAGGGGCTCGACTTGCAGAAACCCTGGGACCTGCCTTCCCCAGGGGTCTGCCTTCCTCAGGCCCTGCTAGGGCACTGACTCGGCTTGTGCTGTGTGGCGTTTTTTCCTTTACCCCACGTGGGCCGCAGGTCCTCCCTAGGTAGCCGAGGGAAGGTCCTTTAAGTAAGCTCACCTTGGAGCCCACAGATAACCAAGCCTGCGCCTGCCCGCTACATGGCGAGGCTTCCCCAATCCGGTCAGTCCCAAGCAGGTGCCTTTCTCTAACTGGCACAAAGGAAGTCTCCTAGCCAGGCTGAGCCCAAGCCTCGCTAAACATGAGCCGTGGATCCATCGGAAGTGTTTGGCTAACTGGACCCTTCTTGGCCAGACAAGACTTTAACCCTAAGAGGAAGCTGCCAGCACGACGCAGCCCACCATATTCTCCCTCCAAGCTCTCTTCATAGCCCTGGTCCTTAAAAACCCAAATCTGTCCAATTGCTACTTGCCGTCCACTCGTTAACAGTACTCCACTTCACAGCCTCCCCATCACCTGAGTGTCCTCCCTGGGCTCAGCGCACAGGGCTCTGTGAGTTTACAGTTCCCCGGTTGGTGTTCTGTGCCTCCCAACCTTGCACCTGCTGCTCCCTTCTGGAAAGCCCTTTCCTTGCACGCTCCCAGACACGTGCTCATCCTTCAAAGAGATACTTCTTAGTGTCCTCTTCCTGACATTTGTAGTGATTACTTAACCTTTCCAAGCATCAGTTTCTTCATCTGCAAAATGGGGGTAAAATAATCCCCACCTCACTGTGTTATTGTGAGGATCGAATGAGTTAATGCTTGTGAAATGCCTGGCATATAGTAGCTGCTCATGAAAAACTCGTTGTTGACCAAATTCCTCTTCCTGTGCTCTAATTGCTCATGCAGTGTTGTGAGTGCCAGGAGGTCCGGCCTCTTCCTTTTCCAGCTATGCATACCTGGTTCCTGGCACATATATAGGTCTTGAACCAGTGTTTTTGACGACTGAATGAATTTCAGGCAGTAGGGGTCAGGGAGATAAAAGACCCCTAACCGCCATGGTCATCAACCCTCACATCTGCCGGGATGTAGGGCATTCTAACTCTCCCTCTTCAGTTGCACAGAGCTTCATGACAACTAGGAGGGACACAGGATGGATATGGACCCCATTTTCCAGATAAACCTATGAGTGATTAGAAGTGAGGTAACTTCCCCATAGTTACACAATGAGTGGAAGAGTCGGCACCAGGGTGACCAACATGTACTTCTGTTTTGTTCTGTTTTTTTTTTTGAGACAGAATTTTGCTCTTGTCGCCCAGGCTGGAGTGCAACGTCGCAATCTCGGCTCACTGCAACCTCTGCCTCCCAGGTTCAAGCAATTCTTCTGCCTCAGCCTCCCAAGTAGCTGGGATTACATGTGTGAGCCACTGCGCCCAGCCCAATGTGTACTTCTTAAATTTTTTTTAGCACTGAGAGTTCCACGTCTCAGGAATCTCTTTAGGCTCAGGCAGCCGGGATGGTTGGTCACTCCAGATCAAGTTCCAAAGGTTAGTCTCTGAGGACCATCACCTTCCGACCTCCCCTGCACCTGTCCCATTATTCCCAAGTATTTTACTGAGTTCCTGAATGGGACACAGTGCTCTCCAGCCCAGAAGATCCAGCAGATTTTTAAAAGTCACACTCTTTCTGATTCCCCAAAAAGTTAGACTTACAGCATAGTAGCGATGGGGGACAAGGACATTAGAAGGGCACTGAGGTCAGGCGTGGTGGCTCACACCTGTAATCCCAGCACTTTGGGAGGCCGAGGCGGGTGGCTCACTTGAGGTCAGGGGTTCGAGACCCGCCTGGCCAACATGGTGAAACCCCATCTCTACTAAAAATACAAAAATAAGCTGGGTGTGGCAGCACGCACCTGTAGTCCCAGCTAGTTGGGAGGCTGAGGCAGGAGAATCACTTGAACCCAGGAGGCAGAGGTTGCAGTGAGCTGAGATTGTGCCACTGCACTCCAGCCTGGGTGACAGAGCAAGACTCTTTCTCAAAAAAAAAAAAAAAAAAAAAAAGAAGCCCCGATAGAAGTTTGCTTCACTTTGACAGGGACTCATGGACCACTCCTGCACCAGGCCCTGGGCCTGGGACCAGGAACTGAGAGAAGGCTGGCCCCCACCTTTGGGACTCCAGCCAGGTTGGGGAGACAGATGTGTAGACACAATGCCAACAGTTTGGTTCCTTGATGGCTGGAGAAGGGAGTGATCAACCACGGTTTCTGAAGAATCGCCTCCTGACGTGGCCACTCACCAGCTGACCTCAGGCCTGTCCTCTCCTTTGGCTGGGCCTCGACCTTCTCTGTGAACTCAGGCAGTTGGAGCTGGTCCCTGAGGGAAGCTCGTGACTTGAGGGGAGCTGAGTTCTGGGAAATACATCCTCTGGAGAGGAGGCACCAGAGGCCACGCATGCCTGAGTGAGTGTGGGGGCGCGCCCTGGCCTCACTAGTCAAACACCAACTTCATCTTCCCAGGCTACCCTGGCCGAAGCAGCCCTGGCTCCTTCCCTGCCTGCCTCATCCTCCCAGGCCACTGTCCAGGAAGCTGGCCTCTCTGCCTGTTCCCCACAGCCCCTGGGGGTGGGGCCAGAGTCGGGCAAAAAGGGCCTGGGCCTGGCCCAGCAGAGCCCCTGCCACTCCTTCGGAGACTCCTGTTCTTGTGGGCTGAGAGCTGCAGTCCTGCAGCCGGCCTGGCTGTGGCTCAGTGGTCAGGGCCAAGTGCAGAGCAAACACTGTGCCCACTGGGCAGCCATTTCACAGTCATTCCCAGGTTGCATGGGGTCCCCAGCCGGGCAACTAAGTGCAGACGTGAAACAAAGAACTTTCCGAGATCAGGGATTTGACCCTTGGAAAAGAGACTCACTAAGGGAACTGCTTCCTGTCACTCCTCAATCACCACTTTGAGAAATAATGTTCTCTCCCTCAACCTCACTGCCAGCCTCAGTCAAAAGCAACCCGAGGACTGGCAGTGGGAGCTCAGGGCCACCTTGAGATTTTCTGCTCTCGCTGCTGGCTGAGCCCAGGCAAGGCTTCTGCCCTCTCTGGGCTTCCATTTTCCTCTCGTGCTCCAGACTTGCTAGCTTCCTTCCCCATCTCAACATCATAGGGACCCTCTGAGATGGGAACTACTAGTAGGGGAAATTATATGGAAAACCAGGCCGGGCACGGTGGCTCACACTTGTAATCCCGCCACTTTGGGAGGTGGAGGCGGGCGGATCACCTCAGGTCGGGAGTTCGAGACCAGCCTGACCAACATGAAGAAACCCTGTCTCTACTAAAAATACAAAATTAGCCAGGCGTAGTGGCGCATGCCTGTAATTCCAGCTACTTGGGAGGCTGAGGCAGGGGAATTACTTGAACCCAGCAGGCAGAGGTTGTGGTGAGCCAAGATCGCGCCATTGCACTCCAGCCTGGGCAACAAGAGCGAAACTCCATCTCAAAAAAAAAGGAAAGCACTAATATGTCTGTTTCACAGCGGAGAGAGGACACAGTGGCTCAGACACAAAGAGGTGCCCAAGGTCACACAGGAAGTGGCGGAGGTGCTGGGGTCCATCCAGGCCTCCCTGGGGAGAAGAGAGGCATAGGGCCGGGTATAGAACGAGTCCTCTGTAAGGTTACACACGTCATTCATTTATCTTGCAGAATCTGGGGCTCCTCCTTTGTTTTTTTCTATTTTTGAGACAGGGTCTTGCTCTGTTGCCCAGGCTGGGGTACAGCGGTGCGATCATGACTCACTGCAGCCTCGCCCTCCTGGGCTCTAGCAATCCTCCTGCCTTGGTCTCCAAAGTGCTGGGATTACAGGTGTGAGCCTCCATCCCCAGCCTGGACCTGTGCTCCTCCTTTGTGGCTGGCCCCATGGGAAGGGTAAGGGCATGGAAGGGTGCTCAGGGAAGAGATGCACTAGGAATGGGCTTGGAGAGGGCTGTTGTCTTAGGATCCCAGCCGTCCTAAACTGTAGTCCAGGATCCCTGGGGCTTTTAAAAGGCACATTCTCAGCTCCCACCCCAGACCCAGAACCATAACCAGATCCTTGGCCAGGCATGGTGGCTTACGCCTGTAATCCCAACACTTTGGGAGGTCGAGGCAGGTGCATCACCTGAGGTCAGGAGTTCAAGACCAGCCTAACACGGTGAAACCCTGTCCCTACCAAAAATAAAAAAAATTAGCTGGGCTTGGTGGCAGGTGCCTCTAATCCCAGCTACTCAGGAGGCTGAAAGGCAGGAGAATCACTTGAACCTGGGAGGTGGAGGTTGCAGTGAACTGAGATCATGCCACTGGACTCCAGCCTGAGCAACAGAGCGATACTCCATCTCAAAAATAAAATAAAATAAAAAATGACCATATCGTTACGGGAGCCATTTTTTTGAATTCAGAATCTCAGAAAAACCAGGATTTGGGGCCTGGAACTTTCTTTGTTTTTTTTTTTAAATTTTGTTTTGGTTTTTTTTTGGAGATGGAGTCTTGCTCTGTTGCCCAGGCTGGAGTGCAGTGGTGCCATCTTGGCTCACTACAAGCTCCGCCTCCCGGGTTCCCGCCATTCTCCTGCCTCAGCCTCCCGAGTAGCTGGGACCACAGGCGCCCGCCACCGTGCCCAGCTAATTTTTTGTATTTTTAGTAGAGACAGGGTTTCACCGTGTTAGCCAGGATGGTCTTAATCTCCTGACCTCGTGATCCGCCTGCCTCGGCCTCCCAAAGTGTTGGAATTACAGGCGTAAGCCACCGCGCCCGGCTGGAATCTGGAACTTTCTAAGGCAGAGGCGGCAGAGACAAAGAGGTGGCTGGAGGTGGGGCAGCGCCGAGCCAAGTCTCAGGACGTCCCTGCTGCCGAGCCTCCCCTCCCCCAAAGTAAACCGGCAGGTGGGCAGCGCAGGTGGGGCCCAGCTCGGGTTTCACTCCTTCCCTGCTCTTGGGGACAATAAAATGCTCCCTTTGCCCTGGAAATCCCACTTGTATCAAAGCCAAACGAAGAAATAAGCTCTTATGTCCAAACAGGTTTGTTCCAACCTCATTTATAATGGAAAAAAATTAACCGAAAAATTCCTTAGAATCCGACAATGGGAGAAAGGTTAACGGTGTGACTGGAGCTGAGTGACACACAAAAGGGTGTTTGTGGAGTGCAGGGGGCTCCTGTTGTGTGTGGGGAGGGTGGAGAGGGCATGGGGAGAGGAGCAGGGACCCCAGAGTCAGACCGTCTAGGTTTAAATCCTGTCTGTCCCTTCCTAGCTGTGTGACCTGGGGTCATACCCCAAAGCCCTCTGTGCCTCCATGTCCCCCTCCATAAACAGGCACTGGGCTGGGCATGGCAGTTCACGCTTGTAATTCCAGCACCTTGAGAGGCCAAGGCAGGTCACCTGAGGTCAGGAGTTCGAGACCAGCCTGGCCAACATGGTGAAACCCCATCTCCACTAAAAATACAAAAATTAGCCAGGCGTAGTGGCAGGTGCCTGTAGTCCCAGCTACTCAGAAGGCTGAGGCAGGAGAATCGCTTGAATCCAGGAGGCAGAGGTTGCAGTGGGCCAAGATCATGCCACTGCGCTCCAGCCTGGGCGACAGGTGACAGAGTGAGACTCTGTCTCAAAACAAAACAAAACAAAAGGAGAGAGAGAGACTTGGGGGATGTGAGTGCACAGAGGAAAAACTATGTGAGGACCCAGCAAGAAGGTGGCCACCCATAAGCCAAGCAGAGAAACCAACCCTCCCAGCACCTTGATTTTGGACTTCCAGCCCAGAACTATGAAAAAATAAACATCTGTTGTTTAAACCACCCAGTCTGTGATGTTTTGTGATGGCTGGCCTAGCAAACTCATACACATTACTAACACACCGTAAGAGAAGCTTTTAATAGGGCGCTTACCACATAATTGCATCGTGTTCTGACATTACATTTATGATCTCATAACCATGAGGAGGGTCCTGTCCTCCCATTTCAGAGATGAAGGAAACTGAGGCTTGGCTAGTGAGGGAGAGGGCTGTGATTAGAACCAGGTCTGTGTGACTCCAAGGCCCCACCAAAGCCTCCTCCTGGGACGGACTGTGAACTTCCCTGCCTCTGTGCCATGCACACGCTCTCCCCTCTGTCTGGAATACCCTTCCCACCGCTTGCCTCTCAGGCTGAGTCCCATTTGATTCTTCAAAACTCTGCTCTTGGCCAGGCGCGGTGGCTCATGTCTGTAATCCCAGCACTTTGGGAGGCCGAGGCCGGCGGATCACGAGGTCAGGAGATCAAGACCATCCTGGCATGGCAAACACGGTGAAACCCCGTCTCTACTAAAAATACAAAAAAAAATTAGCTGGGCCTGGTGGCGGGCGCCTGTAGTCCCAGCTTTTGGGAGGCTGAGGCAGGAGAATGGCGTGAACCCGGGAGGCGGCGGAGCTTGCAGTGAGCGGAGATCGCGCCACTGCACTCCAGCCTGGGCAACAGAGCGAGACTCCGTCTCAAAAAAAAAAAACAAAAACAAAACTCTGCTCACCCAGGCAAGGTGGCTCACACCTGTAATCCCAACACTTTGGGAGGCCAAGGCGGGTAGATCACTTAAGGTTAGGAGTTTGAGACCAGCCTGGCCAACATGGTATAACCCTGTCTCTACTAAAAATACAAAAATTAGCCGGGCGTTGTGGCAGGTGCCCGTAATCCCAGCTATGCAAGAGGCTGAGACAGGAGAATCGCTTGAACCTGGGAGGTGGAGGTTGCAGTGAGCCGAGATCACACCACGGCACTCCAGCCTGGGCAACAGAGTTAGGCTCCATCTCAAAACACAAACACAAACAAACAAACAAAAAAAAACACTTCTCAAGCATCACCTCCTTCCCATGCTTTACCCGACAGCCTCCTTTTACAGATGTGCTGCTTTTCAGGGCTTGCGGCCAGTCTGTACTCTATCGCCATGGCGGTAAATGTCATCTCTCTTATAGCATTTAGACTTCAGATTGTGTCCATGTGTTTGCTGTGAACTCCTAGAAGGTAGGGGCTGTGTCTTGCTCTAGTTCCTATCACCCAGCAGGCCCAGAGGGGCCCGCACAGATGCTTGCTGGCTGAGGTTGCCAGTTAGGCCTGGAGAAAGTATGCCGGCCTTAGGAGTGGATCCTGAGAAAACGGAATCTCCTTCCTCCTTGTGGGGTGGGGGTGGGGGGAGATGGATAAGAGAGGCCCGGCCTGGTGCGGTGACTCATGCCTGTAATCCCAGCACTTTGGGAGGCTGAGGTGGGCGGATCACCTGAGGTCACGAGTTTGAGACCAACCTGGCCAACAGGGTGAAACTCTCTCTCTACTAAAAATACAAAAATTAGCCAGGTATGGTGGCAGGCGCCTGTAATCCCAGCTACTTGGGAGGCTGAGGCTGAAGAATCACTTGAATCCAGGAGGCGGAGCTTGCAGTAAGCCAAGATCATACCACTGCACTCCAGCCTGGGGGAAAACAGCAAAATTCCATCTCAAATAAATAAATAAATAAATAAATAAATAAATGAATAAATAAATAAATAGGCTCAAAGTCCCTGCTCTGGGCATGAGAGGAGGGATCCTTTGACCCTCCTGGGGCAGCAGTGTGGCAGAGGGGGAGGAGCAGGGCATGGGGTCAGGCCACCCTCAGTCCATTTCACAGGGTATGGCCTTAGGCACTGTCACCACCTCTCTGGGCCTCTGGTATCCACATGTATGAAATGGAATCAGTCCCTCCTTCCGCAGTGTTAGGTCGAACAAGGCATGGAAGGAGCTTCTGGTGGTGTGGGTGCAAAGGCTGGACACTGGATGGCTTCCTTGCTGGGATGCTGAGCTAGGGGGCAGACCAGAGACAGAGAGCTACTTGCCTAAGCTTGCCCAGCAAGCTGGCTGAAGGTGGGGAAACTGGCTTGTCCCCCAGTTGGTAATTAACAGCTCTGTGTAGCAGGGGTGTTCTTGTTCCCAGGAGATGCTCCACTGGCCGCCACAGAGGTATGCGTGAGAGTGCGCTCAGAAGTGGCTGGGAGGCATGGAGAACAGAGGAGCAGGTTCAGGGTGAATTCCAGCAGGCATTCTCCAAGGGTGATGTCACTGCCTCCAACTCCCTAGGGCTGTCTGAGACACAGGCACCACCAAGCCAGCTCCAGAGCAGGAGGAGGTGGTGGCAGGGACCAGGGCCAGGGCACAGGGCTGAATGTAAGGCTGGTACAGCGACGGGCCCCTCCCATGGTGCTGGGGTCCTTATCTTGGGAAGCCTGGTGTTTCCTGTTTCAGATGTGACTGGGGGTAAGGGGAAGGAGAAAGCCACGCAGCTCAACACTTCTGGAGCTTCCAGTGGGTGCCAGCGCGCTTCCACCTGCTGAGCTGTGACCTCATTTGCAGAGACTGTCATGAGCCCCAGCTTGGAGATGCTGCAACGGGGGCTCAAAATGGTGAAAAACCTTGTCCCAAAAGGAAAGCAGTATAATGAGCAAGAACAAAGAGAATTAGAAAGTAAAGACATTGGGGTTCATTCTTTTCCCCCTTTTTAAAATTTATTTTGGAGCTGGGCACGGTGGCTCACGCCTGTAATCCCAGCGCTTTGGGATGCCGAGGCAGGTGGGTCATTTGAGGGCAGGAGTTTGAGACCAGCCTGGCCAACATGGTAAAACCCCGTTTCTACTAAAAATACAAAACTGAGCCAGGTGTGGTGGCAAATGCCTGTAATCCCAGCTACTCGGGAGGCTGAGGCAGGAGAGTTGCTTGAACCCAGGAGGCAAAGGAGGTTGCAGTGAGCAGAGATTATGCCATTCCTTTCCAGCCTGGGCAACAGAGCGAGATTCCATCTCAAAAACAATAAAATAAATAATTTTTATTTTTTATGTTTTAGAACGAGATCTCACTCTGTCACCCAGACTGGAGTGCAGTGATGAGATCACAGCTCACTGTAGCCTCAAACTCCTGGGCTCAAGCGATCCTCCCACCTCACCCTCCCAAGTAGCTGGGACTACAGGTGCACATCACCATGCCAGGCTAATTTTTTTAAAAAAATTTTTTGTAAAGACAGGGTCTTACTATGTTGCCCAGGTTGATCCCGAACTCCTAGGCTCAAGTGATCCTCCCGCCTTGGCCTCCCGAAGTGCTGGTATTACAGGCGTGAGCCATCGTGTCCGGCCACATCGGAGTTCAGATCTGAGCTCTGAACTCCATTCATGTCAAGTTACTTAAGCCCTCCAAGCCTCAGTTTCCTCATCTGTAAAATGGTGGTAACAACGGTCCCTGCCTTTGGGGTTGCGGTGGAGACTCAGTGAGAGAATTCATGTAGCATGCACTCAGTAACTGCCAGCCATCACTGCCAGCCTATTTCACCATCGTGAACCAAGCCTCAGAATGGAGAAGCAGCCTGCCCAAGGTCACACAACTTGCAGGTGGCACAGGCAGGATCTGAATCCAGATCAGATTCTTCCCGCCCTACTTCCATCACCGTGGAAGGGCCGGAGGGGCCCTGCTGCCAGGAGGTGGCTGGAAAGGGAGGTTCCTTGGAACAACCAGTGGCCCAGGTTTCCTGCAGAGCCAGGGACCCCAGCCCTGGCCGGGGTAAGGGTCACGCCTCCAGCTGGTGTTCCAGGCAGCGCAGAGGAACTGCGGCTGAGGGCCTGGCAGCCTTACTGTCGCCAGCATCCTGCCCTCCATGGATACGGCCCCAACATTGTTCTCTGGGCCCTTCCCTGCCCAGAGCCCACACATTTGGGATTTCCGCAGCCTGGCCAGAACTACCTTCACTTCCTGTAACAGCTTTCCCCAGGCGGCTGGGGTGGGGGCTGAGCTGGCCCTGGCCCCTGGCAGGGGCAGGCCCTGCTGGGAAGGCAGTGGCAGCAGCGCCATCAACATCCTCTTGACCTGACAGGTCCTTACCCGAGTCCTCCCTCCTCAGAGACACAGCTGCCCTCCTCATGCCTCTCTCCTGAGGCCAGGGTAGAAAAGGCTCTGCCTCATTTCCACTTTAGGGCAGGCTGGAGTCAGGGCATGGGTTAAAATCCTTGCCCTGCTACAAAGACGCTGCCACCTGGGCAAGCCTCCCCTGCCCTCTGCCTCACAAGGGATGCTGGGTAGCCGGAGGTCCCTTACGCTGCCCTGACATCGGCTCAGGGATGACCGCAGCCCCCTGCTTTGAGGTCTCTGGGCATAAGTTCTTCAAGGACAGGGTCAGTTTCCCTCCCATGTTCGGGAGGTTTATTTATTTTTATGTTTTATTATTATTATTCTTTTGAGATGGAGTCTCGCTCTGTTGCCTGGAGTGCAGTAGTGTGATCTCGGCTCACTGCAGCCTCTGCCTCCTGGGTTCAAGCCATTCTCCTGCCTCGGCCGCCCGAGTAGCTGCGATTACAGGTGTGCACTGCCACGCCCAGCTATTTTTGTATTTTTAGTAGATTACAGGTGTGCACTGCCACACCCGGCTATTTTTGTATTTTTAGTAGATTACAGGTGTGCACTGCCACACCTGGCTATTTTTGTATTTTTAGTAGAAATAGGGTTTCGCCATGTTGGCCAGGCTGGCCTCGAACTCCTGACCTCAGGTGGTCCACCCGCCTCGGCCTCCCAAAGTGCTGGGATTACAGGCGTGAGCCACCGCGCCAGGCTCCGTGTTCTGTATTTAGAAGGAACCTGTGTTTGTGGCCACCAAACGTTCACTCTGAGCCATGCTGGTGCTGCCTGCAGGTGAGCGTGCCTGCCCGGAGTGGTGTCTCAGTCGTCTCAATGCCCACCCTGGCACTCCATCTCCTCTGTGGGCTGGCACCTGCTCCCTGGTAGGGTGGAGCTGCAGGGCACAAGGGAGCGCAGAAGTCAAGCAGCCAGCCCAGCAAACTCGAGCTTCCATCCCTGCCGCCTCTCTGCAGGCAACCACAAGCACTTGGTGTCAAGAATATACAGGGGCCATATCCCGGGTTGTCTTTAGACTCGGCAAGCCTGCGACTTTGTCCCCTTTCCCCGGCTTCCCAACCTGGTGGCTAAAGCCTTTCAGCAGGTGTCTGCCAACCCTGTCCACAGTCCTGGGGCCCAACGTGGCACCCAGAGGACGACCGTGGGCTGACAGCCCAGAGCCAGCGGCATCCCCGGTGAGGTCAGTGTCCTGGAATTGGTCAAACAGGATCACCCGGAGGATTCTGTGAGCACAGCCAGCGTGACTCATGGCCATGATCAGCTTCATGGGCGCAGGCTGCCAACCTGGGATGGCCACAGCCACCGGCTCACCTTGCAGGGCAACGCACCTTTTCAGGAGAGGGAGCTGGAGCAGCACCCGGGTCCTGCCTCTGGCCAAGGCCTCTGCCACAGTTCTCCACGCCCACCCGGGCAGAGAGGCCAGACCCCCACTGGGTTCAAATCATCACTTTTCAGACATGACCTTGGGCAAGTCAATTTCTCTGAACTGGTTTTTTCACTTATGATATGGAAATAATACTTGCCTCACAAGAGTGGAATTCGATGAGGTAATGTGTGTAGAAGGTGCGTGGCAAACGGTGCCTTTTAAGGAGTGGCAGTGGGGTCCGGTGGAAAGGGCCCAGACTCAGGAGTCAAGGCGCCCCAGCATTGTGCTCTGGCCCCACCCTGGGCTCACTGGGTGTCATTGAAAGAGTTACTCAACCTCTGATCTGCTCCGCTCCCACTGTGTCAAATGAGCCGACACCACCTGCCTTGTTGCCTGTTGTGAGATGAAGATCACACACATGCCACCTTCTATCAGATGAAGGGAGGTAGTGAGGTTGGTGCCTGGGGGTGGGTGCGGAAGGCTGCCTGGCCTTGAATCCCAGTTCAGCTTCTCAGGGGCTTTGTGAACTGGGGAAGGCTCCTCAACCTCTTGGGGCAGGTCTCAGGTGGAACCTGAAGGGCGACGCCTCCCTGCGGGGCTGTGGTAAGCTGAAACCCTCAGAACAGTGCCAGGTGCCTGGGAGGTGCCTCCTGAGCCTGGACAGGTCCTGCTCATCTTATCCAGGGCTTTTGGCCTTTGGAGGATGTTCACTCCATGAACTTCTGTCTCCACTGACACCAGTTGCTGGTTTTGTTGCCTCCATGTGACTGTGACAGTCCCTGGTGCCTGGGGTCCTTCAGAGGCCACGGGCCTCTCTCCTCCCTCAGTCTCGGCAGCCTTCCCAAGGCAGTCCTTGGGTGGTCCCCTAGAGAACGCAGGCAGTTCTCACAGGAACAGGGTGAGCCTCTGAGAGCAAGCAATACGAGCCCCATGGCATCCCTGGGGCCATGGGGTAGGCTGTCAGACCCCCCTGCCACCAAGTACCCGACTCACAGGAAGCTGGGGCCTCATCCGGGCAACCGAGCCCTGACAGCTTGGCCCCAGGAGTGAGGCAGACGGAAGGCTTTCTTGGCTGGCAAGCCTGGCTCCCTTGGCACACTCCTCTATGGCCAAGGGGAGCTGGGGGCCAAAAGAGGTTGTCTGGTCCCAAGGCCCAGAAGTTCCTGCAGGCACCCACGGGAAGGAGAGCCTGATCCCCACAGGGCCAGGCACTTGCTGGGGCAGTCAGGAGCCCGTCAGACGGGGGTGGCCTCAGAAGGGTCAAAGGGTTCAGCTATGGGAGCCCAGGTTTCAGAGGCAACCACGTCTGGATAGAAACCCCAGTTCTGCATCCCATGAGCCTCAGTGTCTTCATCGGGGTAATGGGGACAACAGCCTCTTGCCTTAGAAGGGCACGAGGACTGGCACGTGGCATCCTCAGAATAGCAGCCACAGCTGACAAGCATGATAGTGAACAGGAGGGGCTGGTTGGAGAGAGTGCTGTGGAGTTAGGCGAGGATGCAGGGACAGTGGACAAGCCCCCTGGGAAAGGGTCACAGGTGCTCTGAGCCCACACAGATGCAACATGGCAGACGGTGCAGACCCTTGCTTTATTGGTCTGACTTGTTCACAGTTCAGCCCCCGGCTCAGAAAACCAATGGGCCAGCTAAGGAGCGAAGGAGGTGCCTCGAGACTTCCAGAGTCAAGGTTCTCCAGGGCTCCCCAGCCCATTAATCATTTTCTGCCCCACTGCCTGGGAGGTGAGGTGGGAGGGGGCTCCCTGGGGGGTGAGGATGGGTGACTAGAGGGGATTTCAGTGTGGGACCCAGGGTTGCTCTTCACAGTAGGAGGTGGAAGGGATGACTAAGTTCTTTATCACAGACCTGCAAAAAATGAGAGAATTAGATATTATTCTCACTAATTTGGGCTTCTTTTTTCTTTTTCTTTTTCCAAAACAGCAGCAGGAAAGAGAAATGCAGGTGGAGATGAGCCAGGTACGAGGCTTCAGATCGGAAGGGACCAGAGATGAGGACCAACGTGTGGCTGCCTGACCAGGAACGCTGTGGGCTGGCCCGGGCTCTCTCCACGCATCCTGGGAGAACTGCCACAGGCCCTAGAGGAGGGATGAAATGCGTGTGGGAGGGAAGACGGCGGACCCCAGATCAGCAGCAGCACCATCCTCTGATGGCCCCTGGGCAGTCCACCAGCTCAGAAGCACTCAGGGCTGGAGCCCGGGCTCTAAGCACAGGCCCCAGAGGCCAGACAGGAGGGAGGCAGCAGGAAGGGCTGGCGTGGAAGGGCTGAGTTCTACTGGGGTCCCACGCGGGCAAGGGAACCAGGACTCGCCCCTGCTTGTCAGCCAATCAGCTTCTTCAGGAAGGCCTCCAACTGATCCTCATCCTTGATGCCTACAAACTTGTCCACCACGTCCCCATTCTTCATGGCCAGTACAGTGGGCACCGCCGACACCTGGGTGGGGAGGACAAGGGGGTCCAAGTGAATTGGCAGTGAACGCTTCTCAACTGCCACTCCCAAGCCTTTGTGGGGAAGGCTGGTGGCTTATCCAGGGCACTGATTTCCCAAAGCCATGGGCAGGCCTAGAGGAACGTGGCTCTTCCCTTAGTGCAGGGGTACTGCAGGGCCCGGTGGCCACCCGTTGAAGAAACTTCTTCCATTGCGGGCTCCCAGCAGTACCCTTCCTCCCTTAACCACAAGACTGACTCACTGGCCCAGTGGTTTTGCTGGAATGACAGGAGAGATGAAAATAGCCCATGCAGCTGCAGGCCAGGGCTGGGGGCAGGGAGGAGCTCGGGGGAAGCCTGGCCCGGGGGGAGACAGAAGCTGGGGGACAGTTCGAGTCCTGGCTTTGCACTCACTCGCAAGGGGGCCTTGGCCAGGTCACAGCACCTTTCTGAGCCTCAGTGTCCTTTTCCATAAAATGGGGGTAATGTCTACCTTTAGGGTTTGGGATGAACATTAAAGATTCAACAAGTATAGGCTGGGCACAGTGGCTTACATCTATAATCCCAGCCCTCTGGGAGACTGAGGCTGGAGGATTGCTTGAGTTCAACAGTTCCAGACTAGCTTGGGCAATACAGTGAGACCTTGTGTTTACTAAACTCCCCCCCCCAAAATTAGCCAGGCATGGTGGTGCATGCCTGTCCTCACGTACGTGGGAGGCTGAGGCAGGAGGATCGCTTGAGCCTGGGAGACTGAGGCTGCAGTGAACTGTGATGCTGCCACTGCACTCCAGCCTGGGTGACAGAGTGAGACCCTGCCTCAAAAAAAAAAAAAAAAAAGAAGAAGAAAGATCTGAGCATAAAGCAGAGCTCAGGGTGGGCGCGGTGCCTCACACCTATAATCCCAGCATTTTGGGAGGCTGAGGCGGGAAGATCATTTGAGGTCAGGAGTTCGAGACCAGCCTGGCCAACACGGTGAAATCCCGTATCTACTAAAAATACAAAAATTAGTTGGGCGTGGTGGCGGGCGCCTGTAATCCCACCTACTTGGGAGGCTGAAGTGAATCGCTTGAACCTGGGAGGTGGAGGCTGGAGTCAGTGGAGATTGCACCACTGCACTCCAGCCTGGGTGACAGAGTGAGACTCCGTCTCATAAATAAATAAATAAATAAATAAAGCAGAGCTCAGGTTCTGGCTGACCCAATCCGACTCCTACCAGCCAGGTGAGCTGGGGCATGACCCTCAGCAACTAAGCTTCAGTGTTCTCAGATGCAAGATGGAGATACTAATGGCACTTCCATTAGAGGGCATGAAAGCTGAATGAAATAATGTGAGTAAAGGCTCAGCACAGCAACCCGGCAAATAAGCGTAGGAACCTGGCATTGTGCCTGGCATACAGTGGGCATTCAAAAAACAGTGGCTGCAGAGGGCACAAGGAAAAGTCCAACACAGGCCACACGAGAGCATGTTAGCTTGCTGCCGTGATGAGTGACAGGGTCCAGAGACTCAGGGACTTCTACTGGACAGCGTGGGAGGAGAGGCTTGGCCATACACGACCTCACGCTTATTGGCGGGTTGCAGGCAGATGGCAACGGCAACATTCTTGGTTTGTGAAGCATTTACTCAGTTCCCTCAGGGACCTGCATAGGTTACATGGAATGCAGATGAGGCTGTGGCCCACCAGACTGGCATCGTGAGGTCTCTGCTGCCTGGGATCCCTGCCTGGCATTCGTGGGCATTTGAGAAAACCATTTAAACAGAACAAGATAGGCCGGGCGCTGTGGCTCACACCTGTAATCCTAGTACTTTGGGAAGCCGAAGCGGGCAGATCACTTGAGGTCAGGAGTTCGAGACCAGCCTGACCAACATGGTGAAACTCCATCTCTACTAAAATACAAAAATTAGCCAGGCCTGGTGGTGCATGCCTATAGTCCCAGCTACTCGGGAGGCTGAGGCAGGAGAATCGCTTGAACCCGGGAGGCGGAGGTTGCACTGAGTTGAGATTGTGCCATTGCACTCCAGCCTGGGCGACAGAGCAAGACTCTGTCCCTGCCCCCAAAACAAAATAAATAAATAAAAATAAACAGAACAAGATAAACACAGACTTTTCTTACACACAAGTTCACTACAAAGTAAGAGCAGAGATTCACACAAACGTACCAGGTCTTCACATATCCCAGTGCTGCCCTGCCGCAGACCATCTTGGAAGTCAGTAAGATTTAGAATGTTCAAAACCCGTGCACATGGTAGTTAGGAAAGGCACGCAGGCCAGACCATCCCACCCTCACCCACTAACTTTACGTGGCACGCCCCGCACCCCACTCCTCATGGGCACTTTGGGGACAAACACAGCAGGTCAGAGGACACAGTCCTTGTCCTTCTTAGTGCCTCAGGCCCCTTCAAATCTGTCCCTAGGCTGATGTGGGTGGCAAACCCTGTCTCCAGGCAGAGCAGGGCCCGAAAAAGTTTGCTCCAGGAGGCTCCAGGGAGCGCCTGAAGCCACTAGGGCCTTCCCAGGCATTCTTTGGTGCCCTCTAGTGGTCTGCAAAGGCAGCTGGAGCGCCTCAAAGCCGGAGCCTCTTGGCAGAAGCACAGAGCTCAGCGGCCGGCTCCCACCTGCACACGGTCCTATTCCTTTAATTAAAATAAACGCTTTATGCCACTGTATAAGAAATGGCCTAACCTTTTTCATGGCAGGACTCTAAGTTCACTGAAGAGGCTCAGAGAGTGGACTTAGTGTTCCTTAAGAACTCCAGATAGGGACAAGCACAGTGGCTCACACCTGTAATCCCAAACACTTTGGGAGGCCAAGGCAGGAGGACAGCTTGAGGTCAGGAATTCATGGCAAGACCTCATCTCCATAAAAAAATTAAAAAAAAAAAAAAAAAAAGGGAACTCCAGATGAAGGCCATAATGATCTCACTCATGTAAACCTCCACACATGCTTCAACACGCACAGACCCTGCTGGTGTCAGGTAGACAGCAGATGTGCTGTGAATGGAGGTCTGGTCATTACTGATCAAGGGGATTTTTTTGAAGTTGAGCTGAAACACACACACATAAACCCCCCACTAGAGCCCACAGGAAACCTGAGCTGGAATGGGACTTCCCTCGACCCCAAGGAGGCGGCTGAGGCTCTGCTGCTCCTGTGTTTGGCTCACACATCAGGCGGGGCCAGTGCCTGTAAACACTGCCTTCCGTGGAAGTGCACAGGGCCTTGGTACATTCTTCTGGAATGTTCTGAGTGTGAAAAAGGCAGTGACTGAGCCAACTGAGGGGCTGAGGAAAAGACACGCTAAGATGTGCTGCCTGTCGTGTTCCATGAAGCCATTTGGAACCTCCTATCCTTGGATAAAGACCCTCTGAACTCAGGGCAGGAGTTGGGGAGTGTGTACGTGTGCAGTCTCTTTCCGCTAACCCTCAGCCCGCCTGCACCACCACCGAGCTCCATGTCCTGGCATGTCTTCTCCTGTCTCACCCCGATGGCATCCATCTGTTAACTCAGCTAAGGGCCTACCAAGGGAAAGGCACAGTGCTAGGTGCTGCGGAACGCTGCAACCTCCTCCTCGGCTCATTGCAGAGTTAAAAGGAAAAGATCACTGTCACATGCTGGGTGCTTTTTCGTGTCAGGAATGATATAAACACCTGTATACACTATCTCACACTCTCCTGGCTGTGGGTAGGGTCATTTTAATGATGAGAATGCTGAGGCTCAAAGGGTGAGCAACTGTTCCAAAATGACGCGGTGTAGGCTGGGCACGGCGGCTCCTGCCTGTAATCCCAGCACTTTGGGAGGCCAAGGAAGGCGGATTATCTGAGGTCAGGAGTTCGAGACAAGCCTGGCCAACATGGTGAAACCCCATCTCTACCAAAAACACAAAAATTAGTGGGGCGTGGTGACAGGCACCTGTTGTCCCAGCTATTCAGGAGGCTGAGGCAGGAGAATGGCTTGAACCCAGGAGGTGGAGGCTGCAGTGAGCTGAGATCACACCATTGCACTCACTGCAGTGAGACTCTGTCTCAAAACAAACAAGGCCGGGCGTGATGGCTCATGCCTGTAATCCTAGCACTTTGGAAGGACGAGGCGGGTGGATCACCTGAGGTTAGGAGTCTGGGACCAGCCTGGCCAACATGGTGAAAGCCCATTTCTACTAAAAATACAAAAATTAGCCGGACGTGGTGCCATATGCCTGTAATCCTAGCACTTTGGGAGGCTGAGGCAGGAGAATTGCTTGAACACGGGAGGCAGAGGTCGCAGTGAGCCGATACTGCGTCACTCCAGCCTGGGTGAAAGAGCAAGACTCCTTCTACTAAAAAAAAAAAAAAAAAAGCTGGGATCTGAAACAAGATCTGTTTGACTTTGCAGTCCAGGGCATCAAACTCCATTGTGCTTCTGCCCAGCAGCAAAGAGACAGACATCTACTGAGTCCCAGCACGGGGAAGAACATGTGGGGACGCATTAAAGGATTTCATGCTTCAAATGCAAAACGCCAAGTGTTTTGTCAAAGCTTTTAGATATGAGAGGGTTCTTGGAAAAACAATTATTGAAAAATTCAAATCCAACTACATGACATTCTGGCGAAATTAGGGAGACAGTGAAAAGATCAAGGGTCGCCAGGGCTGGAGGGAGGAGGAAGGAGAGATGAACAGGCAGAGCAGAGGACACAGAGGCAGTGAAATGACTCTGGATGATGCTAGAATGGTGAACACTGGCTATGACACATTTGTCCAAACCCACAGAAGGCACAACACCAAGAGTGATCCCCGATGTAAACTTTTGGCTTTGGGGGATAATGATGTCCGTGTAGGTTCATCAGTTGTGACAAATGGATCACCCTGGTATGGGCTGTTGGTAGTGGTGGGGCTGGGCACGCGGGAGGACAGGGGGCTTATGGGAAGTCTCTGTACCTTCCCCTTCCTCTCCATTTTGCTATGAACCTAAAACTGCCCTAAAAACATAAAATCTTCAGAAAGAACAACGACAAAAAACGAGATCAGTGACTGCCGGGGGGTTAAGGTGGGGAGGGGCGGGAAGGAGAGGTGAACTGCTGGAAAACAGGGGAACCGAGGGCGGTGGAACGGTTCTGTATGGCGCTGGAATGGTGGACACAGGCCATTATACATTTGTCCATGAACTTTCCTTTTGGCACGCAGTCTGTGCTGAGAGCGGCAGCTGAGACACAGGCTTTCAAAGAGCAGTTCCTCCCCACAGAGTCAGTCCGGGGCCTTCAGAAGCAGAAAGTCAGTCTGGGGCCTTCAGAACACTGGCTTCTCTCCATGTTGGCTCAGGACGCCCAGCCTTGGCATCACCTGGGAGCTTGTTAGAAATGCAGTCTTGGTGGCCGGGCGCGGTGGCTCACGCCTGTAATCCCAGCACTTTGGGAGGCTGAAGCGGGCGGATCACGAGGTCAGGGATTTGAGACCAGCCTGGCCAACATGGGGAAACCCTGTCTCTACTAAAAAAAAATTAGCTGGGCGTGGTGGTGGGTACCTATAGTCCCAGCTACTTGGGAGGCTGAGGCAAGAGAATAGCTTGAACCCCGAAGGCAGAGGTTGCAGTGAGCCGAGACTGTGTCACTGCACTCCAGTCTGGGCAACAGAGCAAGGCTTCATCTCAAAAAAAAAACACACACACACACACAAATGCAGCCTTGGTGGCCGGCACAGTGGCTCACATGTGTAATACCAGTACTTTGGGAGGCTGAGGTGGGAAAATTGCTTGAGCCCAGGAGTTCAAGACCAGACTCGACAACATAGGGAGACCCCCATCTTTTCTAATTTTTTTTTTTTTTTCAAATGAAACAAACAAAAAAGAAATGCAGGGCTGGGCGCGGTAGCTCACATGCCTATAATCCCAGGACTTTGAAAGGCGGAGGTGGGTAGATCAACTGAGGTCAGGAGTTCAAGACCAGCCTGACCAACATGGAGAAACCCCATATCTACCGAAAAATACAAAATTAGCCAGGCGTGGTGGCGTGTGCCTGTAATCCCAGCTACTCGGGAGGCTGAGGCAGGAGAATCGCTTGAACCCGGGAGGTGGAGGTTGTGGTGAGCTTAGATTGTGCCATTGCACTCCAGCCTGGGCAACAAAAGCAAAACTCCACCTCAAAAAAAAAAAAAAAAAAAAAAAAGGCACTCACATCTTCTAGAAGATGAGAAAATAAAAGGATAACACCTCTAAGTGTGAGGTGAGAAGCAGAAGCCCAAGAAGAAAGCACAAAGGCCGAGGGTCCACTCCTGGCCCATTCTCTCCCTGCCTTCCCCACGAGCTGGCAAGGTTGGGATGGTTAGGAGAGAGGCAGGCAGAGGCAGAAGACTGGGGACTCTTGCATCCTGCTAAGCCAGGGCAGTGCCGAGTGTGAGGAAGAGGGGCTGGGGCATTGAACCCCAAGGCCCTGAGGGACTTTCCCTTCGCTCTCCCTTGGCAGACAGTGAAGTCCTAGGGTGGGCAGTTAGAGCATAAAGTGGTTCAAGGGGAGAAATTTGTGTGAGGAAGGAGACTTACCTGAGGGTGTGTGCGGGAGGAGGGTGTCATGAGAGCTCGGGGAAAAGCACATAATTCCCTGAATATAATTTATTTAAAGCAGTTTTTCTTCTTTTTTTTCCGAGGAGTCTCACTCTGTCACCCAGGATGGAGTGCAGTGGCATGATCTCAGCTCACCGCCACCTCCACCTGCTGGGTTTAAGTGATTCTCCTGCCTCAGCCTCCTGAGAAGCTGGCACTACAGGCGCTCACCACCACACAGCACTAATTTTTGTATTTTTAATAGAGACAGGGTTTCACTATGTTGGCCAGGCTAGTCTTGAACTCCTGACCTCAGGTGATCCATCCACCTTGGTCTCCTAAAGTGCTGGGATTACAGGTGTGAGCCACTGCACCTGGCCTAAAGTCGTTTTCAGCAAGGTCAACCAACATTTGAAAAAGGATCTGAAGGTCGGGAGTGGTGGCTCATGCCTGTAATCCCAGCACTCTGGGAGGCTGAGGTGGGTGAATCACTTGAGGTCAGGAGTTTGAAACCAGCCTGGTCAACATAGTGAAACCCCATCTCTACTAAAAATACAAAAATTAGGCCAGGCGTCGTGGCGCACGCCCGTAATCCTAGCATTTCGGGACGCCGAGGTGGGCTGATCACCTGATGTCAAGAGTTCGAGACAAGCCTGACCAACATGGTGAAACCCTCTCTCTATTAAAACTACAAAAAATAGCTGGGCGTGGTGGCAGGGGCCTGTAATCCCAGCTACTTGGGAGGCTGATACTTGGGAGGCTGAGATAGGAGAATCGCTTGAACTGAGAAGCGGAGGTTGCAGTGAACCGGGATCATGCCACTGTACTCCAGTCTGGGCAACAGAGTGAGACTCCATCTCAAAAAAGAAAAAGGACTTTAGGCCTTAAAGAAGGCTGTCATGGGGGGCACTGTAGTTCTCTCAGAGGAAACTTGTTCCTCAGGCTCTTTTCAGAAAGAAAAGAGGAAGGAAGGAAGGAAGAAAGGAAGGGAGGGAGGGAGGGAGGGAGGGAGGGAAGGAGGGAGGGAGGGAGGGGATGGGTCAGGAAAAACCCTGGCTGGAGCTTCCTAAACCCTGCAATGATGGCAGACCAGGGTTTGGTAAAACAGCACGGCTGAGACCGAGCGATGTGGGCCCAGCAGCCTTGAGGACTTTCTGTGTGACAACGCAGTCCCCAGGCAGTGGAGGGGTGGGCGCGGCGGGGAGAGATTGAGAGGATTCCACGAGAGGCATCTCCCTCTCACTTGCGAGGCTCTACCACAGGCCTTCAGTGCCCACTCCCACAACAGCCTCCTGGGGACGGTCCTCAGCCTTCTTGCCACCCCACGAGACACTGGGGCAGGGCCTATGAGCTTCTTAGCATCTGCAGTAGTTACCATAATCCCTGCACATGGCTGGCCCTCAGGTGGTGTCTGGCAGAGCCAGGAGGCCTGAGACATCTGAAGCCCACGCGTGACCTGTGGGAGGCCCTAGGAGCCCCAGTCCGGGCTCTCACCCAAGGCATAGCCAGGCAGGGGAAAGCGAGGAGCGTCCAAATGGGCAGACAGATGCCTCCCTCACTGAGCAGTCAGTGGCCAAACTTTCTGAAAAAGTGACTCACTCCTCCCGTAGCCCCTGTAAGCAGCCCTCAGTTACTAACTCCCAAGGCCGGCCTGCTCCAGCGGCCACCTGCAATGGCCATCTCCCCTGCTTCTGGTCATCGCAGACTGATATTCCTTTGGGTAGTCACTCCCCACTCCCTGCCTAGCTCAAGGGGTGGCCAGTCTGTTCTCACCCCGCCCCCCACCACCCACTTCCTGCCACAGAGCACGGGTTCAGGGATGGGCGCCTCCATTTGAGCTGGTCTAGTGAGAATGAAACCTGGACTTGTACACTCTGAGGAAGACAGAGTTCTCTTTCATTCACTTGTTACGTGGAGGAGGAAGGAGGGAGGGGTGAAGGCTCACTCTGGCCAGGTTAAGGTATTTCAAGAAAATCAGAAATCCAGATTTTCACATGACATCGGAGTTTCAAATATCAGCATCTGGTTCCTATTACTTTAAAATACTTTGAGTGCCAGACTAAAAGTGTTTGTGAGCCAGACCGGGCCCAGAGGCTGCCAGGGGCGCCCTTGGCTCTGCAACAGCGCTACCTTCAGCACAGCGATCCAGAGACCCGCCCAATCTGGCTGCAGTCTGCTTTCCCCAGCTCCATGCTTGGCCCTTCACTCTGGCCACCCAGACAAAGTGGGCCTCTCCCCTTTCTCCAGGCAGTGGTCTCCAAGCCCCAGAGGATGCCCCCACTCCAGACACCTCCAGGCACCTGGCCCCTGCTGGCCTGTAAGCAACCCAGGCTCATCAGACCTCAGGGCTTTTGCTTTGCCTCAATAGTTCTTCCAAAGACCCACATGCTTCCTGTTTTTGCTCAAAGGTCACCTTCTCAGGGAGATCTTCCCTACCACACCGTTTAAAAAAGAAACCTGCCGGGCGTGGTGGCTCACGCCTGTAATCCCAGAACTTTGGGAGGCCAAGGCAGGCGGATAACCTGAAGTCAGGAGATTGAGACCAGCCTGGCTAACATGGTGAAACCTCGTTTCTACTAAAAATACAGAAAATTAGCTGGGAGTGGTGGCATGTGCCTGTAATCCCAGCTACTCGGGAGGCTGGGGCAGGAGAATCGCTTGAACCCGGGAGGCAGAGGTTGCAGTGAGCTGAGATTGCACCATTGCACTCCAGCCTGGGCGACAAGAGCAAAACTCTGTCTCAAAAAAAGAAACCCTGGCCGGGCGTGGTGGTTCAAGCCTGTAATCCCAGCACTTTGGGAGGCTGAGACAGGCGGATCACCAGGTCAGGAGATCGAGACCATCCTGGCTAACACGGTGAAACCCCATCTCTACTAAAAAATACAAAAAACTAGCCGGGTGAGGTGGCGGGCGCCTGTAGTCCCAGCTACTTGGGAGGCTGAGGCAGGAGAATGGCGTGAACCCAGGAGGTAGAGCTTGCAGTGAGCCAAGATCGCGCCACTGCACTCCAGCCTGGGCAAGAGAGCAAGACTCTGTCTCAAAAAAAAGAAACCCTGCCCCATACTCAGTACTCCCGTCCCCTTTTCCTGATGTATTTTTCTCCATTGAACTTATTATCTAAAACAGGGGTCAGCAAACTATAGTTTACAGCCCCAATACAGCCTACTGCTTGCTTTTGTAAATAAAGTTTTATTGGAACACAGGTACGCCCATTTGTTTGTGTAGTGTCTATGGCTGCTTTCGGCTATGAGCATGGCTGAATGGTTGTAGCAGAGACCACTGCCCTGCAAGGCCTCAAATACCAACTGGTCCTTCAGAGATAAAGTTTGTCGACCCTTGATTTAAAATACTAGAATGTAGACTCCTTGAAGGCAGAGACTTTTTGTCAGTTTTGTTCACTGCCTTACCCTTAACACCAAATAACAGTACCTGGCACTCGAGGGACTCTCAAATATCTGCTGAATAAATGGACAAACCAACCAACCAACCAAGTGAGGCGACTCCATGCCTTTGTGCACGCTGTTTCCTCAACCCTTCCTCCTTCTCTGACATCCTTCATGGCTCAACTCAGAGGTTCTCTCTAACGTGAAGCGTTCCTGTCCCCTCCAGCTCCCCCACAAGCAAACAGTCCCTTCTTCCTTTATACGTCTCTTCTTTTAGCACTCCTCACCCTATACGGAGATGATCTTTCTACCTGCTGTTCTCTAGGAGTTGCCTGGAGACAAGACCTCATCTTATTTGTGTCAGAATCACAAATGCTTGCACATCGAGCTCCCAAATGACTGCTCATTGAACATGTGGGTAGATGAATAAAGGAATGTACCAATGTCCGAGACTAAGAGAATGACCTGGTGTTTTCGGGTCGTACTATCTACTTCCTAAAGGTGGCGAAGAGACAGGTGGCTCAGAGGATCAACAGCCACCTCTGCAAAGTGCTCTGAGCTACTAAAAGCGCTGGAAAAACAGGCCGGGTGCGGTGGCTTATGCCTATAATTCCAGCACTTTGGGAGGCCGGGGTGTGCGGATCATGAGGTCAGGAGTTCGAGACCAGTCTGGCCAACGTGGTGATACCCTGTCTCTATAAAAAATACAAAAAATTAGCCAGGTGTGGTGGTGTGCGCCTGTAGTCCCCGCTACTCAGGAGGTTGAGGTAGGAGAATTGCATGAACCTGGGAGACAGAGGCTGCAATGAGCCAAGATCACACCATTGCATTCTAGCCCAGGTGACAGTGAGACACCATCTCAAAAAAAAAAAAAAAAGCTCTGGAAAAACCAAGACACCTTGCTTACTGGCTACCTGGTCCTCCCCAAGATATCTCCTACACCAGCTACCCCTGGGCCCAACACCCCCTACATTGGTTGCCCTGTGGCAACCCCCTGTCAATCCATACCTCATACTCAATGGCGAGGTCTGTGTGGTCATCAATATCCACCTTGGCCATCACCACCTTCCCGTGCTGCTTGGCCACCATCTTCTCTAACCTCGGCCCCAGGATCTTGCAGGGCCCACACCACCTCAAAAGGCGAGAAAGGAAGCATCCAGTCAGTCAAAAGACCGCTCAGCATCCCCTACTGGCTTCCCAGACCTGCATCTTTCCAAGGAATCTTTTGCCCTTATTATCTCTGTCTACCACGTTTAAAAAATAACAGGCCGGGCACAGTGGCTCACGCCTGTAATCCCAGCACTTTGGGAGGTCCAGGCGGGTGGATCATGTGGTCAGGAGATCGAGACCATCCTGGCCGACATGGTGAAACCCCGTCTCTACTAAAAATACAAAAAACGAGCCGGGCGCGGTGGCGGGCACCTGTAGTCCCAGCTACTCGGGAGGCTGAGGCAGGAGAATGACGTGAACCCGGGAGGCGGAGCTTGCAGTGAGCCAAGATCACTCCACTGCACTCTAGCCTGGGCGACAGAGCAAGACACCGTCTCAAAAAAAAAAAAAAAAAAAAAAATTAACACACCAAATGGTAATGCCAGGAGATTCTGCACGTGGGAAATCTTCACAGATCCCAGACTTCTAAAACACAGGCCTCATCAGAAGACTCTTAGAATAAAAGTGACTTATTTCAGTATATTTCAGATAAATATACTGTCATATAAAAGAATATGGGATTGGGGCCGGGCACAGTGGCTCAAGCCTGTAATCCCAGCACTTTGGGAGGCCGACGCGGGTGGATCACGAGGTCAGGAGATCGAGACCATCCTGGCTAACATGGTGAAACCCCGTCTCTACTAAAAAATACAAAAAACTAGCCGAGCGAGGTGGCGGGCGCCTGCAGTCCCAGCTAATGTAGTCCCAGCTACTCGGGAGGCTGAGGCAGGAGAATGGTGTAAACCCAGGAGGCAGAGCTTGCAGTGAGCTGAGATCCGGCCACTGCACTCCAGCCTGGGCGACAGAGCGAGACTCCGTCCCAAAAAAAAAAAAAGAATATGGGATTGGAAGTTAAAAGGTTCAAACAGAGGCTCCTCACCAACCAGCCGATTATTCTGGGGTCCTAGTTTCTTCATCTGAAAAAGAGAGATTATGGCTCTCAAAGCTATTAGGAGAGATCAACTAAGGCAATGTGGGTAAACATGCGTTGGAAGCTGCGGGGTTATTGCAAACACCATGTGGACTCAGAACTAAAAGGAGGGGAACCAATGGCCAGGAGTGTCTACAACGCGCCAGTCCCTGGACAAGCACTTTTTCTGCTCTTACCAAACACATCCCTCAACTCTGCAAAGAGAACGCACCTTCCAAAGAAACTGAAGCCCATACGAGTTAAGAAACCAGTGCAAGATTAGAGAAGCACAGCCGGGATCGATCATAACCCAAAGCTGTGTTGAAAGTGTTTTCTTTAGCCGGGTGCGGTGACCCACGCTTATAATTCCAGCACTTTGGGAGGCCGAGGCAGGCGGATCACCTGAGGTCAGGAGTTCGAGACCAGCCTGGCCAACAACATTGTAAAACCTTGTCTCTACTAAAAATACAAAAATTAGTCAGCAGTGGTGGTGGGCACCTGTAATCCCAGCTACTAGGAAGGCTGAGGCAGGAGAATCGCTTGAACCTGGGAGGCGGAGGTTGAAGTGAGCTGAGAGATCATGCCACTGCACTCCAGCCTGGGCGACAGAGATTCTGTCTCAAAAAAAAAAAGAAAGTGTTTTCTTTCACCCACAGGCTACTCTGTGATCCCACAGCCCCTGAGTTGACCACTATCACTGCCCTGATCACAGGTTCCCCTCTTGCTGGGGAAGCTCATCCAGGACAGGCCTGGTGCTGTCATCTCTATGTATGTGGCACCAAGGACAGTGCCTGGCAAAGAATGAACAACTCACACCCCACTTCCTTACCAAACAAAATGAGGCACTACCCCATTTATCGTGCATTTCGGAAGCCCTCTCTGGAATGCTCACTACACCAGCAGGCCAAAACAGTTCCACCCTTCACAAACCCCTGGCTGACAACTCCTATTTTATTCTCAGCACTTATTTATCTATTTTTGAGATGGAGTCTCACTCTTTTGCCCAGGCTGGAGTGCAATGGCACGATCTTGGTTCACTGCAAGCTCTGCCTCCTGGGTTCAAGTAATTCTCCTGCCTCAGCCTCCTGAGCAGTAGGTGTGGTGGTACATACTACATCCAGTCAGGCCTGAGGGTTTTATTTATTTTTATTTTTTATTTATTTATTTTTTTTGAGACAGAGTCTCGCTCTGTCGCCCAGGCTGGAGTGCAGTGGCCGGATCTCGGCTCACTGCAAGCTCCGCCTCCCGGGTTTACGCCATTCTCCTGCCTCAGCCTCCCAAGTAGCTGGGACTACAGGCCCCCGCCAACCTCGCCTGGCTAGTTTTTTTGTATTTTTAGTAGAGACGGGGTTTCACCGTGTTAGCCAAGATGGTCTCGATCTCCTGACCTCGTGATCCACCTGTCTTGACCTCCCAAAGTGCTGGGATTACAGGCTTGAGCCACCGTGCCTGGTCAGGCCTGAGGATTTTAAATGCTGAAAATAGGCCAGGAGTAATGGCTCACACCAGTAATCCCAGCACTTTGGGAGGCCGAGGTGGTGGGGGGTGGGGGTCACCTGCAGTCAGAGTTCAAGAGACCCCTGGCCAATATGACGAAACCCCGTCTCTCCCAAAAACACAAAAAAATTATCTGGATGTGGTGGCAGGCACCAGCAGTCCCAGTTACTTGGGAAGCTGAGGCAGGAGAATCGTCTTAACTTGGGAGGCGGAGGTTGCAGTGAGCTGATCAAGCCACTGCAGTCCAGCCTGGGTGACAGAATGAGACTCCGTCTCAAAAACAAAAAAAAGAAAAAAAAACCCTCAGGCCTGGTGCAGTGGTTCACGCCTGTAATCCCAGCACTTTGGGAGGCCAAGGTGGGAGGACTGCTTGAGATCAGGAGGTAGAAACTGCAGTGAGTCGTGATCACACCATTGCACTCTACATTCTAGCCTGGGTGACGGAGTGAGACCTTGTCTCTAAAAGAAGAAAAACAAAAACAACTCATAACACCTAAAAACCCAGCGTGCAAGACCTTATCTCCTATTACAAGTGAAGAAGGGAGCACAAAGAGATCAAGCGGCCTGCCCAAGGCCACAGGGTAAGTCAGAGAAACAACTGGAAAGATGGCAGAACAATCTGTCAGAGACTGACCAGAAGGCCCTTCAATTTCTTTTTCTTTCTTTTTTTTTTTGAGATGGAGTTTCCCTCTGTCACGCAGGCTAGAGTGCAATGGCGCAATCTCAGCTCACTGCAACCTCCACCTCCCAGGTTCAAGTGATTCTCCTGCCTCAGCCTCTTGGGTAGCTGGGATTACAGGTGGCCGCCACCAGGCCCACCTAATTTTTGTATTTTTAATAGAGACGGGGGTTTCACCACGTTGGCCAGGCAGGTCTCGAACTCCTGACTTCAGGTAATCCACCCGCCTTGGCCCCTGAAAGTGCTGGGATTACAGGTGTGAGCCACTGTGCCCGACCTGAAGGCCCCTGAATTTTTAACTTCTGCTACACTGGTTTCTCCCAGGATGCCACATTCAGAGGGCTTTGTCCAGTTTTTGTGTAGCTGGGTCTCTAGCCAGGCCCCAAAGGTCTAGAAACAAAAAAGGCCAGGCTAAAAATCAGAAAGCCAGAGGGACTTAAATATCTCTAAAGCAAACTCAAGACAGCACTGAAAGGACACTCCTTCCTATGCCCTGTATGCTTGGACACCATGGTAATGACACTAACTTTTTTTTTTTTTGAGATGGAGTTTCGCTCTTTTTGCCCAGGCTGGAGTGCAATGGCATGATCTTGGCTCACTGCAACCTCCGCCTCCTAGGTTCAAGTGATTTTCCTGCCTCAGCCTCCCGAGTAGCTGGGATTACAGGTGAGCACCACCACACCTGGATGTAGAGATGGTGTTTCACCATGTTGGCCAGGCTGGTCTCAAACTCCTGACCTCAGGTGATCTGCCTGCCTCAGCCTCTCAAAGGTGTGCCTTGGCCTCTCACTACAGGTGTGAGCCACTGTGCCCGGCCGACACTGATAACTTTTTGCCAGCCCTTCTTGCAGTTTTCACGGCAAGGTATTAAAATAAACTCATCTGCAGGGCCAGGAACTGATATACACCAAAAGCAAGGTGACAGTCATATTTTTCCAACTCTGGTCCATGTTGAAGATGACGCTGAGCTTTCTGGACATTAAGAAACAGAACATGTGTTTCCCAGCACTAACTGCAGTCAGCTTGCAGACTGTTCACTCATCTGTCTTCTACTAGACTGTACTCCCCTTGAGGGCAGGGACTAGGCCTGACCAGTCTGTATACTGAGTCTACATATGAGCAGCATAGAACATGGTCCTGGGACATAGCAGGCATTCAACAAATACTTGAACAAGTAGGACCCTAGTCTTCCGTGGACCCCCAATACTCACTGTGCGTGGAAATCCACAACCACTGGCGTCTCACTGTTGACCACTCGGTCTTGAAAGTCAGGTCCATCCTGGATATTAAAGGTCGTCAAGGAGATCCTGGTGGTGTATATTGTCCGGGCTGGGTTGAGTGTTACAGTCAGGCCACCAGGACTGCATTGTGGGGTCTGCAGGGCTCTGGAAGTGAGGGGTGGCCACCGACCCTGAGAAGGATTCCTGGAGATGACGGAGGCCAGGAACCTCCTTAGGAGAAGTCGCTGAGCCATCTGTGAGGGAAGAGGCAGAAGAATTGGGGCACACAAAAGGAAGCTGACACACTAGAAAAATAAAGAGATTTGGGGATTAGTCGGGGCTCAAGAAGAGGCAGAGTGGGAAGCAAAATGCAAGGAAATAATATGTAAGATTTGTAGCGTAGAAGTGAGGAAGCTGAGAAACAAAGGAAAGGAATAGCTAGGCAAACCAGAAGGACAGGAAAACTGGCTTCACAACCAAAAAGAAATCGGGATTTAGATTATAACAGAAGAACGGGAGGGAGTAACCAACATTTAATAATTTATGTAAGGACCAAGTACCTTACACATATTCTTGATCTTCCTACAGCAACTTTGAGGAAGTTGCTATTGTACTGCCCACATTGCAAATAAGGAAAGGCATCCGAGGCTCAAGTAAGTTAAGTGACATGCCCAAAGTAACCCCACTACTGACAGCCAACACTGGAACCCAGGGTCGTCTGAAAAGATGAAACGCAACAATTGAAGGAGGATCTAAGAGTATGGTAGGAACCAAAAACGAAGAGACATGTACTGGAGGGAACTAATAAAGAAGGGACATGAATGGAGGGAACTGGGAAAAATCGGACGCCACCAGGGACCCCGGCTCTCCGGCGAGCTAGGTCCCCCCCACCCGTCCGGCCGCCAGCCTGCGCAGGAACGCGCTCGCGGCATGCCTATCACGACACCATCTCAAGCCAGCCCCACTGAGCTCCTACCTCCCTGCAACGCGAGCGGAGGGATGCACAGCTTAGCCCTCCCTGCCTGTCAAGGGCACTCCTGTCGTCACTTCCTCAGGGAGGCGGACATTAACGTCACTTCCGGGGACAGGCAGGCGGAACACCATCCCTCTCGAATATTTTTTTTTGAGACGGAGTCTCGCTCTGTCGCCAGGCTAGGGTGCAGTGGCGCGATCTCGGCTCACTGCAACCTCCGCCTCCCGAGTTCAAGCGATTCTCCTGCCTCGGCCTCCCGAGTAGCCGGGACTAGAGGCGCACGCCACCACGCACAGCTAATTTTTGTATTTTTAGTAGAGGCGGGGTTTCACCATATTGGCCAGGATGGTCTCCATCTCTTGACTTCGTGATCCGCCCGCCTCGGCCTCCCAAAGTGTTGGGATTACCGGCGTGAGCCACAGCCCCCGACCTGTCCCTCTCTAATTTGAGGAGCGTCTGGGATTTTCCGCCAATAGGAATGGCGGGAGGAGGCACAACTGAAAGGGCGGGGCCTCAACTAGGGACCGGAAGCAATGGGCAGGCCGTCGGGGGAGGGATTGGAAGAGGCGGGCAGGCCCTGGTCGAGACGAAGGCTGGCGCGGGGCGGAACCGGAAGGGGTGGGCGGGCCCTAGAGGAGGGACCGGAAGAGGAGGTGATGGCGCCGGGGTAGCAATGAAGGGTGCTTAAGGGAGAAAAGGCAGTTGAGAGGTCCCCGTGGTTTTTGATTTTGTCAACTACTGTTGCTTGATTTTAATTATATTTATTTATTGGTTAATGACAGAGTCTCGCTCTGTCTCCCAGGCTGGAGTTGCAGTGGCGCGATCTCGGCTCACTGCAACATCCAACTCCCGGGTTCAAACGATTCTCCTGCCTCAGCCTCCCAGGTAGCTGGGATTACAGGCGCGCGCCATCACGCCGGGCTAATTTTTGTATTTTTAATAGAGATAGAGTTTCGCCATGTTGGCCAGGCTGGTCTGGAACTCCTGAGCTCAAGTGATCCGCCCGCTTCAGCTTCCCAAAGTGCTGGGATTACAGGCGTGAGTCACTTTGCTTAGCCTCCTGTTTATAACTGGCGCCGTCCACTTCCTACAGATGTTGACAGGTTCTGTTTCTTCATTTAATAAGTAAAGCTAAGCTCTTCAAAGGCATGGTGCCCTTTATATGTAAAAGAACTCACCCGTGGTTTAGGGGTCATCCTTAAATGGCCCTCGTCTGTGTCCACCTAAAGGAAAACAAAAACTGAGGCGAGCTTAATTTAAGCAGGGAGTTTATTTGGGTCAAGTTCGAAGACTGCAACTTGGAGCAGAGATTCAAGTTGTCCTGAATATACACTTGGATTAGCAGCAGCTGAAAGAGCGTTTTGTTTTTTGTTTTTTTTGTTTTTGTTTTTTTTTGAGACGGAGTCTTGCTCTGCCGCCCAGGCTGGAGTGCGGTGGCCGGATCTCAGCTCACTGCAAGCTCCGCCTCCCGGGTTCCCGCCATTCTCCTGCCTCAGCCTCCCGAGTAGCTGGGACTACAGGCGCCGCCACCACGCCCGGCTAGTTTTTTGTATTTTTTAGTAGAGACGGGGTTTCACCGTGTTAGCCAGCATGGTCTCGATCTCCTGACCTCGTGATCCACCCGTCTCAGCCTCCCAAAGTGCTGGGATTATAGGCGTGAGCCACCGCGCCCGGCTTTTTTTTTTTTTTTTTTTTTTGAGACGGAGTCTCGCTCTGTCACCCAGGCTGGAGTGCAGTGGCCGGATCTCAGCTCACTGCAAGCTCCGCCTCCCGGGTTCACGCCATTCTCCTGCCTCAGCCTCCCGAGTAGCTGGGACTACAGGCGCCTGCCACCTCGCCCGGCTAAGTTTTTGTATTTTTAGTAGAGACGGGGTTTCACTGTGTTAGCCAGGATGGTCTCGATCTCCTGACCTCGTGATCCGCCCGTCTCGGCCTCCCAAAGTGCTGGGATTACAGGCTTGAGCCACCGCGCCCGGCCGCGCGTTTTTAAAGGAAAAGAACAGGCAGTTTCTCAATTGTTGATCAATACTTTTTTTCTTTTTTTGAGACAGAGTCTGGCTCTTGTTGCCCAGGCTGGAGTGCAGTGGCGCGATCTCGGCTCACTGCAACCTCTGCCTCCTGGGTTCAGGGGATTCTTCTCCCTAAGCCTCCCGAGTAGCTGGGACTACAGGCATGCCTCACCACGCCCAGCTAAGGAGTTTCACCATGTTGGCCAGGATGGTCTCCATCTATTGACCTCGTCATCTGCCCACCTCAGCCTCCCAAAGTGCTGGGATTACAGGCCTGAGCCACCTCGCCCGGCCTCTTTTTTTTTTTTTTTTTTTTTTGAGAGACGGAGTCTTGCTCTGTAGCCAGGCTGGAGTGCAGTGGCATGATCTTGGCTCACTGCAACCTCCACGTCCTGGGTTCAAGCGATTCTCCTGCCTCAGCCCCCCAAGTAGTTGGGATTACAGGTGAGCACCACCACACCCGGCTAATTTTTTATATTTTTGGTACAGACTGGGTTTCACCATGTTGGCCAGGCTGGTCTCGAACTCCTGACCTTAAGTGATAGCTCGCCTCGGCTTCCCAAAGTGCTGGGATAACAGGCATGAGCCACCGCTCCCGGCCGCCCTGCCAATTTTTGTATCTGCTTTTCTGTCTCTAGCACTTTCTCTTCCACAGCTACCTATCAGTCCTATTCAGCACTTCCACAGTATTTTCTAGAGAGCCAATTTTGCCGCTTAATTCACATTCTGAATTTCAAAGGAGGACCAGTCCTGTTTGTCCTTTTCCCATAGTCACTTCACCCTGATTGGCCTCAGGTTTCTCATCTGAGCAATGGGAAGAATAATGCCTTTCTCACAGTTGGGCTGTGGGTTGCAGTAGAGACAGAATCCATGTCATTGCTGCCTGATGACTCATGCAGGGAAAGCCTGTGAGACACATAGAGAAGGCTGAGCTCTCGGCACCCTACAAAGGGGCTCTCAGCTACATGGTGGCTCCTCTGTCCAGCTAGAGCTGAACAGGCTTGGGTCTGGCTTAGTCAAAAGCAGGCTCAGGGCACAGCTGTGAGGCAAAGGGAAGGAAGCCAGGACTGGCAGCCTGGGCTAAGGGTAAAACTTCTACCTGTTACCAATATTTATTGCAGTGGTTTTCAAACTGCAGGATGTGGACATCAGTGGGTTTGCAAAATTAATTTAGTGGGTGGTAATCAACTTTTTAAAAAAAACAAACATGGGGCCAGGCGTGGCTGCTCACAGCTGTAATCCCAGCACTTTGGGAGACCAAGGTGGGCAGTTCACTTGAGGTCAGGAGTTCGAGACCAGCCTGGCCAACATGGTGAAACCCCATCTCTACTAAAAACACAAAAATTAGCTGAGTGTGGTGGTACATGCCTGTACTCCCAGCTACTTGGAAGGCTGAGGCGGGAGAATTGCTTGAACCCAGGAGGCAGAGGCTGCAGTGAGCTGAGATCATGCCACTGCACTCTAGCCTGGGCTGCAGAGTAAGACTCCACCCAAAAAAAAAAAAAAATTAAGGAGAAAGCAGCAGGTGTCACATATTTAGGCATCAGTAAATTATTTGCTGCAGCATCTCATATCCTTATTGGAACAAATAGCTCAGTCACCCTTCAGGAACTGGGTAGGCAAGATGTGTGTAATAGGATTTGATATTATGAGTTCGATCCTATCAGAGATACATTTTTAAAAAAAGTTTTGAAAAAGGCAGGGTGGGATGACAGGATCCAAATTCTGGTTTACCTGTAATCTGTATGCAATCCAACATCCTGGTTAGGGAGAAACCCTTAATTTAGAAGTTTCAGCCTCATTCAAACTATCCCAAGTATTATTGTTAGAAATACATTTTTGGCCGGGCGCGGTGGCTCACGCCTGTAATCCCAGCACTTTGGGAGGCCGAGGCAGGCGGATCACAAGGTCAGGAGATCGAGACCATGGTGAAACCCCGTCTCTACTAAAAATACAAAAAATTAGCCGGGCGCGGTTGTGGGCGCCTGTAGTCCCAGCTACTCGGGAGGCTGAGGCAGGAGAATGGCGTGAACCCGGGAGGCGGAGCTTGCAGTGAGCCGAGATCGCGCCACTGCACTCCAGCCTGGGTGACAGAGCGAGACTCCGTCTCAAAAAAAAAAAAAAAAAAAAAAAAAAAAAAAATACATTTTTGGTGCTGCAAAAGAAATAGCACTCAAACAAACATAAATTTTCTCAGCAAGGCAATTTTACTTCTATAGAATGGTGCATCTCATGGATGGAGCAATGGCGAGAGCACACCTGAACAAGGGAGGGGAAGGGGTTCTTATCCCTGATGCAGGTAGCCCCTACTGCTGTCCCTTATTGGCTAGGGTTGGACCACACAGTCTAAGCTAATTCCGATTGGCTATTTTAAAGAGGGCAGGGGTATAAGCCAGAGTGGTGGGGTGAGCAGTTTTGACGGGAAAGACGGTTCCGGACCAGGTGACTGAAGGTGACTCAGGTCAGAGCAGGTGATAGAAGCTAGAAGGGGATTGTTTACTGAAACTAGGGGCAAGAAGACATAAAGAATGAGGAAGTTACTTTAAAATGAAGAACAAAGAACAGGGGAGCTGAACACAGTGATACATTAGTTCTTTGGAGAGGATCTCAGAACTCATTGTACTTAACAATTTACAGGCTAAAACCTTTGAAGAGGAATTTATTATATCCTACAATTTCCCCCCTTTCAATTTTCATAGTACTTCCTCTTCAAACTTTTTTTTTAACATGTCTTGGCTTTGCTGCTCAACTTGATCCTCTAAAAGAAAAAGCTGATGTGAATAAAGTGGAGGAGAGAGGTAAGGGAGGTTTTAGTAAATGCTGCTTCTATAAGTCTTTGCACTAGCACACGGATGCATAGTATGACACAACACCCAACAAGAATGAGTACACCTATTACGGCTGCAAGAGAAGTAAGAATTGAGGCTATGATTTCTTTCCATTTACCGAACCACCTTTCTAGCCACCATGAGAAAGGGTTATTGACTCCAGAATTTTGGCTAGTTCATTGAATAAAGTGGTAAGTCTTTGTAAGGCCCTTGTTATGCTCCCAGTTGGGGCAGTCTTGTTTGGGATAAAGGTACAACACTGAGTTTTAATCATAACACAAACACCTCCTTTTTCGGCTAATATACCTAGGGCCATTCTGTTTTCCCAGGCCATCTGGCTAGTGGGCCCCAATTGTTCTGCTATCCCTTTGACAGCATCCCTGGTGTAATTAATAAACCAGTGCTGATTATAATAGATGTGATTTATCCAATCTACGTTTTTATTGTCACCCACGAAAATATTGACTTAAATCCTGCAGCTATTTGATCTTGGGCTTTACATTCATCTGGTATTCCTCATGGAACTCCAATAGCATTTATATAAACATGGAGGTCAAAGGACCCATGTGGGGCACTTCTTTTATGATTTTCTTTTTTTATCGCATTGATGGATTGCTAGAGTGAAGGGATGGCCAGTTGGACTACAGCACGAGTACTGCTATAATTACTTGGCAGAGTACCCAGCAATAGTCCCCTGCAATACCACCACACATCTGCTCGGGGATGAACAAGGGCAGACTGATTGGCAAGCTCTTGAAAAGGCCTGGTTTCACTGCACCCTGTTAAGTCTCCAAGGGATGTTAACTTTTCCCCCTGCTGTGAAAGGCAGGAGGTGAAGTTAATATCAAGGGCTGGAGGCCAAATGGCCCTTGGGGGCCGATCTGCAGGGCTCTTGACCTCAGGGAACAGCAGTGAGTCTTGCATGATTCATCGCCCCAGGCTGTGGAGTTCTGGAAGACAGCTACCATACAGCTCACGCCTGGTCCGTGAGAGGACCACCTACGGGGAAAGGGGACAATTTGGGTCTCTGGCCTGCCTGGCGCACAAGCATAACAGTTGTTTTTGTTTAGTGTGTGAACAGAATATTTAATCAATTCCAGCCAAGCATTTGCTTCCTGATACCCTGTTTCAATTGCTATAGTTTGTTTTAAATTTCTAACTTCTACAACAACTACTTTGGCTTTATCATTGGGTATATGACGAGAGAAGGTTTAGTTAGCGGAGAACTTAGGAGAGGGAGAAGGGGGTGCAGGAGGTGAGGAGGCAATGAAGTGCATTTCAAGGATCCTATGTGGTCCTTCCCTGAGACTTCTGCTCCTATACAGTAGAAATGGCTTAATGAAGGGAAAAAACTCTAGGGAGGAGAGATGGTAATCTGTACTGGATTACATTGGCTCAGCTGACAATGGGGAGGGGTAACTCCTTTAGTAAAATGAATATATGGTTTTAAGAAACTGCAGGTACTCGTTGGGGCGGTCCATTCTCGCTCTTCAGTATTTTGTAGAGCATTGGACTAACTTCAGGCGAGAAGCTCTGCTCTAAGAGGACAAGATTCCCAGTTTATACTGGAATCTTCGTCAAACTCTTCCCAAACTAACTCATCCCAGTTGACAGATTTCCAGTCTGAGGAGAGCTAGGAAGGACAAAGATACTTTTCTGAAGTGGAGAGTTGCCTCTGGTTTGGGAAATCTCCACAGGGCATCACAAGGCAAGCATCAAAAGTTAATAGTTTGGGGTGAACTTGACCTAGTTACATTAATAACGAGAGGACTAGCAGTAGAAGGGGAAAAGAAAGAGATGCAATATAAGAGGATCAAACCCGTTTTAGCTTTAGCTTGGTTGGAGTTGGCCCTGGAATAGCTGTCCATGATTCTGGAGGGGTGGTGCTCTTTTGACCCAGGTGTGATGAGTCCATCCTCTTTCCGCTGTTCGAACTGCAGTCTCAGTAGTTAGAAGCACTAGGTAGGATGCTCCCCAAGCTGGTTGAGTTTTCCTTCCCTCCATCTTTTGACAAGGACGTGGTCCTAAGGCTGATGTTGGTGTCCTGGAAACTCTAGGAGTGGCACCTGTGCTAAAATACCTTTAGTTCTGAGGGAAGAGAAAGTGGAAGATAAACCAAATATATGATTTCTGAGAAACTGATCTTTTGTTTTGAACGTGGGAATGTCAGCAGTGGAGTGCAAACAGGGCAACCCATGCAACATTTCATAAGGGGCTAAGCCAACATCTCTCCGAGGAGCAGTTTGGATTCTCAACAGGGCAATGGGAAGACATCTAGCCCATGGCAACCGAGTCTCTAAGACTAATTTGGTTAGGTGGCTTTTTTATAGTATGATTCGTTCTTTCCACTCTTCCTGATGAAGGTGGGTGCCAGGGAGTATGATATTCCCATGTTATATCCAGTACCTGGGCTAATTTCTTAATGACATGTTCAGTGAAATAAGTCCTATTATCTGAATCAATGTCTTCTATTAAACTAAACTTGGGTAAAATATTTTCAACTAATGCCTTGACTACATTATTAGCAGTTGTACTTGAAAAGGAAATAGCTTCTACCCAATGAGTAAGGTGATCTACTATTACTAATACATACTTTAGACGACCAGTTGGAGGCATCTTTGTGTAATCAATCTGGGTACTGTGGAATGGCCTTAAGCCTGGACTCCTTCCCCCAAGGGGTAATCTTTTTATAGTCTGTTTATTGGTTTTCTTACGTACTAAGTGATTGTTTGGCCAGGGTATAAATTCCTATGCACCCATAAACTCTGACGACTATGTCACACACAGCTTGGGGCCCCCAATGGGTACCTTGATGCAGCTGGAACAAGATTTCCCTCATAAGGGGGTTTGGATAATGTTTCTCTCTAGTCTGGCAATATCCGTTTTCCTTCTGAATTCTCTTTAGCATCTATTTTTATGGCCAAAGAAAGCCAAACACCATTTTGTATTTGACAATGCTTACTGTATGATTTTATACCAGATAAGCTACATTTCACCTTTATATTAGTGTGCTATTAATGTTAAACTCAATTTTAATAAAATCTTGTAGACACAGTTATCCAATTTTATTTTATTTTAATTTTTATTATTATTTTTTGAGATGGAGTCTCACTCTGTCACCCAGGCTGGAGTGCAGTGGTGAGATCTCAGCTCACTGCAGCCTCTGCCTCCCGGGTTCAAGTGACTCTCCTGCCTCAGCCTCCCGAGTAGCTGGGACTACAGGTGCGTACCACCACACCTGGCTAATTTTTTTGTATTGTTAGTAGAGATGGGGTTTCACTATGTTGGCCAGGCTGGTCTCAAACTCCTGACCTCATGATCTATCCACCTCAGCCTCTCAAAGTGCTGGAATTACAGGCTTGAGCCACCGTGCCCGGCCTCAGTTATCCAATTTTAATGTCTGACTACAAGGTAAGTTTTTTTTTTTTTTTTTTAAGATGAAGTTTCACTCTTGTTGCCCAGGCTGGAGTGCAATGGCATGATCTTGGCTCATTGCAACCTCTGCCTCCCAGGTTCAAGTGATTCTCCTGCCTCAGCCTCCTGAGTAGCTGAGATTACAGGCATGCGCCACCACACCCGGCTAATTTTTGTATTTTTAGTAGAGACGGGGTGTCTCCATGTTGGTCAGGTTGGTCTCGAACTCCCGACCTCAGGTGATCCACTGCCCGCCTCGGCCTCCCAAAGTGCTGGGATTACAGGCGTGAGCCACCATACCCGGCCAAGGTAAGATTTTTATAGACTCTTTTTAACCTTTTATCATTTTTGTTAAAGACCAGGTTAGTGCTTTAAGAAAAACCCGTTTTGCTTTTATTTTAATGTCTAGTTTACAGAAAAACGGGATGGTACCAGAAAAAGTGGGGTACTGGGAGAGTACCCCTTTAACTTTAGCCAATATGTCTACACATGGAATTTCTTTTACAATTAACATTTCAAAACTTGCTTAAACCTTCAAAACATTTTTTTTTAACCTTTTAATGTAGGTAAAAATCCACATTCTTATGCCTCCTCATAATTCTTTTACCAAAAGTATATTTTGCTCTTCTTACACACTTTGCACATAAACTGTCTCTTCAGTAGTTTTACATTCAGGAGACCTAATTACTTTTAAATTATACAACATTTTTTGCATAAATTTCCTTTTATCACATTTTTCACGACTTTTACAGACAATCTTTGACATGCCTTAACTTTCTGACTTGTGGCCGGGCACGGTGGCTCAAGCCTGTAATCCCAGCACTTTGGGAGGCCGAGACGGGCGGATCACGAGGTCAGGAGATCGAGACCAGCCTGGCTAACACGGTGAAACCCCGTCTCTACTAAAGATACAAAAAACTAGCCGAGCGAGGTGGCGGGCGCCTGTAGTCCCAGCTATTTGGGAGGCTGAGGCAGGAGAATGGCGTAAACCTGGGAGGCAGAGCTTGTAGTGAGCTGAGATCCGGCCACTGCACTCCAGCCTGGGTGACAGAGCGAGACTCTGTCTCAAAACAACAACAACAACAAAAAAAAAACAAAAAAACTTTCTGACTTGTAAACATCCCTTTCTTTAAACAACCAGTTCATTTACTTTAGGACAAGAATTTACCATATGAAATTCTTTATACTTTAGGACAAAAATTTACCATATGAGATTCTTTTTACTTTAGGACAAGAATTTGCCATGAGATTCTTTTCACATAATTCTCCTTTTTTTAATGTCAAAAATGATAACTGTTATTTTCCAAAGCGAACTTCCTTCACGTCTGGGGACTAGACTGCCTAAGGCCACAAGATTAGAAGTTAGGAGAATACATGTTACACTGTTAACTTTTAGCAAACTTTGCTTTTGTTGAAAACCTTGTAAGTTTGGGATTTTAATTATGTGCCAGGTGTAGAGCCTAGGACCTAGACAGAAGGGCAGATAAGGTCTGGCTTATTCCAGCATTTAACTCCATGTGTCCTAGGTTTTCCGAAGCTGCAAAGCGGGCTAGTGGTACAGCTAAGAAATGGTAGCCTGTTTGGATATCTGATTAATAGCTCTAAGGTCTTGCACTAACCGGTATGACCTGTCTGGCTTCTTTACAGGCAGTATTGGAGTGTTATAGGGAGACATACAGGGTTTAACAAGTTCATCATGGAGAAGACCTTCAATTATCAATTATAGGTTTTAAATTTACCCTGGCCTTGAAAGGAATAGGATACATTGCCTTCTCTTTACTACTTCCCCAGGGGTTTTTAATTTAACATGAAACCGAGGAATCTGTAACTTTCCTCGATTCTCCCCTTTTGACTATACCTTGGGATGAATGAGTTGTCTGCGGTGGTGAGCAAGTTTAAGGAGGGGAGGAATTTTCCCTGATTAATATAGAGGCCTATGCCAAATTTTAGCATTAAATCTCTCTAATAGGTTTGTTCCTGCCTCTGGGATAAACAGAAATTTAATATTAGCTGATTTGCTTTTATATATGACTTTTGTTCTTTTTCCCATTTCGGACATTCTCTTTTGAAGTGACTTACTTTTAATTTGAAATATTTGTTTTGTCCTCTTTCTCTCCCTTTGCCTCTCCCTCTCTGCCTCTTTCTCTCTCTCTGCCTCCCTCTTTGCCTCTCTCTGCCTCTCTTTCTCTTTGACGCTGACTCCCTCTTTGCCTTTCTCTCTGCCTGACTCTTTCTCTGACTCCCCCTTTGCCTCTCTCTTTTTGCCTCTGTTCTGTCAGTCTTTTTCTCTCCTCTAAGTTTTTTTTCTCTACCTTTGAGTCTCCTGGCTTTACTCTTTCATACCCTTTATATTGCCTGGAGAGTGGGGGTCTAGGTTCTTTATAGGTTCTGGCCCCCTGGGTACTTTGTTGTATGGTGGACAGCAGAATTTTTGCCTTCTGCTTTTGTTTTTCTTCATCTTTTCTTATATATACTTTTTCGGCTTTTCTTAGAAGCTCTTCTATAGGTTTATCTTTCTAGTTCTCCATCTTTTGTAATTTCTTGTTAATATCTGGCCAACTGTTAGTGACAAAATGAAGTTTTAACATTCACTGCCCAAGAGGATCCTCGAGACCTAGACTAGTGTATTTTCTCATTTGTTCCTTTAATCTATCTAAAAAATCCTATAGGCCCTTCATCTTTCCCTTGTTGTATATCAAATGTTCAGGTAAGAGTCTGAGTTTGGGGTACTGATTCTTCAATCCCCTTTATCATCAATTCCCTAAAGTCCTGCATATTTTCTCGGTGGGCTGTGTTGTTATTGTCCCACTGGGGGTCTTGGGTGGGAATTTTTTGATCTGTTGTAGGAACATTTTGGCCAGGAGGGTGTTCATGTTCCTAGGCTCCCATGGCAGCTCTATGGATCATGCCTCTTTCTTCCCCTGAGAAGAGGGGGAAGAGGGGGAAAGCGAGGTTCTGAGTATCTTTTTTACCTTGCTCTATCTTGCGTTGAAGTCCTTTTAGGGAAAGGTGCTTAGGCTGGTAGTGAGTGGGCTCTTGGGACGATTCTCAAGAGGCAGGATTATAGGAAAGGGGACAACAGGGATAGGAGAAGGGTCTGGGACAGCAGCTGCTTTTTTTTTGTTTTTGGTCCTTTCATTATCCTTCTAATATTTTAACATTAGGCCTAGGGGATTATTAGGGGGAATATTATTGTTGCTAGCTTTCTCCTTTTTATCTCTTACCTTACTTGGGGCATTTCCCATCTTGGGTCCTGGTTAGGCTTAATCTCTCCTATTGGAGATGTCTCACCTATCCTTTAGCTCCACCTGCTGGAGGCTCCTCGCATTCACGCACACTTTCAACCCCGAGAATATCCTGACCTGGGACCAAGGAAATACTTTGTCGCCCCTGCGATGTTTCTTACCTTGGTCTGTGCAGAGAGTTACTTGGTCACTGTGGTATGTGAGGATCCTTTCCCCCAGGTCACCAGCCGGTTTCTTTCCACGTTGCTGAGAGTATAGGTTTATTCATCACACCAGTGGGTCTCGATTCCTTACCCCTGTGACCACCGCAACAAGGCAGCGGGGCATGCTTCCTCATGGGAGAGGTCTAGACCCTCCTCAGAGGAGAATGGGAATCCCAAACAAGCCACCAAATTTGTTAGAAATAAATTTTCGTTGCCACAAAAGAAACAGCACTCAAATTTTCTCAGCAAGGCAATTTTACTTGTATAGAAGGGTGCCTCTCGTGGATGGTGCAATGGAGAGAGCACACCTGGATGAGGGAGGGGAATGGGTTCTTATCCCTGATGCAGGTAGCCCCTACTGCTGTGTTGTTCCCCTGTTGGCTAGGGTTAGACCACACAATCTAAGCTAATTCCTATTGGCTATTTATTTTATTTTTTTTTGAGTCGGAGTCTCGCTCTTTCGCCCAGGCTGGAGTGCAGTGGCCGGATCTCAGCTCACTGCAAGCTCCGCCTCCTGGGTTTACACCATTCTCCTGCCTCAGCCTCCCGAGTAGCTGGGACTACAGATGCCCACCACCTCGCCTAGCTAGTTTTCTGAATTTTTTAGTAGAGACGGGGTTTCACCGTGTTAGCCAGGATGGTCTCGATCTCCTGACCTCGTGATCTGCCCGTCTTGGCCTCCCAAAGTGCTGGGATTACAGGCTTGAGCCACCGCGCCTGGCTCTATTGGCTGTTTTAAAGAGAGCAGGGGTATGAGCCGGAGTGGTGGGCTGAGCAGTTTTGATGGAAAAGTCAGTTCCGGACCAGGTGACTAAAGGTGACTCAGGTCAGAGCAGGTGACAGAGGGTAGGAGGGGGTTGTTTACTGAAACTAGGGGCAAGGAGACATAAAGAATGAGGAAATTAAACTTTAAAATGAAGAACAAAGAACAGGGGAGCTGAACACACTGATACATTGGTTCTTTGGAGAGGATCTCAGAACTCATTGTACTTAACAATTTACAGGCTAAAACCTTTGAAGAGGAATTTATTATATCCTACATTATCACGGAGTAAATAATTTATCCCTGACAGAATAAGGCTACTGGAGTCCTCTTCTTGTAACTCTGAGAAGAACTGGAGGGAACTGTGTCTGCAGACAGTGGGGCCAGGTGGTTAAGTCTGGACTGGGCCAGGCATGGTGGCTCACACCTGTAATCCCAACACTTTGGGAGGCTGAGACAGGTGGATCACCTGAGGTCAGGAGTTTGAGACCAGCCTGGCCAACGTGGTAAAACTCTGTCTCTACTAAAAATACAAAAATTAGCTGGGTGTGGTGGCAGGCGCTTGTAATCCCAACTACTCAGGAGGTTGAGGCAGGAGAATTGTTTGGACTCGGGAGGCAGAAGTTGCAATGAGCCGAGATCGTGCCATTGCACTCCAGCCTGGGTGACAAGAGCGAAACTCCATTGCAAAAAAAAAAAAAAAAAAGAAAAAGTCTGGACCTAGCCAAGAGGGGAAGAGGACGTCCCCATGAAAGAGCTTTGGATCCAGAAAGCCTGGGTTCTTAGAATTTTTTTTCACTTTTGTTGTAGCATACTTTCTTATTTTTTTGAGATGGGGTATGGGGATTTCACTGCAGGCCTTGCTTTGTCACCTAGGCTGGAATGCTGTGGCTCGGTCTCTGCTCACTGCAACCTCCGCCTCCCAGGTTCCAGCAATTCTCCTGCCTCAGCTTCCCAAGTAGCTGGGATTATAGGCATGCACCACCATGCCCAACTAATTTTTTTATCTTTAGTAGAGACCAGGTTTTGCTATGTTGGCAAGGTTGGTCTCAAATTCCTGAGCTCAGATGATCGGCCCGCTTCAGCCTCCCAATGTGCTGGGATTACAGGTGTGAGCAACTGCACCCAGTGCATGCTTTAATTTAATTTAATTTAATTAATTTATTTTTTGAGACGGAGTTTCCCTCTTGTTACCCAGGCTGGAGTGCAATGGTGCTATCTCGGCTCACTGCAACCTCTGCCTCCTGGGTTTAAGTGATTCTCCTGCCTCAGCCTCTCAAATAGCTGGGATTATAGACATGTGCCACCACGCCTGGCTAATTTTGTATTTTTACTAGAGATGGGGTTTCTCCATGTTGGTCAGGCTGGTCTCAAACTCCTGACCTAAGTGCTGCGATTGTCCTTGGAATTCTGAGTGGATCCATGAAGAGCTAGTAAGAACCAGTGAAAAAGCAATCACCTATGATCCTGGGCTTTGAAAAATCACTGTGATTATAGTATGCCCTTATAAATGAGACTAAGATGCCTGATGGGAGAATGCAGACTGCTGGTGAGGAAGGACAATGAAGCAGAGACTAGGAACCAAATTCATCATCATTATCACATAAAGGCATTAGGAAATGTCACCTTACACATGGTGAGCACATATGGGTGCCCACCACAGAGACAGCAGGATACGTTTTACAAAACTTGACCAGGCAAGTTAGAAGCAAGGCGTGGTTAGGATGGCAGAGGGCAGGGAGTAGGGTGGGGGAGAAGAGCCAGCTGGAAGATGAGTCAGGGGGTGCAACTGGGGAGAGCAGCTCTGAATCTTGCTGCTCAAGGAGAAAGTTGCTGAGATAAGATGGCTTTCAGGCAGCTGTCCTACCGCTGCTGGAGAGCAGCCTGCTGGGCCTACGATGATAAGCAGGGCTGACCCTCTTGGGCTCCGTAGCTAAGTTCAAACACTGCTGAAAATGGGGCGGAGTTGAGGCAGTGTGTGGCAAGTGACACAGACGGGGACTCGCAGCTGGGGGTCCCTGGGAATTACTTGACATCTCTCAGCTGGTGTCTTCAGCAGTCGTCTGGGGCAACAATCGCAACTGCCCATGATGGTTGTTGAGGATATGAGAGCTTTTGTTTTAAAACACTTGCCACAAACCCTTAAGATGCAGATAGGTTTCCCCTGTGAAGCGCTCCACAGGCGGGACACAGGCCCATCTGAGGGGGGGCCTGGAAGGAAGAGGAGCACTTGAGAGGGGGCAGAACCAGGCTGGCCTGGGGCTCAGTGATCGCTCCACTGCAGAGAAGCTGGGCTGAGGAAGGCAGCTCACACCTGGCGGAGGATGCCCTTCTTCTGCCCCCGGACAGGAGGGAGGAGACCACCATATCCCCGACTTGCAGCCTTCACGTGCCGTCTGGTGGCTTTGGTGCAGTCACTGCCATGATCTGAGTGGTCTTTGGCAATCACACACCGGTTGCGGGGAAAGAGGAACTGACCATGGGCCTGGGTGGGGAGGCCTGGCCACTGTGCCCACAGCCTAGGAAGGGACAGTCAGAGCTCCTCCTTGTTGCTATCGAGGGACTGGGCCAGAGGCCCTGGAGCCAGGGGGGCACCTAGTAGCTCTTGGTCGCCAGGATGCTGGCTGCTGTCCTCCAGGTCCCTGCCCATGGGGGCATCGTCCCGTAGGAGCCTGCTCTCCACTCTGTGCTGCCGAAGGCTCTTGGTACTCACGAGTCCCTGCATCCTCAGGTACCCCTGCTGGCAAAAGGGTGGCAGCTTCTGGCGCGTGAGGGCGAACAGGAAGCAGGACTCTACACAAAAGCAAAACGAAGAGAATGAGCCAGGCTGGGATGGGTGGGGAGGGGTGCAGGAAGGGGAGCTGCCAATGCCAGGTGTGGAGGCTTCACTGCGGGCCTCGCCTGGTATCTTTCATCCCTTGAAACTGGGAGCTGACCTTTCTGGGCATCACACATCCAACTTGAGTAGGTCATGAATCATGACCCTCCACGAGGCTCCAGGGCAGGGAACTGCCTTGACACTCTGGAAGAAAAAGGCTCCAAAATGAAAGCAAACCAGAGCAATGCCTCAGCTCCCAGAGATCAGGGCTGAGCCTGGGGCTTTGCAGGCGGCCACACAGGGGTTAGGGCTCTGACCCTCATGAACAGACCCTCGGCCTGGTGCAGCTGGGAACTCAGTGGTCAGTCCCACTGTGAGCTCAGATCTGCCTGCAAAGATGCATTCCCTCCACATTTGAGTTGCAAATACCACGTGCAAAGTTCTGATCTAAACAGTGTGGGGATAGAAAGATAAATGGGTATATCTTCACTGATCCCACAACAGAAAGCTGGTGCCTGCATCAAATTTGTCCAATCATAAGATAGCTGTGGATACTTATCATGTAGAAATATGAAGAAACGGCCAGGCATGGTGGCTCACGCCTTAATCCCAGAACTTTGGGAGGCCGAGGTGGGTGGATCGCCTGAGGTTAGGACTTCGAGACCAGCCTGGCCAACACAATGACAAAGAAACCCCGTCTCTAGTAAAAATACAAAAATTAGCCAGGCGTGGTGATGAACGCCTGTAGTCCCAGCTACTCGGGAGGCTGAGGCAGGAGAATCACTTGAATCCAGGAGGCAGAGGTTGCAGTGAGCCGAGATCATGCCACTGCATTCCAGCCTGGGTGACAAGAGACTCTGTCTCAAAAAAAAAAAAAAAAAGAAACACGAAGAAACAACCAAAAGAAGCCGTGCGGAGAGAGAAGCTACTAAAAGGAACAACCACTAGGGCTGGGAGTTCCTTGTGGGAATGAGAATGAAGGTAGGGAATAGGCAAGGTGGGTGATATAGTTTGGGTCTGTGTCCCCACCCAAATCTCATGTTGAAATGGAATCTCTAATGCTGGAGGTGGGGCTGTTGGGAGGTGACTGCATCATGGGAACGGTTTCTTTTTTTTTTTCTTAAGGCAGAGTCTCCCTCAGTGACACGATCCTGGCTCACTGCAACCTCTGCCTTCTGGGTTCAAGTGACTCTCCTGCCTCAGGCTCCCCAGTAGCTGGGACTACAGGTGCCCGCCACCACACCCAGCTAATTTTTTTGTTTTTTAAATAGAGACTGGGTTTCACCATGTTGGCCTGGCTCGTCTCGAACTCCTGACCTCAAGTGATCAGCCTGTCTCGGCTTCCCAAAGTGCTGGGACTACAGGCGTGATCCAGCATCCAGAAATAGATGCTGCCATGTGTCCTATACAGCCTGCAGAACTGTGAGTCAATTAAACCTGTTTCTTTGTAAGTTACACAGTCTCAGGTATTTTTTTTATAGCAATGTGAGAATAGAGTAATACAGTGAGAAAAAGTCTTTTAGCCAAGTACTTATAAGACTTTAAACAAACAGAAAAGCTGACGCAGATATGGGCTCAGCCTTCTGAGGGCGTCAGAGACAAGAAGGGCAGACGGAGAGTCCAGAATGGGCTGGAGTCCTTCTGTAACTCTGAGCGAGCCTTCTCGCCTCCCTGAGTCCCTCTATCTCAAGTGAAAATGGGCACAGTACAAAGGATGTCGTGAGGCTTCCATGGGTGACCAGGCTGAAAGGTGCTCCAGAAATATGACTTCCTGTTTATTTCTGACTTTTAGCTTGGAGGCCCCTGGCTGGCCAGGCCATGGCAATCTCTCCAAGCAGGGAAGACAGCAGATGCGCGAGAGGACAGCGGGAAGACTGGGAGGGCAGCAAGGTGGCCGTTTGGCAGGCACCACCTTCTGACGACATCATCCCCTCTGCAGGGGCTCAGCAGAACCTGGGGCCAGCACTAGCAGCTGCACATCAGCTACAGAACGGAGGGACGGCTGCCACTATGCCACCGGCCTTCTGCTGCGGGTATTCTCTCCAGTCCAAGGCAGCAGCACACAGTGGCCTGTACAGTTAAACAGTGTCTAGAAAGTGGGAGACAGGAGGCTAAAGGGCCTGGGATGATGCATCAGTGGAACCCACAACTCAGGGTTGGAATTCACTCTCTCACACACCCTGGCATTTTTGTTGTTTGCTGTTGTTTTTGAGAGGGAGTCTCGCTCTGTTGCCCAGGCTGGAGTGCAGTGGCATGATCTTGGCTCACTGCAACATCCGCCTTCCGGGTTCAAGTGGTTCTCCCGCCTCAGCCGCCCGAGTAGCTGGGATTACAGGCGCCCACCACCACCCCCAGCTAATTTTTGTACTTTTAGTAGAAATGGGGTTTCACCATGTTGGCCAGCGCTGGTCTCGAACTCCTGACCTCTGGTGATTCACCCACCTCGGTCTCCCAAAGTGTTGAGATTACAGGCGTGAGCCACTGCACCTGGCCTAAAAGTGTATTTTTTGAGAAGGTGTGCATTTGCTTCTGTGATTTCTACAGCTCAATGATCTCATGAAGTTTGGCCCCAGATTTACACAAGTGGGGCCTACTGGTTGGATATTTTCAGAGATTTTCTCTCCCACTCTATCTAGGACCAAAACCATGCGTCTCATCTATCTCCTCTCTCGAAGGGTTTTGGCTCCCAGCTTTCCTACTGAGATCCAAGCTTTATTTGCGTATCTCTAAACAGGCCTCCCATCCTGCTCCAGCTCTGTCTTCCACCCCAAGGGGTGGTCTATTAAAACCCAGACTCTGGGCTCTTGACGACTGGCAGGGGTCCAGCTCAGCAGGTTTAGTGCTTTTTTCAGGTCTGGCCTCTGGGGAGTGGCCTTATTTCCCTGCCAGTTCTTTATGTATACATAGATATCTCTCTCTCTCTATTTTTTTAAACAGAAATCACTACTAGCCCCTGCTAACCTTTTCCTTTTTTTTGAGACAGGGTCTCGCTGTATTGCCCAGGCTGGAGTGCAGTGGCATGATCTTGGCTCACTGTAAGCTCTGCCTCCTGGGTTCGTGCCATTCTCCTGCCTCAGCCTCCCGAGCAGCTAGGACTACAGGCGCCAGCCACAATGCCCGGCCAGTTTTTTTGCATTTTTAGTAGAGACGGGGTTTCACCGTGTCAGCCAGGATGGTCTCAATCTCCTGACCTCGTGATCTGCCTGCCTCGGCCTCCCAAAGTTCTGGGATTACCGGTGTGAGCCACTGCGCCCAGCCCCCTTTTTATTTTTTTTGAGACGGAGTTTCGCCTTTGTCACCCAGGCTAGAACACAGTGGTGGATCGTGGCTCACTGCAATCTCCGCCTCCCGGGTTCAAGCAATTCTCCTGCCTCAGCCTCCCGAGTAGCTGGGGCTACAGGCGCGCTACCATGTCTGGCTAATTTTTGTATTTTTAGTAGAGATGTGGTTTCACCATGTTGGTCAGGCTGGTCTCGAACTCCTGACCTTGTGATCCACCTGCCTTGGCCTCCCAAAGTGCTAGGATTACAGGTGCGAGCCACGGTGCCTTGCCCTGTTAATTCTTTTGAAAAGACATATTATTGGCTGGGAGCGGTGGCTCACGCTTGTAATCCTAACACTTTGGGAGGCTGAGGCAGGCTGATCACAAGGTCAGGAGTTCGAGATCAGCCTGGTCAATATGGTGAAACCCTGTCTCTACTAAAAAATACAAAACTTAGTCAGGCATGGTGGCATGCACCTGTAGTCCCAGCTTCTCAGGAGGCTGAGGCAGGAGAATTGCTTGAACCCGGGAGGTGGAGGTTGCAGTGAGCTGAGATTGCGCCACTACACTCCAGCCTGGGCAACAAAGTGAGACTCTGTCTCAGAAAAAAAAAAAAGAAGATACATTATCCAGTATTTTTAGGTATATTGTAATTTAGCCCACGGCATTGTCAGGAATGGTAGTCTGGGGTTTGGATTTCCAGATATGGGTCCTGAAACTCCATGGGGCTTGGGTCTCTGCGACCTTTCTTCAACCTCGAGCTTAGACCCTTTGTCCTTCTGGGAGCTTAAATTACCTGCATAGAAGCTTCGCAAATCGGTGTCCAAACAGTTCTCCAGGAAGCGCCTCAGAGGTAGGATGTGCCCGATCGGGGCGGTCCAGTCTGTTAAGAAGTCTTCCACGATGTGGTGGATGGCTGTGGGCCGAGGCAGGGGCCAGTGTGCAGGGCGGAACCTCACCTCCTGTTCTGTGGGGAGGAGAGAGGGGCCACGTCAGAGCCGCGAGGCTGGGCTTCCCCTCCTCGGGCCGACACAGCACGGATCCCACACAGCCCAAACACTGCCCTCACTCGCTCGTGCTCGGCTTTCCCGACAGCCTCCCAGGCTGGGCTGTGGTCAGCCTGTTCAAGAGCCACCTGCTGATATTTGAAAGGCTGCCATGAGGAAGAGGAACTAGGCTTTTCCCTTGTGGTTTCGGAAGGCAGTGCTGTAACTAGTAACTTCAGGCTGGCGTTTCTCTAACACTCACATGGACTGAGATCTATTGTGCTGCTTCATTTTTATTTTTTATTATTATTCGAGACAGAGTCTCACTCTATTGCCCAGGCTGTAGTGCAGTGGCACAATTTAGGCTCACTGCAACCTCCACCTCCTGGGTTCAAGCGATTCTTGTTCCTCAACCTCCAGAGAAGCTGGGTTTACAGGCACCCGCCACCACACCCAGCTAATATTTTACATTTTTAGTAGAGACGGGGTTCCAGTCTCTACCATGTTGGCCAGGCTGGTCTCAAACTCCTGACCTCAGGTGACCCAGCTGCCTCAGGCTCCCAGAGTGCGGGGATTACAGGCGTGAGCCACTGCGCCTGGCTGTGGCTGCTTTCAAACTGGCCTTTCTGTGAGAAGACTCAGAGGCGAGGCAAGGGGTCTCAGCACTCATCTAGTTCAGCTTCCCGCTGCTGTGGACTCCCTTCTGTGGTGTCCCAGTCAGACGGCCATCGAGTCATGACTTGGCCATCGCTATTCTGGGAAACCTGAATTTGGAGGTGACCAATTCCCCCACTGAACAGCTTTAACTTTTTTTTTTGAGACAGAGTCTCGCTCTGTCGCCCAGGCTGGAGTGCAGTGGCACAATCTTGGCTCACTGCAGCCTCTGCTTCCTGGATTCAAGCGATTCTCCTGCCTCAGCCTCCCTAGTAGCTGGGACTACAGACGCCCGCCATCATGCCCGACTAATTTTTGTATTTTTATTAGAGACGGGGTTTCACTATATTGGCCAGGATAGTCTCAACCTCCTGACCTCGTGATCCGCCCACCTTAGCTTCCCAAAGTGCTGGGATTACAGGCGTGAGCGACTGCGATCAGCCTTTTTTTTTTTTTTTTGAGAAAGTCTTGCTCTGTAGCCCAGGCTGGAGTGCAGTGGCGTAATCTTGGCTCACTGCAACCTCCGCCTCCTGGATCCTAGTTCAAGCAATTCTCCTGCCTCAGCCTCCTGAATAGCTGGGATTACAGGCATGTGCCACAATGCCCAGCTAATTTTTGTATTTTTTTCACGTTTTTAGAGATGGGGTTTCACCATTTTGGCCAGGCTGGTTTGGCCAGGCTGGTCTTGAACTCCTGACCTTGTAATCCGCTTGCTTTGGCCTCTCCAAGTGCTGAGATTACAGGCGTGAGCCACTGTGCCCAGCCTCTTAGTGCCTCCTTATACTGACCACAGACCTGCACCCCTGTCGCTGCTCCCTGCTGACATGACTTCTGCCTTTGGGAACAACCCGTTTAAACCACCCTCTTCCACCTGACTGCCCTTCAAGCTCTGAAGCAGGGGGTGCGTTCCCGAGGTTGTTCATTTATCAGTAGCTACTCTGTGCCTGCACCGGGCTGGCATTCTGTGTATGCTGTCAGAGTTAACCTCATGGAACCCTACAAGAAAGGTACTGTCGTAATCCCCATTTTACAGAGGGGAGGTTGAGGCTCAGAGAGGTTAAGTAATGGTCCAAGGTCACACAGTAACAAAAGGACAGGCCCAGGGATTTTGCCCAGTTTCTCTATACCATGTTAACGAGCTCCGGTTCCCTCACTCTTCAGACCCCTCCCACCCCACCATGGTCAGCCTCCTCTGGAGACCTGCAGCAGGGCCGTGTCCCTCTTACTACACGGTGGCTGGCGGAGAGCACGACACTCCCCACGTGTCCTGTGCCAGTCACAGTATGTGTCAGAATCTGGAAGCATCATTTATCGTTCTCGGACCTTCTGCCCAAGTGGTCTCTAGGCGGAGTCCCGCAGCCGTCCCCCGGTCAGCTGAGCGTGTGTGTGAAGGTTTCAGGGTGGGTGACAACCCTGCAGAGGGTGAGGTCTGAGGAGCCCACAGGTTGGGGGAGGGCAGAGACCTGCTCACCGGTGGGGAGGTATCTGTAGTAGTAGATGACAGGATGGAGGAAGTTAGACTGCCAGGCGTCTTCCGTGTGCCCCACAGACCGGTCATCAAAGAAGACGTCCTTGTCGGGGCCAGAGAAATTTCTGCCATATTCCATGTTGATGACGAAGAGCCCGTGCCTTGCCTTCCTCCCTGTGAGTGTCTCCAGTTGGGCCAGCATCTGTATGGGGAACTCCTCCAGGTACTCAAAGGCCATGGCATTCCTGGGAGAACGGCAACACGGGGGAGGCCCTCAGTGCTGTGGCAGAGGTGAGGGGTGCGGCACGGGGTAAGCATGCGTGTGTGCATGTGTATCTCCCCTCTAAGGAGCGTCAATCAAGCAGTGCACCCCTCACTTAACATTACCGTTTCAGCTGAGTTCTCACACACATGTGGGGTAGAGTCCAGAAAATTCCACGTAACCTGAATGGGATATCTGGGGAAAGAGTGTCTCAGGCAGAGAGAATAGTCAGGAAAAAGCCCTGAGGAGTATGTGAGCACTTTGTGTTCAAGGAACAGAAGAGGCCGATGTGGCTGAGGGGACTGAACAAGGGGCAGGGGCAGGAGAGGGGTTCAGAGGCCTGAGAGGTCAGATCAAGGAGGGCTGTGCCTCCCATGACGAGACATGAAGGGTCGTCTGGCCTGAGAAGTGATGCTGCTGGTCGCTGGGGAGGACTAAGCAGAGCTAGGATCAGCGTGCCTCAGGTTTCTAAGGACCACTCTGGTTACTGTGCTGGGAACAGACCCCAGGCCAAGTGGGGCGGCTGTCATATGGGTGCAGGTGGTGAAGCCTGGTGATCGGGACCGAGATGGTGGTGGTAGAGCAGGTGAGAGCTGGCTGGGTTCCAGACATCATCTGAAGGGAGAGGTAACAAGACTTGCCCATTGTTTGCATGTTGGGTGTCATTCGAGACAGGGGTGCCGGGCACACTGACTCATGCCTGTAATCCCGGCACTTTCGGAGGCCAAGGTGGGTAGATCACCCGAGGTCAGGAGTTTGAGACCAGCCTAGCCAACATGGTGAAACCCAGTCTCTACTAAAAATACAAAATTAGCCGGGTGTGGTGGCATGCGCCTGTAATCCGTTACTCAGGAGGCTGAGACATGAGAATCGCTTGAACCTGGGAGGTGGAGGCTGCAGTGAGCCAAGATCACACCACTGCACTCCAGCCTGGGCAAGACACAGAGGGACTCTGAGTCAAAAAAAAAAAAAATTAGCCGGGCATGGTAGCGGGTACCTGTAATCCCAGCTACTCGGGAGGCTGAGGCAGGAGAATTGCTTGAACCCAGGAGGTGGAGATTGCAGTGAGCCGAGATCACGCCACTGTACTCCAGCCTGGGTGACAGAGCAAGACTCTGTCTCAAGAAAAAAAAGACAGGGGCAGGGGCATGGAGGGTGCTGCGAAGGTTTTGTGCAGAGTACAGCTGTGCTACCTGCATGTCCCTGAACCTGGTATGCTATAGCACGTCCTGCCTTTGGATCAGGCTGTTCCCTCTGACTGAAGGTTGTTCCCCTGCTTCTCCCTGCCACCTGTCTCCCCTTGCCCCTCACCCCTCTGTGCCCTGCACCGTTTCCTTTTCAGGGACTGTCCATCCTCTGTGATCTGCTGCTTATCACTAAATTGATGCTGATGATGGTGGCCGGCAAGGCCCTGGCCTGAGGGAGCTCTGAGATCCACGCGGCTGCCTCTGACTACTGCTAATCCACGTGATGCCAAACACTTTCCACAAGTGACCTTTACTCCTTCCTTTCTTGCTGCAAGGTAGGCACAATTTCCCCATTTTGCAGATGAGGAAGAAGGGCTCAGAGAGGCTCACTAATGTGCCCATGGCCACTCATAGGACTGTCTGTAGAGTTGATAGCACTGTTTTTCCCCAGAACAGACATGTTTCCCCCAGCAGCCTTCATCTTAGGAAAGAACTGGGCACCCCGCACCTGGAATAGGAAGAGAAGCGCTATGCAGTGTGTGGGGGAAGCTGGGCCGAGGGGAGTAGGACTGGGATAGGCTACTCACTCCTTCAACAGGATGACATCGGCCAGCACACCGAACATCTGGTAGAGCCCAGAAGCCTCATTCACGCGCCGCACGATGGAGCTGGTCAGCTGTGTGATGGGGAGCTCGGTGGCAGGCCAGGCGACGCTGTGGTGGCGGTGCTCCAGGAGCCGGTGAACAGCACGCACTGGAACAGCCAGAGGAAGGAAGGGCATGCTGCACTTAGGATTTTATCTCTGGTCACTGGGAGGTATGCCCAGGTCTCATCAACCCCTGAGAATGCCATACACACTGGTCTGCATGGCCCAGAGCAAATGTGTAGGTGGTGAACACATGAGGGGAGGAGATGGCAGCTGCCTTTAAAGCCGGGCCAGCAGGTATGTTCTGGAAAGGACCAGACAACCCATATTCTCTTGCTTTGTGGGTCATACACATACAGCATACAGTGATGCTGCTCACTTCTGCCCCTACTCTAAAAGCGGCCAAGACAACAGGCAAAGGAGTGAGCACAGCTGGATTTGGTCTCCAGGCCAGAGTCTATCTGCCCTTGCTTCAGGCCATCTGCACGTGGGAGTCCCATTCACCCCACCTCACATAAGGAACGTCAAGTCTGACACAGGGCCTTCCCCAGAAACCTTCCTCCCGTCACAGCTCTGTTTCCATCAGACATGCGCCTATGGAAATCTTTGATTTCGCCCTCTCTTTCACAGCCTAAATCCCTCTGTCTCTAAGTTCTTTTTTAAAATATTTTTTATTTATTTTATTTTTATTTTTTATTTTTTATTTTTTTGAGACGGAGTCTCGCTCTGTCACCCAGGCTGGAGTGCAGTGGCGTGATCTCAGCTCACTGCAAGCTCGCCTCCCGGGTTTACACCATTCTCCTGCCTCAGCCTCCCGAGTAGCTGGGACTACAGGCGCGCACCACCTCGCCCGGCTAGTTTTTTTTTTTTTTTTTAAGTAGAGATGGGGTTTCACCATGTTAGCCAGGATGGTCTCGATCTCCTGACCTCGTGATCCGCCCGTCTCGGCCTCCCAAACTGCTGGGATTACAGGCTTGAGCCACCGCACCCGGCCATATATTTTATTTTTTTAAAGACAGGGTCTCGCTCTGTTGCCCAGGCTGGAGTGCAGTGGCGCGATCTCAGCTCACTGCAACCTCTGCCTCCCGGATTCCAGGAGGAACTGACTCCCAGAATTGAGTCCAATCCTTTGCCCATACTGTAAGACCCTTCTGCAGTGGTCCTACACCTATTATTATAGTCTTCTAACCTGGAATAAAGTCCACCTTACTGTCTTCATTTTTATTATTATTTTTGAGACAGAGTCTCAATCTGTCGCCCAGGCTGGAGCGCAGTGGTGCGATCTTGGCTCACTGCAACCTCCGCTTCCTGGATTGAAGTGATTCTCCTGCCTCAGCCGCCCAAGTAGTAGGGATTACAGGTGTGTGCCACCAAGCCTGGTTAATTTTTGTATTTTTAGTAGAGATGGGTTTCACCATGTTGGTCAGGCTGGTCTCAAACTCCTGACCTAAGCTGATCTGCTGGCCTCGGCCCCCCAAAATGCTGGGATTATAGGCATGAGCCACCACATCCGGCCTACCTTACTGTCTTTAAAAAGAAAAAAGAAATATAAACATAGAATGTCTTTGAGTGGCAGAATAAAAGATTACTCCCCCTAGTTCCCTATATTTTCACATTTCTGATGCTCAGGCTAGGCGTGGTGGCTCATGCCTGTAATCCCAACACTCTGGGAGGCTGAGGTAGGTGGATCGCTTGAGCTTGGGAGTCTGAGACCAGCCTGGGCAACATGGCGAAACCTTGTCCCTACTACATAAAAATAAAAACAACAAAATTAGCTGGGTGTGGTGGTGTGTGCCTGAAGTTCCAGCCACTCAGAAGACTGAGGTGGGAGGATGGCTTGAGTCTGGGAAGTCAAGGGTGCAGTGAGTTGAGACGGCGCCATTGTATGTCAGCCTGGGAAACAGGACAAGACATTGTCTCAAAAAATACTACTACTACTAATTTTTTAAAGCTCAGCTGTAAGATTTTGACTCCATTCTTTCAAATAGACTCACCTAACTGAATACTGTATGCCTCACTGAGTGAATTTCAACCAATACCCTGTCCTTCTCAGAAGGTTAACCACAGGAAAGGGAATATCTAATTTTTATTTATTTATTTATTTTTGAGACGGAGTTTCACTTTTTGCCCAGGCCGGAGTGCAATGGTGTGGGCTTGGCTCGCTGCAACCTCCACCTCCAAGGTTCAAGTGATTCTCCTGCCTCAGCCTCCCGAGCAGTTGGGATTATAGGTGGCCGCCGCCACGCCCGGCTAATTTTGTACTTTAATTAGAGATAGGATTTCACCATATTGGCCAGGCTGGTCGCAAACTGCTGCCCTCAGGTGATCCGCCCACCTCAGTCTACCAAAGTGCTGGGATGACAGATGTGACCCACCGCGCCTGGCCACATCTAACATTTTAGACTCCTCTCCATAGAGAGGGCACCGGTTTGCTTTCTATGAAAGAAGAGAAGACCTTTGTAGAAAGTGTCTTTCAAGAAAGCGCCTGGGTCTTGGGAGTTTAATTCCCATGATGGTGAGAAAATCACGAAAACTCTGAGCCTGAGTTTCACACTCTGAGGAAAATGGAGATTTCACACCCACCTTTCGGGGTGTTGGCGGCCCTGCCAGGGTTGTGTTTTCAGTGCTCAGCCCACTGAAGTCACCCAACATGCGTGAATTCATTTCTCTCACTTCCTTTTTATTTCCCATTTATTCTTAAAATCGCAAATATCAATTTTTGGTTGGGGATTATTTTAGTGCAATAAATATAATTATGTTTTTAAAATATATTTGAGTATTTTCTTTGTAAACATTCTCAAGTTAGCAGAAAATTTATACCCTTGGTACTGAGAGTTTTGAAAAAGAACTGATATAATCCAATTGCAATTTTTTTTTTTTTGAGACAGAGTTTTGCTCTTGTTGCCTAGGCTGGAGTGCAATGGTGTGATCTCAGCTCACCGCAACCTCCACCTCCCAGGTTCAAGCGATTCTCCTGCCTCAGCCTCCCGAGTAGCTGGTATTACAGGCATGCGCCACCACACTCGACTAATTTTGTATTTTTAGTACAGACAGAGTTTTTCCATGTTGGTCAGGTTGGTCTCGAACGCCCAACCTCAGGTGATCTGTCTGCCTCGGCTTCCCAAAGTGCTAGGATTATAGGTGTTAGCCACTGCGTCTGGCCCCGATTGCAATTTTTATTGAAATGTGTCAGTACCCAAATTGTCTATATGGGCATGGAGCTTCATAGCTGCTTGGTGGCCAGGTATTGCCTTATTTAGCCCTCACGATGGACCCACGATGGTGGAGAGTTCACCTCATTTCCATCTGTGATGTTAGGATGTCCATCAGGGGCTTGGAAGCTTCACCTCTAGGACCACCCAGCTGGGGAGGAACCAGGTTCACATTCTTCAAGCTCAGCGTTCCTGCCAACACAGGATACTTAACCTGTCTGGGGATTATGCACATAACATAGCACTTCTAGATGTATCTACTTTTATGCTTGATTTTAATTTTTTTTGAGACAGGGTCTGACTCTGTTGCCCAGGCTGGTGTGCAGTGCTGTGATCTTGGCTCACTGCAACCTCGACCTCCCGGGTTCAAGCAATTCTCATGCCCCAGCCTCCTGAGTAGCTGGGACTACAGGCATACATCACCACACCTGGCTAATTTTTGTATTTTTAGTAGAGACAGGGTTTCGCCATGTTGCCCAGGCTGGTCTTGAACTCCTGGCCTGAAACAATCCACCTGCCTTGGCCTCCCAAAGTGCTAAGATTATAGGTGTGAGCCACCACACCCGGCTTACGCTTGGTTTTATTTTACTTTTTGAGACCGGGTCTTGCTCTGTCGCCCAGGCTGGAGTGCAGTGGCATCATCACGGCTCACTGCAACCTCGACTTCCTGGACTCAAGGGATCCTCCTGCCTCAGCCTCCCAAGTAGCTAGGATTACAGCCGTGGACTTTTACACTTTATCTGATACTTCCCTAGACGTGTCTTCAGACCACAAAAACCTGCTGTCACTTCCCCAAGACGATTTATGACAATGAGCTACTGACAACCAATCCCCTAATGCTTCTGGACATAGAAGCAGATTTATAAGCCCTGGGATGCTGAGAGTGGTTCTGCCTGGGGACAGTTCTGCCTTCTCAGCTGGGCTCACCTGTGTATCGGAATCCGTGGATGAAGCCCCCAGCAGATTTCCGGTAGTCCACCGAGTGGCTGGCGGTACCCAGGATAAACAGACCCCGGCTTCCTTTGGATTCGTAGCTAGCTCGAATTAGCGGGTACTTCTTGCCGAATGCATTTCCCGAGTTAAGTCGGAGGGACCTGTCAGTGGAAAGGGCTATTGATGAAAATAGCTGCTATGTGGGAGGCACTTATTTAATTAGTTTGAGATGGAGTTTCGCTTGTCGCCCAGGCTGGAGTACAATGGCACGATCTCGGCTCACTGCAACCTCTGCCTCCTGGGTTCAAACTATTCTTCTGCCTCAGCCTCCTGAATAGCTGGGATTATAGGCTCCTGCCACCGTGCTCAGCTAATTTTTATATTTTTAGTAGAGACAAGATTTCACCACGTTAGCCAGGCTGGCCTCGATATCCTGACCTTATGTGATCCGTCTGCCTCGGCCTCCCAAAGTGCTGGGATGATAGGTGTGAGCCACTGCACCCAGCCAGGAGGCACTTATTACAGTGGCACTTATTACTGGCACTGAGTGCCTTACTTTTCTCGTCTCATTTAAACCTCACCATGACCCTAGCAGATGGGTATTATCATCTCCACTTAAGAGATGAAGTCGGCCGGGCGAGGTGGCTCACTCCTGTAATCCCAGCACTTTGGGAGGCCGAGGCGGGTGGATCACAAGGTCAGGAGTTCGAGACCAGCCTGGCCAACATGGTGAAACCCCACCTTTACGAAAAAATACCCAAAGAGTTAGCTGGGGGTGGCGGTGCATGGCTGTAATCCCAGCTACTTGGGAGGCTGAGGCGGGAGAATCACTTGAACCTGGGAGGCAGAGGTTGCAGTGAGCCAAGATTATGCCATTGCACTCCAGCCTGGGCAACAGAGTGAGACTGTCTCAAAAAAAAAAAAAAAAAAAAAACCAAAAAACCAAAAAAGCAAAAAAAACAACGAAGTCAGGCCAGGTGCAGTGGCTCACGTCTGTAATCCTAGAATTTTGGGAGGCCCATGGAAAGGAGGGTCTGGACAGGCACAACAGCTTCTCCTTTGTCTTTCTGCACCCTGGTCAGAAGGCAAATGAAAGACTGGATGGTGCTTTGATACCAAACCTCCTGAGATAGTTGGCAGCAATGTTTAAAGTCTAGGCTTCATAAAACAGCCCTTCAAGATACAGTGATAAATAACTTTAGCAACTAACATTTTATTAAGCACATGATATATGCCAAGTACTTTCTCTGATTTAAGAGATCCCTATCTCTTATGTCTCATTATGTTGCCCAGGTTGGAGTGCAGCTGCTATTCACAGGCATCATCATAGCACACTGCAGCCTTGACCTCCTGGGCTCCAGTGATCCTCCTGCCTCAGCCTCCTGAGTAGCTAGGTACTCATCACTGCACCTAGCTCCCAGCACTTTCTTTCCTTTCTTTCTCTCCCCCCCTCCTTTGTCTCCTCTCTCTTTTTTTTTTTTTTTTTTTTTTGAGACAGAGATCTCACACTATCGCCTGGGCTGGAGCGCACAATGGCGCGATCTTGGCTCACTGCAACCTCCGCCTCCAAGGTTCAGGCGATTCTCCTGCCTCAGCCTCCTGAGTAGCTGGGATTACAGGCACGTGCCACCATGCCCGGCTAATTTTTTGTATTTCTGGTAGAGACGGTGTTTCACTATGTTGGTCAGGCTGATCTTGGACTCCTGACCTCATGATCTGCCCACCTTGGCCTCCCAAAGTGCTGGGAATACAGGCGTGAGCCACTGTGCCCGGCCATCTCTTTTTTTGTTTGAGACAGGGTCTCACTCTGTTGCCCAGGCTGGAATGCAGAGGCATGATCTTAGCTCACCACAGCCTCGACTTCTTGGGCTCAAGCAGTCCTCCCACCTCAGCCTCCTGAGTAGCTGGGACCACAGGCATGTGTCAACATACCTGGCTAATTTTTGTATTTTTTGTAGAGATGGGGTTTCACTATGTTGCCCAGGTGAGTCTTGAACTCCCGAACTGAAGTAATATGCCCGCCTTGGCCTCCCAAACTGCTGGGATTACAGGTGTGAGACCATGAGCCACCGTGCCTGGCATCTGCGCACACTCTTCTTATTTTGAGATGGAGTCTCACTCTGTTGCCCAGGCTGGAGTGCAGTGACGTGATCTCGGCTCACTGCAACTTCCACTTCCCAGGTTCCAGCGATTCTCCCACCTCAGCCTCCCAAGTAGCTGGGATTACAGGCACCCACCACCACGCTTGGTTAATTTTTTTATATTTTTAGTACGGACGGGGTTTCACCATGTTGGCCAGGCTGGTCTCGAACTCCTAACCTCAAGTGATCTGCCTGTCTTGGCCTCCCTAAGTGCTGGGATTATAGGTGTGAGCCACCGCACCCAGCCTCCAAGCACATTCTTATGTTAATCCTCACAATAACCATATGAGAAAGAAACTTAGAATCCCATTTTAGAGATGAGGATACTGGGCCACAGCCTGGTTAAATAACTTTCAACGAGGTCACAGATTTGGCAAACTGAGACTCTCAAGACAATTCCTGCACCTGTGCTCTCAGCCACTACGCTACACTGCCTTCCAGCAAATTCCCCTCTGTATTCTCTCTGAGTCTGAGCTGGCCTTTCCATCTCACAGGTGGAGGCTCCCAATGCCGATGAAGATCTGCTGGTACTGCTCTAGGACCAAGGGCCTCAGGGCCACCTGGGACCCTCAACCGTCAGAGAGCTCATGTCCTGGAGGGAAACCAGGCAGCACTCACATCCATTCTTAGGGTGCTGTCCTGAAAGCTCTGTCGCCAGCCTACTGAACAGCCACTCTGTTCCCCTAGGGAGGGGTCAGGAGGGTTCGCTAGGAGAGCCCACCTCCTCCCGCATGGAACTCACTTATTGAAAATGGAGAAGTCAAAGTTCCAGCCCAGGCAGCGGATGACTCGGTCATAGGGCACGCGCATGGCAAAGTTGTCATTGTCGTCCTGGGGGAGGGTGATGGCGTCGGCACTCTGGTTGGTGCTGGCTTCTTCCAGGAAGAATTTCAGGGTGACATGGAACTTGCCTTTGCTATCCTTCAGGATGGCCAGATCCCTCAGGTCAGACTCGAGCAGCCCATCCAGGGACTTCAGCTGGTAGGTATCCAGCAGGCCATTGTTGATGGCTCTGGGCCCACAGAGAATGCAGGGAGAGAGACTCAGAGGAAAGTTGGGCAGTGCAGCTGGGGTCAGGAAGGGCAGGGGAGGGTTGGGGAGGCTCTTTTCACACTCTGGACTCCCAGCACAGAACACACACGCAGGGATGTGGCCTACCTGAGGTCTCCAACGTAGTGGGTGGCCCAGGACAGACGGACCCGGGAGCGGCTGAGCATGTGGATAAAGTTTGTGACACCCAAGATGTTCTCTGCCGTCTCAAAGGCTGAGTTCCCACGGCCCAGGATCAGCACATTCTGGCCTATAAAGTCCTCAGGGTCTATGGACACAGACTCGTAACCCTCCACGTTTTCGGAGCCAGGGAAGTCAACCTGGTTGGGGACTGATAAGCCAGTGGCTACAAGGAGGACGCTGCAGGCAGGGACAAAGGAAAGATGGCTTAGTCTGTTAGCTATAAGATCACTAAGGGAAAACCACTCCCTGGACCCACCCACCCACCTGCCTCACTCCAACCACTGGCCGCTAAAAGAAAATAGGACATTCATTCATTCATTTGTTAATTCATTCATTTGTTTACGCCCTCACTCCAGTGCACTTGAGAGGCTCTGCCCTTGCCTCTCCCTGAGCTCACAGTATTTTCCCTAGCACTGTACTGGGGGTTAATTTTGCTCTGTGAGAGAGGAGAAGATGACATTATGAGAAATGGAGAATTCACCTAACTTTGCACACAACAGTCAGACCAGGTATCACCCTTGGTGATGAAAGGAAACCTGATGTTCTACTTTCCCCTTTCTGAGTTCTCTGACGGATGCATCTATCTACTGAGCAGTAATTCTGTACCAGGCCCTGTACTAAGTGTATCTGTGCACCATCTTACTGACTCCTCCAAGCAACCTGGAGGTGGTACATGGCCTGCTTTACAGGTGAGGAGGCACAGGCTCTTCAGGTCCATGGCCTAAAAGCTTGTAAAGGCAGCAGAGCCAGAGTCTAAACACATGTAGGCCTGATTTCAAAGTCCTGCTCCTTCCATTGGTAAGGATCGCCATCCAGGGGAGGGCAGCTGGGGACTTAGATCCTGCCGGCCTGCAGAAGAATGCTTTGATCACAGGGTGGTTTCAAAAATAGAATCGAAGGCTGGGTGCAGTGGCTCATACCTGTAATCCCAGCATTTGAGGAGGCTGAGGTGGGTGGATCTCCTGAGGTCAGGAGTTCAAGACCAGCCTGGCCAACATTGTGAAACCTCATCTCCACCAAAAATATAAAAAATTAGCCAGTTGTGGTGGTGCGTGCCTGTAGTCCCAGCTATTGCGGAGGCTGAGGCAGGAGAATCGCTTGAACCAGGGAGGCGGAGATTGCAGTGAGCCGAGCTCCTGCCACTGCACTCCAGCCTCAGCGACAGAGTGAGACTCCGTCTCAAAAAAAAAAAAAAAAAAAGCGAAATACCCATTTTCTTCCATTCCTCCCACACCTACTGGCCAATCAAGGTGTGTGGTTCGTGTGGGGAAGGTCCCAGCTTCTGCAGGTGAGCTCAGGCACAGGCCTTACCTGCACTGGTGCACCTGGCCCTTCTGGTCGGTTAGGATGAAGTAGTGGCCATTCCAGGCCCGTCGGTCCTTGTCCAGAGTGACGTGGGCGATGGTGGTGTTGTACTGGACACGGAGCCCCAGTGTGTCCGCGAAGTCACCCAGGTAGCGCACCATGTCGCGGGCGTCGGGGAAGTAGGCACGTGAGTACTGTCTGAAGAGCAGCCGGGGGTCGTGGCTAAGCAGAGAGTTCCAGTCGTGGCGGAGGTTGAACTCGGCGTTAGCCTTGCCAGTGTACCGCTTGTTGATGCTGATGAGCTTGCGGTGCCGCGGGTAGCGCGTGAAGAAGCTGCCGGGCCGCGGGGCGCGCTCGAACACTTCATAGTCGCGTCCAGCGCGCTGCAGGAAGTAGGCCATCTGCAGGCCCGCGGGCCCAGCGCCCAGCACGCAGTAGTCCCGGCGCGGGGGCACCGACAGCGCTGGGTGCAGGGCGATGGCCAGGAGCAGCCCCGGGGGGCCCCACAGCGGGGCCGCAGCGGAGAGGCCCATCCTGCAGCAGACCAGAGGGGTAAGGCCTCGCACCCGGCCGGGCGGCCGGGAGACACGAGGCCCAGAAAGAGGCGGGGCCTGCGGGAACTCTCACTGCAATCTGGGTCAGGGCCAGGCCCAGAAGCCACCGTCTTCACACAAGCTCATTTGCCCAGACTCCACCGTTTCAAGCTGGGACCTGGGGCTCCCAGGAATCCCAAGCCCCTCCATCTTAATCTCATTCACGATCTCCTTCCTCAGGGGCACCGGCTCCCCGCTTATAATTGTAGTAACCTCCGCCCTGGGGAAGGAGAGGGTGCTCCCCAGTTTTCCCCTAATTTGAGGGTGCCCAACACTCCTTTGAACCACCCTTCAGGTTGGACCTTCCAGAGGTGCACTACGCCTTGGCCCCGCTCCAATGCCCGGGCTGGAGTCTGAAGGGGGTGTGGCCTGCGTGCGCCCCGCCCCCTGCCAGGCTCCGCGCGCCCCAGGCTGTTCGGCCACGTGACAGGGATGCCCCGCACACCTGCTGCCAGCCAGCTTGCGCTTCAGGGGCCGCCAGGTCCCCACGCCCGCAGCTCCGGCCTCCCCGCTTCCTACCGACCCCCGAGAAGCGCGCGAACCTCCCAGCGGCTCCGACTGCAGCCCGTGGTCTAATGAGGCCGCGCTTGGCTCGCTCGCTCCGCGGCGGCCCCGCCCCTCGCGCTCGGACCAATGGCAGGGGGCGGGGTCACGTGCGCGGCGCGCTGCACGCCGGGACAAGTTGGCGGGCTGCCGGCTCCCGGCTCGGCGCGCGGGAGAGGCGCGCACATGCTGCGTGCGCTGCTCCGGGGGCTGGCAGAGGGGCCTGGGGCTGGCGCGCACCGGCTAGGTTGGAAGGTCTGGAGATCCGGGATGGGGAACTGGCTCCTTCTTTTTAAAATGTGCCTCTCTACACGGAGGGAGGGGAGCACGTGATTTTTGGAGCTAATCCTACCATATTCCACGAATGTAGCCTAACACTAAAACTAGTTGGCCTACCCAGTTTTGTGGGACTGGAAACCAGAGTGGTGGAGCCAGGATGGATAAGCCAATTAACAAGCGTTTGCTACAGTGACTCAGTGTACTGCTTACCAAGTAACATACACGACTGTCTTGATCTTCCACCAAACAGGAGAGGCGGGCAAGGCATTGTTTCTGACGTTTGGTAGCTGACTGGTCAAATGGAGACATAGGGATGAAGGGATATGTTTGCAATCACAGGAAGTGGAGCCTGGAATTAAAACTCAGTGGAGGCAAGATAAATGGCAGGAGGGAGATAACGTGAACTGGATGATCAAGGTTGGCTTCCCAGGGGTGGCATGTGGCCCCTGTATGAGATTTACATGGGAAGAAATACGAGGTCAGCGTAGGAACCTTCAAAGTCCGGTGAAATGGGGCTGAGTGTTCTTGTGGTAAGGGCAGGTGGAAAGAACTGCGAGCTTGCAGCTTTGCGTGGCTGGAGATTCTTTTTTTTTTTTTTTTCTTCTTTTTTTGAGACGGAGTCTCGCTCAGTCGCCCAGGCTGGAGTGCGGTGTCGCGATCTCGGCTCACTGCAAGCTCCGCCTCCCGGGTTCACCCCATTCTCCTGCCTCAGCCTCTGGAGTAGCTGGGACTTACAGGCGTCCGCCACTACGCCCGGCTAGTTTTTTTGTATTTTGTTTTTTTAGTAGAGACGGGGTTTCACCGTGTTAGCCAGGATGGTCTTGATCTCCTGACCTCGTGATCCGCCCGTCTCGGCCTCTCAAAGTGCTGGGATTACAGGCGTGAGCTACCTCGCCCGGCCAAGATTCTTTTAATTAAACATCGTAGCTGGGGACTCCTTAGAAAAACTTCCTTGACCTCTCAGGCCTACAAGTACCTACCAAAGAATGTCATTTACTTTTTTTTTTTTGAGACAGTCTCACTCTGTCGCCCAGGCTGGAGTGCAGTGGCGTGATCTTGGCTCACTGCAAGCTCCGCCTCCTGGGTCACGCCATTCTCCTGCCTCAGCCTCCCGAGTAGCTGGGACTACAGGCGACCACCGCCACGCCTGGCTAATTTTTTGTATTTTTAGTAGAGATGGGGTTTCACCGTGTTAGCCAGGATGGTCTCGATCTCCTGACCTCGTGATCCGCCCACCTCGGCCTCCCAAAGTGCTGGGATTACAGGCGTGAGCCACCGCGTCCGGCCGAATGTCATTTACTTTCTTCAGTCTGTGTCAACATCAGAGAAAAGCTTCCTCAGAGCAGAAATTGTCCAGTATCTGACATACGGAAGTTCAGGCATTTGTTGAATAAGCACTGGAGCCAGAGAGGTTAGGCAAAATACTTTGCCAAAAATAAAGTAGGGACATCTTCTTTTTGAGACAGTGTCTTACGGTAACCCAGGCTGGAGTACAGTGACACAATCATGGCTCACTGCAGCCCTAACCTCCCAGGCTCACACTATCCTGCTTCAGCCTCCCAAAGTGCTAGGATTACAAGTGCCACCATGCCTGGCTAATTTTGGTATTTTTTGTAGAGACGGGGGTTTTGCTATGTTGCTCAGGCTGGTCGCGAACCCCCGACCTCAAGTGATCCACCCACCTCAGCCTCCCAAAGTGCCAAAGTGCTGGGATCATAGGCATGAGCCACTGCACCTGGCTTTTTTTTTTTTTTTTTTTGATAAAGGGTCTCCTGTCACGCTGGAGTGCAGTGGTGTGATCATAGCTCACTGCAGCCTTGAACTCCTGGGCTCAAGCACTCCTCCCACCTCAGCCTCCTGAGTAGCTGGGACCACAGGTGGAAGCACCATGACTGGTTAATAGTTTATTTTTTTTTGTGGAGACAGGCCCTGGTCTCCCTGTACCCAGGCTGGTCTCAAACTCCTAGGCTAAACTGATCCTTCTGCCTTGGCCTCCCAAAGTGTTGGGATTAGAGGTTTGAGCCACCATGCCTGTTTCCTCACCTCATAATGGTACTACTCCTGCCAGCATCACACTTCTGTATGAGGCTTAGATACTACAGAAAGCTCAGCATTAACACCTGGCAGGGTAATTACTCTATAAAGTGTCCAGAACAGAACGTCCACTTATACAGAAGTTTACATACCCTCGGCTGGGTGCGGTGGCTCACGCCTGTAATCCCAGCACTTTGGGAGGCCGAGGCGGGTGGATCACCTGAGGTCAGTTCAAGACCAGCCTGGCCAGTATGGCGAAACCCCGTCTCTACTAAAAATACAAAAATTAGCCAGGCATGGTGGTGCATGCCTGTAATCCCAGCTACTAGGGGGGCTGAGGCAGGAGGATCGTTTCAACCTGGGAGGCAGAGGTTGCAGTGAGCTGAGATTGTGCTACTGCACTCCAGCCAGGGCGACAGACGCTCTGTCTCAAAAAAAAAAAAAAAAAGTTTACATATCCTAAACATCCAGAGCTCTTATGACACACTGCTTTGTAGGGACAGGCCTGAGACTGTCACCAGCCCAAGCCAAGCTTAACAACAGTTCACAAACCATAACACAATCAGCCAGTGGGACATCCATCAAGCTCTCCGTGGCAGCCTCCCTCATGCGCAGCAGCGCCACCTCATCCACGCCCTACTTTGCGCTGTACTAGCATTCTGCAGTCCAGCTCCTCCCAGTGAACTCTCCAAAAGCAACAGTTGGCTCTTCACACAGCCAGCAGGCACTCATGCTTGTGGAAATGAACTTCTTACAACAAATGATGACACCCACATTCTGAATTCCACATAGAAATTGCTGAATCTCATCCCCACTCTGCCAGGAATCTTTGAAAAAAGGGCTGTAAATCGTTAATGCAGATAGACGATGAAGGAGAGACTAAACAGACGTATATTTTATTTCATCTGCTAAACGTCAGAGAGCAAGTTAGATACACATTCCACTAAGCGTCAAAGGCCCTCATAGTCTCGGTGGAAGGATAAACTCCAGCTCCACATCACTGGTTTAAGTTTCTTCCTCTGAAAGACACAAAAAATGTAAGAGAAATAAGCCAGGTTGTGTGATATGGCGTTCACTTTCCTTTCTGAACCTCTGCTGGACTGCGTGTGAGTTTTCAACACTTCCATTCAGAAGTGAAGCCTTTTAGATCCTCACAGGGCCGGGCAGGTATTTCCTTCAGTCACCAGCTGGTGGAGCTGGAGAGACAACTTTCAAGCTATTTAACCCAGAGCGCAGCTTTTCCCTCTAGACCATGGGCTTCCATCCAGGACTTCCCTCATCTTTCTCTACCTCTGCCACAGTCCAGCCACTTCTCTAAAACACCGCTATCCTCCCCAACCACTTGATGTGATCTAAAGGCTCTGGAAGAAGCTCTTGGAGGCAAAGTGAATGCTGCTTCATACTTAAGTCTCGGAATTCTCAAAGTTTTATCAAGGTTAAAGATCACAATGGCTATAGAACTTGCTCCCGTGCTAGCCCACAGATCACTCTAGACCTCAGAAAGTGGGTTGCTACACACCTTCTTCTTCCTCTTCTTCCTCCTCCTCTTCCTCCTCGTCTTCATCAGAGCTGAAGGTGCCATCAGGGAGGCTGTAGACACGGATGACCTGCTTGTTGGGGTCCTTGAGGATGAGGTATTTGCCCTCCTCCAGCTTCATGCAGATGTCGATGACGCAGCGTAGAATGCCCCAGGCATTCTCCACGCTCAGGTTGATCTGGCTGGCAAATTCATTAGGCTTGAACTGCTGGGTGCCCAGGATGACATGGCGTGAGGAGTCTTTCACGTGGTACCGAGACACATAACTAACAGAGGAAGGGATATCAGTGGTCAGAGCAGGTGGCACAGAGACAGCAACACCTGGCATCAAATGTCCATTAAATGGTGATACCTGGTCCACTGCTATTTTCAAGGGAAAGGGAAAACTCCGTCTTCTGAGTGTTCAGTTCTGGATTTCACTGACATCACTGCCCTAGTTCAGGACTCCATTCAGCATGCCTGCTGTTTGGCATCTGTCTCCTAACTGATCCCTCCATCTCTACCCCATCCCTGGATTTATCTCTGCCAGTCCAGTACACGGGGAGGGGAGGGCCAACCTCCCTACCCAGACCCTTCCTTTCACAAGATCAGCTGCCAGTTCCCGCACAGGCCTCTCACCCAAGCTTGAGGTATTCAGATCCAGCCAGCAAAGCACAGCAGGTCCACCGGGCTAACTTGTAGCTGTTGTTCTTCAGCTCCGTGGCAATGACGGCCCCTCGCTGAGAGTCCAGCTTCTGACGCCAGTCAACGCCGTTACAGTGCTGCAGGAGAGCCCCGTTAGAGAAGCAGAAGCAAGCTCTAAATGCCCAAGGTGCTGGGACCTCCTCTGGCAGAGAAGGAACTCCCCAGTCTGCCTGCTTAGAAAGTGGGTAGGTATGCACTAAATCTTACCATTTAAGAGACAAAGACACGCTCCCTTCCCTTGCACAGCCTGCCGCAAGCTGGTACTCAATGACTTACAGCTCTTCTCTTCTAAAAGCCCACCTAGCCAGGGAATGATGGACATGGACACACACACACACACACACACACACAACCACACACACACTTTAAACAGCAGAGGCAAGTGTCTACTGTGTGTTGCATGGTAAGGAAGGGCTTCACAGAGGATGTGTAACAGTGAGCCAAGTGGAGAATATTGGCACAAGTGCAGGTACAGACAGGAGCTCCTGATCTGAGAGGCATGGTGGGATAGGAAAGACAGGCGGAGTTGGCCTTAGATGGGGGTGGAAGCCTGCAGTGGGGGCAAAGCTGAGTCTGACATTTTACATAAATGCACACACAGCAGAAAAGGACCCCAAAGAGATCCTCTTTTCTACCCATATCATTTATAGACGTGGGAAGTTGGACCCAGAGTGAAATGACTGGTCAAAGGTCACATGACAGAGGTTCCCAAACTTTCTTGGTTCATGGCAACCACAGGGCAAAAGAAATACTCAGGAATTCCTTTTTTTTTTTTTTTTTTTTGAGAAGGAGTTTTGCTCTTGTTGCCCAGGCTGGAGTGCAGTGGCGTGATCTCAGCTCACCACAACCTCCACCTCCCGGGTTCAAGCGATTCTCCTACCTCAGCCTCCCTAGTAGCTGGGATTACAGGTGCCCACCACCACGTCCAGCTAATTTTTATATTTTTGGTAGAGAGGGGGTTTCGCCACGTTGGCCAGGCTGCTCTCGAACTCCTGACCTCAGGTGATCCGCCCGCTTCGGCCTCCCAGAGTGCTAGGATTACAGGCGTGAGCCACCGTGCCTGGCCAATCATTCCTTTTATTTAGTTAGGTTCAAACCATGTAGTAGTATTCCGGCAAGATGTCTCTGGTGTTTCCCTAAAAAATTTAAGATATCCTGCAGCACCGCCGTGCGTTTGCTTTTTTTGAGATGAGGGGTCTCACTATGTTGCCCAAGCTGGTGAGTTCAGGATTTGAACTCCTGAACCCAAGCGATCCTCCCATCTCAGCCTCCTGAGCAGCTGGGATTACAGGTGCGCACTACTGTGTGCAGCTTGCTGGGGCACGTTAGAGTCCTTCTCCCAGTCTGCACTGCTGATGAAGCTGTGTATTGGCTTGGTATCAGCGAAATCCAGGACTGAGTCAGAAGACAGCAAAGCCTTCTATTTTGCTAATAGCAAATGTAAAAAAGGAGTTGGAGATATTAGAGGCTCAGAGCTTAGGTGGGAGAAAGACAATGCTGAAGGACAGCTGGCCCAGAGGCAATGACAGGACGGGGGGCACACGGAAGGGGAAGGTGTTTTAGCAGAAAAACAATGGGAAGTGTAATAAATCAAGAGTAGATTTGAGAAATCATTTTCAAAGAGTTCATGGTTGAGGCCTGGGGTGGGCAGAATTCTAAGATGATCCCCAGTGACCCTTGCCCTTGCAGAGTCTGCTCCCCTTGACTGCAGGCAGAACCTATGGCTAGGATCAAATATCACCCCCATGATTATGCTACCTTGTATGTCAAAAGGGATTTTGCAGATGTAAGGCCCCCAATCAGTTAACCTTAATATACACTACCTGGGGCTGGGCCTCACCCAACCATATGAGTCTCTCAAATCTAGGTGTAGAGATCAGAGACAGAGGAAGTCAGAAATTTGAAGCACGAGAAGGATCTGCTGTGCTGTTGCTAGCTTGGAGATGGAGGGGGCCATGTGACAAGGAATGCAGGTGGCCTCTAGGAGCTGAGAGAGGCTCCCAGCTGACAGCTGGCAGGGGGATGGGGGCCTCTGTCATCTAACTGCAGGGAAATGAACTCTACCCACAATGAAAATGGGCTTGGAAATGGCTTTCAGAACCTCCAGATGAGAACTCAGTCCTGTTTCTATTGACACTGTGATTTCTGCCTTGTTTGGATTTGTGTCCCACCCAAATCACATGTCAAGTGGTAAACCCCAATGTTGGAGGAGGAGCATGGTGGGAGGTGACTGGATCATGGGGGTGGATATTCCCCTTTGGCGCTATTCTTGTGATACAGAGTTCTCAAGAGATCTGGTTGTTTAAAAGTGTATAGCAACTTCCCCCTCTCTTTCTCCTACTCTGGCCATGTCAGATGTGCCTGCTTCTCCTTTGCTTTCTGCCACCATTGCAAGTTTCCTGAGGCCTCCTCAGTCACGCTTCCTGTAGAGCCTGCAGAACTGTGAGCCAATTATATCTCCCTTCTTTAGAAATTACCCACTCTCAGGCATTTCTTTGCAGCAGTGCGAGAATGGACCAATACAAAGACCAAGCACACAGCACTGGACTTCTAACCTACAAAAATGTGAGCTAATAAATCAATATTGTTAGGCTGGGTGCCATGGCTCATGCCTGTAATCCCAGCACTTTGGGAGGCCGAGGCAGGCGGATCGCCTGAGGCCAGGAGTTCGAGACCAGTCTAACCAACGTGGAGAAACCCCGTCTCTACTAAAAATACAAAATTAGCTGGGCATGGTGGCGCATGCCTGTAATCCCAGCTACTCGGGAGGCTGAGGCAGGAGAATCGTTTGAACCCTGGAGGCAGAGGTTGCGGTGAGCCGAGATCGCCCCATTGCACTCCAGCCTAGACAACAAGAGCAAAACTCTGTCTCAAAAAATAAAAAATAAAAAATAAAAATTAAATATATTAATCGGTATTGTTAAGTCACTAAGTTTCTGTTAATTTGTTATGGAGCAAAAGATAACTAACACAAAGTTGTATAATAAAGAAGTACGTGTGGCGAAGAGAGCTGTCTAGGTGACTCCACGGGTCAAAAAGGAGGGGAGCCAGCAAAGACAACATGCGAAGGGAACAGGGAAATGGGTGAGACCAGAGTAACGCGGTAACACAGAGGGCAAAGCAACACAGGTGCAACGACCCCGAATGCTTTGGGGAGCTCACCGGGAAAAGTCCAAGAAAAGGCCACTGGCCCCAGAGGGAGGTCACAGCAAGCCTCCCAGTGTGCTCCTCCAACAGGTGATGTGGGTGGGGGTGGGGTGGAAATGGAAAGTGGAGGAAAAGTGAAGGAAGCATGTTTCTTTCAAGGTGCCTCTGAAGCATCAATTCCAAGCCAGATTGTAGAATCCATGAGTTCAGGAAATGAGGAATTGGAAAAAAGGTATGAAAAGACTGAAGGCAGTGGCTCAGTCAATGTAAGAAGAGGTCAAAAAGAAGAGCGGCCAGACTTACAGGAAACTGCCAACCCAGATAATAAGGAGAGGAAAAAATCAGATGCTCAGAGAGCAGAAGCCAACAGGAGGCCACAATGGAACAGAGATGAAGTACTGGAAGAAAGGAGTTAAATGGTTCCTGTGTAAATAATAAGCAGAAAAGTCCTTAACACTTAACATAGTTCTACACACACAGTCATGCTCTTTCTCGGCAAGGAACTAATAAGCAGAGGAAAAAACTCACAAGACAAAAAAAATCCAGGTAGCTCTATAAGTAATGAAAAGGGATAAGAAACAGTTTACACAACCTAGCCTGCGTAAACAGGCACTGCAGGGAACAGAGACATGGTGTCACCAGGAGGGTGATGGAGATGGCGGCTCACCCTGGAATCCCACTCATTCAGTGTCTTGATGTTGATGAAGGACACTTCCCCGTTGGCTCCAGTCATGACGCCATCGTGCTCACAACGGACAATAAGGTCAATATCGTCTCCAAGCTTCCACCTGCGGTAACTGCAGCGAAGGCGAAACTCACGTGGTCACTGGGGATTCGACAGAGTGGGGCCCATGCTCCAATCTGGTCACAACACCCACCAGAGAGGTGACCTACCGGTAAGCAACAGAGGCGATTTCATTCTTATCCATGTCGTCCTCTACAAACGGGTTTGGGTTGGGGAAGTTGTATCTTTCCTTCCCCTGCAGAAACAAAGGTGTCACAAGACAGAGCTAACTTTGTTGACAAGGCCAAGGCCAATCAGTCAGACCCAGCACCTCTGCTTAGTTGCAGCTCTGGCCAGGTTCCTGGGGCCCTTGATGGGGCTCTGAGCTCGCTGCCTGTTTTATGCCTACTTGACCCCTCCTAACTGTTAGCACCTGATGAATGAAAACGAGTTCGTAACCATGCCCATCTCTACTTCATTTTTTGCCACAGCACAAATCACCATTTGATGTAAATCAATTTATTATTTATGGTTCACTATGTTTTCTCCTCCACTATCATGAAATTCTGTAAGGACAGGAACTTTGTTCAAAGTCAGACAGCCTGACCCCCAAGCCCAGGCATGTAACTCCCCTGCTAAAGGTGGGGACTGGGTCTGTCCTGCTCAGTCCCACAACCCAAGAGCCTAGCAAAAAGCAGATGCTCCACAAGTAGCAGCTGGTTAAATAAGAATGAATCAACGCCCAGAGACTTGTTTCCTCACCATTCTCAAGCACTGCTGGGAGAAATTGTGGTTGATGTAGGTTGCCTCCATGGCCAGGTTGCGGGGTGAATTGAAGGAATTACCTTCATCTTGAGGGGGCTCATTGGCAGTCTCACTCACTGTCAGGAGGTCTGCAAAAGCGTGGCATGGTCACTCACCATGCAACAAAGAGTCACTGACAATGTGCGCAGCGCTGTGGGGAGATGTGGAGAGGCAAACACCACAGGTCCTTCCTTCAAAGAACCGCCCTCTCCTAAAGTGGGTCTCCCTGGTGTGGAACACATAAGCGGGGGAGTGGGGCAGCTGCTCCAGGATAACTCAAGATAGTACCCGACATTCAGTTCAATCACACAGGAAGGCAGCTGTCCCTTTTCAATCGTCTGGATTCCTCACGAGAATGATTTTGTAAGGTTTTTAAGACTGCAGGCTTCAGGCTCAGAATATAAACTCTTTTTTTTTTTTTCTTTGAGATGGAGTTTTGCTCTGTCACCCAGGTTGGAGTGCAGTGGTGTGATCTCGGCTTACTGCAACCTCTGACTCCTGGGTTCAAGCAATTCTCCTGCCTCAGCCTCCTGAGTAGCTGGGATTACAGGCACGCGCCACCATGCCCGGCTAATTTTTGTATTTTTTTTTTTTTTTGGAGACAGAGTCTCGCTCTGTCGCCCAGGCTGGAGTGCAGTGGCCGGATCTCAGCTCACTGCAAGCTCCATCTCCCGGGTTCACACCATTCTCTTGCCTCAACCTCCCGAGTAGCTGGGACTATAGGCGCCCGCCACTTCGCCTGGCTAGTTTTTTGTATTTTTTAGTAGAGATGGGGTTTCACCATGTTAGCCAGGATGGTCTTGATCTTGTGACCTCGTGATCCGCCCGTCTCAGCCTCCCAAAGTGCTGGGATTACAGGCTTGAGCCACCGCGCCTGGCCTAATTTTTAAATTTTTAGTAGAGATGGGGTTTCACCATGTTGACCAGGATGGTCTTGAACTCCTGACCTCAAGTGATTCTCTGTCTTGGTCTCCCAAAGTGCCAGGATTACAGGTGTGTGTCACCAGGTCCGGCCTGTTTTGTTAATTTTTGAGTGACATGGTTTTATGATGTATAAATACATGTACGTATGGCATAAAATATGTAAGTGTATGTACTGTAAGCAAACACTGAAGAAGGTATGCAAGATGGCAAAACTCAAAAAAGTGGTATTTAAACGAGTAAAATTTGGGCCAGGCATGGTGGCTCATGCCTCTAATCATAGCACTTTGGGAGGCCAAGGCTGATGGATCACTTGAGGCCAGGAGTTCAAGACCAGCCTGGCCAACATGGTGAAACTGTCTCTACTAAAAATACAGCAAGTAGCCAGGCATAGTGGCACATGTCTGTAATTCCAGCTATTTGGGAGGCTGAGGCAGGAGAATGACTTGAATGTGGGAGGTGGAGGCTGCAGTGAGCCAAGATTGTGCCACTGCATTCCAGCCTGGGTGACAGAGTGAGACTAGGTCTTGGGAAAGGAAAAAAAAAAAAAAAAAAAAAAGAAAGCAACATTTGGAAGCTTGCTATTAGGGTGCAGTGAGGACTCCAAAAGCTGAGGCCCCAAGCAGGCACTGCAGTGACGGTCTCTTCTAATCTCAGAATACAGAGCCTGGGAGAGATTCAGATGCTGCTGCTGTCAATGCCCTTGGGAAGATGGACCACTTTCTATCCATTCTCTAGCACCAGAGACTTGTTCTGTACCAACAAAAGTACTCAATGCCTTTGAGTTGTTCCCCAGGCATGCTTCTCACCAAAGTCAGAGTTGTCTCTCTTGTCAAAGAAGAGTTTGGATCCAACTCTCTGGACGACAATGTCCCAGGAATACACTGAGCGGGTACAGCTCATCAGCGTGGCCAGGATGGCATCAGTGGCAAACACATTCCCCTGAGTTTTTGCCAGCTGCAAAGAGGATCAAAGAGAGAAGATGGAAAGACGCTCCCAGGTCTCACTGCCCACTCACAAGGACGGGAAAGAACTCCTTTGCTGACCACATAAATCCTTAAGAATGAGGCCCCACCTCATTGACCAAAAACACTGCAGTCAGTCAGCCAGCAAGTTTCGGGTGGCAGTGGCACTGCAGCCCCCTAAGCACCTGCTCGATTGCAGCCAAGTGCTTCAGATGCTTTCACCTTTGCCCCAGTGGTACGCGCTATGTACCTCTACCCCTGGCTGCAGATGAGAGAACTAAGGCTCCACAGACTGAGCCAGGAAGCGTGGCGGAACTGGGCTTCAAGTCCAGCTGTGCTTAACATCCACATTTCTGGTCTACCTGGCAAAGTGCTTTTACATATAATACATACATTATTCCCATGTCTTCTTTCTGCAGCTTCAGCTGTAGAAGCCGACAGCATTCCTACCTAGTGGGAGAGGGGCAGAAGGAGGCGCACACCTTGCGGATGACAGGGTCGTCTGTGGTGGTGACAGTGTGGAAGATGCGCTTGATGCTCCGCAGCGGCTTCTCGCTCCTCGTGGTGATGCGGTCAAAGGCTTTGTCGTAGTATTCCAGGGCCCCGCAACACTCGCTGCGGGAAGAGCAGGCAGAGACATGCCAGGTAAGGGAGATAAACCCCAGGTTTTTCTTTCTAAGCCATAGATCCAGAAGTCTTATCCAAAAGTCTAAAAGAGGTGGAAAGCAGTTTCTGGCCAGAACAGGAGAGACGCATCCCCAGTGCCTGCTGAGTTCCTGTCCACTTAGGTCCTGGTACAGAACAGAGCAAGCACAACTCATTCAGCCCAACGCCCCCATTTTAAAGGTAGGGCGATTGAGGCTAAGACAGGAGATGACTAGTTTCAGAGGCACCTGGGTAGGCTGACGTCTGGTCTGGTGCTCTGGTTTCCCACTACCTAAGTTCCGCCTGCTTCTCCTTTGAGGTAAGGAGCTATTTGAAATGCCAGGAGAAGCAAAGATTCTCCTGAAGAATTGCTGTGTTTCTTTTCCTGCCAAGAGTTTTGTAACTTAATCTTATTGCTGTTTTGCTCAGGACGCCAGAAAACAGAAATATACAGTTTAATAATCAGCAAATTCCATTCTTTCTTTCTTTCTCTTTCTGCCAAAAGAATTGTATAACTAATTTCTTCTTTGCTGAGGATGCCAGGAAGTTAAAAAGAAGTTTGCAGTCAGTGAACTTCTGCTTTTCCCCTTGGTCTTGATTTTTTTTTTTTTTTTTTTAGATGGAATTTCACTTTTATTGCCCAGGCTGGAGCGCAATGTCAAGATCTCAGCTCACTGCAACCTCCACCTCCAGGGTTTAAGTGATTTTCACGCCTCAGCCTCCTGAGTATCTAGGATTACAGGCGTGTGCCACCACGCCCGGCTAATTTTTGTATTTTTAGTAGAGACTGGTTTTCACCATGTTGGCCAGGCTGCTCTTGAACTCCTGACCTCAGGTGATCTACTGTTCCTGGCCGGTCTTGATTTTTTTCAAACACCTCTGTTAACCTTATGCAATGTGTTTTGAGTTAAGTGGCTTCAAAGCCTTTTTGGAAATACTAGGGCTTAAGAAAATACCCATCACCAGATGGTCCACACACATAAGAGCAGGGTAGAAAGTAGTAGAAGATGCTGCTTACATGTCCTGTGGCTCTGACACTTCCAAGTAGCGCATCTTCATCAACTGAGGAAAATCCATTTCCTCTTTCACCTCCCAGTCACTACGAACTTCAACTGAAGAGTCTCGGGGTTTCTGCAGTTGAAAAACATTAGAGGAAAAAAAAAGTTATAGTACATACAAAACATAAATAAAAGGCTAAAAATACAAGGAGCACTCCAGCCTGAGTGACACGAGATCCTGTCTCAAACAACCACCACACAAAATGGAGGGGCTCAGTGGCTCATGTCTGTGATCCCAGGACTTTGGGAGGCCAAGGTGGGCAGATCATCCGAGGTCAGGAGTTCGAGACCAGCCTGTCCAACCTGGTGAAACCCCATCTCTACTAAAAATACACAAATTAGCCAGGTGTGCTGATGCATGCCTGTAATCGCAGCTACTCGGGAGGCTGAGGCAGGAGAATAGCTTGAATCTGGAGGTGGAGGCTGCAGTGAGCTGAGATAGCACCACTGCACTCCAGCCTGGGTGACAGGGCAAGACTCCGTCTCAATAAAAGAGAGAAGAGAAAAACAGCTTTTATTCAATAAACTGAGTGATGGAGTGCTGACTGTTTTATAAGACAGAATCCCTGACTCCCAGGAATGTATGGTCTGGAAGAGGACCAAAGGGATCAAAAGCTCAGAAACAAATGGGGTTCCACTCCCAGGTAATGATGTCACCTGATAAACATGTAGCAAGGTCCTTTAAATTTCTCTCGGGGTATTAACTATCCTTGATATAGCATCACATCCAACAAAATGTAGCTTCGCTTTTGCTTACACGTGTTCTGTTCTCAGAATGCCCACCCAAGCATACGCAGGTGAACGTTCACAGCAGCATCAATAATACTCAAAAAGTGAAAAACCACCCAAATGTTCATCAGCGTGTGAAAGGCTCAAAAATACATGGTGTATCAATTCAAAGGACTCTTATTTGACAATAAACAAGAAATGAAGCTCATTTGGGCTGGGTGTGGTGCCTCACGCCTGTAATCCCAGCACTTTGGGAGGCTGAGGTGGGTGGATTATCTGAGATCAAGAGCAGGCGGATTATCTGAGGTCAGGAGTTTGAGACCAGCTGGGCCAACATAGTGAAACCCTGCCTCTACAAAACATACAAAAAATAAAAAATAGCCAGACATGTTGGCTCGGGCCTGTAATCCTAGCTACCTGGGAGGCTGAGGTTGCAGTGAGCCAAGATCGTGCCACTGGCACTGCAGCTTGGGTGACAAGAGTGAGATTCAGTCGAAAAACAAAACCCACAACCAACAACAAATGAAGCACAGCTGCCCTTGAGCAACATGGGTTTGAAGTACATGGGTCTACTCATATGCAGATTTTCTTCAAACAAACATGGACTGAAAATACAAGCCGGGCGCAGTGCCTCATGTCTGTAAAACCAGCACTCTGGGAGGCTGAGGTGGGTGGACTGCTTGAGCTCAGGAGTTTGGGACCAGCCTGGGGAACATGGCAAAACCCCATCTCTACAAAAAATACAAAAATTAGCCAGGCGTGGTGGTGCATGCCCATAGTCTCAGCTACTCAGAAGGCTGAGGTGGGAGGATTGCTTGAACCCAGCAGAGAGAGACTGCAGTTGGCTAAGATCACGCCACTGCACTCCAGCCTGGGTGACAGAGCGAGACCCTGTCTCAAAAAAGAAAAAGAAAAAGAAAAAAAAAAAAAAAAAAAAAAGTATTCTTGGCATGCAAACCCCGAGTATATGGAGGGCCAACTTTTCATATATGTGGGTACCACAGGCCGACTGTGGGACCTGAGAATGTGTAGACTTTCACATACTGAAGGACAACTGTACCGGCACATGCTGCCACATGGATGACTCTTGAAAACATGCGAAAAAAAAGCCACCAGTTACAAAAGACCATATATTGTATGATTCCATGTATGTAGAATGTCTAGAACAAAAAATCCAGAGACAGAAAACAGATTTGTAGCTGCCTAGGGCTGGGGTATTGGGCGTGTTAGCGTCTGGCCTCCTGGAACTCATGTGGCACGCTGGTTGCTACTGTGGCAGTGTCGGGAGGTAGGGCCTTTAAGAGATTAGGTCGTTAAAAGGAATAAATGCCTATGCCCTTCTCTCAGCAATGGGCTAACTACCCAAACAGTTTAGCCTTTTTCTCTGTTGCACCCTCCTCCCCCTTCTGCCTTTTCTGCCATGCTATCAAGCAGCATGAGGCCCTCACCAGATGCCGCTCCTGATCCAGGACTTCCCAGTCTCCAGAACCATGAGCTAAAGAAACCACTTTATAACTTACCCACTCTCAGGTATTCTGTTCTGGCAACAGAAAACAGATCAAGACAGGGTGACTGCTAAAGGGTAAGGGATTCTCTTGAGGGTGATGAAAATGGTCTGAAATTGACCAGTTACAGAACTCTGCAAATATGTTAAAAACGACTAAATTGTACGGTATGTGAAGTATATCTCATCTAAGCTATTATAAAGACAACCAAATAAACAGAACCAAATTCCAAGGCAGAATTCTGGTATAATTGCATTACCTGTGATTTCTGATCCCATTTCTGCCTAACCCCAAATTGCTTCTGGAACTTTTTCTGCAGTCGAATGCGTTCTCTGGAAAGATAGAAATATGATCTCAGAGCAGACCTTAAAATTAGTGGCTTCCTCAAAAGGCACAGGGTGCCATTCTCTTCAGCTAAAACTTGCCATGATCACTAACTCCATTGAACTATGAAAAATGGGCTTAGAGAAAGGAAGAGACCCAGAGGGTACACATTGGAAAAGCACACTGCCTCCAAATACTGACCAGGCATATTTTACTTCATCTATAGTGCCTGTTCACTGATAGCTCCAATCTGGGGTGTAGTGGCTGCTGGACCACACACCACCAGGAGGCTCCCAGGACCAGCATACATGGGGCTTCCTGGAGCTGTCCCACAGCAGAACTGAGCCAAGGTAAGCTCCAGAGCCTCTTCTTGCCTGCCTGGGTTTCCCTTCAGTGCACACGGCCAGCACAAGGAGTTCAGTCTGCTGCTCATGCTATCTGCCATGAACCAGCCTGAGAACAACAAGCCAAAAGGTGGCTTAACTGGTTGTAGAAGGTATTTTCCTCTTTTTCTTTTTTTGTAATGATGGGGAAGACAACCACCCTCCCGCTTTTGTCCTACTGTTTCCAACTACGGCCAGTCTGGGAAGGGTGTCTTGTTCCAGTAGGATGAAAATCTCACCTCTCTTTTTGTTTGGCACTCTTAGGCAGGATCTGCAGGTTGAACTGCAACATGTTCCGACGATCTTTGTCTCTGCGGAGGTTCCTCTGGGCATCAGCAAGAAATATCCATGTTAGCATCTTGGAGATTTGGCTCACAATAGGCAGAATGAGGAGGAGGTCTTTCGAGTAAGTTTAAGATGCCAAATCCCAAGTTTCACATCTTGCTCTGTGCTTTCACTCTACGGCATCAACAGCTTGGGGGTGTTAGGGGGTAAGTACTTGGACTTTGCTTAGACTTATATTCCCGTGACATATTTTTCATTGAAGTATGTTTACTGGGTCTTTTTAGAGTTTCTGAGTTTGCCTCTTTAAGTAATAATACGCAACCTGACTGGACCGTCTACTTAATAAAGTCTGCACACACCAATTACCTGTGGCAACAGGCACGGGTGCACCTTCTTATCCAGCACAAATGCTTTTAGCATACAAGTCTGATGTCCTACCTACTGGTAAACAGAAACATAAACTATTTAAATGCATCCTTGAACCTAGTTCAAGTTTACCTTGGTACCTCTTGTTACAGAACAGTGACCTGAGATTCACCTGAGAAGACCTCTAATATGCTTCCCTCTCTCATTAGGAGTCACAAGGTAGCATTTTTAGGCAGGTGATGGCCAACAGTAACAGCCCCAAGATGGTGGTTGCTGGTTCTTGGCTTACCTGGGCAAATCTCATCCGATTCCGCTGGTAGGCCGTCTTCTGTGTGCGCGCTGTATCCACCAGCTGGAAGCTACTTTCATCCTCCTCGTGGAAATAAGCATATTGACTTCCACCACCAAACTGAGAGGAGTACTTATCTGGAGGCAAAAGTGCCGGCATGTAGTAACTACATTCACAGACTTTACCAGATACGCACCAGTCTAAAGCCTTGCTATTTCCAGGGTGGTCTTGAGACCTGTAGCATTGGCTGGAAGCTTGTTAGACACACAGACTCACAGTCCCACCCCATACCCACCGAATCAGAACCAGCATTTTAACAAGATCCCCAGGTGATTCATATGCACATTCAATTTTGAAAAACTCTGGTCTAAAGAACTTTCTAAGCGAAGACTCTGAAGGACTCAAGCTAACCCATTTTACTCTCTGCTTTATTGTGTGAGAATCTGAGGTATTTATTGCTAACCATCATCTCCATTATCAGGGACCCACGGCAGGTATGTCTAATGGATCACGATATACTTTCTTGCCAATCTCAGCCTCAGCTATCCTAACTTAGTTCTCCAGGCAGCCACCTGCAACTATCTGAAATGGCACAGAGAAAAAGCCTTTTTATAGTACCAGGATCTTAAAACCAGGGGTTTTAATTTTTTTTTTTTGAGACAGGGTCTGGCTCTGTCACCAGGCTGCAGTGCAGTGGCATGATCTTGGCTCACTGCAACCTCTGCCTTCTGGGTCCAAGTGATTCTCCTGCATCAATCTCCCGAGTAGCTGAGATTACAGGCGCATGCTACCATGCCCAGCTAATGTTTTCAACAGGTTTTTAAAAGGGCCCCAAATCCCATTTTAATAGGCTAGACCTCTTTAATGAACAGACTAAGTTTTGGGGGCTAGTTCCAAAAATGTGGTTACTGTTAAAGTCCAGACTATATCCCTAAAAGCTATGAATTATTGTTGCCAGTTCCTTCCTATTCCAAAAAAGCTTTCAGATGAAGGTCATTAGAATAAAGAACAACTTTCCCAAGGCCCTGATTGGGGCATTCAGCCGCAGAAACACTTACTTGTGTACCTCTTATCTTGGTACGTGGCTCCTGTCCAGTCTGCAACCTATGAACAACAAGGCAAGACAGAGAATGCACAGGTCAACCAGGCAAGCTTCCACAGACCCGGAAACCCCTGAAAGCGAGAGGACAGCGTGGGAGAGTCTCAGAATTCGTTCACCACACCTAAGTGCCCAGCTCTCCTATCACTACACCCAGAGATGACAACCTTTCTCAGCTGCCATCCCTATAAAAAATTCACGAGTTAAGATTTTGCAACAATAAAATCTAAACAGGGACTCGAGAGCAGCAGCCACAGCTGCAAAGATTCAGACTCCTGCTGACAGGCAAGTACCTTTCCTAGCCGATCTCCTTTGCTGAACGGCTGGTAGGGCATATCCCGAAACTGCTCGGGAACCGCACAGGGACCCCAGCCGGAGGGGTTGTCCTGGATCACGGGTGTCATGAACTTTGCCATCTTCCAAAACCTGAAAAATATAAATCATGTGAGTAGCGGCATGAACGAAGGCCTCAGAGTACAAAAAGCCCTCCATATGAAGTAAGCAGACATAAATGACAGAATTCAAAAAGCAACACGCAAACTGGAACCCTCAACTGTTGAGCGACTACTACTGTTTGTTAATTATACTGTGAATATGTACTTAAAACTGAGAAGAATGCAAACAAAACTGATTGACCCTATGTCATTAATTTCACGAAACTCTTTCACTGTAACAGCTTTAAAAGGAGGCAGCACCTTGTGCTTGACAGAGTGTCATATTGATTGGTAGTTTTTCTTTTTTTGTGTTACACAATGTAAGTGTTTGAAAAAATTCAATGGTGTCACAGATTTGATAAAATGTACTGATGTTTTTTCAAATATAGTAACCTTGTTTTGGTTCTGAGATATACGTTCACCAATTCATACAAACTCAACTTCCCTAAGACTTAGTAGTCTTTTTCTTTGTTTTTGGAGACAGAGTCTCACTTTGTCACCCATGCTGGAGTGCAGTGGCATGCAACCTCCGCTTCCTGGGTTCAAGTGATTCTCCTGCCTCAGCCTCCTGAGTAGCTGGGATTACAGGCAAGCACTGCCTGGCTATTTTTTGTGCTTTTAGTAGAGATGGGGTTTCACCATGTTGTCCAGGTTGGTCTTGAACTCCTGACCTCAAATGATCCGCCCACCTCGGCCTCCCAAAGTGCTGGGATTACAGGCGTGAGCCACCACGTCCAGCCGCCTTAGTCTTTTTCATCTGCAAAATAAACAAGATCCTTGTTTTAAGCACTTTGTAAAATGCCACACGAGTATTCAGACTTGCAAAAGTACATTTATGCATAGAGAGTGCTGAGAAAAAAGGATCTTTAAGTATATCCTGAAATTCAATTTTCCTTTCTTATTGTTTCAATTTTCTGCCATCAACGCAAATCCTGTGTGCAGAGCAAGTGGACATAAACCCAGGCAAAAGAACTGCCAGAAGGCCAAGGAGGTCCCCATAGACCTCAGGCCCAAAGTGGCCATGTCAGATGTTCATGAATACTGCCAGGCACTGTTCTTAGTGGTGACCACTCATTCATTCATTCAATCCTGCCAACAATCCTGTGAGGTAGAAGCCAATGTTATTCGCACTTTCCAGATAAGAAAACCAAAGCATAGAGAAATGAAGAAATTGCCCAAAGTTGCAATGCTAGTTGATGAAAAACGTGAACCAAAGCAGTCTGACTACAGTGTCTGCACTCTGCATAATGCTATAGCTCTCTCAGGGGAATTAAAAGACCAGGGTTCTACAGCGGATGCTTGCCTGACACTTCCTATAAAAAAAACCTATGCATTTATCTTCCGTTGTAGCCTTCTGAAAATGCTTAGAAGGCATTCACTACACAAATATTTCTTGGAGGCTGGATGCAGTGGCTCATGCCTGTAATCTTAGCACTTTGAGAAGCCGAGGTGGGCGGATCACGAAGTCAGGAGTTCGAGACCAGCCTGGTCAACAGAAACCCAGTCTCTACTAAAAATACAAAAATTAGCTGGGCATGGTGGTGGACACCTGTAATCCCAGCTACTCAGGAGGCTGAGGCAGGAGAGTCGCTTGAACCTGGGAGGCAGAGGTTGCAGTGAGCCAATATCGTGCCATTGCACTCCAGCCTGGGCAACATAGCAAGACTCCATAAAAAGACAAAAATCCAGTATTTCTTGGAGGCTGGAGAACAATCAAAAATAACAGGTATGCTGAACTTAGTAAACTCTCCCCAAAGCCCCATGCTGGGGAGATTGAGGCTTCCTTCAGAGATGACATTTGGGTGACAGCAACACGGAATAAACCTAGAAGCTTCATCTTCCTAATAGGAACTATAGGAAGAGGACAGAAAAAAAGGGTGGTGGTCTCAGAACAATTCGTATTAAATATCGCTGAGCTCCTATGTGTCAAGAAATATGCCAGATACTTTAACACCATTAACACCCCCTCACCCCCACTTTAGAGGCAAAAATTTGAAGCCCAGCCTAGCCAAGCAGCTGACGTCATCATTTCAAAACAGATTTCATTTCCAGGGGTGCCTGCTGTCAGTCCAGCTTTCTTTCCATTATATTACAGCTGGGTAGCAGCCCGCAAAGATCGGGGGTTTGAGACCGTACCTAGTAATACCAAAAGTGAGTCGCAAGACACACTTTTAAAAATCGGATTCTGTCAGAAGCTCAAGAAGGGAAAAGGCCCGAGGCTTGACCTGCATCACCTCTCTGGAAAGACAGCGGTGAGATACCCTAGCTTCCCTAGCTTTAATACGTTTTTTTTTTTTTTTTTTTTTTTTTAAAGGAGAGCAGAAAGGAACCAGGAGAAACTGAGCTGCTCAGTAAAAACGAAGTAACAGCTGTATTGGTCAGAAGGGCAGGATAGGGGGGCTCCAAGAAGGCACTCAGAAGGGGCTCTGTGGCTGGCAGGCCACTACGGATCATACGCCGTCCATCGCTGAACAGGGGGTGGCGTAACTATCCTAGCCTTCAGTTTCACAAAAAACGGAAGGTAACCTATGCACTGGGAATTCCTAAGAACAGGGGCCAAACACCGCTCAACCTGGCACCCCTAAGACCCCACTTAAAAAGTCAGGGTGTCTTCGGCCACTTCAGAAAGACCTTGTTGTTACCCCTCCGCCTTAACCGAGATGGGTTAACTGGCAATCAAATTCACCCAGCCCATGGGCAATGAGCAGGGCCTAGGGCCAGGGACCTCACCCACAAGGTCGTGCCCCGCGTCCAGTAGTGTGCAGGACGTGGGGCCCCCGAAAGTGGATTCCTGCCCCGCCCAGCGGAGGAACAGCAACAGCAGGAAGGGACTAAGAGAGGTCTCTTCCGTGAGGCCCCCGAAGTCTGGACCTAGTCCGAGCCGGCTCCGGAGGTCCGCAGGAACCTATGAAACATGCCGCTCACCTGAAACGGCCTCGGCCGGCCGGGATGGCAACAGATGGTGCTGGCCGGACACCGCGTTAGCAGCAGCACTCCGAGAAACCAGGGAAAAAGAAAACATGCGCGCGCAGCGGACGCCGCCGTAAACACGACCGGCGCTGTCGTAAACTGCGCTCCCGCTTCCTCTGGGTTGGGCGGAAGAACTTACGAGCCGTAAAGCGAAGGTCCACCCGGAAATCCGTTACTGCGTTTCGCCAGGCGTCCTTATTAGCCTCTGAGGCGTCGAGACGCGAGAGGTGTGATTGGTACTACGTCAGGCGGTATCCGGGAACGCCCAAAGAGGGCGTTCATCACTGAAACGTGGCGGCCGCGCAATCGAAGCTAGAGGCGGGGAGCGGCTGGCGCCCCTCTGTGTCCCACAATGCTCGCGGCACGCCTTAGCCCCCGTGTATCCCATAGTCACCCGCGACTCCCCGCCTGCTCTATCCGCCTGCTTAGTGTGAAGCTCACAGCAGGAGAGGTTGGTCGGGGTCTTCGGGGGACTTTATTGTTACCCCCTCCGCCTTTATAGTTGTGGAAACTGAGGCTCAGAGGTGCCAAGTGACCTGCCTAGATCAGACTGCTAGTTTAGGGTTCTAACCGCCAGAGTTCAAACCATACTTAAACGGTTCTCAAACTTAATTGTAGGACAGGGATTTCTGGAACACCGTTTTTATTTATTTTTATTTATTGTTTGAGACAGGGTCTCTCTCTGTCGCCCAGGCTGGAATGTGGTGGCAGGATCACGGCTCATTGCACCGTCGACTTCCCAGGCACAAGCCATCCTCCCAGCTCAGCCTCCCGAGTAGCTGGGTTTACACAGGCACACACCACCACGCCTGCCTAAATTTTTGTATTTTTGGTAGAGATGGGGTTTTGTAATGTTGCTCAGGCCGGTCTCAAACTCCTGAGCTCAAGCAGTCCACCCACTGGGCCTCCCAAGGGCTAGGATTACAGGCATGAGCCGCCGTACCCGGCCAGCTAATTATTTAAAAACATTTTATAGAGACAGAGTCTCACTATGTTGCCTGGACTGGTCTTTAACTCCTGGTCTAAAGTGATCCTCTCGCCTTAGCTTACGGAGCACCTGAGGCTACAGGTGCATATCACCTTGCCTGGCTAATTTTTAATTTTTTAATATTTATTTATTTATTTATTTATTTATTTATTTATTTATTTATTTTGAGATGGAGTCTCTCTCTGTCATCCAGGCTGGAGTGCAGTGGCAGGATCTCAGCTCACTGCAACCTCTGCCTTCCAGGTTCAAGCGATTCTCTTGCTTCAGCCTCCCAAGTAGCTGGGATTGCAGGCGTGTACCACCATGCCCGACTAATTTTTGTATTTTTGGTAGAGACGGGGTTTTACCATGCTGACCAGGTTCGTCTCAAACTCCTGACCTCAGGTGATCTACCCACCTCGGCCTCCCAAAGTGCTAGGATTACAGGTGTGAGCCACTGCACCCGGCCACCCGGCTAATTTAAAAAAAATTTTTGTCGACACGAAGACTCATCATGTTGCCAAGGCTGGTCTTGAACTCCTGGGCTTAAGCAGTCCTCCTGCCTCGGCCTCCCAAAGTGCTGGGATTACAGGTGTGGGCCACCACACCTGACCAGGATGGTATTTAAAAAAATTCAGATTCTGGGTCTCACTTGGATAGATTGTATGGATATGTTTATGCTGGAGCCCAGGAGTGCCGCATTAACTGTGATTCTGAAGTGACAACTCACAAACTGCTTTACTGCAGTAGATAACAGTGCTGTCCTCTCAGCAACTCCCAGGCTATGGAGTTCCTCCTGGTGTCTTTGTTTCAGAATTTTAAAACAATGAAAGATAATCTGAGGGCATGACTTTATTCAAACCTCAGATCCTCTCTACCTGACATAGGCTTCCTTAGCCTCCTAGCATGCCTCCTTTATTAGAAATTATTAGATATATCTGATGTCTAGGCTCTGCCACTTTTTTTTTTTTTTTTTTTTGGAGACAGGGTCTTGCTCTTTTGCCAGGCTGGAGTGCAATGGCACAATCTCAGCTTACTGCGACCTCCACCTTCTGGGTTCAAGTGATTCTCCTGCCTCAGCCTCCCAAGTAGCTGGAACTACAGGTATGTGCCACCACACCTGGCTAATTTTTGTATTTTTAGTAGAGATAGGGATTCACCATGTTGGCCAGGCTGGTCTCAAATTCCTGACCTCCAGTGATCCATCCACCTTGGCCTCCCAAAGTGCTGGGATTACAGGTGTGAGCCCACCATGCCTGGCCCACCAGCCTTCTTTCCATCTCAGCAGGGCCTCTGCACTTGACGTTCTTTCTGCATGGCACACTCTTCCTCCAGATTTCCTGGTGCCTGAATTGGTCTCATCAGCTATGCCTCTGCTCGAGAGTTAACTCCTTATGCAGGTCTTTTCTGACCATCATTTCTGAAATAGGTGATTGTATTAGTCCGTTTTCATGCTGCTAATAAAGACATACTCCAGACTGGGAAATTTACAAAAGAAAGAGGTTTAATGGACTCACAGTTCCACATGTCTGGGGAGGCCTCACAATCATGGCAGAAGGCAAGGAGGAGCAAGTCACGTTTTACATGAATGGTAGCAGGCAAAGAGAGAGAGCTTGTGTAGAGGAACTCCCCCTTTTAAAACTGTCAGATCTCATAAGACTTATTCACTATCACAAGAACAGTGTGGAAAAGACCTGCCCCCATGATTCAATTACCTCCCACCAGGTCCATCCCACAGCACGCGGGAATTCAAGATGAGATTTGGGTGAGGATACAGTCAAAGCATATCACTGGCATAGAGTAGGTGCTTAAGTAGGTATTCATTGTCTGAGTTAATGAATAAAAGAATCTGGCCAGTGTTTTTTTCTAAAAGTTCATTGAAATTGCCATGGACCCTGCCATTCATGCAGGTGGGGAGAAAGAGGCTCAGAGTAGTTGAGTACTTAGCCCAGTGAGTAAATGGTGGAGCCAGGATTTGAAAGCAGTTTTGTGGACTCAGAAGCTTTTACCCGTTACAGGGGTGGTGAGGAAGGCCTTTGCGAGAGGCCAGAGAGGCCCCAGGGCAGAACCATCCAGCCAAGCCCACCCCAAATTCCTGTCCCACAGAAACTAAGAGAGATAATAAAAAGACAGTTGCAGGGTTGTGTGGCTCCTCCTCTGTCTCTTGCCTGCTCTCTCTAAGGAATTCAGAGCCTTCCCATCTTGAATACCAGCAGCAGCTCCAGAATTTCCCCATGGGACCGGCTTACTGAGAGCCCTCTGGTGAAAGGGACAGCCCTGGGCTTGCCTGGGAGCTGTGTCTGTGTAACAGGTACCCTGTTTTTGGGAGGATGCAGGTTTGTTGCGGGGAGAGCATTCTCGAGACTGTGAGGGGACTGAGCCTGCTCCTGAAGCCATCTCTTTTTTAGACTCACTCTGCAGTGACAAGATCTCGGCTCACTGTAACATCTGTCTCCCGATTCAAGCGATTCTCCTGCCTCAGACTCCTGAGTAGCTGGGATTATAGGTGCCCGCCACCATGCCCGGCAAATCTTATTTTTATTTATTTATTTGAGACGGAGTCTCGCTCTGTTGGCCAGGCTGGAGTGCAGTGGCGCTATCTCAGCTCACTGCAACCTCCACCTCCCGGGTTCATGCCATTCTGCCTCAGCCTCCCCAGTAGCTGGGACCACAGGTGCCCGCCACCACATCTGGCTAATTTTTTGTATTTTTAGTAGAGACGGTGTTTCACCATGTCAGCCGGGTTGGTCTCAATCTCCTGACCTTGTGATCCGCCCGCCTTGGCCTCCCAAAGTGCTGGGATTACAGGCGTGAGCCACCGCGCCTGGTCAAATTTTTGTATTTTTAGTAGAAATGAAGTTTCACAATGTTGGTCAGATGGTCTTGAACTCCTGACCTCAGGTGATCCACACGGCTTGGCCTCCGAAAGTGCTGGGATTACAGGCATGAGCCACCGCACTGAAGCCATCTCTTGGCAAAATACTGCTGAGCATTCAGACAGAACAGAATTAGGAGAAAGAAGAGGAACAAGCATCGATTTCTTGAACACTCTGTGCTAGGCACCTCATGCATTTCAATTATTCTAGGCAGTGAGTGAAGAGTTGTTGCCAGAATCTGAAGTGTGTTCTGAGAACTTGGCCAAATGTAGGGTGACCATATAATTTACCATTTAAATTGGGGCGCTTTGGGGGCAAGAAAGGGATTACTATCATTAATTATGCCAGATAAAAGGTGTAAACTGGGATCGTCTCACTTAAACTGGGAGGTATGGTCACCCTAGGCAGAAGGGAAATAAAACGGTCATTAACAAATCACACCAAAATTTAGTGGCTTAAAACGACAACAGTCTTTTTATTGTATCTCTTAGTTTCTGTGGGTCAGGAATTAGGGGAGTGCTTGACTGGGTGGTTCTGACCTGGGGTCTCTCATGCATTATAGTTGGGTGTGGGTGGAGCTTCTCTTTCTCTCTCTCCATTTAGTCTCAGGGTCACTCTGCGTAGTGAGTCTGTGTGAGGAGTTCAGAGCAAGCACTCTGGCGAACAAGCTGGAAGCCACATTGCCTTCTGTGATCTAGCCTCGGAAGTTATGTGATATCACTCCCATCCCTGTAATTGTTGGTTCCAAGTGCGTCACAAGCCTGCCCAGAGTCAAGGGGGAGAGAGGACAGAGACTGAATTTTTTGCTGGGTAAGGCACGAAGATATGGAACAAGTATGTGGAGTGGGGGATATTGTCGTGGCCATCTTAGGGGTATGAACTCTGCCACGGATGCAGACTGGCCTTTTCTTTTTTTTTTTTGAGACTCGCTCTGTCGCCCAGGCTGGAGTACAGTGGCCGAATCTCAGCTCACTGCAAGCTCCTTCTCCCAGGTCCACGCCATTCTCCTGCCTCAGCCTCCTGAATAGCTGGGACTACAGGCGCCCGCCACCACGCCCGGCTAGTTTTTTTTTTTTTTTCTTAGTAGAGATGGGGTTTCACCGTGTTAGCCAGGATGGTCTCGATCTCATGGCCTCGTGATCCGCCCGTCTCGGCCTCCCAAAGTGGTGGGATTACAGGCTTGAGCCACTGCGCCTGTAGACTGGCCTTTTCTAAGAGTCATCAGTTTGGTTATCTGCAGACATGACTGAAGAGCGTGGGGTACATCAATGCCAGGCAAAGTTTCTGAGGGAGTCTGGCGCAGAGGGACAGGCCTGGACTACGATCTTGGTTTATCAAGGGGAACCTGATCAGTTACCTTGCACCCTCTTTGGAGGAAGAGTGAATGGAAGAGTGCCTCAGTAGAGGACAAATAGGAAGGGGATGGTCACAGAGCCAGGGCTGGCATTGTCCAGGGCACAGGCTCTTGGTTGCGCTGACCCAAGCATCATCCCCATTTCCTGGGCAAGACTGTCCTCCCAAAAGAGAGGGGGCTTCAAGCTGTGATAAACGCTTTTAGTTTTTGAGATGGAGTCTGTCACCCAGGCTGGAATGCAGTGGTGCAATCATGGCTCACTACAACCTCTGCCTGCTGGGTTCAAGTGATTCTTGTGACTCAGCCTCCCGAGTAGCTGGGATTACAGGTGCCTACTACTAAGCCTGGCTAATTTTTGTGTTTTTGGTAGAGATGGGGTTGTGCCATGTTGGTCAGGCTGATCTCGAATTCCTGAGCTCAAGTGATCTGCCCGCCTCGGCCTCCCAAAAATCTGGGATTACAGGCGTGAGCCACCATGCCCAGCCGATAAATCCTTCTTAATGCGGTTGTTTATTCTGACTCCCTCCCACCAAGCAGTGCTGTGACACCGTGGATCCTCATGGAACTTGTGCTGTAGGGAAGCCCGTGCTGGTTGGGCTGTAGGAAGTGCTCCATTCTGTTGGTGGGGTATTTACTGTGCTGTCCAATAATAAGTGGATCTTCTGCTATGCGTCAGCCTTGTAAGTTTGGTCAGAGGGAGAGGGAGTCTGCCCCTGCCTTGTGTGCAGATATATCCCAGATATCCTGTGATGGATTCACCTCATTGGGACCTGTCAGTGTGGCCAGCCTTTCTTCCAGAGTGGCAACCTGCATTTCCTTGCTTATCTTTTAAGAAGCACCATAGGAATTATCATCCCATTTTACAGATGAGAACACTGAGGCTCAGAGAGGAGGAATGTCTTGCCCCAGGGGGGCCAGCTGGTCGGGATGCAATTGGAATGGAAACCCAGGTGTGGCTGAAACCAAAGCTGGCACTCTCCATGCACAATTCCCAAACCCCCAAAGCTCTGAAAAGCTAAAGCTTTTTCATAAGATTGGGGCAAGCATCTGATGGCAAACCTGATATGAATTGGATGTGAGGTTATTTATAGTCTTTATTTTGTCCCACTTAGCGTGAATATCTATACATTTTGCTGCAGAAAAATGAAAGGATTTATGGAATATTGCTCTGGAGCTCACTGGCATGTCACCTGATATGCAGTAGATCCACTTGAAAACCTTTCAGGAATCCAAAGAATTCCAAGTTAGAAAGCACATTGAGGCCGGATGTGGTGGCTGCAGCCCTGTAATCCCAGCACTTTGGGAGCCTGAGGCGGGCGGATCACCAGAGGTCAGGAGTTTGAGACCAGCCTGGTCAACATGGTGAAACCCCATCTCTACTAAAATACAAAAATTAGCCATGCGTGGTGGTGGGTGCCTGTAATCCCAGCTACTGGGGGAGGCTGAGGCATGAGAATTGCTTGAACCTGGGAGGCTGGGTTACATTGAGCCGAAATCGTGGCACTCTAGCCTGGGTGACAGAGTGAAACCGTGTCTCAAAATAAATAAATTGATAAAGCACATTGAGCCGTGAGGATTTCAGGTAAGAAATTGTGGAGCTGTGCTGCCTGTACCAAACTTTTCTGTCTCAGTTAGGCAGAGATCACTACCCCCATTTGGCAGATGAGGAAGACTGAGGGCAAGGAACATGGTGTCCCAGGTAGAACGGCAGCCATTTTATCATCCTGTTGGAGGGTGTGCCAGCAGGAAAGGAAGCTTTTGAGTCACCAGCCCACCCTAGCCTCCCAAGAACCTTGTTGTCTCAGCAAAATTTCAGAACTAGAAAACCTGGAAAGATTAAAGCCCCAAAGAATGCCGCAAGTCCCCCGGAAGAAAGGGAGGCTTGCTGTACGTTCCAGTGGTCGGTATTCAAAATCATTTTTTATTTCAGCTGCGTATACACTCACCCATCACAGGACCGGTTCTCAGAATAGAGAGGTACCTGTTGAATCATCCACCCTACTTCCTGCCTCGTGTGGGCATGTCTCCAAGTGCTGAGCCATCCGCTTCGCTACCGTGGCCTGAGATATATCAGGATTTGCAGGCCTGGCGACAGGAGACAAAATAGATTCCCATTTCCTTCAGAACCATTTAGCTAGTTTAGAGAGTGTGTGACTGTTTCAATGGGATGAGCAATAACCAGGCCTCTCCTTGGCTCCTTCTCTCTGCCCCATATGTTTTCTTCTGTTGGAAGCTGGGACTTGGTGTCTTAGGGCCAAAGATAAACACTGATTTTGGCTCAATCTGGCCGCACAGCTGTGGGCTAGTAGGTGCCCCTCTCTGAACCTCAGGCCTCTGCTTTCTGTAGCACAGTGTTGTTCTCAGCCCTGTTTTTTTTTTTTTTTTTTTTGAGACAGTCTCACTCTGTCGCCCAGGCTGGAATGCAGTGGTGCGATTTCAGCTCACTGCAACCTCCGTCTCCTGGGTTCAAGCAATTCTCCCTGCCTCAGCCTCCCGAGTAGCTGGGATTACAGGTGCCTGCCACCAGGCCCAGCTGATTTTTGTATTTTTTAGTACAGACAGGGTTTCACCATGTTGGCCAGGCTGGTCTCGAGCTCCCAACCTCAGGTGATCCACCCGCCTCAGCCTCCCAAAGTGCAGAGATTACAGGCATAAGCCACCGCGTCAGGTGTCTCATCTCTTCATACCACATGCCTTGGTTCCCACTGCCCTGGCGGGTGCCTGGAGAGACTTGTGGTTGGGACCGAGTGACCGCAAGGTGATATTTAAGGTGGTCTCATGGAGCAGTCTGACATCACTGTAATACAAGCAGACATCTGGGGAGTCAGATTGCCTGAATTTGAATTCCAGCGATTTAAATTTTTGCCACTGTTGTGTGACCTTGGGCAAGTTGTGTGACCATTTGAGCCATAGCTTCTTCATCTGTAAAATAGATGGAATCATAGTATGTACCACTTTGGGAGGGAGGGATAATAGAATTAGGTCAGACTATGTATGTGACATGCTTAAGGCAGTGCCTGGCATGCAAATAAGCCCTTGATACGTGCCAGTGGGGTTCACCTGCTTACCAGAAACTTGGAGGTAGGGGGCTTTGGCTGGGGCAAGACCTTGCAACATTTAAAAAGCAATCACTGGTCACTTGTGAGGTTCCAGGCCCTGGGTTGGTCACTCAGCATTCAGGGCAAGACCTTGCCATGCTATCAAGTAACCTAGAGTCTATTTTTTTTTTCTTAAGATGGAGTTTCACTCTGTCGCCCAGGCTGGAGTGCAATGGCACGATCTCGGCTCACTGCAACCTCCGCCTCTGCATTCAAGTGATTCTCCTGCCTCAGCCTCCCAAGTAGCTGGGACTACAGGTGCGTGCCACCACACCCGGGTAATTTTTGTATTTTTAGTAGAGACGGGGTTTCAACATGTTGGACAGGCTGGTCTCGAATTCCTGAGCTCAAGTGATCCACCCGCCTCGACCTCCCAAAGTGCTGGGATTACAGGCATGAGCCACTGTGCCCGGCCAAATAACTCAGAGTCTAATGGGGCAAGTAGGTGTGGCTAATCCAGGGACTGCAATATCTATAAAGTCCTTAATGAAATATATTTTGAGTCTATGTTTAAAAAGCAGATTTCACCTAAAAAGCCAGTTTTCTGGCTTCTCTTAAGATCTGGCAACACCAGAAGCTGGAGCTGAATAGGAGCTGCCCCCTTGGCCAGGGGCTCTCTACTTTGCCTCAGTCCCCACTACTCCCTATTGCACCAGATTCGACCTTCTTCATAGTCATGCACGTTTGCCGCCTGGGCTTGTGGGAGTTTGCTGATAAGTTGCAATGCAACGCTGTGGGTGCTGTGAGAGCACGATGAGCAATAATAACTCAGCCTTGGGCAGTCAGGAAAAGCTTCCCAAGGGAGGCGAAGTCACAGCTGCTTGTCTATAAAACCTGCAGATGCTGCTGAACACCCTCATCTTTATGGCTCAAGGACATGAATAAAGGACGCAAAGTCACAGCTCACGAGGAATCTCTGGCAAAAAGCGACTGAGGCCCAGTGACTTGTGTGGGGTCACACAGCCTGCTGATGGCAGAAGTGGGGCTAGAACTAGGATTACCAACCAGAAACATTTCTGGACTACTTTCCCTAGAACCAGGGCTGTCAACCAGAAACAGTTCCGGGCCACTCTACCTCCCTTGTCTCTGGATTCCTCGGGAGTTAGGAGGATACGTACTCCGGCATCTTAGACTTGAGTCCTGCCTCTGCCACTTACTTGCAGTATGACCTCAGTTAAATCACTTCCTTTCCTTAAACCTCAGTTTCCTCATCTGTAAGGTAGGGCTAAGGATTCTGACCTCAGAGGAGTGTTCTGAGGGCCAACCATTGAGAAAGTGGACAGGGGGCAATCTCAGACATCTCATTAGCTCAAGAGGACTCTAGATACGTGAGGGTCATTATGATTGTTGACAAATAGCCACTTCTCCCAACAAATTTTGGCATCATCTGTTTAACAGTGACCTTGAAAGGGAACCATCCCCCACTTTGCCCTTGCCAGTCCCTTAAAGGAGCACGCATGGCCTTTGGTCAGGCTTGGACCCTGGAAGGGAGAGCTTTGGGATTCTCTGACTTTGGGTGTGAGCAGGGCCCTGGATGCAGAGCCCAAGGGTTCCCCTCTCCTAGGAGGCTCCAGGGTCACAGCAGGTACTGGGGTAGAGATGGGAAGGAAGCAGAATTTCCTGGGCAAAAGAGGAGAAATGTCAATAATTCTTTTGTTTTCTTCAAGGCACCTACCTGCCTATTAGGGGCTCCCCTTAAATCCCATGTCTGTGGCTGGAACTATTGAGACTCTTCCACTTTGGGGAAGTCCCACTGTCCTGAGTTCAAATCCTGACTTTTCTCCATATTAGTTGAGTGTGACTTTGGACAAGATTTCAAATTCCTCTAAACTCCAATGTCCTCATCTACAAAATGGGCCCCTTAGAGTACTTATTTGGTAAGGTTTAGTGGGAATTAAGTGAGATTATGTGTGAAAGCGTTTAGCACAGTACAGAGCTCAGTCAATGCCCGTTATTACTGTGATTGGAAATTAGAATGATTACCACCCATCGTGTTTGTATAACACTTGACCATTTCTAAACTTATGCTTCTCTTACGCCATTTGATCTATGCAATGACTCTTTGAGGTGGCCAGTGCAGGGATCATGACCTCATTGCATAGATGAGACAACTGGTGCTCAGAGAAGGCAACAGTCTACTCAAGGTCACACAGCTTGAGCATGGCAGAATGGCAGAGCCAAGTTCAAGTCTTGTTTTTTTTTTTTTTGAGACAGAGTCTGGCTCTATTGCCCAGGCTAGAGTGCAGTGGAACGATCTTGGCTCACTGCAACCTCTGCCTCCCGGGTTCAAGCGATTTCCTGCTAATTGTCGTGTTTTTAGTAGAGACGGGGTTTCACCATGTTGGCCAGGCTGGTCTTGAACTCCTCACCTCAAGTGATCCACCCGCCTCAGCCTCTCAAAGTGCTAGGATTACAGGCATGAGCCACCGCACCTGGTCTCGAGTCTTCTGAGATGAAGAATGAACAGCACCTTCCACAGGGCCGGCCCAAACCAGACCAGGCTTTGACCACGTCGTTGGTTGTTCACCCGGGGTGCTTCATATCTCCCAAAAACTCCTTGATAGAGAAATAATCCAGAATGCTGTTTCAAACCCTTGTTGCCTCTGTTTGTACTCTGAGCCTGTACCACCTCTGGGGACGAAGAAACTTCTCCTTGCCCCGTGGTGTCAAACGGACTTTTCCTTGAATTTGTCCTAAACGAATCTCAGCAGCCTGCATTGGGTCGGTCAAAGCACTCGGCCAGAAGGTCTGTGTGCTCTGCACTGTGGCCACAGGATGGCGCTGTTCCACAACTCATGAAAAATCAGGCCCGGTCCCCGGACTGCGTTTCAACGCATCAAGATCATTTAAACACCTACTATGTGCAAGTCGCTGTGCCTGCTGCCGGGAGGGCTTCAGTTATTCAATACTGTTATGTTAAGCTATATTAATAATAGCCGTAATAACATCGGTACAGGTCTTCATAGTTTATTGAGCAATTTACGTGCATTATCTGGTTCTATCTGCAAGCAGTCCTGATGCGTTAGATTAGGTGGGTCTTTCCGTCCCACTTGAGGAGGAAACTGAGGCACAGAGGATGATAGAACTTATGTAAAGGCACGGAGGAGAGAGGCACATGATAGACATTTGATGAATTGTAGGTGGTGGATGGAATGAGGCAGACCCAGGCATCTGTCTCCTCCAGGCTGTTATTCATCCGTGAGGGCAGGGATTGTATCTTATTTGTCTTTCTGTCCCCGCTCCTAGCGCGGCTTCTGATTGAGGGCTTCCGCAGAGCTCTGTGGCAGGCAGAGGAGAGGCAGGGGGATGCCCTGCAGGCTGCAATGCTGAACAGCTCCCGGAAAGCTCTCTGAGGGTGTGCAGGCTGAGAGAGGCGGCGTCTGGGCTGGAGATTGCAAAGAGAGGAGGTCACTACCTTCACTGTGTAGCATTTGCAGGCCATGAATGGCTCACCATAATTCAGTCCCTGAAGGCGCCAAGTAGCTGAGTGGTCAGGAATGATTCATGCATTCCACAAACGTTTTCTGAGTTCCTGTTACACGCTAAGCATTAGGAATACAGATATGCAAATACAGCCTCTGTCCCCCCGGAGCTTCCAGAGCAGTGGGGGAGATAGAGGGCAAAGAGCTAGCAATGTGGTTTGGTTTGAATTGCCCAGAGGTCTGTACTGAGTGCCACGGGGTAACCAAGTCTAGGAGGCGCAGGGTGAGGGCTACAAGAGGAGGAGACCTTTTGCAGCATTTGAAGGATGAAATGAGTTTGCAGATTACCAAAGAAAGGCACATGAGGACTGGGGGAAGGAAAGCGTCAGGGGCAGTGGGGTGTGTACAGGCAGGAGCTGTCAAAGGACGTCCGTCCGTCATGCGTTTGAGGATGGGTAACAGATGCAGTAGGAAAGACAGTGGGACCAGCAGGGAGGGCCTTGAAAGCTGTATCCTGAGGACTGTGAATTGCATCTTGTATTTGTCAGGGAATCACCATGGTGGGAGCTGTGCTAGGAGCTCACAGTTCCACGGGGAAGGTGGGCAAAGAGAGGCCCATCACTCATGTTTACTGAGCCCTGACTATTTTGTGGTGCTAAGCACTTCTTGGGGCTGGGTTTATTGTCTGTCTTACAAGGCAGGTACTGTGATCATCCCATTTTATAGATGAGTAAACTGAGACTAGGGATGCTGACATAAGTTTTTCCCAAGCTCATAAAACTGGTACTAGTGGAGTCAGGACTGGCCTTTTTTTTTTTTTGAGACGGATTCTCACTCTGTTGCCCAGGTTGGAGTGCAGTGGCATGATCTTGGCTCACTGCAACCTCTGCCTCCCAGGTTCAAGTGATTCTCCTGTCTCAGCCTCCTGAGTAGCTGGGATTACAGGCACACGCCACCATGTCTGGCTAATTTAAAAATATTTTTTAATAGAGACAGGGTTTCACCATGTTGGTCAGGTTAGTCTTGAACTCCTGACCTCGTGATCCACCCGCCTTGGCCTCCCTCCCTCCCCAGAGGCGACCACTCTTACAATCTCTTGTGTTTTTTATTTTCTGGAGACTTTACCTGTTTGTTTTGTAAGAGGTGTTTTATATAGACAGAAGCACAAAAGGCAAGACAAGTGCCTGTTAACCACAGACGTGGGCTTTGGGACGAGCCAGTGTGGGTTTAGATCTTGACTTTTTTTGAGAACTTGACAAGTGTCACCATTAAATGATGGTTTGGGCAAAGAGTTGGCAGGCTTGGAGGGTGGGATGAGGATGGCAAGGGGTAGGGATGTGGACATCAAGAGGTCTGTGTGCACAAGTGTGACGGTGTGGGCCTGGACTGGGGGTGAGGTGATCAGATAGGGACAGGAAATGCGGACCGCAGGGGCCTGGTGATAGACCAAGCAGGGATGAGGCAGGGGAGAGTGGCTGCTGTGGGGCTGTCATAGCCGGTGGGCGTTTGGCAGGGTGGAAGGCACAGTAAGAGGAAGAGAGGCAGCCTGCGGGCTTGGCTTAGGACAGTACCTCTCTAAGGCTCATGCTGACTCTGGAGCAGTTCCAGCCCACGGTGCCATGCACACGAGCCAGGAAGCTAGGTGGGTGGGCCCGGAAGGAGGCCATGGGCTCAGGAGCCCGGGACGTCTGGCCCCGGTGCCTGGTGGGGATTCTGGACAAGCCAATCCCTCTCCAGGCATCTGTGCAGGTCAGTACCACACGGAAGCCCCTCGTCCCTGTTGGTCTTCACTACGGAGCGAGAGGCAGGGAAAGACTTCGGAGATGCCGGGCTGGGATGGGCTGGGGGCTTGGAATTCCTGCCCAGAGGTTTTCAGGGTGGCATCTGAGCAAGTGTCCACAATGTGCAGCGCTCTCCCAGGCAGGATGGGCACCCGTACATGTTTGCATATGTGTACTTTACATGTTATACGTAATGCAACGTAATACATGTTATTTTGCTTGGTTCTTACTTCCCCTTTTAGAAGCCAGTTGATATATGATGAGTTGGTGCCTCCCATTCTTTTTGATGCACAAACGGCTCGTTGAGGATCCTAAGTCTGTGCCCCAGTCCCCGTAGTCCGTTCACTTCCTGGCTTCCTGGAAGAACAAGATGCCGCCATCTCTTCTTGTTCTTTCCCTGCCCCACTCCCAGAATCAGCTGTTTTTCCAAGGACCCCGAGTTTTCTTCCCTGAGAAATGCTATTTGGGTGGGGGAGAGGGTGGGAAGCAACAAGCTGTGGGGGAAGCGCCCCAATCTGGCCAATCCCTTTGCTCTTGTGACCTTGAGCAAGTCCCTTGGGGCATTAGGGGACCAGTTGCGTCCTTTCTAGACTCATCTGAGGCCAAGAAGATGTGGGAAGCACTCATCCTGTGTGCCCGGGAGCTGGAATGGCACAGCCCCAGCTCTGCCCCTGTGTGGCTGTGTGATTCTGGGTTCCTTAACCTCTCTGAGCCTCAGTCCTCATCTGTGAGATAGGAATAATACAAGACTCACTCCCTCTTTTTTTTTTTTTTTTTTTAGAGACAGGGTCTTACTCTGTTGCCCAGGCTGAAGTGCAATGGCATGATCATAGCTCATTGCACCCTTGAACTCCTGGGTTCAAACGATCCTCCCGACTCAGCCTCTCAAAGTGCTGGGATTACAGGCATGAGCCACTGCATCTGGCACGTGGACATTTTTGACATATCTCAACTAGGGAAGGTACTCAATAAATGCTAATTCCCTTCTTCCTCCCCTTCATCATTTGACTTCAGTACCCTAGGAAATGAGGACTGGGATATTGGATGGTTTGGGAGAGGAGGAAAGAGGTGTCCAAGGAAAAGGAAGAAATTGGAAAATAGAAGACCATGGAGAAATAAAAGAGGAGGGGTTAATTCAGAATAGGGAAGACGGGCCGGGTGCGGTGGCTCACGCCTGTAATCCCAGCACTTTGGGAAGCTGAGGTGGGCAGACCACAAGGTCAGGAGTTCGAGACCAGCCTGGCCAATATGGTGAAAAATACAAAAATTAGCTGGGCATGGTGGCACTCACCTGTAGTCCCAGCTACTCAGAAGGCGGAGGCAGAAGAATCGCTTGAACCTGGGAGGCAGAGGTTGCCTCCTCTGAGATCGTGCCACTGCACTCCAGCCTGGGCGACAGAGTGAGACTCCATCTCAAAAAAAAAAAAAAACAAAACAAAAAGAGTAGAGAAGACGATTTTAATCATCAATAAAGGAAGGCTCTGGCTGCTTGGGGGAGGTTGAGAGCCTCTTGCCATTAGAGGTATGCAAGTAGAGGCGAGGGATTGTGAGCCATACACATGTGTTTGTGAGGACTCTCATTGGCCAGGAGGTAGATTCCTTCACTCAGCAAACTTTGGGAGAGGGCTATCCTTGCCTGGTCCTGTAATGGGGCAGGGGAAGCCAAGGTGAATAGGACACCATCCCTGGCCCCAGAGAGTGCCCAGCCCAGAAAATAAGCTGGTCACTGATATCCTTGTACTCTGCAGTTCTGTGCTTTGAAGCATCCAAGCCTTGGAGGGAGTTGGCTGGGGATTTTCAGTGTACGCCTTTTGGTATTGATCCACTGGAGTTGGAGCTGGCTGGGGAACGGCAGGAGGAGGACGCCGCAGTGTTATTAGTGCGGAGGACACGCTGTAATCTGTCAGTGTCACCCTGGTTGCAGCTGGCCAGGAACCATCCTGCTGTTAACGCCTCCCTTCCCAGCAGCCACGGAGCACACAACTTGTACAGCACCCCCGAGTGCCTCCACCTCTCCCTGTAGGAGGGAGAGTGTGGGCATTTATTCTTTTCTGCATCTCCCTGGCATGAGTCCTCTTCTCCAGTCACACTAATTTATTCAGTGTTTCCCAACACACCTACCTCTGTACCTTCAGTTACCAGAATTCCCTACCAGCGATGGTCACTCCTGTCCATTCAGCCATCCACGTGTCCATCCATCCAATCATCCATCCATCCACCCACCCATCCATTCAATCATGCATTCATTCATCCATCATCCATCCATCCACCCATTCATCCATTCAATCATCCATCCATCCATCCATCCACCCACTCACCCACCTTCCATCCATTCAACTTTGCAATCCACTTCAGTTCAATTCGATTCAATTCACCTTCATTCAACTCATGAGGTTACTGGGCTTCACCACATGCCACACATATGTGATAAATGAGGCATACCTCTGCCTTCAAGGAGCCTATGGGAAGAATCCTCCCTGTTCTCCATGGCCAGCTTTCCATCTCACCTCTGTTAATCCTTTGCCAGTCCCTTCAGCAGAAGCAATGGACTCTGAAGGGCTGTCCTGTGAGGAGAGGTCAGTTCTGGCTTTCATGAATTTCAGAGGACAGAGCTCAGACAAGGAGAGAGGCAAAGGGTGGGGAGGAGGTGAGAGTGAGATGAGCTAGTGGGACGGCGATTTTGGCTCTGTGGAGGGAACTGCTTCCATTTAGCTGTGAGTACTCAAGCAGTGTATTGGGGGATGAAGGGAAAGAGAAGGGGGCAAGGAAACCACTATTGGAGAAGTGGGTTAGTGTGGCGGTGAGGAGGTGAGCTCTGCAGCCAATGGACTGCCTGAGCTCATTGTCTCAGCTCCATCATATTCCTGCTGTGTGAACCTGGGCACATATCTTAACATCTCTGAGCCTCCATGTCCTTATTTGTAAAATGAGGATAATAAGACCTATCTCACAATGTTGCCTTTAGCATTAACACATGAGGTGCTTAAATTAATGCGTGGCACAAAGGGAGAGCTTAGTAGATTCCAGCTGTGGTTATGACTGCTCCTATTACGTACCAGCTACTATGCCAGGAGCTTTCATTCCAGTGTGTCCTCTGGGCTAACCCTGTGCGGGGATTATTGAACCCATTTTGCAGATGAGGAAATGAAGACCCAGGGAAGCTATCTCTTGAACGCGTCATGCAGCTGGCGAAGGGTGGAGCAGTGCTTCAAATGCAGACCTTTCCAACTCCACTGTCCCTGCTCTCCTGCGTGCCCTTTCCTGCCTGTTCTCAAGGGGCGAGTGCTTCGAGATGCAAAGATTGTAAGACTTCCATCCCAGCTTCTGCTTAGGGCACCCTTTTGGCCTTCTCCAGTTGTAGCCCTGAATTGTTAATTACTGGTTTATGTGTGTTTTCTCTGTTCCCCAGAGACCATGAGATCAAGAAAAAAGATTTTCTTCTCCACGGCAATTGAAGTGTTGACTTTGACAATGAAAGTTACAGAATGTATGACGTTTCCCTTTTGGCCTTGCTTGCCAAGAAGCTTGTGCTTTTTGTCAAACTGTTTCCTTCCCCTTTCCATGGTTTTGGTCTTCTACCTTTGACAGCCTTTTATTCATGTGTCTTTTACTGTAAGCTCTTCTACTCATAGAATAAGCTGAATATTTAAATAGAGATTGAATTGAATGGGAAAGGGTGGGCTACAGATTATAAGTAAATAATTCATTTTATATTTAATTTAATTCATTTATTTACTTTTGAGACAGAATCTCACTCTGTCACCCAGGCTGGAGTGCAATGTTGCGATCTCACTGTAACCTCCGCCTCCGGAGTTTAAGCGATTCTCCCGCCTCAGATTCCCAAATAGTTGGGATTACAGGTGGCCATGCCTGGCTAATTTTTGTATTTTTAGTAGAGATGGGGTTTCACCATGTTGGCCAGGCTGGTCTCGAACTCCTGACCTCAGATGATCTGTCTGCCTTGGCCTCCCAAGTACTGGGATTACAGGTGTGAGCCACCATGCCCAGCCTACAAGTAAATAATTCAAATAAAACCACGAACTTCAGGAAGGAAAAATGCCTTTCTTATATCAGTCACAGTGTTTAGCCCTGAGCCCTGGCTCTGGCTGGGTGAAGTTTGCATGGAAAGCCCAGTGATGATTTTCCCTGTTGTGTCTGGATCAGTGACTCTCCTTGCACTTAGAATATAACCCGAAGGCCTCCCCTTTGGATTAGGGCAGCGGTCCCCAACCTTTTTGGCACCAGGGACCGGTTTCATGGAAGACAATTTTTCCACGTACTGGGTGGGAAACTGTTTCTCCTCAGATTATCAGGCATTAGTTAGAGTGTCATAAGGAACATGCAACCTAGATCTCTCATGCACAGTTCACAGTAGGGCTCACGCTCTTGTGACAATCTAATGCTGCCGCTGATGTGACAGGAGGTGGAGCTCAGGCGGTAATGCTCCATCACCTGCTGCTCACCTCCTGCTGTGTGGCCCTGGTCCATGGCCCAGGGACTGGGGAGGCTGGGATTAGAGGACTGATCCCTGCCCACTTCTTCCACCTTATCCTGTGTAACTTGACCCCTTGCTCACCCAGGATAACTACTTAAGTCATCTTTGAGATGTTCTCACAAGCCAGGTGTTTTCCTACCTCAGAAAAAGAGGCTTTGTGGCTGGGCATGGTGGCTCACACCTGTAATCCCAGCACTTTGGGAGGCCAAGGTGGGCGGACCACCTGAGGTCAGGAGTTCAAGACCAGCCTGATCAACATGGAGCAACCCGGTCTTTACTAAAAATACAAAATTAGCTGGGAGTCGTGGCACATGCCTGTAATACTAGCTACTCGGGGAGGCTGAGGCAGAAGAATCGCTTGAACCTGGGAGGCGGAGGTTGTGGTGAGCTGAGATTGTGTCATTGCACTCCAGCTTGGGCAACAAGAACAAAAACTCTGTCTCAAAAAAAAAGAGATTTTGCGTGTGCTGTTCCCTCTGCCTGGAACCCTCTGCTCTCTCCCATCCCCTGCTTCTGTCTGGCTCATCCTTCCTGTCCTTCAAATTTCTGCTGAAAGTCAGCATCTTACGGAGGCCTCCCCTGACTGCTCTGTCTAAAGGGGTTGTGGTATTTGGTCTGTAAAGACAGCTCCCAGTGCTTCCTGGCCTATCCTGTGTATGCTGCTGATCCCATCGAGAAATAGACTCTATTTCTCCTTCTCTTGGAACTGGGCTGGACCCTGGGCCTGCCTTTGGCCAGTGGAATGTGGCAGAGGTAATTTACTGATGTTTCTGAGGCGAAGCCTTCAGATGACTGGCAGATTCTCCTTCCTGCCACCTGGAACCCAGCTGGTATGCTGTGGGAGGCACATATCACATAGAGAGACACAGTGGGAGAAATGGGGTGTTCAGCTCAACAACCCAGTTGAACCCCCAGCCAACAGTCAGCATGGACTCCAGCCATGTGCATGAGCCAACGTGGCTGCTCCAGCCCAGTTGAGCCCCTGAATGACTGCAGGTCCAGCTAACATCATACAGAACAGAAGAACCACCCAACTGAGCCCGTAGAACTGTAGGAGACAATAAAATGATATTGTTGTTTTAAGCCACTAAATTTCCAATAATCTAAAGAGAGGTTAATCCCTGATACATTTCTCTCTTTCTCTCTCTCTCTCTCTCTTTTTTTTTTTTTTAAGAGAGACAGGTTCTCACTATGTTGCCCAGGCTGGAGTGCAGTAACTATTCTCAGGTGCAGTTATAGCGCACTGCAGCCTCGAACTCCTAGTCTCAAGCGTTCCTCCTGTCTCAGCCTCCTGGGTAACTGATATTCTAAAAATCATTGCCCCAATGCACTTACTTCATAGCATTCACAATAATCCATAATTATATAATTATTTGATTCTTAACTTGCTAATTTTCCCTTTTTTCTTTTTCTTTTCTTTTTTTTTTTTTGAGACAGAGTCTCGCTCTGTTGCCCAGGCTGGAGTGCAGTGGCGCGGTCTCAGCTCACTGCAACCTCCACCTCCCGGGTTCAAGCGATTCTCCTGCCTCAGCCTCCCAAGTAGCTGGGATTACAGGCATGCACCATCATGCTTGGCTAATTTTTTGTATTTTTAGTAGAGACAGGGTTTCACCACGTTGGCCAGGCTGGTCTCAAACTCCTGACCTCATGATCCATCTGCCTCAGCCTCCCAAAGCACTGGGATTACAGGCATGAGCCACCGCGTCTGGCCAATTTCCCCTTTTTTCCTGTAGCACATGAGTTACAGAAGGCTGGGACCATGTTTGTCTTGATTGCGGCTATCCCCAGCACTGAGCACAGTGAATAGCATGTCGCGGGAGCTGAATGAGTGAATGAATGAATGAATGAATGAATGAATGAATGAATGAATACAAGGCATCACAGTGGTCTTGAAGTATTCCCAAGAGCCAGTGTAACTCTCTGTGGCTGGAGCCCAGGCTGAGATAGCACCAGAAGGGAGATGGGTACGGCCTAAGTCTCAGCTCTCTAGGGCTTTCATGACTCAGAACTGTACAACATTCCCTGACACCACCTCTATAACCCGGACCTCCACACCCCTGCCAGGAAGAATCACCCTTTTCCTTCGCTTTACCCTTCTGTATCCTGCACAGCTCTCTATTAGGGGACCCGGGAGGTCTCTGCACATGCTCGTGTGTATAGATGATGGAGGCAGGACAGAATAATGGATATGAATGAGGGCTCTGGGTGCAGAGACCCCCACCTTTGAACCCCAGTCCACCACATTCTAAAGATATCTTGGTACCATGGCTACAGATATTGAGTGTTCACTCATATAGGAAGTGCTGTGTAGGTGTGAGCTTACATTACTGTTGCCATGTGCCAGACACTACTCTAATGTCTTGAATTCATTTACTTCATACAACCTTATAAGGTGGTTACTATTATCATTCCCCTTTTACAGATGAGGCAACTGATGTGTGGATAGCTTGCCCAGAGTTGTGGGTCTGAACCCTGCCAATGTGGCTACAGAGCCCACCTTCTTTTTTTTTGAGACAGGGTCTCTCTCTGTCGCCCAGGTTGGAGTGAGTGATGCAATCATGGCCCACTGCAGCCTTGAACTCCTGGGCTCAAATGACTCTTGCACCTCATCCTCTCTAGTAGCTGGGACTACAGGCATTCACCACCATGCCCAGCTAATTTTTGTATTTTTTGTAGAGACAGGGTTTCACCATGTTGCCCAGCCTGGTCTCAAACTCCTGCGCTGGAGCGATCCACCCAGCTTAGCCTCCCAAAGTTCTGAGACTAGAGACATGAGCCACCATGCCTGATCCAGAGCCCACCTTCTTAACCCTCATACTGCTTCTCTCGTTCTCAGGGTAGAACCCTTGTTCTGCCTCTCTGAGCCTCAGTTTTCATACCTGTAAATGGGATAATAATGCCTGTTTAATAGGGCTATGATACCATGATCTGGCAGTGCCTGACACATTGTAGAATCTCAATAAATCCTAATTTGCTGTGGCAAGATAGATAAACAGACTTCCTGTGAGGGCTTTGAAGGCCTTACTGTGAGGGTGCTAGGGAGCCATTGAAAGTTTTTGAGTAAGACAGTGACATAACAAAGCTGTGGCTTAGCTCCAGTCCTACCTTTTCCTGCCTCTGTCCCGCCACCAACTAGCTCTATGCTGCCTGAGGTTGGTATCTGAGTTTCACATCCCTGTCTTACCTCCCCGTGAGGTTCTGAGATTTGAGCTGTTTCAGGGTCGTGACAGGTCATCCCAGGCCTGGAGTCAATGGGGTGGGAGAGATATTCTTGGTCTCGGGGGTCTCATCTCAAAGGGCTGCCTCAGAGATCCCATCTAGGGCCCCATTTCTGTCTCTACCTCCAGCCCTACTGACTGACAGAGGTGCCTGGGTTTCGCATGACTGACTTCGTATTCCCCTTGGAATCCCTTCTGCAGCAGGGTGGATGAGGTGAGACAGGCTGGTAACTCGGTGGAAGAGGGAGGAGGGAGAAAAAACAAGGGAGCCAGAGCAGAAGAGAGTGGGAGACAGGGGGACAGAGAGAGAGAGAGTGTTGGAGAGAGGGAGAGCCAGAGTGCGGGAAAGATGGGCTCACTGCTTCAGGGTGGGGCGCACCTCGTGACAAAAATGGGCCACCTGACCTTGTGCTGTGTTCCCTTGTTCTGAAAGATATGGTGAGGCCATCTGACCTTGTGCTGTGTTCCCTTGTTCTGATGGATGTTGTGAGTCTGTGTGAGTGCACACACATGCACATGTGGTTTGTGTGTCCACATAGACGTGAGCGTCTGTGGCATAGCGTGCACCCCGTCTGCTGGCCTATGCATGGAAGTGCACAGACGGGTCTCCAAGGACCTAGGGACTAAGCGTGTGGAGAACCATGTGGAGTGGCCTACGTACGTCCTCAGCCCCAGTGTCACCTCTTCCATGTGCCTTGCCCCCCATTCGTTCACCCTCCTCTCCCTGTGGTGGCATTATCACCTTTCTTGGTCAGTCTCTGTTTACCTGTCCCTGTCTCTGCCTCTATTGAGAGCTTCCTGCAGGGGAGTCCACATCCTTGTCATCCCTGTACTCTTGGGAGCAAGATCAAGGCTTGGTGGGGCAGGTGATCAATAAATGCTGATGACTGATTGAGTATATTTGTGTGAATGGATCTACTTCCAGAAGTGTGTGTGGGTGTATGTATGTGCATGCACATGTGCACACATGGGAACATGTATGTGGCCATACACACATGCACATGCACTGTGGGGTGTGGATGTGTCTCTAAGATGTCCATGAGTGAGCCTCTGGGCACACACCATGCCCACAGAAGGATGTGATGCAGTGACATGCTGGCAAATGTTTAACAACTGACTCTTCATTGAAAAAAAAAAAAAAAGCCCTGGGGCCAGGCAAGGTGACTCACCCTGTAATCCCAGCACTTTGGGAGTCCAAGGCAGGTGGATCATGAGGTCAAGAGATCGAGACCATCCTGGCCAACACGGTGAAACCCAGTCTCTACTAAAAATACAAAAATTAGCTGAGCGTGGTGGCGCACACCTGTGGTCCCAGCTACTAGGGAGGCTGAGGCAGGAGAATCACTTGAACCCGGGAGGCGGAGGTTGCAGTGAGCCAAGATCGCACCACAGCACTCCAGCTTGGCAACAGAGTGAGACTCCATCTCAAAAAAAAAAAAAAAAAAAGAAAGAAAGAAAAGGAAAAGTAAGCCTTGATTAGCAGCATTTGCCCATTGCTGCCGTGTAAATATTCCCACCATGGCCGGCTTCAAGCTGCTGATGTGGCGTCACGGAATATGGAGTTAGCTGGGAAGGGATACACATAACTGGCTCACATGAGCCCATAGGAGTTAGGAATTGGCTTCAGTACACGGAAGGATTCATGTCTGTGGCTGCCCAGCCTGTGGTGGGCAGGGGAGGCAGGGCAAAGTTCCTCTGGTGATGGTAATGCTTCTTTCCAGAGCTGTGCCCTGGGGGACCAGGCAGTTGGTGGCTGCCAGCCAGCTTTCGCCGAGCGGCCTTAGAAGTCGGTCTAAACCAATACTCCTTGTTAGGCAGGTCTAGATACTCACCAAGACAGAAGTGCCTTCCCTCACTCCCTGCAGATGCTTTGAAGTTTTTGGATTTGGTGAGGTCAGCATGACTGCAAAGAGGAATTGCTAAGCCTGAAGCATGAATGGAAGAGGGAAAAGGAGGAATGCTTCAAACCTCCATCTGAGGCAGGTGACCAGGGATGCTGGAAGGTCTGGAGGCTTGGGCCTAGTGCCTGCTTGAAGCCGATTCACTGTGCAAGCCTGGACACATCGCTTGCCCTTGCTGGCCTCCAACTGTGACTTTCTTCCATGAAGGGAGAGGTCTTCTGAGCTCCATAGCCTGTCACTGACTCTCTGGGAGTCGGTCCTTAAACTGGGCTCTGAGTGTTAAAATCTACATTCAAAAGCCAGAGAGAGGCTGTGTTGGCCTTAGACAAGAGCAAGAGGGGATCCTGCCCTGGCCCTTCTCAGACCAAGCCCTTTCCCACGTGGGGAGGAATTCACAGGCCAAGGCGATGTGCTCACCCCAGGCCCTACCCTCTTCTAGACACTTGTCTGATGCTTGCTAGTTTAGAATTTCTGCTCCAAGAGTCCTGCCAAGCTGGCTTCCAGGGCTAGCTGCCATCTGTCCTCCTGAGGATCTATGTCCTCCTGCCTTAAGCAGTGGTTTTGGGGAAGCTGGGTGTGCAGGCTGGGATGGGTGCCCACTTTGTGGGAGATGCCCTGAACGTGCTGAGTGGAGCTGGAAGTGGGAAAGGAAGAGGGGTGGGTCATGGGCAGGGAGCTGTGGTCTAGGCTTCCGGGGTGGACTTGCCCCATGCTGCTACTTTAAGGAGCAGAAGGCAGAGGAGGTTGAGAATTCTAAATTCAAACCTAACACTTTAGGTTGTCGCAAGGACATATTTGCCAGGACAGAGGATAGACCATATTTTAAATTTTTATTTTGTTATTTTTTTGAGATAGAGTCTTGCTCTGTCACCCAGGCTGGAGTGCGGTGGTGCCATCTCAGCTCACTGTAACCTCCGCCTCCTGGGTTCAAGCAATTCTTTGCCTTAGTCTCCTGAGTAGTTTGGATTACAGGCCCCCACCACCATGCTTGGCTAGTTTTTGTATTTTTAGTAGAGGTGGGGTTTCACTATCTTGGCCAGGCTGGTCTTGAACTCCTGACCTTGTGATCTACCCTCCTCGGCCTCCCAAAATGCTGGGATTACAGGCATAAGCCACCGCACCCGGCTGATAAACCATGTTTTTAAGGTGGTTAGTTTGATGTGCAGCTGTGAAATCTTCAGACTTAAGTTATGGAGAGTGAGCCTCCCTTTCTACTCTTGCCCTGGACCCCACAAGTGTTAGGGGTGAGGCTAGAGAGAGAGATAACTGAGATTGGTGGGGGCTTGGCGGTGTGGCCCCAGCAGACTGAGGCTGAGTTGAACAGGGAGTTTTGAACATTGGCCCCTTCTGGAGTAGACTTTTCCGGGCCGCGTGGTACAGGGCTTACCTTCTCTTAGGTCTGTGCAGCGTGCAGGTGTCATCTGCTTGCCATCTCCTTTCTCTTGAGCCCTAGGAGAGCTGTACAGTGAATATGCTTCCCCCCGCACCGCCCGCATCTTAGATAGCGCTGTTATCTTAGACAGCTGTTTCGGGGCATGACAGGTCATCCTTCCAATGGGGCCTTTCTCTGATGTCAAAGGTCACATCCTCCTGTTAGCATCCCATCTTGTCTTTCTCATCTCTTCAAGTTAAGAGAGTCCCAAGGGCCCTCCCTATTCTTCTGCCACTCCATGGCTCCCCTTCTCCCTGAGGAGCACCCCTCTGCAAGGAGCCCCCCTGAGTAAACTGGCAGGGTCATGTCCATTCCAAACTGCACACTTTCATGGGGGAAAATGGAAATGCTGGAGTGTGATTGGGATGTTGAGTAGGGCTGGTTTATTCTAAAAGAGAAAACTCAAGGACGTCATGCTCTCTGTCTTCAAATATCTGAGGGGCTGTCATGCTGAAAAGGGAAGGGATTTATTCAGTGTTGTTGGAGTGTGAAGGAAGAGGTGGATTAAAATTCAGTGTGCAGAGAAGACTTTTGCCAAAGAGTGCTGCTCAGCGCTGGCTGGTGCTATCTTTGGAGGGGGTGAGCCCTCTGTCACTGGAGGCGTGCAAGTATCCCTAAAGGATATTTAATAGGGAACTCATGATCTAGAGGCTGGGGGGACGCCCTACTGCCCAGCCTCTAAAGCTCCCATCCCCAAGAATCTACAGCTTTAGGATTGTTTTAAATAGGATGCCAGGAGTTGGGGAAGGAATTAAAGAAATTCACTGAAGTGAGGACCAAAAGCTATAAAAAAAAATCTTTATTTCATGTACCAGGATTTTTTTTTTCAGTTTTCTGCTTTTTAAAATTTTTTTTCTGTTAACAGTCTGAAAAAAAAAAAAAAAAAAAAAAAAAGACCCACCAAGAAAATAAATGGAGGTTAGTTTCTTGAACTGGTCTGAGCTGGACATGAGCAATCATCCACACCCTGGGAAGCAACACCCTTGCAGTTCCGGTCCTGGCTCCTTCCCTCCGGACCCCCTAGCCCCCTTCTCAGCCACGACGATGTCACCCACACCCCAGTGGCTTTCTTCAGGCAGACCCAGAACCCAGGCCTCGCACCATGGAAGGAAGCACTGATTGCCCTCCCAAACGCTCTGTCGGAATTCAGAGAATCGGAGCTAGTTTTTCACTTCAGACAGTACCCACTTGGGTGCTGTTTCCTTGGGGCCTCTCCATTCTCCCTTGGCTCTTGTCCTTGATCCCTTTAGGTCTGGAATCTGGCGGGGTGGCGGGCAAGATTGGGGTGGGAGAGGGGTAGAGTTGAGTTTCTGCCCAGACTGAGGACAACTTGGTGGTGGTTACCACACGTTGAATTGTCTCCCATCGTTCTGCCCCAGGGCCCATGACCTCCCCCTGCACTTCTGGGCTGGGCGGGCCGATGTTCTGCCCTGTGCTGACCTGGGAAACTAACTTTCCTTTCCCAGGCAAAAGACAGGAAAGGCAGGTGAGATGTGCAAGCTCGAAAAGCCTTGCGAGCCATTCTCTAGAACTCCCCAGAGAGCTCAACCTCAGGAAATGCCAGTGTTAAGAAAGATGCAAACCGAGGGAGACTCACAGGCAGAGGCAGGGGGCCTCACCTTGACCTTCAGTCACCTGGGAGTGACTTGCAGCCTGTTCTGAAATTTCCAGTTCAGGAAAGTTGTTGGATTTCTGACAGTCTGAACTGGCCCTTGTCACTCTGGGGAAGAAAGGGGAGAAACAAAGGATGCCCCTGGCCTTTAGTCTGTGGTGCAAGTTTAACTTTTGGGGTTGGTCCTTACACTGGGACGGAACTGCTAACATTTTCCTCTCCATCCCTTCAGCCTTAAGCCCTCCCAGCAAACCTCAGAGGATGCTCTTTTTCACAGATCCCCAAAGATACTGGGAAAGCTCTGGTGGCAGATCTCTTCTTCCAAGGAAGCCTCCTTAACTCTCCATGATCGCAGCAAGGGGACACAAAGTGAAGAAGGCCTTTGGGGACCCCTGTGTCTTTCCCTTCTTTGCCTGAACAGCGTTACGTTTGCTCACATGTATGTATTTTTGCTTTGACATTGGATGTGGGGCAGGGGTTTGGGGAGCACAGTGAGGAGGTATATGGTGTGTGTGTGTGTGTGTGTGTCTGAGAGGCTGACTGATGATGAGCCTGGGGGCCTGGTGGCAGCTGTCCTGGTCATCCCTGGCATATCCTTGGGGCAGGTGGCAGATCTGAAGTCACAGATACATAGAGCAAGAATGGGCCTTTAGTGCTTATCTGGGTCAATCCACATGCTTACATGGGGGGAAAATTAAGGGCCAGAGAGGCCATGCAGCAAGGAATTCCGGAATCCAGTCCTGGATTCTAGATGGGTGCCCTTCCCATGCATGCGAGTGGTGTGTGCGTGTGTGTGTGTGTGTGTGTGTATGCATGCATGTGTGTGTTCATGTGTGTGCTGTGTTGGAAGGGTCTGAATGAACACAAAGGCCAGTGTGGAGTTGTTGTGGTCCATGGCTGTGGAGGGCATGAGTCAATTTCCTTTGAGCCACGCCCCTGGCTATGTATGGGATGGAAGGGTTGAGACTGAGTGTGTCCCTGTGAGTGACTGCGGTGCTGGGCTAAGTGGACTGTGTATGTGTGTGTGAACGTGCATGCATGCGTGCGCGTGGGGCATGTGGTCTCTTTGTTGGATTCTGTCTTCCCCCATTCACAGCACCTTCCTGGTCTGAGGAAGCCACCTTTCCATCACAGAGACCTCCTGCAGCTCACTAGGACCTTCCCCTACTCCCTCCAACCTTCAAGCCCAGCTCTCACCTCTCACGACGGTTTTGCTTTGTTTTTGTAAATGGATTTGTATATTCGTTTTCTGTTTTTTTTTTCTTTACAAGTTCCCTGCTAAATTTTAAGTCCCCCACCCCACCCCATTTTTTGTTTTCACAGTTTAAAGCTGGAAAAGAATTAAAAGAAAAATACTATCTGATTTTCTTGCAAGTAAATCCACTTATTTTATATTTACATTTATTTATAGTCTGTGGTTTTTTTATTAAAAAAAAATCACCACTTGTTTTTCCTTTTTCTTTTGTAAAAAGAAACCTTTTTGCAGTGTCATTGTTGAACCCGCTGGGCCCCAAGAGGGCATCAGTGAGTCCAAGGACCCCCAAAGGGTCAATGAACCCCCTTCCCAGGGAACTGGGGGCCTTATGAGTCTGGGGGTCCACCATCACCCCAGGGTCATCAGGTGGCCCTGAGGTGAGGGGTGAGGAGGGAGAGCTGTTTCATGTCCCCCGGGGTTGGGTGTCTCCTGACCCCAAGGACAGGAGCTTGGGGACATGACCCCAAGAGGCTCACCCTGAGGACTCCGGGGTTTCCGGCATCTTGGTAAGCCACCGGCGGCCTCCCCTCTCCTTCCCTTTCCTCAAGGCCTAGGAAGTCATCACAGTGGGTTAAGGACCATTAAGGACTGGGAACCTGGGGCCAGGCAAGCCCCAAGTGTACCCCGCTCCAGGCACCCTAACGGAGAGGAGGGACAAGGGCTCGGTCACCTGGAGGCCTACAATTGCCCCATCAATGCTGGGTGGGGGCGGCTCAAGCCCTGAGCCTTCCCCGCGTTCCTGGGGCACCCACCCAGGGGCTCCAAGGACCTGGCAGTGACTGCAGGCTCACCTGGCCCCGGGGCCCCTGAGTCTCGCCCCCCACTCTCCCAGGGAGGCAGGGCCCACTGGGGGTTAAAGGGAACAGAAAAGTAACTCTCCCGGCGTTAAAAAAAATAATAACATAAACCCTGAAAAATACAAAGGACATCCCCTTTCCTTTCTGTTCATATATATTTTTTTTTGCTTTAATGTTATCTTGGTTCCCTTTTATTTTTTCATTTAAATTGATTTTTATTAAATGTTAAAATAATGGTACATGGGAAATCATGCATTTTCTTTTAGATTTATTTTCTATTTTTAATTTTTTATCCCTCTCGCTTTTTTTTAGAGTTTGTTTTTCTTCCTTCGTTTATGTTTTCCCACATTTCCTGTTGTTTTGCTTCTTTGTTCCTCTTATATTTTGTTCTTTTTTTTAAAATTTACTTGTTATGTTTTTCTCTTTTTTTGTGGTGTGTGTGTGTGTGGTTTTTTTTTTTTTTTTTTTTTTTTCTTTCGCTTTTGGGAGGTCTCCCCGCGGATGGTCTGGGTGCCCCCGCCCCGCCCCGCCCCGCCCCCGGGGACCGCGCCCTCCTCCCGGCTCGGCCCCGGTGCTGGCGAGGCCCCGCGGTTTTCATACGGGGGTGGTCCGGCGGTTGGCTGTGTTGGAGTGGAGAGAGTCCTTGTTCTCCTTCTGGATACAGTTGTGAACCTGGAGGAAGCTGTTATCCCTGTCGGAGTTGTAGGTGGCGGTGGGCGTGGTGGCGGCCTTCAGGGGATCCCTGCTGAGCGTGTACATGGAGATCTCCGTGGACGGCAGGGTGTTGAAGCCCTTGATACCCACGGGGGAGGCGTCCCTGGAGTGTGAGGGCTCCGTGGAGCGCGAGCTTGAGCGGCTGCGGCGCTGGTAGCGGTAGCGGTAGCTGGGGATGCGGGTGATGGCAGAGGCCTGGAGGTAGTCCGTGGCGCGGGCCGTGGCCCGCAGCTGTTTGTGCCGGTCGATAAACATGTGCACCGCCAGCACCCCGACCATCTCGGCGATGATGAAGGACAGGGCCCCGAAGTAGAAGGACCAGCCGTATGAGTAACTATTCTTTTTGGAGTCGCTCTTGGAGGGGTCTCCGGCATTGGCAGATATGTACACTATGATGCCAATGATGTTACTGAGACCTGCGGGGTGCAGGGTGGCGGGGTGGGGGGATCAGAGAGAAGGACGTTAGTTTCTCAGAAGTCGGCCACTGGGCAGCCCTAAAGGTCGGGGACAGCTCTGTGGGCCTTCCCGGGTCCCGCGTTTTCATGAACAGGTGGGGCAGTGTAGAGGGACATCTGCCAGCTTCCCCTTAACATTTTCTTTCCATTCAGAGAGAGCCACAAGGGAAGCGTTAATGGAAACAGACATGGGCAGGGCGGGAGAAGGGAGGCATTTCACAAGGTGCTGAGTAACTGATGTTGTTCACTGAGGCTTCACTACCTGCTTTCACTGCTTGGTGCTTCTCAAGCAGGGCACAGATGAGGAGACAAGCACAGAGAGGTTAAGGAACTTGCTTAAGGCTGCACAGGGCTTTGAAGCTGGTGTAGCAGCGGGTGAAGGTGGGCTCCTGGAGCCAGGCTGCCAGCGTTCAAAGCCTTGGCAAGTTAACCTTGGTTTGAGTTTCCAGATCTGTAGAATGGGAGTCAGGTTAAGCCTTACTCTTTAGGGTCACGGAGAAGGTTAAAAGGGTGAATACATGTGAGTACTCTTAGATGTTGGTGGTTCTTTTCTTTTTTTTTTTTTTTTAGATAGAGTCTTGCTCTGTCACCCAGGCTGGAGTGCAGTGGTGTGATCATAGCTCACTGCAAGTCTCAAACTCCTGGGATCAAGCGATCCTCCCACCTCAGCCTCTCTAGTAGCTGGGATTATGGATGTGCCACCACGCCCAGCTGATTAAAAGAAAAAAATTTTTGTAGAGACACGGTCTTGAGGCCTCGCTATGTTGCCCAGGCTGGTCTCGAACTCCTGAGCTCAAGCAATCCTCCTGTCTCAGCCTCCCAAAGTGCTGGGATTGCAAGCATGAGCCACTGCACCCGGCCTGATGTTGGTCATTCTTATTAAATGGCTCAGGCTACACCCAGGTTCTTTTTCTGGCATCTGAAGTGAGTGTGACTCATCTGTCATGTAACTGGGCTCAGACTTCTGGATGTGGGTGCCTGCCTGCTCCCACCTGGGTGGAACAGTGAGGGGAGAGTCCACCCTCGGTTTCCAAGGTGAAGCTGAGTATCCCATAGGGGTTGGAACAGCGAGGTACTTGGGTGCCCTCTCTCCAGCCTCCTCATGGGTTTACTTGTACCAAGAGGGAGAAGGGCAAGTGGCAATTGGCCAAGTACCCTGAGAGGAAGCGGGGATTTGGGCCTTTTTCCAAGTGGTGGGAAGAAGATGGGCCACTGGGCCAAGGGATGGGATATGGGGATGCTCCTGGAGGATTTGGTGGAGGCTCAGGCGTTGCTACAGGACAGGAGCCCCCACCACAACCTTTCTCCCCTGCAACACGACCTAGTGCAAGTCCTGGAGATTCCTCTCCTGTCTCCCCATCTCTCTCTGCCAGGCCCTCGTGGCCCCTAAGCACCCAGACCCCAGCCTTCTTCCCAGTGGCAGGCCTGGACTCCAGCCCACTCAGATCAGTGGCTGTTACCTGCAGACACAAAGAAGATGCCGGCACTCAGGATGATGTTGTGTCGAGTTTTGTAGAACTCGCTGGCTGCGATGCAGAGGCCACCCATGAAAAGCAGAATCACACTCAGGATCGGGAAAATGCTTGAGGCCCTCACGGCCCCTGTGGAACACAGAGAGTCAGGGAGAAAGAGAACGACATGGCTGTGAGACTGAGGCGCACAGAGGCAGGTGGGAGAGCAGCCCTGAGGCGCTGGGGGTTTACGGACACAGCCTTAGAGGAGAGGCTGCTTTGCAATCCCAGGAAGAGAGAGATAGCAAGCAAGCCACTGCCCAGCTCACAGCCCTGTAGGAGCTCCCCAGTGCCTCCAGGGCCAAACTCCAGCATGCCATCAGGCACACAGGGCCCTGTGTGACTTGGCCTCTGCCCTCTTCCAGCTCCCACGGCTCCCAGTCCTCATGTTCTCTCTTGTCCCACCACAGCAAACTTCCCATGACGTGTCATTTCATGCTGCTGACTTTTGAAATACAGAGCTTCCTACTGGAATGTCTTTCCTATTCTTCAGTCAGCAAACTCTTCTTCATCCTTCACAACCCAGCTCTAAGTCCCCTCTTCTGTAAAGCCTTCCCTGACTTCCTTAGGCAAAATTACGAGCTCCCTCGTCTACGCGTTGGGGCCCTTGGGCACGTTGAGAGGCAGTGTGGTACAGTGGTTAGGTGGAACCACATGGCTTGGATTTGTGTCTGGCTGCAGCATTTATTAGCTGTGCAATAAAAAATGTATCTCACCTCTGTGTGCCTCAGTTTCCCCATCTGTTAAGCAGGGATGGTAATAATGCCAAGCTCCTAAGATTGTTGTGAGGATTAAATGAGTTGATTCAGGCAATGCACTTAGATAGGTTTCTGGCGTCTATAATAAACATTCAACGCATGATATTATAATAAATATTGGTGTATACATATGCTTCCACCATGAACCATGGGTCAGGAGGCAAGGACTGGGACTTTACAAAGAAAGCATTTCTTCTCGTTATCCTCTCTGTCCAGCGGCACAGTAGGCTGCCAATAGAAGCTCATTACGTGAATAAACGTGGGGTTGTGGTCCAGAAGGAAGGAACAGGCACATTGCAAAGAAAACAAAGAAGAGAAACCCTTCCGGATAAGGACTGACAAACAGGACCGGAGAAGAAAAGAATATGGTAATGAAAAGGGAGAAATAGAAGGCGAGGGCCAGGGCTCCTATAGTTGGGGGTGGATGGGGGAAAAGGGGGGCAGGCATCTAAGGGCAGAGGCCAGGGTTACATGTGTTTGTGGGGGGAGCAGCACCTGAATGAGGACCCAGAGGTGTTGGGGAGCCCTTCACAAAGTGTCTTTGCGAAGTAAAACATTTTTTTTTCTATCCAAATTCAAATAGGCAGCTAGTGACCTCAGGACCCAGCTCTGTGACCTCAGGACCCAGCCATGGGCCAGGCAGGTGGCAGGGCCGGCTTGAGGCAGGGGTGAGGGAAAATATGTCTTTTTTATTATTATTATTTTTTGAGACAGAGTCTCCCCATCGCCCAGGCTGGAGTGCAGTGGGGCGATCTCGGCTCACTGCAACCTCTGCCTCCTGGGTTCAAGTGATTCTCCTGCCTCAGCCTCCCAAGTAGCTGGGATTACAGGCATGCACCACCATGCCTGGCTAATTTTTGTACTTTTAGTAGAGAAGGGGGTTCACTATGTTGGCCAGGCTGATCTCGAACTCCTGACCTCGTGATCTGCCCACCTTGGCCTACCAAAGTGTTGTGCCCGGCCAAAGATGTCTTCTTTAAATGTTGCTTAAGTGGCTTCTAAGGAAGTCGAGTCCTGATAAATTACAGGGCCCTCTGGCCAAGCCCAGGGATTGGTCAGGGAGGTTGGTTTTGGAGGGGAAGGTGCCAGGAGTGGCGCTTCCTCTTATCCCCATCCCTGTCCCCACCCCTTTGGGTGGCAGTGTGTTCAAGAAGGATCCGTGAGAAGAGAATTTCTCTATATAGAACTGTAGGGATTTTTCTTTTTCTTTTTTAAAATTTATTTTTATTTTTATTTTTTGAGATGGAGCCTTGCTCTGTTGCCCAGGCTGGAGCGTAGTGGTGTGATCTTGGCTCACTGCATTCTCCACCTCCTGGGTTCAAGCGATTCTCCTGCCTCAGCCTCCCAAGTAGCTGGGATTACAGGTGTGCACCATCACACCCAGCTAGTTTTTGTATTTTTAGTAGAGACAGGGTTTCGCCATGTTGACCAGGCTGGTCTTGAACTCCTGAATTCAAGCGGTCTGCCCGCCTCGGCCTCCCAAAGTGCTGGGATTACAGGCGTTGAAAGGGGATTTTAGGCAGTTTGCTGAGATGTGTGTGATGTAAAAACCCTTCTTCTGTCCCAGTCATGGATCTGCAGCATAGTCTACATTGCTCACGAATGGGTGAGTGGGTTATCTGGGGGGACTTGAACAAGGGCAGAGCTCTTGGGGCAAAACCGCACTGCGTATAGGGAAGCAGGGGTGGGAGGATGGGGGCCTGAGGCGGCTGGGCTACTCTGCAGCCTCAGCACCCTCCTTCTCTTGGGCGGGATGGGGTTTCTCCCTCCCCAGACCCAGGGAGGTGTTCTCTCCTTGCAAATCATTGCTAAGACAACACGCTGTGTCCTCAACCTGATCCCCCAGCCCAAACACACCCACATCCACACCCATGCATGCACAGACATGCATGACTAAAAAGCCACCTTAACTTGCATCTTTATAAGCAAGTGAGGATGGTGAGAGCTCATTGAAAACCCAGGAGAAGAGAGAGAATATTTGTTAAGCATCCACTCTGGGTTGGGTCTTGAGCGGGTACCTAACATATATGATATAATTTCATCCTCATAACAGCCCGGCAGCGTGTGTTTTTTTTGGCCTCAATCTACAAACAAGAAAACTGAGTTTCAGAGAGAGAAACTCCCCTGCCACCAGCTAGTGAACCAGGATTCATATCCAGACCAGCTCAACTTTGGGAGCACCCTGTAGTCTCCCTATGTGACTTCCAAGGAGCCCAGAAAGGGTGGGCGCCACAGAGCCTGGAGAACTGGGTTTGGGTCCTAGCTGTGCCACTCACTTGCTGTGTGGCTAAGGCAGGTGACACGCCTCCTCTGTTTTTCCCCTGTGTAACATGGGATATGGACCATTAGATGGTTTCTTTTTGTTTGTTTGTTTTAGAGAGAGATTCTTGCTCTATACCCCAGGCGGAGTGCAGTGGCATGATCTTGGCTCAGTGCAACCTCCGTCTTCTGGGTTCAAGCAATTCTCCTGCCTCAGCCTCCCAAGCAGCTGGGATTATAGGCGCCTGCCACCATGTCTGGCTAATTCTTGTATTTTTAGTAGAGGTGGGTTTTCGCCATGTTGGCCAGGCTGGTCTCGAACTCTTAACCTAAGGTGATCCACCCGGCCTCCCAAAGTGCTGGGATTACAGGCCTGAGCCACCACTCTCGGCAGTTAGATAGTTTCTAATAGCTCTGCCCTTTCCATGTGGACATGGTCCTGGCCAGCCGCAAAGGGGAATGACAGAAGAAAGAAGGAAAGAAAGAAAGAGGCCGGTATGGTTTCCTAGGGGCAGCAGCAGCAGCAGCTCAGAGGAACAGGCAGAAGAAAGGCTCTGGCCTTCCCCCTCCAAGAAAGTGGGCTCTTCCTACCCACGGGATGCCTGCAGGTGGCCGACCCAATTGTGTCCTCAGAGCAAATGGACTCACAGCAGCCCAGGGCTTGATTTTTCCAGTTGCGCCCCATCCGCTGTGGGAACCCGGATGCCCCAGCTCAGCCTTCCTGCCAGCAGGGGGAGGGAGGGTCGGCTGCGGAGGGAGCTGGGATGCACGCGTGTGTGCGCCAGAGGCCAGGCATGTGTGGACAAGATGGAGGGCGGCAGGGGAGGAGGGAGGGGTCTGCTGTGTTGCAGCCAGCAAAGAGCAATGTGGAGGAATCAGAACGGCTTCAGAAGCCACCAAGGCAGCGTATGACGTGCTCTAAATAATGGCCACCAGCGGGGAATACACACAGAAGCCTCTTCGGCACAGCAGAGCCAGCCCCAAGCTCTGGCCTCTCTTGGAAGAGGCCCCTTTGCCGAGAAAGAAGGCAACAGGCCGGGTGCGGTGGCTCACACCTGTAATCCCAGCACTTTGGGAGGCCGAGGTGGGTGGATCACCTGAATTCAGGCGTTCGAAACCAGCCTGGCTAACATGGTGAAACCCCGCCTCTACTGAAAAAAAATACAAAAATTAGCCGGGCATGGTGGCGCATGCCTATAGTCCCAGCGACTAGGGGGGCTGAGGCAGGAGGATCGCTTGAACTTGGGAGGCGGAGGTTGCAGTGAGCTGAGATCGTGCCACTGCACCCCAGCCTGGGCAATAGAGCAAGACTCCACCTCAAAAAAGAAAAAAGACAACAGTGGGCAACTAACAAATAGCACCTAAGCACAAATAGCTTAGGCCACCAGACTTGGCAGGGCCCAGATCCAGGTGGGAAGGAAGCTGATTTAGGAGCAAGCAGGGACTCCTACATTGGAGAAGTTTCTTGAAGGAGGTATTTCTGGCTGGGTAGTGTCACAAATGGAATAGGGATTTTGGAGTTAGTCACACTTGACTTTGAATCCTGGCTTTGTCACTTATCAAAAGTGTGACCCTTGGGCAGGAGTCATTACTGCTCTGAGCCTCAGTTTCCCCATCCTGTGAAATGGGAATAATAAAAATAATCTGTAGCTTATAGGAATGTTTTAAGGCTTTGCTGCTGCAAGTGCAGCCTGAGGCCCAGCAGCACTGGCATCTAGTTAGAAAGGCAGTCCTGCCAGGCATGGTGGCTCATGCCTGTAATCCTAGTACTTTGGGAGGCTGAGGCGAGCAGATCACCTGCGGTCAGGAGTTCGAGACCAACCTGGCCAGCATGGCGAAGCCTTGCTTCTACTAAAAATACAAAATTTAGCCAGGCATGATGGTGGGCACTTGTAATCCCAGCTACTTGGGAGGCTGAGGCAGGAGAATTGCTTGAACCCGGGAGGCGGAGGTTGCAGTAAACTGAGATTGCGCCACTGCACTCTAACCTGGGTGACAGAGCGAGGCTCCATCTCAGAAAAAAAGAAAAAAAGAAATGCCGCCCCTCAGCTCTTTCCCCCAATTGAGTCATAATCTGCATTTTAATGAGATCCCCGGAGCAAGATTTGCATGCATATGAAAGTTTGAGAAGTGCTATTATAAGAATTAAATTGGGGCTGGGCTCGGCTCACCGCTGTAATCCCAGCACTTTGGGAGGGTGAGGCGGGTAGATCACTTGAGGTCAGGAGTTCAAGACCAGCCTGGCCAGTATGGTGAAACCCCTTCTCTACAAAAAATGAAAAAATTAGCTGGGCATGGTGGTGCACGCCTGTAGCCCCAGCTACTCGGGGGTGCTGAGGCAGAAGAATCGCTTGAACGCGGGAGGCGGAGGTTGCAGTGAGCCGAGATCTCACCATTGCACTCCAGCCTGGGCGTCACAGTGAGATTCCATCTCAAGAAGAAAAAAAAAAAGAATTAAATTGGGTCCTACCTTTTACTGTGTCTCACACTAGAAGGTACACAGTAAAAGGTAGCAATTTTTATTTCTGAGGTCCCTCTCCCCAAAATGTCAGTCCAGACATAACTTCCCTATAAATTGTCCTGACTTTCCACAAAGGCAGGCCTGGTCTTGGTGCCAAAATCTATCACAAGGGGCAGAAAATATCTGATTTATTTTATGAACAAATATTTACTGGTCTCCTATGAGTAAGCATATGGCACTTCACATCACCTGCCAACATTATGGAGCCCTTCCCCTGTACTAGGCCTTGTTCTAAGAGTGGTGTAAGCCTTATACCAACCCCATGAAGCCATGGGCTTTGGCTTCAAGGAGATTACACATGCCTAAAGCTGACACTGGCAAACTTGTTCTGTAAAGGGAAAGACAGCAAATGTTTTTGTCTTTGCTGGCCATATGGTCTCAGTTGCAATTTCTTAACTTTGCGGTTGTAGCACATAAACAGCCATAAACAATATATAAACAAATGAACGTGGTTGTCTTCCATTAAAACTTTATTTACAAAATCACTTTGGGAGGCCGAGGTGGGTGGATCCCCTGAGGTCAGGAATTCGAGACCAGCATGGCCAACATGGCGAAACCTCATCTCTACTAAAAATACAAAAATTAGCCGGGTGTGGTGGTGCGTGCCTGTAGCCCCAGCTACTCGGGAAGCTGAGGCAGGAGAATCGCTTAAACCCAGGAGGCAGAAGTTGCAGTGAGCTGAGATGGAGCCACTGCACTCCAGCCTGGGCAGTGGGTGACAGAGTGAGTGAGACTCTATCTCAAAAAAAAAAAAAAAAAAAAAAAAAAAATCCGGTGGCAGGCTGGATGGGCTGGATTTGGCCTGCTAGTCATACTTGGCCAGCTCTGGCCAAGAGTATACTCTGTATTGGGGAAAAGACCACGTGGTCCGGGGCAGGGAGATGCTTTGCTCTAGGCTTACTGTGAGTCCGGTGAGCAAATATGGACTAAGTGCCTACCACTGTGCCAGGCCTGGGCTTGGCATGAGAGATATGAGGGGTACAAAACAGGCCTTATAGAGCTTACACTCTCATGAAGGACACGTATGTCATCAGATAATCATACAGCCTGGATAACATACTATGAAAGAAAAGTCCCTATATGGCACCATGATGGTGTGTGACAGGCTAACGTCACATGTAGACAACTATGTCCACAGAGAGCTTAGAGTATGCCGAGGACTGTTATGAGCAATGCACATACACAAGTTAATTAGTTCTGATTACAACTCTATGAAGTAAGTACTTTATATTATTTTTATTTTTAAAATTTATTTTAGTTCTACTTGTTGCATTATCTTAAGCAGCATATAATTGTACGGCCTCTGAAATGTGATAGACCTGGATTCAAATCCAACGCTTTTATTTTTTAATTTTTAATTATTATTATTTTTTTTTTGAGACAGAGTCTCGCTCTGTTGCCCAGGCTGGAGAGCAGTGGCGTGATCTCGGCTCACTGTAACCTCCGCCTCCTGGGTTTAAGTGATTCTTGTGTCTCAGCCTCCCAAGTAGCTGAGATTACAGGCCATGTGCCGTCAGGCCTGGCTAATTTGTGTATTTTTAGTACAGACGGGGTTTCACCATGTTGCCCAGCCTGGTCTCGAACTTCTGACCTTAAGTGATCTGCCTGCCTCAGCCTCCCAAAGTGCCGGCAGTACGGGCGTGAACCACCACATGTGGCCTGAATAAGTACTTTAATTATGCCCATTATACAGAGACCAAATTGAAGCAAGGAGAGGTTAAGCCATTTATCCAAGGTTTGTGAATCCAGACAGTCTGACTCTAGGGTCTGTGCATCTAACCACTGCATTCCCTTCCCTTCTTTTCAGGCTCTACGCTTTGCTGCCCTTCAAAGCATTGTCTGAGCTTATATGGAGATCAGGATGGGCCTCCCTGAGGAAGTGGTGGTGGATCTGACCTCTAGTGAATAAGGAGCAGCTAACCAGGCACAATGAAGGCAGGGCTGTGGGAGAGAAAGCAGCAGGAGCCGGGGTGGAGGAGGCATGGCTTGTTCAGAGACCTAGAAGAAGGCTGGATCACGAGGAACCAGTGGAGGAGTGTGGGGAGCACTAAAGGAGAGGAGGCAGGCTAGTCTGGGCCACGTGGGTTGAGCTAAAGAGCTTAGTTTTATCCCGAGAGCAATGGGAAACTTTAAAGGGCTTAGAACAGGCAGGTTGTCATGATCTGATTTGCATCTTAAGAAGCAAACGGATTATGAAGGGGTCAAGGCTGGCTGCAGGGAAGCATCGAGAAGGCTGCTGCAGCTGACCAGAGAGGAGTGATGCCGGTGCTTGGGCCAGGGTAGGTACAAAGGGCATGGACAGAGGCAGATGTGTTTGAGAGATGTTTAGGAGGTGAACTGAAGCTTGATGGATGGATATGGGTAGTGAAGAGGGTGGCGTTGAGGATAACTTCTGGGTTTCAGACTTGTCAGCTGGGTGGAAAAAACCACTTGGGGGACTGGGAGAAGACCCAGCCTAGCAGTGAGTAGAGAGAAGGGGAGGAGGCTGGGTGTGGTGGCTCATGCCTGTAATCCCAGCACTTTGGAAGACCGAGGCTGGTGGATCACCTGAGGTCAGGAGTTCGAAACCAGTCTGGCCAACATGGTGAAACCCCATCACTCCTAAAAAAATTACAAAATTAGCCGGGGGTGGTGGCGCATCCCTGTAAACCCAGCTACTTGGGAGGCTGAGGCAGGAGAATCGATTGAACCTGGGAGGTGGAAGTTGCAGTGAACTGAAATTGTGCCTTTGCACTCCAGCCTGGGCGACAAGAGTGAAACTCTGTCTCAACAAAACAAAACAAACAAACAAAAAGAGTAGAGGAGGAAGATCAAGGTTTGGTTTTGGACCTGCTGAGTTTGAGATGCCTTGGGGATGTGCACGTGGAGCGTGGGTGAGGCAGTTGCATGTGCAGATGTGGAGCACAGGGGTGCCATCTGGGTTGAAGCTGTGTCACAGGCACGCAGAACAGCTTGCCCATGGATGAGGAGAGGCTTAGGCCTGAGGCTTGGGGAGCCCCAGTGGTTAGTGTTCCTGGCCCCCATTTCCTTTTCTGTAGAATGGAGATGAAAATCCTAACTCCATCTACCTTACGGGGTTGCAGGGATTAAGCAGGAAGAGGAATGTGGACGCTTTAGAAAAATGCAGGATGTCAGTGAACTGTGAGCAATTTATTATTTTCTGTGCTGGTGACAGAAATAAAGAGTATCCTAAGTGCCCAGGAGGCAAGTGACATCTTGCCTTCTGGAAGGGGTGGCCTGAACTATCCGTTCTTCGCAAATCCGCTTTTTGGCCAAACTCCCTAGACAAATCATTTTGTGATCTTGTGCCTTGGTGGGCCCCAGCCTCTGTGGCCATCACGCTGTGATGTGGTGCTTCATGGTGGGCATAGCCGGAGGCTGGGCCAGACAGGGCACGCAGGGCCCCGAGGTGTCTGGCAGTGGAGGAGGGTGGGCTGGTGGTCAGTGCGGGTGGGGATGTGATGACTGGGGTAGGTCAGGAGACCTGGGCCTGCTGTGCACTCTTTGCCTGGCTCTCCATGGGACCTGAGCGTGTGTTATCCCCCCTCTGCCCTCAGATCTGCACTCTGATGGGGTTGGAGTACATGATCTCTAAGGCCCTGTCCCTCATTGATCGTCCTGTGCCCACTAAGACCTCTCTCCAGGGTCTGCACAGCCAGGCCATGCTGCTGCCTTACCTGTTCCCTGTGCGAGTAATGACCTTGAATCAAAATAGTAACCATAATCAGGTATGTGGGGGGGGGGGGCAGGTTCCTTATTTTCTGTGCCTAGTGTTAAGCCCTTATCCCATCCGGGATTTGATTCATCATTAGGATGAATTAGGATCAATCCCCATTAGGGGATACAGTCTACACTCACAGACCTGCACAGACTTGCTGGGTTGCAAGGAGGTTTCTAGTCTCTTGGGCATCTCTTCTCATCTTCTCCTTCCATGCTGTGCTGGCTGGTGTAGCCAATGGCCGTGAGAAGGGATGCATTTCAAAAAATACCTGTGTGATGCATGTTTATAGCAGCACAATTTGCAGCTGCAAAAATGTGGAACCAACCCAAATGCCTATCTATCAATGAGTGGATAAAGACCGTGGTATATATACAATGGAATACTACTCAGCAATAAAAAGGAATGAACTAATGGCATTTGCAGCAACCTGGGTGAGATTGGAGACTGTTATTCTTTTTTTTCTTTTTTTTGAGACGGAGTCTCGCTCTGTCGCCCAGGCTGGAGTGCAGTGGCCGGATCTCAGCTCACTGCAAGCTCCGCCTCCCGGGTCTACACCATTCTCCTGCCTCAGCCTCTCAAGTAGCTGGGACTACAGGCGCCCGCTACCATGCCTGGCTAGTTTTTTGTATTTTTTTGGTAGAGACGGGGTTTCACCGTGTTAGCCAGGATGGTCTCGATCTCTTGACCTCGTGATCCGCCCGTCTCGGCCTCCCAAAGTGCTGGGATTACAGGCTTGAGCCACTGTGCCCGGCCGGAGACTGTTATTCTAAGTGAAGTAACTCAGGAATGGAAAACCAAACATTGTATGTTCTCGCTCATAAGCGGGAGCTATCCTGTGCGGATGCAAAGGCATAAGAATGATACAGTGGACTCTGGGGATCTAGGGGGAAAGGGTGGGGAGGGGGTGAGGGACAAAAGGCTACAAATTGGATTCAGTGTATGCTGCTTGGGTGATGGGTGCACCAAAATCTCACAAATCACCACTAAAGAGCTAACTCATGTAACTAAACACCACCTGTTCCCCAACAACCCATGGAAGTAAAAAATTAAAAATAAACAAACAAAACCCCCAAAATGCCTCTGTGTGTGCGTGTGTGTGCGTGTGTGTGTGTATGTGTTTGTGTGTATATGTGAGAGAGAGACAGAAAGACCTCGAAGAAGAAAAAGGAGAACAAAGATGGTGGGTGAGACAGAGAAAGAGAAGTCAAATGCTATGGTTTGGAGCATGGGTCCCAGAGGCAGCCCACTTGGGGTCTCCTCCTGGACCCCCACTGGCTGTGTAACCTCTGTGCCTTGCCTTTCCCATCTGTGTGATGGGGACACTGGTCATCTCACCTTCACAGAGTGGTTGTGAAGATGAATTAAGATAATGTTTCAAGTGTCAGGGCTGGCACATCGTCAAGTGTTCAATGAATGTGTGCTATATATAATAGCACATGAAAAGCATTTTGGGAGCCCAGGGAGCTAACTTGGGGAGTACCATCTGTGCAGGATGCCGGATACGTCCCTGCTTCCTGCTGTCAGTAGAGATTGGTGACCAGTCACACAGGCTCAGGAGAAAGGCTGCCTGAGTCCATCTTCTTAGCTGTGACCTGGTCCCCCGGGGGCCTCTGCTGCCCCCTCTGCCATATGGAGATCACAAGCACACCTAGCTCACAGGATGCTATGAGGAGTAACTGAGTACACACACTTGAAGTGATGAGAATAATGCCTGGTACGCGAGGAGCACCAGCAAATCGTAGTCATCATTCCAGCGGAGTAAATTGTTGCTGTCTCTCATGGGGCTTTGGGTTATCGAGGCCGCTGTTTATTAAAGTGCAGGTTGTGACTCATTACTAGGTCATGAAATCAGTGTAGTGGTAGCAACCAGCCTTTAAAGAAATGAACAGGGCCAGGCGCGGTGGCACAAGCCTGTAATCCCAGCACTTTGGGAGGCCGAGACGGGCGGATCACGAGGTCAGGAGATCGAGACCATCCTGGCTAACACGGTGAAACCCCGTCTCTACTAAAAAATACAAAAAACTAGCCGGGCGAGGTGGCGGGCGCCTGTAGTCCCAGCTACTCGGGAGGCTGAGGCAGGAGAATGGCATAAACCTGGGAGGCGGAGCTTGCAGTGAGCTGAGATCCGGCCACTGCATTCCAGCCCGGGTGACAGAGAGAGACTCCGTCTCAAAAAGAAGAAACAGGGGCAGGGCGCGGTGGCTCTCACCTGTAATCCCAGCACTTTGGGAGGCCGAGGTGGGAGGATCACGAGGTCAAGGGATTGAGACCATCCTGGCCAACATGGTGAAACCCCGTCTCTACTAAGAATACAAAAATTCACTGGGTGTGGTGGCGTGCACCTGTAGTCCCAGCTACTCAGGAGGCTGAGGCAGGAGACTTGCTTGAACCAGGGAGGCGGAGGTTGCAGTGAGCTCAGATCACGCCACTGCACTCCAACCTGGCGACAGAGTGAGACTCCATCTTGAAAAAAAAAAAAAAAAAAAAGAAATGAACTAGGATAGAATAGAAACTGCTGACCAGTGTGCATTCTGGACGGTGGCTTTTGGTGATCATTTTGCTCTGGTTCTGCAGATGTGATTGAGTACAAGTGGCAGCTTAGATGCTTCCTAACCATGGGATGGGGTCACAATGGTTTAAGCCACATTCGTTGCAATGACTTCTGGAGATGTCTCTCAGAAGCCCCCTTATGGCAATGCTTTCCAGAAGGGGCTGACAGCCCTGGGCAGGGGACAGGTAGCAGGATAACGGACCTGGATAACACTCCCAGCGTGCAGTCCCAGAAAGTGTGCTGGGCTGGGGCAGGTCATTTTCCCTCTTGGGCCTCCATTTTTCCCTCATCTGTAAAATGGGTGGGTGGGGCTGGGTGATCCTAAGGGAGTGTCTCACTCCAGCATTTCAGAAGCTAGGATGATGGGCTGGGTGCGGTAGCTTACGCCTGTAATCCCAGCACTTTGGGAGGCCAAGGCTGGCAGATCCCTTGAAGTGAGGAGTTCGAGACCAACCTGGCCAACATGGTGAAACCACGTCTCTACTAAAAAATACAAAAAATTAGCTGGGTGTGGTGGCGTGCACTTGTAATCCCAGCTACGGAGACAGGAGTATTGCTTGAACCCAGGAGGCGGAGGTTGCAGTGAGCCGAGATGGTACCACTGCACTCCAGCCTGGGCGACAGAGTGAGACTCCATCTCAAAAAAAAAAAAAAAAAAAAAGCCGGAATGATGGATCACTACACTTCTAAAACTCTAGGGGGGTGAGGCCTGGTGGACACCCCTCATGCTGTTCCCCTGGGGCTCTGGGAAGACCTAAAAAGCACTCTTCACGGGAGGCTCAGAGAAGTTGTGTAACTTGCCAAAGGTCACAGAGTGGAGCACCCCTTGAATTCAGGCCCCTTTATTCTAAGTAACAAGCTCGGGACTTGACACCTGGTCTCCCCACACCTCCCTGGCTCATGCTCCCCGGTGGGACTGGAGGAGCTGGGGAGAGAGGGACAATGGGGACGTGGGACACTGTCTGAGGCAGGGAAGGGTGACTGTGGCCCAACTTGATACCAAATATCCTCCTCTGACCTCATTCTGGGAAGAGGGTGAGCATGCCAGCTGCTGTAGGGCGGGCGGTACCTTGTTTATTCACTCAGCAAACCTCTCCTGGGTCTGATCCTGGGAAAGGCCCTGTGCTGGAGGGGGTGGGTGGGTGGGAGGAGGACACTCTATTTGCAGCCACTCCTTGTGGTGTCCTCAAGCTGTTCACAGTCCGTGGGGAGAAGATTCCGTAACAGAAACCAAGATGAAACAGACTGGCATAGAGTGGTCACCTCCCCGCACAGCAGCCTCGTCCTACATTCCCAGCCTCAGAGAAGGGCAGTGATGTTCGCCCCATCTGCCAGCCAGAACTGCTCGCCATCCACAAGACCTCTCTCTTACTTCCCCCATCCAGGCTGTCAGTAAAAGCTGCCAGCTCGGCTGGGCATGATAGCTCACACCTGTAATCCCAGCACGTTGGGAGGCCGAGGTGGGTGGATCACGTGAGGTCAAGACCGGCCTGACCAACATGGTAAAAACCCGTCTCTACTAAATACAAAAAAATGAGCCGGGCGTGGTGGCAGACACCTGTAATCCCAGCTACTTGGGAGGATGAGGCAGAAGAATCACTTGAACCCAGGAGGTGGAGGTTACAGTGAGCTGAGATCATGCCACTGCACTCCAGCCTGGGCAACAAAAGCAAAACTGTCTCTAAAACAAAACAAAACAAAAACAAACAAACAAACAAAAAAACTGCTGGCTGTCGTGTCAAATACATCTAGAATCAAACCCCTTCTCACCTCTCCACTACCGGGTCTGAGCACCTGCCTTTTGAGCCTGGAGGGTAGCCGTGGTCTCCTAGGTGGTCTCCTTCTCCTGCAGAAGCTGGAGTGATACTGGTAGCCTGAACATCAGACCATGCCTGTCTCCTGCTCAGAACCCTCCCATGGTGGTGTCATCTCAGGGGAAAGCAGAGGCTCCCGAGTCCTGGTCCCCACCCCTTCTCCCACCTGCCTGCCCCTCGTCTGCTTATCACAGGGTGTCCTGGCTGTTTTGAACCCGCCAGTCTCAGATACTTTGCACTGGCGGTTCCCTCTGCCTGAATGCTCTTCCAGGATATCTGCACCTCCCAAGCACTCCCTCACCGCCTTCAGGCCTCTGCTCCAACGTCACCTTTGCCGCAAGGACTTTCTGACCACCCTGTTGCAAACTGAAACCCTCCCTGGGTGCCCATCTCTCCTCCCTGTTTCCTCTTTGTTCTTTGCACTCATCACTATGCAATGGGACGCAACAGTGAGCACGGATTGTGGTGAATGCCTGCTGAATGTTCACTGGCTCCGGGCAGGTGTGAAGAGCTGTCCAACTCTAACTCCCTTAATCCTCATGGCAATGCTAGGAAGATGACAATGAACATCGTCCCCACTGCGAGGAAACCGAGGCCCAGGGAGGTTCACCGGGAAGTGGTAGAGCTGGATTTGAAGCCCCGAGTGTGCCAAAGCCTGCCTCCCACTGGTGTCCAAGTTCTGTAAATTCGCCCCCCAGAAGCCCCTCGCGTGGGTCCTCCCTGCCTCGGCTGCCTTCTGCCTCCCTCCTCCGTTCCACTCCTGCTATTGGCTTCCCCCAGGCTGCCTGTCATCATCCTCAGGTGGTCAGTGAATCGCTGGGGAGGCGTCAAGTTTAAAGGCAACTGGGCGTACATCTCGTGTGTGTGTTGGGGGGAGCTGAGTGGGGGCATCGGCTTTGCAGAGGGCTCACCTCCCTTCCCCCTTCTGTCCACTTCTGGCTCTGGAGTGTGGCCTGGTGATCCACCCGTTGAGGACTGTCTGTGTGTGTGGCCTATGACACACTCCTTGGAGGGAGTGCGTCAGAGAGAGCAGCCAGCCCTGGGCCCCTCACTTCCACCTCCAGCCCCAGGCTCTGAATATGGAGTGGGGAGACCTGACCATACCCCTCAGTCCTGGACTATGAGTGGTCACAATAGAGTGGATTTTGGGGTCTTGCACACAGTAGGTGCTTAATACATGACTGTTGGAGGAAGCCAAATTCCTCTGATTCTTCTTCCCTTACTCCAAATCACAGTAGGACAGCTAGGAAATGTCAACTCCTATCTCCTGGACACAACACACATACATACACACACACACACAACACACACGGATCCACATACACACAGACACGTGCAAACACACAAGTGCTTACACATTCAGACACGGACACTCAGACACACAGACATGCAGGTACCGAAAGACACGGAACACAGCACAGACTCATGCCCTCATGCACAAAGACAGATGCACGGATGCATGCTTGACATTCAAGAGAAGTCACACCCCAGTCACCACTGCCTCATTCCTCACCACGCTCCTCAATCTTTGGTTAACGAGGGAAGAAGTTATGGAGGCCACCACAATAGACACATTCGATGGGCCCACAGCGCTGGTTGGGAGAAACAGTCCAGTCACCATTCATTACTGGATAAGCCAGTGATAGGTGGGGCTAAGTCCATGTTGGTCATGCCTTTATGGAGCCCGGGGTGGTGACCAGGGGCTCCTATAGCTGTTTCTCTATCAGTGTGGTTCAGGAGAGGCTGGGGGACTCCTCAGATACTCATAGGCACTGGGGAGTAAGAGTGTCCATTCATTCATTCATTTGTCCATCAGGTATTAATTGAGTGCCTTCCTTCTGCCAGGCCCTCCAAGAGGCTGGGCAACGTCTTAAGCTCGGCCTGCTGGGTTGAGCGCAGTGAGCCCCACCATCCTTTTCACCCCAGGAGATGAGCTCTGAATTGCTGTCCAGCCATGCCCTTCTGGCATTCTCTGTCCTCCCTCTCTGCTCTACATCCCCAGTTCAGCTGGTGTAGCAAGGATGGTGGGAGTTACCCTAGACACCTCACTGGCCACTCCTGCTCAGCCCCCTTTCCTGGAGTGTCCTCATCTCCCTGGCCCCTAAGCCTTCATGGTGTTCTGGAGCTTAGTGTCTGGGCCTCTCCCCTTCTCTCTGGGTACCACTCCCTTGGTGAGTTCACTGAGTCTCATGGCTTTAAATATCACCTACATGCCAACAACGCGAAAACTCACTATCTCTGGCCGGGACCTCTCCTGTGAACACTGGACTCAGGTTCATACCGAGCCCATGACATTGCCCCAGGAAGTCCCACAGGCATCTCTAACTGAGTATGGCTGATATTGAGCCCCAGTCTCAACCTGTTGCTCCCCCATGGGCACGAGTCTTGGCACCATCCTTGCCTCCTTCCTTTCTCTCGAAATCCACATTCAGCCTTTCAGAAAATCCTGTGTGTGGTGCCCTGGAAATATTTTCAACACTGATCCTTTTTCACCCCTTTCACTGCTACCACTCTGGTTCAAGCTGCCATCACCTCCTGCCTAAATTATAGCAACAGAGTTCTAACTCTTCTGTCAGCTTCTGCCCTCATCCCATTTCAGTCCCTTATGAACACAGCAGCCAGAGCCTGTTCAAAAGTGAGATGGTGTCGGTCAACCAGAGCAAACCCCCAAATTCTCGCTGCAACCCACAGGGTCCTTGGGACTCTCCACACCTGCTCTTCCTTTGCCCTTCCTTGCTCACTCCGTTCTTCTCTTACGAGGCTCAGTCCTGTTCCTCAGATATTCCAGGCATGCTCCCAAGCCAGGACCTTTGCACTTACTGTTTGTTCTTCTTTTTATTTTTATTTTTTGAAGTGGAGTTTCGCTCTTGTTGGCGCCTGTAATCTCAGCACTTCGGGAGGCTGAGGTGGGTGGATCACCTGAGGTCAGGAGTTCGAGACCAACCTGGCCAACATGGCGAAATCCCGTCTCTACTAAAAATACAAAAATTAGCCAGATGTGGTGGCGGGCGCCTGTAATCCTAGCTACTCAGGAGGCTGAAGCAGGAGAATCGCTTGAACCCAGGAGGCAGAGGTTTCAGTGAGCCAAGATTGCGCCACTGCACTCCAGCCTGGGTGACAGAGCAAGACTCCATCTTAAAACAAAACAAAACAAAACAAAAAAAGAATTAATTGAGCTGTTTGGGAACATCGAAAACAAGCCCCAGGTCCCTTAGGAGATGCTCTACATGGGTTGAAATCTGCTCTTTGGGGAGAAAGAAGAGTTGCTTGACTGCTTCTTCCCTCTCCTTTCACTTCTGTCCCTATCCTGAAATCTGTCCCCTGCCTCATGGCCCATGCTCCATCAGTGGCCACCTCTGCTGCTGTCAGCTCTGTCTCCCAAACATCTCCTTCCTTCTCACCATCACCATGGTTACACTCTGGTTTCCCCCCACCCCCCAACCCCGCCACCTGGGCTCCCTGCCTCCGTTTCCAACCATCACTACCACAGCAGCCAGGCTGACGTGTCTAAATCGGTCATTCCCATCACACTTAGAATGAGAACTGAGGTCTCCCCTTGGTCCCAGGCCCACATGACTGGGTTCCTGTGCTGTAGGACCCCACTCTACCCCTGCACTGGGCTCCTGCAGGACCAGCCACACCGCTGATCCTCAAACATGATGCTTTGTGTCTGCTTTAAGGACCCTGCTCTTGCTCTTTTCTCTGTCAGCTACTCTTTTCCCTAGAAATCTTACCTAGTTCCCTTTCTTCACTCAGAGAAACTGTGGGACCACCTTATCTAAGTGACATGCCCCCAGGACCCACTGGTCCCTCCCCCATCACTCTCCACTCTCCAACTCCTCCCAGACCACTCAGAAACTATCTCAGCTGGGGCTGGGCATGGTGGCTCACGCCTGTAATCCCAACACTTTGGGAGGCTGAGGCAGGCGGATCACCTGAGGTCAGGAGTTTAAGACCAGCCTGGCTTACTTGGTGAAACCCCATCTTTATTAAAAATACAAAAAATTAGCCAGGCATAGTGGCACACGCATGTAATCCCAGCTACTCGGGAGGCTGAGGCAGGAGAATCACTTGAACCCGGAAAGCAGAGGTTTGGTGTCACTTGCACTCCTACCTGGATGAAAGAGCAAGAGACTCCATCTCAACAACAACAACAACAAAACTATCTCAGGGTGCAGAGGGCAGGGAGAGGGTGTTTCACACTTGTTTATTACTTGTTTCTTACACTAGGATATACCCTTCATGAAGGCACTGGCCCTCTTTGTTTGATTTACTCTTGGATCCCCAGGACTGACAATAGTGTTGGCACTCAGTGAGTGCTTAGTAAATATCTCTCAAGTGAATGAATGAATGAATGGGCTCTGGTGCCATCTTCTGTAGGGAACCCTTCTGGAAGGACCTCCTCTGGTCTGGGTTAGGGAACGGGTTCCCTCAGCACCACACGCTTCCTTCTATTCCAGCATGCAGCATAAACATTAGGTCCGTAGGTCTCCCTCCAGATGGCTAGCCCTCAGGGAGAGGGGCTGCTTCTGCCCCCTCACAGCCTCCCCTGCGGCAGATGAGCTGTGCAGATGGGTTTGACAGACCTTAACTAGGAGTGGACTCAGGCCCTGCCCACCCCAGGTGCAGCTCAGCCCGCCTCCTTGGGCCTAAGCTCTGCACACCTCTGGAAGCCACCTGCCTACCTCTGGCGAATGGGGACCCAGCTGTTTTCTTCTGGAAGCCTGTTGCTTGCATTGATCTCGGGGCATTAGACTATGATTTACTTGAGTGTTCGCATATTCACCCGCCCAGTCACTTCATTGCTGAGTCATCAAAGTGCTTTTTTGGGTCAAATTCCCTGCCATGGCCTTTTCTGGGTGCTTGGGGTGCAGAAATGAATGGGATATAGCTCTGCCTTCAAGAAGCTCATAGCCTCTTGGGGATCCCAAGTGTGAACCAGCAAAATTGCAGCAAAGTGTGGTCAGGGTTGAATTGTAGACATATGCAGCGTGCCAGGGAGGCCCCAGAGGAGCTTCTGAATCAGAAGCAGGGGTAGGGAGTGGGGGCAGGGGGAATCCTTCTAGAAAAATCATCCCTGTCTCCCAGCTTCTCTCAAGATCTAGGTTAGAACTTCGTAGAGAATGATAGAAACTCATGTCTTCCAGCTTTAAAAAATGATTTTTGTTGTCCAGCCCAGGACTAGCATTTTATAGACCAGGGGTCAGCAAACTATACCAAATGAAGACTGCTGCCTGGTTGTGTAAATCAAGTTAAGCTTCACTGTAACACAGCCACACATATGCCTCCTTATTGTCAGTGGCCACAAGAGCAGAGTTGGGTAAATGGGACAGAGACTGTATGGCCCCAAAAGCCTAAAATATTCAACATCTGATCCTTTACAGAAAAAGTTTGCTGACCCCTGTTACAGATGTTCAAAAAATATTGTTGGATTAAGTCAACTCAAATCAGACCTTCAGAATCCTGTGTTGCCAATCTGAGTCCAAGTCTTTTGTCCAGGGACACCAAAATGAACCAAATACTCTATGCTCTATGCTCTTCTTTCTTAAAAACAAGGAAATGGAGGTGTTGAATTGTTAGGAATTGCCACTGAAGAATCCTCTATCTCTTCTTAACAAAAAGCATTCATTGAGCTGTTATAAGGGCAGCAATGAATGAGACAAGTTTCCTGCCCCCAGGCGCTTACTGCCTAGCAGATAAAGCATGACATAATTCAGACTCCACCTGGTGAGCCCTGTGCTCCGGGAGTATGGCTCCCAGTGTGAGGCTTGGCTTTGCTTGCTGGCTTCTGCCTTCTACATTCAGGCCTCACCTCTATCATGCAGTGTCTCCCAAGTTGAGCTGTTTTTCCAAGGACCCTCCCCGCCAGGCTGTGCTCTTCTTGGGGACAGGGACTGCGTCTCCCTCATCCATCTTGGCCTCCCCAGCACTGAGCACAGGATCCAGCACACAGAAGCTCAACCCACATTTACTGCACAGCCGGGTTCCTGCAGCCCCACCCCAGACACAGTCGTAGGTAACAGGTAACCACAACCAAATGGCCTGTTAGGAATTCCAGTTAAGAGCAACGTCTTGAGGGAATTCATAAAAGGAAATGACGAGCAGGGTATGATATTTTTTCCTTAAAAAAAAAGAATCTAAAAATTGCATCGTGTTGCCTCCCTCTCTCTTCCCAGCTGCCTGACTGACTTCACATTCCACGGGCTTTTCAATGAAACCAGATTCCAGGCTGACCTGAGAGCTGGGCTTGATGTGAGAAGTAATTATTGAAAGAGACAGGGGCAATCTATATAATAAAATGCCTCCTACATGCTTCATAAAAGTGATCTGAGGGTAATGGCAACCCTTGTGCCATTGGGGAGGGGAGGTGGAAGGGTCTGGAGCAGAGGTGGGGATGCTCCTGGGAGGAGAGCAAACCTCCTTCCAAAGAGATGGCCTGAGAACCTTTGGCTTTGCTGTCCCAGGCATCAAGGACTCTCAGCCCCTCTCTTGGAAATCCCTTTCTCAGGGAATAGGTAGCCTTGTTAGTTTTTGCTGATACTTGAGACATTTCCTTGGGGCCTCAGACTGCTTTCTCTTGATAATATGTCTCAGGTGGATTTAAGATTGCAGCTGTTACATCAGGATTTAACTTTGACTTACTTGACTTGCGGGGGAAGAAAAAAAATCTCTCTCTTTTTTTTTTTTTTTTTTTTCATTAGAAGTTCCAATCTGGCACTGCCTGGTGGGTTACTTCATCCAATTATTCAAGAAATATTCACTGAGCACTTATTACATGCCAAGCACTGGGCCGAGAATATAATGGTGAATGCTAGGGTGAGTCCATACGCTAGCAGAGTTGGGAGATGGTTACTCAAATAGTCAAGGACCCCACAGCAATGATAAAGTACTGTCCTCTGGGAACTCATGCAGAAGGCAGGAAGGACTTCCTGGAGAAGGTGATGTTTTAGCTGAGGTCGACTGAGTAGGAGTTTGCCAGACAAAGATGGGGAGGGAAGGGCATTGCAGGCAGAGGGAACAGCATGTATGAAGGTCTGCACTCCGGAAAGGAGAGAGATTCAGCTTTTGCCTGCCCTCTGCTGTGATGAGGGCCTCTAGATAGGCCTGGTCCTTGGCTCTGTGAAGGATGGAAGGGCAGGGCCCACCACCAGGAGGGAGATAAAAACAATTGTGTGCACTCACGGAGGAAATATTCTGCTGTGTCAGCTTCGTAATCTGCATCCTCTGGGAAGTGATCGATTTGCTTGCACAGACCTTTGAAATTCCCTGCAAAACAAGGGGAGAAGGAGCGCATGAAACATCATAGTTTTGGGGGCGCTTAGGGCCCACCTGCCTCTTCTAGACTTCTGGCTCTTTGGAAACTCACTCAGCCGTCTCCCTCACCCCTGAAGGAAGGTTTCATTTTGTCTGTTTGGACATCTGCCTGGTGAATCACAATACACACCCGCAGTACTGCGGAGAGGATCTAAAGCCGAGGACTTCAAAACGCTGCCTTCTGTCCCTGCACCGAAGCTTCTGAGGATTAGCGGAGGCTTGGCAGTGGTGGAGGCTTGATTCCGGGCTGGGGACTGCCACGGAGGAGGCTGACGAACACTCCTCAGCCCGTCTCTGTGCCCCAGCTTGGCTGGGAGTCACCCTGCATTTTACATGTGAGAAAGCAGCAGATCACTTTCTAAAGGGGACACACCCCACACTGGTGCTGCCAGATGCTGCCACAGCCCTTTAGAAGAGCCTGCAAAACACTTTCCCATCTGCAATTGCACGAAATTCACCAAACCCAGCCGCCAACCGCTCTGAAATAAATATGGGGGTGGGGAGGAGATTGAGCCCCCTGGGGGCTGTACCCTTGGCCAAGTTCTTGAACTACAACTCAATTTGGTTCCACCACAGGCCTGTGAGAGGGGTCTTATCATCCCCATTGTACGGATGAGGACACTGAGGCTCAGGGAGGCTAAACTATCTGAGTAAATACTTGTGGCTAGGATATGATGGAATCAGGGCTCCAACTAGGGTCTTTTGACTCTAAACATTTCCTTGGTGCCTGCTGGGAAGGTGAGAACCGGCCCGGGGCAAATCCCAGCACAGTGTCACAGGCAGGTCCTCCCCTATGTTCACTGATGAGTGAGTGAACTCTTGAATGCAGCCTTTCCAAAAACTGATAAGTAGCATAGACCGTACAATCACCAGAGCATCGGCTTCCTGACAGCAGAGACTGTTTCATTCACCATCTTATCCCCAGCACCAGCATAGGCACAGCGAACGTCCTTTAACCTTCTCTGAATGGAAGAAGAATTGGGTGGGGTGTATGCACAGTGGGTAAGACGCAGGTTGCACAGCTAGACTGCCTGGGTCCAGCTGTGTGTCACTCAATGTCCTCACCTGAGAGTGGCAATAACAAGAATTCTTCCCTGGCAGATTGTCGTGGAGGTTCACTGAGCTGATGCATGTTGAGTAGTCAGAACAGTGCCTGACACATTTAGGAAGTCCTTGGGGGCATTGACGTGAGAGAGAAATGAAATTTGACTATGTCCAGCCACTGACTTAGTAGCTAGTGTGACCTAATTAATAGAGCCCTCAATACATGTTGGCAATGATTTCCTTCTACAGTCCTGAGACTATGTCTTATAAAGTAGAGGCAGATTCCAGTATGTACTATAGATATTACTCAGGAATTTTACGGTATTACATATACCTTTTTTTTTTTTTTCTGAAATGGAGTCTCACTCTGTCACCTAGACTTAAGTGCAATGGCACGATCTCGGCTCACTGCAACCTCCGCCTCCCGAGTTCAAGCGATTCTCCTGCCTCAGCCTCCCAAGTAGCCGGGGTTACAGGCACACACCATCATAACTGGCTAATTTTTGTATTTTAGTAGAGACGGAATTTCACCATATTGGCCAGGCTGGTCCCCCACTCCTGACCTCAAGAGATGGCAGCTACCGTGGCCACCAAAAGTGCTGGGATTACAGGCATGAGCCACTGTGCCCAGCCTAGACCTATATGTATGTACAAAATATAGAATTATATATTAGTTTGGTGCAAAAGCAATTGTGGTTTTTGCCATCCAGGTAATAGTGAAACCGTAATTACTTTGCACCAACCTAATAGTACGCAGGTATATAGTATACAGGGATACTTATTACTACATAGAAATATAAGCATTTTAGGAACTTCTGGCTATGCTGCATATAATGGAAAAGAGGAACCTCTGTAACTTCCTTTCACACATGAGTTCTCCCTGTACCAAATTCACCAACTTTTTCTACAAGAGAAACAATTCCCCAGAGCATATCGGGACTTCCGGTCGCTTCACTGAAGCTTGGTAGGGCCACTCAAAATGGTCCCATGGGCAGGTGTCTTCTCTGAGTGTTTTGGGTTCCGTGCTTTTTGCTGTTCCCACCCCTCTCCTGTCATGGCTTCTCTGCCCTCCTGCATCTTGGGGTGTTAAAAGGAAGCCTTGTCCCCTCCGTAGTGCCTTGTTTCCCTAATCCAACCAAACACCCTTCTCTGTGGCAAAAGTCTTCATACCAGCTGCTAAGAGGATAACAAATTCTCCCTATTGTTACAATTATGAATCAGTGTATTTGAAAAGCACTTTGCGAAGCACTTTCATATCCTTTCAATTCAATCTGACAAATATTTCAGCAAGCCGGTGCCAGGCATCTTTATAAAGAATCTGTGCAGGAGTGAGGCTCAGAGAGCAGTACTGACATGCCCCGAGGCGTCCCACAAATTGAGGACAGAGCTTAACCCAGAAGGGCCCCAGCTGCATCCTGGTGGGCCACACCCACTCCTGTTCCCCACAGGAACAGGAGGGTGGAAAGGGAGGGATTATGAGGATGGATCATGGAGTCCAAGCTGGGTAAACAGGGAAATGAGGACCTGAAGGGCAAGTGAGGCAGTGCAAAGGCAGGGGTGCGGGTGGAGCAGGGGAGGGCAGTCAATGCTTTTGAGCCTAGGGTTGGGGTGGGGTCAAAGCATTATTGAAATGGGGGTGCATGGGAGTGAGCTGCAAGGGTGGCACGTGGTAGCCAGAGAGTGGAATGTAAAAGACAGAGTGGAGGGGGTGCGGGTATTGGAAATGCCAAGGGCAAGGGTAAGACCCCACAGGAACAGGAGCTCACATTCTACGGGGAGCCTGGTGGCTCCTCCGGTGCAAGCCTGGGCCTCACTCATCCTTGGACCATCGGCTCCTAGCACAGTGCCTGGCATAGAAGGAGGGTTCAGGAGATGCTAACAGAGAGGCCGTGTGAGATAATCAGTGGCCCAGACCTCTCCTCGAGGCCTAGACCTGGGTATCCAACTGCCTATTTGATGTCTCTTGGTGGATGTTTTAAAGGCACTGAACGTGAACTCTTGATCTTTCCCTCCTGCCTGGTGCTCTGGAGGCCCCAGTTAGCTCGGCAAATGCTTCTCCAGGACTTCCTGGTGTAAGCCTGAGCCTAGTTGTCAGCGCCGACATCTATCTCTTCCTCCTCCCTGCAGGCTCCATCCATCAGGGTGTCCTGTCTGTGCTAGATTCTTAGTGTCTCAAACTTGCCTGATGCCTCTGAGACAGCACCGCCCACCACCAGGCCACCATCCCTGCTCCCTGGATGGCTGCCGTGGCCTCCCCACTCATCAGTTTGCACCCACTCTTATCCTTCTCTACAGAGCTATGACAGTGATCCTTTGTACATGCAAATCTGATCATGCCACCTCCAGCTCGGAAACACTCCAGCTTCCCAGTGCTCTCGGGGAAAAGCTCAACATCTCTAACAAAGCCTGACCCTCAACCTCCACCTCTGGCCTCACCTCCCACCTGCCTCCTCCCTCCCTGCTCATCTCTGCCTTCTTTCCTGCCACGCTCCCTCCTACCTCAGGACCTTGGCACATGCGTGCTGGTCCTGCTGCCTGAGCGCCCACCATGTCCTTTGTTGCCTCTTTCTCCTAACCTCCCTGTGTCTCCCTGCACTGTGCTACTGGGGTGTCCTCCATTAGCTGGCTAGTGCTGGCTGCTTTGTGTTGGAGGGAGATATTAAGGCCTGTATGCTACTAGTGGGAATGTTCTAGTAGAGAGGGAAGAAGGGAAGGACTGGGGGCAGTGGCTCAGGCTTTAGCTTTGGGAAGCTGAGACAGGAGGATCCCTTGAACCCAGGAGTTCAAAACCAGCCTGGGCAACATAGCAAGACCCTATATCTACAAAAAATAAAAACTAATTAGCCAAGTGTGGTGGTATGTGTCTGTGGTCCTAGCTTACTTGGGAGGCTGAGGCAGGAGGATCCCTTGAACCCAGGTGTTCGAAGCTGCAGCGAGCTAGGATAGCACCATTGCACTCCAGTCTGGTGACAGAGCAAGACTCTGTCTCGAAAATAAAATAAAAATAAAAAAGTAAAAGAAAGAAGGACAGAAGGGATGACCTGCAGAGATGGGGGCGCAATACAGGTGCACTGCGCAAGGAGACGAGGCCCAGGACACAGTGCAAGGATGGATGGTGCTGTGCCAGGAGGGATGGCAGAGCTCGTGGGTGCAGTGCTGGGGATGGGCAGACATGGTGGGAGGGTATAACACTTCTCTTCTGCTTGCTTCTATTTTCCCGACGAAATGGGAAGTAGGAGCATTAACTGAGAGGACGGGGAGGAAGGGTTGGGGATGGGAGGACAGAGGAAGGGAAGCGAGAGTGGGAGGGAGTGGACCAGGCTGTGAAGTATGTGTGTCAGTGGCATGAAGGTCTCTTCTGAGATTCTGTGGCTTTCTCCGGCCACATTCGGGGCGTGGGTGCAGTTAGCTGCAGAGTCGCCTCTAACCAGGAGGAGGTTTGTGAGGTGAGTGCAACAGGGAGAGGGTGGAGAGGAGGGATTATGAGGATGGATCATGGAGTCCAAGCTGGGTAAACAGGGAAATGAGGACCTGAAGGGCAAGTGAGGCAGTGCAAAGGCAGGGGTGGGGTCAAAGCATTATTGAAATGGGAGTGCATGGGAGTGAGCTGCAAGGGTGACACGTGGTAGCCAGAGAGTGGGATGTAAAAGACAGAGTTGAGGGGGCGCGGGTATTGGAAATGCCAAGGGCAAGGGTAAGAGCCCGAATGAGGTGGCTCGGGACAGGTGGAGGTAGGATGATCTTCAAGTACGCACTGGAAAGGTCATACAAATTAATAGATAAGGCAAAACTACAATGTTCGCTCATATGTTCTGTATACATCAAGTATATATTAAGAAACTGCCTACCCGGTTAAAATGTGAAGGGCAAATGATTCATCAAATTATTCTAATAAGCCCCAAACCACCGACTGGGTTTTAGAAATGAATGGTGTGATCTTTTGATGATGAGGCTGTTATGAGCTAAATGATGGCTTGACTGGACCATGCTTTGACACAGGGAACCATACCAGATGCTCCCTAAACTTCCCTGTTAGAGTAAGGGTCATTCCATCTCGGCGAGTGCAGAATCTTCTCCTAACTTGTCCTCTACTGTTTGACTGGAGGACCTCTCCATGCCCAGCAGCCTCAGGAGGTCAGGGCCACTCTGCTTCTCTTGCCCCCACCCTTGGGGTGGGCCTTGGAGCTTATAGAACCTGAGAACAGAGCTGAGATCTCAACCCAGCCTTGGGCAGCGAGGAGAGGAGATGGAGCCTTAGTCCCAGCTCCTCTCTTCTCTCTGCCGGGCCCAACACAGGAGCCACCCCTGCCCCCGGCCAGCTTCCCTGACATAGCAAGACTGATTGGTACAACAGAATTTCAATATTTAACAATGGGTGAGGCAGCGCTGGCACATCAGGTTGGAGTGAAGGGGTCAAGATCAGGGACTGCAGGGGCTGCTTGCCTGGTTGTAGAATCTCCAAGGATGATAACGGGAGCAGCATTGGAGGCAGAGGCAGTGAGCCAGCGCTCAGCTCCCCAAGGACTGAATGACGGTGGCCATGAGGGAGTCAGACAGGTAGGCTGAGATGTGTTTCACAGAGACAGGGAGTTTAGGGAGGAGGCAGGGAAATGGACCGGAAATGTTGATGAGGTCCAGGGAGGCCTGGGATGTGGGCAGTAAAACACTCTCCACAGTGAGAGTTTGCAGGGGCGGTGGTGTCCTTCGGGGAGAGCCAGGTTTCCATTAGAGCAAGGACAGGAAGGGGGGATTCTGCTGGCACTGTGACCTAAATTCTAGAAGGTGCCATGGCAAGGATTTAGGAGGGCGGGGGAGTTAGAGATCCAGCCAGATCAGGGGACACATGGCCCTGAGGGACAAGTGATGAGTAGGGAGGAGTGATGGGGGTAAACTGGGATACAGGTCATGGTGAGATTGGTTCCAACGCCTCCGGTGGCGATGAGGCTGTGAGGAGCACAGGGTGCCCAGGAGCACAGGGTGCCCAGGAGCACTTGGACCTCAGTGGGCCCTGGATTCAGTCTGACTAATGGTGGTGCTGGGGAAGGGTGTGGGAGGGGAGGGGATACTAGCAGCACTCAAGCATTAGAGGTGAAATTTGAACTTCGTAGGACATCTGCGTCAACAGATATCACTCCAGTAAGAGGAGAATGGTGAGAGGTGATGAAATGAATGAGATTTCATTTCCCTCAGGCCAGCCTGGGGTTCCATTGTATTTCCTTCTGGTTGGTGGTAATCTACCCTGGGGGTTGTGATGGCTTCAGGCACAGATGGATCCAGGTGCTCCAAAATCTGGAATCTCTCTCCATCTCTGACTTTCCTCCCAGCTGGCTTCATTTCTAGGCATCCTCTCTCCCTATGGTGGAGACTAAGGGGTCAAGTGCCTAGCACTGGGATGGTAGAGGAAAATCTAACCTAATCTCTGCCTTTCAGGCTCACATTCTAGGGAGAAAGACGGTACAGAATTTAGAGTGCAACGCCTCACATAATATATTAGAAGGAGGTACGAGGCCTTATGGCAGCACAATTGTTCAGCTATCATTTATGTAGCACCAACTCTATGCCATGCTTTGTGCAACCTGCTGAGAACACAGAGGGGGAAAAATATACTTTCTGTCCTCAAGGAACTTGCAGTCTATGGTAGCAGACAGAAAACACACACTGTGGTGTAGAGGGTGTGTGTGATGACAGAGGACAGCGGAGCGTGTCTGGGGCACACAGAAGGAAGGCATGTCCAGGCGTGAGAGTGTGTGGGTGACACAGGTCTCCTGAGGAAGAGCAGGTGCCTGAGCTGACACAAAGTGGAGGAGTCAGCCTGGTAAAGCAGGGAGGGGTCTGTGTCTGTGTGTGTGTGTCTGTGTGTGTCTGTGTGTGTATGGGTGTGTGCGTCTATGTGTGTGCATGCGTGTGTGTCTGTGCATGTGCATATGTGTTTGTGTGTCTGTGTGTGCATGGATGTGTGTGTGTGTGTGCATGGGCGTGTGTGTGCATGTGCGTGTGCGTGTGTGTCTATGTGTACCTGGGTGTGTGTGCATGCGTGTGCATCTGTGTGTGCATGGGTGTGCGTCTGTGTGTGCATGGGCATGTGTGTCTGTGCATGTGCGTGTGTTTGTGTGTCTGTGTGTGCATGGGTGTGTGTGTGTGCATGCGTGTGTGTGTCTGTGTGTGCATGGGCGTGTGTCTGTGTGTGCATGGGCGTGTGTCTGTGTGTCCATGGGCGTGTGTCTGTGCATGGGCGTGTGTGTCTGTGCATGTGCGTGTGTGTGTGTGTCTCTGTGTGTGTCTGTGTGTACATGGGTGTGTGTGTGTGTGTGTTCATGGGTGTGTGTGTGTGTCTGTGTGTGCATGTGTGTTTGTGTGTCTGTGTCTGTATGTGTACGTGTGTGTCTGTGTCTGCGTGTGTGTGTGTGCCTGTGTATATGTGTGCATGTGTGTTTGTCTCTCTGTGTGTACATGGGTGTGTGTGTGTGTCTGTGCATGGGTGTGTGTGTCTATGTGTGTGTATGTGTCTGTGTGTGTAGGCGTGATGAGGACGTGGTGGAAGGGTGAGGAGGGCTTTCTAGCAAGAGCAGTCAGGGAAGTGTGGGACACAGGAGGGAACACACTGTCCCCGTGGGTGGGAGAAGGTTTCGTAGAGCAGAGTTGGGAGTAACAGGACTTGAGAGAAGGCCCGAAGCCAGCAGTGTGTGTGCCGGCTCGCCCCTGCTCAAGTGAGCTCATCGCCAGTGTCTTCCCAGCTCTTGTTAGCAGTTTGAAATTGAATACGGTTGGCGTATTCACACGGTGGGAACCCACGGCAAATGCTACAAACCAAGGTCCCCACCTCCCACCCAGGGAACTGGTTGTTAAACATTTACCAGCACACTACTGGATGAAGGGTGATCCTGTGTGAGGGGTCAGCTGGTACAATAGACGTGACAAATTGGTGGGATTGGAGATTTGCAAAAGGACTGGGCCCATCGGAGGGCTGGGTGGGTGAGGGTGAGGGTGGACGATGACTGGAGCGGAGCGCAGGGGTCTCACTCTCCCCTGCCCCCTCGGGAATTGGCTTTGAGCTTCCGGAGGAAAGGGGATGCAGGGAAGACTCCCCCACCAAGAGTTATTCAGCTAAGGGGCTCAACAACCATGACTCTCCATGGAACCCCCATCCCAGAAGATTGGCAGTGCCCCGCCAAGCCGAGTGAGTTGAGGCCCCGCCGAGACGGAAAGGCCAAGGGCTGCGCCGTGGGCTGGCACAGTTCTGGCTCCAGGAGTTCACCGTTTCAGGCTGGGAATTGCAGCTTGCAGGTATTAAGTAGTTTAAGAGGAGGTTTCATCAGCTTTGTAAAAAGCACATTAATATCTCACACCAACTGCTGTCTTGTTTCTTTAGACACAATAAACTCCGCATAAACCTGGTCATTAGGGGCTGAACAGACTCTGTTTTATTTTCCACATATTCATGAGAAGCTGAAAGAGCAGCTCTGGAGCCAGGAGGGGACACGGTGGAGCGAGCTGAGGCGTGGGGAGGAGGCTGTCTGAGTAAATTTTTAAGTGAAGCAAATGAAGGGTTTGGTGGGAGCTGCTTTCTCTATGTTTTCAACCTTTGCTGCTCCTGGCTTTTTGCTTTCCTGGCAAGACCCTCCCTGACGGCAGGGATTCGGGAGGCCTCAGGGAGGGTGGGCCATGCCTGGCTTGTTTCTGGCTGGAACCCCAGGGCCCTGGGCACAGCGCAGCCACCAGCTTGGGTTGGATGGTTTGCAACAACAGAACATGTGGCATCCTATGAGTTTGATCGTTCTTTTGTTCGTTCATTCATTCTTTCAGTGGGTAGTTTCTTTTCTTTTTTTTTTTTTTGGGATGGAGGGAAGGGAGGAAGGGCTAGGGGTCAAGAAGGGAGAGAGCAGTCTCAATGGCTACTTTCGAATGCCTGCTGTGTGCTAGCCACTGGGCAGGGTGACATGAAGTAAGTGGTCTGTCCTGCTTGCCTGCCATGAATTTGCTCCTTCCATTGACTCTGAGCTCCCACTTCACTGAAGTCCCCAGCACTCAGGAGCTGACCCCAACAATGAGCAATTGCTCATCCAACCTTCAGTTGCATCCTGTCCTGGCTCTGGTCTCCATAGCTACCTCTTTAGTTCTTCTTCTTTTTATTGAGACAGGGTCTTGCTGTGTTGCCCAGGTTGGAGTGCAGTGGCGCAATCATGGCTCACTGCAGCCTTGACCTTCTGGGCTCAAGAGATCCTCCCACCTCAGCCTCCCGGGTAGCTGTGACTGTAGGCATGTGTAGTCTAATTTTTGTATTATTTTGTAGAGAGGGGTCTCGCCATGTTGCCTAGGCTGTTCTTGAGCTCCTGGGCTCAAGTGATCCGCCCTCCTCAGCCACTCGGGTTCCTTCTTTAGTTTTTCTTTTCTTTCTTTTTCTTTTCTTTTTTTTTTGGAGACAGTCTCTCTCTGTTGACCAGGCTGGAGTACAATGGCACGATCTCAGCTCACTGCAACCTCCGCCTCCCAGGTTCAAGCAATTCTCCTGCCTCAGCCTCCCAAGTAGCTGGGATTACAGGCACCAGCCATCACCCCTGGCTACTTTTTCGTATTTTTAGTAGAGATGGGGTTTCGTCATGTTGGCCAGGCTGGTCTTGAACTCATGACCTCAGGTGATTCACCCACCTCGGCCTCCCAAAGTGCTGGGATTACAGGCAAGAGCCACCGTGCTGGGCCCCTTTAGTTCTTTACACGTGATTTGGGGGAGGAGATTGGGCTCCAGAGTTAGAAAGATCTGGCTGCTAAGCTTGGCTCTGTTACCTAGTAGCTGTGTGAATTTGAGCAAGTTATGTGAAAACTGTGCCTCAGTTTCCTTTGCTGTAAGAAGACAATATCAGTCCTTGCCGAGGGGGTAAAGGGATTGACTCTGAAGACTCAGTGAAATAACAGAAGTGAAGGGGCCCAGTGCAGTTCCTAACCCAGAACAGACACTCAACAACGTAGGTCCTCCTTTTTCTTCTTCTTCAAATGACGCCTCTTTCAGGAGGCCTTTCTTGATTGCCCTTAGCCGGGAAGACTTTTGCTCTCCTATGCTCCTTTGCAGTGCCTTTTCAGCATTTTAATGGACATGGGAAGCCCCTGGGGATCATGTTAAGCCAGGTGCAGATTCGGTGACACTCTGTATTTCTCATGAGTTTGCAGCAGTACCCACGGTGCCAGGCCCCAGTGGGGGGCCATGCTTTGGGTTGGGTAGCGAGGCTGCCAAGCACCTTTTAGCTGCTTTGGTCATATTCTGTTTGTGTATGGTTGTTTGGGAACAAGAAGCTGGAACTCTGTAAGCTCCTTAAGGGCAGAATTTCTTCTAGAGGATTCCCTGAATGTATCATATTTTCCTTGATTCTAAGACGTTCACATGCAAATTTCAATGTTTCTGAAATTGAGATGTGTCTTATAATTCATGAGTTCACTTCACTGCGGTGTGTCTCTTTTTTCCTGAAAAATCATTATCACATTGATGGCGTGCCTTTTAATTAATGGTAATGGCTGCCTGACAAAAGTTTATTGAACAAATAACTAAATGAATGAGTTAGTGTGTGTGGGTGGCCAGGGACTGTACTATACATTTCCATTCACCTAAACAGTTGAGCGTCATGCCAAATATTAGAATCCCTGGGGCACCAGGATCTTTTGCACTTTTCTTATGAAAAACCTACTTGACTATACCTGGCCAGGCCCGGTGGCTCACGCCTGTAATCTCAGCACTTTGGGAGGCTGAGGTGGGCAGATCACCTGAGGTCAGGAGTTCGAGATCCCCCTGGCCAACATGGTGAAACCCCATCTCTACTAAAAATACAAAAATTAGCCAGGTCTGGTGGCAGGGGCCTGTAATCCCAGCTACTCAGGAGGTTGAGGCCTGAGAATCGTTTGAATCTGGGAGGCGGAGGTTGCAGTGAGCCAAGATTGTGCCGTTGCACTCCAGCCTAGGCGACAAGAGCAAGAATCCATCTCAAAAAACAAACAAACAAACAAACAACCAAACAAAAAACACCTATTTGACTATTTGACTATATCTGGCTGAGCACGGTAGCTCATGCCTGTAATCCCAGCACTTTGGGAGGCCAAGGTGGGTGGGTCACTTGAGATCAGGAGTTCTAGACCAGCCTGGCCAACATGGTGAAACCCGGTCTCTACCCAAAATACAAAAATTAGTCGGGTGTGGTGGCACACACCTGTAGTCCCAGCTACTGGGGAGGCTGAGGTGGGAGAATTGCTTGAACCCAGGAGGTGGAGGTTGCAGTGAGCTAAGATCATGCCACTGCACTTCAGCCTGGGTGACAGAGTGAGACCCTGCCCCAACTCCATATCTATTTGAATATATCAAAATATACATATAGCCCACAACTCAGCAATTCTGCTTAGAAATGTGTGTTGAAGAAACACTTGCATACATGCACACAATGTTTGAGAATGTTCATAATAGCACTGCTCATAACAACAACTAACTGGGAATAGCCCAGATTTCTATTATCAGAAAAATGATAGCAGCTTGTAGTATATTGATGTAATGTAGTAGACAGCAGTGAAAATGAGTGAATTACAGCTACACAAGTCAACCCAGATGAATTCCACAAACATAGCACTGGACAGAAAAAATCAAGCTGCAGAAAAATACATATGGCATAATTCCATTTTCACAAAGTTAAAAACATGTACAACTAGTTATAGATTATTTAGAAATACATGTGTATGTGGCAAAACTATAAAGTCAAGCAAGAGAATGATAAACATCAAGTTTAAGAGTGTTTGTAGCTGGGCGTGGTGGCTCACACCTGTAATCCCTGCACTTTGGGAGGTGGAGGTGGGAGGATCGCTTGAGCCCAGGAGTTCCAACCCAGCCTGGGCAACATGGCGAAATCCTATCTCTACAAAAAAATAAAAAATTAGCCAAGCATGGTGGTGCACACCTGTAGTCCCAGCTACTCAGGGTGCTGAGGCAGGAGGACTGCTGGAGCCTGGGAGCCTGAGGCTGCAGTGAGCCATGATCATGCTACCGCACTCCAGATTGTTTGACAGAGGAAGACCCTGTCTCAAAGAAAAAAAAAAAGAATGTTTTCCTGAGATAGGGTAGGGCACACAACTGCTTCAATGTCCCAGGAATGCTCTATTTTTTAATTTGGTAGTGAGTGCATAAGCACTCTTCATTTTATCGTTATTCTTTATTCCCTGCTGTGACAGAGGCTGTTTCCAAATATATCTTGTTCTTTTCAAGTTTTCCCTGGACATATGGCTTCCCAGAATGTAGACTTTAGTTCCCAACTTCCCTTGCAGCTAGAGGTGGCCATGTGACAAAGTTTTGACCAATGGGATGCAAGCGGAAATGGTGGGAATGACTTGGGAGGAAAGGCCTTCAGGGTATGGGATGTGCCCTTCTCAGTCCTTTCCTCTTGGCACGTGGACTAAGGAGCTCCAACCGCCATCTTGGTCGATGAGGCAATCTTGAAAATGGAGAGCTGCATGATGGTAGAATAAGATAAAGGGTATCCGAGCCACACCACCATGGAGTGTTATAGCAGTCGTGGACAACTTATCTCCATAGCAGTGCAATGAGAAAGAAATAAACTATCAACTATCTTTATTTTCTTACTTTTAAGTTTTTTAGAGAGAAGCTCTTGCTTTGTCACCCAGATTGGATCGTAGTGGCATGATCATAGCTTACTGTGACCTCAAACTCTTGGGCTTAAATGATCTTCCTTCCTCCATCTCCTGAGTAGCTGGGACTACAGGTGCATGCCACCACACCTGTCCTATCTTTTTAATTTTAGGTAAATAAACCAAAAAAACAACAACAACAACAAAAATAAAATGCACGAAACTTTATAGCCAAACCTAATCCTGATGAACATAATCTGTACAAGTTAAAATAATCTTTAAAAAAGCTTGATTTTTAATTTTTTTTTTTTTTTGATATGGAGTCTTGCTCTGTTGCCAAGGCTGGAGTGCAATGGTGCGATCTCGGGAGGCAACCTCTGCCTCCCGGGCTCAAGTGATTCTTGTGCCTCAGCCTCCTGAGTAGTTGGGATTTCAGACATGTACCACCAAGCTTTGTTAATTTTTGTATTTTTGGTAGAGACGGAGTTTTACTATGTTGGCCGGGTCTGGAACTCTCAACCTCAGGTGATCTGCCTGCCCTGGCCTCCCTAAGTGCTGACATTATAGGCGTGAACCACCGCTCCCGGCCTAAAATTTTTTTTAAGTACGTTTTATCGTGTATACTTTAAGGTATACAACATGATGTTGTATGATTACATATATACAGCAAAAGGGTTGCTATAGTGGAAAAAATAAACACATCCATCATCTCACATAGTACTCAGTTTTTCCCTGTGTGGCAGGAGCAGCTATAACCTCATTTAGCAAAAATCCTGAATACAGTACACTATTATTAACAATAGTCCCCATGTTGTACATTAGGGCTCTGGACTTGTTCACCCTATACATTTGCTACTTTGAATCCTTTGACCTATATCTCTCCATTTCTTCCCTGTCACCCAAGATCTTGGTAACCACTGTTTTATTCTCTATCTCTACATACTTGATATTTGACTTTTTTTTTTTTGGTAAAGATTTCATATCAGTGGGGTCATAAAATAGTTTTCTTCCGTGTCTGGCTTATTTCACTTAGCATATTGTCCTCCAGGTTCATGCACATTATGGCAAATGGCAGATCTCTCCCTTTTTAAAGGCTGAATCATAAATAATATTCCATTGTATGTAAACACCATAGTTTCTTTATTCATTCATCCATTGATGGACATCTAGATTGTTTCCATATTTTGGCTATTGTGAGTATTGCTGCAATGAACATGGGGGTGTAGATACCTTTTTTATTATTTTTTTTTTTTGCGGGGACAGGGTCTCCCTTTGTTGCCTAGGCTAGAGTGCAATGGCACAGTCTCGGCTCACTGCAACCTCCGCCTCCTGGGTTCAAGTGATTCTCATGCTTCAGGCTCCCGAGTAGCTGGGATTACAGGCGCCTGCCACCACGCCTGGCTAGGTTTTGTATTTTTAGTAGAGAGAGAGTTTTGTCATGTTGGCCAGGCTGGTCTCGAACTTCTGACCTCATGATCCAAGCGCCTCAGCCTCCCGAAGGGCTGGGATTACAGGCGCGAGCCACCGCACCTGGGGAGTGTAAGTATCATTACAAGGTGGTGATTTCATTTCCTTTGGGTATAAACCAGAAGACATATTGCTGGGTCATATGGGAGTTCTATTTTTACTTTTCTTTGAGGAAACTCCATACTATTTTCCACAATGGTGGCATCAACCTACATTACCACCTAACAGTGTGCGAGGATTCCCTTTTCTCCACACCCTCGCCAACACTCGTTATCTTATGTCTTTTGATAATAGTTACCCTCACGGGTGTGAAGTGGTATCTCACAGTCATTTTCATTGGCATTTCCCTGAAGATTAGTAATGTTAAACACTTTCCCATTTACCTATTGGCCATTTTAATGTCATCTTTGGAGAAATGCCTATTAAAGTCCTTTGCTCATTTTTAAATTGTGTTATACATTTTCTTGCTATTGAGTTGTGTCTGTTCTTTATAAATCTTGGATATTGAGACTTTAGTTTAAACAAGAATATATATTTTAAAAACCTCGGATATTAACCCTTATCTAATATATGGTTTGCAAATAATGTTTCCCAATCTGTACGTTGCCCTTTCATTTTGTTGTCTGTTAAAATAGCCTTCTTTTGTATTTATTATTAAACACATTCTAAAAATATATATATATGTGTGTATATATATATGTGTGTGTATATATATATATATATATTTTGTTTTTTGAGACAGAATCTTGCTCTGTCACCCAGGCTGGAGTGCAGTGGTGCAATCTCGACTCGCTGCAACCTTCGCCTCCCAGGTTCGAGTGATTCTCTTGCCTCAGCTAACCGAGTAGCTGGGATTACAAGCACCCGCCACCACGCCCGGCTAATTTTTGTATTTTTAGTAGAGATGGGGTTTTGCCATGTTGGCCAGGCTGGTCTTGAACTCCTGACCTCAGGTGATCCACCCGCCTCAGCCTTCTAAAGTGTTGGGATTACAGGTGTGAGCCACTGCGCCCGGCCTACTTCTTCATTATTATTATATCTGTTATGGCGATCTGTGATCAGTGATCTTGGATGTTACCATTGTAATTGTTTTAGAGTGCCATGAACTGCACCATATAAGATGGAGAACTTAATTGATAAGTGTTATGTATGTTCTGCCTGTTCCACCAATTGGCCATGTCCCTGTTTCTCTCCCTCTCCTTGGACCTCCCTATTCTCTAAGACACGACAATACTGAAACTAGGGCAATTAAGAACCCTACAATGGCCTCTAAGAGTTCAAGTGAAAGAAAAGGAGAGTTGAACATATCTCACTTTAAATCAAAGCTAGAAACAATTAAGCTTAGTGAGGAAGGCATGTCATAAACTCAGGCAAGCTGAAAGCTAGGCCTGTTATGTCAAACAGTTAGCCAAGATATGAATGCAAAGGGAAAGTGCTTAAAGGAAATTAAAAGTGCTACTCTCTATGAATGATAAGAAAGTGAAATATATTTGCGGATATGGAGAAACTTTGAGTGGTCTGGGTAGATCAAACCAGCCACAGCATTCCCTTAAGCCAAAGTCTAATCCAGAGAAAGGCCCTAACTCTCTTCAATAGTATGAAGGCTGAGAGAGGTGAGGAAGCTGCAGAAGAAAAGTTGGAAGCTAGTAGAGTTTGGTTCATGAGGTTTAAGAAAGAAGCTCCTGCATACACTAAAGTGCAAGGTGAAGGGGCAAGTGCTGATGGAGAAGCTGCAATAAATTGTCCAGAAGATCTGGTTAAGATCATTGATGAAGGTGGCCACACTAAACAACAAATTTTCAAGGTAGATGCAACAGCCTTCTATTGGAGGAAGGTGCCATCGAGGACTTTCGTAGCAAGAGAGGTCAATGGTTGGCTTCAAAGCTTCAAAAGACAGGCTAACTCTCTTGATAGGGGCTAATGCAACTGGTGACTTTAAGTTGAAGCCAAGGCTCATTTACCATTCTAAAAATTTTAGAGCCCTTAAGCAATATGCTAAATCTACTCTACCTGTGCTCTATAAGTGAAACAAAAAAGCCCAAATACAGCACATCTGTTTACAGCAGGATTTACTGAATACTTTAAGCCCACTATTAAGATCTACTGCTCAGAAAGAAGATTTCCAAATATTACTGCTCATTTACCGTGCACCTGGTTCCCAAGAGCTCTGATGGAGATGTACAAGGAGATGAATGTTGTTTTCATGCCCGCTAACACAACATCTATTTTGTAGCCCATGGATCAAGAGTAATTTTGACTTTGAAGTCTCATTATTTAAGAAATACATTTTATGTAAATGATGAGTTGATGGGTGCTGATGAGTTGATGGGTGCAGCACACCAACATGGCACAAGTATACATATGTAACAAACCTGCACATTGTGCACATGTACCCTAGAACTTAAAGTATAATAATAATAAAAAAGGAATACATTTCATAAGGCTATAGCTGCCAGAGACCGTGATTCCTCTGATGGATCTGGGCAAAGTAAATAAAAAATCTTCTGGAAAGGACTCAACATTCTCGATGCCAATAAGAACATTTGTGATTCGTGGGAGGAGGTCAAAATATCAACATTAACAGGAATTTGGAAGAATTGGTTCCAACTCTTATAGATGACTTTGAGGGGTTCAATATTTCAGAAGAGGAAGTAATTCAGATGTTCTGGAAATAGGAAAACAGCTCGAATTAGAAGTGAAGCCTGAAGATGTGAGTGAATTGCTGCAATCTCATGATAAAACTTGAGTGGATGAGAGGTGGCTTTTTATGGATAAGCAAAGAAAGTGGTTTCTTGAGATGGAATCTATTCCTGGTGAAGATGCTGTGAACATAACTGAAATGACGACAAAGTTTTTAGAAGATGATATAAAGTTAGTTGATAAAGCAACAGCAGGGTTTGAGAAGACTGACTCCAACTTTGAAAGAAGTTCAACTGTAGATAAAAAGATATCAAACAGTATCATTTACCATAGAGAAATCTTTTGTGAAAGGAAGAATCAATTGATGTGGCAAACTACATTGTTTTCTTAGTTTAAGAAATTGCCACAACCATCCCAGCTTTCAGCAACCACCACCCTGATCAATCGGCTGCTATCAACATCGAGGCAAAACCCTCCACCAGCAAAAAGATGGTGACACGCTGAAGGCTCAGATGATCAGTAGCATTTTTAGCAACAAAATATGTTAAAGTTATGTATGTACATTGTTTTCTTAGACATAATGCTATTGCACACTTAATAGACTACAGTGTAGTGTAAACATAACATATTTTTTTTTGAGACAGAGTCTCACTCCGTCACCTAGGCTGGAGTGAAATGGCACAACTGTAGCTCACTGCAGCCTTGACTTCCTAGACTTAAGCAATCCTCCCACCTCAGTCTCCCGAGCAGCTGGGACCACAGATATGTGCCACCACGACTGGCTAATATTTTATTTGTTGAGATGGGGTCTCACTATGCTGCCCAGACTGGTCTCAAACTCCTGGGCTTAGTAGTCCTCCCGCCTCAGCCTCCCAAAATGTTGGGATTACAGGTATGAGCCACTGCCCTTGGCCTAACATAACTTTATTTTTTGAGACAGAGTCTCGCTTTTTTGCCCAGTCTGGAGTGCAGTGGTGTGATCTCAGCTCACTCCAACCTCTGTCTCCTGGGTTCAAGCAATTCTCCTGCCTCAGCCTCCCGAGTAGCTGGGAGTATAGGTGCCCATCACCATGCCCGGCTACTTTTTGTATTTTTAGTAGAGATGGGGTTTCACCATGTTTGCCAGGCTGGTCTCTAACTCCTGGTCTCAATTGATTCACCCACCTCAGCCTCCCAAAGTGCTGGGATTACAGGCATGAGCCACCATGCCCAGCCCCAACATAACTTTTATATGCACTGGGAAACCAAAAAATTTGTGTGACTTACTATGTTATGACATTTGGTTTATTGTGGTGATCCAGAACCCAATCCGCAGTATTTCCCAAGTCTGCCTATCTGCCTGTATGAGAGAGGCAGTGACGCCCAGTGGTTAGCTTCACAGGGTCTGGAGGCTGGCTACCTGGGTCCACATTCTGGTTATGCCACTGAACCTCTGAGCGTCGGCTCCTCCGCTGTAAAACGAGGAGTCAAACTTCTCTCATAGGATTGTGAGAATTGCATAAAACACTGTATTGAGAGGGCTTAGCATCGCGGCTATCACCTAGCTCGATAAGAGGTAGGTGTGATTACATTTTGCTGGGCCCCATGGTCAGGGTACAGATAGATCACATAGTCCCTACTTTTAAGAAGCTCACAGACTAGTAGGGGAGAGACTGGTGATTCCACTCTGCTGTGCCAGGAGAGCCTGCCCAAGGAGCTATGGGAACTGCATGTGCTTAGATCCTATGAAACAGGACTGTTCAAATGACTCTGTCAACCCCAGACTCCCTGGAGTAGGCGGATAATGAATAAACACTGTCATGTGTCAACAGCCCTAAATTCATCTTAAGAGGCCCTGTGGTGTGGTGGCTGTGCCTCTTGCAGGAGAGCGTGGGTCTGAGTTCTGTTTCTGTCGTGTATTAACCATGTGTTCTTGGACAAGTTGTTCATCTTTCAGCTCAGTACTTCAGCTCGTCCTTGAATTTTTATCAAGTGGCTACTAGGTGTTGGTGTTGAGTAGGTGCCACAATAGAGAAAGGATCAATACAGACGGATTCCCTGTCCCCCAGAGCTGAGTCTTGAGAGGCCCCTAGACAAATAATTAATGCACACGACCCGGAATGAAACCACAAGGGCAGCGAGGGCATTGGCTGGTCGCCGGGAACAAATGGCCATGAGCCAGGCATGGGGCCAAGCGCTTTACAACAAGTCTGTTGAGGTGGACACTATTAGTCTCCGTATGTTAGAGATATGGAAGTGGAGGGACAGAGGGGTGAAGGAACACCCCTAAAGATTCGTTGCTCGTGTAAGTGGAGGAGCTGGGCTCTGACCCCGGGCAGGAGGTTCTAGGTGTCTGCTGGGCTCCACTGTTAAAGCACAGTACAGGATGCTGGGTAGCAGGGACAGTGCATGGCATAGTCTGGGTACTAGTGGGTTGTCAGGAAGGCTTCCTGGAAGAAGCACCATCTCGGATGAGCCGTGAAGGATAAGTAAAAAATTGGCAGATGAAAGGGAGGGTAGGGAGGTGCTTGAGAGAAGAGCAAGTGAGGGCCAACCAGAGACAGGACAGGACACTGAGGCCAGAAGTGTCATTTAGAGGACGGAAACCAGATGGTTGGCCTGTGTGTGTGTGTGTGTGTGTATGTGTGTGTGTATGTCTGGGTGTGTGATGTGTGTCTGTGTGTCTCTGTGTGTGTGTATGTATGTCTGTGTGTGTGTAGTGTGTGTGTCTGTAGTGTGTGTGTGTACGTGTGTGTATGTGTGTATGTATGTGTGTGTGTGTGGTGTCTGTGTGTATGTGTGTGGTGTCTATGTATGTCTATATGTATATGTGTGTGTCTGTGTGTGTGTATGTGTGTGGTGTGTGTGTCTGTGTCTGTATGTATGTATGTGTATTTGTGTATGTCTGTGTGTAGTGTGTGTATGTCTGTGTATATGTGTGTATATGTGTGTGTATGTGTGTATGTGTATGTCTGTGTGCATATATGTGTGTGTATGTATGTGTGTGTGTGTCTGTGTGTGTGCATGTGTGTGGTGTGTGTGTCTGTGTCTGTGTGTATGTATGTGTATTTGTGTATGTCTGTGTGTAGTGTATGTCTGTGTATATGTGTGTGTATGTGTGTATGTGTATGTCTGTGTGCATATATGTGTGTGTATGTGTGTGTGTGTCTGTGTGTGTGCATGTGTGTGGTGTGTGTGTCTGTGTCTGTGTGTATGTATGTGTATTTGTGTATGTCTGTGTGTAGTGTGTGTATGTCTGTGTATATGTGTGTGTATGTGTGTGTATGTGTGTGTATGTGTGTATGTGTATGTCTGTGTGCATATATGTGTGTGTATGTATGTCTGTGTGCATATATGTGTGTGTATGTATGTGTGTGTCTGTGTCTGTGTGTATGTGTGTGTATTTGTGTATGTCTGTGTGTAGTGTGTGTGTGCTGTGTATGTCTCTGTGTATATGTGTATGTGTGTGTATATGTGTGTATGTATATGGCTGTGTGCATATGTGCGTGTGTCTGTGTGTGTGTGTGTGTCTGTGTGTTTGTGTGTGGTGTGTGTGTGTGTTTGTTTGTGTGTGTGGGGTGTGTGTGTGTGTGTCTGTGTGTGTCTGTGTGTGTGTCTGTGTGTGTGTGTCTGTGTGTGTGTTTGTGTGTGTGTGTGTGTCTGTGTGGTGTGTGTGTGTTTGTGTGTGTGTCTGTGTGTGTGTGTGTGTCTGTCTGTGTGTTTGTGTGTGGTGTGTGTGTGTGTTTGTGTGTGTGTGTTTGTGTGTGTGTGTGTTTGTGTGTGTGTCTGTGTGTGTGTGTGTGTCTGTCTGTGTGTTTGTGTGTGGTGTGTGTGTGTGTTTGTGTGTGTGTGTTTGTGTGTGTGTGTGTGTGTGTGTGTGTCTGTGTGGTGTGTGTGTGTGTGTCTGTGTGTTTGTGTGTGGTGTGTGTGTCTGTGTGTTTGTGTGTGTGTGTGTGTCTGTGTGGTGTGTGTGTTTGTGTGTGTGTCTGTGTGGTGTGTGTGTGTGTGTGTGTGTCTGTGTGTGTGTGTGCCTGTCTGTGTGTTTGTGTGTGGTGTGTGTGTGTGTGCCTGTCTGTGTGTTTGTGTGTGGTGTGTGTGTGTGTGCCTGTCTGTGTGTTTGTGTGTGGTGTGTGTGTGTGTGCCTGTCTGTGTGTTTGTGTGTGGTGTGTGTGTGTGTTTGTGTGTGTGTGTTTGTGTGTGTGTGTGTTTGTGTGTGTGTTTGTGTGTGTGTGTGTGTCTGTGTGGTGTGTGTGTGTGTGTGTCTGTGTGTGTGTGTGTGTGTGTGTCTGTGTGGTGTGTGTGTGTGTGTGTGTGTGCCTGTCTGTGTGTTTGTGTGTGGTGTGTGTGTGGTGTACCAGTCAGGAGAGACAGCAGCAGTGGTCAGATTATTCAGGGTCTAAGAAGCCATTTCGTATATGAACTTACGAGCAATGGGGAGCCACTGAGGGGTTCTAAGTAGGAGATTAATGTGACCAGATGTGTTTGCCCTGGCGGCTGAGTGGGGAAAGGACTGGAGGGGCAAGACCAGAAGCCATGGGCCCAGATTCCTCCAATGGGTGAAAAATGCCTGTGGCCTTTCCCACTTGGCAAAATAGACCTCAATTTTCTAACCACAGTTTTCCCCAAAACTCTCTTGGCCCATTTCTTTTTTTGAGCCAGGGTCTTGCTCTGTCACCCCAGCTGGAGTACAGTGGCACAATCACGGCTCACTGCAGCCTTGCACTCCCCAGGCTCAAGTGACAGGTGATCCTCCCGTCTCAGCCTCCTGAGTAGCTGGGACTACAGACATGCACCACCATACTCAGCTAATTTTTGTATTTTTTGTAGAGACAGGGTTTCATCACGTTTCCCAGGCTGGGCTCAAGTGATTCTTCCACCTCTCAGCCTCCCAAAGTGCTGGGATTACAGATGTGAGCCGCTGCACCTGGCCCCCTTGGTCCATTTTAATCACATATGTATATTCAGTTTTGTGGCATAGAGTCAGGCCGGAGTGCTCAAACACCACCTACACCATTGACCCATGAGATTGGAAACAGCTCATGCAATGAGGACCCACAGGCCTGGGGATGCCCATGTAGGCACATTCCCATTTCTAGGCCAAAGACACCGCCCCCTGCTCAGAAATTGCCAAGATTTTCCATTGCCTGTCACATAGAACCAGACATTCCCAGCTACATCCAATCAGACCCAAAGCTCTCATTTTCTCAGCTCTGACTCTTCCATCATGCGCTCCCAGCTGAATTAAGCTCTCCTCTCTTCTCCACCTAAAACAACATCCGTTTCGCTCTGGAGGGCAGTGCTAGAAGCCACGGGTGGTAATGTACAGGTAGACCCGAGACTAGGGTGAGATGTCTAGGGTGCCAAATTTAAGGAGTCCCGTAAGCATCTCCAACTTTGCACCTTGCTTGCTTTACCCTAGTTGGGCCCTGTGTAGGGAAGGAGAGGTCAGGTTGATACCTGGGTGAGTGTTGTGTTTTCAGAGCTGCCTCCCAAGGTAGTGAGCTGCCTATCACTGGAAGGGTACGAACACAAGGGGTTCAGCTGCCTCTTAGGGATGCTGAAGAGAGAATTTCTACAGTAGCTGGGATTCTGAGGTTCCTTCTATCCCTTGGAAGCTGGGATTCTAAGGAGCCTTCCCTGATCCTCACAGCCGGAACTGCCTCTCGCTACTTTCATCTCTGCTTTTACCTCTAAGATCACTCAGCTGGCAATTAACCACAGGCTACCCCATGACATCTCTTGTATTGCTGTCTTGTCTTAGTTCAGATTTCACAAGCTTGTGTGTCATTTTCCTAATGGAATTGCATGGAGGACAGGGATTGAACTGAATACTTTCTGTTCTCTCTCTCTCAGTAGATATGGGAGACTTTAAAAATCCTCTCTGTCCCAATGCTTCACATATCACCTGATTTACGCATCACATCAACCCCTTGGGTAGGTTCTATTAATGAGCCTGTTCCATAGGTGGGAAACTGCAGGCTCATAGAGGTTGATAAATGTTAGCCATTATTTTTAATAGGGACTCAGGACTGATGCTATCAGACTACCTGGGTGTGTATTTGCCTTGGGCAAATTCCTCAATGTCTTTTTTTTTTCTCAAATGAACCTGATGTTATGAACATATATTTAACCTCTTTGAGCCTCAGTTTCCTTACTGTAAACTGGAATAATATCATTACCTATTTCACAGTTTCTCGTGAGGGTTAACTAAGCTAATCTATGTGTGAAACTCTTCGAACAGTACATGCAGTGAGCTCTCAGCACCTGCTAGCTATTGTTAATTATTATTATTGTGGTTATCACAAGAAGGCCAGGCATTATCAAATCTAGCAGAAGAATGAACAAAATGTGACTCTCAGGGTTTCTAGGTGACCTGTCACCTGCAGAGCCTCTGGGTTTTCTCAGCACTGTCCCTCACCCCAGGAGAGAGGATTCTGCCTCAGAAGCCATTCATGTGTATGGATGTGTGGGTCTCTCCTGAGTCTAATCAGCAGGAATCAGCCCCCCAGAGCATGATCGGGTAGGAATCAGCCCCCTAGAGTGTGATCAGGCAGAAATCAGTACCCCAGAGTGTGATTGGGAGGAATCAGCCCCCCAGAATGTGACTGGGCAGGAATCAGTCTCTCAGAGCGTGATCAGGCAGAAATCAGTCCCCCAGAGCATGATCGGGTAGGAATCAGTCCCCCAGAGCATGATCGGGTAGGAATCAGCCCCCTAGAGCGTGATTGGGCAGGAATCAGTCTCCTAGAACGCGATTGGGAGGAATCAGTCCCCCAGAGCGTGATGGTCTCTGGGACAAGTGTAAAGAGTGGTATTGAGACTACGAAGCTGAGGGCAAGAGTTGGTCTTTAATGAGTGATTGACTAACTGAATAAAAACACTTTGGAAGCTTTCTCTGTGCCAGGGAGGCAGATCAGGATGAGAAGGCCAGAATCTTTGCTCTGAAGTCTTCACAGATGAGGGGCGGGGGAGGACAGAGGAGTGGACGCCAGCCTGTCCACAGAGAAGCCGATGAGAAAGCTGGGCTACCTCCCACCACAATCCCCAGGAGTAACGGGGCTCCCGTGGGACAAGGAAAATTACTGAGAGAAGTTGCAGCTGATCCAGACAGCTCAGGGAAGACCAAGGTCAAGGAGGCTGAGTTTTTCCTCTAGTTGTTGCGTATGTGTGGGAGAGGTGGGGGTTCTTAGGGAGACCGCCAAGGCCTCTGCCACCCTCGCTGAGGAAGAGTGGGCTCGGGGAAGACCCCCAAGGCCACTCCCCACCTCTCTACTCCCCGTGGCTGTGGTCAGTAGTGGCTGCTTTAGTTGCCATTGCCATTAATTTGCATTGGGAAGGCAAACACTGCATTCCTGTCATTTAAAACAATGTAGTGTTGTGACACTCTGGAATCTGAAGATAAATGTTTAATAAAAGGATTCAATTTGATATGATGTCGGAACTTAATTAGATCCACAATGCACAGAGGGCTTGGCAAGCCCTTCAATTAGGAGCTACTTAAGGGTGTTGTGTGGGGATCTGCAGCCCCGTCAAGGGGCTGCAGGGGCTGGAATGGTGCCTCCCAGCCTTGAGAGCTGCCCTCTACAGATTTGGGCTCAAGGGCACTGCTTTTTGGCAGTTCTGGTAGAGGTGATGGAGGGTCCTGGCCCATTCTGTGCTTGGAACTCTGCATATGCTAGGATTGTGGCTGCAGCATGTGACCACAGAATGATGCAAATGAACCTGACCTACTTGAGGCTCAGGGCTACGACCCCAGGTCAGGTGCAGACTCTTCAGAGGCAAACCTTGGACAGGGAAACTGCCTTTAAGCCCACTTGGCCCAGAGTCCAAGGGCAATGAAGGTCAAAGCTGCCAGGAACTGGTAAACAGCCGTGTTTGTGATCCCGGCCAGGACAGACAGCATGCAGGCGGGGTACTGATATAGCTACATCAATGGTCAAATACGAGTTTATAAAATGCCTGCTGTCCAAGCACCCCCAAATGCCCCTTCTGCCCACTGCTTTGGCCCCTCTGGCCCCTCCACTGAGATCTCTTGAGCCTTCCCAACAACTAAAGTGTGGGAGCCTGACCAGTCGCGGGTTTCCAGGCTGTTGTTCCAGCACTGTGGCCAGCGTCTGTTCTATCTGGTCAGGACCCAGGCCTCAGCAGTTGTGAAATCTGCTGACCATCACCCCCAATTCCAACCTGTAAAAAAGCCGTCTTGGGGACAAGGGAGTAGAGACCTGGGACCATGAGTTTCAGCATCAGACCCCATGAATTCAGGAGTGTCAGTGCTGCTGGCTATGAGTTGTGTGGATACCCTGAGCCTCCTCTTTAAACCAGGTTAATAACACTGACGTCAAAACATGGTTGTGAAGATTAAAGAGCATAAATAATGTGGGTGGTTCCAGGGTGTAATGATAAGCACTTTAGCTGCAGACTCCAGCAATCCAAGTTCAAGTATTAGTAGGACATTTTATTAGATATAGAATGTAATGTGTAAGAGTATAGTATCTGGAAGAACCAGACTGTGTGGGTTCAAATCTCAGGGCTGCCACTTCCTAGTCATGACCTCGGGTAAGACATGTCACCTCTTAAGTGCCTTACTTTCCTTATTGGAGAATACAATGGTAAGTATCTGCTGGGGTGTTGGAAGGATAGATCAGCTAATATTTTTAAAGGACTTAGAAAAGTACTTGGTGCATAGTAGGAATTCATTAAATGTCAGCCATTACTCTATTAGTATAATATAAGGTGCCTGGCACATAGTAGATGCTTCATAAATGGTATTGACTACAACCACATTGAGAATAATCTTCTACTCTGCCTGGGGTAAAAGCCTCTAGCCTCCTAAGTCCCTGAGACCCTTACTAGTTTTCTTCATTGTTTTTACCAGCCAGTATCTTCCATACATTCATAATTTATTGTCCCTGGAAATCGCACAGCTTCTTGGAGGAGAGAGGTCACCTCGTGGTTATGCCTCTTCCCACATCCCTCTCACATGGCCAGTGTCCACCTGGTTATTTGGTTGGTCACACGCTCCACCACGAGTACACAAGACACGTCCAAAGAATGTGCTTCCCACGGTCTTCAGCCCTCACTTTCCAAAACATACCCCCTCCACCACCTTCCAGCTATGCTACCACTTATGCCACTTAGCAGACACCTGATATGTTTTAGTTCAATGAATGAATGAGAGAACCCAGACCAAAGAAGTATTTTCTCCTAAACTTGGGAGAGGATACTTTTTACCAGTGGTTTACCTCCTGCAGGTATTTCATTGGTTAGACATGTCCTTTCCTACTCACACTGTGATTTCCAAAGCGCATTCTGCTGATTCCAGCCCTAGGAGATGCTAAGAGGAGATACAAAATAAAGGGGTTCCACTGGCAAATAAGTTTGGGAAATGCTGAGCAAGGGGAGGTTAAACAGGTTTCCTTACCACAGGGCTTTTCTGTGCCTTTACTATGCTAATTGCATTGTCAAACTCTAATGTGGGAGTATAGTGCTCAATGTTTCCAAAAGTTCATTTCACTACAGACTCTCTCTCTCTCTCTCTCTCTCTCTCTCTCTCTCTCTCTGTGTGTGTGTGTGTGTGTGTGTGCATGTGTGCCTTTCATCTCACGGGGCTACAATCTTTGGATCACTCTTTGGGGAACACTGCAGTAAATGAATCTTGGATTTCACACCTGTACTTTCGTGCACAGCAGGGGATAATGAAAAAGCAGGATGCAAAGGTTTCTAATGCCTTTCTCCCTCAAGTGCTAGTGTGGGAGGCATTTCTATACATGTCCCTACAGCCAGTATCTACACATGCCCCTACAGCTTTTGCTATGCCCTGTTGACATGATTTGAGTAATCTGACCACCTGGCTTCTTTCTTGATGTGCCGTCTTCCCTTGGCATCTGGGTCCTCAAGGTTGCTTAGTTTTCTTCCTGCTCATTTTCAGACTCCTTTGCAAGGTCCTCTTCCTCTGATTATCTTCTACCTTTGGTGTTTCTGGGGCTCTCTCTTTGGCCGTCTTCTCTTTTCATTCTCCATATGTTCCTTGGAGAATCTCATCTCTGGCTTCCATTTTCATTTACATGCCAATGACCCACAATTCTATATACAACCCAGTCCTGTCTTCTTTCCCTTGACTTCTTGATGTGCTGGCTGTCCCCCCATGAATATCCCACAGATATTGGAACCTCAACTTGAACTTAGTGTCCATTTCCTCCATTCTCTTAGGCTCTCTCAATAATAAATCATGCCTTCCTCCAGCCCATTTCCCTGAAAACCTCGGAGTCATCCTTGATTTCTACCTCTTCATCTCCACTCCCAGTAAATCGCCAATTCTTTAACATGTCTTGAATCCAGACCCCTCCCAATGTTCCCTGAACTCTTGGAACACTCTCCAACCTCCAACTGGTTCCCCTGCTTTCCTCTTCCCCACCACCGATTACTTCCGCTCTGTAGTCACTGTGATTTACAAAAGGTGAAATTGGAGCTGCCTCTCCTCGGTGCCTCCACATTCCTACAGGATGAGGTCCAAACTCTTTGATAAGGCCAACAGGGTCCATCACAGTTCGACAGCTGCTTTGCTCTTCAGAAACTACAGCCTGCTGAAAGTCCCAGGACCCATTGAGCTCTTTCCTATCTCTGGACGTTTGCCATGTGCTTCATGGCTGTGCTTCCCAACTCACTTCTCCTCTCTGCCCACCTCTGGATACGCTCTATTGATGCTTTAGTGTTCAGTTTACACATCATTTCCTCGAGGAAGGCTTCCTTGAAGACTGCCCCTTCCCCCACATCACACCAAATCCTGAGCTGGCAGCCCCTTCTGGTTCCCATGGCATCCCACACTCTTTGGTATGGCAACATTCCTGGACTACATTGAAAGGCCTGTGGCCTGCTTCCTCGCCTGTCTCCTCCACTGGTGTGAAAGCCCCTTGAAGGGCTGCTGCATTTCTCATTGTATCCTTAGGCAGAGACAGCCTGCCTACCCTTTCATGTTTCCTATGCACCCAAGCACCATCCAGTGCCCAGTCAGCACATCCACAGATAGCAGGCAACCTGAACCTGAACCTGGTGGGAGGGTGGTGGGAGCAGCAAGTGGTGAGGCCTGTGATGCCATAATCAATTTTGCTGGGTTTAACATAGCTACTGAAAAGCTTGTGGAAGGAAGGGATTGCACCTATTGACTCAAAGGAGGTTTGGGGTTTTTCTGTGGTTTGCAATGATCCATTTGCTCATTACCAGCTGAGATCTGGAATTGGCAACACTGACATAATGGCTTATGTCCGTGGACTTACTGCACATGGAGAAGGAAACTTCAGAGTCTGGGGGAAGAAACCATTTCACATTTTCCAGCTTCTCTTGTCCTTGCCTCATCTCTTGAGTGGGGCCAGACAACAAGGGCCTCTGTCACTATGATGCAGTTTACTTCCTATCTCCCTCTCTAGCAGAGGTCTGCTCTTGGAGAAGGGACTATGTGTGTTTTGTTCACAATGTACCCCACTGCCCAGCCAGGGCCTTGGCTTGCACCAGGTGCCCAGTAAATGTCTGGGGAATAAATGAATTGAATGAATGTATTCGCAGCCATATGTCCACTACAGCATATAAGGCTGCATCTGATTTGGTTGGGAGGGCAAGTGTGTGTACAAGGTTTGTAGTGATTGGCAGGAGTGTCACAGAGAAGACTAGTGAACAAACTGTACAAACTACTGTCCAGTGGATGGATTTCCTGTATCTCATGGGTACCACATCGGCAGGACCCTACTTGGTTTGGTCTGTGATGACTGCTACATTCAACTGCTGCTCTCCACAATCTGTCTGCTGAGCCACACTGGATTCCTGGTTTCTCCTTCCATACAAAAAGCAGACTTCCCCTCTGGGCCTCTTGCACTATGGCTCCCCTGTCTGGAATGCTCTTGTTTTGTAATCACAAGGTGGGCTCCTCACTTATTCAGGACAAAAATGATATGACCATCATCCTCTGTTTCCTCAGCTGGGTTAATTTTCTTCTTATCGCGTACCCTGCATTCATCTTACCACTATTACATTTGTATCTGTTTTTATGTTTACTGTTTGTCCCATTAGAATGGACAGCCCACGAGGGCAGGGCTTTGCTCTGCTCACTGTTGCGGCACCAGCATGTAGACCCATGCCTGGCATGTAGCAGGTGCTCGGTAAATATTTGTGGAACACTCTGTCTGATTTAGCTTTCTGCTTTCCAAAGAAATAATGTCACAATAGTGTTAGTTAAAAAAAATAGTGTTAGTTAAAAAAATTGTATTAGTTAAAAAAAAGGAACTCACAGATGTACTGCATGTCAAGGCATGAAAGTGTGTCTGTGTTCAAACATTCTCTTATTTATTCCTCACATAATATTACTTGACCACACACGTGATAGATGGAATGTTTATCTCTCCCATTTTTCAAACCCAGGGCTCAGAAAAGTAAAATCATTTGCCCCAAAGACCCTCAACTCAGAAACTTATGTCATCTGACTCCAGATCTCGTGTCCCTTGAGTGACAATGTCCTTGAATTACTTAACCTCTTGTTGCCCTGGTGTCCTCATCTGTGATATGGAGATAAGAAAAGTATAATCCTCCTAGTGTTGTGTGAAGGTCAAATGAGTTAATTTGGTGCAATGCTTAGAGAAGTGCCTGATACATACTAAGAACTCTGTAAATGTTACTTATTATTGTTGAGTCATTTTAATATAGAATTATTATTAAAATCTTCCCTTGTTAGAATTCTATCCTTGAATTTCCGATGCATTTTTCATGCAGCTGCGTTTTAGGTAAGGCATATTAAATACCTGTCTTTCACTATTGGGATTTATCTTGGTAAGGCTGCACTCTATAGTCTAGGGCCTTATGATTTACTGGATTTTACTGTCTCCAATTGTTGCCATTCATCTCTCTCCCCAGTGAGAGTGTAAGTTCCTGGAAACTAGAGAATATTGCTGATAGAGGTCTGGACAAAGCTTGACTGTTTTTCCTTTTTCATTGAGCTCTGTAATCCATCTGGAATTGAGTTTGGGTTTTTTTTTTTTTTTTTTTTTTCTGTATGGTGTGAGGCAGGGGTTGAGAGGCATTTTGTTCCCTATATGGACCTAGGTGGCCCAACACCATTGCATCCTGCTTGTTTGGCTCATAAGATTCTCTCTGCTTCAACTGTCATCTCCTTTCTCATGACATATTTGAATCTTCCATGTTCTTCAAAGCACAATTAAAATCCTGCCTCCTTTACAAAGTCTTTCCTGACCAATGCACTATTCATTTATACCATAATGATCTATTTATTTTCTACTCTATGTTGGACATTGTGCTAAGCAAAAGGATGCTGGGCACTGGGGAGAGTGGTGAAAGAATCAGAGACCATCCCTTCCCTCAAGAATCACACAGGCTGGGAGGGGGACAGGTATTGACCAAGTTATGGTGCATGTGGGTGTTGGGAAGTGGAATTCTGGGTTCCTGGAGATGTGTAATTGGGATGTAACCTAATTTGGGTTTTCAATGAAGTCTTTCCCAAGACATCCATGTTGAAACTGAGACCTTGAAGATGACTAGGAACTTGCTAGACCAGGACATGGGGGTGGGGAGCTTGGTATTTCTCCATCTTCCAGTCTTGAAGAGCACTGACATATTTAATATTCTTTCTTCATGTTTCATGTTTATCTATCTGGATAGATGTTCCTTGGGGATTAGGAGCATAAACTATTTTTTAAAAATCCATTACAGAGCCTAGCACAGGACTGAAAGCAAAGTAGGTGTTCTATGTATGTTAGTTCAGAGGACAGGTAAATGCATTGTGTCAGTTCAGTCATGCTGGAAATGCTGTAATCTGGTCATTTGCTCAGAGGAGGGAACTAAATGAGAGGAAGTATGCCAGCTTTTGGAGACAGATAGATCTGGTGTAAACCTTGGCTTTGTCACTTACCAGCTATTCATGTTAAGCCAGTTTACTTAATCTGAGTCTGTTTCCTCATCTGAAAAAGATGTATAATCATATCTGCTCCATAGGCTTATTATAAGTTTAAAAGGAAGAAATCCAGTAAAACCCTGATCCTGGGCATCTAGTAGGCAGTCAATAAAACATCAATCTCTTTTCCCATTTTAAATTCAAAAGGCAATGTGGTGTGATGGGATGGATATGGGCTTTAGAATCAGATAGCCCAGTGACCAAACTCTGACTTCATCACTTCTCTGCTTGACTTCTCTGAGCCTGTTTGTTCACCTGTAGAATGGCATACTAGCTCCTGCATTTGAGGAGCTCTGGGAAAATTAGGTGAGATAAATTGTGTTGAACACCTATCACATTCTAAGGGTTGGTAACCATCAACCCAAACCTTAAAAGTCCTATACGTTTTAGCTACTTGCCAAGAGTATACGCACGGGAGCTCTGCAGTATTTACCTAGCCATGGCAGCTGATCAATAAACATGTGCAGTATGATTGTCTGATTCTAAGCACCATCCTGGGTGGAGGTGGAGGGCAGGAGGAGGGACAGGTAGTGAATTCTGAATTGTGTGCTGGTGACATCAGGTGGCTTCTGGATGGCTTCCAGGACTCTGGGTCCAGGACACTGCCAGCCTCTTCTCTGTGACTTTGCTCCGTTGGGTTTTGGTGGGACCAACCTCCCCTTTCTTCCCAAGAGGAGCTTGCCACCATATGGTTGCATCTTCATCTGGACTAGAACCTGGGTGAAACCCAGAGGAAAGCAGCCAAGTGTGCCTGCAGGGGCCCCTCAGAGGCAGCTGCTCCTCTGTCACATCCCAGGCTGCAGAGGCTGCCCCAGTCTGCTGCCAGGTCTCCTTGCTTCCCTTACATGAGCGACTGGCTCTCCCCTTCCTGGGGAGACGGGTGGCAGCTGCGTGGCCTAAGTGCCTGCTCTACCTCTCTGCCTCCCTGTTAGCTGCCAGGGCTTGCCTTCCTGTAGTCTTGACAAGTCAGAAAGAATGAAATGGACACAGTCAGGCAAGAATTGATGATACTGGATGTGGCTGCTATCCCTGGTCTTGCCTCCACCTTTGAAAGGAAGGAGAGAGACAACAGAATGGCCTGCAGATGGGAATAAAACTTAGAGAAGGGCTGGGCATGGTGGCTCCGCCTGTAATCCCAGCACTTTGGAAGGTTGAGGCGGGTGGATCACAAGGTCAGGAGATCAAGACCATCCTGGCTAACACAGTGAAACCCCGTCTCTACTAAAAATACAAAAAATTAGCCAGATGTGGTGGCGTGTGCCTATAGTCCCAGCCACTTGGTAGGCTGAGGCAGGAGAATCATTTGAACCCAGGAGGCAGAGGTTGCAGTGAGCTGAGATGGCAACACCACCCTCCAGCCTGGGTGACAGAGCAAGACTCTGTCTCAGCAAACAAACAAACAAACAAACAAAAAACCGAAAACAAAAACAAAAACAAAAACAAAACAAAAAAACCTTAGAGAACAGGGCAAGAAATTAACTTTTAGGGAGTGTCTACTACATGTCTGGCACTTTCCATAAAATAGCTTTTGAAATTCTCACAGCCAATTGTGTGGCTAATGTTATTATTTATATTCAGATGAGGAAACCGAGACCCAGAAAGGTGAACAGATTGCCCAAGATCGCAGTGTTTCCATGTGGTGGAGGCAGGATTTCAACTCAGTTCTGTTTATCAATCTATGCTCATTCCACTGCATTAGGATTTCTCAAACTTGAGTAGTGTAGGGATATATTAAATGAATATAATTCTCATGGCACCGCAGGATGACAGAGTTTAAAAAATTCTGAGGTTTAAAATGTAAAAACATTATCACGAGGTGCAAATTTCTTACGCTCACGCTTACAGCTCTCATACAATTGTCAAAATTACCAAGGAAATACAGAGTTGCAATACTAATAGAAGTCAAATGAACAATGTTGATTGAATGCGATGGGTGATGTTTTGTCAGAGTGTCTATTGAGTTCACTATGCTTTGTCCAATATGTACCAAGTGTTGACTCTGTTTGTCTGCTAATGTTTTCACTCTGAATTATCTTAAGACCCTCATACATAAAGACCACCATAATGTCATTTGACATCAGTGGACAGTAGCCCCATCATCCACCTTGCCTCTGTTCTTCTCTCATCACTCAGTGATAATCAAGGCGGTAAAGTTCCTGGCCAGTGATGCTTGCCTTTGTGATGTAAAATCAAAGTCTCAATTTGTCCAATAACTTAAGAAGTGAAAGTGTTATTCTACAAGTCTCACTTTCCACTGACACAGACTGCAAGAGAGAAGTTCAGTCTTCCTAAGGTAAAAGATTTTAATCTGAGGGTCGATTGTTGTCACTTGAAATTTGGACATACATGCCACTCTAGTGGCAGCTGGACATGTTTATCAATCTGTTAAGAGTTAAATGCTGTCACTTGGGGTCATCGCTTTGTGTAAACACAAAGGCAAACTCCAGCACTGAAATGGCGCAGCCGTGATGGGTTGGAAGGCGCCTCTGCAGATCCTTACAAGCCAGTTATGCTTAAGTGGATTTTAAAAGATTATCATCAACTAGAAAACACATTCAAGCGTGTGCATACACACACACAGTGCCTGGACTGCTGAGTCTGGGAAGGACTAATAGACTCTGGGAAATCCTTCCCCATCTTCTGTGACTTCGCTCAGATTACAACAGAGCAGGCCAGCAAAGACAAGTAATTGGACACCTCACCTTTCAGTACAAATCTTCCAAATCTGTTTGCAGAGGGAAAGTGGCTCAGAAAGGCATTCCTTTCCTGGCATAAGAACTTAAGGCAGGTGGTCCTCTGGGATGCAATTGAATGACTTTCCACTAAGTGATAGCAAAACTCATGCCCCAGAGTGATGCTTGCTGTGCAGAGAGAAATGTGTTCACATGGATGCGTTTCGAGAAAAAGGATTCTAATGGTTTCTTTTCCTTTCCTTCAAATAAACAATCACCACATAGAGAATCTGTTCTGCTTCTTTTGTCAGTTCACTTGTTTTGGGATACGGTGGAGTGTTTAAGAGCACAGACTTAGGAGTAAGACTCCCCAGATTTGAATTCCAGCAATATTATTGACTGTGGGCCTTGGCCAAGTTACTTAACCTCTCTGCACTTTTTTTTTTTTTTTTTTTTTTTTTTTTCTCATCTGTAAAATGGTGCTAGTGGTAATGTGTGACAACCTACTGGGTTTGTTACGGAGCTCACGTCAGACACACACATTAAATACTTACCACGGGGCCTTGCATCAGAGCGTCTAGAGCCAATGAGAGTCACGTTTGCATTATTTACCGGGTTCTCTCTTGAATCTGGCCTGAGGCCAGTAGGAGCTCAAAAAAGAATAAATATTTACTATTCCAATCCTTATCCTTCAAGGCTGATTTGAGTTGCACCTCCTCTGGGAAGCTTTCTCCACTCCTGGAAATCTAGCATCAGAGCTGCCAGCACCTAAGCAGCCTGCTCCTGACTGTTAGGTTTGACAGTGCAAGTCTGTCTGTTCCGGTAACAAACTTTGTGTTTAGAACTGTTACACTGTATGAGATGGGAGCAATTCAAGGGCAAAAAAAATGACTTGCTTTTGGATTAAACTTGCTGCCTGGATGAATGACTAATAGATCTCTTATAGGTATTGAACTCATTCTTGAAACTGCTAAAGAAATCAGGAGAACAGAATGAATTTTATCCCTAATGTCCATAGGTGGTTTTTTATTTAGGAAAACAAAGATTGGCCGGGCGCAGGAGCTCATGCCTATAATCCCAGCACTTTGGGAGGCCGAGGCAGGCAAATCACCTGAGGTCAGGAGTTCAAAACCAGCCTGGCTCACATGGCAAAACCCTGTCTCTACTAAAAATACAAAAATTTGAGTTCGAGACCAGCCTGACCCACATGGCGAAACCTCATCTCTACTAAAAATACAAAAATTTGCCAGGCGTGGTGGCACATGCCTATAATCTCAGTTACTCGGGAGGCTGAGGCATGAAAATCGTTTGAACCCGGGAGGCAGAGGTTGCACTGAGCTGAGATGGTACCACCGTACTCCAGCCTGAGTGATGAAGTGAGACTTTGCCTCAAAAAAGAAAAAAGAAAAAAAGACAAACAAAGATTAAGTATGAGGTGTGTGTATGCGTGTGCGTGCATGCACACACACACATACACACACAAACACTACTGGAGCTTCCCTCTTGCCTTTCTGCTGCATGCACACACAGGCACTGTGACGCATACTCCCCTGTGCTCCCCTGTGTCCTCCCCTGCCAGTGCAGTCTCCTGGGCACAGTGCCTTATTCACCCTGACATCACAGAATCGAAAAGGTGCTGGAAATAGTAGTTGCTCAATAAAGATTTCTTGACTAGAGCTGCGTTAGAAAGACAACATGAGCTTCAGCCAGTGAAGACAAACTTGCAGGTTTGCAAGACAAGCCATACTGTTTTCCAGCAGGTTGGTTCATGTATTTGCCAACGCCGACAACAATGAAACAGCAGGTGACATTTACTGAGTGCTCCCTATCTGCTGCTCACTCTGCTCAAGGGTTTCTATTTACGATCTCATTTAACCCTCCAAACACCATTACGAAGAAGGCACGGCTCTCATTCCCTGTTTACAGATGAGGAAACTGAGACACAGAGATGTTAAGTGACTTGTGCACGCTTGCTTAGCTAGTCAGTGGAGGGGCAGGATTCAGACCTGGCCAGCTGGCTCAACCGACATTTCCTGAGCCCCCAACTATGTGCTAGGCACATGCTAGGTGTGGCACAACACTTGAAATCGGCAGTTCTCAACTGTTAGTGTGCCACGGAGTCTCCCGCAGGGCTTGTGGAAATGCAGACTGCGGGGCCCTATGCCCAGAGTTTCTGATTCAATGGATTTGAGGCAACACCAGAAAATATGCCTTCCTAACAAGTTCCCCAAAGTGCTGAGGTCCAGGGATGGCAATTGGAGATCCATCGGTTTAGATCTTACTTCCTTACCTTTAGAATAGGAAAGGAGAGTTTAGCAACGTATGTAACACAAGCCATCTTGCAGGAACAGAAGCCAAAATACTCCCGGTGAAAGCAGACATTCGGCTCTGGACCTCCGTGGGGAGGGAGGGAACAATTTTTAGGTTTCTGTTATATGCCAGCCATGCTCTGACACTAAATTACTTAAAACATAAGACAAGGGCCGGGCGTGGTGGCTCATGCCTGTAATCTCGGCATTTTGGAAGGCCGAGGTGGGTGGATCACCTGAGGTCGGGGGTTCGAGACCAGCCTGACCAACATGGAGACAACCCGTTTCTACTAACAGTACAAAAATTAGCCAGGTGTGGTGGTGCATGCCTGTAATACCAGCTACTTGAGAGGCTGAGGCACGAGAATTGCTTGAACCCATCACGCCATTGCACTCCAGCCTGGGAAACAAGAGCAAAACTCCGTCTAAAGAAAAAAAAAGAAAAAACAAAAAGAAAAAACAAAAGGTAAGACAAGTCCTCTTTCTCATTCAGTCTTCAAAACATGGATTTTTATTTATTTTTAATTAATTATTTATTTTTTTGACAGGATCTCACTCTGTCTCCCAGGCTGGAGTGCAGTGGCACGACCTTGGCTCACTGCAACCTCCACCTCCTAGGTTCAAGAGATTCTCCTGCCTGAGCCTACTGAGTAGCTGGGATTACAGGCATGCACCACCATGCTGGGCTAATTTTTGTATTTTTAGTAGAGATGGGATTTCACCACATTGGCCAGGCTGGTCTCGAACTCCTGACCTCAAGTGATCTGCCTGCCTCAGCCTCCCAAAGTACTGGGATTACAGGCGTGAGCCACCACACCCAGCCCAGAATGTGGATTATTAATGGAGGCATAACTCTGGAGAAGATACGGAAGTGTGATGAGGGAGTGTTGCATTTGGCATCCGTATGCCGAGGCCAGGCAGCCTCGACTAAAAGCACAGCTCTGCCCCTTGCTGCTGGTGTAATCTTGGGCATATGGTTTAATTGTCCTGTGCCCAGTTTCCCTCTCTGGGAAATGGGGGAGCAGGAATATCTACTTGATTGCACTCATTGTGAGCACCGAGTGAGTTAGGACAGGAGTGACTGGCCAGAGTCTGCCCCCGTGACTTCATTAGCTGGTAATTGACACAGAAAGACTAAGACTGAAGAGTGAAGGTTGAGCCACTGAAAGGGACTCAGCTGAGTGTCTGGGGGGGAATTGCTTAAAAACTGACAATAATGATGATGATGATGACGATGGTAATAAAAATGATAATGATAACTACTATTAGTATAATTCATTAAGACATTTGTGGGCCAGTCAGTGTGCAAAATGCTCTACTGCAAAATTTCATTGAATCCTCTCATCATCCCAATTATTATTTCTGCTGTCAGGATGAAGAGAGACTGGGGTTCAGTCTCATTAACCCCAATAGTGCTCTGTATGACCTTGGGCAAGTTGTTTCACTTCTCTGGGCCTCCAAGATGGGGTTGGTCCCAAAGTTCTTGAAGGGCCTTTTGGTTTGCAGATTCTAGACTGTACAGTTCCTAAGGGACGACTCCTCACCTCATCTCATTAACATGCATCTGTTCTTACAGCCTTGGGGATCCCCAGAGAGGGGACCTTCTTGCCTTTGAGCTTCAGATATCAGGGGTCCTGGTTCCCTGGAATCCATGATTTGGAATTCTAGAATCATTTCTAAATCATGCAACACCAGCAAATCCTAGGAGTCTGTGTGGGAGGCAGCAGGGATGGCCCGAGGCAAAGCTATGAACCAGGCAGAGGCTTCTCTCACCTTCCCAGCCCGCTCCTGGTGGTGAGAGCAACGACAGTCCTTCGTACGGTACTGACTGAATGCCAGGTACCCCACATCATCCCCCTGAGCGCCCTGAGCCCTGTAGCAAACCTGTGAGGTAGGGGGATGCTCTCTTTTCCACATGAGAAAACAGGCACAGAGAGGTCAGCCTGCTTACCTACAGCACCCAGGCTGAGGGTTGGAGCCCGGACTTGAACCCAGGTCTGTCTGACTCCAAAACCTTTGCCAGTGAAGACCAGCCTAAACTGTCTCCCTCCCTGGGTATCTTTCTTTCCCTTTTTTTCCTCTTTCTGAATTCCCAGTTGCCATTTCATCTTGCTGGTCCCCCCATCCAAACCTGCCCCTAGTTCTTTGGGAAAGGTCCGATGAACACCTTCAAGGTGGCTTGAATCATCCCCAACCCTAGGGCCTGATTCTGTGACTCTGGGGTGAGATACCCCTTGATTAAGAACCATAGATTAGGCCGGTCACAGTGGTTCATGCCTGTAATCCCAGCAGTTTGGGAGGCTGAGGCAGGTGGATCACAAGGTCAGGAGATCGAGACCATCCTGGCCAACATGGTGAAACCCTGTCTCTACTAAAAATACAAAAATTAGCTGGGCGTGGTGGCATGTGCCTGTAATTCCAGCTACTGGGGAGGCTGAGTTAGGAGAATCGCTTGAACCAGTGAGTTGGAGGTTGCAGTGAGCTGAGATTGCGCCGCTGCACTCCAGCCTGGCAACAGAGCGACACTGTGTCAAAAAAAAAAAAAAAAAAAAAAAAAGAAAAGGAAGAAAGAACCACAGATTAATCCTTGGGGTCCCTTCCAGATGTAACATTCTTTGAGGCTAGGATCCTAACGTAAAAGGTGTCAATAAGGGATCTCTGAGGCTCCACCAGGCTTTGTGCAATCCCCAGCAGGGGAATGTAGCACGTTTCAAAAATTAAAGTTTATTCTGTATACAGAGGAGAGAGCACTGGATAGAGAGTCTGAAAACGCAACTTGCTGTGCGACCTTGGACAAGTTGCATCCACTCTCTGGGCCTCATTTCAATTGACGGTTGGATGAGATGGCCTTTCTTCACTCTGTAAGTTGGTGATGACATTCTGCCTTGAGATTGTATGTCCTCCCACCCACATTCTCTTGTTGGAGGGCAGGGTCCTTCAGGGCAGGGCACTGGTACCCCTTCTTTGCCTTGGTTGGTGTCCCCAGGGTCTAGATAGCACCCTCACAAACTCTGAGTGCAGTAAGTATTGTCCAATGAATGAAGGATGCTTCCAAGTAGGTACTAGGCTGCTTGATTCTGCAAACTGTAATGTATTACATCCAGATCATCACCGATGATAGCAGCTAATCTGGGTTTTTAAAAGGAAACTGTATTATGCTTTGCTTGACTTGATAAAGTAGCTCGGCTTTGGAGAAATCATGTTTATCTTTAACTGCAGTTTAAAAAAATATTTTTTAGTAAAACCTTCTGAAAGTAATTGACTGTACGTGCTTTTCTACCTCTAGTCATTTTCTTGGAAAAAAGAAAAAAAAAAAAAAGAGAACAAGTGCTACTCAGAAACAGGAAATGCTACTTGGGAATTTAAAGGCACAGGCATGAAAAATTTAGCAGATTGAGCTAGCTACCTTAAAACCTGGTTTTGCATTGACACCTTTTTTCTGTTTGTTTGAGATGGAGTCTTACTCTGTCACCCAGGCTGGAGTGCAGTGACGCAATCTCAGCTCACTGCAACCTCCGCCCCCTGGGTTCGAGCAATTCTCCTGCCTCAGCCTCCCGAGTAGCTGAGATTACAGGTGCTTGCCATCATACCCAGCTAATTTTTGTATTTTTAGTAGAGATGGGGGTTTCACCATGTTGGCCAGGCGGGTCTCGAACTCCTGACCTGAGATGATCCACCCGCCTCAGCCTCCCAAAGTGCTGGGATTACAGGCGTGAGCCACCATACCCGGCGACACCTTTAAAATTAGTATCAGTTGCAGACTAACTGTGAGCTCAAAATTCGAATCCTATTTCTGATGCTGACTTGTTTTAGTCTCTGAAGGAGTCACTTAAATGCTCGATCCAAGCTTGCTTCTCTGGCAAAGGATGACAGCATCGACCTACCTCATTCTTGACTACTGCTTCTTTTTATTTCCCCTCTCTTTTGAAAGAATCATCTGATCCATACCAGTATTTATTTTTATCCTCTTCTTCCTCCTTCCTCTTCCTCCTCCTTCCCTCTCCTCCTCTAATAATTGAACAAAATGTAAGATCGGAGAATAGATACTGTCATGGTTTCATTGGTCTGTTCTCTTCTTTATCAATGAAGACAATATTTATGACATTTTTGTGGATTTCCCTGCAAAGACAAGCTGAGAACCTTAAACAACTAAGGGGGAGCTTTTTAAAGAGTTGAGTCATGTTTTGGTTTTTGTCTCTTCAATGGTTTGCTTTTGGGAGATTTTCCGGTTCCAATGTTAAAAGGTGTCACTTTATTCAAGCAGAAAAGTCCCAGTTGATTAAGAGTCTGTAGCTATACGTGGGGAGATCTTGGCCTCAGTCTTGGCCAGAGGAAAAACTGACAGCTTTAGAGTAAAACAAAGACCCCAAAGATGGTCAGCGCAGTATGGGGTGACAGGCATTTATTCGGTGCAAGCCGACTTCATTTAGTCATGGTATAATCCTGCAAACTGGTTATCCTCATTTTATAGATGAGGAAAATGAGGCTCAAAGAGGCTAAGTGACTTGGCTGGGGCCATATAGATAGGAAGTGACAGAGCTCTTCTGATGCCAAAGCCTGTTTCTGTCAAAGTCTGTCACTCCTCTGAGGAGGCATCCTGGCATCAGGTTTGAGACAGTAAACTGGAGCCAGATATGAAGAGACTGGGGGATCAGATGAAAGCTCCCCAACTCCCACCCCTCCCGTCCAGGACCTGGGGGAAGGAGGAAGGAGTGGGCAGGGGTGGAGCCTGTGTGCCTGGAGTAGTGGGAAGTGAAAGTGGGAACTGGATGAGAGTGGGGATATGTGTGTGTGTGTGTGTGTGTGTGTGTAGAGGGAGAGAAAATGAATGAGAGAATCAGGGTAAATACATAATTAGGTGTTGTTTCCGTTCAAAATGAACATAGTGTTACACTTTATTTGTGATTTTAAAAGCAGGGCATGCTCACGGTAACACATACAGTCTATACAGAAAGGAACAATAAAGAAATAAAAATTGCTTGTCAACCCACTAGCTAGAGGTAACGGTGACCCACAGCTGGACTTTGAGTTTTACATTCTCAGGCTTAGCTGCCTTCTACTCACCTCAGTCTTGCCTGTTGGCAAGTTGCCATGGAGACCACTCAAAAGCAGTTAGCATGAATGACTTTGATATTTTCTTTCTTTCTTTTCTTTTTTAAGAAGCTGGAGTGCAGTGGCACTGTCATAGCTCACTGCAGCCTTGAACTCCTGGGCTCAAGCCATCCTCCCGCCTCAGCCTCCCGAGTAGCTGGGACTACAGGCGTGCACCACCATGCCCAGCAATTGACTCTGATTTTCGAATTTTAGACTCACTTGTTACTTCAGGGTAACTGTTGTCACCTGATAACGTCTTTGGTTTTATTTTATCTAGGATGGATTTTAAGGCTAACAAAATATGATTATATTTTCAAAGTCATGTTTCAAAGATTAAGGACTTGGAAACATTTCGATATGGTATTAAGAAAAAAAGAGAACATAAAATTGTGTATACAATGTGAACTGAATCCTCATAATACATATGTACATTCACAGAAAAAAGACAAATAACTTTCAGTATTTCTCCTAAAGTGTTATCAATGATTATTTCCAGGCGAGAACGTTATGAATTATTTTAAATCTTCTATATACTTTTCTGTACGTACTCAAGTTTTTATAATAAGCATGTTTTGCTTATACAATCAGAGAATAATGTGTGCTATTTATAAAAAGGAATAGATATTTGGGGACGAGATGTTTTTGAAAGGTACACAGTGACTAGCATATGCAGAGAAAAAATAGAGCAAAACATAAAGCCATTTCGCATTGACCTTAATCAACACGGTCGCCCAGATGGATATTAGAGAGGGAGTAAGGGTAACTGGAGGAAGGAATGTTCGTTTGAGTTTCTGAAATATTCTTTTCCTGCAAATGCTTCTGCTCTGCACCATGTGTGGAAACACTAGTTATAATGAGCAAGGGAAAGTTTCTCTCTGTAGAAGCCCCAGAAGTCCTCTCTTATTTATATTTAGGGTTCTGCTTTCCTAGTGGAACTTGGTGGTTTTATCCGTGGACATCTGCCAGAAATCAAACAGAAGGGACAGGTAGGAGAAAATGGTCTGTAATTTTGGCTCTAGGGATGTGTGCCATATAATAAATGTCCTCAGCTTGGTGTGTGTTTCTGGTATGAAACTGTCAAGAACTCCCCTAGAAAGCTCTGATTGTTTGGGTTCACTGGCAGGAAAGCGTGATCCTGCCGTTCCTCCCAGGTGGATATGATAAGCCCCTCCAACCCCCACTGCTCTTTCTTTTTGAAATGAGGGGTAAAGACAACAATAAAAGCCAAGAATCATTAAATCTCAGGAGAGAGTGGAGAGGTGAAAGAAGATCTGTTTTATGGTGCACCTTCAATAAAAAAGATTTACAGGTAAGTCATTTTCTCTTCTTTCTAGGCACTCGATTGAGAGGATTCGGGAAACTAAACCCCAGGGAGAGCTTGGCATAAATAAAAAAAATCTGACAACTGTCAAAACAAACAGCAACCAATCAGAAATACAATGTCGAGGGAGGCTCCAGTTCCAAAATGATTCAGAGAGAGTGTTTGCTTGTTACAGTGAGAATACGGACTTAGAGGAACATTGGGAAGGAATTAGGATGCTCTTCAAAATCCCAAACTTGGAGACCGATTGAGTGAGGTGGGTAAGACGGATCTGATTTTATATCTTAAGGAATAACCAAAGCCTTAAATATTGGTGAAGAATATGTTCATTCTTCATTCATTCATTCATCATTCATTCATTCATTTATTCACTCAATAGACACTCATCCAGTGCCTTCCCTGTGCAGGCTGTGAGCTGGTGAAGGAGATGCAGAGTGGAAGGACATAGCCCCATCCCCAGGGAGCTCAGAGCTTGGGGGAGGGACCATAACCATAAGGCAGAGTGTAACATACAGTAAGCAGTAAATGCTGGGTGTTATTGTGGGAGATAGAGGAGAGGGGAAAAACTGTGTATGTGCGTGTTTGTGTGTGTGTGTGTGTGTGTGAGAGAGAGAGAGAGAGAGAGAGACAGACAGAGAGAGAGAGAGAGAGAGAGCAGAGGGAGATGATCAGCAGACCTGATCTTGAAGGATATGAAGGAGTTAGGCAGGTAAAGGGGCCAGGTTGTGAGAAGAATACAAATCAGACAAGTCATTTGTCCATTCACTCACTCACTCCATTCATTCATTCATTCATTCATTCATTCATTCAGCACATATATTGAGCTCCTACCGGGTTCCAGGCACAAGTTCCCAAGGTTCCCAAGGACCCAGTGAAGAAGATAGAGAAAGTCCCTGCCTTCAGAAAGCTTATATTCTAGGGGAACAGAGAATGAGCAAGTAAATAAACAAATTCACAAAGAAGAGACTTTTAAATGGTGATGTGTCACAAAGCCTACAAGAAAGAATTATGTGATCTGAGGGCATGGGGGCGTAAAGGTGGCCAGGGAGCCCATCTCAGAGAAATCACCTTCCATGCTGCCCCCTGCGTCAGTCATACAAAGTCCGGGGAAGTGCATTTTGGGGAGAAGGAACAGCAAGGCTTTTAGGCAGAGACAAACTCGGTGTCGACGAGGACCAGAAGAAGGCAGTGCATGAGGGAGACCATGGGAGGGGGCAATGTGGCCACAGAGGTAAGCAGGAGTCAGATGACGTAGCACTGTGGGCTCTGGTGAGGACCTGAAGAATTGTTTGTAAGGGGTGGCAGTGGGTAGGTAGACCAGTTGGCCAGGTATTGTGGCAGACCCAGTGGGAAGCCATGGTGGCCTGGGTGGAGGTAGAAGCTGTGGGTGTGGACAGGAGATGGCAGTTTGGGATCATATTCTGGAGGCAGAGTCAACCTTATCCACAGAAGGATTTGATGTCATGGGTGAAGAGAAGAGGAATCAAGGATGACTCTCAGGAATTCTGCCTGAGCACCAGATGGATGGTGACCATTTTTCCAGGAGGGGAAGAGGAATTTTGTTTGGAGTCAGGAACAGCAAGCATTTGGGAATCGAATATACCTCAGGATGGCATAAATCCAGGTTCATGGAAAGAGGTAGGGGATAGCTGGAGGGGCAGGTAGAGGTCATGAAGGACCCTGTTGGCCCCGAGAGAGCTGAACCCAAACCTTGAAGCTTCAGGTAGACCCTGAAGGCCTTTACAAAGCGAAGCAACACTGTCAGGCATTATCTTTTGAGACATGAGCTTCCAGTGTAGATGTTTGCGTGGAAGGATGTGGTGGGGAGCAGAGAGAGAAAATGAATTAAGATGCTGCTGTAATAGCCCAGGCAGAGTTGGTGACAGCCTGAGGAAGGTGCGAGGGAGAGATGTGGACAGATTCTTGAGCTATTTATTTATTGAGACAGAGTCTCACTCTGTCACCCAGGCTGTGTGCAGTGGCACGATCTTGGCTCGCTGCAGCCTTCGCCTCCCCGGTTCAAGTGATTCTTCTGCCTCAGCCTCCCAAGTAGCTGGGTCTACAGGTGCCCACCACCACACCTGGCTAATTTTTGTATTTTTAGTAGAGATGGGGTTTCACTGTGTTGGCCAGGCTGGTCTCGAACTCCTGACCTCATGATCCAGCTGCCTCGGCCTCCCAAAGTGTTGGGATTACAGGCGTGAGCCACTGCGCCCGGCCCTCTTGAGCTCTTTAATGGGCAAAAGATGCAGGATGCAGCAATGTGGTACACATGTGAGATGAGAGAGGCGAGGACGAGGGAGCTCCTGTTTCCTGGGTTCTGTAAGTTCACAGATGGTGTTTTCATCCACTCCAATTCAGCGGAGGAAGGTGAAGAAGGCGAGTTAAGTTATGGACTCAGATGTAGGAGATGTGGTGTGTCACTTCCCTGGGGTCCATGTGACCCTTCCTCCCTTCTCACAGGACCCTGATCTTGTGAAACTACTGCCTGTCAGCCCCCGCCTCTGTGTCAGCAGTGTCCTTCCAGGGAAGATGGCCCCACCCTCGCCCCGGGATGGTCTTCCTGGCCAGGCAGGTAACCTGTCCTTGACCAATGACTAGCATGAGAGTGGTCCTGTGACCCACTTGGGCCAAAGAGACAGGAAGAAAGGTTTTGTGGGGTCTTCTGGGAAAGTATCTTCCTTGTTTTTATCGAAAAGCATCCGGAAGTGACCCTTTCTGGTCCTTTGTGGATGTGTGGCCCCAAGGCACCGTCCTGTCTTCTCTCAGCCTCAGGATAGTAAGAAAAACAGGTGAACGAGGTAGAGCTGCCTGGTTATGTGAGCAACTCATTTATTTATTTATTTATTTATTTATTTATTACTGTGAAGCCAGTTTGGGTTGTGTTTTCTTACCTGCAACTCAAAGCATCTCAACAGATATGAGGGCCAGCGGGACAACCAGATGGATATTCCAGCAGGGACATGGGCTTTCTGGCTAGGGCTGGACTTCAGGCTAGGGTCTGAGATGGAAAAAGGACTCCAATGCTCGTGCCCTTCTGAGAGTTGGATTCAATAGGAATTGGAATCATTTTCCTATTCAAAGAAAGGTTTTATTTTTAACAAGGAAAGAAGTGGAGTAATGCAAGGAAGAACTTCCTTGAAGAACACGCCACACTGTGTGGTCATGTACAGGGGTGGATTATGGAACCTCTGTAATTACAACGCGAAAGGAGAGATGCTAATCATTAGAGAGATTCAGGCACTGTTCAAAGGGAAGCTGAATGACCTATTTTCTGACTTTTTTTTTTTTTTTTAAGTGGGAATCCATTTTATGTCGGCTGCCCCAGATGGCCTCTGGAAGACATAGGCTGCTTGGAGGAAAGAAGAGGAGAACTCTGAGGTCTGGCACACGGGAAGACCAAGTCCAGCTTTCACACGTAGGAGCTGTGTGATCCCCCTGGGCCTCATTTGTAAAAAGGAAAAAACAACTGACTGTCCCCCTGCAATCAAGGTGGTCCTGTGAATTAAATTGGGAAATTCATGTAAAGAACCTGTGCTATGCCCAGCTAATACTAGGAGATTCTCTCTCTCTCTCTCTCAATCCCTTTTGTCTCGCTGCTTCTCTCTCTCTCTCTCCCATTAGTTTTTCACCTCCAGCATCCTCTCATGACTCATGATATGTTTACCAGTGACCTCTGCTTGTCAGATCTGATGGTCAGTTATCTGTCCTCATCTTACTTGACCCATCAGTGGCATTTAATTGGTTGCTCACTCCCTCCTTGAACCCCTTTCTCACTTGCCTTCGGGCACCCCATCGCTTGGTTCTCTTCCTACCTCACTGGCTACTCATTCTCAGTCTCTTTGTGGATTCCTCCTCATCTTCTAGACCCCTAAATGATGGAATGCCCAGGTCTTCATCCTCAAACCTCTCTTCTCTAGATATCCTTACCCTTCAAGACTGCTTATCTCAGCCCAAGTAAAGCCCAGCATCCTTTGCTGGGCTATAAGACCTTACCCAATCTATCCCCCTTCCGAATCTTCTTTGCCACCTCTCCTACCATTCACCCCTCCAGCTCACCCAATCTACTTGCTGTTTCTGGAAGATGCCAAGAATATTCTCCCTTCAAGCCTCTTTGCTAACTGTTCTCTCTACCTAGAGCCTCACTACCTCACTTCTTCAGGTCTTTGCTCAAATGTCAGAGTGACCCTCCCTAGCCACTGCATAACCTCCCAACTTCCTACCGGATCATTCTGCATCCTTCTCCTTACTTTATGTGTCTTCAAAGCACGTATCAACACCTAACTCATTTTATATTTATTTGTGCATTCACTCTTTCTCCCATCAGAATGCCAGCTCCATATCTTCAGATTCCATAACAGTGTTTGGCACTAAGGGGGTTTCCAATAACTATGTGTTGAATGAATGCATTCACGGAGGGTAACTGCTATTGTTCTTCCTAATGTCATTATTTTTCTCAACTTTAAGATTCCAAGGTTTATGCTTACAAACCAAGGGGTAGAGCCAATGACTTCCCAAGATCCCTTTTGGTTTTCCAACCTCTGGATCTATAACACAGCAGATGTAAATTGCTTACATGGGAACGTGTCCAAACAGAATTACTGATGCTCAAGGGCTTCAGGATCACCACACTCCTGGACGTCCTAGACTTCCTAAAAAGTCATTCTGAGCAATATGGTTAGACAGCTATTTAGACATGTCTGTTTTGGAGGCAGTTTGACCTATGGTGAGAATGTCAAATGAAACAAAAACATTCTGACATTTTAAGAGCTTAATTTACTCACGATAAAAGGCATAGCATCTGAATATGTCAAGTTTATAAGACGTGGGCTTTAGAACAGGAATATGTACCTCCATACTGCAAGGGCATGCCCGTGAGTTGATTGACTTGTTAAAGGAGCAAGCCGGTAACACATTGGAAATAAACGGAGGATGCATCTGCAAAATACATCTGAAAGTTGGTTTCGGTGGATCTGTCGCTCTCACTGCAGTTTGGAGTTGGGTTATATGTGAAATTAAACAGTTGCCAAGATGATTCAAACAGATGCAGCTCAGAGGCCACCCCAGAAGGAGAGGACCCCAGTGATGGTTGCCAGTCAGTAGGATGTGGTGAAAACAGCATAGACTTTCGAGCCATACAGACTTGAGAGTGAATTCTAATTCAGTTGTGTATAAGCTGAGTGATGTCAGGCAAGTTACTTAGCATCTCTGGGCTTTGCTTTCTATCTTCATGTGGCAGAGACTACTATGAACCACCCAAGGCTGTTTTCCCTATAGTCTAGCACTCAGCCTGACCACATTTCTCAACCTTCCTTGTGGTTGGGTGTGACCACAGGCCTGAGCTCTGACCAGTGGCTGTGATGAATGGGATGTATGTCACTTCTAAGCCTACCCATAAGAGCCTCTCCTAGATGATCTGCCATGATTTTTCTCCTTCTGGTTTGAGGCAGGGGATCATGGTGACTTCGGAAGCTGTGTGTTGGAGACAGTGGAGCTGTATGACTGAAAGGCATATGTCCCCGAATCAATGCTTGGAGGAGAGCTGCCTGTTTTGGACTTAAAGTGAATGAGAAATAAACTTCTATGAATTGAACCACTGTGATTTGGGAATTTATTTATTATATCAGATAGCATTACCCCGATACCTTTGCAAAACAGGGGTAAAATTTTTTTTGGGAGGGTTGAAATAGACTTTGTTTTTGAAGCTCCCAGGACAGGTCTGGTCTGGTATGTAGCAGGGGTTTAATAGATTAGCTCTTACTATCCTCTTGCTTAGTTAGTTATCTACAGTAATTGTTACACATAGACCTTGTGCCGGGTTTTACTAGGCTCTGCAGAGGATTCAAGAAGTATGAAACATAGTCCCAGATCTCAAAAACTTATAGTGGGGAAGACAATTATCTTTCATGTGTGTATATGTCCTAAAATATCAGGCTTCTGAAGGACAAGATTGGAGTGAATGTCTCTGGGATTAACCATGAGAATTCAGAGGAAGAAGGTCCCTTTGGTTGCCCTGGTTAGGGAAGACTTAATGAATGACCCAGACATTGGAAGAAAGAAGTTACACAGGCCATGATGAAAAATGGTCAATCAAGGTGGGGCGAGGTGGCTCACGCCTGTAATCCCAGCACTTTGGGAGGCTGAGGCGGGCGGATCACGAGGTCAGGAGATCAAGACCATCCTGGCTAACGTGGTGAAACCCCGTCTATACTAAAAATACAAAAAAAATTAGCCAGGCATGGTGGCGAGTGCCTGTAGTCCCAGCTACTCGGGAGGCTGAGGCAGGAGAATGGCGTGAACCCAGGAGGCAGAACTTGCAGTGAGCTGAGATTGCACCACTGCACTCCAGCCTGGGCAACAGAGCGAGACCTCGTCTCAAAAAAAAAAAAAAAAAAAAAAAAAAAAAAAGAAAAGAAAAGAAAAGAAAAATGGTCAATCAAAAAAAGAATTTCTATTTTATTCTATTCTGGGGAGAATGAGCATATATATTTATTCTCTTAGCAGGTATTCATTGCTAACCATGTTAGTAATATCAGCTACTGAGAGAGTTAACCTAGAATATGGAAAAAAGCTATAAATGAGGACAAAGATGCTTGTTACTGGGCCACTTATCGTGTTAAAAGACAGAAACAACCCAAACATCCAATAGTGGGAGAAGGGTTAAGTAAATTATGGTGCATCCCTTTGATGTCATCTGTCCCTAAGAAAGCCCAGGAAACTGCAGCTTCAGTTAGCACCCCCATATCAGTGACTCCCACATTTATAACTCTGGCCCTGATATCTTGAAACTCCCTGCAGGCAGTTTCCCGTATCTCCAACTCACTACAAGTTGTTGCCACTTGGCTGTCTCCAATGCACTTCAACCCGAGCTCATGATCCACTCCCTTTCCCATGTCGCTCACCTCCCATCCCTCCAATGTGGTTTTTTCCCAGCATCTCCTGCTCACCATCTCCAGTTGTGAGAGTCAGGATTCTGGGAGTCATCCTGGATATTTCCTTTTCCCTCATCCTCACATACAATCCATTAGGTCCTAAATATTTTTGAAATCCATCCTCTTCTCTTCATCTCTGCCACTGCCTCCTTGGCCTAAGTCACTAACTCCTTGCATCTCATTCTCTGGTATAACTTCCCAACTGGGTTTTCTGCATACCTCCGAGGCTTTTCTCCAGTCAGTTCGAGATCAGATCTGATCATTTCACTCCTGCCGTTTCTCACCCTCAAAACTCTTCAATGACTTCCCACTGCTTTAAGAATAAAAACCAACATTCTTAACATGGCCCACTGAGTACCTCATTGTCTGAGCCTTGCTTCTCTCTCCATCTTCATCTCATTCTATCCCTTTCCACCTCCTTCTCCATAATCCAGTCCCGGGATGTTGCATAAGCTGTTCTCTCTGCTCAGAATGCACTTCACAAGCCCATTCCTTCCCCAACCCCTAAATGTACCAGTGCCAGCTTCATACCCACATACCCTCCATTTCTCATAGACTCAACCACCTCAAGGAAGCCCTCCATGATTTTGTGCCTAGATCAGGTTCCCTTGGGACTGGCTTCTGTGGCATACACACAACCTGGACAGAGGGAAAGGTGGCTCAGGGGTGTTCTAGAGGGTGAGGCAACAGATGTTAAGAAATTGTCACTGATAATGCAGAGTGGATATTCTACTTTTAAACAACTGAGTCATTGAACTGTACATCATAGATCTGATATTGAAGTTGAATCCGGACTAGCCATTCATGCCAAAAATCTTTACTCTGTGCCAGACACTGTGCTATTTACCCTACCCTCGTAGAACTTCTCGTTTATTTAACAAGTCTCAGAAATCTGGGTATCGGGAAAGCAAATCTGTATTGAAGGAGTTTCCATGAATGTCTTCTATTTCCTTGAGAAAGCGACATTTAATTTTCTGAATCTCAGTTGCAATCACAATCCTTAAAACTGACTGCCCTGTGGTGGTGTGGGCAGGCATTCACAAGGCTAAAATACTTGGAAATCTCAGGCCTTGCTTGTAATGCAGAGAAGGAGCTGGGCTTTGAATCTGACCAGTTAAAAGTGTGGCATTCCCAAGACCCGTACTTGATCCCTCCAGAGGACTTGTGTTATTAAACCAGAGAGCAGAGCAGATTCTGGCTGGCAAGGACCCAGGGATTAACGTCCAGGGCGTTAACATCATAATTGGGCCAGCCTTGAAGGCAGCAACATCTGCTGTGTGAGGCTTTGGTGCCAGAGCCCACGTTGCACCTCCTGGCTGGCCAGGGCCTTGGTCTTGGGAGGCGGCCGAGGTGGCCTTAAGGCTGCATTTTCTTAGCACATACTCAATAGCTACTGTCAGGTGGTGAAAAGCTCTCATTAGGGCCAAGAAATTGACTTGTGTCCTGGGCTTCTCAGAAAAACAAGGGGGACTTATGGGAGAGGCTTTGCGCCTGAAGGTGCCCAGGGACTGGTAATTGAGTTACTGTTCAAGTGATGAGAGACTGTGGCCACTGACAAGTATTAGTGGAATGAGGTTGGCAGGCTGTTGCAAGCCTTCCTACCAAGGCCAGCCTGCATTTTCTCTTTGGCATGGAGTATAAGGGGATTCATTTTCTTTAAAAATGTTTACATAGGCAGTAGAGCCCAGTGATCAGGTGGGCAGCATGGAAGTTGGGCTATCGGTATCTGGAGACGGCAAAGGGATGTTGGGTTGTTGGGAGGGGCTCACTGCACTCCACACTGTCATATGCATCATCTCATTCAATGACAAGGGTCCTGGGGAGGTTGATTCTCTTATTTTCCAGTTGAGGAAACCAAGGCTTTAAGAGGTCAGTGACCTGCCTCGAACCACACAGCCATGAACGATAGATGATGAATTAGAATCTTATCTGTTTCCTGGCCAGGTGCGGTGGCTCATGCCTGTAATCCCAGGACTTTGGGAGGCCAAGGCGGGCAGATCACTTGAGGTCAGGGGTTGGAGACCAGCCTGGTCAACACGGTGAAACTCCATCTCTACTAAAAATACAAAAATTAGCGGGGCGTGGTGGCGGGTGCCTGTAGTCCCAGCTACTCAGGAGGCCGAGGCAGCAGAATGGCTTGAACCCGGGAGGCGGAAGTTGCAGTGAGCCAAGATCGTGCCACTGCACTCCAGCCTGGGCGACAGATCAAGATTCCATCTCAAAAAAAAAAAAAAAAAAAAAAAAAATTCTTATCTGTTTCCAAAGTCCATACTGCCTTTACTCCACTGTGGGTTCATGTGCGGACATGTCTGAGTTATGTCAATATCATCGGTGCTCCATATCCTGCTTCCAAAGGGATCTCGCATCCACCCATTTCCCATCACCGCCTGTGGCCCAGGTGTCTCCCATCTGGATGACGGCACTGGCCAGTCTCTCTGCCTGTTTCTTGCTTCCTTCTTTGCTCACACTGCCCACAGAACAGGAGCAGATTGACGCGCGTCCCTTCCCTGCTTCACACCTTTCAGAGGCTTCCCATGGCCCTTTGGCTGGAATCCAGAACACTTAACACTGCATCTTCTGGTTCTACCTGTGTCTCTAGCTCTGTCTGCTTCCATTGCCCCTGCTCTTTGCTTTGTCCATGCTGGGCTTCTGGTACTTTCTGGAAGACTCTAAGCTCTTAGTCTTGCACTGGTGCCTTTGCATGTGCCATTCCTTCTGCCTGGAACACTCTCCCCTAATTTTTCTCTGGATGAGTTCCATTCAACCTTAAATATTTCTCACTTGGAGAGTGTTCCTGGCCCCCTCTGTCTAACCACACTCCTCTCTTTAGTGCCCCACACTCTCTTCTTCACTTTTTTAATACGTTGCAAATACATTTCCATTTGTGATATTGTTGACTATTTTCAGTTTTTCTCCTCCTCTATTTTATGCACTCTTGAAGGTTAAGGACCAGGAGAGTTCTGCTTCCCACAATATCCCCAACGTTTCACACACAGTACATTTCCAATAGGCACTTTTTATATTGAATGAATAAATGGTTCTCAAGAACTGTTAGCATTGTCTCTGCAAATGTAAGTGCATGTGAGCATATTTATAGACTCCAGTTCATTATAACTCAGTTTTCATCCATTTATTCATTCATGAGTCATTCCCATCAATATTTACTAAGCACCAACTGGGCGCTGAAGATGCAAAAGTGACTGAGAAAACGTGCCAGCCCTTCCGTAACTCAGTTGGGGTGGGGTAGATACGTAAGGGCCTGAGCTTCCGAGGCAGGTGTTCCAGGTTGGATCAGGGATCCTCAAGTTACTCATCTGTGTGACCTCAGGAAAGTCACTTCACTTCTCTGAGCTCTAGATGTCTCCTCTATCAAGTGGAGCTAACCACATCCATCTTGTGGGGCTGTTTTGATACTAAATTGAAATAAAAAGTACATAAAAACAAAGTTCAATAAAGAGATCTTGTTGTTGTTTATGACGATTACTCAAATGGGGCATAAAGGGAAGGTAGGTCAGTTCTTCCTAAGGAGTGAGGGGTTTTAGGGAAGGTCTTATAATTGACTGCCATGGAGGCATCTGGACAGGAGGGGAAAGCTTTTTGGGTAGAAGGAAGGGTGAGAACAAAGAGGGGCTTATGTGTGTCTGGGATTGTGGTATTTTGTGAATTTGTGTCCTCCATTTCTCTCTCTCCCTTCAGGGGCACAGAGCACCCACTCTTCTTCCCAGAATGGTTCAGTTTGTCTTTTGGGAACCCCACCTCCTCTGTCCACTCCTCCCCCCTGTGTCATCTCTGTTTGTATCTTCATCCTCTCCATGTAAGCCTGTTCCTCTGGTTACCCCTTTCCCCTCAAAACTGGGAGGGCTGAAGGGTTGGGAACATCTCAGTCATCCATCAAATGAAATTGGGAGTTGGCAGCTGTGGTTTCATTAATGACTGCTCAACCCTTCTCTCCCCACATCTGGAAGGCTTGTGCCCCAGGATGGATGAGCCAGTGATACACAGTGAGAGACGTACTGACTCCCTAGAGACAGATGGGAACCCTGAGGCCCTGTCATCTGTCTCGTACCCTGATGGGCAGGAAGCCCCCATCAACAGATTTTTTGAGGAGGGGCCATTTAGGCCCCACAAGGACATTCTCCAGTGTCTCCTGAGTTCCTGTCAATGGGAGTCAGTTTCAGTGTGTATCAGCAGCATGAGCCTCAGTCTCCAAGTCCGAAATTCAGCACCACATCAAAAGGGAGCAGCTTTTCAAGGAAGAAATAGTACCATATCCAAGAGTTGGGACTCTGGGACCCAGACTTCCAGGGTTCGTATCCCAGCCCTATCATCCTGGCCAGTTAATATTGCTGTGCCTCAGTTTTCTCATGTGTAGAATGGGAACGAAGATCGTGGCTCCTTCACAGGGGTGGTTGTGAGGAATCTTTGCAACGACAAGCGGGAGTGACTCAGAAGCCTGCTGCGTCCACAGAAAAAGCCTGTTAAGTGTTGACGATCGTTATTTCCTCTTGATGGAACCCTTTCAAAGCAAAGGCTGGAGTGAGATTACGAGGGCCCAGAAAAATCCTCAGTCTCCAAAAATCCTTCTTCCTGCTCTCTGAGAAGTAAGATCCCTTCACGGAGGAGCAGTGCCTCTCTTCGCATGATCACGGGAAGCTTGTGGCAGGGGCTAGGAGTCAGGCCTCTGCAGCTGGGCAGCCTGCAGGGCTCAAGCTTGGCTGCTTACTAACCAGCTGGCCTTGGCTGACTGCCTACCCTTTCTACATCTCGGTTTCCTCACCTGCAGGATGGGAGCCATAAGACCCACTGCAGAAGGTGGGGCCTGAGGCTTCAGCATCACCTTCCCTTACTCACTCCTTCCCAGGTCACCGAAGTTGTCTCCTAAAGGGCCTCTCTGTTTCCACGCTTGTTACTATGCAGCCTGTCCACCCAGCAGCCAGAGCCAGCTTCTGAAAACCCAAGTCAACGAAGGTCGCTCCTTTGCTTAGACCCTCCAGTGGCTCCTGATGTCCCTCAGTGTAGATTCTAGAGTACCCATCCCCATGCCAGCCCACAAGCCCTTCCGTGTCTGCTCTCCTCTTCTTCCCTGCTCCTGCCTCCTCCATTTCCCCACCTTATCCACGCTGTCCTCTCCCATCTGTCTCTTTCTTGGGACACACCAAGGACTCCCAGGACCTACGCATTTGCTGTTCTCTCGACCTGGAGTACTCCCCGCCCCGCCATGCCCTGCCTTCAACATAGCAACATGCCTTTTGGCTCATTTTCTTCAGGGCTCTGTTCAGTAACCGCCTCCTCTGAGAAGGCCTCCATGACCACCCTATCTTCTACAGTATCCCTTTCTGTTACTCTCTGTCCCCTTGCCCTGCTTTATTTTTCTGCAGAGCACTTATCACCACCTGATAAACATTTATGCATTTGTTAGTTGATTGCCTCTTTCTTCCTATTAGTCCACAGAGCTCGCGAGGGGAAGGTCTTTGTCTTTTTTGTCTCTGCTGGATCTCCAGTACCTAGCACAGTGCCTGGTTCAGTGCAGATAGCCAATAGATGTTTCTTGCACAAATAAACCAGTTTCCAGTAGGCAGTAAGGATGAACAATGCTTGTGAAAATGTGCTTGGTCCATGGTAGGTATTTGAAAAATGTTAGTTTTTAATCCCCTCCTTATCAAACTAGAAGGTTCATTTAAAAAGCAAACATCCTTGGGAGGGGCAACACATTGACCTTAATCCACACCGGATTCCTGTACAAGGAAAAGGTCTAGTTGGAAGGGCAGAGGAAGGCAAGTCAGGGGCCCTGTAGACAAACTTCACTTGCTAAGAAATTTTGTCTCTGGCCAGCTCTGTTTAGGTCTGTGTCTACGACAATTCTCTAGGCAATTGAATTGCATTACCCTTTTCATTCTAATAATATGAACAGAATTCAGATGTGGTATTTGATGATGTCTTGTCTATTGAATGACTTCAGGACTTGCCTGGCACACGGCAGCAAATTACTGTCAACTTGAGGGCCGCCGGACCTCTGCCAAAGTACCAATATTTCCGTGGAAAATCCTGGTCGTTTACAGTTTATGCCTCAAAAATGAATTTTTATTTCATTGGCTTAATCTTTAGCGTTATCAGAACATGTGCTGATTCCCAGGGAGACTTCCAAGGTGAGATCCTTCTAACAAGACCAGAGCTGGGAGAGCTCCTGAAGGGAACAAAAGACAAGCGCTCCTTGCCTGGTTGGAATTGCTGTTTGTACGATCCCTGCTGAGAGAGAGAAGAGGGTAGACTGGACTCCTTCCAAAAATCGGAGGGGAAGCTGATTCTGACTTGGGAGGGTATAAAAATCTCGAGGCCAAGGCTGTCAGCTCGAGGGAAGGAGGTTGGGGAGACAGGGGCACGTATGAGCATCTTTTCCAGTTCTTAAAAACAAATGCCTGGAGATTGGACACACCCAACAATTCTCTGGCCCTGGCACATAGTAAGCACTCAACACATGTTAGTTGAATTCAGCTGGAGAGGGTTTGGAAGCTGTGTTAGCTGCTGTGCTCTGGATGGGGATTCGACCAAGTCTCTTCCACTCCGCCCCCAGTGCATTCATATTGCCTAGTAATCTGTCACAAATACCCTGCAGTGCTGAAGCCTTTGGCTGTGTCAAAGGGAAGGATCCAGCCTTTCCCAGGGGAATTTCCCCATTAGATACATGGTACAGCTCCACCCACACACTGGGTCTCTGAGTCAGAAGGGCATGTTTCTGCTGCAACTAATTTTACTACTGTTGTTTCTATTGCATCAGTAAAGCCCTGTTAGATTTTAGAGAAGGATCTGCACCACTGAGATCTCGAGATTGGTTATTTTGATCATGAGGAATTTTCCTAACCAGTCTCCCTCGCTGGATCCTCATCTGTCCTTAGACATAGGGGAAAGACAGACTACACTGTGAGAAGCATCATCACCGAAACTTCTCCTGCAGCTTGTCTGCCTGGCAAAGACTTGTGTAATCATGGATAATTAGGATAGTGGTAGCAGACAGTTAACCCAGCACCAATGCAAAGCTACTGAGTTAGTGGCTGTAGTAAATTTAAGTAAAGAGATTATTTTGAGCATCAGTTATGGGCAGATGTGACAAGTAAGAAGGGGTGTCTAGTGATCTTTTCAAAGCGAGCCATGAAACAGTTGTGTGGTCAGATGATAGAAAGAAATTGGCAAGAGAGATCCCTCCTTCCTTCTTTCCTTCCTTCCTTCCTTCCTTCCTTCCTTCCTTCCTTCCTTCCTTCCTTCCTTCCTTCCTTCCTTCCCTCCTTCCTCCCTCCCTTCCTCCCTTCCTCCTTTCCTTCTTTCCTTCCTCCCTTCCTCCCTTGCTTTCCTTCCTTCCTTCTCTCTCTCTTTCTCTGTCTCTCTTCTCTCTCCAATAAATATTTCCTAAGCCCCAGCTCTATGCTGTGCACTATCCTAGTCCTTTGGGATATAGCAATGAACAAAACAGACAAAACTCTTTGCTCATTTGGGACTTACATTCTAATGATCTACATCTATCTATCTAACTATCCATCGTGTGCAGTGACCTTAAATTACACAGACAATACAATCACAAAACAAACGATCAAAGAATATGCCAATCAGAAGGGAAGGTCAGGACCAGAGGAGAAGTAAAGAAACACCAATGGGCAGGCCTCAGCATCTTAAAGGGTTTCTAATGCTACTCTGTGCAACCGAAGCTTCCTGACAGCCAAAGCAGAGAAGGAACATATGTTAGTTACATGAATCTTATTGTTCAGGAAGGGGCATCACCACTGTCCCTATTTCTTCTCGTGATAAAATGTGTTTTCTAACCATATTACCTTATTTAAGCCTTAGGACAACTTCAGACTCAGTTACCATTATTAGTTCCATTTTACAGATTAAAAAAAACTGGGGCTTAAAAAAGCTAAGCACCTTGCCCAAAGTTACATCTGGAAAGTGGCAGAGTTGAGAGAAATTCTCAAGCAGTATAAACTCAGAGCTCTCTTCTAACCATGCACTTCACTGCCCCTGCTATGGGCAAACTGAGAAAGTACATCAATGGTCCCTGGGTAAAAGCCCAAATGCCCTGGAAGATAGTCTCCTGGCAGGGATCTGGGAAAAAATAATAAGAAAGACACACCCATATGCAATGAGAGAACTAAATATTAAGTATAAAGTTCATCTGCTTTTAGGCCCAAGACATCCCAATAGCCCAAGAATGGGAAAACCAGAGCTGTGAGGTCCCAGACTCCAGCTGAACCAGGCTAAAGCTGGCCTGAAAATCCTACACCTAATTCTGTCATCACAAAAGCATGATCTTTGTAAGAGAAAGGAGAAGCAACAATCCCCATTAGCTTGACGTCTTCCTGTTCTCAGCCTCACCCCTTTACAGCAGAACCTCATTAGGTCTTTGAGAGCTGTGCTATTGTCTTGGCCAGTAGTTGGAAGATGCTCTCCAAGGTGATGAAGCAAGTGGGGCTTATTTTTCTTCTTTTCAGATTGGCTTCTTGCCTCTGACTCACCACTCCTGGTAAATCACATGAGTGTTCTAGCAGATTGTGAAGACAACCTGCATGACCAAACTGAGAAAATGTGCCAATTTGTAAGCGTTCAAGTTTACTACCAGGTAATGCTAATACTGAGAGGTAGCATGGCTGAATGACTGGCAAATTTCTTAAACTTTCTGTGCCTCAGTTTTCTCACCTGTAAAATGGAAATAATCATAATAAAAAATAATACTGACCCCAAAACGAGTTGCTGTGAGAATCAAATGAGCAACTAGGTGCTTAAAACAGCACCTGGTGAATAAGACCCATATATTTTTTTCTTTTCTTTCTTTCTTTTTTTTTTTTTTAAAGTTGGTTATATTCCTTAAGGCAAAATTGCTTGGTAATGGGGTCATCTCTGGGATGATGAACCTGGCAGAGTTACTTCATGCCGTTGGATAAGTGGGGTCCCAGTGGATGCTATGATGACAGATGACACAGAAAACAGTATCCCTCTATTAAATTCACATAACAAGACCAAAGCTTGCACCACATCCAATTCTCTGTTGCATCTCAGAATTCTAAGTCCTTCATTAATGTTCTAAAATGTTGAATTCTGTGTGCTATGCAGTTTTTAAGCAACATCTGTTCATCAACCCCAGAGGTGACAGCGAGTCAGTGTTGGGGGTTGTTCAAAGCATACCCACATCTCTTGGCTCCCTTGCAGGAATGTTAGAGGGTCTAATTAATTACTGTTTGCAAAGCAACCGAGAAATTCTCCAGTGAAAGTTGCTGTAGAAATGCAAGTTTCTGTATGATTATTACACGTGCTTATAATTGTTTCCAAAGTTTACTTATTGGGCAGGGAAAGGGAGAATATATTTTCTTCCTTGACGGCAATGGATAATGCTTTGTAAATTGGCATTTATGAATGCTAAATCACTTTATGGAAACATTGTATCTCTAGAGCTACAGGAATCTCATAATGGGAAATGCACATAAAGGGTTTCTTCTTTCACTTTCGCACCCTCCCCTTCATTCAACTCCCATTTCCATAAACAAATGTGAAAAGAAACATTATAAGAAGCAACCATGTGTATCCAAACTTTAAAAGCTCAAATGCATATTTTAATACAAAATTACCTGCATAGAGTCAGGCTTTTTTTGGATAGCACATCCTTTGCATTAATTTATGCTAAAGATTGAGCAACATTAGGTTGAAATCAAAGCTTGAAACAGATGCAAAGGAAGTTGGGGATAGACATAAGCTGGAACAATTAAAATTATGTGCTAAGCTCAACCACCTCAAAAGCTATAGAAAATATCGGCTTGCCTTGATTTTGTAAAGATTTGTGTGGAATATCTAAGAGCAAGCCTATGTCTGGGAAATATCTTTCCGTGGTTATATATGTATTTCTTTTTTTCCCATTTCATGGAGAAATAACTGTTTTATAGGTATAGTTGAACACTAGCCGAGGAAACTTACTCCCGTCTTTTAATATTTCTCTTTCCTAACTCAAGTTTGAGATAGTGACATTACTCCTGGCATACTGAAAAAAAAAAGTTCACTGGAATTAAAATTTAGCAGTGTACAGAGGCAGAACACAAGACCTTGTCTGCTAGCTGTTCAAGTGGTGATGAAATCCGAATTAGATAAGAATGCTATCGTTGCTCCTATCTGCAGCTCCTCAGCCAAGTTTTATCTATAGCAGCACAAAAATTGATTTGCAATCAGTTACATTTGTTTTTTAAAATCCCATCAAATCCAAGAAGCCTATTTTAGTCTGTAAAATTGAGCAGATAATTGCCTCCTTTATATGAATAAAATGTAAAACCCGTATCTGGAATAACAGCCATTTTCTTATTCCTCAACAGACGCTTTGGGCTCCAGTCACACCACACCTCCTAGATTTTCTAGTTTTATGCTCTTTTCTTCAGCTTGGGATCCTCATCAGCTCTCCCCCAACCCTTTTCTTCCCCCGGGCTCCCCACAACCCCACGCTCCCAGCTGCAGACATTGAGCTTCTCTCCTCTGGACTCCCATAGTATTTTTTATGTTTTGAGATTTCTCACATAATAATAAATGAAGGAAAGCCTAAATGAATGAGCTAGGTCCTGCTTACTTAATGAGGGCCCCTTACTTAATATTTTCTCATAGCCTGTGGGATGGCAGTCTGATCACAGGGGTAGGCAGTGACATTCTTGATTCAAATCTACAGTCACTGCCAGCCCACAGCTCCGGAGGGCTTTCGTTTCTAGTGGATTAGCCATATTGCAAATGGTCAGTCAGGCCAATGATTCTGGCATATCTTGATTTTAGGTGCTTATGGATGCTGTCCCTTACAGAGCTGCATCTGTCCTATTCATTTACTTCGCAAAAAAAGCCTTCCGCTTCTCTCTCTCTCTCCTCCCCATCCTGGTCCAGGCCATTGTCATCTCTTATCTGGACACCTGCAGTGACCTCCTCACAGGTCTGCCCTCAGTCTTGCTCCTCAAATTTTTATTGGTATCGTAGCCAGAAGGGTTATTTAAAATGCAAATATGGGCCAGGTGTGGTGGCTCACACCTGTAATCCCAGCACTTTGGGAGGCCAAGGCAGGTGAATCACCTGAGATCAAGAGTTTGAGACCAGTCTGGCCAACATGGTGAAACCCCGTCTCTACTAAAAGTACGAAAATTAGATGGGTGTGGTGGTGGGCTCCTATAGTCCCAGCTACTCAGGAGGCTGAGGCAGAAGAATCTCTTGAACTCAGGAGGCAGAGGTTTCAGTGAGCCAAGATCATACCATTGCACTCCAGCCTGGGCAACAGAGTAAAAACTCCGTCTCAAAAGGAAAAAAAAATGCAAGTCTGATTACGTCAATTCTGAGCATCTTATGTAGCTACTCCGCCTTTCTTCGTGGTCCATCATTATCTCAATTTGCTGTCCCACCTCAGGACCTTTGCACGCCCTGTTGCCTCTGGCTGGAATGCTCTTTCCTTGCTCCCCTTTTACCTAGTTACCAGGTTACACACTCTCCTAACTCCCTGTGCTTTTCCTTCACAGTGCATAGCACAGTTTGTAGCTGTTGTTGTGTGTGTGTCTGTGTGTGTATGTGCACGCATGTGCATACGTGTGTATATGTCTAAGCTCCATGAGAGCAGGAACTGCATTGCTTTCTCTCTACTCTTTCCTCAGCGCTTAGGCTCCTCAGACATGAAGTAAGGATTTAAAAATATTGTTGAAATAATAAATGATTCTTGGATAAATGTCAGATCTTTGTCTAATAAAGCAAGAGCCAGAGGAGAAATGTTTATGCTCAAACATGTATTTTCCGGCACTGGGGAAGGTGCGCATCAGCCAGTTAACAGCGTTGCCCAGCTCAACTACCAGCAAGTCCTTTTCATCAACCTGAGAAATGATGCAATCTTTTACCCAGTATAAATTCAGCCCTTTATAAAATGATTCCATCAAGTCATGGCAAGCGTCCAAGAGAAGCCCATAATGAAATGCAAATAAAAAATTTAAAAAGAGCATATGCTCTGCAAATTAAGCAACAGAAAAAGTAATATCGTATACTGCCAATTCTTTATCAGTGAAATCACCCAGAATTCACCGTGGTAGGTCCTAGACACCCATTGCTCTGGGTAACATGAAATAAACGGCTCTGTCTCGCTAGGTTCCTGCCGGCATTTCTAGCTTGTCTTGCCCTCTGGCCATCAGTTCTCCTATTCCAGCACAACCTCACTCAGAATGCCCAGGCAAGTCTACACTGGGAACATGCGGGGTTGTCTCTGCCTTGAACTATCTACCTTCTCACCTTCCACTTCACCCTTCTATCTGCAGGGCCCCTGAGTGAACATCTATTCACTTCCAGCTCAAGTAGCCTTATCCAACAAATATTTCTTTATCTGATTGACATTTTGATTTTCCCTTTGCCATCTCAGTAAATGGCCCTGCCATAACCCTCTTTGCTCAAAATGGGAACCTGGGAATCTTCTTTGCTTTTTTTTCTTCTCTCTCCAATACCAATCATATCCCATCCATCAGTGAGTCTTGTCTTAACACTGTCCCTTTTCTCCAACTCCATCATCCTCATCTTAACTCCTATCTCTAACTCCCCGTGCAAAGGCCTCTCACTTTCAACCCTCCCATACATCCTTCTCTCAATGGTCAGTGTAGTCTTCTGAAAGTAAATTAGTTTGTACCTAAAACTCTTCTATGATTTCCCATGTCTCCAAGAAAAATATTCGAACTCCCTTCCATGACCTGGAAAGCCCTAACGAGTCGCCTTTTGCCTTTCTAATTTAGATGCTGCCCTCACTTGGGGTTTTCCCAACTCGGCATCATCACTTCAGGTGTCTTAATGATGACATGTCCTCCGCTGAGCTCCCAATCTCCCCCAGTCTCAATCTTCTGCCACGGCAGCTCCATCTTTCCAGTGGCTCAGACCAGAAAGCTCAGAGTCACCCTTGACTCTTCGTGCTAATTCACATCCTGTTTCCAGCAAATCCTGACAGCTCTACTTTTTTTTTTTTCTTTTTTGAAATGGCGTCTCGCTCTGTCACCCAGGCTGGAGTACAGCGGCATGATCTCGACTCACTGCAACCTCCATCTCCCAGATTCCAGCGATTCTCCTGCTTCAGCCTCCCAAGTAGCTGGGATTACAGGCACCCGCCACTATGGCCAGCTAATTTTTGTATTTTTAGTAGATATAGAGTTTCACCATGTTATCCAGACTAGTCTCAAACTCCTGACCTCATGATTTGCCTGCCTCAGCCAGGGCTGGGATTATAGGCATGAACAACCGCGCCCGGCCAACAGCTCTACTTTGAAACTGTGATATGGTTTGGCTGTGTCCCCACCCAAATCTCTTCTTGAATTGTAGCTGCCATCATTCCCACGTGTTGTGAGAAGGACCCAGTGGGAGGTAACTGAATCATGGCGGTGGGTTGTTCCTGTGCTGTTCTCATGATAGTGAATAAGTCTCACGAGGTCTGATGGTTTTACAATGGGCAGTTCCCCTGCACATGCTCTGTTGCCTGCTGCCATGTAAGACGTCCCCTTGCTCTTTCGCCGCAATTTTGAGGTCTCCCCAGCCATGTGGAACTGTGAGTCCATTAAACCTCTTTCCTTGATAAACTACTCAGTCTTGGGTATGTCCAAGATACCCAAGTGTGAGTATATGTGAGGACAGACTAATACAGACTGTGTCTCAAGAGAACCACTGTCCACTTCTCACTTCTCCTATGACTATCCTCGTCCACGCCACCACCAGCTCCTGCCTGGACAATGGCACTGGCCTCCTCCTTTGCTTTTCTGCTTCTGCACTTGCCCTCTCTTCCCCTGCCACCAACCTCTCTTCACTCAATTCTCAATTCAGCCTCTGGAAGAATGATGCCAAAATACAGGTCAGGTTGGGTCACTTGTCTGCTCAAAACCCTACAGTGACTCCCACCTTACTCAGAGTCAAAGCTAACATCCTCACAGTGGCCTATAAGGCCCCATGATCTCCCTTCACCCTGATACCTCATTAGTCTCATCATCTACTCCTTTCTGCTTGGCTGGTCTCGCTCCAACCACACTGGCCTCCTTGCCATTCTATTTTACTTTTTTTTCTTGAGACAGGGTCTTGCTCTGTTGCCCAGGCTGGAGTGCAGTGGTTCGATCATGGCTCACTATAGCCTCAACCTCCCAAGGTTCAAGAAATCCTCCTGCCTCGGCCTCCCGAGTATAGCTGGGACCACAGGCATGCGCCACCACACCCAGCTAATATATATATATATATATTTTAAATAGAGATGAAGGTCTCACTGTGTTGCCCAGTCTGGTCTCAAACTCCTGGGTTCAAGCAATCCTCCCACCTCGGCCTCCCAAAGTGCTGGGATTGCAGGCGTGACCCACCGCACCCAGCCCATTCTATTTATTGTTATTTTTTTTGTAGAGATGGGGGTCTCACTTTGTTGCCCTGATCTTGAACTGATCTTGAACTCCTGGCTTCAAGTGATCCTTCCGCCTTGGCCTCCCAGAATGCTGGGATTTTAGGCATGACCCACCGCGCCTGGCCCTCTTTGCCATCGTAAAACACAGCAGGCACACTCCTGCCTCAGGGCCTTTGCGTTGGCTGTGTCCTCTACCTGAGGCACCTTTCTCTAGATATCTGCTGTTTATTGTTCTTTAGATATTATTTTCTCATTCATCTCCTTCAGGTATTTATTCAAATGTTACTTTCTTCCTAAAGTCTTCCCTGCGCACTCTATATAAAATTGCAAACTTCCCTTCCTAGAAACATTCTAGTTCACTTTCCTGATTTATTTTTCTCCTCAGCTCTTGTCTCTAGGTAGCATACAGGGCTGGATTCTAGGCCATACAAACTGTGTGGTCCCATAGACCCTGTGCCATTCCCCACTGGTTACTGCTTTCTTCCCAGGAGCCTAGGATGAAGGTCAAGGTCTTTAGCTCAGTGTCCAGGCCCTGCCTACATCTGCAGCCCTCCCTGTCCGCAGTGCAGTCTCTCGGGCCTTCTTCTCACCCTGCAAACATGTTTTCTGTTTTTTTGCAAGCAAACCCTTCTTCCTCTATTTCCAAAACACCCTTCATCCACTTTAGGTCTTGCTTACCCTCAGGTCTCAGGCTCTTTCTGAATCCCTGAATGAAATTTCCCCACGATTCACTGTAAAATGGATCCACATACCTGTTTTCTGTGGATGTTATCATAGTAGGGACTATGTGGTTATCAATGTGCTGTTTTGATGGATGACTCTTTTGCCCATGACACTGTAAGGGCAGAAGGGACCACGCCTATGAGATTTTTGCATCCCCATTTCCCAGCAAGCTGCCACCAGGCACATAACAGGGGCTCAGTAATGTTGCTTGGTGGGGGGAACGTGTGGCAAGGCACCCTGTGAGCAATTAATTTAGGTTGGGTCTCCACTGCTCTAGTTAGTTTTCACACCCCTTCCCAAGAAGGCAGAAGAGCTCTCAGGGCCATGTTAACAGCATTAGGACTGTAGGGCTAAGATGCAAAGTTGCCATCAGAACACAGTCCCCATGCTGGAGTACCCCTAGGCTGTAGGCAAAGACAGAGATGTTTTGTTTGGCAAGCAGAATTGGCCTACACATTGTTGTTGTTATTTTAAAATTCGAGCCAGGTGCGGTGGCTCATGCCTGTAATCCCAACACTCTGGGAGGCCGAGGCGGGTGGATCACCTGATGTCGGGAGTTCGAGACCAACCTGACTAACATGGAGAAATCCCATCTTTACTAAAAACACAAAAATATTAGCCGGGCATGGTGGCATATGCCTGTAATCCCAGTTACTCGGAAAGCTGAGGTAGGAGAATCGCTTGAACCTGGGAAGCTAAGGTTGTGGTGAGCTGAGATCGCGCCATTGCACTCCAGCCTGGGCGACAAGAGAGAAACTCGGTCTCAACAATAAAAATTAAAAATAAAAAAATAAAAATCGGATGAGTTGCTAACATTGAAAAATTGGGAGGTTTCACATACAACTTTGAGTATTTGGCTTCTTTCGAAAAATCAAACGATCTAGCAACCTTAGCACTGCAGTGCCTCAGTTGGCTGCAGCTGACCCGGAGCTGCCTGGGCTGGGACCTGTGCGTGCTTCAGTTGCCACATGGAATTCTTCCTCCATCACGCACCTGCCTGGCTGCTCTGGACGCCAGAGGCCGTGGTGTCCAGCCTTGGCTTATAGAAACAACAGAGCTGGATGATCTGAAGTAAGAAGAGTTCCAAGGTTGGGAGGGGTCAAGGGAGCCAGTCTGAAGAGGCCAGAGGTGTCTGCAGACAGGGACGGCTCTGAAATCTCTGGGAACCCCGGCACTGGGTTCCCAGCCTGGGACAGTCCCCTGTGTCCAAGCTTGTGGGACCTTCAGGACCAGACGGGCATGGCCAGGAGACGACTTGAAGAACTACCAGCCCTTTCTTGGAGGTTCTTGATGGTGTAAGACCTCCACGATTCCCACATTATAAGAGAGAGAGGAGGAGTCCTCTGGAAAACATGACAGACTTTAGATTTTTTTTTTTTTTTGCTACTCCAGTAAGTACAGTGTGTGTGTGTGTGAGTGTGTGTGTGTGTGTGTGTGTGTGTGCGCGCGTGCATTTGGGGGGTACTTTCAGAGTTAGAGTTAATTGATTTCAGAACAAAAAAAAAAGAGTAACGCAGCTTTCCTACATGCAAGCACTGTGGACAAAATTCACACCTGACTCAAATAAATTATATTCCCTATATTCTCAAGAGAGTCAATCTTTCTCTTTGAGGAATGTTTTTTATCCCTCTTCAATCTGTTTGTACTAAGAATGTGGGTATACTTTATTCCATGTTTCTCTTTCTTCTTGTAGTTGTGTGTGTGTGTGTGTGTGTGTGTGTGTGTGTGTGTGTGTGTTTCAAGACAAGGTCTCACCCTGTCACCCGGGCTGGAGTACAGTGGCTTGATCACAGCTCACTGCAGCCTCAACTTCACAGGATCACTTGTGCATGTCACCACGCCCGGCTAATTTATTAATTTTTTTTTTTTGTAGAGACAGAGTATCCCTATGTTGCCCAGCCTGGTCTTGAACTCCTGGGCTCAAGCGATCCTCCTGCCTTGGCCTCCAAAAGTGCTGAAATTACAGGTGTGACCCACTGTGCACAGCCTCTTTTGTAGTTTTAAAGCCCATATTTATAAGAAGTTCATTATGACACTGCTCATTGGCACATATATTTTGAAAGACTGCGGGAAAAGCTGCGTCTCTTAAGACTCAAAAGTCAAAAGCCAGATGTCACAGGCTATTGAGAAGAGCTGTTTTAACTTCAGCCTCATAAAAAAAGTTCCCATTTAATTCAGACTTCTATGGTGTCAGAGCAATCTTCATCTACAAGAGTTTCATGAGGATATTCTAGAACTTCAGATTATTACATTTCTTTTCTAGTTATCGAAAACAAGCTCTCAGTTCCTTTAGGCAAATGTTATGGGACATATTCTTGCTATTCCTATCCCAACTTAGATTTTTGCCAAACTAGTGTCTGAATCTTTGCTTTGCAGACTCAGGAAAAGTGTGGAGAGGAGCAGAGAGGCATTAAAAAAAGGGAAAGGATGATGGAGGAAACCCAAGTCTGTCTTGACTAAGGGGAGCTGTGATTTGGGAGGGGGGAAAAGAGAATGCTGGGGCCAGGCTGGGGAATTTCGGCATTTGGTGGAGGAAGCTCTAGAAGTGAGAAATGTCTCTGTGGGCTAGAAATTGGGTCCTTTTCAGTGTTCTTATAAGTAGGGTTTGGATTGGAATTCCTTTATAATTATTATTTGACTTCTTCATATGTGACTCTTTGCAGAACTGAGCCACTTGGAGCTCTATAATTTGTTAGGGTTACACAAATGTAGCCTACCGGGCTTATGGCAAAATAGTTTCTATAAGGAGAATATCAACTTTTCTACCTGAGATCTTGGTTAAACAATTAAAACCTGGATCAAGCCTCACCTCCTTGGGTGAAGCCTTTACTCCTCTAGCAATTAGCTAGCTTGTTGATGTGCCCACCTTAATTTCTTCATAGTTCTATTTTAGTACTTACCCCTCTGTATGCCAATTTGTTAGTTTATATGTTTGTGTATCTTCCATGGCCACGGGGTTATGCAGAATAGGGACCAATTATGTTTTATTGCCCTTTATAGATTCAGCGCATAGCTAAGACTGCGGCAGCTGGCACACATTAGGTATTTAGTAAATGTTTGCTGAATGAATACATAAGACTACCAATGGGTGCAGTTCACTTAAGACTTTCTTTCTTTTCTTCCCTTTCTTTCCTTTCCCTTTCCTTCCTTCCTTCCTTCCTTCCTTCCTTCCTTCCTTCCTTCCTTCCTTCCTTCCTTCCTTCCTTCCCTCCCTCCCTCCCTCCCTCCCTCCCTCCCTCCCTCCCTCCTTTCTTTCTTTCTTTCTTTCTTTCTTTCTTTCTTTCTTTCTTTCTTTCTTTCTTTCTTTCTTTCTTTCTTTCTTTCTTTCTTTCTTTCTTTCTTTCTTTCTTTCTTTCTTTCTTTCTTTCTTTCTTTCTTTCTTTCTTTCTTTCTTTCTTTCTTTCTTTCTTTCTTTCTTTTTCCCTCTCTCTTTCTTCCTTCCTTCCTTCCTTCCTTTCTTTTCTGACAGTGTTTCACTCTTGTTGCTCAGGCTGGAGTGTACTGGTGAGATGTTGGCTCACTGCAACCTCCACCACCTGGGTTCAAGTGATTCTCCTGCCTCAGCCTCCGGAGTAGTTGGGATTACAGGTGTGTGCCACCACTCCCAGTTAATTTTTGTATTTTTAGTAGAGATGGGGTTTCACCATGTTGGCCAGGTTGGTCTTGAACTCCTGACCTCAGGTGATCTGCCCTCCTTGGTCTCCCAGAGTGTTGGAATTACAGGCGTGAGCCACCGCACCTGGCCCACTTAAGACTTTCAAGTAACTTCAGGTTCATAACCAAGGGCTACTGAAGACATTCAGATAGTATAGGATGGAGCAATCTAATAAACAGACTCACCTTATGACTTCTAGAAACTGATTTAAGTGAGGAAATGCATGTTTCCAAGAAGTCATATTGGGTCCTTGCAGTTATGGTCCTAATGAATGATTTGGGGAAGGGAAAGACTGTGAATTGGCAAGTTAGTAGAGGATTCTAAGCTGGCCTACAAACACAGGCTCATTTTGGACTCCTGTCTTTTTTTAATGACCCATATCCAATCAATAAACAAATCCTGTTGGCTTCACCTTCAACACACAGCCCGAATCCAACCACTTCTCATCACCACCTTCACCACCCCTAATTCAAGCCACACCTTCTTACACCTGGATGGCTGTAACGGGCTCCTAACTGGTCTCCCTGCTTTCACCCCAGCCCCTACAGTGTGTTCTCTACCCACCAGCCACAAAATGACTCTCCTCCACTCAAAGTCCTCCAACAGCTCCCATGACGCTCAAAGCAAAAGCCACAGTCTTCTCAGTCTGGCCCCTGCTGCCTCCCTGACCTCACCTGCTCCAGGGACTTTGGCCTCCTTGCACCTCCTCAAATGCACCCGGAGTGTTCCTGTTACTCTTGCCTTGAGACTTTGCCCCAGACGTGAGCATGGCTCTTTCCTTCACTTCCTTTGGATTTTTCCCAGCGAGGCCTCCTAGGCTTCCCCGTTTAAAATGGTGGCGTTCCTGGCCAACGCTCCCTGGCCCCCTTCCTGTTTAATTCTTCTCTGCAGCACTCAGCTCCAGCTGACCTATATTTTGCTTTATTTATTGATCGGTTGTCTGCCTATCTCCAGTAGAATGAGGGCCCTTCATGAGGGCCAGGACTTTTGTTTGCTCTGTCCGTGATTGGATCCCAGTGCCCGGAAGAGCATCTGGCACACAGAAGTGCTCGACAGTGATTTGTGGAGTAAATGCAGACAGCTCTCTCAGGTAGTGGGTGGGTCACCTCCATGTGGCTTCTGATGCTTGCTAGGATCGTACTGGGATAGTTGTGTATATGTGTGAGATGTCTGCAGCTTAATCGTTAAGGATTAACATTGACTTTTTGCCTTCTTCTGGAGACATCCAGTGGCTCTGGGCATGGAAGGGTAACTGAACAAAGAGAACTCAGGCATCCAAGGAGTGAGACAAGTCTTCAGTTCCACAATGGATAGAAACCAGAGGAGATTATAATTTGTGGTCAGACTTAATAGAATCTGGCCTCAAAGGAAAACAGTCCCAGCCCTGGAAAGCTCATGCTACTCCCATGTCAGATAGAGGGGCCTGGCCTGGACTTGGGAGGACTCTGCCTGGGTGAAGAAGAGGTGTGCACGTGGCTCCAGGAGCCCGGCTGGAGGACACTGGGGCTGGAATTGCTTTTGTTGGATAAGTCTTCTCTCGATTGAGGAGTTCATCTTAAGAAATTTTGATTCCTATGCTGGATAGGGCTGGACACTGGATTTACACTCTGTGCCTATAATTTTTAAAAACCTGTACAGAGTTTTCATTTTTATAAATCTTAGAACTTTTTTTTTTCTGGACACAATAAGATTGGCCTGCAAATGGACAGTAGTTGTAATGAGCAAAAGCGTCATGAGGTCTGTGTATTTCTTTTGCTGTGGCTTAGGGAGTGGAGGCTTGCAGTTCCAGAATATTGAGTAGGCACAGAGAGCTCTGGAGCCCCAGGGAGCCAGGCAGGTTGTAAAATCCCAGTGTGGTTATGGTGCTGGGGCAAAGAAAAACTCAAGTCTCCATTCACTCCCAAGCTCTTCAGAATGTCTGAGGCTCTAGAGAAGCTCACTGAGACTGTGAAGTGGGCACAGGCTTTGTGTCTTGGGGGATAAGCCTAGAGACTTTTCACTTCTGGGGGTTTGTCCAGTATGTTCCTCTAAGGTTGTCATAACAAGTGTAATACCAAGTATTACAGCAGGTACTGGTTTGCATCAGGGCTGCTGACATTGTCTGTGGGCATCGTTAATAAACCAGTCTGGGAAACAAATCTGAACAAAGACCTCACAAAGCCACAGGAGTGGAAAAAAAAAAAAAGGCCCATGAACTTGAGTGTGGGCAGGTATAGAGGGAAATTATGCTAGTCTTTATTTGAAGGAAGATTGCCTGGAGCTGTGAACTTCAGACCAAGACAAGAACCCAAGATCAAGGCAGATTCTACCTTAGTATTAAGGGAAAGTTCTCCTCTCACCAACAAGGGCAGGGAGTGACAGGCATTAGAGAGGCCATGGGGCCTGGGAGAGGGAAGAGGAGCAGAGAGAAGCATGCACTGCATGCTGGGCTTTTCACACATGAGAAGGCCTTACAAATAACTTTCCAGCAGATATTACTATTCCCATTTTCTAGATGAGGCTAATACAGCTCAGAAGCCAGGTAATTTACAATCTCAGGGCTTCTAAGTGTTGGGGTGGGATTTAAGCCTGTCTTCCTCATCCATCTCTTTCTTAATTCCTTCCTTCCTTTATTCAACGCATGTGTATCCAGCCCTTGCCCAGGTGCCGGGTACCCTGCAGGAACCAAAACAGGAATGCTCCTGCCCTCAGGGAGATTTCAATCTATGGGCATGATGACAGTGAACAAAGTAACACACCATAATGTAATCACAGATGGCAATAGTGCTCTAGGGGGAATAGGCAGGGTGTGGGGACAGGGCAAGAGCGTGGGGGGCAGGGACCCCTTAGGTTGGGTGGTCAGGACTGGCTCCCTGCAGAGACTGAAGATAAGATGGAGCCTGGTATTGGGGTGGGGACAGCAATGATGCCGGGAGGGAGGGAAGGGGTGTGCAGGTTATAGGAGCTGAGGGAGTGCCAGACGGTGGTTCTCCGAAGTGTATGTATGCCCTTTCACTCCAGCATGTGGCTTGGCAAGAGAAGCATTGGAGTCAGAAGAGGAAATACCACATTACACAGTGGGTAGGAAACCGACGGCCCTTAGAAGTCTAAGACGGTGTGGGCTGAAAATACCAACTGCTTCCCGCTAGGTGTAGGCACAGGCCTGCTGAGAGATTTCTATGGCATTATTAAGGGAAAGCGGGAGGGTGGGGGCTCCGTCCTCTTGTGGGTGAGGGCCTGGGTAGCAACCTGTCTTCCCATAGCACAGGCTCCGATCCTGCCAAGTCATAAAAGAGGCTGGGGTAGGGCCACGTGGAGTCAGGGAATGGGGAGAGGGCTGTCCCCCATGGCGACCCTGATGCTATTTCTCAGGGTGGGGAAAGGAGAGAAAGGAAGGCATTAACCAGGTCAAAGCTGGTCCACAGTGAACACTGTGTTGTTTCACATGACTTATTTCATGTGGGGAAACTGAGGCTCAGAGAGGCAAATTACCTTGCCCAAGTTCACGAATCCAGTTTTGGAGTCTTCCTGGTTTCAAAACCCAGGTTCCCTCCTGTGAACCGGGCTGAGGGGCAGCAGATTACCTGGCCCCCCAGGAAGGAGTGGGGCCAAAGAAGCAGGACCTGGGGTGATTCTGGGGCTGGGGGAGGGAGGGGATGGCAAGGGTGGGATGGTGCGGGGACACAGGCACACAGGTGAAATGCTGATGTACTGAGATAGGCTTTGCTTGGGAGATCAGAAAGACCTGCGTTCAAATGCCAGCCTGTGCCAACTGCTGGAATTTAGCAGCCAGATGGAACACCTTGAATATCTGCGCGGCCCCTCCCCCAGCCTGCCACCCCCAAGAGGAGGCCCTCACAGCTCCTCTTGCCTCTGGCTGCCTGAGTAAGCAGTCCCCTAGAAGAGCCTGACTCATTCGCCTTGGCTTCCTGCCACCAGAGCTGCAGGGAGGACAGTAGCCCAGTGGCCGGTACCTCCCAGCTTGCACTGACTGCCCAGCCTCCTCTGGGGAGCAGATGGGGACAATCCCCCCACGACTCTGCTCCTGGTACCCACACAAGCCCGGGTCTCCCAGGTCAGCTCTCATTCCCCGGCACAGACCTGTCCCACCTTCTTGTATGTGGTTCTGTGTTTATGTGTCATTGTCCCTCACTAAGCTGTGAGCTCTTGCAGGGCAGGGATGCCTGAGTCATCTCCCGTCCCCAGTGCTCATGACAGGACTTGGCACCATCGAGGGGCTGCTCAGCAAATATTTGCCGAATTCCCTTCCAAATCGAACAGGAAATCCCCCTACCCTTGCCGGGGGGCAGTTGCCGGTGGAGCCGGGCCCCTGACCGCGGCTTTTGTGGGCTGCTCACCCGGCTGCAGCCCTCCGGTACCAGGCGCGTACAGGCATATGTCACATTTCAGCATTGTTTTCCTTCCGATGCTGCTTTCGATTGCTGGTTTTATTCCAGCCCATTCTCACTTTCTGTCTTGGAAAATCACAAGGCAACTCCACGCTGCTCCTGGAATTCTTGCCAATATGATTCAAGAGGAATTGAGCGCACAGCGCTGAGCTCCCCCCAACACAAAGATGCTGCTACTTTCAGTGTGGTGGCCTTCCTTCCACCAGCCTGCCCAGGTGAGGGCGGGGGGCAGCGTGTGTGCTTGTCAGGCTCACCCAGTTCTCACCCACAAAGTGCCCCCGGTGAATAAGCCCAGGGCTGGGAGGTGTGGGTTGTTAGATAAACATGGAAGCAAGGTTGCCCCATAACAGCCCAGACCCTTCCCTCATCCCAGTCCTCACTCACAACCTACTCTCCGAAAGTTTTTAAAATCATGACTTCTTTCCAGTTTCTTACGAGCTATGTGACTTGGGATGAGTGACTTACTCTCCTCTGGCCTCAGTTTCCTCAGCTGAAAAATGGAGATGATTGTTACAGGATTAAATGAGATATAGAGGCAGTACCCAGCACAGGGCTGGGTGTACTGTGGGCATTCAGTGACTTCTGGCTGTGATGCTGATGAACTGTGTGTGTGATGAAGTGTGTGTCAGTGCTGGCACACACTTTCTGAGTGCAGGCCTTCGCCGGGAAGCAGGTTCCTTGGTGCTAACCCCATTACTGTGAAATCAATCAACTCGGTGCTCGGACCATCCCAGGCACACTGTTTGAGAGCAGGCTTGGATTCGGTCTCCTATCGGTCTCTGGAAGAGTCCGGAAGTGGAATGGGGAACTGAGGCTGCCATGTCAGAGGCAGTACCCGACGGGGTATAACTCTCTACAGCTCTTCTGAGCAGGCTGGGGAGCGACATTTACATGCAGGCTCCTGAGATCACATGTTCGATGGAATCATATTTATTTCCTCCTTAGTCGGAGATTACACGGTGAAGTGGGAGAAGTGTGGACTTGCCCTCCCATCATGGCCATTTCTGAGTTGAGTGATATAGGACAAATCATCCAACTTCCCTCACGCTTATGGGACTGGGATGTTAGGGTTCGGTGTGGACCTGAGTGTAAGGGGCCCGCGTGGGGCCTACGGTGTGCAACTGAAAACAAAACCCTGCTCTGCTCCTAAGAGCATCGACCTTATCAAGCGATCCTGTCATCCCAAATCTGTTTTGTCGGAGGCCTCCTTGGTGAAGGGCCACAGCATCTGAGGCGGAAGGCAGAGTAGTTTTCGTAATTGGCTCCACTGCATGTCCTCAAATGAAAGGGAAACCGAGACTGACAGTCCCCTAGCTGTGAGGGGACCTCGTCCAGAACGTGTCACAGGATGAAACCTCTGGAATTGGAGGCAAGGTGGCCTCATGGGCCTGGGAAGCAGGCTGACTGGATTTGAACAATGTCTCCATCCTCACTCCCATGGGACCTTGGCCAAGCCTCTTAATGCTTTTCTGAGCCTCAGTTTCTTCACCTGGAAAATGGGGCTAGCAATATTCCCTTGAAGGCAGCTTTGTGAGTCTGGTGTGTCGATAACAGTTCTGCTTCCCATGGACTCGTTGCTATTCTTTTTTTTTTTTTTTTGAGGTGGAGTCTTGCTCTGTCGCCCAGGATGGAGTGCAGTGGCATGATCTTGGCTCACTGCAATCTCCACCACCGGGATCAAGCAATTCTTCTGTCTCAGGCTCCCTAGTAGCTGGGATTACAGGTATGCACCACCAAACCTGGCCAATTTTTTTGGTATTTTTAGTAGAGATGGGGTTTTGCCATGTTGGCCAGGCTGGTCTTGAACTCCTGACCTCAGGTGATCCGCCTGCCTCGTCCTCCCAAAGTGCTGAGATTACAGGTGTGAGCCACTGCGCCTGGCTGACTCATTGCTGTTCTAAGCCATCTTGTGAAGTGGTTACAGCGATCACATCCTCACTTCACAGATGGGGAAACTGAGGTGCAGAGCGGTCAGTGATCTGCCGGTTCATTCACTCCTTCATCCCATTTTCTGACCTGACCCCTGCTCCCTTCTCTTCTCTTATCTGCCACCCACCCACACATTGGAATCATGACATGAATTACACACATGTCCCCAAACTCGCCAGGCTAACTCAGGCTTCTGCCTTTAAATTCCCTCTGCCTGTAAGGTCTGTCTCCTTGTCTCTGCCTGACTCAGCTGTGTGTGTCCTTTAAGGCTCAGCTCAGGTGCCTCCTCCTCCAGGAAGACTTCCCTCCTAAGCACTATTGGTAGGTTCTCCTTTAGCCTGGGCTCACCTATACCTGGGTGTGATCACCTCACAGTAACACCTAACACGGAGTAAACTGACTCCACACTTTCTGTCTCCTGGGTACTGTGCATGCCCCTTACAAACACTCTTTCATTTAGTTTGCCCTACAACTCGCCAACGTAGATGTTATTTTTTTCTGTGTCATGGTTGAGGAGCCAGGATTTGAACTCAGATGAGTCCTTTTTAGCTCTCCATGGGACACCTGGTTATGCACTTCTCTTTACTCATCTCTTTTACTGGACCTTGGCGTAGTTATCTCTGTATCACCGGGGCCCTGCACCACACAGGGATTCAAATAATAGTTGTTGAATGAAACCTGAGCACTCACGATATGTTTCTAGAATAATAAGAGTTAAAAAAAAAAAAAAGAGAGAGACAGAACTCAGTGAGGTACCTCAGGATCCCATCCTCCTCCATGGTTTAAGACAAGTTCTCATTAGGAGCCCCAGTCCTTTGAGAGGAGACAGACCTTGCCCAAGTCGGTCTATGGGTGGGTGCCTGGTCCAGTGCCTGGCATGGAGGACGTGCTGAGAAAACACGGATTTGACCGGTAGCTGTTTTTCTCCTTTGAGCGTGATCACTTAGGCAGTTCTGCTTTTTTGTGAACCAAGACTACTTGGGGACCTCCGAGTCAAAAGTACCCTTTGGTTTTCGCCAAGGGGTACTTCGAGGAAAGGGCCACCTCTACCCTCTATACTCAGGGAAATTGGATTTCTGATGATTGCTGCACACATAAGCAACCAATAAAATGACAAAGCAATATTAAAGTTCAAGCGCTCAGAATACCCATCTTCTCCAGGCATCCTGAGTTTTTTTTTCTTTTTAGAGCAAAACCCTGTAATATTAATAAATGACAGAGAGAGAAGGATAGAAAAACGACTCTTTCCCTTTGACATGGTGAAGATCACAGGGACTAGAAGGACCTTTAGTCTTTATTAATGTGTCGCGAGGGGGCCTCTCCCACAAGCTGTGGGAAGCAGACATACAAAGAGTTTGCAACGCTCGCAGTCCTCAGCATCCCTGGGCGCCTCAGATGACTGCCTGGTACTGTTCAGAGTCTAGCAGGACCGCGTCATGGGGACCCGCTGTGTCCTGGGCAAGAACAAGGCAGCCCTAACCCAGCTCCCATCTGTGGGGGGCTGGAAGACAGGGAAATTCAGGACACAGGCCTTGATCACATGGGCCTGTTTCTAACCAAGGGCACTGATGCCCTGAAGAGGCTCGGAAGGAACCAGGCTGTCAGTTGCAGGGATGAGCACAAATCACGGCTAAGAGGGGACATCCCTGAGTTCATTAAGGACCACATCCAATAATGAGCACCTTTGTTTTTATACCTTCCTGCTCCCCTCTGGACCACCTGGCTAAATGCATCTTCCCACCCTTCCTCCCCTATGGCTGGAAATTACATGAGGGTGGCTGGCAAAACCTATATTATGCAAGCCTAATTCCACTGACTTAGTGAGTCAGAAATTGCAAGGTACATACAGAAGAGAGGAACAGGATTGAAGTTTATAGTAAGGATTTAAGAGCCAAGAGGGTCAGACACACACACACACACACACACACACACACACACGGAATGAGAAATGGAGAGGCATATTTTGACATTTGTCCATTCATCTATCTGCCCATTCATTCATTCAAAAATGCTTATTGATCACCTACTCGATGAGACGCGCTGTTCTAGCCACTGGGGCTCCAGCAGTGAACAGGATGACCAAGGTCCTTGTTTCCCTAAAGCTTACACTCATTCCACTAGAGAGCATCCCTGGGTGCCAGGCCCATCACAGGGTTAATCGCACTAAGGATGCATTATAATGCAGAGGATGGACACCACCCACACCCCTTTCCGGGCAAGGGATCTAAGCGTCAGGGAGATCAACCTGTCCAAGACCTCACACTGGGTTGTGGACCTGGAATCTGAATCTAGATTTGAGGCCGACTCTCTTTCTACTCACTGCTCAAAGCTGACTGACAAACCCGAGCTGAGAGCAGTGGTGCAATCGGGGAGGAAGCATCCAGCTGAAGTGTGCTCAAATAAGGCATCGTCTAATTCGATTATGCTTGCTAGACTGCAATGTAATAAAACAGAGTTTTCATATAAGCATCATCTCCTAATGTTTACAGAACAAGAAAGCAAAATTAAGAGAGGAATTTCCAGGGAAAAAAGCATGTGTTTTAGGCTGATGTAAAGAGAATAGACCCAGAAGAAATTGATTTTTGAGTTTACAACTCAGCTCTGACGAGGGGATGCCTGGTGGATTGGGAGGGTAGAATCCCATGAAGGGCCAGGCTGGTGCCCAGAGGGAGCTGGTGAGAGTGGGAGGGCCTGCTAGAAGGAACCCAGGATGGAGGAGAGAGGCTGACAGGGAGAGGCTTGTTAAAAGGAAAGAGGGCTGGTGAAGGCAGCCCACAAAAGACTTGGGTGGCCTGTAGGATTTATTTCCTACACCTCCTTGCTCCTCTCCAAACCTCCAGCTTCTCTTCCCAGTGTCTACCTTTCACAAGCAGCCAGAATGACTTTTCTAGCAAAGTGGAGCCTGATGACGAGTGTGTGGGTCCTGGAGCCAAGCTGCCTGGGTTTGAAGCCTGCTCTGTTCCTTCCTATGTTGTGTGACCCTGGGCAGGTTACCTAACCCTTCTAGACGTCCCTTTCCTCATCTCCAAGTGGGGATTGAAGTAGTGCCAGATTCACAGGGTTGTCACGAGGACTGATGACCAGTGTACATGAAGCAAGTACACAGTGCCTGGCACATAGTAAATGCTCAGTTAGCATGAGTTAGAATGAATCGCTTTCATTATTTTAAATCTGCTCAGATGACTCCTGTTTTTAAAAACCATGAGTGCAAAACCCAACAACTCAACACAAAAATGGGCAAACAACTTGAACAGACATTTCTCCAAGGAAGGTGCTAGTTAAAATGACCAATAAGCAAGCACATGAAAAGATGCTTAATATCATTAATCATTAAGGAAAGGCAAGTCAATACCACAGTGAGATACCACTTCACTCCCATGGGATGGTAGCTATCAAAACAACAACAACAACAACAACAACAACAACAACAACAACAACAAAACAAACAAAAAAAACGAGAAAATAACAAGTGTTGGTGAGAATGTCGAGAAATTAGAACCCTTGTGCATTGTTGGTGAGAACGTAAAATGGTACAGCCACTGTTAAAAATAGAATTACCACATGATGCAGCCATTCCATTTCTGGGTATCTACCCAAAAGAATTGAAACCTGGGTCTCAAAGAGATATTTGTATAACTATGTTCATGGTGGCATTACTCACAATAGCTAAAACCCAGTAGCAACCCGTGTCTGTCAACAGATGAAGGGATAAGCAAAATTGGATATATACATATGGTGGAATATTATTCAGCCTTCAAAAGGAAGGCTGTTATATGCTACACCGTGGATGAAACTTGAGGACATTATGCTAAGTGAAATAAGCCAGACAAAAAGATAAATATTGTTGGGTGCAGTGGCTCAAACCTGTGATCCTAGCACTTTTGGAGGCTGATGTGGGAGGTGCACTTTAGCCTAGGAATTTGAAACCAGCCTGGGAAACATAGTAAGATCTCGTCTCTACAAATAATGGAAAAAATTAGCTGGGTAAATAGTGGCGTGCACCTTTGGTCCCAGCCACTTAGAAGGCTGAGGTGGGAGGATTGTTTAAGCCCAGGTGGTCGAGGCTGCAGTGAGCTGTGATCATGATGCTGCACTCCAGCCTGGGTAACAGAGCAAAACCCAGTCTAAAAAAAAAAAAAAGATAAATACCGTATGATTCAACTTATATGAGGTCCGCAGAATAGTGACAATCATAGAGACAGAATACAGAAGCATGGTTGCCAGGGGCTGAGGGGCAGGGGGGAATGAGGAGTCATTGTTTGATGGGGACAAAGTTGTAGTTTTACAAGATGAAAAGAGTTCCGCAGATAGGTGGTGGTGATGGTTGCACATGAAGGTGTCTAATGCCACAGGACTCTACACTTACAGATGGCTGAGATGGTAAAAGCTATGTTATGTGTATTTTACCACAATAAAAAATAGAAAAAAAAATAAAACCAGCAAGCCTATGAGTGGAGGCTCTTCACTGCCTTCAGAGGGAACCACACTTCCTAACTTCCTAGCCTGGCATACAAGGTCTCTGTGGCTCTTCTAGTTTCTCTATCACGATCACCTCTCTCCTTCCTGTCCCCCACTAGACCGGATGGCCCACTTCCCCTGCCAGCACCTTATTCTTTCATATTCCAGGCCTTGCTGTTCCTTCTTTCTCTGCAAGAACTGCTCCCCAACCACCCCACTTGACCCACATGCAACATGGGATCATCTTTTTTTTTTTTTTTTTGAGATGCAACCTTGCTCTGTCACCCAGGCTAGAGTGCAGTGGCGCAATCTCAGCTCACTGCAACCTCCACCTCCAGGGTTCAAGCAATTCTCCTGCCTCAGCCTCCCGAGTAACTGGGATTATTGACACCCGCCATGACACCCGGCTAAGACGGGGTTTCACCATGTTGGCCAGGCTGGCCTCGAACTTCTGACCTTGGCCTTCCAAAGTGCTGGGATTACAGGCGTGAGCGACTGTGCCCAGCAGGGACCCACTTTTAAGATACTGCTCCCACCTCGGAGAGAACGTTCCTCACCCTTTCCCACCCTGGAACTTACCACTTCCTCTTTTGTGCTGCACTGAGCCCCTCTCTGGATTTTGGCCCTAACCCCTCTTGATTTTATGCTCTTAGCTATTTATACAACTGTTCAGGCCCCTGGACAGTGAGCGCCCATATCTTACACTTTGTGACCACCCCCCATTCCAGGCCAGCCCAGTACTTTGCACCGAGCTTCAGTGAGTAGTTGCTGAATGGATTTGGCTCTCAGAAAGAGGAAGTGCAGGCTGGATGGGGACTTATGACCTGTTATTATTACAAAGTAAGCATATGCCTAGGTGATGGGAGATATGGAACCCATACGGAACCTTGAAAGGCCATTTGGTTTATTTCCCTGGTGAAAAACCCTTTGAGACAAAGAGCCTGGGGAGGGAAAGCTACATTTCGCCTTCATGTCGCCTCTGAACAGAGAGGCATAAAGCAAGGGTTCGTGTTTCTCCTTCGAGAAATTAGGTCACTGGGTGTCGTTAAGTGTGCCTGACAGAGCTATGCTAATCAGTTCTCTTCTGGCCTAAATATCTGGTAATTATCTTGGTTTTTCGCTTTGCCAGACTTGGCTTCCTAAAACAGTTCATCCATGCTGTTACTTCTCGGCTCAAAATCTTCAAGGATAACGTTCACCACCACCATCAAACAGCAAGCACGCCCCACTCTTGCCTCATGCTGGGCACTGTTCTAAACGTTTTACCTGCATGAACTCTTCAGACACCGCCACAGTCTCTGAGGCAGGTGATACGATTAGGTCCAGTTCAGAGGGGAGGGGAGGGAATGGAGGCTCACTGCTTCCGGGGCCTGCAGCTCCGCATCCTGACGCCTCTGCCGGGCTCTCGGCCCCTCTCTCCCTCCTTATCCTTGTTTCTGACTCCTGGCTGTCAGTCCTCACCCTGATCATGCACGGCCCATGCCTCCCAGGACAAGCCAGAGCTGCAGGCCATCCAGGGTCCCTGCCTTCTCCCGTGTACATCCCCATCTCTATTAGCCCTGGTTCTCCAGAGAAACTGAACCAATAGGATATATATAGAGAGATGTAAGTGGAGACTTATTACAGGAATTGGCTCATGCTATTAGGGAGGGTAAGAAGTCCCACAATATGCCATCTGCACGCTGGAGAACAAGAAAGCTGGTGGTGCAATTTGGTCTGAGATCAAAGGCCTGAGAACTAGGGGAGTGAATTTTATTTTATTTTTTTTGAGATAGGGTCTTGCACTGTTGCCCAGGCTGGGGTGCAGTGGCACAATCACCACTCACTGCAACTTCAATCCCTGGGGCTCAAGCAATCCTCTTGCCTCAGCCTCCAGAGTAGCTGGGACTACAGGTGCACACCACCCCTCCTGGCTAAATTTAAATTTTGTGGTTTTTTTTTTTTTTTTGGTAGAGGCAGGGTTTCACCATGTTGCCCAGGCTGGTCTCAAACTCCTGAGCTCAAGTGATCCACCTGCTTTGGCCTCCCCACAGGCGTGAGCCACCGGGCCCACCCGGGTGTAAGTATTGGTCTGAGTCCAAAGGGCGAGAACCAGGAGCACCCATGTCAGACGGCAGGAGAAGACAGATGTCCCAGCTCAAACGGAGAGGGTGAATTTGCCCTTCTTCAACCTTTCTGTTCTATCTGGGCCATCAGTGGATTGGATGACGCCTGCCCACATTGGTGAGGGCAGGCCTTCTTTTCTTAGCCTGCTGATTCAAATGCTAATGTCTTCCGGAAGTGCCCTCCCAGACACACCCAGAAATAATGTTCTACCAGCGATCTGGGTTTCCTTTAGCCCAGTCGAGTTGACACATATATTTAACCATCACACCGCCCACCCTAGAATGCCTGCCTGCGTCAGTTCTGTATCTCCCAGGCATCCTTGAAGGCATAGCTTGTGTCTAGACTCTGCCAGAAAGTCCTCTCTGAGGCCGGGCGCAGTGGCTCACTCCTGTAATCCCAGCACTTTGGGAGGCTGAGGCGGGTGGATTGCCTGAGGTCAGGAGTTCGAGACCAGCCTGGCCAACATGGTGACACCCCATCTCTACTAAAAATACAACAACAACAACAAAAAATTAGCCAGGCATGGTGGTGGGTGCCTCTAATCCCAGCTACTTGGGAGTCTTAGGCAGGAGAATCACTTGAACCCAGGAGGCGGAGGTTGCAGTGAGCCGAGATCGTGCCATTGAACTCCAGCCTGGGTGACAAGAGTGAAACTCTGTCTCAAAACAAAAACAAAAACAAAAACAAAAACATCCTCTCTGAACTCCTAATGAACTTGGAGTTCAAACCACCCGCTTGACTGTTTGGCTTCTCAGTGATTGTGTGTTTGTGCATGTACACGCATGAGTGTGTGTGCTCATGTCAACACTCTCTTTCCAGAGTTATTCATTTTTCTTTTTTCTTCATTAAAATTTTCTCTCTCTCTCTCTCTCTTTTTCTTTCTTTTTGAGACAGGGTCTCACTCTGTTGCCCAGGCTGGAGTGCAAAGGCGAGATCTCAGCTCACTGCAACCTCTGTCTCCCGGGTTCAAGCAATTCTCCTGTCTCAACCTCCCGAGTAGCTGGGATTACAGGTGCCCACCACCACGCCCAGTGAATTTTTGTATTTTTAGTAGAGATGGGGTTTTTTCATGTTGGCCAGGCTGGTCTCAAACTCCTGACCTCCAGGTGATCCACCTGTCTTGGCCTCCTAAATGCTGGGATTACAGGTGTGAGCCACCATGCCTGGCTTCTTTCCATATTTAGATTATGAACGATTTGAATGCCGGGATCCAACCCTTTCTGTCTGTGCCTCAGCCCTGATTTAACTAACTATAAGATTCCCCTTCCAAACATCATTCATTTAAAACATCAACAGCAGACACCTAGTAAACTTTTTACTGGGTGCCAGATACGGTGAGCAGCGTTGGGTGCTGGGCTAGATGCAGATGGACAGCTGGCTAAAGGGCAAATATGAAAAGAGAATTAAGGAAGAACCAATAGATGAGGGCCAGTTCATTTTTTGAAACCCAAGGATCCACCATCCCAACTTTTGGGACCTAAGAAGTTACGTTGTTAATTACAAACAAAAAGAAATATCAAATATAAATATAGATGGTAGCTTAGCATCTTCAGGCTGATTGACTTGTCCAGAGGGGTCTACTTTAGAATTTGTATCTTTATAACCTGACATTCTCTCTGGGCTGTTACAAAAGTAATGATTATCATGATAGCCAAAAAATCGAGCTTTTGTGGTAAGCTTTACTTAAAATGTATTTAACATTGCACCTCCAGGGCAGTGTTCTAGAAGCCAGGAAGGGGCTCTGGCAGGACTTTTTGTTTGTTGTTTGTTTGTTTGAGACAGGGTCTCGCTGTTGCCCAGGCTGGGTGCAGAGGCATGACCTTGGCTGACTGCAACCTCAACCTCCTGGGCTCAAGCAATCCTCCCACCTCAGTTCCTCAAGTAGCTGGGACTACAGGGGACACCACCACACCCTGCTAATTTTTTAAGTTAGCCTCATCATACCTAGTTCTCTGAAGGAGAAACTGAAGCTCAGAGAATTAAAATCATCTGTCAAATGGCAAGGAAGTCAGAATTGCAGGCCAGGTCCAAAGTCTATATTCTTTTATTATTATTATTATTTTTTGAGACGGAGTCTCGTTCTGTCACCAGGTTGGAGTGCAGTGGCGTGATCTCGGCTCACTGCAACCTCCGCCTCCTGGGTTCAAGTGATTCTCGAGCTTAAGCCTCCTGAGTAGCTGGGATTGCAGGCACGCGCCACTACACCCAACTCATTTTTGTATTTTCAGTAGAGACGGGGTTTCACCATGTTGGCCAGGCTGGTCTTGAACTCCTGACTTCATGATTCACCCGTCTCGGCCTCCCAAAGTGCTGGAATTACAGGCGTGGGCCACTGCGCCCGGCCAATCTCTTTATTTCCGAAGTTCTAAAATTATATACTTAGAAAGAAATGCTTTAACCTTGCAGTAATACATTCTCTTTAAGGTCAGGAATAAATAAGTAAAAATTAATCTGACAATCTCGAAGCAGGTTGAAAAATATCACTCTGTACTCCCCTTGGATTTGTCTCCCAGAATTGTTCCACTCATTGACAGCTGATTGGCTTAAATAATTCATCCCCTTTCGTGAGGCCTATTGCTTCAAATTGGTATTTGCTTGATGAGGGCTGTGACTGATGGGTGATTGCAAGCTGAAATGTTCCACCATACAAGCAGAGAGAGGCTCCAAACGGTTACCCAGTGTTTTAAGGCAAATCTGGGCGTTAGGATCTCGTTCTTCTGCAAAGCACCAAATCGCCAGCAAATAATTTTTTTGGGTATTCTGACCATCTGTGCATTCCCGACCTTCCTACTGACCGAAGGGAGAGGGTTGACCACGTTTCCTGGGACACCTGGAGACATCTGTGTTCTAAGTTACAGGTCTGGCTGGAAGCTGCTTGCTACAAGCGTCTGCATGGAGCCTCTGCCTCCTCGATCTCTGTGGCAGAGCTTCCATCTCCTTTTCAGGCAGCCCAACATATGGGGAGCCAGATCTTTTTCTGTCAAAGGGGGACAGTTTGCTAGGAAGAAAAATGGCCAGCCTTTGAGAAGAGAAGAGAGAAGAGGTGTTTTCCTGGGGATAAGAGGTTAAGAGATTAGGACTGAGGATAAGAGCAGGTAAGACGGGGTAACTTTCAGCAAAAGGCAATAAAGAAAGGGAAGAAGAGACACATTGCATTCTCAGACAGGGTAAAGACATCTCCTCAGACCCATGGCAAGAGGTGAACATGGACCGTGGTATGCTGGGGTTGCTACAGTTACGCAGATTGGGAAGCCAGGAAGGGGCCTTGGTGGAGCTACCTTTTTTTTTTTTTTTTTTTTTGACAGGGTCTCTCTGTTACCCAGGCTGGAGTGCAGAGGTGTGACCTTGGCTCACTGCAGCCTCAACCCCCTGGGCTCAAGCGATCTTCCCACCTTAGCTCTTCAAGTAGCTGGGGCTACAGGCGCACACCACCACACCTGGCTAATCTAAAATATTTTTTTTAGAGACTTGGTCTCACTTTGTTGCTCAGCCTGGTCTTAATCTCTTGAACTCAAGCAGTCCTCCTGCCTTGGCCTCCCAAAGTGTTGGGATTACAGGCATGAGTCACTGTGAATAGGGGTGGGAGGGAAGGCCAGGAGCGAGAGGAAACCGGGAAACCACAGGCACTGAGGTTTCTCACACAGGCTGACTTCAATGAGGCGTTTGCTGAGAGCAGCTACTCTAATGAGCTGGGTCTTAGGAAGTCGGATTCCCTAGCTTCTCAGAGTGACCTTGAACCTGGGAGCAATTTCCGTTCTCCTCCAGTTCTCAGTTCACGAAGTCAGTTCTCCTTCTCCAGGATCCCTGCAAAGCCCATTCTTCCCAAGGCATCACAAACCACCACTGGACATGATTCAACTCTCCACACAAACACCCCACCCAGGCCCACTGAATCCCAATCTGTACTTTAGTCACATGCCAACTGATATGTGCATCCCAAAGTTTGAGAAGCAAACGAGAACTGGAAGCTCCTTGGGCTAAGGACAGCATCTGCCTTGTAGCTGTTTCCATCTCTGGGCACAGGGATGGGCCCATCATGGGACTTGCATAGTTATATGTTGAACGAGGCCGGGTGCAGTGGCTCCCACCTATAACCTCAGCATGTTGGGAGTCCACGGCAAGTGGATTGCTTGAGTCCAGCAGTTTGAGATCAGCCTGGGCAACATGGCAAAACTCCGTCTCTACAAAAAACGCAAAAATTAGCTGGGCGTGATGGTGCATGCCTGTAGTCCCAGCTACTCAGGAGGCTGAGATCAGAGGATCACTTGAACCCAGGAAGTGGAGGCTGCAGTGAGTCATGATTGTGCCACTGTACTCCAGCCTAGGTGACAGAGTGAGACCCTGTCTCCAAAAATAAAAAACCAAAATGTGTTGAAGGAGTGAAGGAATGAATCTCCCAGAAAGCAGACAGCAAGGCGGGGAATGGGTCCAGCAAAAGAGAAGAAGGCAATTGATCAAGCTGAGTAGGCAGCAAGGATTAGGAAAAGATGGAAAAGACTGGAAATCGAATTCTCTGAACTCTAATAACATCAGAACTATCAGCAAACCTTCTTTGTGGACGGTAGCTTGCCTGTGAAGAAAACACCTCGCAGAACATACACATTGATCTCTTTTATGAATTCTTAAATGTTGTGGAAATGGCGCCTCCATGGAGTGGCTATTTCAGCGCAAAGCACCATCAGGGGCACCGCAGGCAGGAGAGGTAGCAGGAGAGAGGACAAGGAGGAGGTCTGGGCAGTGTATGCTGGTGGGGAGCGAGAAGGGGGGCCTGCCCCTTCGCCACACTCGCTGCTGCTGAGAGCCAGAGGGGGACACCACAGGTGGGAGAGAGGCGCTTCGGCCTCTCTCTTCAGAGGTTCCTGCCTTGATACAAGGCCCTCACATGGGCAGAGCACTTTACAGTTTACAAAGGACTTTACAGTTTATGAAGCACTTTACAGTTGATGAAGCATGAGTTATCACGAGTCAGCTCTACTTGTCACTTCCAGGAAATGAAAACAGGCAGGCAGGAGAGGCGGCAATGTGCGTCACGAGTGGGGGTGTGCCCTCAAGTGAGGGTGGCCGGTGTGATTTGGGAACGGGCTCCCCTGTGAATCTCTCTCGATAGCACGCAATCGCTGGGGGGCCACGGGCAGCCATCCCTCCCTCATGGTCAAGTAAGACACAGGCCTGGTGGTGCCCATGCTTGGCCAAGTCAGCCCTGGCCATTGAAGAGGTTGCCTAGTTGGGCCCCCACCCCACTGATGGCTGCAGGCTGATGCTGGTCCCGGCTGACGGTGCCATGTGGTGGGCTCAGAGCCAGCCTGCCCTCTTGGCTCCACCACCTCTGAGAAGGGACAGGGGTGACCATGGGAAAGTGACTTCACCTCTCCCACCTCCCACTTCCTCAGCATGGACCGGAGATAAACTCATTCCATTCTCATTTAATTCTTAAAACACACTGTTTTTTGCTTGCTTTTTGATTTTTTATTTTTTTGAGACAGTCTCCCTCTGTCGCCCAGGCTGGAGTGCAGTGGCGTGATCTTGGCTCACTGCAACCTCCACCTCCTGGGCTCAAGTGATTCCCCTGCCTCAGCCTCCTGAGTAGCTGCAATGACAGGCGTGCACCACCACGCTCAGCTAATTTTTGTATTTTCAGTAGAGACAGAGTTTCACCATATTGGCCAGGCCGGTCTCGAATTCCTGAGCTCAAGCAATCCGCCTGCCTTACCTCCCAAAGTGTTGGGATTACAGGCATGAGCCACCGCACTTAGCCCACACCTGTTGATGAGGACTCTTTTTATCCCCATTTTACAGATGAGGAAACTGAGGTCTAATGCAGAGCACTGAAAGAGCTGGATTGAACACACGCAATTTGAATCCCGGGACCCTGTTCTTACCCACTGTGCTATGCCACCGGGAAGAGGGAGGTAGGGTGCACAGTGGGCACCCAAGCCAGACTTGAGTCCCAGCTCTCTACTAATTGACTGTGTCCTTGAGTAAGTTACTGAATCTTCGTGGGCCTCTGTTTTCTCATCTGTAAAGTAAGTTTGATTATAGTACCTGCCTCAAAGGATTGTTGTGAAGATTAACATGAGATGACAAAAGTAAATCATTAGAACAATGTCTGGCACATAGTAAGTGTTCAATAAATCCTGCCTCATTATTCACAGGGTTAGTGAGAGCATTAAACAAGGTTATTTATTTATTTATTTTTTTAGCGTGCTTATGAAGTTTTATAAGTTCTTTTTTAAATTTATTTTTTAAAATTAATTTATTTTTTATTATACTTTAAGTTCTAGGGTACATGTGCACAACGTGCAGGTTTGTTACATATGTATACATGTGCCATGTTGGTGTGCTGCACCCATTAACTCATCATTTACATTAGATAGTCAGGAAACAACAGGTGCTGGAGAGGATGTGGAGAAATAGGTACACTTTTACACTGTTAGTGGGACTGTAAACTAGTTCAACCATTGTGGAAGACAGTGTGGCGATTCCTCAAGGATCTAAACAAGGTAATTTATTACTTTTTGAGACAGGGTCTCACTCTGTCGCCCAGGCCCAGTGCAGTGGTGTGATCATGGCTCACTGCAACCTCGACCTCTCAGGCTCAGGCGATCCTCATGCCTCAACTTTCAGAGTAGCTGGGACTACAGGCATGTACCACCATGCCCAGCATTTTTTTTTTTTTTTGTAAAGATGCAGTCTCACTATGTTGCCCAGACTGGTCTTGAACTCCTGGACACAAGTGATCCTCCCGCCTCAGTCCCCAAAGTGATGGGATTGCAGGCATGAGCCACCACGCCTGGCTTAAATAAGGTAATTTATGAGGTGGGTGACCAATTATAAAAAATGTAAGTACTCTCCCCTCTTCTCCTTTCCTGATCCAACATTCAAGCTCTGGTCAGTTTCCAAAGCCCAGTGGGAGTGGATTCCATCCTGCAATACACATAGACCTCCTTTTATGTCGATTTTTCTCAAAGAACTGGGAGTACTTCCAAGATGGCAAGTCTCATATGGGTAACGGTCCTTGGAACTATGTCCCATTCAACAGCCACAGAGCCTGCTGGGCTACGTTAAATTTCCAATGTCACCCCACCGGGGGATGGCATGGCCTGTCCTGGCAGTGTCAGGGCACTGGAGGGCCCAGCTCACAGCTCCCCATCGCCGTGCCTCTCTCCTGCCTCCAGCCTGTTAACCTGTTATCGTAATATCCCGCTTTCATCCCTTCTCACTTTCTGTAGGGAGGTATTGAGAAAGAGAGAGAAGGAAGAAAAGAAAGGCTGATTTTACTATTCAAGGACTACCACCAGTGACAGCAACTAGAACAACGATAGCAAAGTGATTATAACACCCTCTGTTCAACAGGCTCCACCATGACAGCCCTGCCTGTGCTATGGTATCGAAGCCTCACGATGACCCTATGAGGTTAGCATGGCTGCCATCCTGAATTTGTAGGGGGGAAGTAGATTTGTGGCCACAGGGCTGGTGAGAGGTGATGCTTATACCAGTCACACCTGGCCCGTGTGACATCAAAGCCTCCTGTGTGGTCCCGCCCCACCCCTCGTGGAGCAGGCTCCCCATAGTGCTGTCTCTTAGGAGGGCCAGCCTCCCAAATATCCCAAATATCTCTTGGGGGTATTTGCCGCCCCCAACATGGGTTTTCACAGACACATTTGATCTTGCCGTCTCTGTAGCTGTGACCACACACGCGTACTTTGCACTTTGACCTTTCTTTCAGTACCAGTGACTCAGAAGTCCCTCTAAACCTGAATCTTACCGGTGGCAGAAGATCATTCTCTGATTGGAACCATGGCCCTCTCTTTAGGAGAGTGGAACTTGCCACCTGGAACTAATGCAAATGACTACTATCGATGGCGTACCCAGGATGCAGCACATAGCCCGGTTTAGGATCTCAGTTAAGTGCAACATCACTCATTTTGCAAATGAGAAATAGGAGGCTCAGAGACGCTAAACAACTGGCCTAAGGTCACCAGCTGGCTCCTGTGTTAACTCGTTCAATTCTCAGAGCCACCCTGCGAAGCACAGGGCTTCGAGTCCATACTACCTTCCTTGTGAGGCTGCTATGAGGCTCAACTTGCTACAGCTTTGCTGGCTGTGGCTCACTGTGAAAATGTCAGCATTTTTCTCTTCCTCTGTTTTACAGAGGTTCAGAGAGGTTAAGGGCCTTGACCAAGGTCACAACGCTCAGAAGCAGAAGACACAGACAGCCTCTAGCCCAGATTCTCTGCCTCCATATCCGGAGCTGTTCCCTCTACCCCACTGCCTGGGAACATCTGCTGGATCAGCCTCAGTGAATGCCCTGGAAAAATGGCAGGGACCTAATTTCCCTGAGCTGCTTGATGGAGCTTGCCTCTCTTTCTGCTTCTTCTAATATCGTGTGTGTGTGTGTGTGTGTATGTGTGTGTGTATGTGTGTGTTTCAAAAATCTTTTGTCAGCAGCAAATTCATCTGAAATTGCAGCAAGAATAATACTTCGGTGTCACCTTTACTCTTCTCTGGTTCTAACAATCTTACGGTATCAAACAGTCCCTGCTTCAGAGGAAAAATAATAATGAATGACTTAAAATAACTCTGCTGAAGAAAATGAAGGTTTGATTTGAATTGCAGAGGGAACGACTCCCTTTTAGCCCCCCCTCTCTTCATTTCCTGGAGAAGGCTTTCAGAATCTGCAAGATCCTTCTGCACTCAAAGATTCTGACAGTCAAGAAAAACCGGGGCCAAATTATTTGATCTGAAAGTATATTTATCCCCATCATTCCAAAATACCACCAAATATCACCTAAGGAATAGGAAGCATTGGTGTGTCCGTCTCTATTCTTCTCTAAGGAGCCTTAAGCATTCTCGGGTCCACCAGAAAGGATACGGTTTCCCCACCACTGCATTGCCTGGATGGGTGTCTTCCTCTGGGGCAGGTCAGAGAGGTTCATATGCTACGGAAGCCTATTAAAAGCTTATCTCATTAATCACAGTGATTCATGCCAATAAAAAAGAATTTTTGGGAGAATGCAGATTTAACCCATGTGGCCTTATTGGATCAGATTCATTATAACTCCATGTCTAGGTTCTCAAAGGAGATAGCAGGTCACAAGTGTATGCTTCAACCGAAACCCTCCTTAACCCACATGGGCATAAATGAAGCTGAAATTACCAGAGAAATACACACTGGCATGTGCTGAGCCTGTGGTGCCGTTCAACCAAATAAAGTTCCATGGTTTAATACATTTCTCTGTAGAGTGTCACAGCAGACAAGGTTGTGAATTACACATTCCATTTTTGCTCTTTGAGAATGGTTCTATTTAACCCAGTAGCCAACAGGAGTTCAGCTGATTAATAAAAGTACATTCTTTTTAAGTATAATTTTGAGTATTGTTGTGGTTTGACTGACCCATGATTGCACAGATTTCAACAAAGCCAGCTTGGAAGCTGCTAAAATGAACTTATTACTCAGCTTTTATTTACAAAATGTACTTTGAGGCTTCAAGTCTTGCAGTGATGCCAGTGGTCGCAAAGGAGAGAGAATTGGTATTGAATCTGGTGGTATGCTGAAACGCCAAGGGGGGGCAGCTGCTCACCAGTCTGGCTTTCTAGGTAAAATGAGGCCACATAAAGTGATGGAATGGTTATCTTCCCAAATGCCAATCTGTGTTGGTTTGCAAAGTGCTGAAGAATGAATGACACTCCGTCCTGGCTGAGATTTATGTCACACAATTTAGGGTAGGAGGAGGAAAGCCTATTTTCAGTCTAATGTTACAAAGGGGCAAGTCAATGGAATTGGGAGGAAATGGCCGGAACCCAGTAGCTCAATTTTTAACCCCAGGGTGAATCAAAGCAGCTTCCCTGTTCCCCTTCCCCTCTGACCTTAGGGATCAGCCCACTCTCTCTATTACCTTCTACTACCCTCTCTCTACACACATTCACATTTGACCCAATTCCCCCTTCTAACCAAAGACTCGACCCAATTCTCAAGCCTTCTCCCCCACAGTTCTGACCCAATTCTCTCATCATTTCCACAAAGACGTGACCCAATTTGCCTCCATCCTTCCCCCGGCACATGCGATAACATTCCCCCTACAGCTCCCACACTACGGATATGACCTCATTTCCACCTCCATGCCAGTCACTCACACCTGTTCCCCCTCCATTTCTTCACGATGGCCAGGAGCCACCATGGTTACCTTCTCCTCTTCTTGCAGTTAGGACACCACCCCCTTTTCTAAAAACACCAAGGACACAGCCTCCCTTCTGCAGTAGCCTCTTCTTTCCCCAGGTATATTCACAGGGATTTGACCCAATTTTCCCACTTCTCAAACCCTACTTGGCTCATCGATCTCTTTGCACATCATCTTCCCAAGGACACGTGGTTTGTGTCTTTGCTGGAATGTCAAGTCCTCCGACAGAGCCTATGCTCCCAATCAACGCTTGCAGCACAGCACTGAGTAGGTAGTTACTGCAGCCCCTGGCATGGCCAGAGGAAACTTCACAGTTGGCTGTGCCTTAACTGATACTCAGTTATTAGGTTATTATTTAAAGAAATCATTTTGTTGGCAGCTGATCTGCCAGCATTTTGGATTCTCTCTCTCCCTTTCTTTCTTTTCTTTCTTTCTTTCTTTCTTTCTTTCTTTCTTTCTTTCTTTCTTTCTTTCTTTCTTTCTTTCTTTCTTTCTTTCTCTCTCTCTCTCTCTCTCTCTCTCTCTTTCCTTTTTTCCTTTTCCTTTTTTAAAAAAGGAAGCGCAACGAGTTCTGGTGAAGTGTGGTAGGGCTGTCAGTCAGGGGCTGAAGTCCTTCATATAAAAACATGGGCAGGAGCGAACACACCGGCCACCGAATGCTGCCCTCACTACGTCAGTAGGGCTCCTGGAGAGGTTATAGGAGATGGCTCTCTGAGGGCCCTTCATTCACGGCTGCTACCTAATTAAAAAATAAATATGTTTCAATTATCACAAATGATTTTTATTTATCCACTAGGAACCAGATCACAATCAGTTATGCATTTTATGAAAGCTATTAAACAGTTTTCAGGTGAAAGGACATTAAGTTCTATCAATGTTGGGGACTGATTTGGGTGAATAGCCTTGGAGGCGATTGGTTGAGGGAAGACTGGAGAGGGCTTTTGTAGCCTTGCCCTCGTTTTTGTAACTGTTCCTCCCTAGGTCACTGCCCACTTATGTGTGATGGAGAAAGAGCCCACTCCACCACTCCAGCTCTCCCTGTTCTCTGAACTTGGCTGAGTTTGGATGACACTCAGGGTGGAACTCAGTTAGAAATAATTGTTGTTTTGAAAAATTCAGAATTTTTCTCTAAAACGAAGTAATACACGTTAAAGGTTTTGGATACTGTGTTCCAAATGGTAGTGATGATGACAATCCCTGTTATCACCACAAGCACCATCTCTGCCGCCACCATCTTCATCACTACCACCTGCATCACAATCGTTATCATCACCATCAGCACCACCTTCATGATCACCACCACCTGCACCATGGCTATAATTACTACCACCACCACCACCATCACCTCCACCACTATCACTACCACCACCGTCACCACTACCACTACCACCATCACCACCATTACCACTGTCACTACCACCACCATCACCATCATCACCACCACCACCGTCACTACCACCACCATCACCATCATCACCACCACCACCATCACCATCACCACCATCACCATCACCACCTTCATCACCACCATCTTTATCACAATCATTATTACCACCATCAATCACCACCACCTTCATGATTACTGCCACCTGCATCATGGTTACAATTACTACCACCACCATCAGCACCACCTTTATGATTACCACCACCTGCATCATGGTTACAATTACTACCACCACCATCAGCACCACCTTCATGATCACCACCACCTGCATCACGGTTACAATTACTACCACCACCATCAGCACCACCTTCATGATCACCACCACCTGCATCATGGCTATAATTATTACCACCACCACCACCACCACCATCACCATCACTACCACTACCACCACCATCACCACTACCACTACCACCACCATCACCATCATCACCACCACCAGCAGCACATCTGAAAAACCCTGATTCTGGCCTTTATCTCTATAATTCTTTTCTTTTTCTGTCAACTTCTTTATTTATACATTTATCCATTAAAAAGAATGAGAATGAAAAATAGAAAAATTATTCCTTTTATTATTTTAATAATTTGTATCTTTTTCATGAGTAAGTGAGAAGGTAAAGATCTATCATCTATCCATCTGTCTGTCTATTAATTGATTGATCATTTTCTTTTGCTTGTTGGTTGTATTTCCATGGCTCTTCACTTTTAGTTTGTCTTCATCCCTCCACCTTCTTTCAGTTGGTTTAGCGCTTGGGGCCTAAAAGTAACTGATGCAGCACTTTAGAATATAGAGAATGCTTCCAAGCCCTTGCAGAGACTGGACTTTTCCTACCTAGTGATAGCATAGAGAAGAGCAACTATACATGATTTTATCTCTTTGTGGGAAAAGGGGTACATCTTTTTATTCAGAGTCAAAAGTTTTTAAAAAGGAAGAAGACAGGAAATCTGAATCTTTGGTCCGCACCTGGCGCTTTAGCATAATGATCTGCACATTGTTGACATCCTGTAAATGCTTACTGAATTAAATTTGAGCATCAGCCTTTGGGCAGGAACAGAATTAAATCCATTTTTTTGGGGGCAGCCACTTTTATTCCAAATATCTTTTTGGGTTACATTTCTTTTTTTTTTTTTTTTTTTTTTTTTGAGACGGAGTCTCGCTCTGTCGCCCAGGCTGGGGTGCAGTGGCCAGATCTCAGCTCACTGCAAGCTCCACCTCCCGGGTTTACGCCATTCTCCTGCCTCAGCCTCCCACGGGTTACATTTCTAATTTCTCCCACCCTTTCCTTTTGTCTCTTATCAAAACTCATGACACTGATGCTGAAGTAAAGTTTACCATTTGTGTTTGGAATTCATTGGATGGACTAGGGTTTAAATCCCTGCACCACCAATGACTGACCTGAAAAAAATATCACTTGACTTCTTTTGGCCTTAGTTCTCTCATCTGTGCAACCACCCTGCAATACAGGGTGGTTGTGGGAATTGAATGAAAAAATAAGGACTATACAGTAGATCCCGGGGGATCCAGCCCATGGTAGCTGGATGCATGGCATGTGTATGTTTCCTGTAGATAATTACTTCCCCTACTCTCTATCGGGTCCATTTCTGGTACAGCCAAAGGATGCCAAGGCTGCATGCTCTCAGGGACCAACTCCCCCTCTACCATCAGCCCATCTTCATGATGCTCAGCCATTAGGAGACTCGGAGAATTGAACTGGGGAAGTATAACAGCAAACCGGGAGGCAGAATTCCTGTGTGAATTTCTGTTCCTTTACACACTGCAGGAATGCTACGAGACAGCTCATTTCTAAGCTGCGGAGGGTTCCCACAGCTTGGCTGAGACTTGGGGGAGAAGACGCAGGGCTTGAAGGCCCTTGCAGGAGTGAAGCCAGTGAAGAGAGGGAGTCCCAAAAAACCCGACTCCCACCTCTACCCCTGTGAGCTGTGGGACTCTGGCAAATCGCTTAATCTCTCAGCGCCTCCGTTTCCTCCTCTGCAGAATGAGGATAAGAAGCCTAAAACAGATTTTGCATGGTGGTTGTGGGGATAAAATAAAACCTTTGGCATACAGGAGGGTGCTCAATAGGTAGTGTTTTTCTTCCCTTCCTTCCCTCTCCATCCTCTCCTTCTTTTCAAACACTTCCTTTGTATCTTGTATTCCACCCCCCTCCCGACTTCTTCCCAGGTTTCTTGAATCAAATTTTCAAATATGCTGGCTACTCAATGGTGGCTTGTATACAACCTGAAGTTCTTAGGAGGATGGACACTAAAGAAGCCAATAAGTGATAAATGTTTGACTGCATAAACAAGAATAATAACAACACAATTATTTGGGATCATTATTAAATCGTGAGACCAAATGAAGCCAACATAATCAAAATTGAATCGAAAGTCAGTAGAGAGTCACACCCTCTAATTTGTTTGAAGATGCTGCCCTGGTTTATTACTGATGCTCAATCATACAGTTATTTAAAGGACATCTGGACTGACAATACTAATAATGGTGACAAATCTTCCCGGCATGGATGGCTCTCACTTTCTTTTAATTGAAGGGAAGCTATGGAAGTGTTTTCCTTCATTTAAAAAAAAAAAATCTTCCTTTTTTTTTTTTTTTTTTTCCTTAGGCCATCTGTCTGGCTATTAAAATCCCATCAGCTTCATTGCGAGAACACTTACTTCCCCCACGCCTGCCATCCCAAAGGGGGCTCTTACAGTCAACTAGCTCATGATCGCTCCGGGCCTTCCAAAGGGAAAGTGCATTTGCTCTCAGCGCTTCCTTTGCAGCTTCCTGTCTTTCTTTCCTGGCATCTCATTGCTGTATAGACAAGATACTCTGTGATTTATTTCCAGGGCTCCACATTAATACCCAGAAATTTAGTTTATATCCGTAACTATGTGTTGATTCATTCAACTGTATAAGAAGTAGCTATGCCTCTTCTCAGCAGTTCAGGGTCTAACAAGACAGTGCTGGATCTCCCAAATAAACACTCTTGGGTCAAAGTGCAATACTTCAGGATTAGATGATGGTGGATGAAGTCCTTGGATCTAAGAGATTGAGTCAGGACTAAGAGTCAGGAAGGAAATGCCTGCATTCTCTCTGACCCAGCACCTGGGTTCCTCAAACCTTACACTATTTCTCTTAGGCTTGTGAGTCACATTATCCCATCCCTTCCTATATACCCCAAATCCTTTTTGTCCTTATTGTTATGGGAGACAGTCATTCCTGTCACGACAAAACTGCCTTTCCTCTCACACCCAGGTATGATCATTACGGAGAAATCTCACCGCTTCCTCCAAGCAAGCACCTCTTCCGACCAGAGGTAAATCCTATACTTGGAAGGCTCTAGGGTGGAGAAAGAAATTCCTTCCCTGCTGATTGACAGGGAGAGCTAATTCCTCTTGTTCTGATGGTGTCTTGAGAGGGGGCATCTCCTGAACACCCTGGAGGAAACCAAAGGGAAAATCCTCCAGTACAAATCGGTGTGTCAACAAGGGAGGCAGCATCTCTCTCTCTTTCTCTCTCTCTCTCTCCCCCTCGCCGCCCCCCGGCTATCATCCACACCACCATCCTTTCTAGATGGAGAAATGGGTCAAATTGTAACTAAGAACCGAGTGCTCCCGACGCCTTAGAAAGGCCCTTGGATTCCAGGCGACTTCTGTGAATTGGCCTCTGACCTTCTTTTCACTTTCTATGCCAGTGTCTCTTTTATCACCTAAAGAAAAAAGCTGATGAGCAATGGAGCTGAAGAGCCGCCCATCTCTCCACGTCTTTCAAACATGCTTTATCAGTAGGAACGACGCTTTTGCAAAGTGAATGGTGGGCCATTGTGGTATCTGAGATGAATTTAGTTGGTATAGGGATGAACATTTAAATAGGTTTAAGCTGAGTATTTTGAAGGCGTGTTAAAAATATAACTAGTGAATCGAACCAGTGGTTTCTTGGATACTATTGCTTAGGATGAGGCTCGATTTAAACAGGGGATCGATTTAAAGATACGCGTTTGAGGCTGTGTGCAGTAGCTCACACCTGTAATCCCCAAAATTTGGGAGGCCGAGGTGGGTGGATCTATTGAGCTCAGGAGTTCGAGACCAGCCTGGGTAGTGTGGCGAAACCCCATCTCTACAAAAATACAAAAAAAATTAGCCAGTGCGATGGTGCACCCCTGTAGTCTCAGCTCCTCAGGAGGCTCAAGTAATAGGATCCCTTCAGCCCAGTAGGTCAAGGCTGCAGTGAGCCAAGATTGTGCCACTGCACTCCAGTCTGGGCAATAGAGCGAGACCCTGTCTCAAAAAAAAAAAAAAGTAAAAAAAGATATGTGTTTGATTAATAACAGTATGGGTGGTGGATTTAAAACAACAGCGCTATCTTTTGATTTAAAATAACAGCACTATCTTTTGAGCCTCCACTCGGTATGCAAGTTTTTTATACAGATTTTATTTTAATTTTTATAACACACTGCTTGAGAAGCATTTTTATTTCTGTTTTTGTGCGTGTGTGTGGCGGACAGGAAATGGTGGTTCAGAGAGGTGAAGCGCCCTGCCCGAGGCGGCAGAGCGAGTCAGGATTCAAACCCAGGCCTGTGTGATGCTCAAATCGGGCCCTTTCTGCTGGATCACGCTGCCCAATCAATCTGGGAAGAAAGTAGGGCAGGAAGTGGTTGGGTTCTAGGGAAAATCTATTGGTCCTGGGCTGCAGTGGTGTGTGGTCCTGCCGTCTGAGGCTCTGGCCTGTAATTTTAGCCTAGGCTCCAGCCACAAGCTCTGTGGCTTCCTCTCATCACTCAGTCCACAAATATCCATGCCCCGCCTGGTTTCTGTGTGTTCTCTGTGTCTCACAGAGCTCTCCCTGGGCAGCGTTTCTGGGGGCGGCAGGGGTGTCTCTCCCAGCTTGGGGGCGGGCAGGCCTCTCTCTGCATCCTGCTGCTGTTCCTCTTCGTTCTGACCAACTGTCGTGGACCCTCTGGGCTCCAGCATTCCATCTGCTCTGAGAGGGGCCCGCCCGCGCCCAGGCGGCTTCCATCTCTCCCGGGGGCCTCTGCCAGCCTTCTCACGCTCTCTCCCCACCCTGTGCCACCTCGCTATGCTGAGCTTCTGCCCACCATCATCCTTTCCACCAACCCACCTCTGGCTCCCGTCCTCTTGTGGTCTGCAAAGCCACTGACTTAGACCCGGGATGGCAGCTGGCTTCCATTTACCCCCATTGCTCTGCCCCCACCTCACCCACACCACGCGTTCTGCCTCTGGCCACGTCCTGGTAACCCTGGTGTCAGGCACCTCGGCTGCCGAGGCCCATTGGGAAGCCCCAGAGGCACAATGTTCTCAAGCCGGAGGACAGGCCCTTTGAAACAGACCTTTCCGGCCGGGTTCTTATGTTCTTCTGTGAACTCAGTTCTCAGGGGAAGGATTCCGCTGTTCCGGCACTGAGGCTGGGAGAGCCGCCTACCCTAGAAGCGGCTGATTCCACTGGAAGCCAAGGCACAAACTAATGTGTTCCTCCCTTCCTCTGTCCATCTTTCCATCCTTTCTCCTTTTCTTCTTTTGTTCATAATTACTATCATTATTTTTGCTGAGATCCTACTATGTGCCAGACCCTGCCTTAGCTATTTAATTCCTACTGATTGGACTATCCCCATTTATTCACCAAGAGTGTGAGGTGTGCCAGGCACTGTGCCGGGCAGCCGGTCACAGAGGTAAATGTGACACCATCCCTGTCTCAAGGGCTTTACCACCTGGTTGAGGAGACAGAGACTTGGAAACAGAGAAGCATAAGAAAGTGTCTGCATCTTTGCCGGCATCTGAACTGGCAGAGGCTGCAAATGTCTGAGGGTGGAGCCCTTTGGCTTTGAGGCCAGCAGGAGAAAGGGGAGAGTGGCCACCACTCCTGGCATGGATGGGCCCCTGTCTAATCCCTTCACTATGTCAAAACGGACACCAAGGCATACCGAGACAACAGCAACAGCTCGCTGCCACAACCCTCCCCAGATACAAAGGCGCATCTCTAAGGAGGTGACCCTGTCATAGAGCAAGTCCAGAAGAAGGAAAAACCTCCCTTTCTCTGTGCTGTTTCAGGCTTCTCTTTGGCCAAATCCTGCTGCTCTTTCATGCGGAAGGGCCCTTGGATTTGAAGACTTTGTGGGACAGATAGGGGAGCCCAGAGCTCCCCTAAGGGTATCAGCCGGGATGTAATGGGGAGGAAGGTGGATAAACAGACACAGGCTCGCAATGGTCCTGCCTCCCAGAGGTAGGCATTTTCTCCACCCTCAGAGAGGCAGCAGCAGGGACTGTGTCCCGGAGGGAATGTTGCGGCGGTAGAATGGCACAGTGCCTTCCATCCCACAATTATGAGTGAGCTGCTACTACGTGCTAGGCACCGTGTCGGGTGCTGGAGACCCCACACTACTTGCTGCCTGGTACCCGGGCACATGGGTTCTAGTCCCTGCACTGCCACTTGCTGACTCTGTGGCATAACCAAGTCCCTTCCTTTTTGGGCCTCATGTTCTTCAAAGTCAAGGTGAGGATTTGGACTAGATGAGCCCTGTGGAGTCGCCGCTAGTTAACTTCCCTCTCTCCTTTTCCCATAGCAACAGAAACTCGAGTTTTTCTCCAGGCATGTGGCCACCTAGAATAAAGGTTATCTTTTCCAGATTTCCCTATAGCTAATGTATGGTCACGTAGCAAACTTCTGCCCAGTGAAGCTAAGGCAAAAATGTTGTGTGATACCTTCCAGGAAGCCTCCTTAGGAGCCAGGTGACAGGTGCCCTTTGCCCTTGTCTTTTTGTGCCATCCTCCACCTTGATCCATGGGATGTGAAGGCAGTGGCTGGAGCTCTGGCAGCCCTACTTGACTGTGAGGTTGAAGGGCCCACTGTGGGGATGATGGAGTGGGGAGCGGGCAGGGGTCTGCGCTGTTAACCGGTTTGTGGAGCCTCCAGACCAGCCTTGTACTTTACGCCCCCAGATTTGTTTACTTGAAAGAAAGAAACTTCTTGCTTTGTTTAAGCCACCGCTAATTTTATTTTTCTGTTACTTATCATCAGATCTAATCCTTCTTGATACAATCTCTAAAAATCTCTTCCAGGTGTACTGTTCCAAGGTTGTGACACTAGGTTGTGAACAACCTCTTTGTCTTATTTAAACCACTGTTAGTTTTATTTTTCTATGACTTGTGGTCAAATTGAATCCTTCCTGGTACAAGCTCTAAAGTCTTTTCCAGGTGTGCTGTTCTGAGCTTGTGGCATTAGGGGAGTTCTTTGGGTAGTCATTCCCTGTGGCTGGCAGAATAGCAGCTTCCCAAAGATGCCCACATCCCAATTCCTGTAACCTGTGAGTGCACCACATTGCATGGGAAAAGGGATTAAGGTTGCAGATGGAATTAAGGCTGCTAATCAGCAGACTGTAAGAGAGGGAGATTATCCTGGATTATCTGGGTGGGCACGTGGTAATCCCCAGGGCCCTTAGGTGTGAGCGGGGAAGCAGGAGAATCACGAGAAGGACTCTGTTCAACAACTCTTGCTTTGAGGATAGAGGAAGCAGCTATAGGCCAGGGAAGGAGGCAGCCTCTAGGAGCTAGAAATGGCCAGCAAGTAGATTCTTCCAAGGCCCTCCGGAAGGGACACAGCCCTGCCCACAGCTTGATTCTAGCCCAGTGAGACCCAGGTTAGACTTCCAACATCCAGAACAGTCAGATAATAGGTTTTTGTTGTTTTAAGCACTAAGTTCATGTAATTTATTACAGCAGCAATGGGAAACATGCACTCCCACTATTGCCTAATGGGTAAAATGAGAATCCTAACACCCGTGTTATAGAGTGCCATATAGGGGAGGTGACAGACACGTGGTCCTCAGCCCAAGGCCCAGCACACGCGAGACTTTCAAACAGTAGCTCTCGGGGAAAATCACTGTTTCTTCTTATACCTCTGGTCACCTCCTTTAACCTTAAATGATAATATTAGCTGAAATGGGGTGGGTGCAGTGGCTCATGCCTTGTAATCCCAGCACTTTGGGAGATTGAAGTGAGAGGATCGATTGAGCCCAGCAATTTGAGACCAGGCTTGACAACATAGCAAGGTCCCATCTCTTAAAAAAAAAAAAAAAAAATTAGCTCAGTGTGGTAGTGCACACCTGTAGTCCCAGCTACTCATGAGGCTGAGGTAGGAGGATCGCTGGAACCAAGCAGTTTCAGGCTGCAGTGACCCATGATTGTACCACTGCATTACAGGCTGGGTGACAGAGTGAGACCCTGTCAAAAAAAAAAAAAAAAAAAAAAGTAGCTGAAATGAAATGGACTGATAGAGGTGCTGGGACTGAACTAATGGCTTTCCCAGGTCTGTGCACTCTGAATTTATTTGGTGCCTGGGAAGAAGGTGGTTATCCTCATGGAAGAGGCAAAGAAACAGGCCCAGCCCGCCAGTGGCAGGGGTAGGATTTAGATCCTTGTCTGCCAGAACCCGCTGGTCATGCTCTGAAGCCTTGCATCTCAAACTGTGGTCTGCAGACCTGTGGCATCAACCTCACCTGGGCACCAGAAACGGAGTCTCAGCGCCCACCTGGAGCCCCAGATCAGTATCTACATTTCAGCAAGATCCCCAGGTGATCGATGTACACATTAAAATTTGAAGGTGCTGCTCTAGACCAAGTGCTCTGCTCTCTCCTTAACCTCATCCTTTTGGGAACAGTCTTGGGTGATTCCATTTTCTTCATCTGCTTTGGGCCTATCTCCTTTGTTCTACTGTTGGTGAACTCCTATTCATCCTGCAGAACCCACTGCAGAGGGCCCAGCCTCTAGGACCTCTTTCCTGACCTCCTCAAATAAAGTTGCTCTCTTTTCTCCCCTTTACTTGTGCCTTCATCGAGTCCCTGAGCTCACTGGTAATGGTTTTGGTGTCTGCCTGTCTCTTCTAGGCTTTGATCTCCTTCAGAGCAGGGGCGGGTCTTCTTTCACCCAAAAAACATTTACTAAGCACCTACTGTGTGCCAGGCACTGCTCTCAGTCCCTGGGCTATGGCAAGTCAATAAGACAGACAAGGACCCTGGTCTCATGGAACTCACATTCCAATCAGAAATAATACATACAGTAGACAAACAAATTCAGAGAGCGTAAAATCCAACAAAGAAATTCAAATCGGCAAGAGAGACCGGGAAGAGGAAGGGCAGGCTCCCTTTGGCAGCTGATTTGCTTCTGTGATCTGTGAACTAGCACAGAGCCTGGCTTACATTAAACATTCAAAAATTATCAAGTTAAATCAGGTCTGACCATTCTCTGAGATTCAAACGACAGGTCTTTAAGTTAATATTCTTTCTGGGCAATTACTGGGCAATTTTTCCTCCCCAGAAAACGAAAATTTCTCTCTTCTCCATGAAGCCTTCCAAGGTAGAAATGAGAAGTAGTAAATCTGTCCGTCCTGCAGCAGGTCTCCCTCCCATCTCTCTGCAGCCAGCACCAACAGCGTGGCCTGTCGCCCTGGCACCTGGCATTCAGTTATTGAATAAAACATGCCACGTGGCTGGTCACCCCAACAGGGTGTGCTTCCCGAACTGGGGTCAAGGTCAGAAAATGTCAGCCTCTGAAAGGGAAGCTGCCAAGGTGGCCTAAAATGGGTGAGCATCTCTCTCTTTAAAAGCAACAACTCACCCTGGGGAGGTTCTTTAAAAGGGAGTAGATGAGGCTAGCCTTCCACCTGAATCTTATCAGCAGGCCCTGCTCAGGAATGTGGGATAGTGATGCATTTATTTACAGATGCATGGCTCTCTTCTTCCCTCTGTCTGTGTGAGCTGCTACACCCTGTCTGCGCTGGTGTCGTTTTAGTTCTGTCTTCAGCTGTCAAAAGACAAAGACTCTACCTCTAATTTGCCACAGGCGTAGAGGAGGATTTGCAAACTTGGACGCCTACAGAGGCCAGGCAACGGCCACGCACGGTGGAGCGGAGCAGCCATGTAAGCCACGTAAGACACTCGGGAGCGGTGGGGACTTGGGGGGAAGTGCAAGGCACCTGCCGCATGGAAGACACATCTGCTGCCCAGATCTTGCTGATGGCTGCCAAGCAGGGATAGGGCCCAGGGTTACACAAATCTTGTTTTTTTTTTTTTTTCCCCAAGGGAACCCAAAATGTGGATTTTTATGGGAAACTTTTCAATATGTAGAACATTTGAGGGCCAAGCACAACTCGCTTGCCAATCAACTGCTAGCATCATAAATAATAAACACACCACTGGTAATGACAGCACCCGACATTTGTCAAATGCTCGCTGTGTGCCGGCGCCTCGGTAAGCACTCTATGTGGAGCATCCCACCGAAATTTCACAAGCAATTCGGGAGGGAGACACAATGATTATCCCCATTTTACACGTGAAAAATAGACTTAGGCTATATTCCTTGTCCAAGGGAGCATAGCTCATAAGTGACAGGGGTGGGATTTGAACCCAGGCTGTCAGATGTGAGCTGACATGAACTCCAGGCCTGGCTGGGAGAGAATGCATCTTTATAACAATGATGACGATGATGGGAAAAATCTGAGATTAAATATGCATCATAATCCCACATGTCAAGCTTTTTCTCTGTATTCACTCACTCATTCATTCAACAAACGCTGAGCAATCTCACCATATAATCATCCCTTTGTGATGAGGTCTCTGCGCAATCTCATCCCTCGTTACTAACACCTTCCCCTACCTCCTCTCCCGTACCTAGTTCTCCCACAGTAGTATAAACCTCAAGTGGTCCCCTAAACACGTCATGCTTGTTCACACCTCTTCCTCGGACAGCACCTGGTACATGGTAGTAACTTGGTAAATTTTGTTGAAGAAATAGATGAGGGAACTCATGATCTAGAGGAAGACACAGGAATGGAAACAAGCAACATAAAAGGTATTAGATGTTGGGATCTGGAGGGAGCCGACCCCAGGTGGGAGGGAGCAGGGTGGGAGGCAGCAGACAGAGGTGACGACCTCACTAAGTCCTGGAGATAAAGTAGGATGTGGCTGGGAAAGGGGCCTTTTGGCAGAAGGCAGGGGAGAGGGAGTATCTGTATTCACTTCTCCGCCTTCACAAACTGCAAGGAGACCAATGTCCTTGCATTTTGAAGGACTGTCTGTTTTCAAAGCAGTGAGGAAATCTGGCAGCCCCTTAACTTTTCCCCACTCTGCCCTGGGTGAGGAGCATATCCTAATCTAAGCTCAAAATGCTGAAGACTTCATCATGCAAGGAGTACAAACAGCCTTTCTGTTCAGCATTGCCCTCAACATCTGAAAGAAATTTATTTATAGACTTGGGGGCCAACGGAAAATGAAGGATATAATTAGTGTCACAGAAGGCTGTACACAGGTTTTGAGGTTGGACAGGCTTCGGTTGGAATCCCAGCTTTGCCATTTGCTGTGTGACCTGGGGCAAGTTACTTAACATCTCTGAGCCTCTTAAGATGGAGTTAATGGGTATCACAGCACATATCTTCAGAATTGTGAAGATTAAATAAGAGCCTCTGGAGAGCATCTAAAACAGTGCTTAGCACAAAGGAAACGCTCAGTGAATGACTACCTATTATTATTACTGTTAGTATTAGTACTGAAGTTATGGCAGAACAGTTGTTTTGCGGGATTACCTACTCTGCAAACATGGTGGAGGAAAACTGGAGACAAGCGCTATCAACATTAGGGAAAAATCAGGAAGGAGAAAGGATAAAATGTGTCCCTTATCAGAGATAGAGAGATCCAGGTTGGGGGAAAATATGATAGAAAAGAGTGCATACATTCCTTAAGCAGAGAAAATGAAGGAGGAGAGCCATGGGGCAAAACTGGGATAAGAATTGGTCTAGGGGTTGGCAGTGGCTGGTCTCCAGTGAGTTTTGCCTAGTGCAAGGTCAGAGAGGCTGGCACTGGGGCATTGAAGTTGCATGATGGAGGGGCTGGCAAAACAAGGGGTGGATTCTTCATACAACGAGGCTCCAGCAACCGTGCACCTGGGATCTTGTACCTGATCCTTGGCATGCTTGTTAGCAGAAGGAAGGCTACCCAAGGTCAAAGAAGTTCAGGAGGGAGTGAATGAATATAGTGAATGAATATGTCAATAGTGGGACGGCACTCTGCAAAGGCAAACCCAGGGCTGCTAAGTAAGTGCCTCTGGGCCCGGAGGTAACTAACAAGGATTGCAATCGAGAGAAAAGATGACTGCTTCCCAGCAGGCAGTGACTTATCAGCTTTTATAGCAAAGCTGGGGCCCAGGAGGCACCCCAGAGGACCTCCCAGGTTGCAGGGGAAACACCTGCTTGTTATCAAGGGTTTTTCAGCATGTGGTTTCAGCCAAGCTTAGGAGAAAAGACTGGTCAATGGATGCCTGGAGTTTTTATTTAAAAGCCCATCTCCTTCACTAGGTGGGCAACTCCCTGAGGCCAGGCCCCATCTCTTTATTCGTTCATTTGACACCTAGCTCCCAAGCACTTTCTTAGTGCCAGACATTAGACAAGACTTTGGGGAGATGGTGATGGACAAGGCAGACATTGTCCCTGCCCTCATGGGGTTTCCAGTCTTATAGGGGGACTCAGGTCAGAAACATGTATGTGCTAAAAAAATAAAAACAGAAAGTTAAAAAAGAAGCCAGGCGCAGTGGCTCATGCCTGTAATCCCAGCACTTTGGGAGGCCAAGGTGGGTGGCTCGCCTGAGGTCAGGAGTTCAGGACTACCCTGGCCAACATGACAAAACCCCGTCTCTACTAAAAATACAAAAATTAGATAATCATGGTGGCATGCACCTGTAATCCCAGCTACTCGGGAGGCTGAGGCACAAGAATCGCTTGAACCCAGGAGATGGAGGCTGCAGTGAGCCGAGATTGCACCACTGCACTCCAGCCTGGGCAACAGAGCGAGACTCTGTCTAAAAAAAAAGAAAAATAATGTTAAAGAGGGGGACAGGACTGGGGGGGCTACTGTAGACAGGCTGGTCAGGAAGGCTCCTTGAGAAGGTGATATTTGAATAGAGGCTTTCTGTAGCCACGTATTTGTAATGGCAGGGCCTAGCACATAGTATGTGTTCAGTCATGCTTGTTATGCTGGGAAGTGAGAAGAGAAGGGGAGACAGGACATCACTCTATTGTACATCACTTACAATCTCCCTTCTCCCCTTTACTCTCTGTTTACTACGTCTAACTTAGTGCAAGTCACCTGGTCACTGCAACCACCTTGTCACCTGCTCAGCAAGTCTCACCAGCCCAACCCACTCCTCATCCCATCCATTAAGCCCTCAACAACCTGTGACCTAGACAGTGGAAAAGCCAGTTGTGACGATCCTACCTGGCTTCCTACCTTTCTGGGCCTCCCTTTTCTTTCATGCTGAAACACAAATGTCTCTGTGAGGCATTTCTGTGCCTTTGGGGTCATATCTATGCTGCCTTCCAGCCTCATCCCTGTCTGCTTTCTACCTTCCATGGGACCATTGGCATTGCCAATGCCCAACACATGGGCATCTGTTTCTGCACATGCTGTTCCTGCTGTCTGAAGTACTCTTTCTTTCCTTAGCTTGCTCACCCATACTTTGCATCCTTGAGAACTCAGTCCTCCCTGGCATCCCTTCCTCCCCAATCCCTGTGCTCCCAGAATCCCCTGTACGTACATTTCATGCTCTGCAGTTATCATCGTCTGTTCACTGGGGTATCTCCTCTACTAGACTAAATTCCTTGAGGGCAGAGATTGAGTCTTTCAACTCTATCCTAGAGTCCCACACAGTACCTGGCAAAAACTCGGGAACAGTTGTTGGAAAAGAGCAACCATCACCCTTTTCCTCCTCAAGCAAGTTGCTGGTAAGGCCACATTCTGCTCTATGCTGCTTCCTGAGTCACGGGGCAGGCACCAGCTGCATGCTGGAGAAATCCTCTGGGCTCTCTTAGCACCCTGCCTACGTTTCTTCCTGCTAGCAAGATAGCTGACCGTCTTCTTTTGATTCTAAGGCATGTATTTTAAGTTGCAAGATTTTTGAAATTAGAGTGTATTTTATAATTAATGTGGAACATTAAATTTGTCGCCCTCTGCCCTGAAGGCTGTTTTTTGGTAGATAGGTCATTTTACAATTAGCTGTGTCTTAGAACTGAGCGAATACGGAACTGGGAGAATAAAGCCTTTTATGTACCCAGGAGAAAGGACTGGGGGCTGGCTAGGCCATCGCAGTTCACCAGCAATCCCACAGCTGGTGACACGCATTTCCTAGCATTGGGGAGCACAGTTAACATCTCTCTTATTCCTGTTTTCAAAAAGTCTGGTGTTATAACTGAGCCTCATTCAAATTGCCGCTGAAATCCTCAATAATCCTAACTGATGGTAAAAGATGCCAAGAATCTCTCTGAATTTGTGGGAGGGTAATAAGAAGAGGTGGCACTAGGCTATAGGGCTGTCTCAAATGTCTAGGATGAAACAGCACCGTTTTGCAAGGTTCTTTTTCTTTAGGGTCCCTGCTAGGCCTCCCCTGGAGGGTCTTGGAAGCAGGGTTAGGAATTTGTTCACCACTGCCTACCTAAGTTTCACACAGGGTGGGCATCCACTATCAACACATTTTTAAATTTAGTTGATTGAAAGTTATTTGAGTCTATTTCCACCCTTCTCTGAACTGTCATGGGTAGTTGAGAAGCCTAAGAAACCACTGTATTCAGATCGGTGTGGAAGCAAAAGCAGCATGGCAAAGAAGGAAAGGAGCCGGGCACGGTGGCTCATGCCTGTAATCCCAGCACTTTGGGAGGTCGAGGTCGGAGGATCACTTGAGGTCAGGAGTTTGAGACCAGCCTGTCCAACATAGTGACACCCAATCTCTAGAAGAAACTTAAAACTTAGCCAGGTGTGGGGTCGGACGCGGTGGCTCACGCCTGTAATCCCAGCACTTTGGGAGGCCGAGGCGGGTGGATCACGACATCAGGAGATCGAGACCAACATGACGAACGCTGTGAAACCCCGTCTCTACTAAAAATACAAAAAACAAAAAAAGAAAAAAAAAGAAAAATAGCTGGTCGCCGTGGCGGGCTCCTGTGGTCCCAGCTACTTGGGAGGCTGAGGCAGGAGAATGGCGTGAACCCAGGAGGCGGAGCTTGCAGTGAGTAGAGATCACGCCATTGCACTCTAGCCTGGGCAACAGAGCGAGACTCCGTCTCAAAAAAAAAAAAAATGAGCCAGGTGTGGTGACTTGTGTCTGTCATCTCAGCTACTCCAAAGACTGGGGCAGGAGAATCACTTGAGCCCTGGAGTTCAAGACTGCAGTGAGTTACGATCATGCCACTGCACTTTAGCCTGGGTGAAAGAGTGAGACTCTGTCTCTTAAAAAAAGAAAAGAAAAGAAAAAAGGCAGAAAGAAAGAAAAAAAAAAAAAAAAGGGAACAGCTGCTCCAATCCTTACAACAACTATAAAGGCAGGTATTTTTATCCCCATTCTGTAAAGTAAGTATAAGTCACAGAGACAGAATCGACTAACCCAAGGTCATACAGCTTATAAGCGAGAAGCCAAAAAACAACAGAACGCGACGCTTTAATAAGACTAACAAAGCCCTTTAGGTCCTGACCACTTCCACTTGCCCCTCCCGCCCCATCCAGCATCACCTCCCTGCCACTCCCCCACCCCCCACCCCTCTCAGTTTCCTATCCACCCTGGTGTTCTCTCTGTACTAGTCTCATTCCTTCCTCACCCATCTCTGGACATGCTGCCCTCCAACTTGGAACGTGCTTTCTTCCTCTCTTCACCTGGGTTAACTCCTATTCATCCTTCAGATCTTCACTCCCATCTCACCTCCTCAGGGAAGCCTTCCCTGGTTAGCTACAATCCCAGTATTGTGAGCTCACGTCTCATGCATCTCCTGTGAATAGCACTTATCAGAGCTGTAATTTATATATATGTGAGATTATGTGAATTGGGATTCAAATGATGTGAATCGGAGTTCACCAAGAGCAGTGACCCTGAAGGACACTGCTTCCTATGATGTCCTCACCTCCTGGCCTAGTGCTTGACGCTTTATAGGGGCTCATGAAAGATTTCACCAATAAAATAAATGAGTGAAGGAATTGCCCCATCTCTGGCTGCGAGCTAATGTGGAAACTTACAATGCCTATTGCATTTGAATATGGGTTTTTGACCAAAATACTTATATTTGAGGTTAAAAGGAGACATTACATTTTGATAACATATTTCTTGCATTATCAGTCTGGATCTATATCTTCTCCTCCTCTCGACCTGAAAGTGAGCACTCAAGGGAAGCTCTCCCCCAGGATCGGTGACAGACACTTTAGATGGTGTGGAGGGAGGAAGGTGTGGCCAGGATCTATTTAGAGGACTTGCACCCCTGGCACTTCCTTCTCAGGCATTTATTTTCTCTCCAAGCACTTTTTGTTTCCATTATCTTTTTTATTATTGTCCTTTATGCATTCTGTCATTCTCCCTCTCTCTCTTTCTCTCCATCTCTTTCTCCCTCCTTCTATCTCTCCATCTTTTCTCTCACTCCTTCTTCTGTATTGAGTTCATTATTTATTTTTTAGAATGTTAAAAAAAAATAATGCTTTGGCCACCACAGCTCACCATGCAGGAAAAATAATCCTTTGGCAGTATGGAGGGACCACCCTTTCCGAACACCCACACCGTAGCAGGCAGTAGTCATGGGTTCATTTATTAACAAGGTAGATTGACTTCTTGCACTGTCATGATTGCTGTGGGCACAGCAATGAGCAGAACAGATGAAAATCCCTGCCCTCATGGAGCTGACAGTCTAGTGGTGAGAGACAGACATCACATATAATGAGTAGAGGACAGAGCGTGCTACAAGGCAGTAAGCATTCTGTAAAAATGAAACAGCAAAGGGGGATGGATGAGGAGTGTAGGTGGAGATTGCTGATTGCAATTTCAAATAAGGTGGTCTGAGAAAAGGGAGGACAGACATCCACTCATTTAATCCCTAAGCCAGCAACTGCCCTTTGAGGAGGAGATTATGCCTCCTTTTTTTCCAGATAAGGAATTTGAGGGTTAGAGGGGTTGAGTAACTTGCCCCAGATCACACAAGGCTGCAGTGCAGGAAGCAAACCCAGGTCTGTGTGGCATCAGTTCTTTCAACGAGACCACAAAAACTTCATCTGAAAACTTCAGTGAGTTACATAGGACGTAAATTTGCTATTTTCTGAAAATGCTTGAAAACATAAACCCACAGATCATTTACACTGAGGACATCTCCAAAATGAAAGGACAAAATAAAGAGGCACATGGTGAGTGTGGCCTGAAGTTCGGGGTTAGAAATTGACTGCTGCATTTCCTTAGACTCAGCTACTCAGCTCACAGGCGGTGTGGACCAGGGCACAGTCGTTGTCACCCTGAAAGGTGCAAAGCGGCTCAAGATGGCAGCTAGGAGGGAGGGGTATGCAGGGGAGTGACAGGGTTGGGACTCGTTCTTCCTGAGATGCTCAGGTTGAGTGCTCAGTGAGGGATGCTCAACAAAAAGCAGACTGGATAGAACAGTGCTTGTTCGTGAATATAAGTGGGAGGCCACCTTGGCTCGGGTCTACTGCCCAGAGTTCCTCTGGAGGCTTTCAGAGTGCACGGGATAGGGGGACAATGTAGCTCGATGAGTCATAAGGAACTGGATTCAAGTTCTGGCTCAGCCACTGCCTGCTACATGACTTTGGTGTGTTGTTCACTCCTGTGAGCCTCATTCAGCTCACCCGGAAAGGGGAAGCAAGGGCAGGGAGTGTGGTGTGAACTGACCAGGTCTCCAGGTAGAGGAGTCAGGTTTGGCTAACACGGTGAGAATGGCTGGGAATGCTAGGCCTCGCTGTATGGAAAAGCTGCTGATTAGAACCCAAGCCTGAGGGAAAGTTGTCAGGGTTCTTTGAATTGGATGGGAGGTTTGTGAAAGAGTAGAAGGTTCTACTGGAGCTAAGCAGGGGTGGGCCATTCTAAGGCCTCCTCTCTGCTCAGAGGTGTCTGTTCTAGGGAATATTGATTTCACACTGAACTTTGGTATACTTTAAAAGCAGAAAAGGGAAGAAAATCAATTGATTATTATTTTTTCTTTCCTATAGAGGCTGTGTGCATGGATCGTTTTTCTTTACCTTTCCTTGAGTAATGTGCCTTCACTATAGCCAATTAGGAGCTGTGCAACCTCAATGACTGACTCCTTTTGAATTCACTTATCTTATAATAGTGAATTCATGACTCATTATTATTCTTATAAAAAAAGAAGTTCCAGGAAGAACAAACAAATCATTCTGACTTCTGCACCCCCTTCTCTCCCTCTCTCCTTTCTCTCCCTCTCTCCTTCTCCCTTTCTCGCCACTCTCCTCCCTCTTTCTCTCTCTCTCGATCACTTGGTTGTCACATGTCCTTATGATGTTTGCATTCATCTCGGTAATTTTAAGAATTTCTGCATCAATCCATTGATAAATATTTCTTATGCACTTCCTGTGTGCAAAGTACCTAAAGAAAGTCAAATTATCTTGGGAATTATGGAGCAATACTTGCACAGTGTGAAGACCTGTTAGTAGCTTCCAAATTCAGCCCACCCATGCTAGAAAGCAAGCGTGTCTGGGAAAGGCTATTGGCTTTCCTAAAATAAAAGATGCATCCTTTTTCTTTTTCTGCAGAATAAGAGACCCATGGCTGAGCTGAGTGTGGAGCACTGTATCACCTCGCAGGCCGTCATGAACTTGGAAAAGACAATTTGGGACCATTGAGATACTTCTTGCTCAAAGAGAGCAAAGATGTAGAGTGGCTGGCAGAGCCCCCATGAGCAAGCATCCTGGTGGGGGCAAGACAAGAGAAGCCACTGATGGATGAGGAGCTGAGATATTCAGCAGAGGGAATCTGACAGCCTGGACAGAGAGTAAGATTTCTGTTCTGCCTCACAGTAAGGCAAAACGGACAGAGGGGGAGAGAAAATACGGAGTTTGCTTCCTCTACAGACCACATTATGCCTGCTATTGGCTCGACCTCTGCAGGTCTGGAAATCCTTTGGGGGAGCCACAGAGCCAGAACAGAAGGGAGGAAGGCATAGGAGAGACTAAGCACCAAGAGTGAATTTCTCGCTGTCCCTGGAGACGATGTTTCCTTTAGGTGACAGCAGAGGTTAATATCCTGAGCAGCAAGTCACCAGGCAGCCTCGAGACACCTTGCTTGAACAAGCTGTTTTAGCATCTTGTTGTAGATTTCATTGAACTCTTCTTCTCTGAGCATAATTCTCTGAGCCAATTCATCTCTCCATGCAGATTCTTAATTCAGCTTTCTTGAAAAGTTCACGAACTTCTATCACTCCCCACCTACCTGTATCCACATACACACTGTCCTCTCCCACCCATGCTCCTCAAATCCCCCTAAGGACACCAGCCTGCTAGGGATTTCAAGTTCACACACACAGACTTTTCGGTCTGCAGAGGGAGAAAATAAGGGTGGTGGTTTTTCCCCTGGCCCTTCTCCCCCTCCCCCTGTGCCTGTCCCTAACAGGTGGCCATGTCTCTTCTCATTCTTCAGCAGACTAGTTAATTTCAAAAGCAGCCTTAGAGGCAAGGACTTTTTTTTCCTATTCTTATTTTCATCAAGAGGTGAACGAAAATAATCACCTCGGGAGACAAAAAGCACTAATGAAAACCAGAGAGCAAAAGAGATCAGAGGACGACAGGGTTGTTTTTCATCTGGAGTCATTAGTGGCATCTTAGAAAGACGACGTGAATTCTGTTTGCAACTTCTCCAGATTGGGCAGAAAACACAGATCCAGTGGTTAAGGGGTAGGGGGTGGGGGGATCTTTTTTGAAAGTCCAATTTTTCAAACACACAAAAAAACACAAGTTGAGGGAACCCAAAGCACTAACAACTTGATCTCCATAGAAAGCACCCCCATCGTGAGTGCTCATAAAAGCAAGCACACTGCCAGCCCCCAAGGACTGTCTATGCCAACTTCCAGAAACAACTGAACTTACAGCCTTTGGAGATCAGTGCAGTCTTTGAAAATAAGAGGCTTACAGTCTCCAAACCATTTGCTAAGTGGCCAAGGCCCATCTTCCTAAGGTGGTCCCAGGCCTGCAAAGCTCCAGTTGACAGAGGCTTTGGAAATTAAAGGCCAGGTCAAAAGCAGGCCCGGAGCTCCAGCCCTTCCTGCCCCGGCCATGGCTACAAGTGGAAAGGGAGTATCACCCCTGAGGAGAGCCTGGCAGGGCCCCACAGTACTGCCCCGGGGCAGTGAGGCCCCGCTGGGGAGTGTGGCCCAACCCACAGTGCCTGTGTGCATCACACAATCCTTGGGAAGTGTTGCAATTCTAACCCTTTACAGACGATTCAGGGAGAGAGGGAGTGTGCAGCTTGGAGAGAAAGTTGAAGGGGGTGGGCAGCACATTTGGGGATGTGGACATCAAACAGATGGAATTTTAATGAAAATACTTAAGCCTTCTTAATGCATGGGTGATATAAAACTGCCTCTAGTCTGTTTGCCTTCTGGGAATTACACAATGTTTAAAAGATCACAATATTAAGAATTTGGAAATAAAACGCAGATTTAGAAAAGTATATTTATGCCAACCCACCCATTTCTGGGTGTATTTACACTAAAACAATGTCTTGTCTCTCCTCTAGTCTCTTGGCTACCTATCTCCCTTCATCCATCTAACTAAAATCCAAGGAAAGCAAATTGCCACTATGATCATTTCCCTAAAGCGGTCCTCATTCACTTTGCTTTTCTTCTCTTTTGGAATAAAAGTCTGTCATAAATGTTTAATTAAATGGAAGTCTTCCCACTGTTAATGACTAGCTGTATGAAAGGCTTTTCATTTTTTTAAGGAGGGGGTGTGTGTGTGCGTGTGTTTAAAACAGTCCCTATTAATTTCTTGATATTGATTCTCTGGCTGGGGAAGAACATATAGTATTCAGCATAGAGCTCCTCTGCAGAATATGTTAAAGGCAGCAGTTTGGATTGAGAAAGGGCACCAAATGCAGTATGCGTCAAATAGACCATCGCTCAATGAAGTCACTTAGCTATTCAAAACATGTTCAGCCATCACTCAACCGTTTGCACCAAGAATGTTGGGAGGGGGGCATGGGATTTGTGCTCTTTCCCAGATGTAATCATTTCCCAAAGAGTGGCTTTTGCTCAGTTTGGGTTAGACCCTGGGGCCACATCAGTTTCTCCCTCACCCACCCATTTCTCTCTCTTCTCCCCCATCCCCTGGTCTCAACTCCTTGCATCACCATCCCATGTTGAGCTTAACAAACAATCCTGCAGTCCCTGCTTCCCGACGCTGCCTCAGATGGCCTCCAGTATTGGTTCATATCAGAAGCAAAACACATAAGCCTTTTTTTCCCCCACACGGAAGCATATGTATCTCTCTGTGCTCGTCTTTCTATGGGTGGCTGTAGCTTGCACACACAGACATATATAGCCATTCAAATACAGTCCCTCATATTAAAGTCTGTTGCCAAATGCAGGTTGGATGACCCACAGGAGTTTTTTTCTGTGCTTATTAATGTGTCCCAGAAGTACATGCCTTCATCCATAGCCTGATCCCCCAGCCTTTACACTGTGGCGGCCCCTGTGCTCACAGCACAGACACACATGCCTCAACACTCCGCAAGATCAAGGCAAACAGCTGACACCCCCACTCCCCCCTCAACCTCCCCATGCCCTCACCTCCCTCCCTCTCTGCCTGCCTGCACAATGTCTGATTCTCAAGCCGGCTGCAATGCTGACTCTACTAGCTTCTGGCTAACAGACATGTCACTCTGTGGAAGCCTAACCCGCAAGTGAATTGCTGTTTATTAGAACTTGGGCTTGTTTCCTGTGAGAGACGTATGTATTTTTAGACTTTGTAAACGTTAAAACACACAAATACACACACGCAGCCAGCCACCTCGAACGATCTGTGTGGCTCATAGACATTACGAAATGCTCTTGAACTCAGCTTGAGATCCTGGAATAATTAGGATTTACCACGTAAGGATTCTTAGAAACAACATATTCTTTTTATTTAAATAAGGAGATTTGCAGATGGTGATGCATCTAGGACTTTTGGGGAGTAAGGAGAAGAGGAGGGAAAAGGGAAGAGCATTTTTGAATTCTTCATTGCGAAAAGAGAAACAGCATAGACAGAAGCAATTATTTTACCCTCTCATAGATGGCAATGCTAAATCGGATGGTAAATCCTAATGACTCCAAAGCAGGCAGAACACCTTTGACTTTTAAAGACAATCTCTTGTCGTTTTCACCATGTCATAGATTATTCCAATGAGGATGTTTGAGGGGAAGAGGGGTGGTGGAGGCAAGGGAGTAGAGTATGGGTTTTGCTTATTGATTTTTTTTTCCTCTGAAACTAACCCAACCAACCTTGATCGGTGGTGGAAGGAGTGAACTAAGAAAATGGTGGAATGTAAAGGGGACTTATTTGGAGGAGGGTGGGGGGGGGGGAGTGAAAAGGGAGGGGTGGGGTGGAGGGGGGGAGGAGATGGGAAGTCAAATACCTTCTAGGCAGCAGGTTCTCCATAATCCGGAATGGGTCATAACTTCCTCGTTCTTTTTGCTGGTTTCATTCTCACTGACACTTTTGGTCTTGCAAACCCCTCTGGAGTAGAGCCAATAGTCGGTTCCCACAGCTATGGTCATCAGGCTGAAGGCAGCGAAAGCACCAACGGTGGTTAAAAGCATTTGAACACCTCGATCAAACAGCCCCATAATTCTTCATTATATAAACACCCAACCGACTTCTGGTTCTCGGGAGAGTGTGTGTGAGGGTGCAAGTACTAAAGCCAAAAAAAAAATAAAAATAAAATAAAAATAAAAATTATTCCACTACTAATATAATGGATATATGTATGAATAGAGAATATGGAGAGTTATAAAAAAAGGGAGGTAAGAAAGCTCACGGAAAAGAGTGTAAATTATAAAGATCACACGGGAAGAGGCTTGCCTTTTGAGATCAGAAACTGTTCCAGTTGCAGTGTTTTTTTTTTTTTTTAAAAAAAAAAGAAAAAAAAATAAAAAGACACCCCCCACCCCCCCCAAGTGAGATGCCTTAATCTCTTTTTCTAAAATTCTGGTCTCCAGTTTCCATATGTGATAGCTAATTTGGAGATGGCTTCCACAGTGAACCAGGGAACAGCCGAATTCTCAACACCATTTCTCATGGTCGGGACCTAGACAGTTAGAGATTGTAAGAGCCGAGATGCAACCTTCGGTCTTCGTTCTCGGCTCTGCGGCCTGCGCCATGAAAATCCTTTGCTTCGCCAGTTCTCTTCCTTGGGGGGTCTCGGCGCTTTCGTTTCAGACCAGACTTCCCAGTATTCTGTAAGCCCTTGAGCTCAGCTGCACAGGTGCGGGGGTCTCGCTTTCCATGGTTTTGCCCGGGCAGCGGCGGCGGCGGCGGCGGCGGCGGCAGGGCGGGCAGGCGCGGCGGCGGCGGCGGCGGCGGCGGCGGCAGGACGAGCGGCGGTGGCGCTTATTGTTGTTGGTGGCGGGGGTAGTGTTGGCGAAGTGGGGGAGAGAGGGGGTTTCTCCCGGAGAATCGAGGCGGGTTTCCCTCCCGCTATCTGCAAAGCTCCTGGAAACGAGGGAGCCGGCGTCTTGCTGCAGGGTGGGCCGCGCGCCTGCCCCCCACTCGCTGCCGGCTGGGCCCCCGCGGAGGCGCTCCCACCTACTGCATTACGGGTGGTGCTGAACCGGACAGCTCCCTGCGCCGCCCGCTCCGCGCGCTCCCCGGCTCCCAGGGCCGCCCTCCAGGAGGGGGGCGCGGGCCAGAGTCCTCCCTCCCTGGGGCAGCAAGGCCAGCGCAGAGCGGGGGCCGCCTTTCCTCTTTTTACCCCTCTCCCAAATCCTAAAATGAGCGCTCTCCTGGGCTCCCGGGGCTTAGAGGAAGGCGTAGCTAGAGATAGCTCTCTCCCTCTCCCTCCCTCTCTCTCTCTCACACACTCTCTCTCTCTCTCTCTCTCTCTCCCCTTCCCTCCCCCCTTGGTGTTTCTTCCAGCTCAGCCTCCTTCTCATTCCATCTCTACGTGCCCAGAGCTTCAAATACAACCCTCCCATCACAGTCAGACGGGCACAAAACTTCAACGAGCCGTTTCTCTGCCTGGAAGCGGCGAGCATGTAACCTGGACGGGTAATTACAAACACGTCTTTACGTGTTTTTTAAATCATTGTTTTCACTTTTCTTTGCTGGGGATTTATTTTGTTGGTCCGTTAGCTGTATCTTCTTTCGGTTTTCCTCTCTCCTCTCTGTCTCTCTCTGGCTTACCAGGGGGTGTGCATTGCTCTGTCTGTGTCTCTGTAGTTTTCCGTGAAATTCCAAATCTTGCTTCTACAAGCAGACATTTTGGAAAGATTATTCGTGGAAAAGGGTGCAAAAGGGCGACTCGTAGCTGGGGCTTGAGTAATGATTTTCATTTCAGGGATAAACATGTTCTCAGGGGAAGTGGGTGAAATGTGAATCCTTCTAAGTATCCTAAGTCATTCATAAACTGGTTTGGAAGAGATAAAAAATCTTCCTTCTATGAACACTGGAACACCGAAACCCTCCCCTCTTCCTCAGAAGAATCATTGTGTGTGGGTTAATTACAGTGTCGCCTCTCATTTCTCTTATGTGCAACTTTTCCTTAATGTGACCTCTGGTAGAAAGAAGCACATTAATTTCTGCTGCTACAGATTACATTTTTTTCTCTGATCACTTTTATAGTTAAGTGAGTGAGAGCACATGAGGCATGATGGGGGTGCATGTTTTTGCATGTTTTTGATATTTTGTGTGTGTGTGTGTGTGTGTGTGTCGGTGGGGGGGAGACCCTGGAGAGGATGTGAGTATGATGAGTCAATTGAGGCAGGGGGAGTTGAGATGTTTCAATCCCATAACTCAATTATTCAATACTTTCTTCTCTCTCCCTCTACTTTTTTTCTTGAGATTATTTGCTTGACAATTTCTCAGTGATGTGGTGATTATCAGAGAGTATATAAAAGATGAGTGAACTAAAAACAGTCTTTCTTTGGTGTAAAGTCCATTGCCTAACTTCCTTCTCTCAGCTCAGAGTTGGTCTGCAGGTACGACCAGTGTATTCTTTTTGACAGAAAAACTACCTGTTTCTTCGCCCAGCACAAAATTTCCTTTCTACCACTCTGTTCTTGTCTCAGAACCCAAAGGCTCCTATGAGGGGCAGTTGCTGTGCTTCTGGTATCTGGGAGAGGTTCCTGGTGTCTGGAGAACAGAACCAAGGTTTCTGCAACCTCTGCTAAGGTACCTTTGGGGTACAGCAAGAGCTCTATTTGCAGACTGAAGACTTCTCCACTTTGGTTTCTTGTCCTGTGAGGATGGGGATGGGTATTGGAATGGGGAGGGCTGATCTGCTGATCCCATACAGCAGGGAACCTAGCAAGTTCAGCCAGTGGCTCAGGTGGCTGATTTTCAAGGCTTCTGTCCTTGAAGCAAAGGTGAGGGGCAGGCACCAAGTCCTCTTAGATAGGCTAGGCCTTTTGAGGGGAGTGGAGAGATGCTTGGGGGTAGTCACATGAGCCAAAGAGGCTTGCCCTCACTTATTGCTGTCACCTTGGTTGTCTTTGACCTGTCCAAAAATCCCTTTAGACTGCAGATAGAGCCCTTCTTCTCATCTCCCTCCCGCTTTCAGACCAACCTCTGAAGGTTTTACTCAAAAGAAAAAATCAGTAACAGAGGCTCAGAAGCTTCTGTTTGTCCACAGAATCTGCTAATATCTTAGCCACTGACAGTGGCTGCAGCTTTAGCACCATTTGATTAATTTCTGGTCAGGTGATCATTGAGAAAAGGGAAAGGGGTGGGGGAGGAAAGCAACAGCTTTTAGGCTTCCAGCATGGACAGTGCAGAGACTACCAGAGAGAGAATAGGCCTGGGGCACAGCTTGACTCTGCTCAGTAACGGCATAGCTCCAAACAAGTTAAGTTCCTAGAGCCTCAGTCTTACCATATGTTAAATGGGCACTTTAGCACCTACCTCTTCCTTTCTGAAGCTCCTCCCAGCTTCTCCCTGCTTTTCACCACCAAGCCACCCATCCTATTCAGACCTCCACCATCATACATATAGCACATAATTGTGTATGTGTTGTCTCTTTCACTGATTTGAAAGCTCTTTGAGGTCAACAGCTGTGTCTTGTTCACTGTTATATCTTTGAGACCTGGAGTATAGCTTTATACATAGTAGACACTTGATGAACAATGACTGGAGTGATCACAGTAAGGGTTAAATGGTAGATGTAAAGTGCCTGACACATAGTAGGCACTCAATAAGTGTGGGTTTTCTCTCATTTCTCCTCCTCTCTTTTACATCCAAATTGGCCTCCTCCTCCTCCTTCTCCTCCTCCTCTCCTTCTCCTTCTCCTTCTCCTCCTCCTCCTCCTTCTCCTTCTCCTTCTCCTTCTCCTTCTCCTTCTTCTTCTTCTTCCTCTTCCTCTTCTCTTTTTCTTCCTCTTCTTCTTCCTCCTCTTCTTCTTCCTCATGGGGTCTGCCTGTATCACCCAGGCTGGGGTGCAGTGGCGTGATCTTGGCTCAGGCACAACCTCCACCTCCTGGGTTCAAGCAATTCCCCTGTCTCAGCCTCCCGAGTAACTGGGATTACGGATGCCTGCCACCATGCCTGGCTAATTTTTGTATTTTTAGTACAGCCAGGATTTCACCATGTTGGCTAGGCTGGTCTTCCCAATCTAATTCTTCTTCTTAGGTTCCTTCTGCTGACCAGGCAAGGCTACCTGGGAAGAGCTGGCTTGTTACAAGCCCCGTTGGATGGTTGGGACGCACCAGGCATACTTAGTACTTAGTAGCTGCTAAATGGATACTCTTAGGGGGGCAGCTTTGTATGCCTGCATTTGGTTACTTGGGAAGAGCTTAGAGGAAATTAGCTGAAATGCCACAGGCCTATTTTGAGCTGCTGCTTTGATGTAGTGAAAATAACGTGGGATTTGGGTGCAGCAGACCTGGCCTTGAAGCACAAAGCTGCTATTTCCTCACATATGACCTTGAACAGTCATTTAATCTCTCTGGAAATTTGTCCCTTCATCTGTCTAGAAGGACCACAGATATGAGCATTATGGTGTGATTGTCAGTGTTACATGTTAACAGCCATGTGAAAAGCTATCATTTGTTGGGCATTTGCTTTGTGCCAGGCACTGACCTCAGCGGAATCCCACAATGATCCTATGAGATAGGTGTCATAATTATTCCCATTTTACAGATGGGGAGACTGAGTCACATAATGGTTTAACTATCTGGCATAAGGTTCCCCAGACAGTAAGTGGCAGAGCTGGGAATCTAGTCCAGCAGCTTGGCTTGAGAGCCTCTGTCTTAACTGCTGTGTCTTGACCCAAGACATGAACTTTCTGAGTAAGGGTATTGCACTGAGGCTATTTACTTCTCATCCACAGATCTGCCATGCATTTGTGGAGTAAATCCTAGGAGCCAGGCATTTTCACACAGATTCTCACACATAACTCCCCAACAATCCTGCAAATGCATATTAATAACTTTTCCTATAGGGAGAGTAAACAGAGGCTCAGAGAAGTCATCTATCAAGTTGCAAGGTCATATTTCAAGTAAATGTAACAGCAGATATTTGGACACTTTGCACTGCTTCAAGTTCTACTTCCTATAGGTCCAGAGTTTATTCATTCAAAGAATTGAGCACCTACTGTTTGTGAGATATCATGCTAATTCCTGGTGATGGTGAGCAGGACAAACATAGCCCCTGCCTCCAAGAACCTATAGACAAGCAAGAGGAGTATACAGGTGAAGAATGACCACATCAAGTAAAGAAAATAATGCAAAGGATATTGTGAGGCCATGGGGCAGGGAGACCAAACTCAACCTTAGGGACTGAAGGACATCTTCCCTGAGGACAAGATATTTAAACTGAGATGTAGGAATGAGAAAGAGGTACCTAGGCCAAGCTGGGGGTGGTTAGAGGGTGCAAAGGAAGCTTAGAAGAGGAACATTTCAGGCTGGGAGAATAGTTTGTGCAAAGGTTCAGAAGTGTGAGTAAGATGATTGGCCAGTTTTGGGGGAAAAATACTAAGCATGGCCGATCCCAAGACGATAATAGGAAATGTGTTAGGCCAAGCACCTGGAGACCATGGAGGGGAGGTTGGAGGATGAGCAACAACCTGGAAGAAGCTGGTGGGATATGGAAGGAGAGAATCAGCCCTGGAGGCAGGAAGACAGTGGGAGACAGGAAGGCAGTTGCTGCTGAGCTCTAAGCAAGAAGTGATGGTGGCTTGGACCAGCACAATGGCAACGGGATGGGGAGAAGTGAAGGTAATCGGGATATTTGGGAAGAAATTGATGACTATTGATGTTCATTACTGAGATGGGCAACTGAGGCAGGAGCAGGTTGGGGTGTGTCGGCGGGTGGCGGGGGATGATGCAGGAAGGTGGGGAAAGTCAAGAATTCTGCTTTGGCCATGTATCTAGTTTTGCTACATTCTATTGCCTGTTCACTTCCTGCTCCCAGCCTCTATCTTCTTGGCATGTGAATTAATTAATTAGCAATGTAAAGAACTCATGCAATTACATTATAGTCCCACTGGACTGTAGGCCTCATGAAGAAAGAGATTTGGGCTGTTCGCATTGTATTTCCAACACTTGGAACAGAACCTAGCACACACTAGGTGTTCAATCAAAACGAATATCTTTCTTGCTATAAAATTTCAAATGCATGTCTTCTCTGTGTCAGGCCCTGTGCTGAGGTACAAGGGATGCAGATGGGCTTAAAATATCATATCAGAGAGATTGACAAGTACACAGCTGACCCAGGGCATACCGACCAGCCTGGGAGAGGGGTGGGTGTCTGGCTTTCCCCACTACGTGTGCCCACAGTCCCTGTGTTCATCCTCTTGTGGCACTTCCGTGTTTTGAATTGCTGTTTCGTGTCTGAACTTGTCTGGTGCGTCGGTTTTCACAGCTGTCAGTTCCCACAGCTAAGCAAGCCTGCTCTGTTCTCTCGGGCCACAGAGCTGGTACATGGTAGGTCTGCAATGCTTATTTGATGAATAAATGGACATAGTGAAGACATGGGCTGTGGGAGTCCAGGGTAGGAAGTATTCATTTCAGTCTTGCAGTGTCTCAGAAGGCTTTGGGGACAAGCTGACCCTCAAAGACCAGGGGAAAAGATCACAACTGGTGGGGGAACAGAGGAGGGCATTCCCAGCATGGCAATCACACGTACAAGTGCAAAGAGGCGTGAAGCTGCACGAGGGACCTCCAGGAGGTTGGTGTGACTGACGGTGGTGGACAGGAAGGCTGGGGCCCAATCCAGAGAGACTGCTGTGCCTGGGATTAGGGACCATCCATCGGTATTGCTGTCCTGGGGCCCTCGTCCCACCAGAAGCAAAGTGGGAAGAGAACAGGCTGTGGCATCAGAAGGCCCTTGGTTTGAATCTCAGCTCTCTGCTGCTTATGCTCCATGACCTGAGGCAGTGATTTCACCCCTCTGAGCCTCAGCTCTTCCTCACAAGTAAATAGTGACCTAGTTTGTTCTGCTTGTAGGCCTTTTGCACTTGTTGCTTCCCCTGCAGAAATGCTTGTTCGGGTCTTAGCTTCCGTATCACCTCCAGGGCAGCAGTGCTGGTCACTCTGGATGACACTGGCCTGCTTTGTTTTCATGATCACAGCCTCACATTCTCTCGTTTATCAGCTGAAATCTCTCCCTACCCACCCACCTCCCCCAGGACATCAGACGATATCTATCTTGTTCATTGCAGTATCCCCAGTGCCTAGAAAGTGCCTGGAACTGCATAGATGCTCAGGGAATATTTTTGGGATGTATGAATAAGGCTATGGTTGTTGGGATTAAGCAAGGGAAACCCTATTTACGTATTTGGAAGATAGGAGGAGCAGCTCTCTAAAGCCCCCGAACATTGGTGGGTGAGTGGGACTTGCGGAAATGAGGGTGCCCTGAGTTGATGATGGGGTACGTGCAGGGGTGAGGCAGAGTGAGGGTCAGACTTGGGGAGGTGGCACTGACCTGGTGCCACCCGCGCTGCTCCCCCAGGGCCTGCTCTTCTCTCTCAGGCCACAGAGTTGCTCAGCCCCAAGCTGGAGTACTCCATGCAGAAAGGTCTAGATGGGGGCTGTCGGCCCCGGGGCTGGGAGGGAAGGAGATGCAGTGAGGTGGCAGGTTTTACTCCTTACATCTGGGAGCTGCCCAGGAAATCTCAGGGAGCCCCTGATTCTGATGCCAAAGGGGGCTGGGGTGGTGGGCAGAGTGGGGCTGGCCAAGCTTGGAAAGTGGGATGTGTTGAAGGGGGGTGGTTAGCTCTGAGCCTGGTGAGAACTGAAAACAGAAACCCTGGGTATAGCCACGTCCAGAACAAGAATCCCCAGAGAGAAATCACTTTCCCACCCAGGACAGGACTGTGACCCCCAAGACAGTCCTGAGCCACCGAGCACGCTAGCCTTTCACCCCACCACCCCGGACTGGCATGGGATTTCCCCCGAAACTAAACTACAGCAAATAAAATTCTAATAGCAAACTAATCACAGAGTTACAGTTTAGAAAAAGAATGAAATAACAAATGTGCACATAACGATGCAGAGGAATAGCAAGAAGAAGAATATGAGCTGGCCGGGCGTGGTGGCTCACACCAGTAATCCCAACACTTTGGGAGACCGAGGCCGGCAGATCGCTTGAGGTCAGGAGTTTGAGACCAGCCTGACCAATATGGTGAAACACCGCTTTTACTAAAAATAAAAAAATTAGCCAGGCATAGTGATAGTGATGCGTGACTGTAATCCCAGCTACTCGGGAGGCTGAGGCGGGGGAATCACTGGAATCCGGGTGGTGGAGGTTGCAGTGAGCCAAGATTGTGCCACTGCACTCCAGCCTGGGTGACAGAGTGAGGCTCTGTCTCAAAAAAAAAAAAAAAAAAGATTGTGAAAGGACGGGGCAGGAAGCAGGGCCATTTCCAGCGACTTTTAAGGGAGTGGCCATCCAATGGTGGAGGGAGACAGTGAGATGCACGAAACCTATTTGGGCAAGCAAGGTTGGGAGGGGACACAGAACACTCCTGCATGGCCTAGCGACCAGGCTCAGCCCCTCACAGCTTCACTCTCCTGCCCTTCCTCCCTCCAGCCAGACCAGCCTCCCTCTGTCCCTGGATCCTGGTCCCTTGCCCACTCAGGGCCTTGCCATCACTGTTTCTCTGCCTTGGCCACGCATCTCTTGGCACCGGACTCATGCCCTTTTTCCCACAGGTGTCTGTTCCGAAAGGCCCAACTGACCACCCAATAAAGGCTGCCCCACTCCCCATCATTGCAAATTCTCTGTCTGCTGAAGTTTTATCAGGCCTTAGCAGCAGCCCTCACCTCCCATAGATTTTTATTTTCTTACTTATAGTGCAAGGATGGGGCCTGGCTATGTTACTGCTTCCCTGCCTTGCACATGGAATCTGGCACACATTAAATACGTGAGGCTCAATGTGGCAAATACATGTGGACTGAATGGGAAAACCCCTGGGTCAGCAGGGTGAGAAGTGGAAGCAAAGCAGGAAGAGGAGGAAGGAAAGGGAATGACCCGGTTGGAGTATCCCAGGAGGGCTGGCCTAGAACTCTGCACAGGGAGGACAAAGGGGTCTTCGGGAGAAGACAATGGATGGCTTCAGAGGTCCCTGGGCAGAGTGGAACCTGGAGAGGTGACAAGGAAAGAAAAGGAGGGGACTTCTTTCCATGTGGATTTCAGCAGATCAAGGAGGAGGTGTCCCCAGGATTGCTGGGGACAGGGCTGGGTGCCATGCAGGCTGGGGAGTGGATCCTGGGGGTCGGGGTCCAGTCTGATGCTGGCCAGCATCGTGGCCTCAAGTGACAACAGCCCAAGATCTCACTGGCCCTGTCTGGAAAATGGGGACAGCATCACTTGCCTTGAGGTGCTGTTCTGATAATTAAATAAAATAATGTAGAGAAAGTAATTCCCGTGCCTACTCCATAGTAAGCCCTAAATAAATATTAGCTACATGTTGAGCTCCTACTGGGTGTTATGTGCTTTGAATAAATACCAAAAGAAAGAAACAGACGTAACCCTGCTCAGAAGCAGTCACTCAAGTGGAGAGAGACCTGCAGGCAGAGCTCAATATAATGTGGGCAACAGGATGGGGAGAGGGCGGAGGGAGGCACACTGGGTAACACACCCTGTAGTGAACAGGGAATGCCACCTGGGTATTTAGGAAGGGCTTCCAGGAGCTGGGACAGCTGCTCCAGGTCTTGAAGGATAAGTGGAAGACTCAGAGACCGAGAAGGCTAGGGAAAGGTTTTTTAGACAAAGGGAATAGTAGACCCAACCTATATGGGGCATGAAATTGTTATTCAACAAAAGTTAGTGCCAAGGGCAGTGGCTCACATCTATAATCCCAGAGCTTTGGGAGGCTGAGCCAGGAGGATTGCTTGGGGCCAGAAATTGGATACTAGCCTGGAAAACAGTAAGACCCCATTTCTATAAAAACATTTTAAAAATTAGCCAGATGTGGCTCATGCCTGTAGTCCCAGCTACTGGGGAGGCTGAGGTGGAAGGATCACCTGAGCCCAGGAGTTTGAGGATGCAGTGAACTGCACTTGAGCTTCGGCGACAGAGCAAGACCTCATGTCTTTAAAAACTTTTTTTTTTTTTTTTTTTAAATTAAAAAGCCCCATAAGTTTGTTGAGCACCTAACATCAGTGAACAGGACTGGCATACGTACTCCCTGCCTCTAGGAACATTGGAACATACATTCCCAGGAGGCAGCTACTATGTAATTGACTACATGATTGATTGATAGTTTAATTGTAATTGTGGTAACTGCATTGTGCATTTGTGGGAGCTACAGGTAATTCCGTTTCTCCAAAGTGCTAGGAGGAAACTGGCAGAGATCAGCTAGAAAGGGAGGCGGGGCCTGATCAGGGGATGCCGTCAATCCAGCTTAGTGCCTACTATGTGCTAAGCTCTGTGCAGCGGATACAAAGATAAACAAAACTAAGTCAGTCACCGGCAGGAACCAATGACTGAATGCAGCACGATCAAGGAGGTCCATGGGGTGGGTGACGGGGACATGGCAGGGAGGGCTTCATGGAGGAGGTGACCTTTCTCCTTCCCCCAATTGAATAGCAGTCCAACAGCCTGCTGTCCTGCCTTTTAAGAAACAGGGCTTCCTGACCCTGCAGGCTTAGAGAATCACTAGTCACATCCGAGGGTGGCTCAGTAGCAAAGCGTTCTGAGCCTGGTGGAGTTTCTTTTTAGGCGTCTGGTGCACGTGAAGGAGGTGTTGGTATCATACAGAGGTATAGACCCAAAGAGCAGTAGGTGAGAGGACCAACAGGCTGCTCCTGTGTCCAAGGGCTCGAGAAATGCTGGCTCTGCCCCACTCTCCCAAGCTTGGGACAGGTTACTGTAACTCTCTTCGACTTTTTGCTCATCCGTAAAACGGGTGTGATGGTGGAGTCATGGGGCTGCTTTCGTCATGGGGATTGAATGGGATCTTCTTCTGGGACGTTTTCATAATGAGTGCTTTGTCTGTGCTGCCAAGTGCACCACCAATTCCATAAATGTGGCTGACCTGGCTCCTTACACAGGAGGTCAAAATCACCAAGGTTTCTGAGCATCTATAAGCTGTGGTCCAGCACCATATTCTGAAAACAGGTCTGATTAGGAACAAACTGTAATGGGTAGACAAGGACCCCATCTCCTGGCCCCTGATGGGTTTTGCAGAATGTCAAGTTTCTCTTTTCCTAAAATAACTTCCTCTTCAACAACCTACGGGTGCCTGAGTCTCTCTGTTGGTATCAGTCGGGCTATCTGATACTTTTGTGGGTAGTCTTAGCTGAGCCAAGTAACCTACTATGTGCTAACATGTCAACTCACTCCAAGGGCCTGCTTGGAATTCAGAACCCACTGCCATGCAGAGAGACATGGGGGGTCTTCCACAGGCACCCAGGGATGGATCCTTGGCCCCCAGACTGGGATAGGCTTGCTGTCCTAGCTAGGTTCCCTCACCCTCTTCCCTGGGTCCTCACCTCCTGTCCTGCAAATACTGTTTTGTCATCTTTCCTAAGAAGCCTCAAATTCTGAACGACGGGGTCCTTGTCCCTTGTGGTTGTCATTTTGCCCTTTGTATCTTGCAGTGTTTGGCACAGAACAGGGCCTGAAGACACACAGCTTGTTGATAAATGTGGGGTTGGGGTAAGTTAGAGAGAAGAGGAGGAAAATTGATAGTAACAGCATATTCTCTTCAACAGCAGGAGATCCTTGTTGACCACCTGGTTACCACGACACTTGGGGAGAATGGCTGTGTGCTTGGTATAATTCACGTCGTATGAACTCATTTAATCTTTATATCAAGTCCTCAGGGGAAGTTCTGTCATGTCTCTCATTTTTCAGAGGGGGAACCTGAGGCACAGAGAGGCTAAGCAATTTGCCCAAGGTCACACAGCTAATATGTGAAGAGATATATGTGTGCAATTTATAGGCAGAGCTGTAATTTACACACAGCTCTGCCTGTTGGCAAAGTCCTACCCAGTACATGATCAGGGCACCAGAGTGGGGAGAGACTCTGCGGGTTAGGTGACTCCCCCACTTCCACTTACTCAGAGTGGCAAGTAGGTGTCTGCCGAGCCCTGGACTTCTTCCCAGCTCCTTGCTGAGCTTCAGGGCTTATGCCTAGGCCTGCTGTTGATGCTAAGGGGACTATATTTACCTGTGGAGGCCAAACTGAGTGGGGTAGTGGAAAGAACCTGGAGTCTGGAGCCAGAAGACTGGGTTAGAGTGACCTTGAGGAAGACGCCGCCCCCTCATGGAGCCTCATTTCTTCGTCTGGAAAATGGGAAAAATAATAATGACTCCTCAGTATAGAATTCATGAATTTACATCAAGGACCTGCGACTCTGTGGTACACAGAGAATGCTCAAGAAAGGTGTGAGATTGTAGCATTTCCCTGCTTAGAACCTTTGATGACGTCTACACACAGCTTGTGAGATCTGACCTTCAATCTCATCCATCACCTTCCTCCCCTACTCCCACAGAGTTCCAGCTACACTCCTCTTGTTTCTCTGAACAAGCCAGGTCCTTTTGTGCTATGCATTCTCCCATGAAATCGTTTTGTCTTTATACATAGATACATACGTAGATAATCTGCAGAAGGGCATAATCGAGGTGAAGTCATACCTGTTAGTCCCTTTTCAGCCTTGCTTTTTTTCTCTTTTGCTTGTCTCTTTCCTCTTTATGTATATATCCCTCTCCCATCTCCGTGCCCATGTTAACAACCGATATATCTCTACACGTACAAGCAATCATAAACAAAACAGACATGCAGATCATCTTCACACATAAACGCACCTGCGCATATCCAGATGCACACTCACATACTGGACCATTCTTTTACAGAATGGGATTATATGAGGCACCCTTTCTGTGTCTTGCTTTACTCATTCAAACACTGCCACCCGTGGGAATCACTCCAAGTCAGCCTCTGTAGCTCTAATTCATTATTTTAATGGCAGAATCATTTTTCAAAGTGAGGAACTACTATAATTTCTTCATCCGGTCTTCTATTGACGGACGTTCACTTTATTTCCAGTTTTTTTCCCCCTCTGCTATAAGCGGTGCTGCAATAAGCCTCCTTGTACATACATCCTTCTAACTGGATATTTTATTTTGATGGAATAGATTCCCAGGAGGGGGATTGCTCAATTGAAGAGCCTATGTATTTTTTATTTTAGTCAATGTTGCCAGATTGCTTTCCAAAAGTGCTGTAACACTTTGCATTTTCTCCAACAATTCATGAGCTCTTTCCTACTGTTTCCCAGCATCCATTCCAGCAACAGGTGTTAGCATTATTTTTAATTTTTGCCTCTCTAGTAGGGGCAAAGTGAAATCTCAGTTAGTGTCCTATACAATGGTGAGTTTGTGCATATTGTTGTATGCTTGTTAGCCATTTAGATTTGTGCGATGTCTTGCTTATTTTTATCCTTTGCCTAACTCCTTGTTCATTGCTTATCAGTTTGTAACAGCTCTTTGCATATATAGATATTAACATTTTGTTTGATATCTGTGTTGCAAATATTTTTATGCTTAAATCTTTTGTTTTTATATCAATGTTGTGAATATCTATTGCCAGAAAAGTAATTTTTATGTAGTAAAATACGTCTTTCTTTAAAAATATGACTCTCTTGGTGTTTTTAAAAAATGCGCTGAGATCACCCTTGTCATTTCCTGCATTTTCTTCCAAGATATTTATTATTTTAATGCTGGGGGCTGTTAACTGTTTAATCCATCTGGGGGTTTATTTACGTGTGTGATTGTAAGAGGAGGTTTCAACTTTTTTACAAAAGCTAGCTGGTTGTGCTGGCAATGATTAATAAAACAGTTGCTCCTTTTCCAGCAGAATTGAAATACCATCTCTGCCACGTGTTACATTCTCATGAATACTTTGATCTAGTTCTGAGCTGTCTGTTCTGTTCCACTGATCTGTGTATCGCTTCCTCACCAGCACCATTCAGATTTGATTATAGGGGCCTTAATATGTTCTGATCTCTAATAAGCCAAGTTCTTCCCCCATATTCTTCTCTTTCGCAGGATCTGGTTGTTCCTGGCTCTGCATTCTTCTACATGAACTTTGAGCTGGTTTTATTCAATGGTGTCTTATATCACCCCTGGATCCCAGTGCCTGAGATGGGGCCAGACATTCAACAGAGGAGCAGGAGATGTTTGTTGAATCTTGTTGATGCTGTCATACCTCCCCAGTGCCTCCTATCCCCCCACCCCCAGGACTATTGGATGTTAAATAGTATTCAAACCAAAGATAATATGTAAGTGTGTACATAGCAGACAAATGTAACTGAATGGAGGAAGCTTCAGAGGCCTTTAAAGCAAAGAGAGAAGTCGCTCCTGTATTCAACACATGTTTATTGAGCATCTGCCGTAGGCTAGACCTTATTCTTGGGCCTGGGGATATAGCAGAGGCCAAGGGAGACAAAAGTTCAATTTCAAGGTGTGACAATGGTAATGTGTTAATTCTTTTTAGGTGAGATAATGATATTGTGGTTATGTTTAAAATAAAGAACGCTCAGCCAAGTGCGGTGACTTAATGCCTGTAATCTCAGCAGTTTGGGAGACCAAGGCCAGAGGATTGCCTGAGCCCAGGAGTTCAAGGCCAGCCTGGGCAATACAGTGAGACCCCATCTCTGCAAAAATTACAAAAAAAATTAGCTGGGCACCGTAGCATGTACCTCTAGTCCCCGCTACTTGGGAGGCTGAGGCAGGCTGATCTCTTCATCCCAGGAGTTTGAGGCTACAGTGAGCTGTGATCATGCCACTGTACTCCAGCCTGGGCAATAGAGTGAGAGCCTGTCTCTAAAGAATAAATAAAATAAAATAAAAAATCTTTACCTTTTAGAGATACTTCCTGAAATATTTACAGGTAACATTTTGTAAAGTCTGTAATTTGTTTCTAAATAACCTAAAGTTGGGGGAAATGGATGAAAAACAATTGACCATAAGTTGGCAATTATGGAAACTCAGCAATAGGGATTTATTATACAGGTGAGTACCCCTTAAACAAAAAATGCCTGGGACCAGAAGTGTTTGAAATTCAGAGTTTTTGGATTTTGGAATATTTGCATATCATAATGAGGTATCTTGGGGATGGGATCAAAACATGAACTCAAAACATGAAAATCATTTGTGTTTCATATGTACCTTATAGACATAGCCCAAAGGTGATGTTAGGCAATATTTTAAATAATTTCGTGCATGAAACAAAGTTCATGTATTTTGAGGTCAGGTGTGGAATTTTCCACTTGTGGCGTCCTGTTGGTGCTCAAAAAGTTTTGGAGTTTGGAATATTCTGGATTTCAGATTTTCAGATCAAGAATGCTCCACATGTACTGTTTTCTCTACTTCTGTCTGTACTGGAAATATTCCATGATAAAAAAAGTTTTAGAAATGCATACAGAGCTTATTATGTTCCAGGCATTGTTCTAAGTGCCTTACGTCCGTTCATTCATCAAATCTTCAAAATGGCCCTAGGAGGAGGGTATCATCATCCCAGTCTTACAGATGAGAAAAGTGAGGCCCCATGAGATCCAGTCACTTGCCCAGGGTTAGTCTCAGTGAGTGAGTGAGAGAGCTCCCTGGCCCCACGGCCTTCCTCTCAAACACCATGTCCTGCTGTCTTTCCCATCTCCTACTTATTCTAGTGAGCCTGCAAATGGACAGCTAAATGAGATGGGATTCTTTTTTTTTTTTTTTTTAGATGGAGTCTCGCTCTGTTGCCCAGGCTGGAGTGCAGTGGCCCCATCTCGGCTCACTGCAACCTCCACTTCCCGGGTTCAAGTGATTCTCCTGCCTCAGCCTCCCGAGTAGCTGGGACTACAGGCGCAGGCCACCATACCCGGCTAAATTTTTGTGTTTTGGTAGAGACGGGATTTCACTGTGTTAACCAGGATGGTCTTGATCTCCTGACCTCGTGATCCGCCCGTCTCAGCCTCCCAAAGTGCTGGGATTACAGGCATGAGTCACCACGCCCTGTCAAGATGGGATTCTTTCATAAAGCAGGAAGGACTATAAAAGATACAGAAGGTACAAAACAGGGAGAGAGAAAGGCTGGTAGTGGGAGAAGGTGAGACTGAGAGTGAAGAGATGGTGTCCTCTTTTGGGGGAGGTGATCGGAGAAGGCCCCTCCAAGGAGCTGAGACCTGCACGGACATATGGGAAAGATGTTCAGACGGAGAGGCTGGCCAGTGCTGTCGCTGAGCTTGAACCAGAAAGGATCACAGTGGGCAAGGGTGAAACCTGTTTGGGCACAGCGGCAGGCCCCAGATCTCACTGCAGGCTGTTATGAGGTGTTTTTAGGTTCAAAAAAAGTGAACTGAGCCATCTCAGTAAGATCATAATGATTTATTGGATTTATAAGCTCTATGATCATTTAAATACATTTACCTACATTTTGTGGTGCTAAATTCATCTATAACAGAGGAGTAATTTAATTCTGAAGCCAAATTAACTGCTCTTTGCCTTCTCGCAAAGTCACCCACTCTTGATTTTTTTTTGCATAACTTAATTCAATTTTTCTGCCTTGCTACATTTTCTTCAGCTCCTACACATTTTTTGGGAGGTGGTTATAATGTTATTATCTTATTATTAGTCACTAACCAGGAATAATTCACTTTTCCAATTGATCTATGCTGCTTATAAAATACCACATCAACTGGAAGCACAGTCTGGTTAGTGAGTTCTGAGAGCCAGTTTAGACAGATCACTGTGTGTGGGACAGGCTGGGCCCAGGTGATGATGACCTCTGATGAGCTGAATTTACCTGTGGTCAAATGGTCCAGGTGTCGGAAGAGTATCCACAAGCCAGATTCTCAAGGGTGCGGCAGGGGTACCTGATTATGTCCAACTCATGTTGTGTGCTGAATATTTTACACAGTTCCTGCTAGTTTGCATTTGTCCTAAATAAATTTCTGACAATGTCAAGTTCAATGGATTCTCTAGATAAAATGTCCCTGAGCACCATGTTTCCCTTGAAAAGATGGCTGGCTACACATGCACATCTGTAGTGTAGCCTTCACACAAACCACACTTATTTGGGTAAAGTAGAAGTATGTATGTGCGGGTCAATAGATCCTTCTGCCATCGTGACTTAAGCCTGGGGAGTGCTAATTGTGCATGAATGGGGTTTTGGGGCATAAACAATTGCTTGGTTCACGTTATGGTAGTATCAGCCCTGAAGCTGTGTATTGGGAGAAGAGAATGAGGACGGAGCATTAGGTGAACAAAAAGGAGAGACTATAAACTGAAGCTTATTCTTTGGGTAAGAGCAAGTCAAATTTATTCATGAATGGCTGTTCCTGGCCTTTGCTTTCCTGCTGTCATCTAATCAGGTTTTCCTGATTCTTGACGAGTTTTTTGAGAACTTAGGGATACAGAATCAAAAAGAAAGGGGGAGAAAGAAATGGGCAAGAAACACTCTACTTAGGGTTCAGGAGAAGGTTTTCAGGGTGTTGGAAGAAAGGGTGGGAGAACCATAGGGGCGACGAGGGAGGCAAGTGGGAATAGAAATTTTAAAAGATATCGCTACAGATAATCTCCAATCCGTAGAGTAACCTGGTGGGCTTTGCATGTGGCTTTGACCAGTCATTGGCCCTTCTGGGTCTCCTCATCTCCCCATCTCTCAGAACTTGGACCCCAGGAAGCCAAAGGGCCTTTGTAGTGCTCACATTCAGATGTCGAATGGCATCCTCAAACTATGCTTGGTCCAGGGCTTTGGAGAGATCTGGATTCCTATTGACTCAGAAAATTACTCAGTATTATTTTATCTGGAGTAAGCCTCATCCCTCTTCTGCGCCTTGATTACTCTATTGGCTCAGCAAGGACACGGAAAGAAACACAGGGAACTCACAACGTGATATTCTCGAAGTTGGGTTTCTTTTTTTCTTTTTTGAGACAGAGTCTTGCTTTGCCTCCCAGACTGGAGTGCAGTGGCGAGGTCATGGCTAACTGCAGCCTCAACCTTCCAGTCTCGACTGGATCCTCAACCTACCAACTAGCTGGAACTACAGGCACATGCCAGCACGCTCGGCTCATTTTTAATTTTTTTTAATTTTTTTTTTTTTTTTTTTTTTTGAGACAGGGTTTTGCCATGTTGCCCAGGCTAGTCTCAAACTCCTGGTCTCGGGCGATCCTCCCACCTCGGCCTCCTGAAATGCTGGGATTACAGGCATGAGCCACCCTGCTTGGCCCAAAGTTATTTTAATAAAGGAATTCCATGGTGCAGGGTAGACAGCTTCCTTCCATCTCTCGTATGTAAACTACCTCCTTTTCTTGCTCTCCTTTTCCGCTGAACCATTGTCTCCTTCTCTCCTCCTCAGGAGGCTGGATGGGGACACATTCCATGAGCGACATCTTACCAGAGGGTGGCCATGAGCTTCATCACGTTCCGCAACTGTTAATGACCCACTGGCGCTGGCCCTGCTACTCTCTGCACTCCTCTCTCTGTGCCCCTTCTCTGGGAAGAGTCCTTGAAGCTCTGCTGAGAACGAAACCTCTTATTTCAGCTCATGTCAATCTTGGGATTTTCCCACCATGTTCGGATTCTGGCTTGGAGGTGCTATCTGCTGTTGACTTGGGACGTAAACCAAGCCGTTATTTGCCTCTTTTGGTTAGTTATGTTAACAAGCTTTCGGGACTTGTTCTTTAAGATTCCCAACTCCTATCGTATGATGATAGGTGCTGGAACCAGACTGGTTGGGTTCAAACTTTTGCTGTCGCTAACTGGCTTTGTGAACACATGTCAGTTACTAAATCTCCTCATGCCTCAGGTTTAAAAATATGTAAACAAGGAGTTCTAGTAGCACCTGTGGGCCTTAGTCAGTTATTGCTACAGAACAAACCACCCCCAGACTTAGTAACATCAACAACTACTACTGTTTTTTTCATTCATGCATCTGGAGAGAGGCTGGGGAGGAGGAGGCTTGGGTTTGGCTTATCTAGGCAGGGTTTGCTAGGCTTGGCTCTGAGCTATGGATTAAGCACAGGTCTTCTCCATTTGTCTTTCATCTTCTTTGGGCCACTGGCTACATAAGGCATGTTCTCATGGCAAAGAGGAGAATTAAAGGGAAGTCCTTTTGGCCAAAGCAGGTGAATGGGAGAGAGAAGCGTACGCCCCTAGGGAGAGACAGAGGGGAGTGAATTTTTGTTGAACAATTATCCTAACTACCACATTGTTGTGATAGCTAAATGATTTAATAACTTTAACAGGCTAGTAACAGTACCTGGCATGGTGTAAGCATTCAATAAATAACAAACATTGGTAGGGATAATATCAGTACTAGCGGTAATATGAATATTGGCATTTTAATAGTATATGCACACCTCAGGTACTCTTTTCAAAATATACATTCACACTAAAGTGTAAATGTCTGCTAGTATAACACAGACCTCAAATGTGTATGTTTAACAGAAGCAGTTAAGCCAAAGAGGTGAATGCATGAGGGTAGATTTTGGAGACTCAGCAAAATCTAATGACGAAGAAAGGGGATTCTGGAGTAAGCCAAATTTGGATCAAAATGCAAACTCTGCCACTTTTTTTGCTGAGTGACCATAGGCCAGTTTTTCACCCTCTCGGTGCCTCATAGGGTAGTGGGAATTTGATAAGCTGTTGTAAGCAAAGCAAGTCAGAAAGCACCTGGCCCGTAGCAAAGCCAATAAACACCCATGGGTAAAAAGGTCTGGCGTGGAGGGAGGAGGCAGCAGAAGCCTCTCATAGAACCCCAAACCTTGCCGGCAGGTGGTGAGCTCACCTCTGCCCATGGGTCTTTCCAGTAAAGGTTTATTAAGCACCTACTATGAGCAGGCATATGCTATGGAACCACAGATTCACTTCTGCTCAATCCACTCATTTCCACAGTTCACTTGCCTCATGGTAAATCTGGCGGCAAGTGAGTTCCACTGGATCTTAGATACAGTTATTAAAATTAAAATTAAAATGGCCACACGAGGGTTCTGTGGCAAAGCAAGTTTAAGAACCTGCACGAAACAGCTGAACAGGTTCTATGGCTGCGGGACTTCGAGCCTTGCCTCGGCTCCTGTGCCTGATACTCTCCCAGAGAGCGATGCGGAAGGCAGGCATCCAGACTTAAGTGACCACAGAACCCAAAAATCTGGAACCTGACTTTGGGAAACAGTGCTCTAATTTCTTAGCATCTCTCCACCCCCACCCCTCCTTGCACTGTTACCTGCAGGCATTCCTTCCCACCTTGCTGGTCCCCGTAGCCCCATTCCTAGTCTCTCCCCTCCCTCGGGAAGAGCAGTAAGCTTTCCAAGCTTGCATCCTTCACCCGGGCGGCACAGTGTCCCCCACACAGGATGAGGGGCTCTGTGCCTGCTATTTGCTGGTTTCTTTCTTGGGATGTCTTCTTCCTCCCCTGCCTGGCGAATCCTGTTCATCCTCCATGTCTCTGCCCCTCCAGGCAGCCTCCTGCTGTCCCGGTCTGGGATCAAAGCCCCTTTTCAGATACTCTTGGCCTCCACAGTGTTGCAGTCTCATACCTAATTACTGGCTGGCATCTGTGAGCTTCCTGCTGTCTCCTTTCCCTCCTATTTTGACTGCCTTGAGGTGGGGGCAGCAGTGCAGCCCTGTGGTTAAGCTTTTTATTTTATTTTATTTTATTTTATTTTATTTTATTTTATTTTATTTTATTTTATTTTTACAGAATCTTGCTCTGTCGCCCAGGCTGGAGTGCAGTGATGCCATCTCGGCTCACTGCAACCTCCACCTCCAGGATTCAAGCGATTCTCCTGCCTCAGCCTCCTAAGTAGCTGGGGTTACAGGTGTGCATCACCACGCCTGGCTAATTGTTTTGTATTTTTAGTAGAGACGGGGTTTCGCCATGTTGGTCAGCCTGGTTCCGAACTCCTGACCTCATGATCCACCCGCCTCAGCCTCCCAAAGTGCTGGGGTTACAGGCTTGAGCCACTGAGCCCGGTCAACCCCATGGTTAAGCTTACATGACTGTAGGGGGCTTTAGATCCTGTGTGACTCTGGGCACCTGCCTGTGCTTCAGTGTCCTGCTCTGTGAAATGAGAATAACAATTGTAGCGCCTCATAGGATGTCATGTGGAGGGAGAAGCAGCCTTTCTCTCCATTTCCTGCTTTCCTTATGTGGGGAGGTAGCAGAATGAAATGGAAGGGGCTCAGACCTGGATCCTGGGTTTGAATGCCATTGTGAGACAAAAGGCAAATGACTTCACCCCCTGAAACCTCTGCTTCCTTCTCCAAACTATGGAATGCTTCCATTTCCATTTCTATTGCATGGGGTTGAACTAATAATCTGAGGCTATGCATCTATAGGAGCTGACAGAGTAGGTGCTTAGTAAATATTTGGAAAGAAATATATAGACTGGCACTCAGCACCACAGACCTGTGACATGCAACCCGCTGGGCTCCCTGAAAGCCTTAGTGAGGAGGCATTTAGAGGACAGGTGAGTCTATTGCTTCATTTCATAGATGAGGAAACTGACGCCCAGAGATGACCAGGACTCACCCAAGGGTACACAGCAAGTAGGGGTTAGTAGATCTTAGATAAGAGCCCAGGTCTTCCTGACTTTCAGTCCAGGGAGATTTCAGACCCTCTAGATGGAACTCAAGACATCTTGGGTTTGGAGAGCCTACAGGGATAGTAAACCACAAAAAAGGCCAGGCACAGTGGCACATGCCTGCAATCCCAGCACTTTGGGAGGCTGAGGCAGGAGGATCACTTGAGCCAAGAGTTGGAGGCCAGCTTAGGCAACAATGCGAGACCCCCATCTCTACAAAAAAATGAAAAACAAATTACCTGGGTGCGGTAGTGTGTGCACGTAGTTCCAGCTACTTGAGAGGCTGAGGCAGGAGGATCCCTTGAGCCCAGGGATATGAGGCTGTAGCGAGTGATGATTGCATCACTGCAATCCAGCCTGGGCAACAGAGCGAGATCTTGTTTCAGTCAATTAATCAATCAATAGATAAAACCACACAGATAGCAAAAGAATGGGAGTGTAACTATTTCTGACAGTGCCTTACACTAACTGGCTTTAGTTTTAAAATGATCAAATACATTCTTTTTTCCTTTTGAGACAGGGTATCACTCTGTCACCCAGGCTGGAGTGCAATGGTGTGATCATGGCTCACTGCAGCCTCAACCTCCCAGGCTCCAGCGATCCTCCCACCTCAGCCTCCCAAGTAGCTAGGACTACAGGCGTGCGCCACTACACCTGGCTAATTGATTTTTATTTTTGTAGAGATGGTGGTCTTGCTAATGCTGCCCAGGTTGGTCCCGAACTCCCGGCCTCAAGTGATCCTCCTTCCTCAGTCTCGCAAAGTGCTGAAATTACAGGTGTGAGCCACCATGCCTGGCCTAATTTCTTCAGTGTTTCAGTTGTCTTGAGATCTGCAGTATCCCCTTTGCTTTCAGCTTAGCCTGAGCATGATTTGAGGGTCACTTACCTCTAGATGCAAGTGTCCGGCAGGCACCCCCCTATCCTGTGGCACAGTCCAGTGCGGACAGCTCTTTTGGGCTTGGGCCTGCTCCTCTTGGCCAGGTGTGGTGGTGAAGGGAGATGTAGAGAAGCCATATTCCCTGGACCCTTCTCTGGATGGGGCACAATGCTCTGTGCTTGCCCCCACACCAGCTAGAGGTTAAGAGGGCTCCCTTGGGGTCTGAGTCCCAGGATCACCATGCACCAAGCCATATGACCTTGGGAAAGCCACCTGCTCCCAGGCCTCAGTTTGCTCATCTGTCAAATGGAAGGGATGCTGGCATTTCCGTCAGTGGTGTTGTGGGGATAGGATAGAAGGAGATAAGGCAGTTGGGGCGCTTCGCAGAGCACATGGTAATCAGAGTCATCAGTATTGTTTCCTTTAATTGCAACTCCTAAAATCAGGATCCAAGGGACCTCAAAGACACACCCAAGGTCTTTGGCCTCAAACTGGGAACGGTTGTGTTACCCCTTTCTCTCACTCTCGTGGGCCTCATGGCTCATCTCCATGCTGGGGCATTCTCTGGGCATTGCGAAAGGCACAGCGTTACTCCCTGGCATTTGCAAAAGCACCTGGCATGGGTGTGGCGTTTCACTGTGTATAAGCCCCTTCCTCTGCCCAGTCCCTACCTACCCCTCACATACCTCTAGCACTTTACAGTTTGTACTCATACAGCATCTGCCAGGCTTAGGATGCCGACCCTTGGTTTATAGAGCACACAGAGGCCCGGAGAGCCACAGGGAGCCCAGGGAGCCATGCGGGCCCCAGGCTTTGCCTCTGGGCAGCCCCACGGGCGGTGGTGCAGTTCTGGCTGGGCTCCAGTCCCCTCGGGCTCTACCTCCTTGTGCTCCCTCTGTGTCCTGTGGAAGATGAAGTCTTCCTGAGCGAGGCTCGGGAACGCTGCCACTGTTCAATGAGCTAATGGTGAAATTGGAAACTCAAGGGCTGGAGGCAGAGAATAAAAAAAAAGACAAGCTTTGATTCACGGGCAGCAGGATGAGTGAATGGGGAAGACTCATCCTGCGGTCATCAGAGGAAATGCCTGGGTGGCACGTCCTTCGTCCTTCTAGCAAAGTCTGTCCTGGAGAGGGGAAGGTCATGCAGGTAGCAAGCTCAGTGCCTGGTGGCAGCCGAAACCGGGATGGGGAGGCGAGGGAGTGGGCTTGGGGCAGAAAGACCTGGGCTCCAATCCCAGCACTGCTGCAATAGCAACCGTGCCCCCCTCACCTGGGAAGCAGGGTGATGGTGTGTGTTACCGCAGGGGTCCCCTAAGTAGAGTAAGTTAGCTGGTAGAAGCCGGGCACAAAATAGATGTTCACAAAATAAAAACCCCTGGAAGCTTCTCTAGTAGACCAAAGTGGAGACAATCTATTGTCTCCTTAGAAGAGGGGTGAAAATCTATCAGCTGCCGCCTCCAGTCCTGAGTGAGTAAGTGAGCCATTTCGACAGCCCAGGTCTGATTTCTGGTGTGGGGTAGCCAGCTGGAGTCAAGAGAAGGTTACTAGAGGTAATCACTCACATTACCTTTAGAATGAGCCATTGGGCCCGAGAGAGAGAGGGAAAGGGTAACACAACCGTTCCCAGTCTGAGGTCAAAGACCCTGGGTGTGTCTTTGATGTCCCTTGGATCCCTGGTTTGAGGAGTTGCAATTAAAGGAAACAATACTGATGACTGTGATTACCATGTGCTCTGCTTTGGTTTTAAAATGGTCAAATACATTCTTTTTTTCCTTTTGAGACAGGGTCTCACTCTGTCACCCAGGCTGGAGTGCAAAGGTACGATTATAGCTCACTGCAGCCTCAACCTCCCAGGCTCCAGAGATCCTCCCACCTCAGCCTCCCAAGTAGCTAGGACTACAGGTATGCGCCACTACACCTGACTAATTGATTTTTATTTCTGTAGAGATGGGGGTCTTGCTAAGGCTGTCGAGGTTGGTCTCAAACTCGTGGCCTCAAGTGATCCTCCTGCCTCGGCCTCACAATGCTTTATCTCATTCTATCCTATCCCTGAAACACCACTGACAGAAATGCCAGCATCCCTTCCATTTGACAGATGAGCAAACTGAGGCCTGGGAGCAGGTGGCTTTCCCAAGGTCACATGGCTTGAGGCATGGTGATCCTGGGACTCAGACCCCAAGGGAGCACCCTTAGTCTCTAGGTAATCACACACATGTCTAGCAGGTTACCATGTGTATTCTCGCATAGTTTCTCTCATTTCTTCACATGGACTCATTGAGCTGGGTGTTATGATCGCTGCAGGTGAGGTCGCTGGGATCTGTGGGGCAGAGACTTGTCCCAGGTCACACAGCTTGCAGATGATAGCACTTGGCCTCCAGTCTGGAGCTCCTGCCTCCAGTTCCTTGGTGCCTTCTCATACTGCATCTTAATTTGGGAGGAAACGGAGTCGCCTGGGAGAAGGGGAGGAATGAAATTAGAATGTTAGCAGGAGAATGTTATTGTGCCTTGAACAGTTTTAGAAATTCCTCCAGATCCTTCAGACCAGTGAACTCACCTGCAGACACACTTTGTGATAGAAAGGCAATAGGCTGCAGCGAGAAAGTCTCCGACTCACCTGTTTTTTTGTTTAAACTTCAGATTCTCAAATTAATAGAGCTTCCTCCGTGTGCTGGGAGGACACCAAGCAAGCTTCCCAGCCTGGAACTGGGAGATAATAGTAATTAATGGAGCCAGTTTGTGTGAGGAACCTCAGCTTGTGAGGTAAATAGGAAAAGATTCTGTTCTGTTTTTTTTTTTTTTTTTTTTCCTAATAACTGATCCCCTGTGCTCTGTTGAGCTTCGTTTTTCTTGCTGGGTAGCTGGTTTCCTCTAGGACACCTCATTCGATAACTTTCCAGTCACTTTTAGTTATTAAAAATAACAATCTTGTTTTGTTGTAAGACTCAATCCTGTTCATTTCGAAATGGCAATCTCGTATGAAACTGGGTGCTTCCCTCTGGAGTATGTGTGTGTGTCTGTGCCTGTGTGGGCATGTTCATGTGTGTATGTGTGTCTGTGCGTGTGTGGGTAGTGTGTGCATGTACATGTGTGCATGCATGTGTATGTGTGTGTGCATGTGTGTGTGAGCAAGTACATATGTGTCTGTGTGCCTGTGCATGTGTGGGCAGTGTGTGCATGTACATGTATGCATGCATGTGTATGTGTGTGTGCATGCGTGTGTATGGGCATGTACATATGCATATGTGTACATGTGTTTGTGTGGGCGCGTGTGCATGTACATGTGTGCATGCATGTGTATATGTGTATGAATGTGTGCGTATGGGCATGTACATATGTGTATGTGTACATATGTTTGTGTGGGCACGTGTGCATGTACACATGCTCATGTACACGTGCACATGCATATGTATGTGTGCGCCAGTGTGCATGTGTGCATACATATGTGTATGTGTGCCTGTGAGGGGGTAGTGTGCGCACATGTGTGCACATATGTATATGTGCGTGTGCACATGTGTGGGCATGTTCATATGGGTACGTGTGCCTGTGCGTGTGTGGGTAGTGTGTACATGTACATGTGTGCATGCACGTGTATGTGTGTGTGCATGTGTGCATGTGGGCATGTACGTATGTGTATGTGTGCATGTGCTTGTGTGGGCAGTGTATGCTTATGTACATACATGTGTGGGTAGTGTGTGTACATGTGTGCATGCATGTGTATGTATGTGCATGTGCAGGTACATAGGTGTATGTTTGCATTGCTTGTGTGGCCACTGTGCTTATGTACATGCATGTGTGAGCAGTGTGTGTACATGTGTGCATGCATGAGCATGTACATATGTGTATGTGTGCATGTGCTTGTGTGGGCAGTGTATGCTTATGCACATGCATGTGTGAGTAGTATGTGCATGTACACATGAGCATTCATGTGCATGTGCAGGTACATATGTATATGTGTACCTGTGCTTGTTTGGGCAGTGTGTGCTTATGTACATGCATGTGTGGGCAGTGTATGCATGCACATATGTGCACACGTTACATGTGTGTGTGTGTGCACGTGTGCATGCATGCATGTGCAGTTCTTGGGATCTTGGAAGATGCAGCTTTGGCTCAAATTCTCCCTTTTTATCCCAATTCTCTCAGACAAGTGGGACAGTTCTGGCTCCCAGAGCCCCTGATCTTGATAGTGGGGTGGACCTTGGCTTAAGTCCATACCACCTACTGTGATGTCCACCCAAGCCACAGGAAACATATGAGTCCTTGCCACACCAGACAGCGGTCACCCTCCTCTCTGCCCTGCCATCTCCACTGTTGCTTTCTCCACGCACCACAGGGTTGTTAAAACCTGGTGGCTGAGGGCGCATTGCAGGCTTAACAGCTCGGAGTGGTTGGAGACTTGCTCATGGTTCCTGACCTGGGGAGGGGCAGGTGAGATTAGGTGTCAGGCGCTCCTGGTCTCATAGAAAGACAGTGGGGCACTCTGCCTACTTCCCTCAACACCTCTCTTGCATCTCTCCCTGGTAAATGCTGTCCTATCGGTTTGGTGTCTCTTGTCGCTGGAGCTAAGGGAAATCCTAGGACTCCAAGAAGGAGACCTTCTTTGAGATGGCTCTGGAGGATTTAATAACTTTCTTCTTCCCAGTGAAACTCTGGGGTGGGAGGAGCCCCCAGGACCTCCCAGCATCCTGTTACATGCAGTCCTATTCACAGAGCCCCTGGACAGTGCCTTCTCAGGACGCTCACCGCAGGTTTCATAACCCTCATTTCACAGATGAGGAAGCGAAGGCTCAGAGACACAAAAGAACTTGTCCAAGGTTACATGGGCAGCTAGTGGCAGAATCGGGATTTGGATCTGGGTCTGCCTGTCTTCAGAGACCGAGGAGTCATGGACGTTTGCTGTTTAGGGTCACCCAGAGTCTGTTCCTCCTCCTTCTAGTTCCAGTACCCTAATGTCTTTTAGAGTCATTGCTTCTTCCCCATCGGGTGCAGTCTTGAGGTCCAGTCCATTAAGGCCCCCTGCCCTCCCTTAGACACTGACCCAAACTGAGCTCATCAGACCCTCTGTCCTGGACCCCGAGCCAGGAACAGAGAGCAACAGGGACAAGCACCCCATCCCCAAAGAGAGAGAAGCAAACAGCAAAGAGCAGTCATTCCAGCCTTGAACCGACCAGGCCGTTGAGTAGCTCCAGCTTCCCAGGCTTGGGAGCTGCTGCAGTTCCTGCCCATTTTCAGGTCTGGGTTTTCAGATCCCACTCAGTGGGCTAGCCAATATCCTCCAAATAAATCACCCCACCCCTATTTTATCTATTTATTTATTTATTTATAGACGGGAAGTTTTGCTCTGTTGCCCAGGCTAGAGTGCAGTGATGTGATCATAGCTCACCCCTACTTCAAACTCCTGGGGTCAAGCAATCTTCCTGCCTCAGCCGTCCTGACTAGCTGGGACTACAAGCATGCAGCACCATAGCCAGCTAATTAAAAAACTTTTTTATTTTTTTTTTTCAATGTTGCCCAGGCTGGTCTTGAATTCCCGGCCTCAAGTGATCTTCCCACCTCGGTCTCCCAAAGCATTGGGATTACAGGCGTGAGCCACCACACCCGGCCTCCCCATTTTATTTACTTCAGTCAGCCACAGTTGGTTTCCATTGTTTGCAATAAAATAATCCTCTCTGGTACCCTGAGCGTGGTGTTGGGGGATCCTGCTCTTTGCCTGCTGGGAACCCCCTCTGTTCTCTGTGTATTGATGAATTATGACATTGAAGGCACTCAGAACAGGGCCTGGCTTTCAACAAATGACTCTGTCATTCTTATTACTGTTCTCGTCTTGGGCTCCAGTTCACATCAGGGTCCAGGCTGGGGTGTGTGGCCAGGTCTGGCCCTCCCAGGCCTTGGGGCTGTTAGGATCCCCATGAAGCCTGAGCTCACAGGTCTTGGTTTGCTTTCTACCAGGCAGATGCTCGTGCGGCGTCAGATGGGCACTCACCACAGCTGGCATTAATTGACCATGTGACCGCCTGGCAGCTGCTACCTATGCTGTGTTCCAGGGGCGTCAGCCAGGAAGGGCTGGACTCGCCATCCTCCCCAACTGGTGTTATGAAGTGTGATGATCCTTATTGTTCTGAGCACCTACGATGTGCCCAGCCCTTTAATGATAGTAAGGGCAATCCTAATCATAAAAGCCACAGCATCAAACATTGTCACAGTTCGTTTTTCCCAGCATTCTTATGGGGAGGCGTGTGCCCATTTTATGGATGAATAAATTGAGGCCGAGGGACATTGCTGGGAAAACATGGAAGGTGCTTGGGTTCCAGTTGGTGTCTCAACATTAGCAGTAGTGCTGGCTGGTTTCTTTAGATTTACTTCAAGGTAAACACAAAAGTATTTGATTTTCTAAGACAGCACAGCTTGATCGACATGAGAAACACACGCACTCCTATTAATATGGCTTTGATTATGCTCTTTGCAAAATATTCCTGTCTCTATTTTATATTTCCTTCACCTCCTCCCTGTGTCATGTCTGGATCCTTGGGGACAAATGGGAACATCCTCACGCATGCTGGCTATGCACCGATGACTCCCAGATTTCTGGTTTTTTGTTTGTTTGTGTTTTGTTTCTTTTTGAGACAGTTTCATTCTTGTCGCCCAGACTGGAGTGCAATGGCGCAATCTCAGCTCACTGTCACCTCCGCCTCCCGGGTTCAAGTGATTCTCCTGCCTCAGCCTCCCAAGTAGTAGGATTACAGGCATGCACCACCATACCCAGATAATTTTTGTATTGTTAGTAGAGATGGGGTTTCACCATGTTGGCCAGGCTGGTTTCGAACTCCTAACCTCAAGTGATCTGACAGCCTCGGCTTCTCAAAGTGCTGGGATTACAGGCGTGAGCCACCGCGCCCTGCCAACTCCCAGATTTCTATCTCCAGTACAGCCGGTTCCTGCATCCTAGACGGGCTTCTCCAACAGCCTTCTTGACACCTCACTGGGATGGCTGGAAGGCACCTCAAGCCCCATACATCCATACTCTTGGGCTCCCTCTCTCCCTGACTCTGCTTCTCCCACAACTTCCTTCGCCTCACAGGCTGGCAACTCCATCCTCCTTATGCTCAGTCCAAAGCCCTGCAGTCATCCTTGGCTTCCTCTCTTGCTCTCTCACCCACATCTCATCCATTAGGAAATCAAGCATGGTTCAGGAATTGGTCACCTCTTTCTCTTCTACCACTTCCACCCTGGTCTGAGCCACCATCCTTTCTTGCCTGGATTACCCCATTATCTTCCTACACTGCTGCCAGCTCCTATACCGGCCCCACCTTCATCCCTTCCCCATGCAGAGACTGGATGATCCTTTGAAGACAGGAGTCAGACTGTGTCCCCTATCTGCTCAAGCCTGGGTTATGACTTCCATTTTGCTCAGGGTAAAAGCCAAAGGTATAAGGGCCCCCAGGACCCTCCTGATCTGGCCTCAGGTCCCACAGCACTCTTCTGCCTGCTCTGCTCAGCCACACTGGTCCCTTGCTGTCACCCCCTACGCCAGGCTGGCTCTTGCCACAGGGCCTTTGCACCAGCTGCTCTCTCCTCCCTCTCGCTACGCACACAGCTCACTTCCTCATCTCCTGCGAGTCTGCTCAGTGAGCTCCTTCTTCCCTGACCACACTAAGATTGCATTGTCCACATCTCACACCCTAAACCCTTCCTCTCCCTCATGCTGTCCCGCTTTTTCTTTGTTTCACAGCAAGTATCACCTTCTGATACCCTTATGGAAGGATTTCACTTATCTACTTCAGGAGAATTTCCTGAAGGTGATTTATGATTACTATTTGTTGTCTGACTTATGTCAGCTCCCCCAGGGTGAAACTCTTTGCCTGTTTTGTCCCCAAATCTCACAAACTTCTGGAGCACCGCCTTGCATGCAGTGGACACCCTGTGGATGAATCCCCAGTAGTTTTCCTTGTATCCTCAAATTTCTCCCTGACACTGGAGCCACAGAGCATCATTTCATGCCCTGTACATGGCATCATTAGAATCTGCAGAAAACAAGAATGACCCTGCAGTGGAAGCTGCTGGCTCCGCTGTTGTTCTCACCTTTGGGCTCCAACCATGCCAAAGCCCTTATAGGCTCCTGCTCTGTCACACCTCAGGGCCTTTGCACACGCTGTACCTCTTTCTGCCCAGTGGACTCTTAGGTGTCACTCAAAGCCCTGGTAAGGTGTCACCTCTTCCCTGAAGCCCTCCAGGACACTCCCACCCTCTTCAGTCTTGGGAAACACTTAATCCCTCTTCCTTTCCGGCAGTGACATACCTATGGCATTTCTCAGTGTGTGGGTCCCAGTGTCCCCCTGGGTCATGGCTCTGTGTCCATTGCACCATCAGATTGTGGGCTCCTTGAGGGCAGAGGCTGGGCTCTTGCTCTGTGTCCTGACCTGGCCTGGGGTTTGGCACAGGGCAGGTGCCCAGTCAGTGTTTGTGGGGAGGACAGAGTAAACTTGACACAAGCCAGGAGATAACAAAGGTGGTTGTGAAGACCTTTTCAAGGTCACTGGCTGGTGGGGAATGAATACTGTCTTATTATTTGATCATTTATTTATACTCTATTTTCAAATAGGATTGGAGACAGCCCGAGATGAAAGGCATAGATACAGCAAAAATGAAGCTCTGCGTCTTGAGTGCCTCCTCTTCCTCCTGGTTCTTCCTCCCTGGCTATAAACATGCCCCAGTCTCTGTCTTCTTAACAAAAGTGCCCTGAACCCTCCAGCAGCTCTATGGCCCTCTGCAGCCCAGGCTTTCAAACCAGGCCTGCAGCCATTGTCTATGCTCAGACCCACTTTCTGAAGCTGGAGTCATCTTATTTCTGCCCCATCCCCCCAGTAAACCCATCGTAGCCGGAGCATCGGGTACTTCTATGTTACTAATACTACAGACACATTCAGATCTAAGTCACTGGAGTTCTGGGTAGCCTCGGGCATTTTGACCCCTCTTCCCTTCTCCAACCCCTTGTTTCCCTTGGCTGATGTGACGCCACATTCTTGGGGTCCCTCCTAACTCTCTGGTTTCTCCTTCCCACCTCCCGTTCTCTGCTCATCCCGTAAACATCTATGAGCCTCGGGACTCCCTCTCTCAACCCTTCTCTACTCCGCTTTGGGAGGCCAAGGCAGGAGTTATCATTTGAGCCCAGGAGTTGGAGACCAGCCTGGGCAACCTAGCAAGACACTGTCTCTACAAAAAAATTAAAATTCAAAAATTAGCCAGGCGTGGTAGTGCACATCTATAGTCCCAGCTACTTGGGAGGCCAAGGTGGTAGAATCTCTTGAGCCTGGTAAGTCGAGTGTGGCAATATGTCATGATGGCACCACTGCACTCTAGTCTGGGTGACAGAGTGAGACTCACTCCTGTAATCCCAGCACTTTGGGAGGCCGAGGCAGGCAGATCACCTGAGGTTGGGAGTTGAAGACCAGCCTGGCCAACATGTCAAGACCCCATCTCTACTAAAAATACAAAATTAGCCTGGCGTGGTGGCACATGCCTGTAATCCCAGCTACTCGGGAGGCTGAGGCAGGAGAATCACTTGAACCCAGGAGGTAGAGGTTGTGGTGAGCTGAGATTGTGCCATTGTACTCCAGCCTGGGCAACAAGAGCGAAACTTGCTCAAAAAAAAAAAAAAAAAAAAAAGGAAGAAAAGAAAATGTTGAGCTCTTGGCAGTTTGTGAATTCCTCTCCCTTGACCTTGGGACAGCAGCGTGATTGTGACCATTTGACAGATGAGAAAACTGAGTCTTCAAGAGGTTACAGTGGTTTGCACAACATGACTCATTTAGCAAGTGCTGGCTCTGGACAGTGAGCCCAGGTGTTCCAATTCCCAGGCCCTGCCTCCTTCCTTTCGGTGATATGGTCTTAAGAGAGTTAAAGAAGTGGGTCGAGAGAGCTCAAAAATAAGCCACTGGGCGTTTGAAGTGTGCATGCTTTGGGCTTCCTCTTTCTTGTTTTGCTTTTATTGAAATTTTGCAATCTTAAGCTTCCTAAGTCTTGGTTTCCTAACCTGTGAGATGGGAACGATGACCTCCCGCCCCTTCCTGGGCTACTGTGAGGCTTAAACGATGGTGGATGTAAAGCACTTAAGAAAACTTCTGGCACACAGTAGGTGCTCAATCCATGTCAGTCCTCCTTCCCTTTGAAGAGGACCAAGGGTCCAGCCTGTCTGGCTTTGAGAGCTGGTGACATATGCCCACTGTCATGCAGTTGATTGTGGGTGATGGATTTGACCATCAGCCCTGCTGCAGCCCCAGCACAGGCTCTGAGAGCCAGCCAGAAGGCTGAGTCAGTTCTCTGGGTGAGTTCCTATGCTCTGGCCACGAATTTATGGAGGAGGATCCAGTCACACAGCTGCCTTCTGGCCGGGATGTCCCTGCACAGTCCCTAGCAGCAAGGCCACCCTGAGAACATGACTTGCGATGGTGTCTGATTCCATCTCCTAGCCACATCTCCAACTCCTGGGTTCAGCCAACTGGCAGGTATTTCCTGGACTCAGGAAATGTGAGAGAAGGAAGCCTGTCCCTGCCCTCCTAGAATTTCCTTATCAGTATCATCATTTGTCTGTGCTCTTATGGGACCTCACAACAGAGTCTCAAGGTGGGTGGCATGCTCTTCCTCTGGACAGAAGAAGAAAAGGATGCTCAGAGAGGTAGGGTGACTATCCCCTGGTGATAGGATAGTAAGCGGACAGGCTCCCCCAACCCTGCTCTTGTCCAATGTGAGCACAGATTCAGATTCAGGGTCAATGACAGCCAAGTGAATTGAGGCTGCATCCCTTGATGACCAGAGGGAGCCAAGCCCCCTTCTCTCCTCTTGCTACTGAATGGACTTTATGTAAGGCAGAGAGGAATTTGTACTGCATTAAGCCCCTGAGCTTTTGGGGTTTATCTGTTTCTAGAATTACCCAAACTATTCCTGGTGGTAACTGCAGAATGAAAAGAGAATTGCTCAGGAAAACTGTGTCGGGTGAGAAAGAAAGGGTGAGGGAGGGAGTCCCAAGGCTTGCAGATGTTTATGGGATGAGCAGAGGACCGGAGGTGGGAGGTAGAAATCAGAGAGGTGGAAGGGACCTCAAGAGTGTGGTGTCCAGGAGAAGCAAAGAGTCCAGGAACCACCGCACCTGGCTAGCATTTTCTCTGTTTAAGCTGCTGCAATCTCCCACTCAGATGCTCCTTAGGGGTCGTCTATGGCTTACTCTGTTCTTCTGCAGTCTCTTCTCTTCATAGCAGCCAAAGGAAGTTTTTGAAACAGAAATCAGATCATGGTACTTCCTTGCTCAAACTGTTAAATGGGTTCACATGCATTCCTGACACCCTGTCCCTTAGCTTCTTTTCAGCCCTGGCCACCTTTTCACCTTTTTGTCACCCTGTGCTTCTTCTTCTTCTTCTTCTTCTTTTTTTTTTTTTTTTTTTTTTTTTTTTTTTGAGATGGAGTCTTACACTGTTACCTGGGCTGGAATGCAATCGCGTGATCTCGGCTCACTGCAACCCCTGCTTCCCAGGTTCAAGTGATTCTTCTGCCTCAGCCTCCCGAGTAGCTGGGATTACAGGCACCTACCACCATGCCCAGCTACTTTTTTATATTTTTAGTAGAGACGGGGTTTCACTATGTTGGCCAGGCTGGTCTCAAACTCCTGACCTCGTGATCCGCCCGCCTCGGGCTCCCAAAGTGCTGAGATTACAGGTGTGAGCCATCGTGCCCTGTCCACCCTGTGCTTTTTCTTGTTCAAAGGCCTTTGCATATACTCTCTACTCCGCTTAGAACATACCTATCTCTTGCTCTTCAACTGGACAGCACGTCATCCTGCTTCAGATTGCAAGAGACATATCACTTTCTCAGAAATGCATCTTTCTGCTCCTCTATCTAAATTAGGATCCCTGGGTTTCTCTCCTACAGCACGCCATCTCTTTCACGCTGCATGATTTGCCATTGCATTTTTACTTGTTTGTTTTTTAACGTCTGTCTCCCTCTTAGAATGTAAGCTTTGTGAGGGCAGGCACTACCTCTGCTTTGCTCACTGTCAAGTCCCCAGCCCCAGCACAGTGCCTGGCACCAAAAGGGCACTCAACACTTTTGGTGGAACGAGCAGAGGTGTTTGCTGCTGTTTCCCCAGTGTGCCTGATCCTGCCATTCCATTCTTGTGCTAGAAAGGGTGCAGCCCCAGGATCCAGCATGTAGGAAGGAGAAGTGCCCTCATGAAGGCCCTTCCTGCATTCCCAGGTCCCAAGGAAGTGCAGGAGGAGGGAGGGCCTCTTGCACCAGCCCTCTGGTTCCAGAAGAGCAGCCGGCCTATCTCCCTCGCCTGCCACAGTCCCAACTTCCCCTAGACAGCTCGGAGGCCACCTCTGCAAAACTGGGCCCCAGATGACAAGGTTCTCCTCTCACCGGGACCACTGGGACACAGCGCGACAACTGACCTATATTAATCACAAGTGCTATTTGCCGTCTTGGTTCCCTCCCAGCCAGCATCAAACCCCACCCTGCACAAGCATTTCCATCTATCCAAGGACGTTGTAAAAATAAAATGATCACAGCCCGGCCCTCGGGGAGCCTTGGCCTTACAGTGTGTCCTGCTCCGAGGCGGACAACATTCACAACCCAGTTTGAGGAGGAAAAGCAGAGAGAAGGAGGAAAAAACAGGAGAGGAATTTGCAGAGGGGAAGAGGGTAAGGCAGATCCTCAAGAGCTTGAAGGCATGAGGGCAGATGAGATGAGAAAGAGAGACACAAAGTGGCAAAGAAGAGGAACGAGAGCAACACACGGAGAGAAGAAAAATTAGCAAAAGAGCCCAGGGGAGATATCAGGGAGCAGGACTAGAATTCTAACAAGAACAGTGGAAGCATTATAAAGAACATTAAAGAGTCCTGGAAGGAAATTAGTTAAAAGGAGAAGAATGGGATGAAAGGAAGAAAATAAATGAAAAGCAAATAAAACAGACTCTTCTGCCCGCCCCCTAAATGAGATCGGGCTGTTTGCCGAAAATAGAAGCAGAGGAAGTGAAACAACCCAGGAATAAACCAAGGCTGAAGGCTGGACAGTTGGGAAGGAAGGGATGATGGGTAAGACAGAAAGCAATTCGAGGCAGACCCAAGTGACAGCTGGGGGTGGGGGCGGTTGGACGACGACTGGACCGGCCCTTGAAAGCTGGTTGGTGTTCTAGCCATGCGCCAGGCATGTCCAGTCCTCAGAGGCCCGGCTCTGAGGCAAACTCTTTCCTGGACTCCACACCTGCCCTGCTCTTCCCTGCCCTGCCCTGCTGGGAGTTTTCAGTCCTAGGAGGGTGGCTGCTGGTTGTTCAGGAACAAACTGTTCTTCTAAGGCCCAGGTCAAACCCATTGACTCCATTGCTTCTTCTTCAACCGTGCCCTCAGAGGCTCTTGGGCAGCCAAGGGTTCTGTCTGGGAACGTATAGTCTCTCCCGGGTCCATCCTGGAGATGCACATTTGGACAAATGCACATTTGGACATTTTGTCTCCAAATGTGCCGTAAAAGAAGTCAGTGCACTCAAAACTGCCATCCTTCTGTCTCCCTTTACTAATTCACTATTCAACAAGGTTTAACTGAGCACTTAGTATGTGCCAGGACTCCGGTGAATAAGACAAAGTCCCTGACCTGCAACATTTTGAGTTCTTCTTTCCTCCCATCTTTGCCTCCTTCCTTCTTTTTGGCTCATATTCACCCCTCCAGTGTATCAGTTATTCTTGCTGCATTGCGAACCACCCCGAACTTACTGGGTGCAAACCAACACCAATCATTTGTGATTACATCTCTCATGCATCGGCAGTTGACTGGGCTCAGTCATGTAGTTCTCACCAGGGTCTTTCACTCAGTCACAGTTAGATGGGGGCTGAGGGCTAGGGGCTGGGGCTGAAGCTGGTTTGAAGGCCTCCTCCCTCATGTGTCTGGTGGCTGGGAGCTCACCTGGAGCTGACAGCTGAAACTCCTAAGTGTCCATCACCATGTGTTCTGGCTCCCTTACTGCATGGTGACTGGGTTCTAAGGGGTTGTGGTGCCTTTTCCGACCTACTGTCAGAAGTCACATAGCGTCGCTGCTGTTGTATTCTATTGGGAGTACTGCTCTGCTCTAAGATAGTCATAGAGATCCATCCAGGTTGAAGGGGAGGGGACACAGACCCCACCTCCTGATGGAGGAGTGGCAGTGTTCCTTGCAGGACGAGTATGTGGGCGCATCTTGGAAAATACCATCTGCTGCAATTTGCCTTCTGGCCACAGCTATTCACGATGATTCATACCCACCCCTGTTATGAGCTGAACTGTGTCTCCCCAAAAGTTCATATGTTGAAGCCCTAATCCCAGTACCTTAGAATGTGACTGTATTTGAAGACAGGTTCATTAAAGAGGTGATTAAATGACAATGAGGTCATTATCATGGGCCCTAATCCAAAATGACTGTTGTCCTTATTAAAAAAGACTAGGACACAGACATACACAGAAAGAAGACTGTGGGAAGACACAGGGAGGAAGCAGCCGACTCTAAGCCAGAGAGAGACCTCAGAAGAAACCAACCCTGCTGACACCTTGATCTTGGACTTCCAGCCTCCAGAACAGTGAGAGAATAAATTCCTGTTTGTTAAGCCACGCAGGCTGTGGAATTTTGCTATGGCAGCCCTAGCAGATGAATACGTGCCCCTCATGCAAAACCTGTTCATTCCTTCCCCTCAAGATCTGTATGGCATCTGCTCAAAGGCCAAGATCCAGCCAGGTGCAGGTAGGAATGCATCTCCTCAGGTGGCGTTTCTTGGGTACAGCTCCTTGAGTGCCACTCCCATTCAATAGGAAGACCTGTAAGCTAAAGAAGTGAGTTATCTGCCCTCCTACTCCTACTCCACAATGGTGGGTCAGGCACAGGAAAGCTATTAACACCATAGGCACCCCTAAACTAAAAGTGGAGGAGCAGGAGACACACAGGAGTCACTGGTCCAGAGCAGTTCTGAAATCCATCTGGCTCAAGTTCCATCCTTCCTTCAGGACTTGATGAAATCTCTGCGGCTCCATGTGCAGAGAAGCAACAGGACTTATCAGCAAGAGTGTAGGCTTTGAGGCCAAATAGGCCGTGTTCAAATACTGCTCTGTCAATAAGAGAAGCTAAAAAATGAACTATTATTTTCGCATGTTGTCAGTTCCTGGAATAGTCCTCAGTCCAACTGCCTGGGAAAGACTCCCCACATGGCTCCTTACTCTGGCCTCTGGGCTCTTGGTTCTTTCCTCTGGACCACCCTTGGGTTTCCATAAAAAATGTCCAGTGTTTGCAGCTGAGCAGTTTTTCTTAACCTGCTTTCTGCCCATGGAGATTTTATGGTCCAAAATCTCCCTTTTCATTTGGTGCCCTCTCTAACCCTTTAATTCAAAGCCGAAGCAGGCCCTTTAAAAATTGTATAGGTTTCTTATCTTATGAGTCAATTTATAATCCCTTCCATTAGACAAAAGTCATACCCACAAATCTCTTTTTCACCTTGGGCTCTTGGCAAGACTGCCTTTATGATTCTTAGAAGCTCTATTATTTAACAGAAAGGGTCTTCAACATATGCTGTTAAGATCCTTAGAAGGCCTTTGTCTGCTTGAAAAGGTCTATGAGGTACCACCTTAAATCTTTCTAAGGTCTTAATAAAAGGCTTTATAGTTATGTCCTTGGATTCATCTTTAAACTATTTTCCTATTAATGACCCTGGCTTTAATCTTTGCCTGGAAGACATTTCTTATTCTAAGAAGGAAGAAAGTTTTCAAACCAAGGAAGTCTTGGTTCCTTTATATTTAATAGTTAATTTTTTAGCTTCCCTTATTGATAGAGCAGGATTTGAACACAGGGCTATTTGGCCTCAAAGCCTGCACTCTTGCTGATAGGTCCTGTTGCTTCTCTGCACATGGAGCCTGCAGGGATTTAATCAAGTCCTAAAGGAAGGATGGGACTTGAGCAGTAGATGAAGGGAGGGCATGGCAGGCAGGGATGCCACATGGATGAAGACACAGAAATGGTAGGGAATGCAAGGTGCATTAGGGGACAGAGGCAGCCACGTGCACGATCCCTTTCCATCCCTCTCTCCCTTGTTTTGTCCTTCACACATTCGATTCCTACTTCCATTCCCTTATGACCACTGTTTATGTGCTTTTGTAGCACAAGCCCTCTGATATCTTCCACACTACACTCCACCCTTCAACCGGTTGGCTCACGTGAGTTCCGTCTTCCCTGAGAATGCCTTTCCTCATCTTGTCCACCTGGAGCATGACTTACTTATCTGTCAAGGCCCAAGATGACTGTCACTTCCTCTGTGACATTCCATATGAGTTGGGATATTCTAATGGTTGTAACAACAATGCCAAATGCCTCAGTGTCTTAATACAAGAGTTTTAGTTCTCACTCAGTTGAATGAGAGTTGGCTGTGGTGAGGCAGGTGGGCTCTGCTCCCCAGTTACATGGGGTTCCTTCTGTCCAGTGGCCCCACTGTCCTGTAGCACAGAAGTTTGCAAACAATGACCCGTTTTTGTACATAAAGTTTTATTGAGACTCAGCCTCACTCATTCGGTTACACGGGCTGCTTTAGCACTTTGATGGTAGAGTTGAGTAGCTGCGACAGAGACTGTGTGGTCCAGAAAACAGAACGTTTGCCCTTGAGTGTTTACAGAAGAGGTGTGCTGATACTTGCTCTGGGATTGGTAAGTCTGGAAAGAGATTGTGTGGAGACTCCTCTGGGAGTGATGCTGCACATCACTTCCTCCCACACTCCACTGGTCACAGATGGTCACATGACCCCAGCAGGCTACAAGGAGGCTGGGAAATGTAGTCTTCCTGGATGCTCAGGAGGAAAATGAAGCAGGTCCCACAGACACATAGCCTTGTCTGTCCATTTACTTCGTAAATAGCTACTTAGGCTGATCGTGGTGGCTCACGCCTGTAATCCCAACACTCTGGGAGGCTGAGGCAGGCAGATCGCTTGAGTCCAGGAGTTTGAGACCAGCCTGGGCAACATGGCAAAACCCCATCTCTGCGAAAATACAAAAAATTGGCTGGGTGTGATGACACATGCCTGTAGTCCCAGCTACTTGAGAGACTGAGGTGAGAGGATCACCTAAGCCCGGGAGGTCAAGACTGCAGTGAGCCGAGATCATACCACTGCACTCCAGCCTGGGTGACAGGAGTGAGACCCCATCTCAAAATAAATAAATACATAATTAAAAAAAAAAAACTACCTAGTTCACGATGGCTCTAGTCTGGAATTCACCTCTTTGTGTTCTTTTCAGTTTGTGCTTGTTCCCCCGCTGATCCTCAGATTCCTCTCTCTCCACTCCACCAGTGCCTGATCCAGCCCTCCCTGCGTGCTGACACTGGGCTCCACCCCAGACACGTCTTCGTGAGCAAAACAGACCCGGCCTGTGCCCTCATGGAGCTCCTGGTCCAGCGGGAGAGACAGGCAACAAGCAAAGCATCACAACCAGCCACACAAACACATGTAAAGTGGCAACTGCGATGATGAAATGCTCCGAGAGAAAAGGGGCAGAGGCCAGGCGCGGTGTCTCATGCCTGTAATCCCAGCACTTTGGGAGGCTGAGGTGGGTGGATCACTTGAGGTCAGGAGTTCGAGACCAGCCTGACCAACATGGTGAAACCCCGTGTCTACTAAAAGTACAAAAATTAGCCAGGCGTACTGGCAGGCGACTGTAATCCCAGCTATTTGAGAGGCTGAGGCAGGAGAATCGCTTGAACCCAGGAGGCGGAGGTTGCAGTGAGCCAAGATTTCACTGCTGCACTCCAGCTTGGGCAACAGAGCAAGACTCCACCTCAAAAAGAAAAAAAGAAAAAAGAAAAGGGGCAGAGTCAGAGCTCTGAGCACATCTAAGGGGGAGGGATCTGATTTAAACCAGTGGTGCCAGGAATGCTTCCCAGAGGAGGTGACATTCGGGTTGTGAGCTGAAGAATAACTCGTTCACCAGGTGGAGAGAAGCTGGGCAGAGGAGGGGCAGGCAGGGGGAACAGCCTGGGCAAAGGCCCTGAGGTGCGAGGAAACATAGTGACTTTATCCTTAATCATCACAGGCCCTTATTATTATTATAATCCAGCAGAGGCTCAGCGAATACTTACTAGGTGCCAGACAGCATGATAAGCACTTTAATTGGAGCAACACTGTGAGAACGAAGCAAACAAAAGCAGAGGCTGTTAATGTCCTGCCCATATTCCTTCAGCCCACCGCAGGGGCACCCTGAAGACAGTTCTCTGCTTACTGCCGGTGTCTTGGGTCACTCTGCAGGCCTGAGAGGCTCAGGATGGGAGTGCTGGGAGTTGAAGCTCCCCCTCACCAATGACGGATGGGAGCTGGAGGGTAAATACTCCAGCTTCCTTGCCCTGTGGCTATCAGATCTGAGGCGTCTCCTGCTAATGCTGCCTCTCAGAGGCCCCCAGGTGATAGAGGCCGTGTTCCGCACAGGGGTACCCCATAGCAGTGCACACCCTGTCTCGCTTCTCCACCCCTCCATGCTACATTTGGGGCAACCTCCAAAATAAACTGCTTGTTCCTGAACACTTATCTCAGGGTCTGTCTTTGCAGGAAACAAAACTAAGAAATTGTAGTGGGACGAGCCACACACAAAACTCCTCAGACATCGAGTTAAAGAAGGAAGGGGTTTATTCGGCCGGGGGCATCGGCAAGACTCCTGTCTCAAGAGCTGAGCTCCAGGAGTGAGCAATTCCTGTCCCTTTGAAGGGCTCATAATTCTAAGGGGGTGCGCGTGCGAGGGTCGTGATCAATTGAGCAAGCAGGGGGTACGTGACTGGGGGCTGCATGCACGGGTAATTAGATCGGAACAAAACAAGACAGGGATTTTCACAGTGCATTTCTATACAATGCCTGTAATCTATAGATAACAGAACCGATTAGATCAGGGGTCGATCTTTAACTACCAGGCCCAGGGTGTGGCGCCGGGCTGTCTGCCTGTGGATTTCTTTTCTGCCTTTTTAGTTTTTACTTCTTCTTTCTTTGGAGGCAGAAATTGGGCATAAGATGATATGAGGGGTGGTCTCCTCCCTTAAAACTATTAAGCATTTATTAAGAACTATTAAGTACCCCATTTGCTGGATGAAGGAACTGAGGCACAAAAAGTTAACACAGAGTAGCCAGGAAAAACAAAACCAAAGGAAGGCCTTTGAAATGAAAGTGCCAAAAATATGTGTGTGTGTGTGTGTGTGTGTGTGTGTGTGTGTGTGTGTGACACAGAGAGCCCGGGGATGTGGGGGCCAGGGGCAGTGAGGCAAGATGAGGCTGGTGAGGTGGGTGCACACCAGGGCAAGGATTTGGGCCACTAACCCAGGGGCACAGGAGGCCTCTGAAAGCTTTAGACAGGCAGGGTGACATGTTATGTTGTGAGGACACAGGTACCCTGGAGACCTCGGTGAACCTGGATTAAAAGGGTCCAAGCAGATGTAAGGAGGTGATTAGGAGGCTTTGGTGGTCATTCTAGGAGGCCCTGGGGACCTGCTGGGCAGGGGCCACTGAGCTCTTCAGTGGTCTCCAGAGCCCTGGGGTCCATATGCAGTCCAGTGCCCAGTGCGTGTCCTAAGAAGGGCACACACTGCCTGCCTCTGTCCCTCCTTGCCCAAACCCTTTCCCCTTCCTCTTAGGTCACTGAGACCCTCGACATTCCTATCCCTGGGTCTCTGGCCTGGGGAGGGTGTGGGCTGCGGAGTCAGGAACTCCCTGCTGCCTGTCCAGGCTGGCAGCTGCAGCAAGAAGGCCAGCCAGACCTCCTGACCAGCGGCCGGCCAGGCCCCAGAGGCAAGCACGTGGCTGTGCGGGTGCCACTGTCTGCCCCAGTGCCCTGAGTTCGGCGCACTGCCAAGCAGATGGCCTTGTAAGTGAGTGCGATCAGAACGGGGTCAGGAGGGTCTGCTGGTCCCAACTTCTCCTCCGCCTCTGCTGGGCTCCACTGCCTTGGCCGCTGTCCTGGAGGTGTTGACCAGCTTGACTGGCCAGGGGCGCCATGCAACCAGGTGTGGCGAAGTATGGTGTGATGTGACCCAGGCGTCCAGTCATGCAGGGTGCGGGGGACACGGATCCTGGGGGAAAGTGATAGGAGCGTGGCAAGGGGCGTTGGCCACCCTGCAGTCACCTCGGGGAACTCCTGACTGCACACTGAGCCCCTGAGTGTGTGGCTTGTGGTGTCGGCAGGACAGGTGTCCCTAGGGAGGAGCAGAAGGGAACTGGAACTTGCTGGCGGCCTACTATGTGCCTGGTCCTCAGTAGGTGCTTCCTTGGGTTATTACTGGCCCCTTGCCCCACTTCAGAAGCCCTCCCTCCACCCTTCCTGGGGGCCTTTTTCTCCAACCCTCCAGGCTAGGGGTTCCAGCTGTACGGGTTCACAGTGTTTATGACTTGGATCTTCCTTGTACCCTGGGACAGACCCTCCAGGACAGCAGTTTCCCTGCAGGCCTTTCCTCCAGCATCCCCAGCCGCGGGATCCTTCCCGGGCGCCTGTGTGTCTGCTGGAGCCGCTGCTTTGTGAGCAAATGAACACAGGGTCTATGCGAGTCCCACTCCCTGCATGCTAGAGTACTCAGCTTCACCTTTTTGAATGTCAGCTTCCTCATCTGTAAAATGGGCAAAATCACTCAAACAGGCCAGGCGCAGTGGCTCATGCCTGTAATCCCAGCACTTTGGGAGGCGGGGGCAGGCAGATCACCTGAAGTCAGGAGTTCGAGACCAGCCTGGCCAACATAGTGAAACCCTGTCTCTACTAAAAGTACAAAAATTAGTCGGGTGCTAATTTTTTCACCACTGCACTCCAGCCTGGGTGACAGAGCGAGACTCCGTCTAAAAAAAAAATGAAGTCACTCCCACCTTGAAAGGTTGTGAGGATTAAAGGAGATGAAGGAGGTGGAAGCCTGGCACAGAGAAAGTGCTGATCAGAGGCACACTGCCCGCTATGTGGCTGGGGCAAGTCTCTGCACCTCTCTGAGCCTCCTTGCCTCAGCCCTAAAGTAGCCCTGCCCTGCCCAAGGAAGGGAGGGAGAGAAGGGAAGCTGACATGGTGTGTGAGCTGTGAGGGTTGTGCACTGGGACAGCTTGGGCCTGTATCTTCCCATCCATGCGATCTGAGGTTTGGGTAGGTGGAGGCGTCTCCCAGCTCCACCTAGCACTAGCAGTCCAGGGATCTTGGAGCTCCCCCTGACCCACGTGGCTCTCTCTCCCTCCATCACTCACCTTTCTTTGGGCCTTTGCACTGCTTTTGCAGCCCGTGGGTGGGGGCTGGTGCCGGGCCAGTCCTGCATGAGGCCCCAAGGCTGCCCATGCGGTGTGGGGGAGGAGTGGGATCCCCACCTTACCTCAAGGCTCAGCCCTGGGCAACACCCCCATATCCTGGTGTCTGCCTCTCTTTTGGGAGTTGGGAGTCCCAGAGCCTGCAAGAGAAGGGAACATGTGGCAACTCCAGAAGGGCGAGGACAGAGAAGGAGGCTCTGCTGAGAGCTCTTGCTGCAGGCTGGGGACTGCTGTAGCCACCCCTTCTGAAATGCAGCGAGAGCAGCCACCCTGGCCAGGCCCCCACTGTGTGCCCGGCATGCTCCCACGGCACGTCTCACCTTCACAGTGGCCCAGCGAGGGAGGAACAACCATTCCATTTTACAGATGGGGAAGCTGAGGTTCAGATAGGCTCGCCCAAGGTAATCCCCAAGTGTGTCTGGCTGCTTCCACCATTCCACCGGCTGCTGTTATAGAATCAATGGTCAAGCCGGCCACAGTGGCACGCACCTGTGATCTCAGCCGCTCGGGAGGCGGAGGCAGGAGGATTGTTTGAGGCCAGGAGTTCAAGACCAGCCTGGGCAACATAGCGAGACTTGGTCTCTTAAAAAAAACAAAACAAAACAAAAAAACCATAGCGAGAGAGAGAGAATCAGTGGTCTTTTCCAACCTCTCATTTTCCGGAGGTAGTGAAACCCCAGGGAGTGGCAGGGTCATCAAAGAAGCAATGGTGGAGTGAGGACTCCAGTGAAGTCTGCATCCCTCCTCCACCCCTCCCTCTCGGTCTTCTGCAGCTGTTTATGGACGTTCTCCTTGTGCAGGCGCGGTTCCCATCCTCAGTTCCAATCTGACTCTGTCCCACACCACACGCCTCCTGGAGTGCTCATCACACGCTGGCCAAGGCGTGTGTGGGGCCCTCCCTGAAGCGCGGTGGACAGAGGTCCAAGCTAAAACACAAGCCTATCAGCCCGGCCAAGGAGGCCCTGGAGAGGCTGCTGGGGGGTCAGAGAGCACAGGTTCCCCTCCCTGCCCCAGGCCAGTCCTGCACCTCGCTGAGCCTTGGTGCTCTGTAACTGTCTCATGAGTGAAAGCATGAATGAGGGAAACTGTGGGGACCCCCCCTCCCTTAACTCCAACTCCAAAATTACATCACCTGCTCCCTCAACCAAAACCCTTCAGTGGCCTCCTCCTGCACTTCAGGTAACTCCCAAGCCCTGGCTGGGCTTCTGATCCTTCTTCTTTTTTACTTTATTATTTTATTTTGTTTATTTTATTTTTTTGAGATGGAGTCTTACCCTGTTACCCAGGCTGGAGTGCAGTGGCGCAATCCCGGCTCATTGCAACCTCCGCCTCCCAGGTTCAAGCTGTTCTCCTGCCTCAGCCTTCCTCCCGAGTAGCTGGGATTACAGGCATGAGCCACCACACCAGACTAATTTTTGTGTTTTTAGTAGAGTTGGGGTTTCACCATGTTGGCCAAGTTGGTCTCAAACTCTTGACCTCCAGTGATCCACCCGCCTCAGCCTCCCAAAGTGCTGGGATTAGAGGTGTGAGCCACTGCACCCGGCCACAAAGCCTCTTCTCCCCGTGCTCCCTTCACTCACAGTGCCCGGGAGTTCTGGCCTTTTGCTGGTCACGCCCCTCTGCTGCAGGACCGTCAAACATGCTGTTTCCTCTGGCTAATGTACAACTCCCCATTCACTGCCTGACTCCTGCTCCTTCATGTCTCCACAGAGAGGCCTCTCCTGGACACCTCCTCCCTGCTAAGACTCCTTTGGAGTCTTGTTTAGAGGGTTCTGGTATTTTCTTTCCAGTGATTTTTACAACCTGTGGTTCTCTACGGGATTGTGAACTGGCTTATTGTCTCTCTCCCTCACCAGCGTGTGTGCTCCATGGAGCAAGGAGTAGGAGGCTCATCTGCCCTGCCCAGCCCTTAAGCCTCCGCACCTAGAGCGGGGCCTGGCCTGTGGCTGGTGCTCAAAAAGCCAGGGCCTGTTGAGACACACGGGCTCTGTGCCTAGGCCGCACACTGTGCGTGGAAAGCCAAAGACGTGAGACACATGAGGACTCCAGGGATTGCTAGCCCACTCATGTCATGCCAGAGGCCCCGAGGCGAAGGCCCTCCCAGCCAGGGCAAGAGACCGACCAAGCTCAGGCCTCCTAGCCCCCGCTGGGCCTCTCTCTAGTCCTCTCTGGGGCCACGGCCGGCCACTCTTCCCAGGGGTCACTCACCGGGGATCCAGGCCTCCCAGTCCCAGAGCTCCTTTGGACGAAGGGTGGGGGGCAGCAGACTTCACACCCTGGGATTATCCGGGTTAGGATGACAGCAGCAGCAGCAACTAAAACAATAGTGTGAGTGGTGAGTGTTCCACCCAGCAGGGGCTGGGGCGTCTGCAGCTATCGTTGGGCTGTGAACCCTCTGCAAACATCTGAAGTGGGTGATGTTACGGCCCAGAGAGGTGACATGACTTGTCCAAGGCCACTCAGTGACGTAGAGGCTGAGCAGAGACTCGCACCCAGAGGCTGTGTGATTGCAAAGCCTCGGGTGCCACGTGCAGATGAAACCGCCCCACGCTGCTTCTCGACCGTCACCACCTTCTGCCTTGAGATCAGCAAGCACCTGCGGGGAGGGGGTTGGGAAGGGCCCGACCTTCCTCTGGAGGTTTCCTGAGATTCACAGAGTCTGACGGCGGCTGTGGTGCCGCTGGGAACCCGCCCTGGGGAATGCAGGTCGCGGGCCCATTGCATCCTCAGCTGTAATGTAAAACTGTGGCCTTGGCTTCCTGGGGTGGCTGTGAAGGTTGAGTGAGAGGAAACACATTGGGAGAGGCTTTGGGGGAGATTTGGGGACCACAGTGAGGCTCACAGGGATTAAGCCCCCTGCTTGTGCCTTGCGTTCAGCTCGCCCCTGGGCAAGGTGGCTGCTGTGGGAATCTGCAATGAGGCAATGAGCCAGGAAGCAAAAAAAGACTCACAGATGTCAAGAGGGAGCCCGAGGTCACAAGAAGAAGCCAGGTGCCGTGTCATCTGTCCGGGGTGCGTTCTCCTCGTTTGCGAAGTGGGACACAAACATCCACTTCAAAGAGTTGCCACGTGAAATAAAATCAAGATACAGAGCATGAACCGCTGATTTTTTTGAAAGTAATAGGATGCTTGTTCATACAACTGTTTTCTTTGCTGAAAAACTTCCTTTTATACTGCAAGAATCCACCATGATCTAGGGCCTACATGCCTTAAACAATTTTTTAATTGATATATCATAGTTGTGCATATTTTGGGGGAGTGATATGTGTGATATGTCAACATATGTGATATGTTGACTGTCTGCTTTTAATTTAAGTGCCATCTGATAAATGATATGGTGACCAGGGGATTTCTGGACTTGGCACTATGAGCTCAGTATGGTCCTTATCTCAGGTTATTTGATGTTTACTGTTGGAATGGCTTGGTTAACTGAAAATTAGGTCATTTGGGCCAGGCTCAGTGGCTCACACCTGTAATCCCAGCACTTTGGGAGGCCGAGGCAGGCGGATTGCCTGAGATTGGGAGTTCGAGACCAGCCTGGCCAACATGATGAAACCCCGTCTCTACTAAAAATACAAAAATTAGCCAGGCGTGGTGGCATGCGCCTGTAATCCCAGCTACTCGGGAGACTGAGGCAGGCGAATTGCTTGAACCCAGGAGGTGGAGGTTGCAGTGAGCCGAGATTGCGCCATTACACTCGAGCCTGGGCGACAAGAGTGAGACTTCATCTCAAAAAAAAAAAAAAATGAAAAAGAAAATTAGGTCATTTTTATCCATGGACTAGTTCTTTTTTGGGTACTTGTAATCAACATATAAATATACTAGTGCGAACCGGAGAGGATACACTGAAGGTAAGCAATACATCATGGCGTGCACCCAAGAGTCAACCTCCAACTTAGCACAGGCTGTGGGGCCAGAACCAGCCTGTTCTCTATTTTTGTGTGTAGCTCCATGCTTCAAATGTATCTTAATTTTATTTGCTTTTCTCAAATCTGAAATAAATTTTAGTTTTATTTATATTATTTATAACTATAGCCATACACACACACACACACACACACACACACACACACACACACACCAGCAGCCGCCACAGCAAGGTCAGTGCTCCCACACACAGGTCTCCTTCCCATCCTCTCCCTGTCCTCAGTGAGGTCCCAGTACAAAAAGCACCCTGACCTTTGATGGTAGAGATCCTTGCTCCCAGTGGGATTCTACAACCCTCAGAATGACAGGGTCCCCCTGGGCTGTGAGCACAGCAGACCAGCTCTTTCTTGGGATTTTAAGAAACAGACAAGCTTCGCACACAGCTGGGTTGCAGCAGTTTTTTCTTTTCCTTCTTTTTTTGCCTTCAGCCGTGGCAGCCTGCTCCTGATTTCTCTGGAAAGGCAGCTCCTAATTAGAATGGATCGAAGAGTCTTTGCTTCAGCTTTGTTCTCGGTCTCGACTGAATCGTTGCTTTAGGGCTTAATCTGGTGCAGCCGCTGGTTGGCTGATACCCTTGGTTCTCTGAGTTCCTCTCTGGCTCGGGCAGCCTGGCATCCAGGGGGCACCGAGAGCTCTGCAGTGTCACTCTGCCCCCTCTCACTCCAGCCCTCTCTTCCTTCTCTCTTTTTCTCTCCACCTGCCTTCTCTCTCTCTAATTTCCTTTCATTAACGACCCAGGGCTGTCCAGGGTGCCAGTACCCACTGGTAGGAGCGTAAACCGGTACAATTTATCTGCAGGGCAATTTGTCAAATACTATTAAAAGCTTTTTTAAAAAAGTACGTAGACTTTGACTTGGAAAGTCCCTTTCTAGGAATGTGTGTCCTGCAGAAATAATTGGACAGGGGTCCACAGATATGTGCAAGGGGACACTGTCCTTGGCAGTTTTCCTGGGTGACCACCTGGAAACCTGGTGTCCTTCAACGGGAAATCATTATGCATGCGTCATGTAATAAACCAACTGCAAAAGAACCTTTGGGGGTAAATCAGGGAAATTTGAATGTGGACTGAACAGTAGATGCTCCTGGAGGATTACTGTTAATTTTATGTGGCGTGCTAATGGCCTTGTGGTTGGTTTAGAGGCAGTGACTGGAAGGCTGATATTTGGTTTAAATGATTGTAACCACCATCATCATGGCAGGGGAGCAGGACGGATCAAGTGTGGCAGGATCTTGGAAGTCCTGACTCTGGCTGTCAGGCAAATGAGCGTTTATCACGTCGTTCTGTTTTTGTGTAGGTTTTAAAATTCTCACGATTTACAAAGAAATAAAATGAAGATGTAAAATCATATATATATATACGATTATACATATAATGGTATATATATACACATATATTTTGAGACAGAGTCTTGCTCACTGTAACCTCCCCATCCTGGGTTCAAGAGATTCTCCTGCCTCAGCCTCCTGAGTAGCTGGGATTACAGCTGCCCACCACCATGCCTGGCTAAGTTTTGTATTTTTGGTAGAGACAGGGTTTCACCATGTTGGCCAGGCTCATCTCGAACTCCTGACCATGAGTGATCCGCCCACCTCGGCCTCCCAATATGTTGGGGTTACAAGTGTGAGCCACTGCACCTGGCCTAAAATCATATTTTCTGACCTGAAATAATATCCTCCAGATATTATTAAATGAAAAGAGATAAGTTCCAAATAGTATATATGGCATTATGACATTTTGTTTTTGGTTTCAAAATATGTACATATTTTTACATGCAGAGGAGAAACGGAGGAGGTGCACACGCTTGGATGTGACGGATGGCTATCTCTGAATGGTAGGATTTGAATATTTTCTACTTTCTTCTTTTTGCTTTTTAGTAATAGTTTCTTCTTTTTTTTTTTTTTTTTTTTTTTTTTTTTGCAATAAGCACACACTATTTTCATGCTCATAAAAAAGCCATAGTTACTACAGATGATTTGGAAATCACCTATGAGGCACTGAATGTGTACTATCTATCATACCTTCTAAGAGGAGGTTTTATATATTTCCATCCACCCACAAAAACTGGTGAGGTTAGTGGTATTATTCCAATTTCATAAATAAGAAAATTGAGGATCAGAGAGGCTCAGTGCTTTGTTGAAGGACACACCGCTGCAATCCTAATTCTACTCTTCTGGTATAAGCCAGTGCTCTAAACCTTGGCTGCATCCAGAGGGTCTACAGGGGTATCAGATGTAGTCCCTGCCCTCTAGATGGTGACCCTGTCTTTGCTCTCCTGGTCTCTTGCCCCCATTCTCTTCTCTGGTCACTCCTCTCTGCCCCCCGGAACCAGTTACACAATGGCTTTGGTGAAAATGCGCTTTCCCTCTCAGATCACAGGTGAAACTCGAAAGCTGCCCGTTCAATATTTTCTCCTAATGAGCCTTCCTAGCCTTCTTGCCTTTTTAGAATGGAACCAAGTTCTTAGCTACCGTGCTCCTCATATTCATCAGCTCTGTTTGCTGGCAGGGCAGAAGAATGAATGGGCATCGTATACCTAAACATCATACGATCCACAGAGGGCTGGCCAGTCCGAGTTCTTAATCCTGGCTCCATCACTGACAATTTGCAACCTGGAGAAGTCACTCTCTCTGTGTTTTCTCTGTCTCTAAAGTAAATAAAGGATAACACACTTTAAAAATCAATTGGTGTTCCGAACAAAAAGGATGGGTGTGTGAAACGAGGACAACTCTAAGGGGCTGAAAATACATTTCCCCAATTTTTGCAAATGCTGGAGATGGTGCGAGCCTTGTCTTCCTTACCCCTTGTCCCCATCAGCCCTCGGTTTCCTTACCTCCAGGCACCTTCTCTCCCACTCTACCCTCCAATTCCTCCAGGCTGATCTTTCCAAAGCAAAAATCCAGGTGAGCCACTTCTAATAATGGCTCTCCACTCCCTTCTGGAAAATGTCCAACTCCTCTGCTCTGGATACAAAGAGCTCCATGTTCTTGCTTCATCCTTGTCTCTGACCTCACCTGCTGGGCACCCCTCTCTCCCCAAACCCTACAATGCACACAGTTCCCCAAGAAGGCCTCCAGCTTCATGCGCCAGGGACTTTGCATATGCTTCCCTTTGTCTGGAATTCTCTTCCCTGGCTAACATCAGGTATTTCCCTGCAAGGTCCCTGGAAACCCTTCCTAGGCAGCAGACCTGGAGCTCCTCCAGGCCACTTTCTCAGTCCTCTCTGATCTCCAATGCAGGGCAGGACCCTGGACAGAGACGAATGCTGGAATAGGAAGCACAGGTGCAAAACCAAAGGTTCCCCTCCGCATCTCCAGGATGGGCACCAATCGTCCAGTAGATGTGGCTTAGTGTAAATTGCAGTTCCCATCCTGGGATCAGTTGAATCTGTGCTTCTTGCCACTCCAGTTTGGGCCAGGAAGTTTTTAGTATTCCATTTTTAAAAACACAACATTTTAGTACCAAAATGAATGCATTTTATTTATAGACACTGAAGCAGGTTGCCTCCTGCCCCCAACTCTCCTTCCAGAAGACAGTCTATCCCATGCATGTTTCCCAGATATGGAAAGCTACAGGGCTCCTTTCACAGCAGAAATAGTGTCCAGGGAAACCCGCCTGGTGGGTTGCTCCTACCCCATCCACATCTGAATGCACGCGGCAGGGAAGGGCCTGGGTGTCACGGAGGCAGTGCTTTGGAACTGAGCAACTGTTTCTGAACACCCATCCCACATGCGACTGGCCCCACAGTGTGTCCACCCTCCCAGTCACCCGGGCTTCCCTGCCCTCTGTGACTGAATCAGGTGATGTCAAGAGGCAGCTAAAAAGTTGCTGTGGAATGGCCAGCCCAGAGCCATGAAGGGAGACAAGAGGCTGGATCCCGGGCCAAACCGCTCTTACAGAAAGCAAGAATTGTAGAGGACAACAAACAGAACCTTCTTCTGAGATCCTAAAGGAGACTGAGGAGGTGGTTCCTCTAACCTCCCTCAGGATTTGAAAGATCCACTTTTTGGGTTCCACTGGAGTTTAGAAATCCAGAGTCGGCTCCTCTTTCCTCTCCATAGATTGCAAGTGACTCTAGAGGCAGGTCTGCATCTCTGGTGTCCCTCCACACCTCCCACGCTCATTGGACTTTACTGAGGTTCAGTGCTGGGCACCAGGAAAAGAAAGTGCTCCACCTCTGAGGGGGCACTGGTGAGCCAACCATGCCTAGAGGGTGCCAGGTGCTCTGACCCTCAAATCCTGCTTAAATGTCACCTTCCAAGTAAGGTCTTCCCGACTTCCCCATTTTAATATTGCAGCCCCCATCCTGGCATGTCCTCTGCACCCCTCTGCTCTATTGTCACCTAATAGACTGCAACATTTACCTGTTCAATCGAACACCTCTCTCACCCCCCTAGAACGTAAGCACCCTGAGGGGAGGCATTTTTGTATTATTCACTGACAAATCCCCAGGATCTAGAACAGGGATCGGCACATAGTAGGTGCTCAGCAAATGCTTGATCCAAGCATTCATTCAGCAAATGCCTTCATTCAGGAATAAAATCTGCAAATACAGCATGCATTTTGTCAATGTTTGCTCATTGAGAGTGGGGTCTTTAGGCAAGTGAAGTAATTAATAGCCACTTGTGAGGTTCCCAAATAGTGCTGGGCACTATGAGGATATAAAAGCTCTGATGTCCAGCTGGGCACGGTGGCTCACGCCTGTAATCCCAGCACCTTGGGAGGCGGAGGCGGGTGGATCACCTGAGGTCAATTGTTCGAGACCAGCCTGGCCAACATGGCGAAACCCCATCCCTACTAAAAAATACAAAAACTAGCCAGACGTGGTGGTGCGTGTCTGTAATCCCAGCTACTCGGGAGGCTGAGGCCGGGGAATCGCTTGAACCTGGGAGGCTGAGGTTGTGGTGAGCCAAGATCGCACCATTGCACTCCAGCCTGGGTGACAGAACGACACTCTCAAAAAAAAAACTCTGATGTCCATCCACCACTGGCTTCCTGTTGCCTTTGGAATAAAATAGAAATTCCTCCCACTGTGGCCCCTGCCTACCTCACTTCCCTCTGCTTCTCCAGCACACACCAGGATATGTCTTCACCGGCCTTAAGTTCCTCTATGTTCCAAGCTTGTTCGTGCCTCAGCGCCTTTGCACTTGCTGACCTTGTTGCTGGATCTCAGTGCGAATGTCCCTTCTTCTCATAGTCCTTCCTGTCCCCCCCAAACCAGTTACCCCGCAAATCAACACCCACTTCAGCTCCGTTTTGTCATCTGCACTGCCTGAAATGATCTTGATCATTTATTTACTCGTAGAACCAGTTTCTTGGAGAATCTCAAATCCATGGGCTCTGAAACAAAACCATTTTACTTTTTCCTGATTACTTTTTTCCATTAAGGTCTGCAGAGGTCCCCTTCCTGCTGGGTCTTCCTAGCAGGCTGATCCCGACACGTTTCAGACCATCCTAGTCACCGAAAGGCAGGCCAGGTCAGCTCAAACTCCCGCAGTGTTTGTTCAAATCTCTTTTCCAGAAGGGTGGGGAGGGGAGCAAGATCTTTTCTTCCTGTCTCTGGAGTAACTTGGAACAGAGGGGCCAGGAAGGAGCCGTGTCTTCTGCACAGGCCTCCTCTGGGTCCAGTTCCATCTGTTGTTATCTCCGTGGTGGTGGGGGGCGGGGGAAGTGCCTGGTGGTTTTGGGGCTGAGCCTCCTCTGTTGCTGCGGTCTCCTCAGGAAGGGGCAGCCATATTCCCCTCCAGCCCTGCCAGTGAAGAGGCCCCCTACCCTTTTCCAGGTGGGAAACAGCTTCCTTTGTCAGTACCTGTCTGGCCGGCCACATGACTCCACTCCACGTGGGTCCTTCTAGAAGCCCTCCGTGGAACACCTGTGCCGCCCTTCCAGATGTGATCCTTGCTTTTCCTGCTCCTGGTGCAGGCTTCTCCCCAAGCCTCTCCCCACGGAACGCCTCCGAGAGGGGACCAAACAGCTCTGGGGATGTGTGCTGAGCTTCCCAAGGGCGCCCTTGCCACCCTGTGCTGCAGCTGGCACCAGGTTCCTGCAGCTCAGAGAGCATCCGACTGGGGTGCCGTCCCAGCCTCCTCTTCCTGGCAGCATCCTGTCTCAGGAGGATCCTCTTGGGCCTCCTTCCCTTGGCGGGGCAAGGGGGTGACGGAGGGGGGCACCCACTCACCAACACAGTGGTCACCCTCACTCCCATCTCTCTTGACCATTCCAATCTTATACAGACAGGGAGGAGCGGGGAGCAGGGGGAGGGGGAGCTCACAGCAGCAGGACCAATTCTTCCGTCTTTACTAGGGCCATGGGGAAGGGGGCTGGCCCTAAGCTTCCATATCTCTTTAGGAGGTGGTTTACTTAGCATCTTTGTCCACAGCTGTGGCCCTGGTAACCAATTCTGGAGCAACTGAAAATGTGCCCGCTGCATCCCTTTGGTTACGATGAGCCTTCCCTTTCAGAACATGTAGCACAAAACGAGCAGCCTGGCTGCTAGTGCCTAGGAAAATACCCAGCAAATGGTAGGCCCTTGCTAACGACTTGCTGAAGGCGTGACACGGCCGCTACAGTGGCTTCATGTTGAGTAACAGGAAGAGAAGGGGGATGCGAGAGCCTGACCTTGGCTGACACCGTGTGCCCAGATGCCCTGCACACCCGTTACTTCACTTCTCACAGTGACCTTGAGAGGCAGCCTAACCCCCACCTGCTCCCAGCCAAGCTCGGAAGGAGGCAGAAGAGGATGGCGGCTGGGAGCCGGGCTCTGGCGTCCATGATCCTGGCTTGGCCACCCCTTGGCTAAGTGTCTTAGTTCTCTGACTCCAGCTCCTCATTTGTAAAAGGGGGATGGTGAGACTCTGCCCTGTAAGGACTAAATTAGTGAATATATGACATGTGCTTAGCTCGTGTAGAGACATGGCAGGTCGTAAACAGGAACCAGGGCAATTTCCATCATTATCATTGGGACAGGCTCAGGTCGGTCCACCCCACTGCCGGCACTCTCTGCACGACGCCCCTCGCTCCTCTGGAGGGAGAGTGATGAAGTCCTCTGGGGCATGGGGGCTGAAAGAAGCCGAGACCCCTGGGGGAAGGTGACAGTCAGGGAAGGCCTTGGATGCCAGACCTTGGCTGGCAGCCTGATGTAAAAGGCGATGAGGCACCTCTGTGGGTCTTTTAATCAGGGCAGTGAGATGATGAAAGTGGTGTTTTAGAAGATTAATCTGGCAGCAGAGACAGGATGGAGAACAGTCAAGCTCAGTGCAAACGATGATGCCAGTTGCCCAGCTCCCCGAGGAAGGCGGGAGCCCTGGCCTTCCTGCACTCAGCCTTCCCTACAGCCGTAGAGGCTGGGCCCTCCATCAAGAGACAGGCACCAAGGGAGGCCGGCAGAGGGCACTGTTCCGCCGGTGACGGAGCCACCTCCAGGGAGGTCTGGCATCTGGATAGCCAGGAGCAGGCAGCAGAATGGACTCTGTCAGCATAAGGAGGGGGCCATCAGCTCCGTCTCAGCCTTGGGACAGGTTCTGAGCTGGGCATTTCAGCTGTGGGAAACTGTAAGCAAATGCTGGGCCAGGCCCTTTCAAAGCCCACCGTGGGCTTCGCTTTTGCCGTGGGAGGCCCTTTAGGGAGCCGGTGCGCCCTGCCGCGCAGAGTGGGCAGGACCACCCCCTCGAGCAAGGCGACGTCCCGAAGCACCAGCCTCACAGAAGGGAGGGCCGGGGTTCCGAGTGGGGCTCCCGGCTGCCCTGGAACCGGCAGTGACGCAGTGGCCAAAGTGTACAGTGGAACTAGGGCCACCCAGGCCAAGAGTGAAAGGAGCTGCTGCTTCGACATTTTCTCCTCATTTTATTTAAAGCCGTCATTATACATTAAAAGTGCAGAGGTAATTCTGTCTTCTCCGGTTGTGTAGCACGATCTGCTCCAGCCGTTCACGCCAGCGCCCGGAAAACCCCCGCCTTCTCCCGGTAGAGCTGGTGGAACTGCTTGGCCAGGCAGTGGAAAGGGGCTTCGAAGTTTTCCATCTCCTTCTGGAAAGACAGTTTAAAGAGTTGGCTGTGTTACTTTTAGAAGGGTCAGAGGGCCAGCACTCACTCCATGCTTCCCTCATTCAGGGGCTACCTACTTTCCACCTCATTTCATCCTCACACCCTTTGGGGTGGCCACTTTGATGGATGCCAATTTTACAAGAAGGAAACTCAGATGGATTCAGGCAACTCAGAGATGAAGGTACCTTGCAGGAAGCCACACACCTTGTGAATGGTGGAGCTGGGGCCTGAACCCACGTCTGTTTCTACAAAGCCTGTGCTTTTAGTTGTAGTCACTGTATGTGTGATGAGATGTGAAAATGAGACCCTTCCTGTCTTAGTTTTGACTGACGCTCAAAACGCCAAAGCAAAATACCAGGCAACCAGGAGCCCCCCATCCCGAAGAAGAGCTAGACAGCACGGGGCACCCTCTTCCTAGGCTGGTGCTGGACCCAGGCATGAGAGGAATCGAGGTGAGGTGGCAGCTGGGCAAGCCAGGAGAGGGCTGCCAATGAGACGGCCTCGCTGCCTCCTTTGTCAAACTAAACAGCTGCAGTGGCACTTCCCTGGACCAGCGGGGGCCAAGTGGCGCCGGCCTGGTGCTGTCTTAAGGGGCCTCGGCTGGAACCGCCTCAGGGAGGGTGATGGATCCCAATAAGAATGAACAGCCAGGAACTGGGGCTGCAGGACGGGTGAGGGGGCACCACCTGTGAGAAGCAGCCTGCAGGTGAGACAGCGCCACTGATGGGGTGGGGAGGGGCATCTCAGAGGTGCCCACGGGGCACCAGCCGGATCCACCCAGCAGGTATGGAGTGGGCCACGACAGACCCCAACAAACACGCTGCACTACTGGCTCCAGTCTCTCCCTCCCGAAGACTGTGAGAGGAGGTGCGACTTTAAATGAAGTTCAGAATTTTGACAATCACCCAGGGCTGGGCACTTTATACCTGAAATCATGACTATTTTTGTGACTAAAGGGGCCGAAAAGAATTTTTGTTACCTGAGAGAGAAAAGAGAAGTTAAGGAACTTGCCCTAGATTTTATCTAAGGGGTGGAAAAAATGGGCCCCTCCAGGTGCGCAGGGACACGCTGGAGGCGAGCAGAAACGGCAACTTCTCACTTCACAGCCACTCTCGCTCTGTGGGGACACGTGTGCATTCAAAAACTTTTTCAGAAACAAGCTGGCAGAAAAAGGAATGTACTACTTTCAAGACAGTAGCTCAAGCTATGAATGCACTAAGGACCTGTTTTGAGACGATCCCTGGCAGCTGGCAAAAGTGCAACCTTGAGAAGAGGCCGTGAAATATCCCCAGCGAAACAGAAGGATTTCCAAACTGAAGAACGCTGCACAGAAGGCATCAAGAGCGGTGCTTTCGCTGCACAGGTGAGTCGGCTGGGGCCCAGCAGGTGAAGTGGCCCAGCTGGCTGGTGCGGAGCCCAGCCCAGCATCCAGATTCTCTGATTTGGGAAGAGCTGCCTTTCCTCGAGGCCAGCTGGGATGAGAGAAATGTGTGAAGGAAACCAGGTCCCTTGGAGAAAGTTACCTGGACTTTCTAGCCAGGGAAAGCCTAAGCAAATAAAACAGTTGGCCAAGAGGAAAGACAGCGGTGGCAATGCTGAGAGAGTGTGGAGGAAAGAGTGGAGCGTTTGTAGCCCAGACGAACATTTACAGTAAGCGCCCAACAGCCAAGGACTTGAAGGCCATCAACCTCCAGCTGGATATGAGAGCAAGAATTCAGTACATCCTGCCGGGCGCTGCTGTTTGTGCAGAGCACAAGGTCCCAGGCAATGCCAGTGTCGGGGTAAAACACTGCTTCCGTCAAAAGCAGAGTTAAGAGTGGAATGGAAAAAGACTGAGGCCTGCATAGCGCACGCATGGGGATTTCTAAATGGATTAGAAAACACTCAAAAACGCAATCTTGGGAGATCTCAACATAAAAAGGAAGGAATTCAATGCAGGTGAGCCTCAATAGACACCACGGCGTGCTTCTGAAATAGATGGAAATTGAACTATTTTCTAAATACGTGAGAAGGGTTGCCAATGACAGGAATCCTTTTGTCTGATCACTAATCATCATCTCGCTTACACAGTCAGGACAGCTGTGGGGTAGGTCTGTTTAGAGTGAGGGATTCTCAGGGCAGGTTCAGGCTAGTGTTCAGTCTGGCCTAGAATTGTGTTCTGCAGTGTCCCAAAGCAGGCTCTGCGGGAGGCCAGGGTACCCCTTCTAGAAAACCCAAGTTTTCCAGCTGGACAGGCCTGACCGCTAGTCCTGTTTCTAGCCCTTGTTTAACTGTGCGACCAGGGCAAGCTACACAACTTTTCTGAGTCTGTCATCTGTACAACACAGGAGTGTTACGTTGTAGGGCTGTTATGAAGCCTAAACAATGTGTGCAAAACACCTAGCACACAGTAGGCCCTCAATGAACATTACTTCCCCACTCCTCGCTTGCCTGGGAGGGCAGTGATCACTGTGGACTGTTCTTGCACTTGTCTGTGGGGACCTTCTTTGGGTCGGCAGGATGGTCACTGCGGCATTTAGGCAGAGGAGAGAAGGAGATGGGCTTGGCATCAGGCCTTGGCTGCGTCTCAAGCTGCGTTTGGTTATATTTCCTTTTTAATTACAGCTTTCTTAACTGAGCTGCCAGTGGTGCTTCTGTGAGCCTCAACTCAGGGGGGACTAGTTAACTTGCACAGATAATAGCAAGTGCTTACTGCAGCCTCTTCAAGCATAGTTTATACCCACCCACTTCAACACCTGAATAGAGTTTAACCGGTAGCCCACTGGCCTTTGGTGACTCATGTTTTGGAGGTTGGGGTGGGTTTTAATTTCTGAGTTCTATCAAGTGTTCCAGGGAATATGGAATATTGGGGTGCGGGGACAATTTCACAAATGAATGGAGGAAGGGGGAATACTGAAATCCTGTTTGCTAGGGCACTACTGCCTACTGCTTTGCACAAAGGTGTGCTGCAGAAAAGATGAGGAACCTACTGTACAGGAAAAGCTGATTTGGACTTCATTAATTTAGCATTTGTGATAATTGGACCAGGGGCAAGGGTGATATTTACCTCTGCACAAGCCATGAATACAAGGATTTAGTAAGTAATAACAGTATAAACAAGATTCCAGGGGCAACATTTATACTTTAAGAAAGCTAACATCTACTGAGTGTTTACCAGGCGCCAGACTTTGTGATCCGTGTTTTATATGCACCATATTACTTGATTCTCATATTTATTACTCAATGGGGATGTATTTTATTATCCTCATTTTACAGGCCTGAGGCACCAACAGTTGAAATAACATGTCCAGGTTCCCATGGCGAGTTCTCCTGCTCTCCATGGGAGGTCAGAGTGGCTGCCTTTACCACTGCAAAGGAAGCATGCTGCTTTGAGGGGATTTTATAAGCTTGGACAGCAGCACTGGTCAAGGTTCCTAGATGCAACAGCGGAAGTGCCTAGAGCCAAAGTCAAGCTGGGGCAGCAGATGACCTCTAGAACGTTAACCAGCCCATGCGAAGACGATCTCCAGAACATTAACCAGCCCATGCGAAGATGATCTCCAGAACATTAACCAGCCCATGCGAAGATGATCTCCAGAACATTAACCAGCCCATGCGAAGATGATCTCCAGAACATTAACCAGCCCATGCGAAGACGATCTCCAGAACATTAACCAGCCCATGACTCTTTTGAGGGCCACAGAATCAGGTCTAAAGGCCACAAGATGAGGTCCAAGTTATGACCATGACTGTGCCAGGCCTGGTGGTCTCCCCAGCTAGCAACCCTGGCAAGGGGCAGGGCAACCAACACCCCGACCCCTGCTGGTTCTGAGATGGATGTCTGGGGCCACTCCTGCTCCTAGAGGGCAGGTCATCACTTCATGCCCTTCCTAGTGGAGTCTCACGTGAGGGATCTGATTGATGCAGCTTGGGTCACATGCCTGCATCTTGGCCTCAGGGAGGAAGGGACTTTAAAACTCCCAAACACAGGAAGCGGGTTCCTCAGTGCTGGACAGCTAAAATCATGATACATGAGGTTGGTGCAAAAGTAATTGCAGCTTTTGCCATGAAAAGTGTACTGAAGATGCTGATAACAAATCACTTGCTTTTTCTACTTAATGAGGTCTTTTGATCTTTTAACTGGCAGGAACTTTGTGGCCTGGAGTCACCCTGGGGCTGCAGCAAGGTGAGGATGGGCAGCACTGATGGGAATTAGAGGCCACAAGTCCTAGTCCTGGCTCCACCCTTCACTAATCATGGGACTTTGGACAAGTCACTTCAGCAGCTCAACACTGGAATGGGAACTGTGAAGCCAACTTCTGGTTCACAGGCCTGATTGTGAGCGCCACAGGAAACAATGTTCCAGCAACATCTGAACCCAGAATACCGCATGCAAACGTCAAGGGTCATGATCACCGCACACCATGCACTTCTGTTTCTTACTAGTTGAGATACACCTTTTCCCAGGGTTGGCTGGCTAATCTGCCTTCCTGTTATGTCTAAGCGGCTACTGCTGTATTGAGAAGAGATCTTGGGCTAAGAATGTAAACATCAGTTCCAAATGAGACTCTGCATATGGTGGAATAACAGCTCCCTGCACGTGAGGTCATGTGCAAGACCGCTGCCAGCAGAGGCCCACTCCAGACTTGGCGACGAGGCAAGCGGAGATACTCACCACGGATGTTTCAAAACATTCCAGGCCTTGGCCCAGCGCCCATGCCCGGGCCTCAGCTGAGTCCACTGCTCGCCTGCCGACCAGGTCTGTCTTGTTCCCAACTAAAACACCTACTCAGAAGAAACAACCAAAATATGACACTTCACTGTCACAGTCTGGAAGGACAGCGGGCGAGATGAGAGCACTATTTTTGAGGGGTGTAAAGCATCCTCTAAGAGCTGCCTGACTCAAGGTGGTGAGACCCCACAGGGAAAGCCGGGGGTCTCTCATGCTGGCCCTGACGGCCACAGAGAGACAGGTGGGCTTTGCTTTTCATGCACAGCTTCTGCTAGATCTTTTTTCTAGACCTCATGTATATCTGTTTCCCTTGCCTCCTTAAAGGGCTGCAAACGCGTGAAGGCGAGGGCCAAATTTATGTGAGCCTTTTAATAATTCCTAGCACATGGAGCAAACTGTAAACTGGTCATTAATACTAATCTAAGGACTCGGCTCGGAGTCAGGGATTCAGAGGTAATTTAGTTCAGCTCCCAGCTGCATCAGCTGCAGCTAATTTTTGAGCCTGTCTCTGGAGATCACTTTCCCCGGTCTATAATGAGGAGAATTTGTTGATCTCACATAGGGACGAAAAATAAACTGATTTAAAGCATTCAGAAGTGACAACAGGACTTGAATGTTTACTTGTACCCCATATACAAGAGAAAATTAGGAACTCTTCCCTGGGGTTAGCTTTCTGGAATTAACAACTGATATTACAGCACCCTCCCCGTATTGAGTTGCCCCACAGCCCTGCCAGGTGCGTGTCCTCATTCCCATTTCCTAGACTGGGAGAGGTGTGTGTGATGACTCACCGAGGTTGGCATGGCTGCTAAGCGGCAGGGCCAGTGTATGCCTCAGGCCATCAAAGTCAAAGCCCAGGGCCCCTTCTCCACCCACAGCTGCCTCTGCAATGCCCTTGTGCTCTTGAACCGAAGGACAGCGATGCCTCTGGGAAACATGGGTGTCTGCAGCTCGTACCTGGGAGAGAGGTGCCTGGAGCCTGGGCCCGAGCCTTCTCCAGCCACTTGCTGCAGTTGTTGAAGGACTGTTCACTGGTCACATCATAGACGAGACATAAGACATTGGGACTCTCCCACTGTGCAAGAGGGACAGGATGAGCATGGGTCAGTAACAGGAAAAGTGACTTCAAGGCTGGGAGACAATTTGGCCTTTCAAGGGAAAAGCTATGGGGAGCAGAGGGAAACAGAAAACTATAAAGGGGACGGGAGTCAGAAAATAGCCACACCCACAGAAGTCAAACAATTTCCCCAAAGGAATGAACGGAGGGCCCCGTTCAGTGGCAGGAGGCAGGGCTGGGGCGGTGCCGCCAAGGACGAGAGCTCCTGTCTGGGCCAGGCTCTGCTGGGCGCTTCTGCGCCTCACTGTGAAGCCTCCCAACGCGGTGGAGTGTCTGAATATTTCCACTTTGTAGCTGAAGAAACCGAATTCAGGGAGGCTAAGTGACTTGTCCAGGCCTGACAGGCTTTAAAAACAATGACAACGATGACAGAGATGGGGGACGACTGAGGTCTTCTCTACCCAGAAATCTGCTTTCACCTGTGGCTGGCCTCGTTCAGTCATTCTCCACTCATTCTCATTGAGAGCCTACCACCATGCAAGTTATGTTTCTGTGCTTTCCAGCCCTGAAAGAAGATTCTTTCTTCATTAGCCAGCCCTGGGAGCTTGTTTGCTTGTATCTTCTTAATAAGGGCTGGCTTTTTAAAATGCAGAGGACACTTTCTGCTTCTCTTGCCATCCCTGCATCAGCCTAATCCAAACCACACCGACAACTGGACAGGGCTCCATGACCCAATTAAGAGCCGAGGCTACACTCTGGGGGGCTGTCGCCTTCAGGGGCTGCTCAGAGTCCTGGGGTGTCCTGCTGCCTACCCCGATGTTGGATGGCCCTGTACAGGCTGTGGGTGCGCACCCTGGTGCTTGTGACTCTTGGTCATGCCCTGGTTTCTGGATCCCCCAACCTTGCACAATTAGGACCTGGTTTATTTCTGCGGTGTCAGTAACCTTCCAGGATACAGAGGAGAATCCTTTTCCCTCCAGATTGGATTCCCTTTTGGATCCTTGGAAGGCCAGCCCAGAGTCCACTCTAGAGGGCTCCTCCTCACCCTATAAGGCTGTGCTGGCTCCTGGCAATGTCCAGGATGGGAGGACCGTGAACTAAACTGATGAACCCTTCACTCCACAGATTAACTCTTGAACTCCTGCTAGAACACACTGAACTCTGTTACATGCATGCAGGAGACACCTCAGCATGGTTTTAACTCAAGAAACCCTCCTTCTTCCAGGCTTCAGTGAGGGGATCCTGAAGAGGCCTGGCATCAAGTTAAAGCCAGAGCGGGTGAACCGGGAGTCAGGGCCGGCTGGAGGGAAGGGTATGAGCTGACGGGTGGCACATGGCCTGGATTTGCCCAAATACATCTTCCCTTCTGCCGGGCATGGCAGCCCCAGTGCCAGGCCATGCACACAGTAGGCAATTGGGGTGAACATCGTGAACCGATGCATGAAGCCAACCCTGTATGAAATCACTATCATTAGATCTACTTCTCTTAGGCGACAAAAAAAAAAGGGGCAGAAAACAGTTTCCATTAAAATGTGGCTGTTCTTGGAAAGGCAGGGGAGGGCTCTGGAGAACTCAAACCTTCTAATTAGCTCACTGACCCAGATTAGTGAGACTGTTACCATGGAAGGTACAGCAAGCGGATCCTGCGAGGCTGGTGGGACGGGGGTGGATGGGGCATGGTGAGCCCTGGGCAGCAGTAGGGGCATTTCCCGGAGTAAACCCCAGTGGAACAGCAGAAAGTGAGCCTCATTATAGGCTGAGGCCTCTACAGCACTTCCCAGAGGGGAAGGAGGCAGTCTGTACTGTCCTGGGAGGTAGGGGACACCATCTGAAAGGACACCATCAGGAGGGTGTTGCTCTAAAGGAGGGAGGCCTCACAGGGGGAGGGCTGCAAGGACTGAGCCACAAGGCTCTTGGCCCATTGGATCCTGGGCACCCCGGAGCTGGGGCCCGGGCAGTCACGCGCATCAGCCGCTCCTTCTTGCCAAGTAGCCACGAGTCTGGGCTGGGAGGAACGCCCCTTAAAGAGGAATGCCATGGGAGCTTCCCAACAGCACAGTGCAGGGAAACTGCTGTGTGAGCACTGTCAGGGACCAGCGTTTTGGCGGGAGGTGGTGATGGTCAGGAAAAGGACCACGTGCTACTTGCCAATTTATCCAGCATTTCCGAAAACAGCTCCTTGCCAGCAGAGTCGAAAATGAAGAGTTCCTACAATCAGAAAAGCAAGAAAGTCTCCACGTGGAAAAACCGCAAGCTACGAGTCAGTGGTATCACTCTCAGCTCACACTAGGCTTGTCTTAGGGGTGAAATACAGGCACCCAAATCTTCACACATGCTCTGTCCTTTCTCCCAGGCACGAGAGAAGATGACGGGGAAAGGAGCGAACTCCAGAGTCTTAGAGAGGCGGTACGACGGGTTCTCGCACCGACCAGCACTTTCTGTGTGGCGTCTCACCTCTTGTAACCCTGAGTGCAAAAATACCAGGAACAAGCTGACTTCCCACCTGGCAGAACAGAATGTTAAACAGGCCGGCGAGCGCTCTGGTTTCCAAAAGGTCATTCTGCACTTTGTTAACCAAATTGATTTTCAAATCTTAGAACAATTCTTTCTAAAGGAGGTCACTGAGTAGGCCTGGGGAAGGTGTTTAAAGTAGGACATTCTGTCACCCTTCTGGGATGGCTAAGGAGTGATGCAGACAGAGGGTGCGGGATGACCCTTCCTGCCCCGTCCAAACCTTCGCCAGCTCACGTGAGAGCCCCCAGGGCTGCTCCCCTAGGAAATCACCCCTCGGCTCCCCGCCAAGCTCCCGCCTGGCACTGGGTATTTCCTGGCTGGCCTCTGATCCCCAGCATACGCCGTCTGAACATCAGTGCCACGGTCTCTTTTGCATATTGGTTACCTGGGCACTCACCTTTCTCTTCGTCAGAAGTACTTATACTTTTTTTTTCTCAGACCTCTTTAGGAATCTGGTGAAAGCTACAAACCCTCTCTCTGGAAAAGTACACACATACATAACACCTTGCAATCCACTTTCAAGAGTCCCAGGTTCCCATACAGAGACTCAGGAACCTTGATAGTAGAGAACACGTTCTTTGAGGGCCAGGCCCATATCCTAGTCCTCCTTCCTTCCTCCTCCACCTCCTCAGTCCCTCCCCTGAATGCTTCCCGATTCTATTCCGAAACGCTCAGACAAGCCACAGCCTTGCACTACATCTCTCCTAGGGAGGGTGGTGTGACCACAGAGACCCTGGGCCCAGCTGGGGGAGCCCTGAGTTCCCTTGGGTAAAGGCATCACTCACCACACTGTCTCCCGTGTCAGGAACTGCCACTGTCTTCACCACCAAATCCATTCCTGTTGTCTGCCGAGGAACACCAAGAATGTTAGCATTGAGGGCCCCCAAAGCGGGAGCCTGTTACAGGAGGACACACAAGCACCCCGATCCCAGGGGGGCTACCTCCAGTGGAAGGGTTTGTTCTGGACTCATTCTGGTGGGAAGCAGCTCAGTGTGCAGAATTCAGAGAGGACCCACTAGTCCTCTCCACCTCCCTGCCCCGACATGAGCTGCTACACATGGTGGCCGAGTTGCTTGTGGCCAGTCTGCTCTGTAGCTGACCTCTCACCCTGGGCTAGTGGAAAAATCGATCTCTACATGGCCCTCCGAGCAGCCTCTCATCAGCTGTCTTAAGGCTTCTTCAGGGAACTTCGCAGTCACTCACTCATGGTGACTGAGCACTCCTCTTTAAGCCATGGCCAGGTCTCGACTCCCCAGCTCACCAAGGTGTAGCTCTTCTGGAAATGGGCTCCGTCACTGCGGAAGATCTGCGCCAGGGCGGTCTTGCCCACTGCTGGGTCTCCTGTGAGGTCAGAAAAGAAGAAAAAGAACGCCTCCGTTCTCATCCGACTTGAGACTCTCTCGCTGCAGAACATTAGTCTAGAAACCAAAAACTTCAGTGAGTTTTGAGAGATGTACTTGCCTCTCACAGGAACTTGTTCTGAGGCCGTGGGCAGGGCACAGGTCCGTGAGACTGATCTGCAAACCTCACAGCAGCCAGAGCACATTCCTGCATGGCTAAGCCTTTTATCCACGGGAACTGACCCAGAAGGCAACAGAGCTTACGGAGGGCTCTGGGGCCCTGGAAACGGAACTGACGCTCTTCCACTGAAACACGCCCTATGGGGGAAAAGCTGTCACTTCCAAACTGGAATTTACCTTGAAGTCTTGAAGGTAAAGAAGTGTGACTGGCACTGACAGGCAGACTCACCTGTTAACTGACCCAATCTGGGTTGACAGCTTCCACCTGAATGCTATTTTGGGTGGAGGGTCAGGGATGGAAGGGTCTCTGCATTTGTGGGAAGCAAGAAGTATGAGGCTATGTTCATCATCCTGAAATCTCTTTCCAAATGCTATGCTCCGTCTCCATCGCAGACTGCCCGTCTGTGACCTGAGGATTCATCTTCCCAGGGGCCTCTCCACCAATTCTATCTGCAATAGCAGTCACCTCCTCCAAGCTCGTCTCTCACCTACTGGCTTTATCTCCCTTTCCTCTGCTGCTCAACAGCCCCAGAAACTGGTCCCTCAGAACTAAAGGTTTATGTCGCAGTTTTCGGTCTCAGACCTGAGACTTTCACAAGATGGTTGGGCGCCATTTAATCGAGCGCTCCTCCTGTGCCCGTCACAGGTGCTGGAAGCTCTCCCTGCCCGTCTTTAATTTCCCTTTGCCCTCCCCATTTTCCGTCTCATGACTCTGCTGAGCCTCCTTTGATGCCGATTCTTTCCATGTTCTACCTCTTTTCCTCCTGAGTCTTACATGGACTTGCACTCCACTGTCCAGGCCCTGGCAGAACACGTGCTTTGCTCTTCTCATCCTCTGGATGCTTAGCAAAATCAGCACCGCACTCCGTGGCTTCCAGCTCGCATCACTTGGTACCGTCTCTTCACCTTTGCTTCCCACTTTACAGTCGGCTTCAACACTTCTTTCCTCAACTTCTCGACAGTCTGCCACTGTTCACTTTTCAGTTTTGACTTTTCCCACCTATAATTTTCTCTTGTAAGACAATTATTTCAATGCTTGTGTCATTTCATTTTATGTGAACTCCTCCAGGTTTGAGTGAGCTATTCAGGTCCTGCTTTTCTATTTGTCATCACTCCCTAGAAGGGAACCAACAAGTGCTGAGCCCCCCTCATGGACCTGTTCACACAATCCCATTCATTCCTTCTCCGCCAAGGTATCATTAACCTCACCTGACAGATGAAGAGACTGAGGCTCAGAGAGGCTGGGTAACTTGCCCAGGATTCCAACCTCATGCTCTTCCCAGGCCTTGCTCCTCTCCTAGAGCTCAGGGACCACTTCTGATCCTTTTCTTGTTTTGAGACGGAGTCTCTGTCACGCAGGCTGGAGTGCAGTGGCGTGATCTCGGCTCGCTGCAACCTCCACCTCCCGGGTTCAAGTGACTGTCCTGTCTTAGCCTCCTGAGTAGCTGGGACTACAGGTGCGCACCACCACGCCCAGCTAATTTTTGTATTTTTAGTATAGACGGGGTTTCACCACGTTGGCCGGCCTGGTCGTGAATTCTTGACCTTGGGTGATCTGCCTGCCTCTGCTTCCCAAAGTGCTGGGATTACAGGCATGAGTTCTGACCCATTTTTAATGCTGCCCCTCCAGGCCCTCCTCACCGCAGGCTTCCATGACATCTGGGGCAACCACAGCCTAGACCGTCACGGGGTACCCGTCCATCTCGGAGCAAACAGAGCGCGTCGCTTTCCTTCCTTGGGCCCTGACTGCGCCTGCCCTGCCGACTCCAGTTCTGCTCCTGAATCCAGCTGGAAATCGGCTCCTCCTGCTTATGAGATTCCTCACAGATTTGTTCTGGTTAATTTCATAAATCTTTCCTCTGACTGTCAGTCACAGTCACCAACACTTACAGGAAACCGCCTGTGTTGGCTATGAGGGCTCAGAAGCACAGGGAGGTGAAATAACTGATAAACACATTTGCAGAGCAACAGGATGACAAGTGCAAATTCAAATAGCACAAACTGAGAAGCAAGGCGTCTGGGGAGCATCGAGGAAAGAAATGAATGAGAAGGGTTCACTGGGGAAGGAGGCTTCCCTAGGGGCAAGGGCTGGGCCTAGGGGTGACAGCACGCAGGGCTCTGCAAGACCGAGAGGATGACGTCTGCAAGGGCACGATGTGAGGTCACCTGTGACCTCACAGTTGCCAAGGCCGATGGCCTTTTCTTGGTTCTCATCCTCCTTGACATCTCTGAAGGATGTGAGTCAGCCTGAAGCGACCCCTTCCTTCCCGAGTCCGGTCCCCATGGCCTCAGTGACCCTGCCCTGGCCTAGTTCTCCTGCCATCTGCCTGCCCCTATGCTCCCCGAGTGTAGGCATTCCCATAGGCCTGTTCTCGGTGGCGCTCTGCTCCCAGTCCACTCCATCCCACTGACTCTTTTCACCTTGACAGAGGGCAGGCTCTCCCTCCCAAGCTTTGTCTATATATCCAAAAACCCGTGTGCGTTGCCAGTTGCCATTAGAATGAAGGATCTGCCTCCAACCTCAGTCTGTCTACGGCCAAGCTCTGTCATGCCCTGGTCCTGAGTGGGTCGTCCCCCTCGCCCATGCTTTCTGTTCGTGATGCCACCATGTATTTTCATCGTCCCCAGATTCAACAGGTCACCTCTGACTGCTCCTCCTCCTTCCTCCTGTCTCCAGGCAGCCTCCCTTGCATTCCTCACATCCTTGGCTGAATCTCAGCCCATCTCTGCTCGGCCCTCCGTGCTGACCCCGCCGCCCCAGTTAGCTCAGACCTCACGGCTGGGTTTCTGTCTCAGCCTCAAGTCCTTCCGTGGTGTGCTGGGGAGGGGGCCTCTGCAGACACGTTTCTCCCTTGCTAGGAGCTTCCTGTTAGGCTTTGCCAATGGTAGTTCTGGAAGAAGAGGGGAAGGCCGGCGTGAGGGGAGAGGACGTTGCTCTTCCCGCCTGCTTCTCCTTTTTCTTAGCACTACCCTAGCAATGGCCTGCACCCCAGCAGCACTAACTGCTTCCGGTCTTGGTTTTTTTTTTGTGTGTGTGTGTTTCCCTACTCCTAGACCAGCCTTATTGTTGCCCCCAGAGGAACCAGCACCAGTGGGCAGTGCCCTCTTCTCAAAGATCCACACCTCGGCTCCCAGGGCCCCTCCTCCCTGCTTCTGGGCTGAGAGCCCCACATGCTTCCCTCTGCTTTCCCAGCCCGAGAGGCGGTGCTCCTTCCTGCAGTTACTACCCGTGCTGCCTCAGTCTCCCCCTTTTCCTCTTCCAGTCCTCCAGCACCTGTGTCATTAACATCCTACTGAAATCCTCACCACTGAAAGGCCGAATAGAGTTGCTGGTTTTTGCCTGGCCCCTGACTTACGTAGTCCTTGGTACCGGGAGTGATCTTAAAACACAGACCCTCCAGGATGGTTTGGAACTGATTTGGTATGTCTTGCCCTGAACACAGGGCTGGGCTCCTCCCAGTGGGAAATGGGTCCTGGTGCTCTGTGGCATGCGGCGGGTGACTGAACTCCTGAAGGTGCTGGCACCAGCCGGGCAGGGCCCCTTCTTCAGGGGTCCGGATCCCAGCTCCCTGGGGCTCTTCCAGCTTCTGACACCCCCGACCTCTGCCCGCCACTCTGCGTCATCCCAGTGCTGCCTTCTTGCTTCCTCAGTTCTCCACCGCCTGATGAACCGATTCCATATAATAAAATGTCTCCGCTGAAATGGCGACTGCGCTTTCTGTCTTCCTGACTGTGCCTCAACTGAAAACACTTCTCTCCTCTTCTTTCTCTCTCCCGGCTCTAATCCGCCCAGAGCGTGGCATCCACAGATGGACCCTCATAACACAGTGCCTCCATCCCTGGCAAACCTTCACACAAACCCCACTGAGGATTCCTTCATGGCCTACCCATCTCCACGGTCAGCCCTAACCCACCTTCCCACTCTCTCCCCAACAATCCCTTACCCCAAATCTGGGCTCTGCATTCCTGTTCTCCCAGTCCCTGAAAATTCCTCAAGGCCACCTCCTTCCAGGTACCCCTAGACCAAATTCAAATCCCGTCCATTCTCTGCAAGGAAATCTCAAATAATACCCTTCCTGCACAGCCTCTGAAGGCCATCTCTCCCTCCTTCGTCTTTATCTGTGTGGCTAATGTGGATCATTGCTCAGTGGCAGTGCAAGATGTGATGTCAGAGCAACCCTCCCAGGAGGCTCTATTACTATCTCCATGTATATCAAGAGGCAGAATATCACGGTACTTAAGGGCACAGACTGTGAAGCCAGATTCCAGCTCCATCACTTTCTAGCTGTGTGACTTTAAATCAGTGAGTTAACCTCTCTGTGCCTCAGCTGCAACACGTATAACACAGGATAATCACAGCACCTACCTTGCAGAATTGTTATGAGGATTTAATGAGTTAGTATGTACAGTGCCTGGCATAGATAAGTGCTATTTAAGTGTTTTTTAAAAAAGTAAATAAAATATAGATCAATGTCAAATGTTGTTTTCTCTCTTCTCCAGAACCAGAACAAGCAGCAGCTGTGCCTGGAGGTATTTCCCCACATCTGGCACACAAAGGGCATTTGCTTTGTGTTCGCTGTGTTACAACTTATCACGTGCATCTTAATTCTTCCTTGAATGCAACTGCTTCATGCTTGCATGCCCACTGCACCTTGCACGGTGACTCAGACACAGCAGGTGCCCAGTGAGTATCTGTTCAACACATTAACACTTGAACTGAACATCAGGTCCTTCAATGACTAGTTACGTGAGAGAAAAAACAGAATAACACAGTTTCAGCAGTAGGGCTGTGGGTCATGGATGGGAAAATAAAACCAATGGTGTGTGTGTGGCAGGGGTGGGTGGGGGGTGTCAAAGGGGGTTGATTTCTGGGCTGAGGTCTTTTGGCCCCTGGGAACTTTCAAGAGGAAATGCTGTGGAAGCCTTGAAGAGGCTGCAGATTGAGGCGCAGGCTGGAGTTCAGGAGCCATTAACTAGGCAGTGGCTGCATTCAGGTGAAAGAACTGCCCAAGGGAGTTGGGGTAAAGAAGGGCACAAAGAGGCCAGGCACGGTGGGTGGCTCATGCCTGTAATCCCAGCATTCTGGGAGGCTGAGGCGGGCGGTTCACTTGAGGTCTGGAGTTCGAGACCAGCCTGACCAACATGGCGAAACCCCATCTCTACTAAAAATACAAAAATTAACTGGGCATGGTGACATGTGCCTGTAACCCCAGCTGCATGGGAGGCTGAGTCAGGAGGCGGAAGTTGCGGTGAGCTAAGATTGTGCACCACTGCACTCCAGCCTGGGAGACAGAGTGAAATTACGTCAAAAGAAAAAAAAAAGGGCCGGGCACAGTGGCTCATGCCTGTAATCCTAGCACTTTGGGAGGCTGAGGCAGGCGGTTCACCTGAGGTCAGGAGTTCAAGACCAGCCTGGCTAACATGGTGAAACCCCGTCTCCACTAAAAATACAAAAAATTAGCTGGGCATGGTGGTGGATGCCTGTAATCCCAGCTACTCGGGAGGCTGAGGCAGGAGAATCGCTTGAACCCGGGAGGCGGAGGTTGCAGTGAGCTGAGATTGTGCCATTGCACTCCAGCCTGGGCTACGAGAGTGAAATTCCATCTTAAAAAAAAAAAAAAGAAAGAAAAAGGCCCAGAGGAGCACAGCTTGAGGACAGTGTAGCTTCGGCTAAAGCCCTGGAAATCAGACTAGGACCCAGGGTCTGGATCATACAGCTCTGCCGATTCCAGCTCTGTGACGCAAGGCAAATGTTCTCATTTTTCTGGGCCTCAGTTGCCTCATCTGTAAATGAAGATGGCAATAAGACCAATCCCCCAGGGTTGCCATGAGGATTCAGTGAGACCACCTGTACCGAGGGTCTAGCACCGAGCTGATGCACCCAAAGCGCTCATTAAGTTAGCTCCATCATGAAAACCGAATGTAAAAAGAACACAGAGAGAAGCCCATTTAAAAAAAAATGTAACTTCAGAAAATAATGTTCCCACCTTATCCATAAGGAAATTAAAGCTCAAAAAAGTGCTTTGTCCAAGATGACACAGCCAGTAAGAGGAACAGGCAAAATTACTTTTGTTACACAACACTGCCTCCTCTGGTGTTCTGGAAACTGGAGACTCTCCTGAGAACCATTAATTTCTTTTGCTCCAGTATGATTCAGTTACTACTGTCAGTCATCTTTCTGTGTGACCCTTTTATTTTCAAAGTATAAAAGCTATTAAAAATATCATAATTTATTCTCAGTCTGGAAGAGGGGAATTTTTTAAAAAAGAAATCTTTTTCTCTATATAATTTCTCACCACTTCTTTCCTGAGCTGGCCAGGGAAGCCTGGAAAGGTCACAGGTCTGAACAGAAACACGAGTTAAGAGTTTTGGAGTTGGGCAGATCGAGGGGCTGAAATCCTGCCTACGAGCTTCACTAGGGGTTGACCTTGGCTGACATCTCTCAGTGCTTCAGTAAGATCAGAACAATCCAGTACCTGGCCAGGTGCGGTGGCGCACGCCTGCAATCCCAACACTTTGCGAGGCTGAGGCGGGCGGATCGCCTGAGGTCAGGAGTTCGAGACCAGTCTGGCCAACATGGTGAAACCCCGTCTCTATTCAAAATACAAAAAAAAAAAAAAAATTAGCCGGGCATGGTGGTGTGTGCCTGTAATCCCAGCTACTCAGGAGGCTGAGGCAGGGGAATTGCTTGAACCAGGGAGGTGGAGGTTGCAGTGAGCCGAGATCGTGCCACTGCCCTCCAACCTGGGTGACAGCGTGAGACTCTGTCTCAAAAAAAAAACAAACAAAAAAGAACAATCCAGTACCTAGCCCAGTGTGCTATGGTGAGACGATTACACGAAATATGTGTGCCTCACATGCAGTAAGGACTCAGTAGCATGCATATGTGTTTCGTAGTCTATAATCCAAGCTATTGTTTTTCTAAATGTGCAGAGTGATACAAGGGGCACACTACAAATGTGCATGCCATATATTCATCCATTCTGAAAGTATTTATTGAGTACCCACTATGTTCCAGGCATTGTTCTGGATGCTTGGGATGTATCAGTCAACAAAACAAAGATTCCTGACTTTGGGAGTCTCAACATTTATGCCCTTCTTGGAAAGGGGCAGCACAGTAACTTTGGGTCTTAAAGACAACACACAAGTGCCTTTTGCAAACTCTGGTCACTACACTCAGGTCACCGTTATCAGAGGGGGTGAGGTCAGGGAAAAAAAATCCCATAGTAAAGACTACCAAAGTCACTGATGCCTAACTTTGGGGTACAGTAAATGTTTAGCTAAAGCACTCAAGGTTTGCTTAAGTTTTGTTTGTTTTGTTTTAACAAGTCTGCTCCTCTAGAGTTTTAACTAGTGATTTTTTAACGAGTCAGCTCAACTGGTAAAGGTGGTCTCAGAGTATGTGACAGGGAGCAGGGGGAAATCCACCGGAGCTGCGAAGTGCCCTGGAAGATCATTCTTCCGCGCCTAATGTAACTTACTGTATCAGTAATTGCTGTAACTCGCCTTCGGCAGAGAGAAAGGAAAAGAAGGTAGGCAATTTAGGTGAACAAAAGCTTTGGATGAATTATGAAGGCTCTGGACTCCAGAGACCACCGTATTCAAGCGCAAATTTTTAGACTCACCTGCCAGGATGCATTTGGCTGCCAGCTTCACCATGGTAACCAACACTCCCGCGAGCCGTACCCAGAGCACAAGAGCGGCTGCTAGAGGCTTCGGGCCCTGGGCTGGCCTGGGACGGGAAGGTGGGGAGGGCTGATCTCAAGGGCCAGTGGCCGCGACGGGACTGGGGATGACCAAGCCCGGCCCTTCTGGGCTGAGGGCGAAAATCGGGCGCTGGGGGCGGGTGGGCAGGGGAGGGCTCCAGGTGGGCCCGGCTCGAGGCCCGACACGGCAGTCTGAAAAGGTGCAAGAGAGCGGACACGGTCTGTGCTCCCTGCCCAGCCCCTCAGCACAGCCCTACCCAGCGGGATCAGGGAAAGACGACCCGGCTCTCCTCCTGCCACAAGTACAGCACCTAATGCACTCTCTAGGTAACCATAGCCCACCTGCCCCGCCTCCTCCTCCTCGCTGACCCTCGATTGGCTGCCGCCAAAAGCTCTCACCCTCGAGGGCTCCAAAAACCCAATGGGAGTAAGGAGTTGGGATAACAGCCTTTTCTTGAGATGCAACTCGTAGGATTATCTGTTCTTCAAGTTCATTCTGCTTGACGAGTGGTTGCTATTGACGTCAGTCAGCTTTATATCCCGCCCCCACTGCGCCCCAGAGTCCCGAGATAAAGAAGCCTCCACGTCAAGCAGCCAGAAGCGGTGATAAAAGAAGCTTTCTGATTGGTCAGAGTCTGGCTTGACCCGTCTTCGGGTTGAATGGGGATTCGCCACTCCCGCTGTCCTTCTAGAAGTGGGTTCGCCTACAAAGGGGCAGGTTGGGCGCCAGACAGTCTGGAGTGGCGCCTGCGCAGTGGGCCAGGTCGCGGCGTAGAGGCCGTTCTGACTTTGTTTGACTTCGCAGCGGTTCTGCCGGTTTCCCCGGTTCCCGGGTTCTGCACAACGCTGCTATGACAGTGCATCGAGAAGTTCAGTCCTTGCCCCGCATCCCGCAGGGAAATGTAATTTTTAAAGCCCAAAAATGTTATGAGCTTTAAAATCTAAAATATGAAAGTGTTTAAAGTGATGTTTGTGAACAAAGGGAGAACAAGTACACTTTGATGGGGCTGAGCGGTGAGACTTGGAAACTTGAGGTCGTATTTTCCTCTTAGTCCATTTACTCTCTGCAAAAGGAGAATGCATCACTCACCTCGTTGCCCATCACCCAGGGAGGCTCTCTGTGCGCATTTACCGGGTTGGGGGTGCCTCTTCCACGTGGTTGGGGGTCAAAGACCTAAATCACTGCCATCTCCCTGACCTGGGCAAGTCATCTCATCCCTCAGTCTCTCAGGATGGGCCTAGGAGAACCTGCCTCGTGGGGTGATTGTGGGGATGGAAGGAGAGAAACTTGTAAGTGCCTGGGACATAGTAAGTGCATACATGATTGTGGGGTGGATGGGAGAGCGGAAGCTTATCTGGACAGATTTGGTTTATCATCACTGTCATTGGTTGGCCGAATGTACCCCCTGTTGTCACTCCTTTGAGGCCCCTGGGATCTCTGATGGCTGACGCTGAAGGGAAGAGCAGCCTCTCAGCAAAGGTACCTGCCTGAAAGTTCCACATTCCCTCCAGACGCCTAGAACATTCCACCTCTCTGCCACTCTCCATCTCAGGGTGGCCGCCAGCCTTGTGTTGGGGAATAAACACACACTCTATGAATGACTGATGGTTTCAGCTGCAAATCCAGAGTAAATGCAAGTTGTCTGAAATGTTCTTTCCTTGGAGTTCATTCCTGGTGTTACAGTAAAGGTCTGTTTCTCCTTCATTCTCCGTAACTGCTTTTCTTCTTTGGTGACATCACGTGAGTCGTCTCAGACACCCCAGGTCCGGTGAGCAAAAAGCTTCTTTCTGGTCTTCTGCCTCCCTCTTGCCAGCTCCCCTCCAGGTCAACCTGTTCACCATGAGTAACCCTGTTAATCCCATAAGGGGCCCCATTCAGTGCGTCACCCTCCTGAGGCAGCTCCACTTAGCTAAGACACAGACACACATCGGGGCAGCCTCTGAAGCCTCCGTTCCTTCATTTTGCAAGGTGGGTAATGACAGAGCAGGGACATCGCCAACTTGGAGAAGCGCCGCCATTTTAAAGTTCCCCTTGATCAGAAACTGCCTAAGTCCAACCCAAAGGTCATCAACCTAAGGGCTAATGTCAAAATGACCATAAACCACAAATGACATCTCCAATCAGAAACATTACAACCCTAAGATAAACCGCTCCCCCCTCCTCCACCAGAAACATGCAACCCCATAAGCCCTCTTGGTGACTCCAACAGATGCTCATGTTGAGAACTGCTTTTCTTAGCTAATGCCAGAACCCACCTTTATCTACTCTGTTGGGCCATTTTACTGTTTCTCAAGCTCTTCGGGAACGTTCCCACCTCAGGGTCTTTGTACGCACTGTTCCCAATGAAACTGTATGATTTTCCTTCATGCTCTTCGGATCTCAGCTCAAATGTCATGCCTTCGGGGAGCCCTCCCAAACACACAATTTAAGCATCGCCCCCAATCTGTCAGTCTCAATCTCCTTGACTTACTTTACTTTCTTTGTAGCGTTCACTACTGCCAGAGATTACACAGTCTGTCCCTCTGTATCCGCGGGGGATTGGGAACCACAGATATCAAAATCCGGGGCTACTCAAGTTCCCTATATAAAATGGTGTAATATTTGCACAAAACCTACACACATCCTCCTGTATACTTTAAGTCACCTCTAGATTACTTCCAGTAACTAATAAAATGGAAATACTATGGAAATATTGGTATACTGTATTTTATTTGTATTATTTTTTATTGTTGCTTTTTTTAAATTTTTCTTTTCCCCAGATGTTTGCAACGTGCAGTTGGTTGAATCCAGAGATGTGGAACCCGTGGATGCAGAGGGCCACCTATATTCCATATTTATTAGTTTATTTGTATGGTATCTGTCACCCTCCACTAGAAGGTAATCTTCATGAGAACTGACACTTGGTCTCTTTTGTTCACCCAGTATCTAGGACAGTCCCCAGCATGGTGAGGCACCCGGTAAATACTTTTGAATGAATGAATGACTCTCATAGACTTTACCCTTCCAGTTGTGTATTCATTCATTCAATAAGCACCAACTCTTGAATACCAATTTTTGGGCAGGCAATGGGCTTACTGCTGGGAGGTGTGCAATGACCATTCATATGGGGTGACCTGATCCTGGGTCCTCTCCCACCCCCAGCCTGCACCCCTAGTTACACCCATATGTTCTGTGGAAGAGGAAGGGTTAACAGTCCTGCTTCCCAAAGCCAGGGACTAGACTGTTGGGGCTGATTACCAGGGCTTTGGGTAAGAGGGGAGTGGAGGGGCAGCTGCTGACAAGTTGTTCCCAGGAATTGTTCAATCATCCTGGGGCTGAACACGTCCAGACATCCCTGAAGAGCAGCATGCGGATGAGCTGCGGCTCCCTGCCGGGGACAGCAGCAACCTTCCACGCACAGCGCCAGGGCTGATCATCCGCACTGCAGGGCCCAAGCCCCTTCGCCACTGTGCTGTGACAGCCAGGGGGTTCTCCTGCTGCCTGGGCCCCGCCACAGCCCTGTCATTCACAGGGTGTAGTAGCAGAATTGTTGGATGCAATCCAACAGTTGGGTAAATAGGAGGTTTTAGGGGAAATGAAATAATTGAGAGTTATTCTGCATGAATTCTCAAGAAGAATACCTTTCACACATTAAAGCAGATTTGCTCAAATGCCCTCATGTCAGAGGCAATGCCAAAAAGAGAGTGCTAGTAGATTTGTAGAAATTTTATGTATTTAGATCAGGGTTTCCCTACCTCGGTACTATTGATACTTAGGGGTGAAGTGTTCTTAGTTATGGGGGCTGTCCTGAGCAATATAGATGTTTGACAGCATCTCTGTCCTCTGCCCACTAGATACCAGGGCAAGCTCCCTTGCTGAGACCACCAAAATTGTCCCGGGACATTGCCAAATGACAATCTTCCACGGATGAGAAGCACTGATTTAGATGTATGAACCCACTGAATAAAGGATATTGACTTTGCACTTGAAATCTGCAAGACCATGGGACTCGGGCTTCCTGGGCTTGAATCCTTGTCTTGCCACCTCTCCTCTGTGTCTCAGTCTCCTCCCATCTGCTCCGGTAGGCGCTTTGAGGCTTAGAAGAGTCGCCACATGCAAGGGGTCCCCAGCACTCCTGACACGTGGTGAGACTCAGGGAGCACCGGTTCTGATGAACAGCCACTGCGCTGGCCATGACTCCCTGGAGGGGGATTTATAATGCGGTGGTGCAGTTCTGTTTTACAATTTCCTATAATGCACTGTCGCATCTGGTGCACTGCCTTCACTTGGTAATGACCTTTGCTGTTCTTTTTTCCACTGTTCACGTGGGCCTGGTTGTTTATGTCTCCGCTGATGCAGTGCTTGGCGGTGGCCATCTCAATAAAGGGCAGAGGAAATGGGACTGACTCACCTTCTGTGCGCCTGGAATGCAAAGTGGAGGCCTGCGCTGTGGCCTCGGCGGGGCACGGAGGCCGCGATGTCCTGATTCTGTCAGCAGGGGGCAGCAGCAGCCGGGAAAATACCTGCTGCAGGAGGGCGGGAGGGCTGCCGTCTTTTGATCTACTTTGCTGCCGCTTTTATTTAAAGTTGAGCAAATCATCCCTCCAGAGCCACCCGGAAGCCCCCTTTCAAAGCCCGAGATACTCCATCTGCAGAAGCCAAGAGCTGCTTTTCCAGAACGTGCCACGTTAGTGCATCGCTGTCCATTTGCTCGCCAACCGAGAATGAGAGGCTGAGACATCCCTTGGGCGCCTCCCTTTGAGGCACAGTGCTTTGATTTACATCCCAGAGCCCAGAGCTCCTGAGTCCTGCTGGAGGGTTCTTCTCGCACCTGCCGCCGTCCCTCGCTACCCACTTTCCACACTCCACGCATAAAGCCTGTGTGGTTATGTTCAAGGAGGGCCAAGGAATTCCGGGTGCCTCAGGCTGGAGCTATGTCAAATTCTGCTAGAGACAAAGTTGCGTGGGTCCCTGACTCTCTACCCTTTTATTCCCTTCCCCAGTCCCCACTCCATATAACACCCTGTAGCTGCACGACAGCTTTTCTCAGCTCAAACATCATTTGCCCTCCACATCCTGCACACTCTGGACACCAGTGGCAGTCACCACCACTTGTCGTTACTGGCGGGGCACACTATGCAGGCTCTGGAGCCAGCCAGACCCCTGGGGTTCAAATCCCAGCTCCACCGCTTCCTTGTTGTGTAACCTTGGGCAGCTGACTACACTTCTCTGTCCTTGTTTCCTCCCATGTGGAATGGGAGCATGAATAGATCCCTGGTCCCGGGGTTTTGTAGTGGAGATTAAATGACTGGCCAGAGCAAGCCTCTTCTACCTACTGGTGCAAATCTTTGAGGAAGGACCACGTTTCCTTGGCAGCCGTCATATCCCGCTGCCTGGTTGATAGTAGGAATTCTGTAAATATGAGTCAGAAAGACTGCACTTTAGTGTGGGTCTCTGTAGGAATCATTATCTTAACCCACTGGTTCTCAAGTTCTCAAACTGAGCCGCTCGTGATACCAGTTAATAACATGCTAATAACAGCCAGGCCGGGTGCGGTGGCTCATGCCTATAATCCTAGCGTTTTGGGAGGCTGACGTGGGTGGATCACCTGAGGTCAGGAGTTTGAGACCAGCCTGACCAATACAGAGAAACCCCGTCTCTACTAAAAATACAAAAATTTGCCGGGTGTGGTGGCGGGTGCCTGTAGTCCCAGCTGCTCAGGAGGCTGAGGCAGGAGAATCACTTGAACCCAGAAGGTGGAGGTTGCAGTGAGCTGAGATCGCGCCACTGCACTCCTGCCTGGGTGACAAGTGAGACTGTCTCAAAAAAAAAAAAAAAATCACTCATGGCTGGGTGGTCAAGTCCAATGCCGGGCTTTAGGACAGGGGACACTTTGCACTTACTATGTGGCAAGCCTGGAATAAGCACTTAAGCCTCATGGTAACTGCATGATGTGGGGACTATCATTATGCCCATTCTACAGATGAGGAAACTGAGGCACAGGGAAGTTCAGCAATATACTAGCCATGAACCCACCTTCTTAGCCACTGGCCACACTATCTCTGATGGAACATCTCTGCAGAGGTGGCACAGCCTCTGCTACCTCCTGCCATTCCTTTGCCTTGCTTGGAGATCCCTCTTCTCCTGCTTCTCTTCCTGCTCCTCCCCCCTCCACTGGGCTTTCTCCCTACCTTGGAGGCTTCTTTGCTCCCCACTCCTGAAGCGGCTCCCCTAGGGCTCATCCTGACCCTCCCTTCCCTCCAGGGGCTTCCTGGTAAGCACTTTCTCTGTGACTTGACAGACAGCAGGCCACTCGATATGGCTGCGCTTGGGACCATAATACCTGTAACCTCCCTCTTCTTTAAAGAGTTACCACAGGGGTCAAAACTGACACCACGTAATGCCTAAGACATGCTTTGCAAACTGTTAAATGCTGGACAAAGGTAACAGCTGTCACGGCTACCATGATCAGCTCCGTTCAGAAGTTGGTTCCCTCATCGTCTCCTCCAAACATTTTTGGCACAAGTTGTCAGCACCCAAATATGGCATCTGGGAGCTGGAATTCAGCAGCCTTCTAACAGGTTGTGAAAATATCCATTAGATGTTCAGGCTACAAAGCTCTGGGGTGGGGGGGGCTTTCTCCAATGGAACTGCAGGGGAAACACAGGTTGGCCGAGAGAAGAGCATTATCCGACTGGGCCAGTGGGGCGGGACTCCAGGCTGCCTCCTGAGCCTCTTGGAGCTGTAAACAGGCGTGATTGTTTTGGCAGGAGGCATCCCACTGTCAAAGAGGAAGCTGATGAGTTGCAGAGCAACCCAGACGCTTTCAACTTCTTCCACTCAAGGGTGGTGTGCTCAGTGGTACGAGCACCCGGTAGAGGGACAGGAGGGCAGACATTTAAGTCAACAGATCTGAGTTTAAAGTCTAAGCAAAAAACGTGTCTGTGGTCCACTCTCAGTATCCCCATCTCCCTTGCTGGGAAAGATTTTGAACATCCTACCAACTTAATCATTGTTGGGGAAAACACAGTTTTGGGATATGCTGAGCTGGAGAGTGAGTCCTGAATTGTGTAAAATACTCCCCGACTGCTGGACTTCACCTGGTCTGGTAACTCTTACCTGGGCTCCATCCATTTTCCAGAGGAGGAAACTGAGGCTCAGCTAAATGCACCAAATGACACGTGGACACGAAATAGCTAATAAGAAGGACTGAGACGAGAACTGAAATCTTCTCTCTCCAAACCTGACCCCCTTGGCTTACTGGCTTGGTGACCTCGGGAGAGCTCGTGAACTTCTCTGAGCTTCTGTTTCCTTATCTGTGAAGTGGGGCTGATGTTAAGACCTATCCCTGAGAGCTGTGAGGGTTCAATGGGATTCTACACGGACACCACTTGGCCCAGCCGAAGAGTAAACACTGGGTAATGCTCCCCGTTATTACTACTTTAGGGCACACAGTTGTTACATAAATAGAGGAGTGGATGAATAAATAAAAACACTCTTATCTCTACCAGGGACTGGAAGCTTTCTTTGTAAGAAGCCCATGAACTGTAGGCAATTTCCTTTTGATGACAATAAAATGCCCACTGAAGCAGTTTATGGTGGCAGAAGAATTGGGCCTCGCTTCCTCTCTGATTCACATTCTTGAAGATCTTTCCAAATGCAGAGAAAGGGCTGGCCCCAGATCATCCGAGATGGTCTCTCTGGTGATGCTGACAAGGTGACGTTTTGGATGATTATGCAAGAAACCTTCCAAGAACTGACCCTCTGCTCCAGCAAAAAGCTTTGAATTTTGCAAAACTGTCGGAGCATAGCAATTTCTCATCTGGCGCTGGCTCACCCGGTGAGCTTTGCAGGCATCCCAGAATTGTCTCTGAAACACTCTGCCCAGCCCATTGCCCTCTGCTCACTCCTCGAGAATTAACAGATGTGAGCGCTAGAGGAGAGGGTGACAAGTGGCCCGAGACCTGGAAAAGCCGGGGTGGTAAGAGCGGGGCGCAGGCTTCTTGCTGGAGCGAATCCAAGGCGGCCCTGCCGGCTCCCTGGTGAATACAGAGAGCATCAGAGCACGCTCTGTTTCCACAGCACGATGTTCAAGGGCCTGGTCCCCTGCCACATTCGCTCTGGGCTGCGGAGAGCTGGCTGCTTTCTAGTTTGTGTCCCTGAATACTGCACGTGCATCGGGACTGTGGTGCAAATAACCCCACAGGATAGACCAGTTTAGCTAGGGCTCTGGGATTACATAAACCACATATAATCCCCAACTCCAACACTGCCTTGGTGGGGCTTCCCCAGTAGCCAACCCACAGCAAGGACTAGAGTACAAGTGGTTTATTGTAAAGTGACTCCCAAAGCACCTCCAGGGGAGTGGACAAGTGAGAGAGGGAGAAGGAGGAAGGCGGAAGGGGGAATGAATGAACCCACCACCACCACCTGTGGTCTACAGAGGTTCAGGCCTGCCCGGGCTCGGGAGACTGCCTGGAGCTGACGTCAGATCATCCTGGTAGAGGGGAGGAAGTTGGTGTGTTCTGATCCAGCTCACTGTTCTGTGTTGGTCGAGGGCTGCGTGGGGCACTGCTCTCGGGCACTTCTGTCTTGGCCTGTGCAGGGGCTGAGTGGGCTCCCACAGCCCTTGGACAAGAGACTTAGGTCTTCAGGGCGAGGGGGATAGGGGTGCAGGCCCCCCAGTATCTGGGATATGAGATCCATCACCCAGGCTTGGATGGAAAGTATATTCAACGGAGGAAGTGCTCAAGGCATGAGGCGATTACTATTACAGTCTGCTACTCATGTGTCTGGAAGGGCCTCTTGATGTGGACTAAAATAACACAGAGTAGCAGCAACAAAAGGGAGACAGTGGGGAACAGAGAACAGCCCTGTGAGGGAGGTGTGATTATGACCTGTAAGAGTTAAAGAAAGGGGAAAGAAACATGAAAAGTGGCTCAACAGTTAAATGCAAGTTTATTTTGGAGGATGAACCTTAGAGGGGCTTCTGGCCGATTTTGGTCAGGAGCACTCTCTCTTACACAGACTAAGAGTATTTAAGAGTATTAAGGGTTTAAGAGCAAGAGCATTGTGGAACTTTCCAGAGAGATAGTAAACACTTATATGGTGAATTCTGTCCCCCTTGGACAGAATTCCAAGTCCCATGGACCCAAGGGCCTTCTATACATTTCTGTGACTGAAAGTCAGTTGAATGACTGAGAGTCACTAGGTTTAAGGTGGTCAGAGAATTTTGGAGCCATGGGGGCTTCTGAGCAATTTGAGTTCTCCCATCTCTGAGCACCTCTGATAGCCACAGCTGGCCTATGTTGAGCACAGACTCAATGCTGACCTTTCTTTTCTTTCTTTCTCTCTCTCTTTTCTTTTCTGTTTTTCTTTTTCTTTTCTTTTCTTTTTTTTTTTTTGAGACAGAGTTTCACTCTTGTTGCCCAGGCTGGAGTGCAATGGCGTGATCTCGGCTCACTGCAACCTCCGCCTCCTGGGTTCAAGTGATTTTCCTGTCTCAGCCTCCCAAGTAGCCGGGACTATGGGCCCACGTCACCACGCCCAGCTAATTTTTGTATTTTTAGTAGAGATGGAGTTTCACCATGTTGGCCAGGCTGGTCTCGAACTCCTGACCTCAGGAGATCTGCCTGCCTCAGCCTCCCAAAGTACTGGGATTACAGGCATGAGCCACTGCACCCAGTTGGCCCTTTTCTTGCTTAACGTGAGAACGATCTGTCTTTCAAATACCCAACTTAGATGCCACGTCTTCTATGGTACCTTTTTTTATTTTTTTTAGAGACACAGGATCTCCCGATGTTGTCCAGGCTGGACTCAAACTTGTGGGCTCATGCGATCCTCCCACCTCTGCCTCTGGAGGAGCTGGGTCTACAGGTGGATGCCAACGTACCCTGTATGGCACCTTTTTCTGCCTGTATTGGTTCCTCAGGGCTGTTGTAACAAGTTACTATAAACTAGGTGACTTAAAAGGACAGAGATTTATTCTTCCATGTTTCTGGAGGCCTGAGATCCAGGCATCAGCAGGCCCCCTGTGAAGGTTCTGGGAACACTCTCTCCTTGCCTCTTCTGGCCGCTGGTCTCTGGCTGTGGCAGCATCACCCCAGCCTCTGCCTCCACCTCTGCCTTCACTGGGCTTTCTTCTCTGGGCCTCTGCCTGTCTTCTCATTTTCTGTCTCTTTTAAGGACACCTGTCATTGGATTTAGGGCCCACCCTAATCTAGGATCTCATCTCGTGATCCTTACCTTAATTACATCTGCAAAGACCCTTATTCTGACTAAGGGCACGATCCGAGGCTCCAGAGGACCTATCTTTTGGGGAGTGCTATTCAACCCACTGCACTACGTGTTGTAAATTTTCTTTGATTTCTACAGCATTGGTTAGAATTAAGTCTGTTTCAGGTACAGACTGCAGCAACTTAACCAAACAGGGGCCTGTTTTCCTCCTGTCACAGGCACTCTTTTTCATTGTTGTTGTTTTTGTTTGTTTTTTGAGACAGAGTCTTGCTCTGTCGCCGGGGCTGGGGTGCAGTGGTGCGATCTCGGCTCACTGCAACCTCCGCCTCCTGGGTTCAAGTGATTCTCCTGCCTCAGCCTCCTGAGTAGCTGGGATTACAGGTGTGCACCATCACACCTGGCTAATTTTTGTATTTTTAGTAGAAATGGGTTTCACCATGTTGGTCAGGCCGGTCTCGAACTCCTGGGCTCAAGTGATCTGCCCACCTTGGCCTCCCAAAGTGCTGAGATTATGGGCACGAGCCGCTCTTAGGCTGGCAGCTTGCAGGCCAGCGGGAGGGCTTTAAGGAGCCATCAGGGACCCAGGCTTCTCCTGGACTTCTAATGCCACCGTCATCAGCTACAATTTTAGTTTCTGTGGTTGTAAGAAGGCAGCTCCATCTCTGGGCACCAAGGCTGCATCCTAGACATGGCAAAGGAGGAAGGCCAAGGCCAGAGGCTAAGAGGTTCTGCTTCTCCAGAAGCTTCCATGCAAACCCCACCCAGGGTTGTCTGTGGACACCCATAGACCAAAACTGTGTCCTCTGATCAGGGGAATATTTTCCACAGGGCACATTGCTGCCCTGCCTCTAAATGGGTTTCTGATGGAAAGAAAGAGGTGAGAATTAGTGGTGAGTAGGCAACAGTGATGATCACTGGGTAATCATATATAATGTCACCTATAAGAAACTAAACTCCACAGCATATGCATGTCCCCAGGTCACTACAGAAGAGCCTCAGTATTTTAAAGGACACGCGATAGTATGTTTGTAGATGCCCATCATGTTTCTCAACCTCTGCCCTTCTGCGTTGCTGCAGCCAGTCGCCTGTCTGCACGTCGCCTGTCTGCACACCGCCGCCTGTCTGCACACTGCTGTCTGACCCTGAGGGAGGCTGGGGTCTGGTGTGGGCACTAAGGTATGCCCAGAGGAGCGGCATCAGGAGCAGCAGCTGGTGGTGATGCCACCACCAGGAGACACCATCAGAGCCAGGAGGTGGCAGGCACACTGCAGGGACAGCCGCCCAGGCAGAGCAGCCCACAGGAGGGACGTGAACTGCAAGCTCATCTCCTCTGAACCCAGTGACATCAGCCTATCAGAGCCTTAACTCCGCTGGCATTCTGAACCCTGGGTCAGGTCAGGAAGCAGAAAATAAAAACGGCCTGGAAACTTCTCTGCCTCTTTAGGAAGTGGCACTTTCTTTGGATCCATCCGTGTGACACCTGTGCTCAGTAGATGTCTGGTGAATGATTGATTCGACAAGGTAACAAGGTGCCAGCAGGAGGCTAAATGGGTTTTTAATGACCTGTAAATCATCATCTCAGATCACAGCGTCTCTGAGTTGGGAGGAACGTGTTGTCTAGGGGACATGTTGTCTCATCTCCGTTTGCATGCCTCTCATGTCGGGATGCTCACTGCCTTGCAGAGCAGCCGGTATTACTGCTCTGCAGCTCTGAGGGTAGACAGGGCTTCCTCAGGTTTAGTCAAGAGCCATTGCCTTCTCAATCTCACTAGTTCATCCTGATTTTGTGCCCACAGAATCACACAAAATAAACCCAGTTATTCTTCAGACTCCACTCCCTGCCCCTAATTATAGAAAGGCATAATTTTCTCCGTATGTAGGTGCTTTGCGTTCCGTTTTGCTTTGTTTTCTGTGTTTATTTACTCAACAAAGCTGTATTAAGCACCTCCTTTGTGCCAGGGACTGTATGAAGTGCTGGGGTTACAATGGTGAAGGATTCCAGCTCGCAGGAAACCTAAGAATCAAACGGGGAAGATAGGTGAGGACAATGATGGTTGCGGTGAAATTCACATGACACACAATTAACCATTTTAAAGTGTACAAGTCAGTGGCATTCAGCGTGTTCACAATCTTGTGTAACCACCAACTCTGGCTTCAAAACTTGTCACCACCCCAGAATGCACCCATTAAATAATCACTCCCCATTCTCTGCTTCCCGATCTCCTGGAAACCACTAATGTGTCTTCTCTCTCTACGGTCTAACCTATTCTGGATATTTCAAATATTTATGTATTTACTTGTTTTCTTTATTTATTTTTTTGAAGACCAAGTCTCGCTCTGTCGCCAGGCTGGAGTGCAATGGCACGATCTCGGCTCACTGCAACCTCTGCCTCCTGGGTTCAAGCGATTCTCCTGCCTCAACCTCCCTCGTAGCTGGGACTACAGGCATGAGCCACCACGCCCAGCTAATTTTTGTATTTTTGGGAGAGACGGGTTTCATCATGTTGGCCAGGCTGGTCTCGAACTCCTGACCTCAAGTGATCCACCCGCCTCGGACTCCCAAAGTGCTGGGATTACAGGTGTGAGCCACTGTGCTCAGCCCTGGATATTTCATATAAAAGGAATCTTCTATCATGTCATCTTTTGTGGCTGACTTCTTTCACATAGCATAATGTTTTCAAGGTTTACCCAAGTTGTAGCATGTATCAATACTCTATTCTTTTTTATGGTTAAAAATATTCCATTGTATGGTATGTCACATTTTGATTATCCATTTATCCATTGATGGATGTGTGGGTTGCTTTCACCTTTGGCTATTATGAATAATTGTTGCTATAAATATTTGTATACAAGCCCAGGCCCGGTGGCTTACGTCTGTAATCCCAGTGCTTTGGGAGGCCAAGGCTGGTGGATCACCTGAAGTCAGGATTTCAAGACCAGACTGGCTAACACGGTGAAACCCCGTCTCTACTAAAAATACAAAAATCAGCTGGGCGTGGTGGTGTATGCCTGTAATCCCAGCTACTCGGGAGGCTGAGGCAGGAGAATCGCTTGAACCTGGGAGGCAGAGGTTGCAGTGAGCCGAGATCGCACCACTGCACTCCAGCATGGGTGACAGAGCAAGACTCTGTCTCAAAAAAACAAAAACAAACCAAAAATATTTGTATCTAAGTTTCTGTGTGGATGTTTTTTCATTTCTCTTGGATATGCACATAGGAATGGAATTTCTGGAACATAGAGAAACTCATGTCCTAGAAACTTGTGTCCTCTTTTTTTTTTTTTTTTTTTTTTGAGACAGAGTCTCGCTCTGTTGCCTAGGCTGGAGTGTGGTGGTGCGATCTCAGCTCACTGCAACCTCCACCTCCCGGGTTCAAGTGATTTTCCTGCCTCAGTCTCCTGAGTAGCTGGGACTAAAGATGTGTGCCACCACACCCTGGCTAATTTTTTGTATTTTTGGTAGAGACGGGGTTTCGCCATGTTAGCCAGGAAGGTCTCTATCTCCTGATGTGATCCACCCGCCTTGGCCTCCCAAAGTGCTGGGATTACAGGCGTGAGCCACTGCACCTGGCATTTTAACTTTTTAAGAAATGGCCAAACTGTTTTTCACAGTGACTGCACCACTTTATGCTGTCACCAGCAATATATGAGGGTACCAATTTCTCAGCATCCTTGCCAACACTTCTTATTTTCATGTTTTTGGATGATAGCCATCCTGGTGAGTATACGGGCACCTCATTGTGATTTTGCTGTGCATCTCCTTAATTGCAAATGGTGCTGAGCATCTTCTCACATGCCTGGTGGCCATTTGTATATCATGTTTGGAGAAATGTCTCTTCAAGTCCTTTGCCCACTTTTTAATTGGGTTGCATGATGGTTAGTTTCATGTGTCAATTTGACTGGGCCACAGGGTGCCCAGATGTTTGATGAAACATTCTCTCGGGTGATTCTGTGAGGGTGCTTGGGGGTGAGTTCATGTTTAAATTAACTGAATAAAGTGATTGCCCTCCTTAATGTGGGTGAGACTCATCCAATTAGTTTAAGGCCTGAATGGAACAAAAAGGCTGACCCTCCTCCAAGGAAAAGAAAATTTCTTTCACTGCCTTCAGCCTGGGACATTGGCTTTTTTCCTGCCTCTGGACTCAGAAGCTACACCATCAGCTCTCCCGGGCCTCCAGCTTGCCGATTCATCCTGCAGATGCTGGATCTTGTTCATCTCCCTAATTGTGTAAGCCAGTTCCTTACAATACATTTTTTTAAAAAGTAGATGGAGTTTTGCTCTTGTTGCCCAGGCTGGAATGCAATGGCATGGTCTCGGCTCACTGCAAGCTCCACCTCACGGGTTTAAGTGATTCTCCTGCCTCAGCCTCCCGAGTAGCTGGGATTACAGGCATGTGCCACCACACACAGCTAATTTTGTATTTTTAGTAGAGACAGGGTTTCTCCATGTTGGTCAGGCTGGTCTCAAACTCCCAACCTCAGGTGATCCACTCACCTCAGCCTCCCAAAGTGCTGGGATTATAGGCGTGAGCCACCGCGCCTGGCCACAAATCTTTTTATGTACTACATACATGTGTGTATACACACACACGCACACGTACATATACAAGTTGAGAACTCTCAGATCTGAAAATCCGAAATCTGAAATGCTCCAAAATCGGAAACTTTTTGAGAGTCATTGTAATGCTCATTGGAGCAGTTTGAATTTTGAATTTTTGGATTTGGAGTGCTCAGTCAGTAAGTATAATGCAAATACTTCACAACCCAAAACAATTCAAAATATTTCTGCTCCCAAGCATTTGGATAAGGGATACCGAGGCAGGAGGATAAGAAGGGAGCCAAAAATACCAGGCCTCTGTCCCATTTGCTGAACCGCCTCTTGTAAACAGTCTTCTGGGTCTAAATAAACCAACATCAGATTCACCCAATTTGAATCTTCCTAGACTAACGTGTCTGAGCGGCCGCAGATGCCTTGGGGACGGGGAATCTTTATTGGGAAGGCAGAGAGGGAAAGAGGCTGAATGCTTTGAGAAGTGATTGCTTCGATGAAGTCATCCTTCTAAAGTGTTTAGCTGTGTCGGGCACAAGTAGGCACTCAGAAATTATTTGTCAAGTCAGTGAATACATGTTTGCAATTTTCACTTTTATTGGCTGTGTGGTTTGGGCAAGTTGCCTAACCTCTCTGAACCTTCCTGTATAAAACAGACAGACATCTCTTCCTTGGATGGCTACAGTGTGGATTAAGACACAGTGCCTTAGTCCATTTGGACTGCTATAACAAATACCTTAGACTGGGTGATTTGTAAACAACAGAAATTTATTGCTCACAGTTCTGGAGGCTGGGAAGTCCAAGATCAGGGTGCTGGAAGCCTCGGTGTCTGGTGAGGGCTCCTGCTTCACAGATGGCTCCCTGTTGCTATAGCCTCACATGGTGAAAGGGCAAAGGGCTAGGAGCCTCCCTCAGGGCTCCTGTGTGAGGACACTCATCCCATCCATGAGGGTTCCACTCCTATGACCCATCACCTCCCAAAGGCCCCACCTTCTAATACCATCGCCTTGAGAGTTGGGTTTTGACTGTAAATTTTGGAGGGACACAAACCTTCAGACCATAGCAGATGGTATATGCAAAGTGTCCAGCAAGAAGGAGGAAGACGCAGATTTGGAATCCAGCTCTGTCCAGCCCCAGAGCTACAGCCCAGCACAGTAATATTATCCAGGGTCATGGTTGATAGCAGAGGGCAGCTCAATCCCAACTTCCCACCCATCCTTTCTCTCCATGGAGTCTTTGTTCTGATGCTCCTGGCTCTTCCTTCTCCCCTGAGTCCCCTGTCTCCTAGCTCTGGGACCAGGGCTAGGAGATCCAGGGATCCAGTGATCATTCGTCACTCCATGAAGCTGGGCCCTCCCAGCTCTTATTAAAACCACTCAGAGACAGATTGATTTGGGGCCCTTCCTCTGGCCTGATCTTTCTCCTTCCTGCTCCCAGCCTCTCAGACAAAAAGGCATAGAGGTAAGCAGCAGACCTCCTCTGACCACGACAATGAAGAGAAGGAGCTGCATTCAACAGATGAGAAAACCCAGAGGTGGCTGGTGGTGCAGGTGTCAGGGTGGGGGTGGCTGGAGACTGAGGAACTGGAGCCCAGTGATACCGGGCCACAGAGGGGTATGCTGGGCAGGGAGGGCTTCCTGTCATGCCTGCATTCCTTACTGAGTTAGCAGGTCCCTATGGATGGCACCACGGCAGGGGTGGCACAGCAGGGGCCAGGGGCCAAGCCCTGTTCTGCTCTGCACTGCTGTATGGTCTTCAGTGAGTCACAAGCCACGCTGGGCCTTTATGACCACATCTGCATCAGGGTGGGTGAAGCCCAGCATCTTTTCGATGCCAGGTTCTGGGATTTAGCAGGACCCCTGCAGATGGGCCCTGCTCTCAGGCATTGCGTGGTCTTTGGGAGAGGTGGACGGGAATCAGATTGTCACATATTGCTTTTTTTTTTGTTTTTCATTTCACTTACAGGAGTGGTGCAGGGGCTCTAACCTCAGCTGGGGATGATGCCCCAGAGTAGATTCCTGAGGATGAAGAGGATTGAGCCAGGGAAAGGGGGACTGGGGAGGACAGGGAGGCAGAATGGGCCAGGCTGAGGGAGAAGGGCTGGGATGGAGGCTGGGTCATGCCCGCAGGCAGGAACTCTGTGTTTAGCTCCGGGATTTGAGTCTATAGATTGGGCAGTCACTGGAAAGATTTAAGCAGAACAATGTGATTTGATCTATGTTTTGGAAAGAGCCCTTGGGCTCTGGGTGGAGAGGGGAGAGGGAAGGGGAGAGGAGGCCAGGAGACAGGCTGGGGACCACTGCAGTGGTTCATGGACACAAGGGCGGTCCCACCAGTGTCTCCCAGAGACGGGGAGAAGCCAGCCCCCTCGACACAGTGAAGGTTGCAGTGTAGAAAGAAGCCAAACCCGTGTTAGAGACACTGACTGGATATTAGTCGCATTTGAACAGATGCCCGTGTCTGAACTGGAGACTCTTTACAAATGGGAGACCCAGGCTGCCAGGGTCCTCTATGTCGGGCCCAATCCCACCTGTGATGGGGCCCAGATTCAGGTGGTGGCCAAGGGCAAGAGACATGGCTGGGTGGAGCACGACGTGGGAGTCAGGAGGAAGAGGGCTTGGCGAATGACTGCTGGGGTCAGCAAGGCTGTCCCTTGTCATTTCACCTCCCCTGCCACACTCCTGTGCTCCCCTCCCATCCCCGCTCCACAAGATGCCCAGCGCTGTCACCCTGCGCTGTGCACAGTGGTATGTTGAGTCATTAAGCCCTGCATTTAATTCCAGCTCTGCCTCTTGCCGGCTGTGTGTCCCCAGAGGGCCTTGGCTTTCTTGCCTGAAAAGGGGTAATGGTAGTGCTTATTGCCGAGGCTTGTTGAAAGGAGGGAATGAGATGTCGTGGTTTAGTAAATAGAACCCTCCCAGCCCCAAGGTGGCCGCCATTACTGCTGCCTCTGTTATCCTGCAGCAACAGCACAGGGGCCCTGAGCCTTTGCAGGGAAGCCATTTCCTCCTTGACCTTCCCAGGTGCCAGGCAGAGTCTTTTCAAAACAGGGTCCTGGAGCCAATGCCCTGCATCCCCGGAGAGGTCAAAGGGCCATGCTCTCCGATGCGTGGCTGCTGCACCATTTGCTGCCCTGAGTCTGAATTGCATGGTGTGGGCTGTCATGCAGGTGCAGAACAAGAGGCACTGAGGCCACTCCAGGCCGGCGGGCAGCTGTCACGGTCATCCTGACCTGCCTGTCCTCTCACAGGGCTCTGACCTGGTTTCTGGGTGAAATGCTCCAGCTCCCCAGCCCCCGCCCCTCCGCCTGCATTCCACAGAGACCCAGCATGGGGTGGGCCCTCTTCCTCTTCCCCAACCCCACCTCGGTGTCCAGAGTTGGGCCCTCTGAGACCCCACATGGAGACCCAAGTCTGCATTGGTCCTGACTGTTGTGACAAGCATGTGTGTATACCAGTGCCCTCATGCCTGCCCACATGCACGTGCACATTCCCACTCCCACGCCCATTCCCACGTTCTCCACCTCTGGCTCACATGCCACCTTTATGCAGGCCCTGGCACCTGGCTGAGCCCCTGGCAGCTGCTGTGTTGACCCAGTTCCCAGTGTTGGCCTTGAGTCCCCTCCCAGGCCTAGGACTGCTTGCTCTGAGCCTGGCTACCACCCTGGATGGGGCCTGCCCATCCCTGCCCCTCAGCCTGGGTCCTGATGGGTTGTCTGCCCCGGGCTGGGCCCTCAGGGAGAGGCTTCCTGACAGCCCTGCCTAAGGGCGACACCTCAGAGAGCAGGGGAGGTGCAGGGCATGGGGTCTGGTGAGAGAGAGACTACCACTCCAATGCCCCGTCCCCACCCAGGGAAATCTAAGATAACTTCCCCAAGGCTGTCTTGGGGAACAGCAGAAGTCATTCTGTAGGCCATGTTCACCCCCAGCATCTGTCCCCACTTTTCATTTCCTCAGGGGTGCCCCTCTCCCACCCTCAGGCCATGAGCCTTGTGTGTGACTGACTCCACCTGTCTCCAATCAGGATCCCTCCTCCCGGCCTCTGTGTCTGACTCAGGAAGGGATACAGGCTCTGGAGGTGATGCTGGGGTTGGGGTCCTTGATCCTCCCCGTGGTTGCTGTGTGACTTTTAAATTCTACGTGCCTTAGTTTCCTCATCCATACGAGGGATGTAATAATAGCACGCATTTCATAGGGCTGTTGTGCAGATGGAATCCTGTAAAGGACTCAGCACAGAGTAAGTGCTCAGTAAACGTTAGTTGCTAGTATTAATGGGACTAAATTTGGGGCCTTCTGATAGAGTGTTTGGGAACAAGAAATTCTTTTTTTTTGCTGGTAATGCTGAATGTTCACCTTGAGCTGCTGCGGGAATCTTGCCATCATGAAGGCAGAGCCCTCCTGATAACAAATTCAGCACAAAGGAAAGCAGTGCTCAGAGAGAGGAAAAGAGGGACTTAGTCCTGATGATATCACTTGAAACCCTTGATCCAGCTGTTCCTGAAGACCTACCCCTAACTATTCAGGCACATAAGCCAATCTAGTCCTTTGTTTCCTTCCTTTTTAGCTTAAGTTACTTGAGTTGGGGTTCTGTGATTTGTAACAAAAAGTCTTAATGGTATCCATCCATCTATGTGTCTATCCATCCATCCACCCACTCATCCATCCATCCATCCATCCATCCATCCATCCATCCATCCATCCCCCCACCCATCCACCCATTCATCCATCCATCCATTCACCCACCCATCCATCCATTTACCCATCTGCCCACCCATCTACCCATCCATCCATCCATCTATCTATTTATCCATCCATCCATCCACCCACCCATTCATCCATCCATTCATCCATCCATCCATCCACCCATCCACCCACCCATCCACCCATCCATCCACACACCCGTCCACCCACCTATCCATCCATCCATTCATCCATCCATCCATCCACCCACCCATCCACCCATCCATCCACACACCCATCCACCCATCCACCCACCCATCCACCCATCCATCCACACACCCATCCACCCATCCACCCACCCATCCACCCATTCATCCATCCATCCATTCACCCACCCATCCATCCATTTACCCATCCGCCCACCCATCTACCCATCCATCCATCCATCTATCCATCCATCCATCCATCCATCCATCCATCCATCCACCCACCCACCCATTCATCCATCCGTTCATCCATCCATCCATCCATCCATCCATCCATCCATCCATCCATCCACCCACCTACTCAACAAACCCCAATACTAACAAATCCTATCTTTGTGGGCTTAGACACATCACTTCCCCTCTCTGAGACTTAGTTTTTTAGAGAATGGGAGTTTCATCACCGACCTTATGGGGTGGTGTTAGGGAGTAAGTGGGTAACCTCTGTAGAGTGCCATGCTTAGTACCTAGTGCAGAAAAGAGGCTGTTCCCTTCCATTCTCTCCTATCACATCTTTTCTAACTGTCGCAATCTGGCCCCCACCCCCTGCCCAGATGCATCTGGAAAGCCAATGCCTGACTAGGCCTGGGTCTTCCTCAGCAAGCAGAGTTTGACTGGTACAACCTTTATTGCTTCTCCAGCATTTTCCAGAAGAATGGTGTCATTAGAGGGCCACAGGGGATGGGGAGAGTAAAAAATAACATAAACAAACTGAACAGAAACGCAGGAGGGTGGCAAGAGGGGCTGAGATTGAGTGTTCAGGGCAGAGAGGTGGAAGACCTGGGGCAGTCAGTGCTTCTTAGCTTTCAGCCACCAGAGTGGAGAATTCTGCAGAAGAAAATGACAAAGGAAAGTGAGTCAGAGGCTGGAATGCAAGAGAGACTGTCCATACCTGACTGCAGGGCCCTGGGTGGTGCTTTCTCTGGGTTCTTGCTTCTGCTGCAGGAGTCCCAGAGTGTGAGTGTGAACATGAATGAATGAATAAATGAATGAGTGGGCAGATGAGTGAAGTGAGGTGGAACATGATGGGTCTGTAATCCCAGCTACTCCAAAGGCTGAGGCAGGAGAATTGCTTGAACCCAGAAGACAGAGGTTGCAGTAAGCTGAGATTGTGCCACTGCACTTCACCATGGGCAACAGAATGAGACTCCGTGTCAAAACAAAATAAAACAAAACAACAACAGAAAAAGAAAGAAAGAAAAAATAAAATGCAGTGTTGTGATGTGGGGAGATCACAGGCTGGGGATTGAAAGTTAGGGCTTCTAGGCCTAGTCTGGCCCTATTTGCTGGAAAATGTATCTGTCTGGGTTTTGGTTTCCTCATCTGTCAGTGGAGTGAAGAGAGGGGCCAGTAATAATTCCTTGGGAAAGACAAATAAAAAACTGGTCGTGAAATGGCTTCAAAAAGGCCACAAAAAGTATCTGGGACTCATTTGAGGTGAGCTGCGTCCTCCCTGGACTTTGTATGGAATACAAATGTAAAACCCCACCTATGCAGTTTCTTAGTTTTCATCATTGTACTGTGGTTATGTAAAATATTAACATCGGGGGAGCTGGGTGAAGGGTGTACAGGACTCTCTGTACTATCATTGCAATTCTTCTGTATATCTACAATTATTTCAAAATTTAAAAAGTGAAAAAACAAACACACAAAAAACCAAACCAACACATGCTGTGTTGTAGAAATAACCTGGCACTGGGCTGGGCACGGTGGCTCACCCCTGTAATCCCAACACTTTGGGAGGCCGAGGCAGGTGGATCACGAGGGCAAGAGATTGAGACCATCCTGGCCAACATGGTGAAACCCTGTCTCTACTAAAAATACAAAAATTAGCGGGACGTGGTGATGCGTGCCTGTAGTCCCAGCTACTTGGGAGGCTGAGGCAGGAGAATGGCTTGAACCCAGGAGGTGGAGGTTGCAGTGAGCCGAGATTGCGCCACTGCACTCCAACCTGGTGACAGAGCGAGACTCTGTCTCAAAAAATAAAAAAATTAAAAAATAAATAAATAAATAACCTGGCACTGCCCCTGGCCAGATGAAGGGACACATAACATACCTGGGTGCCTCACTTTTCTGAGGTTTGACTTAGGAAATAGACACCATGCTCTCCTGTCCCTAGGGTGTCCTAGGATAGGAAAGGTGGGTGACCTGGATATGGGGGATGCAGGGCGGGACCGAGAGTGAGGGTCCACCAGCTGGTCTTGAAACTCCAAGGCTCTCTGGCCGAGTGGTAACAGCAGTGCCAAGGATGGAGTATCAAATAAATACAAAAACAACAAACACTTGTACAGAGTCCCTCCCACAGGGCAGGTGTGAAAGTGCTTACTTTCTCAGCCAGGAGTCTGTGATCTTCCAGGACCTCGGTGGGGCAGGTGGTTATTTTGAGATGTCTTTTATTCGTAGTACTTTTATTAATAATAGCTAGTAACTAACATTTATTGAATGCCAATGTGGGAAGCATTTTGCATATATTATCTCACTGAATCCTCACGACTACTCCATGAGAGACACACCTTTGCCTGTATTTTACAGATGGGGAAACAAACTGAGGCTCGAAAGTTAAGCAGCTTGACCATGGTCACACAGCAGACATGATTCAAGCTAGAAATGCTTTTAGGCTTCCTTCTTCATCCCAGTAGTTTCTGACCTACTTTGACCTAGGTATAGAGTGACGCATGTCCCAGCTCAAATATCACCACCCCATCTCATTAGTCCTTTTTTATTTACTTCATAGTCCTTGGCACTCTCTGAAATGATCTTATATATGCACTTATTTTTGTCGGTCTCCCCCTACTAGAATACAAACTCTGGAGGGCAGGGGAGCCTCTCTCTCGTTCACTGCTCTCCTGGCAGCCACAGTGTTCCTGGCACACAGTAGGTGCTCGTAAATAAGCACTGGGTGGATGGATGGAGGGATGGATGGACAGATGGAGGGAGGGATAGTGGGACGGAAGGATGGAGTAGATGGATGGAGGGATGGATGGATGGATGGATGGATGGATGGATGGATGGATGAGGAGTTGGTGGATGGATGGAGGGAAGGAGAGAAGTATGAATGGCTGGATGGATAGATGGAGGATGGATGGATGGATGGATGAATGGATGGATGGATGGATGGATAGATGAGATGGCTCATGAGTCCTTCTTAAGGTTCAACAAGCTCTAACTTACTTCATATAATTCACATGACAGTCTGGGAGGATTCTAATTTTATAGATGGGGAAATGGAGGCTGGGAAGGTGAGGTGTCAGGGTCATGTGGAAAACAAGAGCCAGAGCCAGGACTTGGCCTCCGGCCTCAGGAACCCCCTACACGAATGTGGAGAGGCTACTTCTGAGAGGGCTAGCGTCCCGGCTCAGGCAGAAGCATGAGCCCTCTCCAACTTAAACCTGTCATTTCAGCCAGCACTGGCATTCCCTGTTTGGGGACACTGAGTTTCTCTGTCCTGGGATAAAGGATGCATGAGCCTGTCTGCCATAGCCTGCTCGTGGAGAGACTGTCAAGAGGGGAAGCTGGTCCTCTCTGTGCTCCAGCCTGCACTGACCCCTTCATCCTCACTCTAGAAATTATGGGCTCTCAGGCTGCTCATCGGTAAAGAGTCCGTTGATCACCTTCACACTAGATGGGATTTGGTGCAGCTGGTGTGATGGGGGCCCAGGGACACCAATGAGGGACTCTCCAGTGATGGAAAGTCAGGCATTTTGGAGTCAGACTTTGGGAGGTACTTTGGAGCTGTGGGGTTTTTGAAAGCCTCTTAAATCAGCCCCTCTGCCCACCTTGCAATCTATTCTGAAGCAGCCAGGACATCACAATAGCCACATGCACTGGCCTTCAGCAGAGAACACGGAATTCTAATTTTATCCCCTCAGAACCTTCAACAGGGGACTTTGTAGATAAATTGAGGGCAGGAGCCACCTCTTCCGTGCCTTTCATGTCTGCCTCAGGGCTGAGCTCTTAGGAGCCAGTCAATTAACTAACGGGTCTCCTAGCCAAACCCTTCCTCTAAAATGCCCAGGTCTCTCCTTAAAGAAAAACAAATAACTGGCTGGGTGCGTTGGCTCATGCCTGTAATCCCAACACTTTGGGAGGCCGAGGTGGGTAGATCACAAGGTCAGGAGTTCGAGACCAGCCTGACCAACATGGTGAAACCCCGTCTCTACTAAAAATACAAAAGTTAGCCAGGCATGGTGGCGCGCACCTGTAATCCCAGGTACTCAGGAGGCTGAGGCAGGAGAATGGCTTGAACCGCGGAGATGGAGATTGCAGTGAGCTGAGATCACACCACCGCACTCCAGCCTGGGTGACACAGTGAGACTCTGTCTCAAAAAAAAAAAAAACCCACAAACAAAGATCCCATAAACTCTAGGTCAGCAGAACGGGCAGTAGGTAGGATCCCAGGATGGCGAATGCAGCTTTGAACGATCAGGTTCTAGTCTTGGCTTTGGCATCTGCTGCTGTCCTTGGACAACACACCTCATCCTCCCTGGTCTGGTTTTCTTATGAGTGAGTGTTGGGTCTAGAAGACGCCTTTCTGGCTGTCACATGGTGTTTGGAGCAAGCAAGCTGGGGGTAACACCCAGCTCCCATTTCTTCTTCCTGTGGCCTTCAACTAGATGCTTCACCTCATCTGTCAAATGGAGCTCATGATAGTACCTACTTCCTTAAGTTGTTCAGAGGAGCCAGCACTAAAGCTCTTGGTCACAGGCCTGATGCACAGCAAGCTCTCGGTATCTGGTGATGTTGCAACCAAAGTGTTTCTATACCTCAAGCCACTTTGAAACCAAACCTATAAAATGCCTGGCTACTGCCTGGCAGAAGCAGGAGGCTCTAAATGGTACTGTAACTGGTAATTGTTAGCATCATTGTTGTTCATGTTGCCATTGTTTGTCTCCATGATCCCAGTATTTCCTGCCTCCATCCTGGCACCTACCTGCAACCGTCCAGCAACCCCGGACCTACGTCTGAATCTTGTTCCATCACTACCTGGCTAGGTGGCCATCAGTCACTACTTTAGCTCTCTGAAGCTCAGTTTTCTCATTTGTAAAGTGGGTATAATAATGCCTGTTTAGATAGCTATTAGAAAGACCAGAAGCGGTAACATGACTGGCACATAGTAACTTCTAAGTGTTAGTTCCACCTCCTGTGTGGATCTCCCCAGCACAACGGACACAGGTTGGAGCTTTGACATAACATTAACCACGAAAGTCCTGAAACTAAGCAGGAAAAGGAAGATATAAACAGAGGGCACGGAAAACCTAAAGAGCAACCAGCTGACCTGGTACAAGTTTCCAATCCATCTATCCCATCAGTGAGACGAATAGCATCCCACCTCCGGCACACCCATCCACGGCAACTTAGTTCCTGATCCTCAGTTTCCTCGTCTATAAAATGGGGATACTGGGACTATCTCCTTATAGGGTTATGGTAAAGGCTCCATGAGATAACGGAGAAGGAGTACCCAGCACAGTGCCTGGCACACAGTGGGAATGCGACTAAATCAACTCTTAATGTTGACAGGTAGAAGAGAGTCTTCCTTTGGAGGCATCCAGAATCATCATTCTCTTCTAAGACATGCAAGTACAGCAGTACCTTTGCAGGCTAAAACCTCGCCCAACCCCCTCTGGGGCCAGCTCGCAGATGTCGTCATTGTCCAATCAGAAAGAGACGAAGGAGAGAGACGAAGGAGGTAGACGGTAGGGACGGGGGTGGGAGGGAGGCAGCAGAGGGAGGATCAGAGAACTGGAGGATTCTGTTCTTTTCTTTCCCTTAGGAAACTGAAATTAGCCTAATTAGGTCTGCCCTAGTCCAAGGCTGTGGGGATTGGACAAATTTAGAAGCTATTGACAGGTGAGACCGGCACACAGTGATGGCCCAAAGCGAAACTGAGCCAGCCATTGAGTCAGCGGCTGGAAGGCTCTTTCCCTCCCTCTGTCGTGATGACCGTGATGACCGGGATGAAGGAGCCGGCCTCCTGGTTTATCACCTCGCCTCTAAATAGCTCCTGGGCTCGGTTTCTTATAAATTGGTATCTCAAACAGGGATCACCTTCCCATCCTGGAGAACTGGGAGGCAGAGTCACTCCGGGTCAAGCCAGATAGCCACAAGGAGGCCGCGTCAACAGTTCTGCGGCTCACTCTGTGCCAGGCACCGCGCGGTGTGTTATTCCACTTCATCCTCGTCGGTTCTCTTATCTTCATTTTATTTACAGAGAAACTGAGGCTGAGTGTCACTCAGCTAGAAAGATTCCAACAGGCGTGGCCGGGGTCAGGGTGCGTCTCTTCCTCAAAGGTTGGAGTTAAATGGCCCCGCATTCTAACTCAAGCTGCAACCCCCAGAGGCAGAAGCAGAGGGATGCATGGAGGGGAATGTCTTTTTCCACCAAGCAGCTGCTCCCTTTCACAGAAGGCCAGTTATGTAAGGAGGACTGCTTCCTCTCCCCTTGCTAAATCTTTTCTAGTGCAGCATAAGGCCAGAGCTAGGGAAAGTCCACACGGGAATAAAAGGAGCAGCTTGCTAAGCACAGAGGCCATTTATAACTAAAACGTCTCAGCTCAGCTTAGGGGAGGGAGTGGTGGAGTCAGGAGACCAGGGTCCCGTTGGGCCAAGGACTTGCTATGTGACTTTGGCACTTACTGTCTACGGGGCTTTGGTTTTCACGTCTCTCAGTGGGGATCACAGTGTCCCCTAGACCTCACTGAGCTGGTACCAGGGTGCAGTGAGATGGGACAAAGCATAGTGCACCTTAGGGCTCTGCCCTCAAAACCCTGGGCTGGCCTTGATATGAGCATCTTGTCCTACTTAGAAATCAAATCCCCATAGAGGCCGGAGAGCTAGAATTACAGGGAGACCGGCAAATTCTCCTTCTATCCCTCTCTCACTTTTCTCCTGCTTTAGACTCCATTTCATTTCTGTTGAGGATTGAGATTCCACCACTTTCAAAAGGTTTTAGGTGGGTGACAAGCAAAGCATTCCCATAAAATAAGAGGAAAGGAATCATTTCCAGAACATTCCCTTCATTTGAGCAACAACCCTGTAGGGTGAGTATTTTTCTCCCCACTTTCCAGGTGTGGGAATGGATGTCATGAAAGAGGAAAAGATACAGCCATTCCCACGGCTGACCCCCAACATTTGGCTTTCTAATTTCTGCCTGACTCAGGGGCTCCACCACAGCCCAAGGCCTCACGCTATCGCTCCGCCTCTCACAGTAAATAGGCTACTTAAAGATAAAAGAGAACAGATTTTGCCAGAGGGAAGCAGAAAAGGTAAATTCTTTCAGGCATGGGAGTGAGTGGCGAGGGGGCTGCAAGGTTAGACAATAATGATGACTACGTTTCAGCAACAGAAGCAAAATGCAAACCCCAGACTCTTGAGTCTAGACACGCTTAAAGCAGAGGGCAGTGGATCCATCACCGGGAATGGGTTTCGGGAAGAATGTAACTAGGACTGCGTGTAGGCACGTGTGCGCGTGGGGCCTGCGGATCTTCTCTGCAGCAAGATATGAGGAGTCAAGGTTTGAAGAGGGCCCCGAGGCTTCACAGCAAGTCGCTCTGCTTCCCTGGGCCTCAGTTTCCTTGTATGTATCAGTAATAAAGATATCTTGTAGAGCTGTTGGGAGGTTTGAATGAGTTAAAAGAGGTAAGGCCTATGGGCAGCACTTGGCACACAGGAAGTGGGAACGGATGCTAACCTCGATTCCTGTCGGTCGGCACATTCTGCGGGGGCAGGCATTGAGTTTGGAAGGTCCAGGCTGGGGACACATGCCCATGTGAGGCAGGATGGCAGAGGGTCCTGGCTGGACCACTGTGCCTCAGTCCTAGCTGTGTTACAGAGAGACCCTGGACATGTCACTTCTCGCGATACCTCAGCTTCTTCACTTGCAAAATGGCGATAGCGATGGCATCTACTTTCTAGGATTATTGTAAGGCAGTGGTCCTCTAAGTGTGGTTCGCCAGATCATTAGCACCATCTGCTAACTTGTTAGAAATGCAAAAGTGTGGGCTCCACCTAAGAAATCAGAAACTCCTGGGTCTGGCACAGCCATCTGTGTTGCCAAAGGCCCTCCAGGTGATGCTGACACCGACTCCCAGCTGGAGACCCGCTGTGAAGGTGAAGTATTTGAAAAGGCACCTGCCACATAGTCTGCTTTGTCTGCTTTTTATGCCTGGGCTTTGCAACCGCAGGTGCTTTAACAAAGATTTTTTTTGGCACCCTTCGCCTCTTTTTCTAGCTTCTCTTTCCTTTTCAGCCTTCAGCCCCTCCCCATATCAGCTCTGCACCAGCCTTTTAGGGTGGCCTTTGAGAATCAATCAACCACATCTATAAAAGCCTTTGAGTTTCCTGGAAGTAGTTGCCCCAGAGACAGGAATGCAAAGGGTTATTATTAGAACTTTGTCTTCCTACCCCCTCCCTTCAATACAGGATCTTCAAGAACCTGGTAAATATCACTCACCTTCAGAAGGACAAACAGAGCAGGGAAGAGAGGCAGTCCCTGGTTTGGGGCTCTCCCAGCACCTGCTACAGACAAGTCCCCACAGATCCCCAACCTCAGCTTGCAGATCATCTCCCCCTACATACAGCAGTTGTGCGTCCTCATCACTGCACAGTGCTGCCCAGAACTGAGCACTTGTTCAATTCATTCATTCATTCATTCATTCATTCATTCATTCATTCAACCAATACACTTTTCTTGTTCTCTCACTATGGGCCAGGCCCTATGCTAGGTGCTGGGATTAGAACTGAACAAAACAAAGTTCCTGTTCAGCGGACCTGACATCCTAGTGGAGGAGAAAGAAATAGGCAATAAGTCAATCAATAAAATCATCTTATCATAAACTAAACTATGAATGAATGAATGAATGAAGCAGGCAGCACAGGTCATGTGCTTTGGAGCTCAACAGACCTGACTTCAGACCTTGATCTTTTCTCTTCCTAGCCTAAAGGGTTTATGCAAGCCCTTAGTCTCTCTGAGCCTGAGTGTGCTCATCTATAAAATGGGAATCATAGTAGTATACATTTCAGAGATAGCTAGGAAGATTAAATGAGGGAAATGCTAAGCACAGTGCCTGGCATGTATTGAGTGCTCTATGAAGTTAGATGCTATTGCCATCGTCATTCAAGGTCACGCAGCTGAGCCAAAATACTGAAGTGGTCCTCTGTGTAGACGTTTATCCACTGGGACATCTGTGAAATTCCAGGGCTGGAGTGTACCCCAGTAACTGGCTAGTTATCTGCCCCATGGTTTGTTTTTTGTTTTTGTTTTTGTTTTTGTTTTGACAGAGTCTTGCTCTGTTGCCCAGGCTGGAGTGCAATGGTGTGACCTCAGCTCACGGCAACCTCCACCTCCCAGGTTCAAGTGATTCTGCTGCCTCAGCCTCCTGAGTAGCTGGGATTACAGGCATGTGCCACCACACCCGGCTAATTTTTTTATTTTTAGTAGAGACAGGGTTTTGCCATGTTGGTCAGGCTGGTCTCGAACTCCTGACCTTGTGATCCACCTGCCTTGGCCTCCCAAAGTGCTGGGATTACAGGTGTGAGCCATCACGCCCGGCGTGCCTCGTGGTTTTAAAGATGAGGCACTTCATGGTCAGAAGGGCTCTCTGGGACATGCCCCAGATCCTACCAGGAGCTGAAGGCATCTTCCAGCTATAGGTGGGGCTTGGGCCCTCTGGCCTTAAGAGAGAGTGACAGCAAAGCAGAGTATCTGAAACAGAATGTCCTGGGCCCCAAAAAGGCTCTGCTTCCCATCTCACCACCTATTGGGCATCACGGCACCCACCCTTCCTGCGTTAGGGGGTTGGGAGTGAGGAAGGGGGCATCCGCATCTTCCCACCTCAAAAGCATGAGGTGTGGGGCCCCAGTGCCTCAGGGTGGTCCGTGCTCATTGTCTATTTTATGTCTTGCCTATGAGCTCAATGGAGGCTGCACAGGTGGGCCTGGACCATGCTTTTGGGTTTGAATCCTGGCCCTCGCACTTGCTGGCAGTGTGACCTTGCACTCACTCCCTGGGCTGCCCTTTCTACATCTGCACTTTTGTCTTCTGTCATCCCAAGGTCAAATGAGGTAACCAAACCCAGCACTGGGCTGGACACACATGACATGCCCAGCTAATAAGTCTTTCCTCCCATTCTTGGCAAAACAATCTTCTTGCCCCTTTCTGAACATACCCTACAGTTTCCAGCTGATGCCAATGCCTTGCCTGCAGCATAGCCTCCAAGTCTGCACAAAATGCCTGAAGCCTGCACCTCTGCCTCTGGCTGGCACTATCACTTGTTTGTGTATATGTGTAGAGCTGCAAGCAATGTGCAGACAATAAAAATGACATTGTATGGCCAGGTGGGTGGCTTATGCTTGTAACCCCAGCACTTTGGGAGGCTGAGGTGGGCAGATGACTTGAGGCCAGGAGTTCAAGACCAGCCTGGCCAACATGGTGAAACCCCATCTCCACTAAAAATACAAAAATTAGCTGGGCATGGTGGTGCATGTCTACAGTCCCAGCTACTCAGGAGGCTGAGGCAGGAGAATTGCTTAAACCCAGAAGGCGGAGGTTGCAGGGAGCTGAGATTATACCACTGCACTCCAGCCTGGGCAACAGAGAAAGACTGTCTCTAAATAAATAAATAAATAAATAAATAAGGCATTGGAGTTGCCGTTTATTGAGCATTTGCTATGTGCTGGGCACTACAGGCCTCATTCTCACGTTATAATGCCTAGTTTACAGATGAGGAAGCTGGGGCTCAGGGCTAAGGAGCAGGTGCTCAGGGGCACCCAGTCAGGAAATGGGCCTGAATTATTTTTATCTCTTCCATTGCCAGGCACAGAGTTGCTACTCAGTCAACATCTGCTGGATCTGTTAGAAGAGTTTAGTTGATGCTTTAAGATCTGAGTGTGGCAGGGAGGGAGGGAGGGAGACAGGGAACTGGGCCAGGTCTGGCTTGGTTTTTCTTCATCATGTAGGTTGTCTGTGAGCAGTCAGCCATGAAGACCCGGCCCAGGGCTTCTGAGCTATGGCATATTGGCTGCAAATAAAAATGGAAGGCAGGTCTGGAGGCCTGGGTCAGGGTTGAGGTGGGAGCCAAGCCTTGGGGTGGAGCTGTCTGATAAGCAGACTGGTGGGGATGGGGGTGTGAGGGAGGATCTGCCAAGCACCAGAAGCCCGAGGAGCAGCCAAGCCAATGATGCCTTTCCAATACTCTCTACTCCACTCCTTTAAAACCACCTCCCTCCCTCCTAGCCACAAGAAGGGCAGCTGGCATCAGACAGCCAGGGGACCCCCTGCATTTGACCTTGATAGGGATTCTCCATTCTCGTTACTGGCAGGAAACAAACAAACAAAAAAGAAATAAACAACAACGACAAAAAAACCCTCTAGCTCATAAGCATACACCTACTTTCATATTCCTTGTACCTTTCCCAAAGCAATTTTGTATTCCCAGAAACTTAATTTTCACAACGAGTCCAGACAGGTCTTAGGAGAAGCTCATGCACCCCATTTGCCAGGCAAGGGAACGTAGGTGTGCAGAGGTGATGTGTTCAAGGTCACAGCTGGCAAGGGGCAGAGAGGGAGCAGAGCATGGGGGTCTGGGTTTTATACTCAGGCACAGATGTTTATGAAGAACCTGCTTTGTGTGGGGTATTGGCTAGATACTGGGGCTAGAAGGATGAATGCAACACAGTCCCTAGTTTTAAATGAATTAGCTAATAAATGCATATATAGCATTTACTCTAGGCACTTTACATATTAACACATCTAACCCTTGTAATCACCCTATAGGAATTATCATTATGTTCAGTTCAGAGATGAGAAAACAGAGGCCCAGAGTAGTTATCTAATTGTGCACGGTCACACAGCTCGAAAGCAGGAGGGCTGGGATTTGAACCGAGATAGCCTGGGGCCCAGAGGCCAAGCACCTACACACAGTTTTCTCTGAGATCAGCAGAAAAGCCCATTATGGGAGCAAATAGCAGCTTAGCATGCTGCAAACACTCATTCAGGCCTAGTTCTAAATCCCTGCCCCACCACTGTGTCCTAGCTCTTTTGAACTAGGCTAAGCACCGTCAAAGTCCATTTGCCCACCTGCAAACTGGAGATAATTCCTGAGGAAATCCTGATGCTAAGAGAGATGGCAATGTGGGTGCGCTGTATGAATGCCACATGGAGCCAAATGGAGAAAGGAGTGGACGGTGGGCCACTGGTCTCTCATCTGTGCTAACATCGAAGCTTGCAAAGCAAGGCAGGACCAGGTATTCCCCGTCCGAATTCCCCGCTGATTTCTGGCTTACTGTTTTTCCTGGCTCTGCTGCAAGGCTAGAATAGTACATTTGAGTAAAACCCAAACAGGTTTTGAGACTTGGGGTTACAGGACACCAGGACAAGATGCTGAGGAGGAGAGGAGATAGGAATTTCCATCCCTGGAATCAGAATGTGAGAGGTAGAGGATCCTTGGGGATTAGTCGGCCTCGTTTCCTTGGATTACAGATGGGAGACAGAGGCCCAGTGATTGAGAGACACTGCCCAAGGTCACACAGCCAGTTTGCGCAGAGCTTGGATCAGTATTCATGCAAAAGTGCAGGCTGAGTTCAGGAAAAAAAAAAATCCCTAATCCTCCTGGATCCCCTACCCAGCAGGAAAAACAGAATCTACTCCTTTTAGGTTTTCAAATTAGGAAAATACACCAGTTTTCCTTTGTCTGGAGTATGTGGCAGAGCTCTCAGACCTAATGGACTGATTTTTATCTTCTAATCTAGGGGAGTGAGGGGCCCCATATCATCCCTTCCTTGTGACAGACATAGCTTCAAACTTTTTGCATCCAACACCCCAAGATCCACAATATGCCCAGACCCCAGGTCACCGCTACCCACCGTCAACCCCAATTTTGCCGTCCCCATCTTTATCTCCAGCAGCCATCAGCGTCTTGGTTTCTTTAGCAGACAGGTCTCTGGCATCTGGGGAGAAGCCTTTTAGGATGAATCTGGAGGAGAAAAGGGAGAAAGCCGGTGAGGGAGTCAGGCCGAGGTCTCCTTGCAGGACGCTGGATGGAGGGTGGTCTGGTGTCTGCGTGGGGAAAGGGGTGGCTGGGACAGGCAGCGAGCAGCAGTCACGCACACAGGTGCTCTGTGCCAGGTAGCCTGCTCGGTGGCTGTGCTTTCGTGGATGAGTATTCAGGAAAGGACAGGCTGTCCTCAGCAAAGGGCTGATCCCACTTCAGGGAGGGCACCTACACTGGTTAATTTATCCAACAAGTATCCACTAAGTGTCACTTCTGTGTCAGGCATATGCTGGAAAGTGGGGTCACAGTGGTGATCTTCAGAAGGCACTGAAAAAAATAAGGAGGTCATGGGCTCCAAGAGAGACCACACGGTGTGATGGG